>NC_067289.1:1319107-2539107 GCF_020740795.1 Apus apus | reverse complement strand
CATCTCGGTCTCGTGTGCATGTCTGGAGTATGCAGAAAAGCTCTGACTGCTGCTGCAGTCTCAGGGTAGAGAGAGGTTTTGTGGGCAGAAGGGGCAAATGGGTAATCTCTTAGCTTGGTCCTGTGGTAATTAGCTACTCATAATTGTGCCTTCTTCCTACCTTTGCAGCATCTCACGTGTGGAGTCTTTTCTGGTGCTTGGATCACAGAAGCAAGGCAGGAAAACTGGAAACGGCTCCTCCTCCTGTCAGGGTCAGTATTGCCTGCAGGAATCTATTTTCCCAGGCTTTTGAAGGGTTAACAAAACTTCTTTTCCTTCTCTTCCAAAGCTTTTCCAGGTGATTTGGTGCTAGGACACTTTCCCTGACAACCAACCTCCCTCCTCCTGCATCCAAACCAAAACTTTGCTTTCCCTCCTTTTGCAAACCTCTTCTTCACGTTACTCACCACGTCCATTTCCAGCCCCCTGCAGTCATCACTACACAGAATTGGCTGTGTTTTGCTTTTCATGGCTCAGTCCTCAAGGCACAAATCATTTTTGGTCGCTCTTCTCTGAACTCTCCCTCCAGTTTGTCAATATCTTTCTAGAACCAGCCCTCCTGGAGCTGAGCACACGTTGTCGGCTCGTGTTCCTCATCCTTTGCTTCTGTGAGTGAGGAAATAGAGCTTTTTTTCTCAGCAGGTGGGTATGACAACGTGGCTCAACAATTGGAAAATATTAAAAAAGGGTTTTCAAAGCTGATTGGGATGTGGGGAGGTTTCTGGCCTTTGTGTTCTGTCCTTGGAGAAGCAGATAATGTCAGTGAACACGAAGCAGCGCGCGGTTCCCTGCTGTGCCGTTGTCATCTGTCGTTTCCCAGGGGATAGGGGTGGGATCATGTTGGTTTTGGGTTTTTTAGTGGGTGATGGAACATGCAAGAGGCTTGACCCTCTTTATAGATCCGGTTTGTTCAGTGGGTAGCTCTTCTTGGCTCCAATTACTGCTGGCACCAGAGGAAATTTGTCGACGGTAGAATCAGCACCAGGAGTCCTGATAGGGCCAGGTTTTCCAATGGAGGTGAGACCTGCAAGAGGTCCTTGTTGCCTTCACATTCCTTTTTGTGAGCTCTGAAAGCATGAGCTGAGTGTCCTTAGAGACCTGTGGAAGTAAATCCAGAAATACACAGGCAGGAGGGGGTGGTGCATCTAACATCTCCTTCACACGTGATGGAAATGTGGGGTTTCCTTTGAGTGCTTTGTCCTCATTTGGGTGCAGTTCCTCTTCCCCGCTGAGTTTCCTTGTGCTGAAAGCATCTACCCATAATGAAGAGATCTTTCATACACTTTGTGAACTTGAGGACATTCTCTTGCTCTCACTGTTGCCAATGAACCCCTCTCGTGTCACTAGACCATGAGCTTGTGCTTTGCTTTGAGTCCTCTGCTGTCCCAAAAGCAGAAAATGCAGCTCCACCGTGTGTCCCTTGTCCACTCACACTCCAGCTGAAGATGGCCTTGAGGATCTCAGCTGAGATGTCATACTTCCCATCAAGGAGACCTAGAACAAATGTGGGTTCACTCCAATCACATCCTCAGGACATGGCAAGAGAGTCTTTTGCATCAACCTGGCTCCTGTCTTCATTGGAGACATCAGGTTTCCTTTTGATGGTGGCATTCAGACCTGGGGCCCTTGCAGCTCTTTTCTTCCCCCAGTGCCCTATAGGATTCTGTCTCTGAAAAGCACTTAGCATCTCTGACCTCGTGCAGATATTGTATTATGACAGGATGTTCTTTGTGCACAATCCCATCAACTGGAGCAATTTCATATCTCTAGCCCCAATAAGTTTTTATGCTCAGCACTGGCTTGATATTTTCTTTGGTCATCCATGGAGAATTACTTTCCCCAAACTGTTGTCAACTTGGGTCATTTTGTGTTACTTGTTTGAACTTGTCAAATTTCATTTCAGACATGGGTAGTACTTGACTCATATTTACTTCAAACTCCTCTTCCTGCAGTTCATGGCTTTCATTATTTATAGGTGTTCTTGAAAGCATATCTGCTAAGCTCCTTACTGGCCCTGTATTTCACATTTAATGAGTACTTTTGCAATTTCATTACATTTTTCTGAAGTCCAGGTGGCTCATTGTACAATGGGTTTTACTCTATGGCTCCTGGTGGTTTATGGGCTCTTTCTACCTTGATTGAATTCTTCCCATAAATATATTCATGAAAATACTCATGATCTAAAACAATTGCCAGTATTCTGCTTTCACCTGGGGGAAGCTTTAACCACTGGCTCCCAGATCAGCTTGGAAGACAGCCATGACCAAAATGACCTTGCATCAACTTGGGTCTTAAGCTGCCTGTTAACCTCAGAATGTTCCAGTGTTGATGCTTCTCTGTTTGTCTTGACACCAGAGCTTATTCTATTTTCAGTTATCTTGGAGCTGGTCTGGACTATCTGCAGGGACAGAAAATAAATGTATTCCTAGACCTTATTTTCAAGGAGAAATCATTATAGAATCATGGAATGGTTTGGGTTGGAAGGGACCTGAAAGACCACCTAGATCCAACCCCCCTGCATGGGCAGGGACACCTCCCACCAGCCCAGGTTGCTCCAAGCCCCATCCAACCTGCCCTTGAACCCCCTTTGCCCAAGGGGGCTTGGCCAGCAGGTAACTTTCTGTCGTTGCTTCACTATCAATATTAGTACCAGGAAAACCAGTGCTGATGTCCTCAGGAATTCCCAAAAAATCCTGATCAGAGCTTTTTGAAGCTGGTCTGAGCTTTTCCTGGAGCTGGCAAGCTCCTTCCCTGTGGCTGTTTCCTCTCTTTCTTCTACCTGCCTTAATTCATGGAACGGTTGGAGTTGGAAGGGACCTTGAGATAATTTAAATGTAAAATCTGAAAGCTGAAAATTCATCTGCCCTTATCTGGCTAACTGCAAAACCACTGCCAAAGAAGCACCAGCCTTTTTGTGTTGTCAGTGCTCACGATCATCCTAAACATCAGATCATCTGCTGGTGTTTCAGTCTTATCTTAATCCTCTGAGGTTGGCCTGTCGGTGCTGAGACTGCCCTACAGAGGTGTTTGCTGGCATCTCCTGAAAGAATGACTGAGCAAAATATGCACCTTTCCCATCAAACCTTCCCAGCTTCCCCATATTTTCCTCTGGAATTTGGAAATTTCTTCCTCTTGAACCTGGAAGTCTAGACTTGCACACTTCAAACACACCTGCAGGTTTCCTTCAGCTGTTGCACCCAGTCGTGTGGTTGGTTTTTTAAAACTGGAATCCCAATCCTTATTTTGCTCGTTTTGATGAAAGTGACTCACCTGTTGACCAGGCTGGTTGGTCTCTGTGTGTACCTGCTGGGTCTCGTTTTGCCACCCACTCAGGTCCAGCTGCTGTTGTGTTTTTCAGTGTCACTGTGACATGGTGCAGCATTTTTGCAGAGCTCTAGCAGTAGTTTTTCAGTGTCGTGGCCAGTAGCAGGACTTGGGTCCCTCTCTTTGTCACCAAATGGGTTGAGAAAGCTTATTTCTGGGAGTCTTCCTTGCTTGGGCCACCATGGTGGGCTCTGATTGCCCATCGATCCATTTCTATGCAAATTAATCACAGCCTGTAGCACTTTTGATTGGTTGGTCTGTGGAGCAACGTGGTTTGTGCCCTCTGCAAAATCCAGAGGGATTTGGAAATGCTGGTTTCCTACCTGCTTTGATTTCCAGAGGAGAAGGGGCTCCAGATTGAAGGGGTCTCTTGGAGGTCAGTTGCTCTACCAGAGCTGTAGAGGTGACTTGCAGTGCTGCAAGCTTCACCCAAGGGTGGGACAGGAGGAGAGGAGGGTCTGCACAGCTCCAGCAGCTGGATCTACCAGTTGACCTTGATGAGAGCAGGGGGGAATTGTCCCAGTGAGCTGGGAGTTCCCGTGAGGTGTCTGGGTAGCCTGGAGCTTGGGTTCACACCAGAAGGCACCTAGAGCCTCTGATCTGCTCCAAAGCTGGATCAACCCCCCAGTGTTTGGACTCAGGCAGCCAGTTTTTCACATCAAATGGAGTCATTTCTTCCACGGCTTCTTTTTCCTGTGACCACAGATGCAAGAGAGACCTTCCCAGCTCTTCCACCCTCAGAATCTGTGCCATCCTCCCACGCCAGAGCTTCCCAAAGAGGAAAGCAGAACCACCAAACCCAAGGTCAAACATTTCAGTGGCAGGTTCCTCCAACAAGCAACCTCCTGCCCACCCCCCCCAAAAAAAAATAATAAGGTGCACCAAATAACAGAGCAAGCAACCATCCAAACCAAACTCATGGTCATGGAGGATGACCATGAGCCAGCAATGTGCCCTTGTGGCTAAGAAGGCCAATGGATCCTGGGGTGAGTTAGAAAGGGGGTGGTTAGTAGGTCAAGGGAGGTTCTCCTCCCCCTCTGTTCTGCCTTGGTGAGGCCACATCTGGAGTATTGTGTCCAGTTCTGGGCCCCTCAGTTCAGGAAGGACAGGGAAGTGCTTGAGAGAGTCCAGGGCAGAGCCACAGAGATGATGGAGGGAGTGGAACATCTCCCTGATGGGGCAAGGCTGAGGGAGCTGGGGCTCTTGAGCTTGGAGGAAAGGAGACTGAGGGGTGACCTCATCAGTGTTTACAAGTACGTAAAGGGTGAGTGTCAGGAAGATGGAGTTAAGCTTTTTTCAGTGATGACCAGTGATAGGACAAGGAGTAATGGATGCAAATTGGAGCACAGGAGGTTTAAGGTGAATATCAGAAAATTTTTTTTCCTGTGAGAGTGACAGAGCCCTGGGCCAGGCTGCCCAGAGAGGCTGTGGAGTCTCCTTCTCTGGAGACATTCAAACCCCCCTGGACACGTTCCTGTGTGATGTGCTCTGGGTGACCCTGCTCTGGCAGGGGGGTTGGACTGGATGATCTTTCGAGGTCCCTTCCAACCCCTAGGATTCTATGATTCTATGATTCCAAATATGCATCCAGGAGCAATAAAAACAGCTGAGAAATCCCTGCTTTTTGGGGACTGACCAGTTCATTGCTTTGCTAAGTATCTTCCTAAGCCACCTCTTGTCGGAGAAGAAGAGAAGAAATGAAGAGAAAGAGCCAGAGAAGAGAGAGAGAGAGAGAGAGAAAGACCTTTGCATAGCTTGAGCTTTTGTGCCTTGCATTCAGACTGATTTGTACCCTTTGTAGTCTTAATTATTTGTGAGAGCAGGATAACAGGAGTACCAAGCTCACCCATTATTTCCTGCATAAAAAAAGGCACAGAGAAGCCGCTGATCGGTTTTGAATTAGCAAACATGATACTAAAAAAAAAAAGAGAGAGGAGGGGGGGGGGGGAGAGGAAGGGGAAAAAAAAAAATGAGTGGGGGGGGGGGGAGGAGGAGGGAGAATTGAGAGAGAGCATAAAAAAATTCATTAATATCATCAGGGATTAGGAGGCTGATTAAAGTGTAGCTGTTAGCGTATGCAAATGAGCGATAGGCATTTATCAGAGGCTGTGCAAGCTGTCTCAGAGCTGTAAAGCCCACGTATGTTTTTCAGCTGATTAAAACAGTTTTAAGTTCTGGAGGATTTCTTTTTTTTTTTTTTTTTTTTACATATTTTTTCTTTTTTTTTTGGAGAGAATTAAAAAAAAAATTAACCCCCCCCCCCCCCCCAACAAGCCACCATCATCTATCCTTTTCCTTTTGGCTACGTTCCTCTAAGTGCACTCCAAGCATTTCCACTTGAATGCACTCACTCCTCTTTTGGGTCCTGAGAGTTTGGGAAGGAAATGAATGGGGAAAGGAAGCCAAGAAGCTTTGCAAGATGTTCCTCAGCTTCCCTGTGAACTTGCAGGCTGAGGCCGTGGGATGGTGTGAGTTCAGCAGCAGCTCTGAAACGTGCACAGGCTGCAGGGCTGGAGCCCAGCCAGTGCTCAAGCCCCCAGGGAGAAGGAACAGGCTGGTGGATCTTCTTCATCAGCTTCATCCTCACGCTCGGAGGGGCCACACGTGGGGCTCTGTCTCGCTCTGGTGGTGCTTGGGTTGATACCAGAGGCTCCATCCCAGCTGCTCCCCAAGCTGGGGTGCAGCTCAGCTCTGGAGAGGGGCAGAAAGCACAGCAGAGCAGTGAGGGCTGAATCTAGTCCCTGCTGCAAGCCTAACCAGATTGCCTTCTCCTGCCCCTTTGGGTTGGATGGGCCTGGCTGAGATCTGCTGGAGAGGCCAGTTGGGGTTGGCTTTGTTCTGATGACCCCGAGTGAAATCCCTAAAAGGGATTTTTCAGAAAGCAGTGCCTGAATTTAGAGCTCCCCAGACACCTCAAAAGGGCCGTTGAATTCTGTGCTCTCTTCTGCAAAGCTGGTTCAGTCAGTCTACAACTCCAGCACCTCCAAGGAGGAGCCAGTAGTAACACCCTTTTTAATCTTTTTCTTTCTCCCCAAATCAATCAAAATGTCTCTGTTGTTGCTAATATTGTATTTGGGACTTCAAGTTTGGCTTTCCTGGGGCCCTTGTCCAGAATCCAAGGGTTCTGCTTTTGTGATTTATCAGAAGTAATTTCATAGAATCCTAAAGTTGGAAGGGACCTCAAGGATCACCTGGTCCAACCTTTCTAGGTAATAATGTAGTTGAAATGAGGTGGCCCAGCACCCTGTCAGGCTGAGACTTAAAACTGGCCAATGTGGGGGAATCCACCACTTCCCTTGGGAGATTATTCCAGTGTCTGACTGTTCTCATGGGGAAAAAATCTATCTTCTGGAGTCTAATCAGGATCTCCTGAGGAGCAACTTGTACCCGTTGCCCTTTGTCTTTTCCATGGGACTCATAAAAAGTCTTTCTTAGGGCTCTGGGCAGCTCAAGACTCTTCTTCTGCCACTCTTGGTTCATTTGGGAAGAGAATTTCACAGCCTCGACAGGTGACAGGGGTGGCTTTGGCCATCTTGGTGAATGAGTTGGCTGGTGGAGGGGAGGGAACTGCTGGAAGAAGATCTGGAGATACCCTGGATCTGGAAAAAAGATGAGGGAAGTGGCTGAAAAGTGTTTCATGTGGTTTATCCCAAGGAGGCAAAATTTATCACGTGGATCTTCAGCTTATCCCACAGGTGGGGTGCCCACCGTGGTGAAAGGATCCCTTGGAAGCAGAGTCTTGGTTCACACTCTGCCAGCTTTTCTCTTCTGAGCCAACAATGGTATGGAAAGTGGTTGTGACTTTGGTGTAACATTTTGCAGCTTGGCAGAAGAGGTCCCTGCCCGACAGCAATTTTCTGTTGTTGTGTCTTTGGAAGTAAATGAGCTTGGCCATTTATGTTGGAAAAGTTGACTGCTTCTGAGTCCCCATCTCTTGTTTCTCAGGCTGGCAGAAGATCCCAGGGCTGCAGGGAGAGTTTACCCAGCAGAGGGGAAGGTTGGATGAAGCCACAACGGTGACGAAGCTGACGTTGCCATTGGGCTCCCACCTCGAAGCTGGTGTGACATCCTGGTTGTGCCACGTCCAGAAGAAAACTAGGAGGCAGCCAAGGGTTAGAGACAGGCACTTGGGCCACAACAACCCCAGGCAACGCTCCAGGCTTGGGGAAGTGTGGCTGGGAAGGGTCTGGCAGGAAAGGAGCTGGGGGTTCTCATTGAACATGAGCCAGTGTGTGCCCAGGTGGCCAAGAAAGCCCGTGGCATCCTGGCCTGTCTTAGAAATAGTGACCAGCAGCAGCAGAGAGGGGATTGTCCCCCTGTGCTCAGCCCTGGTGAGGCCACACCTGGAGTGCTGTGTCCAGTTTTGGGCACCTCAATTCCAGAGAGATCTGGAGGTGCTGGAGCGAGGACAGAGGAGGCAACGGAGCTGGGGAAGGGCCTGGAGAATCCATCTGAGGAAGAAGGCTTGAGGGAGCTGGGAATGGTTAGTGTGAGGAAGAGGAGGCTGAGGGGAGACCTCATCAGTCTCTACAACCCCCTGAAAGGTCATTGTAGAGGTTGGTGCTGGTCTCTCCTCACAGGTGATCAGTGACAGAACAAGAGGGAAGGGCTTCAAGCTGCACCAGGGCAGGGTCAGACTGGACATGAGGAAGGATTTTTTCCCAGGAAGAGTGGTCAGACCCTGGCACAGGCTGCCCAGGGAGCTGGTGGAGTCACCATCCCTGGGTGTGTTGGAGGGAGGTTTGGATGTGGTGCTGGTGGAGCTGGTTTAGGGGAGAAGTTTGCAGAGCAGGGATGAGGGTTGGACTGGGTGATCCCACAGGGCTTTTCCAACCTGAATGGTTCCATGATTCTATGCTAATCCTCCCAAGTGTGGCTGGATTGCCAATATTGCCTCTGTTTTTTCTCAGGAGAGAACGAACAGAGAACAAAATGACTCTAATAAACGGCACCAAGAAGGTCAAGCAGGCAATCAGGTGTAAGTTTTAGGCAATTACAACAAAAGGACACTGAGTAAATTTGAGCTGGAACTGATATAAAGACATTTTGGTGAGCAATTCATATATAGATTAAGGAATTCATTGCCCCAAGATGTTGCTGTAACCAAGTTCTCTAGTTATGTCACACACACACACACAAAAAGCCATTACAGAAGATAGAAAACTTCTCCATTCCAGGACTTAAGGAAGGTTATTCCCTTGCAGCCTGTCCTGGGGTTCTTTTTGCATCTCCTTCTGGCATCTGTCAGGGGATGGTGACACAGATGTTGGACACTGGTGGTGTTCTGAGAAGACCTGGTTGTTCTTCAGCATCTGAAGGTTCCCATAGTGCAGCTGGCCCTTTGAGAGATGGGACTGGGTGCTGCTCCGTTGGCAGGAGAAGAATGTTTTGGTGTCAAGGAGAAAATTGAGACTGTTAATTTCCCTGCATGTTTCAGGACAAGAGTGCTCTGAGGGTTTCTTCCCACGCCAGCAAAGGAGGTGTGCACTGGAGTGACCAGGAGGCAGTTGTCCTATCAAGAAGAGGAGGAGCTGGGGAGGTGGACACTTCCTGGAGTCACCTTGAGTTTTGGCTGCAGGATCCAGCCCTGCCCAAATGGTTGGGTGCCCCAACCAGCCATGACAACACTTGACTTCCTTGAGCTTCTCGTTTGAAAGGAGAGCAAGGCAGAGCTTTGCTTGGTGGCAGGGAGGAGAGGGTTGCACAAGGGCTTTTGGAGTCCCCTACTCTACTGGGACAACCCAAAACCACTGGGAAGGGTCTCCAGACAGAGGTGGAGGAAATGAAACTGAGAATGAACTACCAAGAGGCTGAGCATCTGCAAACCACCTTGTCATTCCCAGCCTCAGTGAAGCAGGTGAAGTGGCCTGGAAACAGCTCATAGCTGGGGACCTTCTCTCCAGCCTTTGGCTTGAAAAACCAAGCACACCAAACGCTGACATTTCACAACTTCTTGGCCTTTCACCCTGTGCCATTGCACGGTTTTGGGGTGTGCCCCTGCACGGAGCCCTCAGGGGAAAAAAAAGAATAATACCTGGGTTTAGAACTGCCTGCAAAATCCAAAATATTCTCCTCCCCACAAGCTACAAGTGAGAAGTTTTTGCAGCTTTGCCTGCAGCAGAACTTGACAACACCCCCCCCCCCTTATATTTTTTTTGTTAAGTTGCAGCAACCAAGCTGGAGATGTGTTGTCTGCTCAGGAGACAACTGAGGCTGTTGTGATCATCCACCTCCTGAGGGTGATGTCTGAGCTTCAGAGGAGCTCAGGGGGCAAATTCCCTCCTGCTGATCTCCTTGGAGACACCAGCAGCTGCTGGGATGGGACAGAAAAGCTGCAGGAGAAGCAGCACGGCTCGACTTTCAGGCATGTTTTTTGTGGTTGGTGTCATATTTTGGACTTCTCCAAAGCCTGGCTGCAGTCTTGGTGGCTCTTGACAGCTGGAATTGGAGCTCAGGATGTATTGCAGCAATTCCACCAAGGAAGTGCTAACAGCAGGGAACACAATGCAAATCTAATCGAGGTCATCAGCCCCTTTTCCTTGCATAAGTACTTAAATATGTGCTCGTGTTGCAGTTACTTAACTGTAATTGCTCCGGGCAAATGCGAGTTGAGGTCTTTAAGGTGGCTGAGCATCTATTCTTCCTTCAGGTGATAGATGGGTTTCTGACCCTTCTTGGGCACGCCCTGTAAATATTCACACACCTCCAGTCAACTGGTCTGTGTGTTTATTCAAAGAGAGGACAATGAATATGCAGGAAGAGATGTTTTCAAAGCTCTTTAGAAATGGAGGGGTGGCTGGGTCGTTGGTAGAGGGGACAGGGACAGATGGTGCTCAGGAGGAGGTGGCACACCTACATGATGGCTCTTTTTTTTGGAGGATTCCCAAGGCTTAGGTGGGGAAAACCTACCCTGAGCAACTGCTGCGTGGCATTGGAATTGACACTGATACTGTCCTGGGCTGCATCAAAAGCAGAGTGGGCAGCAGGGCCAGGGAGGGGATTGTCCCCTCTGCTCTCCTGAGAACCCACCTGGAGAACCGTGTCCAGTTCTGGAGCCCCCAACACAAGAAGGACATGGAGCTGTTGGAGAGAGGCCAGAGGAGGCCACGGAGATGATGGGAGGGCTGGAGCAGCTCTGCTCTGGAGCCAGGCTGGGAGAGTTGGGGTGTTCAGCCTGGAGAAGAGAAGGCTCCAGGGAGACCTGAGAGCACCTTCCAGTGCCTGAAGGGGCTCCAGGAAAGCTGGGGAGGGGCTTGGGACAAGGGCAGGGAGGGAGAGGACAAGGGGGGATGGATGAAAACTGGCAGAGGGAGATTGAGGTGAGACATGAGGAGGGAATTCTGGAGTGTGAGGGTGGTGAGAGCCTGGCCCAGGTTGCCCAGGGAAGCTGTGGCTGCCCCATCCCTGGCAGTGTTGAAGGGCAGGTTGGATGGGGCTTGGAGCAGCCTGGGCTGGTGGGAGGTGTCCCTGCCCATGCAGGGGGTTGGAGCTGGATGATCTTGAAGGTCCCTTCCGACCCAAACCTTTCCATGATTTGCAAGAACTGCTCCCATTGCTACCTCAGTGGAGGGGCTGGGGTTTGCAGAGGCACCCATAACTCAGCAAGGGCTCCTCTCTTATCTTGCACCTTTATCAATCCCAGGAGATCCATTGCAGGAGGCACAGGCTCTTCAGGGAGGAGATTCCCATTTATCTGGGTGTCCATACATCCCAGTGGGAGCCTGGGAGCAGGACCCAGCTTTTCCTGTTGCTCATGGGTGGGCAGTGCAATCCCGGGGAGACCCAGGGGGCTGTTTGGTGTCAGCTCTGAAGCAACAGCACAGCTAGAGCTCAGGCACCTTTGGTGCCTTCCCCAACAGGTGATGATCCTTCCTCCCTTGAAACACCAGTTCCAGCTGATCCACGTTGCAAAGAGCTGAGCTCTCCTTCTGCTGTGTGCCCTTTCACGGATTCAATTACCCACCCTCTCTTCTTGCCACAGCTGGGATTGTTCTTCTCCTCGTGTCACGTTTGTCAGGGTTTGGTTTTGTTCTCCTGGCAGCCCAAGATGTCCTTGTTCTGAGTCGTAGCATCTTCCTCTGCCTCCTGGCCCTGCCACCTCTGCGTGCAACGCTTCTGCTGCTCTAAAGATACCAACAAGGTTTTAATTCCAATTAAGCCAAGTCCTTGCTGCACTTGCTAGCTGTAAATAAACAGCCTGGTTTGGATAATGGAGGTAATGGTTTGCATTTCAACTCCACTTCTAACCTCTGATTTTTTTTTGCTTGTCATATTTTACGTGGTTAAATCAATTTTTTCTGCCATTGAATGTAGCCTTTCTTTTTCCTTTTCATTATTATTTTTTTCAAACTGAGTTGTAAAGACTGTGTTTCATTATATCCTTGTTACCCTAGGACATGGCTGCTGTAGTTTAACTAGGCTGTAGTCATGCTCTTTTTGTTGTTTCTCTCAGAGGGCTCTGGAATCAAGAGGAGAATTTGTTGTTGTTTTCTCCTCTTGCTATCAAAGGAAGCAAACGTGTTATCAGGGTGAGAGAAGGCAGGTAAAAAGAAGAGATATCAGAAGATAAGTATTGGAGAGAGCAAAGTGAGGTGTGATTTGTGAGGAGGAGGAGTCAGTGCCACAGTTTTGCCCACAGGCAAGATTTCCTGTCCCCAGAGCTGTGTGGTTCTGTTCAAAGCAGTGAGAGTTTAGTGAAGGGGCTTTCTTGCCCATGTGAGGATTGGGTTTGGAGGTGGTTGGGTTTGCTGGAGATCCACAGTGGTTCACCATAGAATGGATGGATTAAACCTGTCCTGTGAAGACAGGCTGGGAGAGTTGGGGTGTTGAGCCTGGAGAAGAGAAGGCTCCAGGGAGACCTGAGAGCACCTTCCAGTGCCTGAAGGGGCTCCAGGAAAGCTGGGGAGGGGCTTGGGACAAGGGCAGGGAGGGAGAGGACAAGGGGGGATGGATGAAAACTGGAAGAGGGGAGATTGGGGTGAGACATGAGGAGGGAATTCTGGAGTGTGAGGGTGGTGAGAGCCTGGCCCAGGTTGCCCAGGGAAGCTGTGGCTGCCCCATCCCTGGCAGTGTTGAAGGGCAGGTTGGATGGGGCTTGGAGCAACCTGGACTGGTGGGAGGTGTCCCTGCCCATGCAGGGGGTTGGATCTGGATGATCTTGAAGGTCCCTCCCAACCCAAACCAGTCTGGGATTCTATGATCCAGTTTGGGGGGTGCATAGGAATTTCAGCCATGGCCGGCAGTTCATTAACTGGAACATCTCTGTGCACCTTCCCTTGGCATTTCCTTAGCCTTGTGTCTCTGCAGAACCTTCAGCTCCATGATGTTTGACTGTGAACTGCTTCCCTTCATCTCTGGCCCTCAGGAGCTCCTGAGGCAGCTCACAGCTGAGGCCGTGGGGTAAACCCATTTCCCCCAAGCCTCAGCTCCATGAAATTCAGCTCCTCAGTCTCTGGGTGTTCCTCAGGTGTGATGCTCAACTGGTGGCCTTTTTCCTGTGGGGAGAGCAGGGAGCAGCCAGCTTCTACAGGGCTTCACATCAGTGTCCCCTTCCAGCTGGCCAGGCAGCAGCAGCAGCAGCAGCACTGACCAAAAGGAGCAGGGCTGGCTCCACACACTCTGTCCTGCAGTGGGAAGCTGTGCCTGCAGCAACCAAAAAAAAGGGAATAACAGGGAATTTCCAAACACATTTTTACCATGAAAGCACTCAGTCCAGAGTGGTCAAGTATTCCATGTGTGTATCACTTTAAAGACCTGCTTAACCCCCTTCTCCTCCACAGGACCATTCATTCTTTTTTTTTTTTTTAAGCCAATAATCAATGAGTGTCTAATTTGTTACACTGACATTTTTGCTGGTTTCATCTGAATTAATTAACAGCAAAATATTTCCTTTCCAGGGTGTGTGTGTGTGTGTGGGGGGGGGGTCTCAGCAGCCAGATAAGTTTTGACCTTTGGTGAAGGGACGTTTGAATGAGGTTAAGTCTTGGATCTTGTTGATTGAAGCTCTAGTGTCTGCTCTGACAGATCTGATGGGCCTGGGAATACATCCCTGAGGGCTTCCAGGGCATCTCCTTGGCTGAGTGGTCTTGGCCAGGGCAACTGGGAAGTGGCCAGAATCATGGAATGGTTTGAGTTGGAAGGGACCTTAAAGATCATGTAGTTCCAAGCCCCCCACGCATGGGCAGGGACACCTCTCACTAGAGGATGTAAAAATAGAGCAAAACTCCACCCTGGATCCTTTTCCCTGCCTCCAAGGCATCTTTCTGCCTTAATCTCTCCAGCAGCAGCTTGCCCAGGAGTCCCTGGGACCTGCTCTCTGCTAATTGAAGTGCATTTGGATCAAGGCTTTCTCAGCGTGAAGTGCAGCTTTGCCTTCTGAAGCATCATCTCTCCTGCACCTCGTGTTGATGGTAGCCTGAGATAGGGGCAGAGTGAAAAGAGGAGAACAGAAATCTTATCAAGGTCCACCTCAGAGGTGCAGCACTTGCTTTAATTGCTTCTGGAGCTCTTCACCTGGGCCTCATCAATAGGGCTAATTCTTGAAGAAACGAGGACGTAAGCGAGGGGAGAAGTGTGCTCAGTTTACCTCCCACAAGAGATGGTTGAGTTGTTTTCCTCTTTGTTATGAAGATTAATAAGAGCAGCTGGAGAAAGCCTGGGCTGCTACTTCATCACCCTTTGGTCTTCCTGGGCTCGGGTGGGGGCCATCTGCCAGGCTGAGGTGCTGGCAACACCCAGGAGGGAAACTGGGACCTGAGGTTTTTTTCTTCTTGTGTCGTGGCACCACTTGAAGATGGAACCAGCAGGTGCAGTTTGTACCTATGAATCCAAGAGGGTTGTTTGCCAGGAAAAAAACAAACAAACTTGCAATGGGAAAGGGGGCAAAGGAAATGTTTTGGGGGTGGGAGGATGCTGGATCTTGCTGAGAGATCTGCTAAATTATCACAAGGAGCCAAAGAAAAATGATGGAGGGGCAGGGTCATCCTTCTTCTTAAAATCATAGAATCCCAGACTGGTTTGGGGTGGAAGGGACCTTGAAGATGATTCAGCTCCAACCCCCTGCATGGGCAGGGACACCTCCCACCAGCCCAGGCTGCTCCAAGCCCCATCCAACCTGCCCTTCAACACTGCCAGGGATGGGGCAGCCACAGCTTCCCTGGGCAACCTGGGCCAGGCTCTCCCCACCCTCACACTCCAGAATTCCCTCCTCATGTCTCACCTCAATCTCCCTCTTCCAGTTTTCATCCATCCCCCCTTGTCCTCTCCCTCCCTGCCCTTGTCCCAAGCCCCTCCCCAGCTTTCCTGGAGCCCCTTCAGGCACTGGAAGGTGCTCTCAGGTCTCCCTGGAGCCTTCTCTTCTCCAGGCTGAACACCCCAACTCTCCCAGCCTGGCTCCAGAGCAGAGCTGCTCCAGCCCTCTGACCATCTCTGTGGCTCCATCTCCTTATATTGGGGGCTGCAGAACTGAACCCAGCCCTACAGCTGAGGTCTCCCCAGGGTGGAGCAGAGGGGGACAATCCCCTCCCTGACCCTGCTGCCCAGATTTCAAGACAACCACCAGCAGTCGGGGTGATGTGCCCGCTCCCCAGCACCTCCAGACCTTCCCACCACGGGCTGCTTCAACCCAACCCCACAGCACCCACCTCCACCACACCAACCAGCAGCTCTTCCACGATTCCACTCCCTTATTTCTCCTCCCCTCACCCAGTGGGTGCCTCCCTGGGTGATATTCTCCCCTGACAAATCTCATCTCCCTGCCTGTCCAAACGATCCCCGGACGGAGCTCGCAGGGGTGGGGGTGGGGGGGTGTGGGAGGGGGGAGAGGGGGGGGGGAAAAAATTATAATGCCATTAAAAGTGATCATAAATTCCAGATCAGCATCACTTTTAATCCGATACACAATTTTACTGCCTCTATAAAGCAGGTGATTTGCAGGGGGCTGAGGAGTCTCCTGGCGCGTTTTACTTCTTTTTAAATTAAACACACCAACTTTGTGCTGGATTCAGAGAGGGGACATAAAAAAAAAAGAGGGGGGTGGGAAAGAAAAAAAAAGAAAGGGAGAGGGAAGGGACATCAGATGGGAATTGCAATTGAATCTTTATGCCTGCCATCTTGGTCCTGTGGGGCCTGAATATAGTGCCAGGTAAATAGATGGGTTGAAATAGTCGGAATGAAAAAAAAAACAACCCCTCAAATGTTCCAGTAGTTGAGAAGCTGAGCCTGGGAGATGTTGCTGGGGTTTTAGAGGCTAAAATGCTGTTGTTTAAAGCACTCTGGGCTGGAGGATCTTGTGTGGCTCGTGCATTAAATGATGCACTGTGCCCAGACATGTGTTTTATGGTTTATATTGGATATACGAGGTGGTTTCTAACCCTTCCTTCCCACCCCCCAAATGGAGCAGTAAGCCCAGAGTATCCAATTTCTGATAGGAAATGTTTAGGGAGTGGAAATGTAAACAGGCAGAGCATTTCATGGAGAAACAGTTGGAATTAAGATCAGAGAGAAGGTCGTTATGCTCTGGTGATGAACATCTCCCCTGCTTGTCGGCCTGACAAACCCACTGTGGTGGTCCCTCCCAGCATCTTTCTGGCCCACCACTTCTGGGCCAGTCATTTGGAGTGGAGCTAATGCACATCTCCTGGAAATACGTCCAGCCTTCCCTCCAGGTCTCAAAAAAGGGGAAGAATGAACTGGTGGCTCTGGTGAGCTGCTTGTTGCCTTCAAACAGAAGAGAAGCAAAACGTTTCAGCAGGGTAGTTCTGCAAGGGTTCATTTCCATTGTGGCTCAGTCCATTTTTCCTGGAGAGAAACAACAAATGAGATCCAAGTTTTTAAAATCCTTCTTCCAGTCAACAGAGCAGGATCATATTGGCTCATGAAGATGATTCATGAGGCTCTGCAGGGCCAGGCCAGAAGACAATGGGGTCAACAAAATCAGCCTAGAGGGGAGCATGTACAGTTGCAACCTCTTCCTCCACCTTCTTCTAGACTGGGAGGTTTTCAGTTGAGTAAATTAAGTTCTGCCAGTGCTAGCAAGAACCCAAAGCAGCCCCATTTGAGGGAGATGTTCCTCCATGGGCCCTTGTTTTCAGTTGACCAGCACAAGAACATTTTTTCCTGTGGTTTGGATGCGATAGGTGTCAAATGGAGAGATCCAGCCCTGCACTGTCAAAGCAACCAAACAGTCCTCACCCTGGTGGTAGCAACCCAGCCTTGAGGATGAGGCTGCAGGAGAGAAACAAGCAGTTTAAGAGCTTAAAAACCCCACATCTGTTTTTGTTTTGATTTCCAGGTAAACAGCTTTTCCCTGCCAAGCCCATGCAGGTGAGTGGACATTGCCCTTCCCATCCCCATCGTGGGGCTCTCCCTGTCCCATGCTCCAGCTACTCCTTTCCTGGCACAACCTTATTTCCCAACACTTTGCTTCTGTTTAGTTTGGTTTTGGGGTTGGTTTTGGTTTTTTTTTGGAAACTGGGGCAATTTCTTCCCTGCCTATGGGCTCTGTTGGCAGCTCCTGATCTCCTTCAGACCTCTGTGCGTGGGTTCCACCTTCCAGCATCACATTTCCTTCCCCCCCTCACCCATGCTGAGCCTTTTCCCAACTCCACTCTGCCTTCCAGTGCTCTCCTATCAGGTGCCACACTCCTCAGTGGGCCCAAGGGTGTGATGTTTTATTTATTTGGACTTCTACAATTAAAGGGAAGTCTCCACCCGAATTGAACCAGCCCCGTGCTGATGATGTGGTGAAATACCACTGGTGGGAAAATGATGGTTTATTTTAACCAGGGCTGAGGCAGACAGTCACTGACACCATTGAGAAAGCTTGTCACTGTTGCTGGCAGGGAAAGCATCTCCAGATCTCAAAGAAAGGGCAGTTTGCTCAGAAAAACGTGCCTGGGGTGGGAGGGGAGCAGGTTCCCCGGGGGGTCTGGCTGCTGCTGCAGCACCCAGGCTGTGTTGTGCTGTGGCTCACCAGGCAGGAGATGCCTGGAAGCATCCCCAGAAGTCCCCTCCTGTGCCTGGCACTGGCTGCTTTCTCCTCCCCCCTGCTTTTGTGAGCACAGCTAGAGAGCTAATAATGATTTGGGGGTTGTGTTTCCCCCCACCCCCCCCATCCTGTCTCGTGTCACTGCCCAGTTTGTGGGTTCCCTGCTGTGCTCTGGAACCCCTCCAGCCTCCACCCGGTGTCCCATTTTCACCCTGTGGTTTGTGCACCCCAGTTTGGCAGGACACTTGGGTAGCCCCAGTTTGTGCTCCACGGGGAGGATGACCTGATGAAGGATGATGCCAGCAGAGCCCTGCCTGGCACTGCCACCCCTGGGCTCCAACCTGCTGCTGGGACCACAGTGTGGCAGCAGGGCCAGAGAGGAAAACAAGATGTGCTCAGGCCTCCCAGCTTTGCAATCCATCAACCCACCCCACCTTCCCCATGGCTCCCCCCTCCCCAAAAACCAGAGGAGACCAGATGCTGGAGCATCTCCTTGTGAACTGGTCCATCCCCTGCTCCCATGGATGGCTTACCTGGAGGGTACCCCACCTGGTGAGGATGACCATGGGCTCCTTTCTCTCTCTTTCTCTTCTCTCTCTCTTTATTGCTCACGATCCAAAGTCAAGGCTTGTTTCATCAGCAGACATCAGCAACTTGACAGGAGTCTGGCTGGAGGAGAAAGAAGGGGGTGGGCATGGAGAGGGGCTCCCTGCCTCATTCAGTTTAGTTTTGCTTCCCAGATGAACAAGGGAGGAACTGGGGGTGCTGGTGGAGTGGGACATGTGAAACCACCCAGAGACAGGCTCTGGGTGCCTGGGAAGGACACAGGGTGTCTGGGCATGTCCTGGCAGGGCTCTGAGCCCAAGTGGCCAGACCAGCATGAGGTCTCCTCTTCTGGGCTTCATGCTATGGTTTGCTGGGTATCTAGGAAGGACAGATGTTGTTTCCCTTTTTCTTGCAAAATGTTGGCTTTCCCAGCTTGGCTTTTACTCCCCCAGCAATGAGTCCCCCATCCCCAAAGGACTTTTCCTCACCCCATCCAACCACTGCTTGGGACTTGCCCTGAGGAGCTGCCTCCAAGCCCTGGCTCAGGTGCAGGCAGCCCTTTGGGAGGGGGAACCCCGAGATCCTGTGGGAAACAGGGGCTGGTTTTCCCACAGGAGAACCCGTGGCAGGATGAGATGGTGTTAGTTGGTGAGGGAAGCCCCATTGCCACGGGGTGATGTTGCAGGGAGGCAGCCCTGTGACCCCATCCCCCAGGAACAACCTGGCTCCATCCCACGGGCCAGCCTGGGCAGAAAGAGTCACCCAAGCTGCTGGGGCACATGGCTTCATTTTCTGTCCCTTATTAGCAGCCCTAATTAGGAGGTTCTTTATGCCTCTTGAATTCAGTGCTTGCAGGAGGGTCTTTTTCCTATTGATTGGGCTACAAAAGTGGATAAAGCCCACACAGTTCTGAGGAGAATTGCCAAATATTGATACTGGGAGAGAGCTGAGCCAGGATAAATAGTGAATAATGCTTCTAATTACACAGGATTTTGTTTTCTGGTTGTATAGCTGAGCACATCAATACTCCAGGCTGGGTCTTCAGCTGAGTGCTTGGCCTTTGTTTGAAAGATGGAAAACAAGGGCAAAAAGCCCCATTTAAACCCCCCGGAAAAATATTCCTGCCTGTAAGAAGTGGAATTCTCTGGGTGGGATTCACCCACCACAGCTTGAGCCACCCATGGTGATCCCCATCTCCTCTCCTGCACTTTGACCTGCTGTGGGTACATGGATCTGTCTCTGTTTTCCTCCAAGGAGCTGCTTTCTCACAGGTGCTGCCCTGCCAGCTGGCTGGAGATGGAGAACAGGAGCTCTCTGGATGGCTCCAACACCCACCCCCCCAGCACTGCCCGTGTCCTGCTGTCCCCTGCCCTCACAAACAGGACATCATGCCCTCCTGCTGACGGGACAGCCTGGAAGAAGGGGGTAAGAAGGGCCTCACCCCCCCGTGTCCTCCAGCAGGGAAAGAAAAACTTCCTTAGGGAGGCAAAAATCCTTTTGTTTTCTCTTCTGGGTTGGGGAGAAGGTGACAGGGACCCTGGGGCTCTTCACACTTGCTTTTGCTGTCACTGCAACCTGTAGATTTGGTTTCCTCCCCCCTCTCTGTTATAGGAAAAAAACCCCAACCAACCAAACCACCTAACCCAAACCTTAAGTTATTTTCATGCTCCAAAATTCTTTGGCCACGCTGGTGGCACTTCCTCCCCACCCACAGCCACCAGCAGCCTTTGCTGCAGACGACTTCTGCTGGGCTAAAACCACGAGAAAAAGCGAAGCTCAGAGCAACCTGCAACCTGGTGCCTTTCCCTGCTTTTCAGGCAAACTGGGACTAATTATGGTCTGGGGTTGTCCAGCAGTTCTTTCCTTCCTACACCCCCAACCCTAACCGAGCAAGCGGGTGTCCCCACAGCTGCCTCCAGCCCCTCTGGAGCCCCAGGCAGGTGCAGGAGCTGTTTTCACCCAGTTCTTTCTCCCCACCCTTATCCTTTTCAGCCTCTGCTTTGCTCTCAGGCCCTGCTGCCTGCACCCTGTCACATCCCCTGACAGAGATATCTCTGCTCCATCCTGGCGTTGTCACACGCCGTGCACAGCCCGTGCCAGCCAGATCTGTCCCAGGGTGTCAGTAGCTCCACACGTAGCTCCTCTTCCTCTGTCACCCACCAGCATCTCAACGGGCTGCTGTTCTCCCCCTGAGACTCTAGCCTGACTTATTGAACCTCTCCTGTGAAGACAGGCTGGGAGAGTTGGGGTGTTCAGCCTGGAGAAGAGAAGGCTCCAGGGAGACCTGAGAGCACCTTCCAGTGCCTGAAGGGGCTCCAGGAAAGCTGGGGAGGGGCTTGGGACAAGGGCAGGGAGGGAGAGGACAAGGGGGGATGGATGAAAACTGGGAGAGGGAGATTGAGGTGAGACATGAGGAGGGAATTCTGGAGTGTGAGGGTGGTGAGAGCCTGGCCCAGGTTGCCCAGGGAAGCTGTGGCTGCCCCATCCCTGGCAGTGTTGAAGGGCAGGTTGGATGGGGCTTGGAGCAACCTGTCTTTCCAGGATCTCATGGTTGTGATCACACCAAGGACACTGAAACCCCAAACTGGATCCTGAGGTTGCTCAAGGAGCGGGGAACACGTTGCAGGAGCATACGGGAAGAGAAGCAGGTCGAGGAAACTTTGGGGGAACCAAAATGTCATGTGGGTGGTGAAATATGACCTGCACTGACCTGCCCGAGCCTTCTGAGGTGCTCAGCCCTGAGTCTGACTGCAGATGTGAAGGACAGAGTCCAACTTGTGTCTAAGGAATCATGCTGTGCCAGGGAATGGGGCATCTGCTCCCATCTGGAGCAGGCAAGACACTACGGATGTATCCACAGCCCTGGGCAGAGCCAGCACATCCAACTGCCCAACCCCAAGAAATCCCCAGATGCCCCAGTGGGAGCTTTGGGGGCCCAAACCCTCCTAAAAAAAAAGGGGCTGACACCCCACACCTCCCCCTTTCTCTGACAACCAGACAGTCCCTCTGGGGCTGGACACAGGCAAGTTGGGAGACCTGGGAAGGTGGGATCCTCTCTATCCTGAGCCCCAACACCCTGCTCCCCACCCTCAGCTCTGCCTGGGGGTTCCCCAGCTTTAAATCACACCCTTCGTGTTATTTGTGCCTGGATTATTTCCCCTCCACCTCCTTTTATTTCCTTTTCTCCTCCACTTTCCCTTTTTTTTTCCTTTTTTGGCTGGTGTCGTTTCTCTCTCAACAGGCAAAAAAATGATCAAAAAATCAGGAAACAATCAGTTTGAAAGTGAATGAAGGGTGCTTTCTGTCCCTCCCCCAGCCTTTTTTTTTTTTTTCCCCTTACTTTGACATCTCAGTGGTTTTTTCTTTCTTTCTGGTTTTTTTTTTTCTTTTAGCCTGGGTTTCTGGGATAGGTGATAACTGCCAGTAATAGGATTAGCATTGATTTCTTTAGCAAGAACAGAGATGTGGCAGTTCCAGCCATTTACTGAACTGCCAGCTTTGAAATATCAAAAAAAAAAAAAAAGGAGAAAGAAAAAGAAATCTGCAGAAAAGAAGAAGAAATATATATATATATATATATATATATAAAGCTTCTTGCAGCATTTTAAAGAAAGAAAAGCCTGTGTGAATTAAAACACACACACACACACATACACCAGGGCACAGGGAGTGTATAAATATATATATTATATGTATATTTTTTATATATATATATATGTATCTCACTTGGTGCTGCTTTTTGTTGTTGTTGTGTGATAAAGGATCAAAAGAGCTGTCTCTGTTCTAAGCTGCAAGAAAGGCTTTTTTAAAATTCATTTGGCTTTCTTTAGCTTTCACTTGCTAACATATTTTAGGAGCTAATCTTACATATTTACTATTGTATCCTGACTTTTTTTAACCTTGAAATGGAAGCAAAGGCAGAATGAGAAAGGGGGAGGAAGAAATGAAATGGTTCAGAGGAGGAAGAGCAAGGGGATGTGCTTGGAGGAGCTTGTTGGTATCTCCACTGCTTTGGAGACACAATGTGAGACCCACCTGCTGGGAGCTTGGACGTGGTACAGGTTCTCCTGGCTGCTGGTTGTAGGGTCTTGGAGGGGTTTGAGGTGCACCAAAAGCTTGGGTTCTGCCCTCAGGCTGGTGGAAATCTCTCTCTTTGCTTCAGGGTGTTGGATGCTCTTCACTAACAGCATTTCTCAAGGGCCAGAAGCTGAAGTTTGGCCACATCAGCAGTAGCTTAACAGCCAGAGTTTTAGGTGAGTGGAACGATCTTCTCTGGCCTTCCCTAAATGCTGTAGGATCATAGAATCACTGAATGGTTTGGGTTGGAAGGGACCTTCAAGATCACCCAGATCCAACCCCCTGCATGGGCAGGGACACCTCCCACCAGCCCAGGCTGCTCCAAGCCCCATCCAACCTGCCCTTCAACACTGCCAGGGATGGGGCAGCCACAGCTTCCCTGGGCAACCTGGGCCAGGCTCTCACCACCCTCACACTCCAGAATTCCCTCCTCATGTCTCACCTCAGTCTCCCCTCTGCCAGTTTAAAACCATCACCCCTCGTCCTATCACTCCTCTCTGGTGAAAAGTCTCTCTCCATCTTTCCTGTAGGCTCCCTTGAGGTATTGGAAGGCTGCTATGAGGTGTCTCCAAAGCCTTTTCTTCTCCAGGCTGAATATCAGGTCAGTGTCTACCGACCATCCCCTTCAGCTCTTGTAGAAGAAGAAGCTCCAATGGCCACATCTGCAAAGAGAAGTGGAAGGTCATGTGTAAGGACCAAGTGCTGGCTGGGAAGATACCTCCTGGTTCCCAGCTCAGGGCTGCTTCTGAGCACAGTCCAGGTCTTGAGCAGACCCTGTCTCCACCCTTTACCTGCTGACCCCCAAGAACTCAAACCTGGTACCGTTCAAGGCAGGACTCAAAGCTTTTATGGCAGCATTTGTCCTTTCTCATCGGGTCTTGAGCTGGTGGACCACGTCCATGAGGGCTTCTTTTTGTGCTAAGGATGTCTGTCATGACTCACTGTCCTCTGCACGGCCCAAAGCTGGAAGCAGGGTGGAATTCTGGCTCACTTGTCAGCTTGTAAACCCAAAAGAGCAACCCCAAGTCATGGCCAACAAGAAGAAGGCCCTCACAGCGTGAGGAACCGGTGCCTAATGTTCTACTCAGCTTTCTGCTCTGGAGAGGAGAAAGGAGGAGCTCTAGAAGCTTCATGAAGAGCTTGGGATGGTTTTCCACATAAAACCGAGGAAAACAGTGGAGCAAGGAGATAATCAGATCCATTATTTGTCCTTGCAGCCAGGATTCACTCAACTTCAGGCAGGCTGCTTGTTGGTGCACCCGAGGGAGTCTCTGGGCTGTGCTACGTATGGTGGGCAACCAACTCCAAAGAGGATTTTCATGGACCCCTCCAACTTAGGTAAGTACATTTCCCTAAGTTTTCTGTACATGAGGAGGCACTGGGATTGCTCCTGGAAGGGACCTCCTGCTTTCCACCAGCAGGAGATGCTATAAGAGGCATCAAGTCAGCCTTGTGCCTTGGACCTGCTGTGAATCTCCCTTAAGTCAGATGTAGATTGGTGGGCACAGAAGCTGGTGGAGCTCCAGCTCCTGGAGATCTGCGTGTCTCTGTTCTTATTAACAATCACCCAAAGATCCCTGGTCCTCATTTCACAGACTCACCTTCGTTGTGCCCTCTAATCCAGGTCCCAGGGCTCTACTTCTGACATTCAAGCTTCAGAGCAGCTTCCAAGCCTTGATTGTTTTTTATGTATTTCAGTCTTTTTCAACATCAAACTGCTGAAGGAATGATTGTTTCTTTTTTTTCTGAACACATGGACCTCCTTTCTCCAACCCCTCCCCTTCAAATAAGACTTGCCATGGTTATGGGGCCAGGAAAGCTGGGGTTGGTGGTATTTGTGTTCTTCTAACCTTAAAGCATTAAAGGCTCTGGCAACGGCTCCCAGTACAAACCAGTAAGGTGAAACCCCCAGTTGCTCTGGTGATGGAGGGAGGGGGGTCATAAGATGTAGTCTTCAAAAGCATGGACATGCACTAATCCTGTGTTCTTGCATGACATGGAAGAGCCAAGACAGGAGACTTCCAGGTCTGGTAGGTTGAAAACTCAGTGTTACCTCATCTTTTAAGGAGCTGCTGTGAAGTCCTTGTGGTCTTCCAGGAGTGCTGGAAAGAGCAGTTTCATGGGTGCATTTGGACTAACAGAAAAATTGCAAAGACCAGGAGTATGTTTCTTTTTCTGGGCCTTCCTCTGGAGTCCTCCTCCCCTCTGCTCCCCCCCTGCTCTCTTTTCTCTCTTGCTTCACTTCTCCCCTCATGCTCTCGTGTGCAAGGGGCAAAATGCCCCCCTGGTTGTGGGAGAGGGCACCACGTGGCAAAGATCTTCCTGAGATGCTCCTGGTGTTCCTTAGGAGGAGCAGCTGAGGGAGATAAGGGTGGTGAGCTGGAGACAAGGAGGCTGAGGAGGAGACCTTCTGGCTCTGCAACTGCCTGAGAGTTGGAGCAAAAGTGGGTCGGGCTCTGCTCCCCAGGAACAAGTGACAGAACCAGAGGAAACGGCCTCAAGTCGTGCCAGGGGAGGTTTAGATGGGATATCAGGAGAAACTTCTTCCCCAAAAGGGCTGTCAGGCCCTGGCCCAGGCTGCCCAGGGCAGGGGGGGAGTCCCCATCCCTGGAGGGGTTTCCAAGCCCTGGAGATGGTGCTGAGGGACACGGGGCAGTGGTGGCCTTGGCAGGGCTGGGGGAAGGGTTGGACTTGGTTGACCTTAAAGTTTTCTTCCAACCAAAATGATTTGCTGAGGTGTCCTTGAGGCTGAACACACCTGGAACTCTCCTTCCTGCCCAGTGAAATGGGAGCCCCATAAGTAGCTGTGTCCAAGAAGACATCTCCAGCTCACCTAAGAAGTCACACCACAAACCCAGCCAAGTATATGACACTTTTCCCAGTTTCCAGAAGCTCCCCAGCTGCTGGCACTTCCCTGGAACATGTCTTCTGCCCAGTTGCCTTCCACAGTCCTTGCATGAGTATCTTTGCTGTGGTCCTCTGGGCTAGGGACAAGCTCCATTCTGCCACAGCCTCTTCTTGCAGCCACCCCAGCCTAGACCACTCAAAATGTCCTTTCTGGCTTTACTCCCTCCTAATCTACAAATATTCAATGCCTGGAAGTGAGATCCCAAAGAAATGGGTGATAATTAACCCTTTCCTGCCCCACAGTTCTAATTTTTCTCATTCCTACCCCACCTTCTGGAGGTCTGATCCCAGCAGCAGCACCACGGGATGTCCACCAGCCCTTCCCAGGGCTCTCTCAGCCCAGGCAATCTCTTGATCTCTTTTTCTTTTTAATTTCCTGGAATTAGCCATGCTAAAACTTCTGGGCACACCAGGGGAGATTTGGAGGAGGGAGCAGAGCCCAGTTCCCTGAAGGATCCTCCCTTCCCCCCTGCCCCTGCTTGTGCTGGGGCTTTGGGAGTTCCAGCTCAGGCTGGTTTGCAGAGCCTGGGGCTTTTATGTTCTTGATGATGTTCTTACAGAAACCCCCTGCTTCAGCAGTGCTCAACACAGGGGCAGCACCTGGCTCTGCTCAGTGGGACACTTGGAGACCCAGCAGGTCTTCTGAGATGTTCTTCTCTGGATCCACCAAAACCCCGCAGTCATAGGATTATGGCATGGGTGGGGTTGGAAGGGAACTTTAAATGTCATCTAGTCCAGCCCACCCCCGCAGTGCACAGGGACCTTTTTAACCAGATCAGGTTGCTCAGAGCCTCCTCAAGCCTGACATGGAATGTCTCCAGGGATGGGGCCTCCACCACCTCTCTGGGCAACCTGGGCCAGGGTCTCACCATCCTCAGTGTCTCACCATCCTCAGTGTCAAGAATTTCCTCCTCATGTCTCACCTCAATCTCCCTCTCCCAGTTTTCATCCATCCCCCCTTGTCCTCTCCCTCCCTGCCCTTGTCCCAAGCCCCTCCCCAGCTTTCCTGGAGCCCCTTCAGGCCCTGGAAGGTGCTCTCAGGTCTCCCTGGAGCCTTCTCTTCTCCAGGCTGAACATCCCCAACTCTCCCAGCCTGGCTCCAGAGCAGAGCTGCTCCAGCCCAAGGATCATCTCATGGTCTTTCCTCAATTCTCTCCAGGAGCTCCATGTCCTTGTGTTGGGGGCTCCAGACCTGGAGAGCAGAGGGGCAGAGTCCCCTCCCTGGCCCTGTTGGCTACTCTGCTTTTGCTGCAGCCCAGGATGTGATGTGCCCTCTGGGCTGCAATGGCATGTTGTTTGCTCATGGCCAACTTTTCCTCCCCCAGGTCCCCCCAGTTCCCTCTCTGTTGGGCTGCTCTACCCCATCAGTGCTGCAGTCTCCAAACCCCCTCGAGCCTTCCCAACTGGTGCCTGCTGGGCCAACAGGCTGAGTGGAATCCTAGGAGAAGAGAGGTGGAAAGACCCTTGGGATGACCTTTGCAGCAGGACCAGCTGGCTCGTGCTGTTCCAGGTGGGTGGTGGCCTTGCTTGTGGAAAAGATACCTCCATCAATACAAGCACAGCCTGCTCCTCCAGAAGCCTGGCCCTGCACTTCAGCAGCCTTGTCACTAAAAAGGCTCCCCTCGTATCCAGCCTTAGCCTCTCCTGCTGTGGTTTAAGCTCATGCCTACTTATCTTACCTACCAGGAAGAAAAAGTTATCCCTTCCTCTTTCCATAAGCCTTCTCTCAGAGATTATAGCCATGTCCCACCTCTCCTCCAGCTGAGCAACCCCAGCTTCTTCAGTCTTTCCTCTGAGGCTTTGTCTTCTGATAATTCCCACCTCCATTCCGTGGTCTAGCTACAAAAAACCCCCCCAAAACCCCATGTCTGGTGTGGGAAAATGTAGATTCCAAGTCAGCAAAAGGAATTAGAGGGAATTTGTCACAATTTCAGGCGAGTGCTTCATTTCAACATGGTCTAAATCCAAAGGAATGGGGTGTGTTTCCTGATTCTAACAATGCGATGCTTTGGTTCTTCCAGGTGAAGTGATGGTTAATTGGAAAAAGTCCTGGGTTTTGTTGGGTTGGGTTTTGGTGGTGTTTGGTTTTGCTTAGTTTTGATTTTTTTAAACCGTTACGTATTTGGAGCAAAGACATTGAACTTCAAAGACCATCCAGTCCCAACCCCCCTGCATGGGCAGGGACACCTCCCACCAGCCCAGGCTGCTCCAAGCCCCATCCAACCTGCCCTTCAACACTGCCAGGGATGGGGCAGCCACAGCTTCCCTGGGCAACCTGGGCCAGGCTCTCCCCACCCTCACAGCCCAGAATTCCCTCCTCATGTCTCACCTCAATCTCCCTCTCCCAGTTTTCATCCATCCCCCCTTGTCCTCTCCCTCCCTGCCCTTGTCCCAAGCCCCTCCCCAGCTTTCCTGGAGCCCCTTCAGGCACTGGAAGGTGCTCTAAGGTCTCCCTGGAGCCTTCTCTTCTCCAGGCTGAACACCCCAACTCTCCCAGCCTGGCTCCAGAGCAGAGCTGCTCCAGCCCTCCCATCATATCCGTAGCCTCCTCTGGCCTCTCTCCAGGAGCTCCATGTCCTTCTTGTGTTGGAGACTCTGGAAGAGGACACAGAACTCCAGGTGGGATGGGAATGCTTTCCTGGGATGTTGAGGTTACCCAGCCTGGGACATCCCACCCACTGTTCCTTTCCAACCTGCACCTTCTCTGATACCTCCGTAGCTTGGTGTGAACCAGGGAGATGTGTTAAATCCAGAGAGATGGGGAAAGGCCAGAAGCACCAGCACAGGCCCTCTAGAGTGGGACGTGCTCCAGATCCAGTTGAAATAAATGGCAGGACAAGGAGCATCCAATGTGACACGACAAAGCCCCAAGCAAAGACAGGAGCTCACAGAAAGAACCTAGAGTGAAAAATGGAGAAGGGAAAGAGAACTAAACAAGAATATACAGTCAGTTAAGGCTTGCAGGGAAAAGATAAGGCCAGCTCAGAGAGCAGAAAGGCTTAAGGGGAATAAAAAGAGCTTTTACAATTATATCAGGGAAAAGGGAATACTAGAGAGAAAGTAGTTCCATTAATAAATGAAGAGGGAGACAAAATCAATGGTGTTGCTAAAATGGTGCAGCTACTGAACTCCTTTGCTCCAGCAGTATTTAAGAAGGTGAGTAGAGAAGAGAGGGGCATGGAAGTTGTACAATAATGAGGGTTTTGGCAGCGTGGTTCTTCAGGGGAGGAGTGGTTTGAAGGAGGAGGCACCTCAGAAGGTGCAGGATGTGGTCCAACAAATAAATGTGCACACCCAAGTCTTTTGGGAGCTGGTCCATGAAATCCTTGGCAGTTCCTTCTGGAGAACAACAGGAAGACAAGGAAGGATGATCAGGTGTGATGGGGGTAGTTATTTTTTTTTTTAAATTGATTTTTAAAGTGAAAAAAAAAGAACATCCAGTGAGTTTGCTGCTCCATCAGGTAGTGAAATAATCCCCAGGTGTCAACATCAGGCAATGAGGAGTTGAGTTTCTCCAGGGGAAGAACCCAGTGCTGTGGACACCAGCAGGAGTTTGCTGGGGCTTAGTTCATCCCCTCCCCTGTTTTTATAGCAGGGGTGACAAGTGCTTAGCTGGAAATTGAGGAAGGGGTGGGTTGATCAAAGGGATCAATGGCCAAAAAAAGTTGATTTGCAGAATGTCTCAGAGAGCAGTGAGATGCTGAAACCAAGCAGCCCTGCCCAGCCTCTGCTCTTGTTTCCTCACTGTGGAGCTCTCTAGGCAACTTGGTGGGAAGGAAACAAAGTCCTGCAAAAAGCTCCAGGGAATTCCATTTCTAAGGGAAAAACCCACCACCTTTTAGGGTACCTCTCTGCTTGCCAGGGAGTCTAAAAAAAAGAGAAACATCTAAAGAATGACACCAAAAATCAGGTTGGGGTTTTTTTTCCCCCCTTTTCTCAACAGAAGATGGTATTAAATTGCTATTTTTAACCACAGTAATTTATTCCATTTATACTTGAAATGGAACAATCCTGGTGGTTTTTCATTTTAGCTCCCTATTGCAAAAAAAAAATATACCTGGTGATAGTCTTCACCTTTAGTGAAATCAGAAAATGGTGCTGAGATAAAATGCAACCAGGAGAGTGTGGCAGGTGCAGGGGAAGCAGCTGAGCTGCTTTAGTTCCACAGGCCAAAGGAATTAGAGGTGTTCTTCCTGCCAAGTGGTGGGCCCAGAAGCTTCCCAGAAGTCTGAAGCATTTCAGCTGATAAATTCAGGGCCTCAGCAGGTCAGTTTGAGAAAGACAATCTCACCCTTCCCAAGGCTTGTGTTCTGCCCTCTGCAAACACCTGCCAGTCATCCCTGGCTGAGGAACTGGGATGTGGGACAGTGTGATGCTCAGCCCTCTGCTCCCAGAGCTGTGGTGGCCATCAACATGATGACTTTCTTGCTCCTCATGACCCCTCCAGGCTAATTGTCTCCCATTCTGCCCCTTCATTTATTTCCTTCTTGCATTTGTGTTCCTCAGGGTTCCTGAACAGAACTGGTGTTTCTCAGCACTGGTTTTCATCTCCATCCCACCCCAAGGGAAACATTTTTACCTGTTCCTACTGCCTTTCCCTGCCAGGAATCCTGTAGGATTAGTAAACTTGACTTGGAACATGATGAAGAACCTTTGGTGGAGGCTGTGGGATGCTGAGTCTCAGATGTGATTGCTCCCATGGTGTTGGGAAGTGGTTTGGCCCAGGTTTTTGTGCTGGGGGATCTCGAAGGGGTGGTCCTCAAGCCAACGTCTGCAATGAAAACTGCTGAGATCAGCAAGGGTTGGGTGAATCGGGCACCAGCACCAACCCAAAATGCCCAGGGTGGCTGAGGAGCAAGGGGGAATGTCTTCTCCAGCTGTAAGAGGGTCATACCAAAGGACCATGTCACCACCAAAAGGACAGATAGTTGGCAGTGCCCCACCAACCCATCAGGTTGGCGATGGAGAGCAGAGGTGAGGGCAGCATTCCTGCCCGTGCTCCCTGTGCCATTCTCTTCTCCTCCCCCCTTTCCATTCTTCCCGCATGAGGAAGGCCTGGATTCCAGCCCTAAAGATCACCAGACATCTCCTGACTCCCACACCCCTGGGGACAGAAGCAGCTTCCCAAAATGCTGTGTACAGGGAGCTTCAATCTCTCATCCCACAATTCCCAACACAGAATCACAGACTGGTTTGGAGTTGGGAAGGACCTCAAAGACCATCTAGATCCAACCCCCTGCATGGGCAGGGACACCTCCCACCAGCCCAGGTTGCTCCAAGCCCCATCCAACCTGCCCTTCAACACTGCCAGGGATGGGGCAGCCACAGCTTCCCTGGGCAACCTGGGCCAGGCTCTCACCACCCTCACACTCCAGAATTCCCTCCTCATGTCTCACCTCAATCTCCCCTCTTCCAGTTTTCATCCCTTCCCCCTTGTCCTCTCCCTCCCTGCCCTTGTCCCAAGCCCCTCCCCAGCTTTCCTGGAGCCCCTTCAGGCACTGGCAGGTGCTCTCAGGTCTCCCTGGAGCCTTCTCTTCTCCAGGCTGAACACCCCAACTCTCCCAGCCTGGCTCCAGAGCAGAGCTGCTCCAGCCCTTGGATCATCTTCACGGCCCTTCTCTGGACACGTTCCAACAGCCCCACATCTCTCTTGTGCTGGGGCCACCAGAGCTGGACACAGTGTTCTAGGTGAGGTTCAGGGCAGAGCAGAGGGGCAGAATCACCTCTCTGGGTCCTCTGGCCACACTCCTTTTGATCCAGCCCAGGATGGACTTGACCTTCTGGGCTGCACCTTGGTGCAACCCCCCGACTTCATCAAACAAAGACCACCTTTCCCTACCAGCTCCATCCCAAACCTCCTTCACCCTCCACCACAACCCACCCTGCCTGCTGTGAAACCCTTCCCCACAAGGGAATATTCCCCAAAAGAACTGAGCCTCCCACTCAACAACCTCACTGCAAAACCCTACAGTTCCCATCCCTTTGTCCCCCCCCTTGGTTTCTTTGACTGGACCACCCCACCAACCAGGGAGAAGGGAAAAAAAAAAACCACAAACCAACCAGGGAAAAGGCGGGGGGGGGCTAAAAATAATAATAAAGAAAATCAAATAAAATTATAGCAACGCCAACTATTCCGGGAGATACACGAGCCCCTCCATGTTTATCAGGTGGAGGGCACTGTATTTTGATGTCAATAAGCAATTTTTCCAGCCCGGTCTCCTGCCCGACCCTTTTAATCCATCAATATATTATTAGAGATAAAGTTGGAGGAAGCCTGCTGCAGTTAGAAGATAAATGACATCTCTGAAGTCAGGCATTAAAGACTAGATTAAGGCCTTGTGACACCGTTTTCAGTGCTCATCTGTGCACTTCTGTTCAACCTATCACACTGAGTGACAAGAAAGAAAAATAATGAACTGGGCCAAGGGAAGAAGAAGGGAGGGGAAGAAAAAATAAAAAACCCAGGCAGAGAAAGAGGGATTTTTTTTTTTTCCTTCCCCCCCCCCAAAGGCAGAAGCTACATCAGTTCACACCCAGGATTAGAGGGTGTTGGGGAAAAAATAAAGAAGGGGGGAGGTTGGAAGTGGATGGTGCTGTGCAGATTAAGTAGGAGAGAGGGGAAGGCAAATGGGGAACTGCAGCTGTGGTTTGGCCTGGGTTGGGTCACATTTTATTTTATTCTTTTCTTGATTTTGATTGATTCTTATTTTTTATCTTATTATTTTGTTGTTTTATTTTATCATTTTATCGTATTATTTCTAAATTTTATTTTATTATTTTTTTATTTTATTTTTATACCTCACTTTATTATTTTATTTTACTTTATTTTATTCTATTTTTATTTTTAATTTAATTATTTTATTTAATTTTACTTTATTATTTTATTTCATTTAACTTTATTATTTTATTTTCATATTGCATTTTACTGCATTTTACTTTATTATTTTCTTTTCTTTTACTTTATTATTTTCTTTTCTTTTCTTTTCTTTTCTTTTCTTTTCTTTTCTTTTCTTTTCTTTTCTTTTCTTTTCTTTTCTTTTCCTTTTATTTTCTTTTCTCTTTTCCTTTCTTTTCCTTTCTTTTCCTTTCTTTTCTTTTCCTTTCTTTCCCTTTCTTTCCCTTTCTTTCCCTTTCTTATTTTTATTTTATTTTATTATTTTATCCTATATTTTATTTTATCCCATTTTATTTTTTAACTTTATTTTATCCCATTTTACTCTATTTTCCATTTTATTCCATTTTATTCTATTTTCTATTTCCTTCCATTTTATTCCTTTTTATTCTGTTTTCTATTTTATTCTCTTTTCTCTTTTATTCCATTTTATTTCATTTGATTGTTTTCTATTTTATTATATTTTATTCCATTTTATTCCATTTTATTCTGTTTTCTATTTTATTCTCTTTTCTCTTTTATTCCATTTTATTTTATTTTATTTTATTATTTTATTTTATATTTTATTTTATTATTTTATTTTATATTTTATTTTATTTTATTTTATTTTATTTTATTCTGTTTTCTATTTTATTCCATTTTATTCTATTTTCTCTTTTATTCCACTCCAGTCCATTCAACCCTCTTCCCTCCAGTTAGATCTTTCCTTTCTTTCCTTCATTCTCTTCATTTTTCCTCCTTGCAGGGGTGACCTAGTTGAGTTTCCAGGCTCCTAAGGGTTTTGTCTGGAGCCAAAGCAAATCCCATTTAGGACCAAGGAAATCCATCCCTTTTCAGAGACCTGCTTAGAACATCCCCAGCCCTCTCCTCCCTCACCTTGCTCTTGGTGCAGCCCTGGTGATGCTTCAGTTGGTTGTTAACACTGATGATGCAATTTCAAGGCTCTATCTCCACCTCCAACCACAGTTCCAGGCTTGTGGAGATCCCCCCCATCTGCTCATCCATGTTTTTTCCCTGGGTGTGTGTTTCTCAGGACGAGGAAGGAGCATCACCACCCTCCTCACCACCTTCCTCACCACCCTGTGCAGAGCCCTTCACACCAATGATCGATCGACGCGTCTTTGGAGACCAGCCGTGGGCAGCTGAAGGTGGGTGAGACTCTTGGGTCCTTCCAGCTGGACCTGCTGCTCCTCAGCTTCCCACCACCACGCCGTGCTGGGGTGGTCTTTGTCCTGTCTGTCTTGGGGAACAGAAGGTGATGAGCCTTACCCCTCTCTGCAGCTCCTTGGAAGGAGGTTGGAGCCAGGGGTGGTCAGTGTCTTCTCCTAAGTTACAAGCCATAGGACAAGAGGAAATGGGCTCAGGCTGTGCCAGGGGAGGCTCAGACTGGATATGAGGAACAGCTTCTTCCCCAAAAGGGTTGTCAGGCCCTGGGACAGGCTGCCCAGGGCAGGGGGGGAGTCCCCATCCCTGGAGGGGTTTCTAAGCCCTGGAGATGTGGTGCTGAGGGACATGGGGCAGTGGTGGCCTTGGCAGGGCTGGGTTAATGGTTGGACTTGATGATCTTAGGAAGCACTTCCTCACTGAGAGGGTGATCAGACCTTGGAATGGACTTCCCAGGGAAGTGGTGGAGGCACCATCCCTGGAGGTGTCCAAGGAAAGGCTGGAGGTGGCACTTAGTGCCACGGTCTGGAGATGTGGTGGTGTTGGTCATGGGCTGGACTGGATGATCTTAGAGGTCTTTTCCAGCCTTGGTGACTCTGTGATCTTAAAGGTCTTTTCCACACAAACTGATTCTATGATTCTAACTCAACACAAGCATCCTTCTCTTTGCACAAAGGTTGTGGGGCTGTGTGACCAGCATGGCCCTCAGCCACCAGCCTTGCCCTGTTCTGCTGCTAGGTCTGGCCGTGTGGCCCAAATTCAAGGCTGTCCCAGGCTCAGCAAGAGCTCGATCATGACCTTTGGTCTCCTGGGCCTGCCTTGAGAAATGCTGTTGCTCCTTCTGTTTTTGTGGGCCACTGCCCATTGCTGTCACATCATGGTGGCAGCTGACCAGACCATGGAAGGAGAGGCTGGTCGTTAAGATCGTGGCCTCATTTGGTGTGACATCTAGAGAAAACAGGACTATGGTGTCAGAGTCAAGGACAGAGGGCAGCAGGGCTGTCTAACCTCTCCCTGGAGTTGAAGGAGAAAGGGAAGGGAAGAGTGATGGGGATGGGCATTGGGTCCTTTGTGGACCTCTTCACCCCAAGCCACCGGTTCACACGCCCTTGGCTTCTTCCACTTTGAGATGCCCAAGGTCAACCCCCGTGGCAGAAGAAGCTTCTGAGGTGGGTTGTGCATCCCTTGTTGGTGGAGCCCAGACACTTCCGAGTGGCAGCAGGAGGCAATCCAGGGCTTTCTGGGAGGACCAAGGAAGAAGCTGCTCCTACCGAGGAGCCACGTCCAGCAGAAGGGGCTGCACCCGATCCTCCAGGAGATCTTTTCTCAGCCAGACCTGCCCACCCAGCTCAGCCACCTCCTCAGCTGACAGGGACCCTCACTCCTTGTCCTTGCCAGGAGAAACACCTTTCCCTACCAATCAGAGAGGGGGGGAAGAGATGCCTGATCAAGGGCCCTTGACCAACCCATTTGGGACAACCACCCCCAGCAAGCAGCCTCCTGGGAGACCTTCCACTGTGGCAGAGCAGACAAGACCTGTGTTGGATCTAGGCTGAGACCTGAGGTGCCTCCACCAGGGTCTCCATTCTGCACAGGAGCCACATTGCTGCCCTCGTCGGCTTTTGAAGAGACTTTTTGAATGTCTTAAAAAAAAAAGAAAAAGGAAAAGAAAAAGATTACTTTGTTACAATCATTCAGCAAAGGGTTTCAGTGCCTGTAGAAAATATTAATAGACTATTATGAGGTCCTACAACTAATTTTTCCACACATATCATCTGTCTTTGCATGGTTATTAAACTCCAACAATATTTCATGCAATGCTCTCCTGCTAAATTAATTTGGTTTCTTCTTCTCCTGCTCCTTTTTTTTCCCCCCCTTCCTTCCACAACCTTTAAAATTAAATTGAATCTTCATAATTATGGCTTTTCTTTTTTTTTTTTTTTTTTTGGTTGTTGTTCCTCATATCTTTTTCTTTTCAATTTTCCTATCAAAGTGGCTGTACAGTTTAATAAAGATGTAAAGAAACAGAAATGAAAGTGGAAGGGACAGGGAGATCAGAGACAGGGGGCTCTGGAGGAGCTGGGAAATTCTGGAAAGGATGGGATGGAGGTGAGCAGGGAGCTGAAGAGCACCTGTCTGGGTTGGCTCCGGCTCTTCTGTCACCACCTCCCCCCAAAAAACCAACCTGGGGACCTCCTTGGCAAGGAGACCACAGCCAAGGAACCAAGTTTGAACTGCAGGAGGATCTGGCACAAAGTCCCAGCCCGGAATTTGCTGGTGTCCTCAGGTAGTTGGGATATCTGCTGGCATGGGGCTTCTCATCACTTCCAAGTCTAACCTGTGTGGAGTGATGTGGACAGGTCTTCTGGCTGGCAAAGTCTGGTCAGACTGCAGCTGAATGCCATTCTCTTCCCCAAGGGTTCCCAGTGGGTGTCTCCTGGGAGATGCTCTCCAGGGAGACGAAGAGGTTAATCTGCATTAATTTGGAAATCAGAGTCTTCTACTCTTTATTTTTGCCCCCTTCTCTTGTCTGAGTAACATTCTTGAGGAAGACATGGTCAACAGAGAAGGAGAACAGAGTTATTCTCAATGTAGACACTGAGACATCAGTATCACTCACCTAGAACAGGATTGTTACCAGTTCCTGGAAGGAGTATTAGCTAACTCCTAGGAGCTTGCCCTGCAGATGGATACCCAGGAGTAAGAACATCATGCAGGTGCTTTGGTGGCCAAATCACTGTGTCAGACAAAGCCTGAAACCAAGGAAAGCTTTTCTGAAGGTCTGATCCACTTAGGATTGGGCAGGTTGCAATGGGCACCACCTTTCTCGGGTCGGACCCGTAACTCATCCTCCCCAGAGGGCAAAAGGGGTGGCCAAGCTAAGCAAAAACCAGCAGTAGGGCTTCTTCTTCAGCTCTTTAGTTGCAGGTTAAGGAGCTGAGCTTGGTGGAGAATGATTGGTGGAGATGAACGCCCCAGTGGGACCAAGGAGGTGGTTCTCACACAGCTCCCAGGTGACGTTGTAGGTCGTGACTGCATGGAGCTGGCCATCCTTGGTGAGAAGCCCGTGTCCCTGTCACCTCTCCTCAAGGGACAGCTTTTGTGGGCTGACATGTGCACTTACCAATAGGTGGCACCAATGGAATAGAAATGGGAAACTCTATGCAAGTTGTTTTTTTTTCTGGAGAAAAGGGTGCTGGGAGTTTTCTCCTACATGGCCGTGTAGACTTTTCTACAACCGAGGTCTTGAGCATGAACTGCTATCCCAGCTGGTGCACGCTGGAATCTAGGAGGATGTGAAGCAAAATGTGACAGCAGGAACCAACCCAAACTCCTTGTGGTACCACTAGACCTCTTGCATTTAGATTCACATGCCCAGAAGAGTGAGAAATCTGTGACACCACATTCACTGATGTGCTTGGCTCTTATTCATCATTCAGAGGTCGGTTGTTTCTCAGATACAGTTCACATGATCATAGGAAAAAGACTAAATTATTCTTGAATGAAAGAAGTCATCCATTTTCCACAGGAACCTGTTGTTTCTAGAGTCACTGGACCCACTGAGGGGGTACCAAGCCTCCTTCTTCCAATGACTTCAGGTGGAGTAGTGGCAAGAGAGGAACCAAACCTGTGAGCCAGATCCTGCTCTCACCTGCTTTGATTTCAAGACAATTACTGTTTTGCTTCAGGGCACAGTCACACCACCATGTTCCAGCCTTCTTCTGTAAAACTGGGGACCTCTACAATTTTTGGGGGGCAAGATGGTGTGATAAAGCCCCAAGCAGCTGGCACTCCATGCCATTCCTGTCACCATGGGCAGAGTATGATCCTTCCTGGGTATTAACATTTGCTTGACCATTTCTTTGATGCAGTTTATAACCAGTAGCCTGGCTTCCCAGTGTTTCTGAGATGATGAACATTTATCTTTCACATCCCTTTGCTCATCAGCCATGTGTTTGTGTACCAAGCATCTGGCTACATTATATGACAGGAGACTGAACCACAAAAAACCCAACCCCTTAACGACCTCCAAGGAAATCAAAACACATTTGGGCCAAACCAAAGTGAAATGCTAATTTTCCCCCTATGAGCCACTGCAAAATATTTACTGTTTATGATGATGCAGGCTTTTCTGCTGCTGAGTTTGGACTGAGAGATATTACATGGGCATGTTTTGCTTTTATAGTGTGTCAGAAGTTCCTCAAATCTCGACAAGAATCAGTTAAGGCAGAATTTAGTGGTGAGATCTGGGAAGAAAAGGGGAAATTAAGAGCTTTGGTCCAAGGGTTCAAGGCTTGTAAAGGGATGTCAAAAGGAATGGCATTGATTTTTCTTCCCTGTGTTGCCCATTGGTGCTGCCAGTGTCCATGAGGCAGGTGTGGATGGGATGTGGATGGTGCTGGTGGTAAAGAAGACAGTCCAGACTAGACATGACAGCATGTTTAGTGCAGACCTTCTGCCTGAAAGGAGGGTGTAGTGAGGGGGAGGTTGTTGGGCTCTCAAGGGGATAACGACAGGACCAGAGGAGATGGCCTGAAGCTGCACCAGGGGACGGTCAGACTGGAGATGAGGAAGAGTTTCTTTACTGGAAGAGTGGTCAGGCACTGGGACAGGCTGCCCAGGGAGGTGGTGGAGTCACCATCCCTGGAGGGATTCAAGAATCATGTAGATGTGGCCCTTCAGGGCACGTTCCAGTGGGCACGGGGGGTTTGTTGTGTGATGCTGGTTTTGTGGGGTGTGTGGTGATGGTTTTGTGGGGGGCTTTTTATCGTTTTGTTTTGTTTTGTTTTTTCCCTGGGTGGCTGGTGGGATTGGATGATCTCAGAGGTCTTTTCCAACTGTGCAAATTCCGTGCTTCCCTCCCTAGGACACCCTTCCTGTTCTGCTGGCAGCACAACAGGCTCTTCCCCAGCACCCGTCGGCGTCTCGTGAGAGGGAAACCCGACCCAAATGTCACCAGGAAAACAAACCACATCATCAAGTGCTGCAAAAGCTGGTCAGGAAAGAAAAAGGAGGCAGAGGCTCTCTTGGAAGATCATGCAGCATCCTGAGAAGCAGAGCGTGAGTGTCTGGGGGGGAGGAGGGGGCAGGTGTGGGGCTGGGCACCAACATTTGCAATCAGGTACTCATCAGGCTTCGGATTTAGCTCCATGTTCTGCTCAGCATTTAACAAATCAAGGAGGAAATGCCCCTGCCTGGGGTCAGAGATAAATCTTCTACCCTGGACAAAGGGTAGATCTCCTTGTCACCGCACTGATTTATTGTGACCTTATAGTCAGACTCTCTAATTTCTGCATGTGGCTATAGGTGCCACCGGTGATTTGTTTCCTCTCTGGAGACTCTGTGGCTGCTCAGTAGCAGGGGCTGCTGTGGGCTCATGGCCAGCTCTCTCTGGGGGCAAGGTTTGGGGTGGCTGGATCTCCAGCCGGGCCAGCTCTGCAGGTGGCTGAGCCAGGATGGTGCTTGGTGGTCAGTTTGCTGTGCCTGAGAGTCAGGTCCCCAAGCCAGGTGCCCCCTCTCAGGCCGCAGCAGACGTGGGAAGAGCTTGAACCATAGAATCACGGAGCCTTTTTGGTTTGGGAAGCTCTCTAAGGTCACCAAGTTCAACTGTTACACCCAGCACTGCCAAGTCTACCACTAGACCGTGTCTCTCAGCACCACATCTACACATCTTTTGAGTCCCTCCAGGGATGGTGGCTCTATCACTTCCCTGGGCAGCCTGTTCCAGTGGTTTTGAAGAGTCTTGAACGGGCCCATAGGGAAGACTCAGACCAAATCTAGAGCTACAAGGGCTTAGAGAGAACCACCCTTTGGTCTTCCTCCCAGTGCTGGCTTGCCCAGACACATGCTGCAGAGGAACAAGTGCAACTTGACTTGCCAACAGTGAAGAAGCAAAACTCCACCCCATTGCTCATCCCACCTGGTCTTTATCCCTGCAGGTAAAAATTAATTTCCTGCTTGAACTAACACTTCTCCTCCATCCCTTGGCCTTCCAGCCTTGCCCTGTTCTCTGAGGGGAAGGTGCCCAGAGCCCCTCAACAGCTGCCCTCTCACTTTTCTTTCTGATACAACAATGAGGTAATGTTCCCCAAGCATCTCACCATCAGTGATTGCCCCTCAGCCCTTGGCCCACCAGGATGCAGCTGCACAATGTCCCTGATAGCATCATCTCTTTGGCCACCACCAGCTCAGGGTCTCCTCTGACACTTTCCTCTGCTCTTTGGAGATACAAAAAGGGGTGAGTTTTGAAAGGAGACTTTTTCTTTGCCCTCACTGGGTATCTGAAGAAGTCCAGGCACTAACCTCTCAACACACATGCTACCTTCTCAGCTCAGCATGATGAGCAAAGTGGGGGGCACGCGACCAGGGAGGTGTGTCGGGAGCTTCCTTTGCTGCCACCAAAATTCTGCACCCTCTTAAACCAGCCCAGCTTTTCTGTAACACACATAAATTGCTCAGTACCTAAGCTACCTAAAATGCTTTTCAGAGAGCTTGGTATGGGAAGAGCTCTGATCTCTGTTGGAGCTGCTACGGTTGAATAATTGCGGGAATTTATGATATTACATTTATTTTTTGGAAAGAAAAACCCACAAACAAGAGGAATTTCATCTGTTACTATTTCATCCAGCACTTTTCAAACTCGGATCCTGACGATGCAGATTCAGGTTTCATGCAAAACTCTTCCAAAGGCTGTTGCTTTTGTGCAGAAACCTCCAAGACCAGCACTAACCCTATCTCTTTCTTCTTTCCAAACATACAAAGGGATAATAAAATAGCTAAGAAGCAAAAGCAGTAAAAATTTGTGCCCTGAGGGGGAAAATGGCATATATTGCCCTGAGCCTTTAGCCAAGGCCAAAATATATGTAGAGAGACTTGGGAACGATTTCCTTTCCTAGTGCAATATTTTACCTCTATTGCCCTCAGAACCAGTCAATATTTGTATAATATATATATAAAAATAACCTTAGATAGATGGATAAAACCCAAGTAAAATTCACCTCGGAAAGCCTTTTATTCCAACTGGAAAATTGCCCTGGAAATGTACTCAACACAATACCCACTACTTCACTTGAAAGTGACAGTTGCAGCTGTTAACGTGGCTACATTATCTCATCTTAGGAGACAAATTTCAGGCTGTATTTCACTCCAGCCTGGTAATGCATATATGCCCTAAAGACTGCTCTGGCTAGATCTGTCTTGCTGTATAGATTTCAGATAGGGATGTATACTTCTCAGGGTTTTTCCCTTCCCCCTTGTCACTTAGGGAGTGCAGGAGGTTGGTGAAATATCGCCGGGTTTCTGTCAGCGTGGGGGGAAGAAGCAGAAGGGAGAGGAGTCTGCCAGCATCCTGCTCCAGGTGGTGTTTTTAGGAGGGAGTTCTGGAGTGTGAGGGTGGTGAGAGCCTGGAACATGTTGCCCAGGGAAGCTGTGGCTGCCCCATCCCTGGCAGTGTTGAAAGGCAGGTTGGATGGGGCTTGGAGCAGCCTGGGCTGGTGGGAGGTGTCCCTGCCCGTGCAGGGGGTTGGATCCAGATGATCTTGAAGGTCCCTTCAACCCAAACCAGTCTGGGATTCCATGTTTCACAGGGATGGAGGAGGGAGGGGGTCAGCTCCTTGTTTGCCTGCTCTCAGTGGTATCATGGGCACAGAGGTGAGGGAGAAGGTGGCAAAGACTTCCTAATGCCCCTTTTCCATGCCCCTGCCCCTACCAAGCTCAGTGGACACCTTCTCTGGCTCATGCCTGATCCCCAGTGGGATTTCCAGAGCTGCTTCTCCTTGTTAACCCCACATCCCTTTGCAAATCTGAACAGAGGGTTTTAATGAGGAATTCTGGGACTGTCAGGGAAGAAAATATATAAGTAGGAGAAAAAAAAAAAAAATCATCATCTATTAGGATTTTAAATAGTCTCATGAGTCTCCCTATTATTTGAGACACTGAAGATCACTTGACAAAGCCCTGGAGAATATACAGAAAGCTAGACAGGGACCTTTGATGGATGTTTTAAAGTATCTAATGCGTCTTTTCCAACTCTATCCACTAAAAAAATGACTAATTGGTTGCTGTTCTTCATTACCACGGTGATAAGAATGTCCTGAAAGCTCCTGACACTCCTGCATGTGAGCTGCTGCCTGTTCATCCCCAGCCCAGCGTGGGCTGCTGCTTTTCACCCTCAGTTTTCCAGGCAAACATCTGTGCCCTGTGCTGCAATGCCTGTAGAGGGACTTGTCCAAGAAAAACTGGTGCTTCTGCCCGGGGTGGCATGGCCCTGGGTAGTGACAAACCTCTCCATGGTTGGCACCACTTCCCAGCTCCTAGGCAATCTCCTTGGAGCAGCCCTGGCAGCTCTCTGCCCTGCAGCTGGGGCAATAATTCCATCAGGTGGGCTGCTGTGGAGAATAAAGGCCAGGAGCTGGCTCCTTTGTGCAAATGGGGAACTTGTGTCCTCCCCCCACCCCATGGTAAAGGTTTGTAAAGGTTTTGGGAAGGGCTGCAGTGGGAAGAGGCCTTTCTTGCTCGAGGAGAGTGCATTGAGTGTGTCTTCAGCCCGTGGGATGGGCTGGAATGTGCCTTCCAGAGCGGTTTGGTGGCACCAGAAGTCACCATTATTTGGAGATGGAGAAGATGGGATTGGATGGTAGGAAGAATTTCTTCCCCAAAAGGCTTGCCAGGCATTGGGACAGGCTGGCCAGGGCAGTGGTGGAGTCACCATCCCTGGAGGGATGTGAGAGTCCTATAGACACAGTAATGAGGGATATGGTTTAGTTCAGGACTTGTCAGTGTTGAGTTAACGGTTGGGCTTGATCATCTTCAAGGTCTTTTCCAATTAAGGTAATTCTCTAGTTACCAAAGAACCAGAAAACACATGTGAGAGCCCAGGGCAGCTCCCACGGAGGACACAAAGCAGAGAAGACCAAAGCTGGTGAGCACCTGCAGTCACTCACCGAGCTGAAGAGCAGAAAATTGCCACGCAGCTCTGAGTTAACTTCAAAACACAAACAAAAACCCAGCGGGCCTTTTTTCTCTGGCTAATTTCCTTTCCCACAACGAGCTGGTGGAAGGGAGAAACCTGCTGGAGCAAGAAGTGGGGAAAGCCTTGGCCAGAGTGGCTGCGCCTCCCAGGCCCTGAAATTTAAGATCTTTATAAATGATCTGTTAAAACTATAGTGACGATAAGCTTATGAATCATGATCTATATTAATCAGGGCTGCTGATACGGGAAGATTAATTGAAACGTGCAGTTCTACACAAATGATAAAGTGGTAACAATTTAATATCAGACAAGGAGAGTGAAGAAATTACACTCCAAGCTTCATGCATCATTACTATGGATATTAATATTTTACACAGAGCAACAGCATCGGGAATCATAATGAAAATCCATAACTAGTGCACAGACATGATTAAATACAACAGTCTTTAGGTGCTGTTTGGTGACGGGGGCTGAGCCATATTTCACTCCTGCTGCTGGTGATTCGAGTGATAGAGTCTAGACGTGGGTGATTAAAAAGTGTTCCTCCTAAAGGCTGTTAACCTTTTACTACTGAAATGAATTTCTTTGATTTTTAAATTATGCCGCTCGCTCCGCGGAAGGGTTGTCGGTTGGAAGGGGGGGTGGGGGGGTGGGTGGGTGTGTGGGGTTTTTTTTTTTCTAGTTTGATTTGATGTTTTTTTCCCCCCTTTCTTTCCCCGAATCGAAACCTCGGCCGGAATATCGATGGAGCGGCTTCCCCGGGTGGTGGGGAGAGGAGGATGGAGCAGCTCAAGGGAGGGGTATTTAAATATTTCAAGGGTGGGAAAGGCAAAGAAAAAAAAAAAGGGGAGGGGGAGCGGGGAAGAAAAGAGGTTTTAAAAAAACCAGGTTTTTCAGTGCTCGTCATTACAGCGGTGCATATATTAGATGCAATTCCTGGCGCTGCTTGTTGGGCCATAAAGGTTTTATCCGCGGGAGTGTGGAATGGGGACATTACTCACAAGTGGCAACAGCACCCGTGAGTTATGCTCCTCATTCCCAACCCCTGCCCATAAAAACTTTATGCTGCACCACGTCGTGACGTCTTCGCTGGCTCTGGGATTCATCAGCTCTAATGGGGGCTGGATCAGGCCCTGAAGTGAAATGCAGCAGGCAGAGGGAAGGGAGCCCTGACTCAGCATTGCCAACCCCCCCCTCTTTTTTTTTGTTGCTGGGTTGTTTTTTTTGTCCTTTCAGAAAATGCTCAGGCACCTGTTTAAATTCTACCCTCCCCACCGCGCTCAGAGCTTGAAGAAATTAGAGCGTTGCTATCTGGATTTTCTGGAGAGGTGAGGAGGGTCCAAACTGGCCTTTATGCCATTTGATCTGCTGAAAATGCAGCAGGTTTTCAGTCCAGGAACTCATGGTCTTGCCATCTTGTGGTAGTGCCTTGTAGTGAGAGGACAAGGGGGATGGATGAAAAGTGGGAGAGGGGAGATTGAGGTGAAACATGAGGAGGGAATTCTGGAGTGTGAGGGTGGTGAGAGCCTGGCCCAGGTTGCCCAGGGAAGCTGTGGCTGCCCCATCCCTGGCAGTGTTGAAGGGCAGGTTGGATGGGGCTTGGAGCAGCCTGGGCTGGTGGGAGGTGTCCCTTATTTTAGGGGGTTTGGACTGGGTGACCTTTATAGGTCCCTTCCAACCCAAGACATTCTATGACTCTATGGTTGTGTACATAAAAAAACCAAACCCAACCAACCAAAAAAACCCAACAACAACCTCAAAAACCCCAAAGAAAAAAGAAATTAAAAACAAAAAAAAAAAGGAAAAAAGAAAAAAAGAGAAAATATTAAAGAAAAAAGAGAAAAGTAAAAAAAAAATAGAAATAAAAAAAGAGGAAATAACAGGGAAAAAAAAGACATTTTCACCTTCCATAGATGGAGAAAAGCCCATCCTGTGGTACAGACACAGTTTGTGGGCACAGAGCCCCACAGCAGATTTTTGCCAGGAGAAAGGAGAAACCAGAAGAAGACAGCATTTGCCAGAGAGTGGAAAGCTCCCTACTTGGTAAAAAAAAAATCCAGAAAGCCCATGTGAGTATGGCAGAATTTGGATGTCCTCTCCTCTGTGGCTTTCATGACAAGCAACACATTCACTGAAGAAGTGCCAACATCCCCAACCAAGGAAGACAATCTATGGGAAGCTTGAAGGCACAGATCAAAGGTTTCTGGGGATACTTAATCTTGGTTGTGATGTCTTGAATGAGAAATGGAGAAGCCTGGGATGTAGGAAGGCTTTCACTGGCCAAGCTCTCGGGGGTTAATCTTGGTTTGTTGATAAACTTCTGCAGACAGTGACCAAGACGCACCTGGAGTAACTGCAAAGGGCAGGACCCATAGAATCCCAGAGTGGTTTGCGCTGGAAGGGACCTGAAAGATCATCCAGACCCAACCCCCTGCATGGGCAGGGACACCTCCCACCAGCCCAGGCTGCTCCAAGCCCCATCCAACCTGCCCTTCAACACTGCCAGGGATGGGGCAGCCACAGCTTCCCTGGGCAACCTGGGCCAGGCTCTCACCACCCTCACACTCCAGAATTCCCTCCTCATGTCTCACCTCAACCTCCCTCTTCCAGTTTTCATCCATCCCCCCTTGTCCTCTCAATACACCCATAAACAATGTGGGTACAAAGCTCTTTCCTGAAGCAGGAGAACACTGGAAGGACAAGAGCTGCTTCGCTTTAAGGGAAAAGAGAACAAGGTGGTCAGATACCAAGGTGATGGGCATCAGGGTAGAGGACATGAGACAGGAAAGACCTGGCAGGGGGTGGGAGGAGAGGGGAGGATAACAAAGCTTTGGTGTTTCCTTTCTCACTTGCATTGGGGATCCTCTGGATGCACCTCATCTCCCCGTAAGAGAGAGCAGCTGATCATCAGTGACATCAATTCATAGAAGAATGGCAGGGAGGCACGAGTGCTGCCCCACAAATGACAAACAAATCCCAGGCCAGGGAAAAACAACCAACCAACCAACCAAAAACCAAACCCGGCGAAACTGCAGCAATTTCTCCTCCCTCACCCTTGAGATTTGGCTCCAGATTCAAAGGATAGGCAGGCGGAGAGGGAGGTTGGGAGGAGGAGGAGGAGGAGGAGGGTGGGTTGTGGTGGTGGTGGGGGGGGGAGTTGGCTCATATTCTGCTGTGACCCAATTCCATACAAAGCACCCTGTAACAAACCACGTCTCTATCTACAAAGTACAAGTAATCTTTGTTTTCAGTACAATACTTATCTGCATTTAGAGCGACGATGGCAGAGCTTGGCTTATTTTCATGGATCCAGTTATCCTTTTTATCCCTGTGAGCGTGTGTGTGTGTGTGTGTCTCTCCTCCTCTCCACCCTCCTTCCTGCCTCTTCTGCCTGTGCCAACCCAGCAGCCCTCCTAGGGTGCTGTGAGACACCAGCAGAGGTGGAAATACTGAAGGTCAGAGCCACTTAGGGGCTGTGAGGTTGTTCAGCCTGGAGAAGAGAAGGCTCCAGGGAGACCTGAGAGCAGCTTCCAGTGCCTGAAGGGGCTCCAGGAAAGCTGGGGAGGGGCTTGGGACAAGGGCAGGGAGAGATGGGATGAGAGGGAATGGATGAAAACTGGAAGAGGGAGATTGAGGTGAGACATGAGGAAGGAATGAGAAGGCTCCAGGGAGACCTTAGAGCACCTTCCATTGCCTGAAGGGGCTCCAGGAAAGGTGGGAAGGGACTTGGGACAAGGGCAGGGAGGGAGAGGACGAGGGGTAGAAGCTTCAAACTGGAAAAGGGGAGGTTTAGATTGGATATTAGGATGAAATTCTTTCCCATGAGGGTGGTGAGACACTGGAACAGTAGGTTTCTGGAGATTTTAGGAGTTCTCTCTCCATTTCACAGAGGGAGGAACTCAGATGTGGAAGGTAGAAACGTCTGGTCCAAGGTCACCCAACAGCACAATGGGAATCAGCTGCTTAGTGGAATTTTTGTGTGCAACCAAAAGTGATACCAATGAGGCTCATCCGAGGTGTAGAAGGACTGGAGGTTCTGGAGGTGTAGAAGGACTGGAGGTTCTACAGCTGTTTAATCTGAAGTACATGCTGATCTGAGGACTTCAGAAGTATCTGGGTGGCTTTTTGAGGGCTGGTCCGGGTCTGTGATATCGACTCCCCTTTATGCTATAAATCCTGGCCATATTTTTTAATTCTTATCCCCTACTTCCTTGCTTTATTCTTTTCTATGTTCAGCTGCTACTGAATTCCAGTTTTGTTTCTTGTATTTATTTAATCCTTGGTTTTCATTTGAATCCAGCCCCAGAGAGTATCGACGCTTTAAATAACTACATCATGTAATGCATGTAATTCCATAATAATCATGTGTTTTACAGGCAGTTGACAAATTTGCTCAGCTGCAAGTAAATATACTCATCTCCCTCCATCCCTACCACCACCAGCTTCTGTTTATTTGCTAATCAGTGTGACCCCTTTCCCCAGAGAGCACCTGGATTGGTGCTGATAGGCAGATGACTCCCTTGTTCTGGTTTCTCCACGTCCTCACGTGTTTCCACCCGGTGATTCTTCACCCCTGGCAATCCCTTGAACTGCCTGCCAGCTTCTGGGAAAGGGTCTCCAGGCTCTTCTTTGCTTAGTTTGCCCCATGGTGGAAATAACCATGTTTTTGAACCTCTGCTCGTGTCTGGCCTGGCATGGAAGTGGTGGATGGAGCTAAGGTTGAATACAAGAAGCAGAACAAGAGGAAACGGCCTCAAGTTGTGCCAGGGGAGGTTTAGGTGGGATATGAGGAGAAACTTCTTCCCCCAAAGGGCTGTCAGGCCCTGGCCCAGGCTGCCCAGGGAAGGGGGGGAGTCCCCATCCCTGGTGGGATTTCAAAGCCTTGTAGATGTGGTGCTGAGGGACATGGGGGAGTGGTGGCCTTGGCAGGGCTGGGGGAACGGTTGGACTTGGTGACCTTAAAGGTCTTTTCCAACCAAAACAATTCTATGATTTTCAGCTCAAGGCTCCCCTCTACAAGAAAGCTGTTTGTTGAAAAGGAACTGGTACTTTCAGTGCATTATAATGGTGCATTCTGGGGTTTCTGGTCAGGTTTTGGGGTCTTCTAATGAAGCAGTTCCTCAGACAGTCCCAGAATAATCAGCCACTCCTATTCACAGTGGATCTTTACTATTATAATGTTTTCATATATAAACATCAAGTAAATATTAGGATTTTTCTCTGCTGCAAAGCTCAGCTGGAAGCTGGAGCTCCTTGTGGGGAGAAATATGGGAAGATTCCAGGGTCTTCTCCTAGTGGTGACTTTTGCTGGGGTTCATTTGGTCACTTCCAGTCTGCTGAGGACACTTCTGGTATCAGGGTGATCTTTCAAATATTCCTGAATGAATCTCTTTTAGCTTCAGAAGTCCCATCAAGATGTTTGTATCCACTCAAATAAGGAGGAGAAAAGTCATTTAGGGTCTTAAGACTGATCAGTTGGTAATAAAATTTTTCTTTACTGTACTTTTTGGGGGAAGAGAGCAGAGAGCAAAACCTGGAGGAAAAACAACAGCCCACAAACAGTCTTTCAACCTGATTTTTTTCTTCTAACAGCCCTTAAAATGCACAAGTTATTCAGGTTTTTTTTTAATAAAATGAAAGTAAACCTTATTTTGCCCCTGCTGATGCAGTCCAAACTACAGTCAGAAATGCTCTCTTGAACCAATTCTCAACCTGGTGGTCTTCTCCTTAGTCCAATTTGTGATTTTTGTTCTTCTCCTCATAGGTCCTTTGCTGCCAGAAAATAGCAAATGACTTTCTTCACGAGACAGACCAAACCCACCACCTGGTTCTACATTTTTGCAACCTTCAGGCCCTTTGCAACTGATCACTTTTTATGTTGCTGGAAAAGCTCTTGATGTGTTGCATTTTGCCATGAGCACATCTGGTTGTTTTTTTTTCCTTTGGGATTTTATTATGTGCATTTTGTGACAGTGGTTGGCAAAAGAGCAACGTTTCTGGACCTGAGATGTGGGCAGATCTAGGGCAAATAATCCAACCCAGGCGTTGGGTAAATCATGACCTGTAAGTGCATGGTTTCTAATCCATCAAACCCTGCAAAATAGCAAAGCAGAGCTGGTTCTGGTGGGCAAAAAGGGAAGAAGTTAATTAAAATGTTCATAAAAAGAGATGAGAAGAAGAAGAAAAAGGAGAGTTGCCAGAGCAACTTAAAAAAAAAAAAAAGAAAATCCATTTCCAACTATATGGAATTAATGTGGCAAAAAGTGACTGGCAACATATTTCAGTCACCTGTAAGTGAGAGGGGAGCTTGGGTTGAGGTTGTGAGGTGACCAGGAGATGGTGGTGGAGAAAAGGAAGGGCCAGAGGAGCCCTTCCCCAAACTGGGTGGCAGGGAACCCCTTGCTTGGCACAGGAGATGTAGGAAAGTGGCTGTAGATCTGGAGAGTATGATCTTGCTGAGAAGACCCACTTGGATAAGAAACAGGAGGGATGAGGAGAATGAGAAGAACGTTCTTGCTGCTCATTTTCTCTCTGGGTGGTCTTCTGCTAGATGAAAGGTTGTTGGAGAAGAGAAAGGCAATAAATTGCTCTTGGTGGCTGATGGGGATGAGGAAGAGAAGTAACTGCCCTAAAATGTAGAATGGAAAATATGAGTGAGAGGCTCAGAAAAACGTGCTAGTGCTGAGGACAGAGAAGCATGGGGATACATTTCCTGGGGAGGTGGTGGAGTGGTCAGTATTGGATGTTTTTTGGAGGAGGTTAAGTGAACATCCCTCAGGGATGCTTTAGACCTGCATGATCCTGCCCTGGGCAGAAGAAAAGGGTTAAGGGGTATCTCGTGTCCCTCCCAGCCCTGAGTCCTGCCCCTCCAAAGCCTCTCAGGGAATATGTTGGGATGCTGGAGCAAGCTCTGGTCAGACAGAACCATGGCAGGACACGAGGTGGTGGCAGGGGGGGTGGGTTTGTAGAGTCTCTGAGAGAAGGGAAAAGGCAAAGTCTACTCATCAGGAGCAGAAAGCCACCAGACACTCAGTGCTTGGGAGGCCTCAGAGTCAAACAGTGGGTCTCAGAGCCCCAGGACCTCAGGCTTGTGCTGTGCTTTTTCTACAGTAGCCCCAGAACCTCAAGACAGACAGGCAGTGGTGCCCAGGACCAAGAATGAGGCCACCAAGACTGCTCACTCCTCTGCTGCAGAGGTGACCTCCTGGAGCAGCTACACTGCGCTAGAGGAGGGTGTTGAGAAGATGCCCATGACTGCAGAAAAGGAGTTTCCCAAAGACCAGAGCCCTCTTCCTTCCTTGGATTTCACCACCAGAAAACCAGGTAAGAGCCCCAGCACTGCTCCACTCAAACCCAGTGGTGGATTTCACCTTCCTTCCTTCATCGAGCTGCTCAGACATGCTTCGAGACAGGGTCAGAGAGCTTCAGCTGCAGTTCCTAAACAATTCAGGAGGCGTTCAGACTTGGACTGGTGCCGAGCTGACGGCAGGAAGTTCTGGGTCACTTCTCCCCACCACACTGGGGGTTAGCAGTCTTGGGACGTTGGCAGAGTGCTGGGATGCTGGGAATAAAGGGACGGACCACCTTTCCAAGGGGACAGAGCAGAAGAGAGAGGGAGGCAGGGGAAGGAGGGGCTGGGGAGAAAACCAGAGAGAGAAAAAGAGCGAGAGCGTGCAGGGAGGAGGGGGAAATGAAAGGATATTATATTTTTTTTTTGTATCTGTCATTTCCCTGCTATCTCCCATATGACTTCTTAATCCATCAGAATGCTGGGAAGATAATGTTTTGGGCGAAATAACATGAGAGAGAGGATAGACTCCCAAGGACCAATATCTTTATTGCTCGGAGGATAAACGGATTATGTCAGCCATTTTCTGTTGCTGACAGCTTTTCTTATTAACCGATTTTATTTTTTAATCTTCCAGGGAAGAAATATGGTTTTATGTCACAATAAAACGCCGGTCACATCTAATTCTGCCCTCAAACAAACAGATTTCTGAAAGCCTTGCAGAGAAATTTGAAATAACTTTAAAGAGGGGGTTTTTGGATAAAGTCTTTATCCAGAGGCTTGTTCAACCGCAGTGTAAAAGGTTTAGAGAGAGTGAGAGAGGAAGGGAGAGAGGGAGGGAGGGAGAGGGAGAGAAAAGTCCCTCACAGTTGTTTTTTGCTGGTTGATCCCTATTAAAAGCAACTCTTCATTGTGGTGTACTCAAGGAAATACAGCTCAGACGACAGAGTCACATGAATGTGAACAAATATGGCCATTCGTGTGGCTTACGCGCCGCGCCGGGCTTAGAGATGTTGTGCGTGACACCCGGAGAATGAGGGAAGCAATCATTAGCATCCCAGCAACCTGCTTAGTCTCCTGCTTTCAGAACTCCCCCTTTTGATCTGACACTTTTTTTCCCCCCGCTCCCCTTCACTTTTTTTCCCTGGGATTACCCTGGAAGATGCTCAGAAAGTATCATCCCCCGTCGGAGCGATAAGAAAAGTCGGCGAAACTTGGGAGTTGCAGACCCAGCAGCTCCTGTGCTTGTTGCTGGGTTCCCCAGGGCAGACCTGAAAACTGGGAGGGGGTTTGTTTCATTCCCTTTTTCTTCCCCTCCCCCCCCCAAAAAAAAAAGAACCAAACAACCCACAACCCTCTGCAGGTGGATCCTGCGTGGGTCGTGTGGGTTTCCTAACAGGGATTTAGTGCAGGCTCCTTGAAGCTGATCATGTCCCAGTTGCTCACGGATGTTTCTTCCCCTCCTTGCTCCTGGGAAATGGTGGGAGGGGAGCCAAGGCTTGTTCCCACCTTGCCTGCCATTCCCCAGGGAGAAGCTGCTGTTCTGCCTTTTTCCTCCTCTTGTGTTTTAGGAAACACACCTTCTGCTCCTTGGAACTACTGCCCTCACGCAGCAAAGGGTTTTGAAAGGACACAAAGGAGAAATGAACTTGTCTCTCTCTCTCAGCACCTTTTTTTTTCAGCTCCCTGCTGACCCTAGAGCATCAGCCACCACCCTGAGGCATGGCCATGCTGCAGCACCTCCTGGTCTTCCTCAGTTATCAGCTTTTCTGGAGGTGTTTTTGACTGTGAGTTCCTGCTGTGCTGGGTCCTACACAAACACATCTTGGCAGAGTCTCCCCTTCCTAAAGAGCTTACAGCCCGAACAAAAACCAGAGGCATGAACAGCTTTTGTTTCACCAGTGACATGCCCAGGCACTGGGAAAGAAATGCTCTACCTTCTCAAGGAGGGGTTTCCCAGCAGAGGGATGCCACAGTGCTCTAAGGGAACGAATGCTGCACCTCGTGCTAGCAGATCACTGCTCAGGGATCTGCTCCCCCCCCACGAGAAGGGATGGTTTGCAGGTTCTCCATGGCTGCACCGAAGGGGTTTGCCAGCACAGTTCTGCTGGCAACAGGTTTGCTGCATCCCCAGCATCATAGAATCATGAAGGTTGGAAGGGGTCTTAAAGATCATCCAGTTCCAACCCCCCTGCCATGAGCAGGGAACCACTAGACCAGGTTGCACAAAACCTCGTCCAACCTGGCCTTAAAAACCTCCAGGGATGGGGCATCAACAACCTCCCTGGGCAACCCATCCCTGTTCCTCACCACCCTTAGAGTGAAGAATTTCTTCCTGATATCTAACCTTCATCTCCCCTCTCTCAGTTTAAAACCATTCCCCCTTGCTCTGTCACTGTCTTCTCTGATGAAAAGCCCCTCCCCAGCTTTCCTGGAGCCCCTTCAGGCACTGGAAGGTGCTCTGAGGTCTCCCTGGAGCCTTCTCTTCTCCAGCCTGAACAGCCCCAATTCTCTCAGCCTGTCTTCATAACAGAGGTGCTCCAGGCCTTTGATCATCTTGGTGGCCCTTCTCTGGACCCTTTCCAACAGGTCTATGTCTTTCTTATGCTGAGGGCACCAGAACTGTACACAACATTCCAGGTGGAACGTGACCACAGCAGAGTAGAGGGACAGAATCACCTGCATCCTCACCCAGCACCTCACCCGGAAGCCCAGCCTCCTTCTCTGCCAAAATATGGGGTGTTCAAAGCCAAGGGAGCAGCCAAGGGGAGTGACTGCTTTGCCCAAGCAGGCCAGCTCTGCCAAGCTCCTGCCTTCCATCCGCCAGACCCAACGGGTGATGGAGATGAGACCAGCTGCAGTGCAGACCACGCAGCTCAGAAGCTGTGAAGCCAAAGCCACCTGCTCTGACCCATAACCCTTTAAAGGCAGACATCATAACCCAGCCTGTCACCTCTTCTCTGGAGTGGATGGACAAACCACCTTAATAATTAGTGAAATCCTACCTTCCTCCCCACCAAGAGTGTAGGCTGATGAGGAAAGCAAGATGAGGATGTCCATCCAGCCTGTCCCCCACCAGGCTGGGTCAGTCAAGGATTTGCATCGTGCTGAACTGGACCATGAATAACATCTAAAACTCTCATCATCCAGCTCCAAATCCCCCAGGTGCAGCTGTGGTCTTTTCAAGGGACTTGGGACAAGGGCAGGGAGGGAGAGGACAAGGGGGGATGGATGAAAACTGGAAGAGGGGAGATTGAGGTGAGACATGAGGAGGGAATTCTGGAGTGTGAGGGTGGTGAGAGCCTGGCCCAGGTTGCCCAGGGAAGCTGTGGCTGCCCCATCCCTGGCAGTGTTGAAGGGCAGGTTGGATGGGGCTTGGAGCAGCCTGGGCTGGTGGGAGGTGTCCCTGCCCATGCAGGGGGTTGGCTCTGGATGGTCTTTATGGTCCTTCCAACCCAAACCATTCCATGATCCTATGAGTAGCATTAAAGCACTTGAGCTTTTTTTCTTCTCTTTCCCCAACGTAGCTGAGAAGTGTCTTTAAATAGTTTCATGGTTACCCATCCTGGCAGGCATGCACAATACCAATATCCATTTGAAATGCATAAATGTATTTGTCTCCAAGTGTCATGAGTGTTTCCATGAGTAATATGACTATCCCAATTTTCTGTTGCTGCTGCATTTGCAAAGAGTTTAATATTTACTGCACTAAAATCCTCCCCCTCCAGTTAATGATGACTGCAATATCTGTTACAGTTTACACAATTAGGTGGTCTCAGCTCTTAATCATGGGATGGTTTGGCTTGGAAGGGACCTTAAAGATCATCCAGATCCAACCCCTCACCATGGGCATGGACACCTCCCACCAGCCCAGGTTGCTCAGAGCCCCATTCATGTTTAAATTGCTTTCAAACCCTGCCTTTCCCTACCCCAACCATAAGACCTCCCTCTCCCCCCTAAAAAAACTCCAGCAAGCAACTCATGAACCAATGAGAAACTGTCCCAGTCCCATCAGAGCTCAGCCTGGATTCAAGAACCCAAATACACTCCAGGATGAAAAATGGCATTTTTGAAAAAAGAAATCCTTTTATATGCCCTCCCACCCCTCCAGGGCATTTTGCTGGAGTCTTGCCCTCCACACAGAGCTGTGGGAGATGAAAAGACCTGTTTCCCACCGTGGATTTTCCCACGTCCTCTCTTCAGAAGTTGACACCATCTCCTCTTCCCTCCAGAACACAGGACACAAGGAGCTGGAACCTTTGGACCAGTGCACAACCTAGTGATACCAAGTGCCAAAATGAAGTGAGCTGAGCTTTTTGGTTGCCTGACCCCCGGGGTCAGAATATTTCCTGATGACCTTGGCCTCTGGTTGGACCTCTGAGGAGGCATTTGGTGCTGGGCTACCTCAGACCTGCCAACCAGAACCCTTCCCTGGGCCACCCTGAGTCCTTCTACCAGATGAAAGCACAAGCCAAGGGGAGAACAAATAAAACCACATGAAGCTCAGCTCCATTAGAAACACAGAAAATAAATAAATGCTGTTTTCAAATGTGGGGGAAAAAAAAAGGGAAAAAGAAAAATCAATAGGGAAAGAAATATTATTTTTAATCTTCTAAGAGGCTTTTACAAACAACAGGGAGGGGAAAAATTGAAAGCCATGAAAAAAGACTTGCCTTTTAACCTTTATTTATTATCACTCAGTCCACATCAGCCCCTGACTGCAAGATAATTTGGAATTTCATTTTAATTTCAATGTATCACATAATTCAACACAGCTTTCCATGATTTTTTTTTGATTTTTTTTTTTCCTTTTTAAATGAAAACTTAAAAAATCTCTCTATAGGAAATGCATCTAAAAAACCCCCAAACAAACCCAGCACCATAACCCTTCTGCAGTAGTTACTTAATTTATGACATGAAAAGGGTTTGTGCTAAAAGATGATAAAAATAAAATCAAGCAGCTTCAGAAAAGGAATATTCCTTAATAACAGGCTTGAGCTTGAGAGGTGCCTGCTCCTCTGCTTGTCTTTAGCTTTGTCTGCTGCTCACACTGGAGTGCAAGTTATTTTGGGACTGGCTTTTGGGAAGGCTTGTGCTGAATGTTGTTTTGATGTCTTTCATGGCATGAACGTGGCTGCATCAGAATCCCAGAATCACCAAGGCTGGAAAAGACCTTTAAGACCATCAGGTCCAGCCTATGACCAACACCACCACATCAGCCAGACCATGCACCAAGTGCCACCTCCAGCCTTTCCTGGAACACCTCCAGGGCTGGTGCCTCCACCACTTCTCTGAGAAGTCCATCCCAATGTCTGATCACCCTCTCCATGAGGAAGTGTTTCCTGATACCCAACCTAAACGTCCCCTGGAGCAGCTTCAGGCCAGGCCCTCTTGTCTTGCTGCTCATTGCCTGGAAGAAGACCCCAGCCCCCCCTGACTCCAACCTCCCTTCAGGTGGTTGTAGAGAGTGAGAAGGTCTCCCCTGAGTCTCCTCTTCTCCAGGCTAAACACCCCCAGCTCCCTCAGCCTCTCCCTATAAGACTTTCCCTCTGGTCCCTTCCCCATCCTCGTTGTCTCCTCTGGACCTGCTCCAGCACCTCAAGGTCCTTCTTGCAGCGAGGGGCCCAGAGCTGCACCCAGGACTCGAGGTGAGTCCCCTCCCCAGGGCTGAGCACAGAGGGAGAATTACACCCCTGCTCCTGCTGGCCACACCATTCCTGACACCAGCCAGGATGCCATTGGCTTTCTGGGCCACCTGGACACAGTGCTGGCTCAGGAGGAGCCTGGGACAGGCTGGAAGATGAAGAACTTGTGTCACTGGCAAAGGACAAGCAGAGACTGCCTGACACTACCAGTGGGCATCATGCCCCACACTCACTTTTCCTGCCATGAGATGGGGTCCTGTGGAAGATGCCTCAGCTGTCGTAAAAACATGCAATTGTTTTGGTTGGAAAAGACCTCTAAGATCTTCAAGTCCAACTGTTCACCCAGCACTACCAAGACCACCACCAAACCACGTCCCTCAGCACCACATCTACAGGGCTTGGAAATCCCTCCAGGGATGGGGACTCCAGCACTGTCTGAGCAGCCTCTTCCAGGGCCTGACAACCCTTTCCATGAAGAAATTGCTCCTGATATCCCACCTAAACCTCCCCTGGCACAACTTGGGGCCATTTCCTCTGGTTCTGTCACTTGTTCCTGGGGAGCAGAGCCCGACCCCCCTGGCTCCAACCTCCTCTTAGGCAGCTGCAGAGCCAGCAGGTCTCCCCTCCCCTCCTTGCCTCCAGGCTGGACACCCCCAGCTCCCTCAGCTGCTCCTGCTCAGAATTGTGCTCCAGACACTTCCCCAGCTCCATTGCCCTTCTTCAGACACGCTTTTTCCCTCGCCCAGATCTCAACTTGTCCTCAACATCACTTGTCCCGGATGGCAGTGAGGTCTGTCCTTCCCTCCTGGGTTGTCCAAGCAGGTGGGGCTGATCTGCCAACAGGCTTTGGGGCCCCTGGATGCTGCTCCCCCCAGCTCCAAGGTCAGGGTCAGCTCAGAGGGCATTGCTTTCTGCACCAGCATCTCTGTCTCCACCCATGCCCAGATAATCCTCAAAAGATGAGTCTGAGCTGAGGTGGGAGAGAAGAAACCTCCTCCAACAGAGTCTGCTTAATGGATGTCTCAGCCTCGGGCTCATTTGTTGTCCTGGAGCTCTCCTGATTGCCTAATTTTTCTTGCAAATTGTGACTGATTTGTCAAAGAACTTCCTTGGGCTCTTCCCTTTTTGACCAGGTTCTTATTTTTAAGCAAACTCCAGAGCATTCATTTCCTTAATGATGGACCTGATGCAGATGGTGCATTTTGCTGAGGATCTTGGCATGGGTTGTGGGCAGGAGGAATCTCATCAATCCCTGCCAGCTTCCCTCCACTGCCACGTTTATCAGGGGGTTCCTTCCGTGCCAGGCACAAAAGGGTTGTTCCTGCTCCAAATTGCCTGGTGTTACAGAGCACCAAGAGGCCCCATCTCCCAGCACTGAGCCTTCCGAGAAGGTGGCAACCAGCAGAGAGACAATAAATTGCCTTCTCCAGCAAGCTGTGCCCCAGAACTCACAGCAGCCCCCCGGCAGGGCTCTGAAGGGTGCTGGTTGTTCCACCACAACCTGGCCATGGGAAAAGGCAGTAACTAAAAATGCTGTTCCCCAGGGTCCTGATGCCTTGGTGCTCTGCAGTACAGTGATTGCCTGCCCAGATACAGCCAGAAAATGTCACCAAAAGGGGTCCCAGATGGCAGGTACAAGTGACATTATTTGTGACAGGAGAAACCCAGGCTTTGGTTGGGGCTCCTTTAGAGCATGGACTGAGTGAAACCAGGAGGACGTCCAGGAATTAAATACCCAAGGATACATGCTCCACCACTCTGCTTAAAACCCAAGCAGCACTCACCTCCTGCTACCCTGCCCTTCAGGTGTGACCATCACTCTTGCTCACTTCTCCATGCCTCTCCTTTGGCTTTGCAAGGAGCTGGAGGAGCTCAGTAAATGGTTGGTTTGGAGCTAGTGCTTGGCCAGGCACTGAAGACACATCAAGATGACTGGCTCAGAGACCTCCCAGAGCTGATACCCTGAGGGAACATTTCTCTCTGCTTTTGCCTTGCTTGAAGGGTAGACATCGAGGCCAACAGCAGGTTTATCATCTAGTGGAATGGTGAGCCTCACCCCAAAAAGCCTGCAGGTTGTTCAGTCATAGACAGAAGGACTGATCTACTGAATGCAAAGAGCAGGTAGGTGCAAGGCCCCATAAAAGCTCCTCATGGGTCTCTAGCTCTCTGCTGGGTGAAACCATCTGCACCAAAGAACCAGGTCCAGATCCCAGGGCTCAGTAGAAGACTCTGCCAAAGCAATAAACCCCTGCCTTTCATTCTCCAAAGGAGCACTGTTGCTGGTGAGGTGGCAGTGGGCTCCCTCTCTCTCCTCTAACACGTGTTCACTTGTTTACTAATCTCAAAAACATTCATGGGAGAACAGACCTGGACAGCAGGTGATATAAAAAGACCCACAACAAAGCTCAGGAGAAGCCCTGTCCCCGAGCCCATCCCCTGGGCACCCCAGGCTGCCCCAGTGCCCGGGATGCTGCCAAGCCTCAATCCTGCCCAGCCTCAAGCCTCATGTCACATCTAAACCAGCCTGGGCTGAAAATGCCCCATGCTGAGACAGAAACGGAGCTTTCTGAGGCAGCAGAATTTTATTTCCTCCAAAATCTGGGGGGAAATGGATCATTTTTGTGGGTGTAAAATGAAAAGATGTCAGTGTTCAGATATTCCTTCCCAGTACCCTCACGAGCGAGACACTAAAGGTCAGCAAAACCTGAACAATTCCTTCATTTTTCTCTGGTTGGGGTGGTTTTTTTTTCCTTCACGTGTGTCAAGGGAAATGTTTCTACTGTCAGAGAGATCTGTTAAATTAAGAAGAATCATTTAAGCTCAGGAGCTGTTCCACTTGGGGCTGATCAACCTGCACCCGAGACGCCGATTTCACGCGATTATTCGGCGCCACGACACGCGAGCCCAAGCCACCCGGCCAGGAGCAGAACAGCAAGCTCATCATGCCCTATTTAGCAAAATGTTCCCTGCCAACGTGAAATTCTCACCCTTACATTTTATTAAAAGGATTATATCTTAGAGCAAACCACTTCAGTCCCTTAGCTGGCTCCTTTCTGTGAAGACTCGCAAGGCAGTTTTTGGGGACCGGGGCAGGATCAAGATGAAAACACTTCTGCCTTTCCATCTTATTTCTTCCAGCTCTCTCTAAATATGCTCAGATCCTTTTCCTCCTCTGGTGTGCCCCACCTCTTGGTGTACACCTGAATTTGCAGAGGAAGCATCATTTCATGTGATCTCATCTGGTTTGTAAGCAAATTCCTGCAGTTAAATAGGTTGCTACGGGGCCGGCTCTTCTGCTGGTGGAAATGGCCTCAAGCTGACAGGTCTACCCCAGGTGGAAGATGCCTCCAGATCACCTGCATAGCCAGAAACGTGTCTTCAAGGCCATAGATGCTATAAAGGCAACTTTATTCAAGTCAATAATTAAAAGATACCATTTCTGTTGTGTAGGATTGCATATGTGTGTCCTAAGGAAGGGTGGGGAGGGGGGGGCCACGTGTTGTGGTAGATTTGATAGAACAGCTTTGTGTCAAATGAATAGGTAGGTTTATTATAGACTTCCCTTGCTCCAAGATTCAGATGAGAGAAATCCTATAATCCCACCCTGCTTTAATACTGGATTAATGTGGATTTGTTAATAAAATGCTAGTGAAATCGAGAATAATTTGTAATTAACTCAAACTTGGACTCCCTGCATCGGTTGGAATATTTTTAAATGGAGATGAGGAACAGTTTCCTTGGCTGCACATGCTCCAGCAGAGCATTGCAAGTGGGAGCACTGGTGAAAAAAAAAAACCACACAGAAATCCAGAGAAGGCTGAAATGCCAGCCCCAAATCTGCAGAAACGGGGAACAGATTTCTGTCACCACGACCCTTTTCAGATGCAGGACACTAATGCTTCTGAGGATAAAGAGCAAATGGTTCCACCCCAAAACATGGACTGCAGAAGCAGACAGGTGTGGCAGCAAGGAAAGGCAATATGAACAACACAAAAACCACTTAGCAGGTGCTGCAGATCTAGAAATGCAGCATCAGGACTGCCCAGTGCTACCTCCTCAACAGCATGAAACACCAGGTGGTCTGTTCATGGATGTCAGACCAGATCCTCCTCTGATCTAAAGCCTTTATAGACAAGCAGAAAGAGAGGACTTGTTCTACCAGATAAAAGAATAACAGAATTGTTTAGGTTGGAGAAGACCTTTAAGATCATCAAATACAACCATTGACCCAACTCTACCAAGTCCACTGCTAAAGCCTGTCCCTCAGCACCACATCTCCATGGCTTTTAAACACACGCAGGGATGGTGACTCCACCATTTCCCTGGGCAGCCTGTTCCAGTGTTTGACAACCCTTTCTGTGAAGAAATTGTTCCTAATTTCCAGTCTAAACCTCCCCTGGTACAACTTGAGGCCATTTCTTCAATCAGAGGGGAGTCTCCGGATTGTGCCACCTGCAGTGGTTAAAAAAATGAACTAAAATGGCCAATTTGTTCAAAGATAACCATGCTGTGCTCTGCTATTGGGCAGAAAAATGGTGAAAGAGACATGGAAAAGGCAGTTTGGGGCTGGATAATTTTTGTGAAGGTTTGCATCTGTTGTGGTTGATCATAAACACATCCTCTATTGCATAGGATTGCATGTTCATGGCCCGTGATGGAGAGGATTGAGAGGAAGTGATGAGAGATGGAGTTGACCTTCCAGGAGCAGCTTCAAGGCCACAGACAACCCCTGTCCCTATAAGGAGAAGGTGCAGTTTCTTTTTCCATGGTAAAAACTGACTCCCATGCAGAAATCCTATTGCAACAGGAGTTGGAGAAATCCAGCATGAGCGAGGCCTGAGACATTGCAAAGAAGGAGGGATGTTCCAGAGAGAAACAGAAAAAATCCTCAATCTGCATCAAGCTTGACAAACTTATCTGGTGTCACAATCTGCAGCATTAACCAGCCCTGTCCCTCATTTGACCACTTCACCTGGAGCTCTTACCACTGCCTGCCCACAGAGCAACACGTTTTAAAACTCCCAATAATCAGCCCCCTTCCCTTGAATCAGAATCACTTACAGCTGGGGTCATCAGCCATTAAAGCCCAAGAGAGGAGCACCTGTCCTTCATCTTCCTCAGCTTCAGGAGCAGCCAGCTGCTGACCCTGGATAACAAAAATACAGATGATTTTTAAAAACTACTTCTATCCTCTAGACTATGGGTTGTTTGTCTTTTTTTTTTTTTTAAAGAAAAAAAAAGGACTCATAACCTATAGCTAAGACCTGGTCTTCAAGAGAGGATTTGCTTTTCAGCTTTGGTTCTGGATCTCTTTGTCTTCCCTGGAGACATTCTATATCCCAGTGGGAATGTTTTAATGGGAATGCTATGCAGCACAAAGCTCAGCAAACCACAACAGCCAATTACATCCTCAGCCAGTTTGTAAACCCCCTGGCCAGCTGGCTTGAAATTTTGGGCACCTCCTCACTTAACAATTATGTCTCTGACCTGTCCCAGCTGCTACTTCAACAAGTTTGCTCCTCCTTTAGGGGGTAATCAGTTCAAAGTGATTTGCCTTTTTAAATTCTAGGTCTCCAATCCAGCTGTGAGTCTGCTCTGGTATTTCTTGAGAGTATTCTCAGCTGTTTTCACCTTGTGTTGGTAAAGAAATATCAACCAGACCTAAAGGATTGTGTGAGATCTGCTGGTGGGGTCTGGCTGAGACCTGCACTCTGAGAGCCTCTGCTCCTCACAGCAGCTCTTCAAAACATCCTGGACTTATAATTCTGGACCTTGGCAGAACCTGAAGCAAACAGAAGCAGTTCCATTAAGTGCTGTAAAGCTCTCTCCTCCTCCTCGGAGCTTGAGAACAAACTATTTGGCAGCTCTGCTTTCATTTCTGCCCCTGGAGACTCCCTGTGCATTGAGGTAAGATGAGGTATTTGTGTCTCTCAGATCCATCTGGAAGCTCACCATTTCATTTGGATCATTCTTACTTGCACCTTTGTTGTCTGTGTTCTTCATGCTTTTGTTGTATGTGGGGTTGGGGTTTTTTTATCCCTTTCCCTTCTGGCCCTCAGATGGTAGGTCTTTGTCTAAGACTACTGCTTTGAAAGGCATGGAGCTTGGCTGGTATCACAAGAGTGTCAGAAGGGCTTCCTCTTGAATAGAGACAACTTTGTATAGAGAGATCTAATAACCTTTTATTAGACCAATCAGCAGAGTTGGAAGAAATGGACAGGTCTTCAGGCACCCGAGCCCTTTTGTATCCCTCCAAAATTCACATTCTCTTTGAAACACTTTGCTTGAAATAGTTCCAGGAGCACTTACACAAAATCTGCTCTGGCAATGGAGCCCATTTCAGGTCAAAAGCTTTGCTTCCATCCTTGCCTTGGGCTGAAAACAAGGGCTGGGTGTCCTTTGGCTTCTTTAGAAGTTGGTGGGGTGGGAAAGAGGGGACCTTCTGCAGGAACACGTGGTGCTTTCCACACATGTTTAGGGATGACATGAACCTAATGGCTTGGGGAGGGTTAATGAGCCTCATTAAACTCACTGGAAGTTTTGCAAGTAGTGGAACAGGCTGCCCAGGGAGGCTGTGGAGTCTCCATCCCTGCAGACATTCCAGCCCCACCTGGATGTGTTCCTGTGGGATCTGCTCTAGGGGACCCTGCTCTGGCAGGGGGGTTGGACTGGATGATCTCCAGAGGTCCCTTCCAACTCCTATGATTTTGTCAAGTCTCCAACATGAGATGTCAGAGCAGGGTTTCCAGTGGGATCTTCTGGCTACAAAGCTTCAAGGGAAGGATGATGGTTTATCCTTTTTGCTGAGATACTAATGGGTGACCAGTCTCACCAGATCAAAGGTGGTGAGACCCTCTCCCTAGGGAAGGTTTTATAAAGCAAAATAAGTGCAACACAGATGTGGAGGTGGTGAAAATACCATGTTGTTGACATCTGGATGGGGCTTCCTCAGAGTTAGGCTTTCCCAGGGGAATCAAAGGGCAGGGATTCTTTAGAGACTTCCTCCTTTACACAAAGGTCCTTATCTCCAGGACCAGAAGGGCCACGTTGCTTAAAGCTGCTGCCTTTGAATCTCAAATAACACCCCATACCCTAGGCTCTTGGAGAATGCCCTCCAGTTCCATGATGTTTGTCTTCTTCCTTGCCAAGCACATCCGAGTCCTACATGGATCCGAAGGAGAACCAGTGCAGGCTGAGTTCACAAAAGCTTTGCAAGCCAGAAAAAAGACAAATTATTTTTTATATCTCTATCAGGGCTTCTCTTATTCATGTAGCCTCTAAATTATATGGCCATGATCTCTCTAATCTCTCTTTGCATGGAAGTCTTTCCATGCCCTTAATAATTTCCTTTGCCCTCCCTTAGACCTTTCCCGTGTCTGCATTTCGAGGCAGAGAGGCCAGAATAGAAAACCTTATTCTGGGAGAAGGTGTATCATGCAGTCCTCTAATTCCATTACAGGATTTTCAGTGTTATTGTCTCTTTTTGAGATTCCTTTCTGGCATTTTCTTGGGTTTCACCAACACGTTTCAAGGTCGCGTGGAGCTGCTGACGAGACAACCAAGATTTGGACGGACCACCTGCAATTTTTGTCATGGTTTTCCTGTTGGTTGGATTTTTTTAATTATTATTTTCAGTTAATGAGAGACCCTGTCTGGGTCCAAGTTTCCAAAAAAAGCTATTTCTGAGTGACAGGAAGGGCAGGTCCTTTCCTGATGGTTCCATCCTGAGCTGTCTACCATGGGGTGAGAGAAGGACAAAGGCTTCTCAGCAGCTTTCCTGCTCCCACCCTCTGAGAAACTTGGTTTGCTCTAAGGTTTTCAGAGGGAAATTAAAGTTGTAATGACTTTTTTTTTTTTGTGGCATTCCTGTGGCTGCCCAGGCCTTACTTCTAAAGCTGCTTGGATCAGGTTTCTAAGGGTGATGAAACAGGGAGGTGAAAAGCCAAATGACGTGGAAAACCACTATTCTAGGCTAATCTCTCCTCTAATTAATGGCCACATAAACTGAGTCATTCCCATTTTGTGGCAGCCTCAGGAAAACCTCTTTCCTGAAGGAAGTGTCCAGGGAAGGAGCCCTGTGTCTAGTGGGAGGCTTGTGTAACTTCTGAAATTATCTTCTTTTCTTCTCCAGGACAGGAGAGGGAGGATCCAGGTGGCATCTTCTACTTGACTTCCTTTTTACGTGCAGAGAGTAAAGCAGATGTGAGAAGAGGCCTTATTGAAAAGGAAATCTGAGCATCCATGGGCTTCCAGGAAGCCCACTCTTCTCCTGGTTGCCATAACCAGTGGCTCTGAGGACGTGCTGGACATTCCAGTAGGTTCTCAGAGAGGTTTTAATGCCCTTAAGTACAAGGAAGGACAGGGAAGCCAAATGCCTTCATGGCTCAAACTGGAGGACCAGTTCTTCAGGCACAGAGCTGGGAGTTTCACATTTGCTGAGGTCCAGGATTCATTAGGAGTTTGTAGTTTTCATCACCTTAATCTTGCTGCAGTTAAGAAGACAGCCACCCACAGCAGGGTTCTGGGTGGCTGTAAGAAAACCGAATCAAAATGTCTTCTTCAGCATAAGATGTTCCCTGTGGTTTCAGCTGGGGAGCTGGTCATGTCTCCTGCACCAGGCTACATCAGAGGGAGTTCCCAGTGCTTGCTGGGGAGGTCTAAGGACATGAACTAAGTCACACACACATATTGAAAACAAAAATGACCAGGACAAGGGGGTATGGATGAAAACTGGAAGAGGTGAGATTGAGGTGAGACATGAGGAGGGAATTCTGGAGGGTGAGGGTGGTGAGAGCCTGGCCCAGGTTGCCCAGGGAAGCTGTGGCTGCCCCATCCCTGGCAGTGTTGCAGGGCAGGTTGGATGGGGCTTGGAGCAGCCTGGGCTGGTGGGAGGTGTCCCTGCCCATGCAGGGGGTTGGATCTGCATGGTCTTTATGGTCGTTCCAACCCAAACCATTCTATGACCATGGAAGAGATGCACTCCTTGCATCTTGGCACCTCAGTCCTCACTTTGCCCATGCTGGAGTCAAAGAAATTGGAGGTGCTGCTATGCAGAAAAGCACCAGTTTAGGGCAGGAGAGCACCCCAGAGGGGTCAGCTGTTGTCCCACAACCTTTCCAGGTCCTGCAGGAGCTTCCAGGGAGCATTTAATTCATCCCATTGACTGCTGCTTCAAAGGCTGAGCCTGCCAGCAGGCAATGACTGTGTCTCCTGGGTCTAAGGATCGAGAGACTCAACATTCAATTAGGCAGAGGTCCCAAGAGTGTCTGACCACAGTCTGCATTGCTGTAGGAGGACTCCTCAGGACCTTAGATCAGGCCATCAGCAGGACCAATTAATGCTAAAGCCACTGGCCTTGTTAATTGTGATGAAGCTTCCCAAGGGGAGCAGGACTAAATGAGGCAACACATATCAAAGGGTAACTGAAAAGCCATTATGTGTTATTGTCTCTTTGTTGATTCGAGGAGGATGTGATGAACTAGGTACTAATTGCATTAAAACCCACTGCATTCTAAACCAATCTCTCCTCTAATTAATGACAACAGGAACTGAGTGGTTCCCATTTTATAGCAGCCTAAGCAAAATACTAGTTACCTTGGGCCACGCAGGCAGGGCAGTGCTGGGATGGGCAGGATTAACTTCTCTCCACCAGGCAGCTGGAAATTTCCAGTCCCAAAGCACAGACTCAGGATGCAGGTAACCTCAGGGTCCCTCAGGACCTTTGGGTTGTGTCCTGTGACTTTCCACGCCAGGGAAGTGCTTGCAACCATGTCCTGGTACGTGCAGCCACGTTGCACAAAGCAATTTTTCCTCAGCATCAGGAAAGTTCCTCTTTCCACTTAAATGCCTTTTTTTTTTTTTCATCTTTCCCTTTTCCCTGATTCATTTTACTTGATTTTATTTTATTTTTTTTATTTATTTATTTCTCTTCTGTATCCTTTTCAATCTGGAAAGTGACTTGGCCTCTCTTCCCCCCATCTATTTTTCCTCCTGCCACTATTCAGTTTAGGCATGAAACACAGAACTAGATTGAAAGCATTCAATGGCCATTCAATCGGAGAAGAAAAGAGCCCCTCAGAGCTTTATTAGATATGAAGATCCACAATAAAAATCAATTTCTGCCTCTTTATGCAGTTTAAATGACAAAGCACCCACCCATTCTGCAGCCATTGTGCCTGGGAAATGTAATTCAGTGCTGGAGCTGGGACCAGAACACCTCGGACTCGCTGACCTGCACTGGCAGATTCCAATATGATACAGACCTTCACAGATAATGACAACCACTTCATCTCACCACTGGGAAGAAGAAAAAACAAGTTATCAGATATCTTTGAGGGTTAAAAGGCTATGTGGGCAGCATTTTTAATAGCACTTTAAATCGGCACCTTAAAAATAACTCTGCTTTTTTTTTCTTTCTTCCCCCACTTCTTGTATTCGTGCAGCCCCCGTTGGCAAACCCCAGCTGGGGTCCTGTGCAGCTTCTTTGGGGGAGAGTTTTCCCTGGATGCTGAGCTGAAAGGGAGCAGATTAGGGAATGAACTTGATGACTAGCAAGGTTCAGTCAATCCGTGTGACGGGCAGGGGTTTGTTTGGGGAGTGGCTGTGGCTCCCTGGGTGAGGGAGGGTTGCCTGGAGCTGTGGGACAAAGCTTCCAGCTCCAACTGCTGAGATGCTCTGGGCAGGTCTGAGCTGTGCCAGGGAACAAGCAGCCCCACGGTTTTTCCTTAAATCCCTGCTGCATCTGGTTCTTCCCTCATGTTTCCTCAGTTTTTGTTTTCAATTCCACTAAACTCTTGGCCTCAATTTTGCCTGACACCATTGAGTCTCTTGGAAACAAACAAAAGGGGCCCTGCATGCAAATGCTTTTTGGAATCTTATGTCATATTTATCATCTAATATTTAAACCACTTCCTCTTTTTCTTCTTTCTCCTTATGTTATGGACAAGGGGTCAGCAGAGCTGCCCCCCCTCCCACCTTCCCTCTCCTGTGGTTTCTGTTGGATTTCCTTAGGTAGATTTTTGTTTTCCTGCAGACTGTGCTGACTCCAGCACCCCCAGGCTTTGAAAGCTGCCTTCGTTTTATCAAAAATTCAACTAGGAGGGGAAAAGACAGAAGGAAAGTGAAGATATGACGATCCCAGGAGGTCCTGATTTTGCATTTGGAGAAGGAAACCCTTCCACTTTCCATCCCAAGCCCCCTGCTTCTTTATTTTCCCCTCCCGTTTCCAAAACCCCCTTGTCACTAACGCCACCGAGTGAAGTCACAGTGGAAACAAAACTCTTTGATCTGTCCCAAATGAGCCTGAACCCTTCAGTGACTGATCCTGAAACTCTGCAGGGCTCTTGTGTGTGTGAAACGGGAGGAGCAGGAAGAGCTGGTGCAGGATCCGTGTCCCGGGCTGCGCTGTCGTTCCCGGGCTCCATCTCGACGTCTTGTCAGCATCTCCGGCCAAAACTCCTCCCTGCTGTAGCACAGAGCAGTTGGAATGAGTTGTGATTGTTGCTGTTCCCCTTGTGGCAGCTTTATCTTAGTGAAGATGTGCTGTGTGTGCCTTTTGCAAAGCTTTGGGGGCTACCTCAGGGTGAAATCTGAAGTGGGAGGGACCGGTTCGGTGGAGCCGAAGTCGTTTGGTTTTGTGTTGTGGTGATTTTTGGATGCAATTTGATTTTTTTTTTTTCCAAGTTGTTGTGGTGGGTTTGCAAAATGGAGTAAATCTTGGTCTTTCTCTGCTAGGAGTACAACTGGGTTTGTTCCTTGAGGAGTGCTGCTCTTCCTGGCTGTGGATTGGATCCGAAACCCTCGCTGGGTCCTGGAGCACCTGACCCCTGTGTCTGATGGAGAAGGTAAGTCTGGGAAACCACCCTCGTCCCCAAAGGCAGGTACATCTCAGATGAATCAGGACACAAATGATACATGTAAGAAGATTTCCCAAATAAAGGCTGGGGGCTTCCCCTGGGGTGGGGGACAGGCCCCCGGGTCAGCATGGGGAGGTGCCACCAGACCTGGTGAGAGGACAACCCCGTCCTTCTGTCTGCCAAGGGGCCACATGTCTTGATGTGATGATGATTGATGGTCACCCCAACCTTGGGATTCTCTTGGGAAGGGTGCTGCTGGGTGTGCAGAGTGCTCAGCAGCCCATGTGGGGCCACCAGCTTCACTGCTTGGGGACATGGTCAAGGAGATGTGAGCACCATATGTGCAATGTGGAAAGAGGAGGGACATATTCTTAAGGGTTTTCCATGGACCTGGAGATTCTGGAAGTTTGGGGACAAAGTTATTTGGTGATTGTTGTCTTGAGAGTGACATTACCTCCTGGAGCTCTAACTGCTGCACTGCCAGTGGGCAGCTCTGAGTGTTTGTGCTGGAAAATGGTGTGAATGGCTCTTGCAGAGGAAATGAGAGGGGAAAGCACAAGCCCAGCACCTGGGAACAAAAGGTGGGTGTGCTGTGCACTCCCTGTGGTCTGTCACTTTAGAGTCCCCTTGGCCGTGTCGGAGGCTGGGGGTGAGTGATGCTGGAGCCTGTCATTACTGATTGCTTCATCCAGCTGTAGGGAGGTGGGGAAAAATCATTGTGTCTAAGGTTCCCATGGACCAGGTGAAGGGAGGTCCAGCACAGCTGAGCTGGCAGAATAACCCTGTTACTGTTAATGAGGCTGCTCCTCTTGGGAAGGGCAAGAACAATTATGGATGGATGCACAAATGTATATAGAATAATTGAATGGTTTGGGTTGGGAGGGACCTTCAAGATCATCCAGCTCCAACCCCCTGCATGGGCAGGGACACCTCCCACCAGCCCAGGCTGCTCCAAGCCCCATCCAACCTGCCCTTCAACACTGCCAGGGATGGGGCAGCCACAGCTTCCCTGGGCAACCTGGGCCAGGCTCTCACCACCCTCACACTCCAGAATTCCCTCCTCATGTCTCACCTCCATCTCCCTCTTCCAGTTAAAACCCATTTCAAACAATTCTCACCCTGCAGTATGACAGTCCAAAACCTGTGAAGAATTAGCATCATAAAGAGCTGATGGACAAAACCAAAGCTCTGGGCACATGAGGTGGCTGAGAATGAGGGTGACAGCAGGTTGAGTTGCTTTTGGCAGGGGCTGAGGTCGGGTGCAGCCATGCTGGGAATCTTTTCCAGTTGCAACTTGCTCCTGAAAGCCAGGGGAGAGGGATACACCCAGATTGCAAGAAAATGCTGTGAGCAATTTGCCTGCCCTCCTCCAAGGGCTGAGCAGCCTGGAAACCTTCCTCACTGCTGCTGAGAGGCCTTGGGAGAGCCACGTGTGGGCATTCCTGACCTGTGGAGTGATGGGCCAGGGAGAAGTTTTGCCTTTGTCATCAGGTTTCTGTGCCCAGCAGAAAAGCATCATAAAACACCCAAAGAGGTGAATTTGGCTGGGGCATTGGAAGATAATTCTGGGGTGTGAGGGTGGTGAGAGCCTGGCCCAGGTTGCCCAGGGAAGCTGTGGCTGCCCCATCCCTGGCAGTGTTGAAGGGCAGGTTGGATGGGGCTTGGAGCAGCCTGGGCTGGTGGGAGGTGTCCCTGCCCATGCAAGGGGTTGGGACTAGATGATCTTGAAGGTCCTTTCTGACCCCAACCAGTCTGGGATTCTGTGATATGAACAATTATTAGACTGATGGTGGCCCTTCCAAAAGCTGCATCAATTCCAGTTGCTTGTTACTGAGCCACGAGAAGACAAACAGGCAGTGAAAGTGCCAAGGAGTGTTCCCATGCAGAAGGGCAGACCTCTTTACCAGCCTTGAGGAGCCAGTGTTCCTAGCTGTGGCACCAAGGAGTTGTCTGGTGAAGAGATACAATCGAGGCCATGCTGGAAGGCAGCCTGGTCTGGCTCATCCAAACCCACTGTTAAGAAATACCCCGATCAATCCTGCTCCTGCTGCCTCATGTCCCAGGAACTGTCATGTCTCTGCTTGGCTCCTGGTCCTATTACTCCTCCTGAACCCTTGGGATTGTAAATCCCATACATCACCCAACAGGCTCAATCCATCCTGGCTCTGTGCCCCTGGCCCCCACCCAGGAGCAGTCACCTGGCAGGGTGCACAGGTAGACAACAGTGATTCAGCCAGGGAGAGGCAGAGGAAGGAGAATGACAGAGAATCAGGCAAGACCCACAAACCTCAAGCTTCAGGAAAGCAACAAGATTGTCTCTAAAGCCCAGGCTGGGCACAGGAACCCTCTGTGGAACTTGTATTTCTGTCAGACATGGTGTTCTGCTAAACATCTCCTGAAACTGCAAGGAGGTGCTTGGGCAACAGGCAAGTGGTGGAAAGGAATTCTCCTCTGCATAGGAGGAAGGTGGCAACTAGTGAGAAAGCAAGAGGTGGAAGTGCTCCACAGGGGCTGCAGGGCCCCTGGAAAGGTTGTCTTCTTAGTAAAGGAGAGTTTGCAGACCAAACTGGAGATGCTGCTCTCCCACTCACAGCCCTCTGGAAGAGGCCTGTAGAGAAGGACTGGAGGTCCTGAGGAACACCAGGTTGAACATGAGTCTAACGTGTGTCCAGGAGAGTTGAAGTCTAACTGCATGGGTGGCTGCAGCAGCAGCACAGCCACCAAGGCCATTATTTTCCTGTGTGCTGTGTTGGGCTCCTCCCTTGTACAAACAAGGGATTGTCAAAGCAGAGGGACCTTGGCAAAGGGCCACCAAAGGGCTTTGGAGCATGTAATGATAGAATCCCAGAGTGGTTTGGGTTGGAAGGGAGCTTCAAGATCACCCAGCTCCAACCCCCTGCATGGGCAGGGACACCTCCCACCAGCCCAGGCTGCTCCAAGCCCCATCCAACCTGCCCTTCAACACTGCCAGGGATGGGGCAGCCACAGCTTCCCTGGGCAACCTGGGCCAGGGTCTCACCACCCTCACACTGAAGAGGGTCTTACTGGGGCTTTGCAGATCAGCAGGAACTTACTGGAGCACACTTGGCATTCCTCTAGGTCCCAGAAATGGCTGTTAATACTGGCAGCAATTGAAGGCAGATTTTACAGAAAATAATGTGCACATGAACCTCTTTGCATGTGGCTTCTTTCCAGGGGACAAATGTACTGGGTGATGCTATAAAACCAGGGGAGAAATTGCAGAGTATTTTAGGGCATCCAGATAATCCAGCCCAATCTTTTCAGATCGTTTACTTCAGCTGGTTTGTCAGAGATGGGCATTGTTCTCCTCCCACAACATTTGGAGCTCACCTGGAGCCCAGCAGGCAGTTTTGTGCAGATATTTGGAAGATTATGAGAAGCAAATGAGCAAGATGCTTGCACCATTGTATTGCAAATTGGCTGAGTCTGGTCCTCAGCTGGTGTCCTTGCTGTGTGGACCAACAGTAGGTCAAGAGCTGGTCTGTTGTGACCTTGATTTGGTCCCCAAATGCAGTGGAGTGGCCTTTAAAGGTTTATTGTTTTTTTTTTTTAACATGAGCAGTGCCTGAGATCTTATTTCTTTTGAGAAGATTTAGAAATAGAACTGATAGAACAAACCCTCTGGTTTTCTTCTTGGGCTTTTATCTCTGAACTAGAGGGGCCTAAAAAATTACAAGAGTTGTTTAATCAAAAAAAGAGGAGGAAGAAAGAGGCAAAGAATCAGTTTCAAACTGTATCTGCCCATCTAAACCAGGAGAAATTCTCAAGACTAGTGGATCTTAAGAGCAGATGATCACAGCAGGCTGCCTGCAGAGGTGGGGAACCAGAAACATACACAAGGAGATTAAATGCAGAGGAAGAAGTTGTTGACTTAATTATTCTAAAACTGAAGTTCGAGGTGGGGGGGGGAAAAAAAAGCACTGAACTGGGAGAGGGCAGCCTTTGGCCCAGGGAGGTAAGTGGAGGAGCAGTACCTCACTCTTAGCTTGAAGATCTTCCTGCTCTTCCCAAGGACGGTGGATCCAAAAATCACCAACTGACTTGGATTTTTCACTGCCACCAGCCAAGGTGTGACAAGTTTTATTTTACAGAAATGTGTGAGTCAGGTTCTGGTTTTGCAAAAGCCAGCCAAGCACCTTCTCTATCTGGTTTGCATTTGCAAAGAATCCTTGTGGGAGAGGGTGAAATCAGAGGGATGGTGCTGGTAACGGGTCGTTTAGGGTGTTTGTGTGCTGGACAATTCCAGAGGCTGATGTCCAGGGGATCTGGGGGGCAGAGGATGCCTCCAGCCTTTCCCCAGACCACATGAGGTATCAATCCCAGGAAAACAGGCAAGGCTGGTTCACTTGGCAGCTCTGGGGAGAACGTCTGCCAGGTTTTTGGCTGGTGCAAATCCAGTCAAGCTTCACGAGATGATGCTGGCCCTGGGTATGCAGAAGTGAATAGCTGGCTAATCACAGGAGCATAGAACAGTTTGGGTGTGAAAGGACCTGCAAGATCATCTAGTTCCAACCCCCTGCCAGTGGCAGGGTCACCTCTCACTTGATCAGGCTGCTGGGAGCCCCATCCGACCTGGTCTTGAACACTTCCAAGGAGCAGGCAATGCTTGATTGGCTTTGGTTGCTCCTTCAAAGACTCATCAGATGGCACTGGGAGTTAGAACACATAGCTCTCCAGCTCTGAAGCACTTTGTCCCCAGCTTTGGGTTAGCCCTGTCTCCAAACCCAGGCTGAACCCTCTTGAAAATCAGACTTCTTTGCCACCCCACCCAGAGAAATACACGGTCCTGCCCCTCTCAGCTGCTGGCTCCCGAACTCGAGGCAGGGCAAAACCACCACAGACCTCTCCACTTCTTCCTGCCACGTGCAGATCTGCCAGCTGCTCTTCCTCCTGCAAATGAGTTTTCTAATATCCTCCCTCCCCCAGGAAAGGGGCTGTGGGGAAGATTTTATTTCTTTAGGCTACTTTACTGCCTGATCAGAATTACCCGTCTGAGAGGGGGATTTGAACAGCACCTTTCTGGGGTCTCTCTCCCCCCTTGAAATCAGCACCTTTGCTACATTTCTTTTTATTATATTTTTTTTTCCCCCCCCCCTAATTACAAAGAGAAAGGGATTGAACAGCCAGGTTAAAACAAAATTTTGCAGGGCAAAAAAAAAAGAAAAAGAGCTTTAAAAGTACAATGCAAATGAAAAACGATGTTTTTACTCTTTGCCTTAAAGTAAAATAGCTTTTATCTTCTTTCCAACCCCCCCCCCCTTACAACAGCCTCCTCTACCTAGATAATGCATTTGGTTAGATTTATTTGCTCAGCCCAGAAAACTTGACACTAAGGGGATTATTTAGTTTTAGATTCGCTGTAGTCCATAGTAATAGCCAACAGGGAAAGGAATGAAGCAGCGATATTAGCAGGAAGATGGGAGGGGAGGGTGGACGGGGGGGGAGGGGGTGGCAGGGACTGCAGCTAAGCAAAACTGCTTGCATAAACACCATTAAGAAGATTTAGACATTGCTTTTCTTATCATCAGCACTCCTGGAAGAAATAAAAAAAAAAAAAGAGAGAGAGGGAGAGAGAGAGAAAGGAAAAAGGGACAGGCCCTGACTTGCTGTGCATGCGTTTCCATCAGGGTTCAATAGGGAAATAAAACCAGCTCAGGGTCTGGCTGCTGCAGCTCTTCAGCCCTCTCCCAGTTCCCCCCGTCGTGCTTCAGATGAGACTTTGGTTCCAGGTGTTAAGGGGAGGAAGGAGTAAGTCCAACGAGGTGAAAACCCCCAGTTTTCCCCGCACAGACTTGGGCGGTTTTATGCGTATCCGGGCGAGCGCGTTTGTTTTGTCTGCAAAGTGCTTGATTTCTCTTTGTGTGCCACCAAGAAGTAGAGCGTGGATGGATGGTGTAACAGGAGGGAGAGGTTTGTGAGAGGTGGATGTCAAACTTGACCAGGCAGAGGCCTAACTTTGGGAACCTGTGTCCCAAAAATCCCCCAGCCGCTGACTCTGGGGATGCAGCAATTGCATGAATTGTGAGAAGCATCAGATCAGGGAGGGGGAGAAGAGAGCTCTAGGAACTTAGTTGATCAGTGGAAGGAATGTGTAGGAAATTGGAAGTGCTTAGATGTGCCACTGAGCAGTAGTTATCCCTTCAGCATGTGTGTCCTCTCCTGGTGGCTGTTCCCAGTGTGGCTCACACCCAGCCAGGGGTGTTCCAATTCATTGGCATCCTCTGTCCTTTGCAACTCACCTTGGTCTGGTGATGGCAGCCTTGTCTTGGAGAAGAAGCATTTCTGACCTGGCTTGATGAAGCCCTGTGCTTCACCAGGGTTCAGTAAGAGAGAAGGAAAGCAGGGGAGTGACCTGGGTGCCCAGAGGCTGCTCATGACCAGCACAGGCTGAGCCTTAAGGACTGAGTGCAGTCCCAGCCTACTGGTGTTCTCCAGAGGGGGAAGAGACCATCACCACTGTCTTAGAAAATGGATTGCTTCTCTTTTTCCTAGAAGCATCATCTCCATCTTGCCTGGCTTGATCTTCAGCCAGCTCTTTTTAGTTGAGAAGCTTATCAGGCCTGGTGACATGGTGTAACAGAGCCTGTTGTGCCTGCTGGAAAGAGAAAGCTGGGGACCAGCAAGTGACCCATAGCACAGGAGCCCCTGGTCTTTGTTATCTCCTCCCAGTGCCCAGTTCTGTGCACCAAGACCAGCTGTTCTCCCTCAACATGCTCTCGTGTGTGTGTGTGTGTGGGGAATGGCTTCTTTTTCCTAGAGGAGCTGGTTTCCTTTCCAAGCTATTGTTGCTCTTTGTTTCAAGTGTCTTCTCTCTGTTTCTCAGCACAGCTGGTTTCTGCAGAGCCAGGCCTCAGAAAACCCAGCTCTGGGCAGATGAGCTACTTTTCATTTCAGTCACGTCATTTCATTTCATTCAGCTACTTCTCACCATGACTAAATTCTTCTCCAGCTGCAGCATGAACTTTCCTCACTGGCTGTCAAGAACTGCACCTGCTCACAATATGCAGTGGCCAACTTGTTATCTCCTACCATAAAGGAGTGTCTATAAACCCATAAAGACCTCATGGTCCCAGTCAAGCAGAACCATCATCCACCTTGTCTTCTTTTGCCCCCAGCACTGAGATGTATCAGGGACCTAATGGATCCCATTGCAATAGATCCCAGCTCGGATGTGCAAAAGCACCTTTAATTTAGCAGGATTTTTGAGCTGTGACCTGGAAGTCCTGCTGAAGACACCAGGAACTGTGTGTGTCCTTGTGGTCCCCAAAAGTGGAAGGCACCAAGGGAATAAAAGCTGGGCCTGGGCAAAGATTCTGCCACGGCAGCAGGTTGGGCTGGCAGGTGATGAGGATGTCGTGGTGGCTCAGAAGGGGCCACAGCTCCAGCCATCGTCCCAGCTGAGGGGACCTGGGTCTCAGCAAAAGGATGGGACATCCTGCTGAAAGGTGAGAAACACCCAAGGGGGGGATGAAAAGAAAATATGTCCCAATCCACAGCCTGTGTAGCCTGTTACTCAGACTGTTGTGTGTCCCACCTTCTGCTGGGCTGTAGGGGTACACTTTTGGGTTCATGGCAGGCAGGGCACTTGTTGAGACTTGTCTGTCTAGTCTCCAAACATGGGATGAAGAGACCTAGTGCAGGCTTGGGAGTGAAGGGAACCTGACTATGAAAAGCTGGTTCTCTCTCCATAATGAGGACCACCTTCTCAGAACATAGAATCATAGAATGGTTGGGGTTGGAAGGGACCTCTAGAGATCATCGAGTCCAGCCCCCTGCTAGAGCAGGATCACCTGGGGCAGGTCACACAGGAACCCATCCAGGCAGGTCTGGAAAGTCTCCAGAGAAGGAGACTCCACCACCTCTCTGGGCAGCCTGTCCCAGGGCTCTGTCACCCTCACAATCAAGAAGTTCTTCCTCATGTTGAGGTGGAACTTCCTGGGCTCCAGTTTGTGTCCATTGCCCCTCGTCCTGTCACAGGCACCACTGAACAGAGACTGGCCCCTTCTCCTTGACACCCTCTCCTTCAGATATTTGTGAACATTAACAAATATCCCCCCTCATTCTTTTCTCCAGACCAAACAGCCCCAGGTCTCTCAGCCTTTCCATCAGGCAGGTGTTCCAGTCCCTTCATCATCCTTGTAGCCTCCCTTGGACTCTCCAGCAGATCCCTGTCCCTCTGGAACTGGGGAGCCCAGACACACCTGGACAATCACCTGAGTTTTCTCTTACAGTTTCAGTCCCAATTCCACCCAGCTCTGCCCAGCAGCTGGCCTGGCTGCAGAGCTCATCCTGCTGTGTCCTGTCCCTGTTGCCTGTGCTAGAGGCAGGAGTGTTTTGCCTGGAATATCTCCAACTGGTCTTGCAGTCCCTTTGGTCCTGGGGTTCCCTCTGTCTAAGCTGGGCTTATTTGTTGGTTTCACAGTTATTTTCTGTTTGTATCAGGGCAGAACTTGTGGTGAGGGTCATATCAGAGCTCACGTTGGTGCTTCACTGGCTTCTTTCCTCTTAGCTACAGAACAGCAGCTGGTGGGAAATTAATTTTGTGGCATCCATTTACAACTTAATTGCAGTGTCACTGGAAGGTGGGAAACCCATGTTTGATAAATAAGAGGAGGAGGCACCAGAACATGCTTTCCCTCTCTGGCCTTGGCTCTGAGGTGGTTGTCTCAGCCTGTTTGCTACAAAGTGGGTCAGGGTCTTGCTGTGCTGGGCAAGCACAGTCAGAGTCACTGCAAGTAGAGTCTTCAGCTCTCCTGGTGAGGACAGAGCTTGTTCCTAACTATTCCAGTTCTGATTCTTATTTTGGGGGCTTTCTTGATGGGTTTCATAGGCAGGTGTTTCAGCCAGGCTTGGAGCACCCTTGGTACCCAGAGAGGAAATTCTCAGATAGTCTGTTTTTTCCCTGAGAAATGCCTTCTCTTCACCTCCTCACTGCTCCACAGGTACCTGCCCCTTTATGTTTTTTTCCTTAGTGAGTTGTTTCTGGTCTGTTTTTCTTGATGGGCTTCAAGGTGATGGCTTTCAGACGTGATGAGGAATGAAGGAGCTGAAAGCAGAAGGTGTCAAGCAATGGGTAAATGACGAGGGGAAGGAATTTAATACCCAGAGTGACAGGAAATGAAAACCAGCTCCATTCATCTGCAAACAACAAATAACTTGCACTCCAGTAAGCAGTTTGTCTTGTATTCTGGTTCACACCTGCAGCAGGGGCAAGAAGGGAAAGTCCTAAACCCCATTATCCTCTGAGTAAGAGATCAGAGGAAGGCAGGAATTAGACAATTTCCATATAGACGAAGCAGCAGAACAATTTTGGGCACGTTGCAACCATCTGCAAGGGACTTCAGAGCTCTGAAAAACACTGTGAAACCTGTCAGCTGGGCTAGAAAGTGCAGCATCTGGTTAGCCAAGAAAGGCTGTGGGGGCAAAGCATCAGAGGAGGAAGAGAAACACCCTTTGCTGGACAAGCACTTGCTTGCTTTCTGAGCTGCACCCTGATCATTCAGTAACACCAGGAAGAGAAGCCCCACAAAAAGTCATGCTGATTTTTTCAATATTCTTTTGCACAGACATCTATGTAATGTATGCACTTGTGAGGGACAGGAGCACGGGGAGGAAGACAGACCTCCATTCCAGCTTTTGATCTGTGCTCTCGTGGAGTTTAGGGGCTTTGAGTGGACAAATCTCCTTTCCAAAGCACCTGAGGTGCTCACACGAGCAAGCCCACCTGTAAAGCTGCCATGCTGGGCCATGTCCACTCGACCTGGGGATGGGCATGTAACTGTATTTTCCTTCACTGTGTGAAGCTGGAAGGTGGAGAGCAAAAAGCCTGTCGAGGGTGCTGCTCCAGGGTTGAGGAGACAGGAGTTGACTGCTGGCCTTTCCACCTCCAACTGGTGCCAAGAAGTCCTCTGGGCTGATCTCCCTGCTGCCCTAAGCATTGTGCTGAGGGGACAGAGATGTGGGAGGGTAGAAGACAACAACAAGGTAGTGTTGGTCAGCGTGGAGGACATCACCTCTGCAGCCTTATGGCTACAAGCATGAACAGAGGACCAGACCAGTAGTCCACCCACTCCAGGCTTCTGTACGAGCTCTTTTAAAGGGGATTTTTCCTTCCCCAGCTCTGAACCCACGTACCTTCAGCACAGAGAAGATGCTGCCCAGCTCTGTGGTGTGAAGAACTCTTTATTTTCTTTCCAAGGTGCCACCTGCTAGATTCCTTTGATGCCCTGCTGAGGTCTTGTACTGGAAGAAGCTGCCTGTCCAAGCTGTATATTTCATTTGATAGTCTTGAGTTTCACCTTTTCCAGCCTGAAAACTACTCAGATGTGCTGATAAACCACCAGAAAAGCCAAAAAAAGCTGGTGTTAAAGAAGGCTCACTAGATAATTTTTCCAACATATATGTATTTTAATGATAAGGAGCAGCCCAGCCACTGCCACATTCTCCATCTGTTACCTTGGGCAAACCATTTAAACCTTCTGTACCCCAGCCCTTCTTCTGTGGAGCAGGGTAATAACTCTGCTCTCATCTTGGCTGTCGAGAGCCTGGAGGCACAATAGTCTTTTGCTATTTCTATGCAGAGTACCTTCTGTCCCAATTATTGTCGTGTGGACAACAGAGGAAGACAGAGCTGGGCTCTGTGGGCATTTCAGTATTTCCCCTTGGGGGTTCATGCCTTTTGAGCAGCCCCTCTTAATCCACCTGAGTCAGGTAAGGGCTCTTTTGCCAGGCAAAGCAGCCCTTGCTAAAACTGCCTGAGCAGTGGTGAAGCAAAAATCCATCTGTATCAACCCCCCTTTGGACATTTTGCAGCAGTTGGTGTTCATATTCTTAGCTATTGTTCCAGATCTGCCCCTAATAGGAAGGCAAAAGGGGTGGGCAGAGAAAAATCAAAGCAGCCCATTAGGCTGATGGGTTATCTGGGCACTTTGCTCCAGGCCAACAGTTCAGTCCAGACCTGGGAGAGAGAGAGCCCTGGTAGTTAAAGCCCTTTAATGGCCTAAGTCCTATGATAATTAGTCCTGCCCTGGAGGTAGCTAAGTGAGCCACTCCAGCCTGAAATGGAGCTCATCCACTGCTGAGGCCCTAATCCTCTGTGCACAATGAAAGCTGAACTAATTCACTGAGTAAACACTTTCTCAGTTACTTACACGCTGTCTTCTTTCAGCCTGACACCAAATAGATTCACTTCCAAAAGCTGGAAAGAAAATCAACTTCTTTTTTTTTTTTTTTTTTTTACTCTCTCTCTTTTTTTTTTTAAAGCTACTGATCTTGGTTGAAATGCATTTGGATTTAGTATCCAGGGTCTAACCTGAAGAGATAGCATCTCCTTTCTCCTGGCATCACACAGCAGCTCCTTTATTTTAGTCCATGACAAAAGCAGAGAGCAGGAAGGCCTTTCCCCATCTGTTACCTGCTCTTTTCTCCTGCCTGTTCCTTTCAAAAGGACTATGCTGAAGAAGAGCAGGAAGGCTGGTGGGAAGCTCATAGAGAAATCCATCTTTCAAGCCTTGATCACTTCCAGAGATGGGGCTTCCACAGCTTCCCTGGGCAACCTGGGCCAGGCTCTCACCACCCTCACACTCCAGAATTCCCTCCTCATGTCTCACCTCAATCTCCCTCTGCCAGTTTTCATCCATCCCCCCTTGTCCTCTCCCTCCCTGCCCTTGTCCCAAGCCCCTCCCCAGCTTTCCTGGAGCCCCTTCAGGCCCTGGAAGGTGCTCTCAGGTCTCCCTGGAGCCTTCTGTTCTCCAGGCTGAACACCCCAACTCTCCCAGCCTGGCTCCAGAGCAGATCTAGATGATCTTTAAGGTTCCTTCCAACTCAAACCATTCCATGATTTTAGGTTCTTCTCCCCGGGCTGGAACATGAGTTTGGACCCTCCAGCTCAGCTATTGACACTGTCAGCATCCAAAACCAGGTGAGATAAATCTCACCCCAAAAAGTGGCCCTGTGATTTCTTTAAAGCAAATGAGATGGCCTGGGGGTTTGATATGTGTCTGGCACCACCTCTCTGCAAGTTCTGGTCTAGAAAGAGCTGCAGATGGATGATTGTTTTTGGGATTCACTCTGCACCTCTCAAAAGACTCCCTTGGATGCTGTCTGGATCCTTCCAGTGGGATCCTTCCATCCCACTGGCCAGGCTTTGGTTGACTGTCAGAAAACTGCAAGAAGCTTTTTTTTTTGGGGCAAGGTGTCTGTGTTCTCCTCCATACTTGTCTATGTCAGAGGGGTTTTTGGACCTGCAGTGTAGGAAAGAATTCTTTTGCTTTACTCTTTCCAAAAAAATCATACCCTGACCTAATCTTATGCTTCCAAAAAGGAAAGACAGACATCAAAGGATCTCTCAAAGAGGAGAGTCTCATCCTTAAAGGAGAAAGACAATCGACTTTGTTTCTTGGATATTTAAATGCACCAAATCCACTGGCAGCCAGAATCTGGCCCAGGAAAAGAAATCCCAGCAAAAACAATGAATGGAAGCTTCATCAACCTGGTCTACCAGCAATGCTAGTTTTATGAAGACATGGCTCACATCTTGATGAGAACAGGCCAGGAAGGGAGGGTTCATGCAGGGTTCAGCCTCTGGGGTGTGTGAGGGTCCATCCCTTAGTGATGACCAGCTTGGCTGACTGGTTGTCCTCCATGTGAATGATGGAGCAGAGCATTCCCAGGCCATCAGGGAAGCATGTCCTGCCTTTAGGATCCCAGCCCCCATGATATCAAGGACCAGTGCCAGCTGGAAGACCTGAAAGCAGGGCTTGCTCTCCACTCTCCTCTACACCAGGGTGGGCACCCCTGGCTTAGCTCACCCTGCGAGGCACAGAGTTGGTCACTCCTGGGGTGCTTTGAGAACTGACACAGGGTCCAGCCCGGTCCTCACTGATGAGCAGAGAAGAGGGGGAAAAAAAATGGTCCCTGAAGCTCTTGAACGGGGTGATGAGACAGGCCAGGCACACAGGCCTGTTGTGTGATTGCTCCCGTGGCACAAAACGTGTTGCTGAGTGGTGGTGTTTGGGGCTGGGAGGCAAAAAATAGTCATCCTGTGTGCCTGGAGGACATCATCACTCTGGAGTGGATGTTCAGGGAGACCTTTGGAACGACTGTTATGCAGGAAAAATAGAAACAAAATGGGGAAAAAACCCCCACCATATATATGGGAAAGAAAACCCACCCTCTCTGCATCAGTCTCCAGGGATGATACCTCAACCCACCCGTTCAGCAGCCCATTATCACTTCCCTCCTTCCATTATTCCCCTTCAACCTTATCAGAGCAAAGCATCGTTGCAGAGGCTCCAACTGGAGCCTTGTAATTGTCCCTGCTTAGAGCCTGATAGCACCTTGAACCACCAGAGTAATCTGGGTGGGTTGTTTTTTTTTTTTTCCAAAAAGGAGGTCTCAGCAAAGAGACGAGGAGGCTGGAATTTGCCTGTGGCTATGCAGGGTCTTTAATAGCTCCATCTTTTCTCTCTCCCTCTCTCCTGCCCTCAGAGAAATGGGAAAATGTTCCTGCTTTCTCTATTTATTTAGCCTCAGCCTTTTTTTTTTTTTTCAGGCTGCCTGTTGTTAGGCAGTGATCAGAGTGTTTCTTCCAGGGCTGGCAACCTTATTATTACCAGCTCCTGAGGGCACGTGGTGGAAGGGGTGGGTGGAGAGAGGGTGTAATGATATGAGGCAGAAGTTGTCCCCAGGGGAGAGAAATGGAAATGGTATTTTCTTGGGCATCTTGGTGGGAGGAAGGAAACCAGGCTCCAAGGGAGGGCAAGATTTAGGCCAGAGCACCATGAGTGCCAAGGGGTTTTGAATTAGGAAAGGAGTCTTTGTTTATGTTATGCTGGGAAGGGAATCATGGAATGGTTTGTGTCAGAAGGGACCTTGAAGATCATTCAGTTCCAACCTCCCACCAGCCCAGGTTGCTCCAAGCCCCATCCAACCTGCCCTTCAACACTGCCAGGGATGGGGCAGCCACAGCTTCCCTGGGCAACCTGGGCCAGGCTCTCCCCACCCTCACACTCCAGAATTCCCTCCTCATGTGTCACCTCAATCTCCCCTCTCCCAGTTTTCATCCATCCCCCTTGTCCTCTCCCTCCCTGCCCTTGTCCCAAGCCCCTCCCCAGCTTTCCTGGAGCCCCTTCAGGCACTGGAAGGTGCTCTCAGGTCTCCCTGGAGCCTTCTCTTCTCCAGGCTGAACACCCCAACCCTCCCAGCCTGGCTCCAGAGCAGAGCTGCTCCAGCCTTCAGATCATCTTTGTGGCCTCCTCTGGACTCTCTCCAGGAAGCATCTTCAGTTTAAAAACATTTCCACTGCAGCCACATGTCTCTCCTCCTGGCATGGCTGGTGGTGTTTCCTCATGGGTGGCAACACTGGTCACCTTGTGGGCATCTCTTGGGCTTGGTGGGACTCACAGAATCTTACCATGGAATGGTTTGGGTTGGAAGGGACCTCAAAGATCATCATGCCAGGCCCTGTTGGATCTAGTCAGAGCTAGAAAAGCCAGCTGAGATTTACAGCTTGGAGCTTTCCAGCTGATAAAGATGATAGGACCTCAGAGTCCTGTAAATCATCCTCTTGGATTCCAACAAAAGGGTTGTAAACGAACACCCTTTTCAACACCTTGTTGTTGGTTGGTTTGTTTTGCTCAGAACTCCCTGGCATGACTTGTGATGGTGTTTTTAGGGTTTGTAAATCTGTGCTAGGATTTGTAAATCTGTTCCCTGCCTTCTAAGCCAGTCGACTGGTTCAGGAGTCAGTCAGAGTTAAATCTGATGTGAGAAGTCAGGGTTTGTAAATCAAGCTGCAGTTCTGAGGTTAGCTGAGAGGATTTATGAGTCTGGGTGGAGATCTCTCAGTCTGGTTTCCAAAAGTACCCATTTCTAAGGAAAATCCCAAAGTCTGGCTTGGCTGCCAACAGGTGGTGAGGCAGGAGGTGCAAAGTGGCCGTAACATGGACACCCCTATTGCAGGGACCCCAGATCATCTACCAGCAGCCCCTGATTGACCCATCACTAATAGAAGAAAAGCTCAGGGCCTCTGTATCACACCCAGCACAATGGTGAAGCCATCAGAGAGAGAAGTGGTTCTCCAGGTGAGAGAACCTCACCTCTCAGGTGATGCTCAGGAGGAGGGGCAAGGGGCACAAACTGGAGCTCAGGAGGGTCAAGTTCAACATGAGGAAAAGCTTCTTGGCTGTGAGGGTGACAGAGCCCTGGGACAGGCTGCCCAGGGAGGCTGTGGAGTCTCCATCCCTGCAGACATTCCAGCCCCACCTGGATGTGTTCCTGTGGGATCTGCTCTAGGGGACCCTGCTCTGGCAGGGGGGTTGGACTGGATGATCCCCAGAGGTTCCTCCCAACCCTGACTCCATGAATGCACGAGGCTGCCAGACCCACCTCCCAGGCTCAGGGGTGGGCACCACCACCTCCTAGCACAGGAAACCCTGCATTGTCCTCCTCGCTGACCCCCTTGCACCCCAATTTCCACCAAGGCCAGGGGTGACTGGACATGAATTGCTGTGTGGCTTCAAAAGTTTTACAGTATGAAAGTATCTCTTCTGTGGAAAAAAAAGAGGGGGGAAAAAAAATAAAGGGGGGGGGGGAGGAATCAAATTTCTACAGTTCTGAAACTTTTTTTAAAGCATTTAAATTTTAAGCTGGGGATTTATAAATGGGCTATTAAAGTTTAAGAGTTTCATTATAGTTTTTTTTAAAATCATAATTACTTTAGGTAGGGGAGGAGGGATAGATCTACTTTATTCCTAGTGGAAACTATACATATATATGAAGTATCTATATAAAAGCTGGGACTGAGCTTATATTAATACAGTTTAACTGATATTCAATAACTTCACCCTCCCTTTTTCCTATTGTCCATATTTAAATACTTCAAAAAGAATTCTAATCAAGTGGAAATTAATAGGGGAGGAAAGACTGGGGTAGCAGGAGAGGGCTCTAATCCCACTCTCTCTTAATATTTCAAAGTCTCTTTTATTTTCCTAATAATAATAATAAAAAAAAAAAAAAAGAAGAGGGAGAAGGAGCAAGTGGAATTAATCCAGTGCTCTGAACTGTCCTCTCGTCTTAGTGATTTAAATAAAACCCAAGAGCCCATCACAGCAGAAGACCCTTCCTGGCCACGTGCCAGGGTGGGCTCTCCCAGCCCAACTCTTCCCTCCTCATCTTCCCCAGGAGGTTGTTGCCCTCCCTGCTCCCCCACCAGGAGGTTGGAGGTGGCCCCCAAACCCAGCCAGGGCCAGCTGGACTTCCTGGGGGGCTTTTGGGGTGTCCTGCAGCACCTTCTCTGCAGCCTCATCCTGCTGGTGGGGTTGGGTGAGAGGTGTGGTGGAGCTGAGACCCCCTGAGGACCCAGCTTGTCCCTGCACCCAAAGGTCTTGCAGCCATGGGCACCATCCCCGTAGGACCTGGTCATGATGGTGGGGTGAGGTTAGGTCAGGGCTGAGCATGAGCTGGAGGAGGGGGGAGGCTCGTGGTGGGTTTTTCCACATAGAATCATGGAATCATAGAACTATTCAGGTTGGAAAAGCCCCGTGGGATCACCCAGTCCAACCCTCATCCCTGCTCTGCAAACTTCTCCCCTAAACCAGCTCCACCAGCACCACATCCAAACCTCCCTCCAACACACCCAGGGATGGTGACTCCACCAGCTCCCTGGGCAGCCTGTGCCAGGGTCTGACCACTCTTCCTGGGAAAAAATCCTTCCTCATGTCCAGTCTGACCCTGCCCTGGTGCAGCTTGAAGCCCTTCCCTCTTGTTCTGTCACTGATCACCTGTGAGGAGAGACCAGCACCAACCTCTACAATGACCTTTCAGGGGGTTGCAGAGACTGATGAGGTCTCCCCTCAGCCTCCTCTTCCTCACACTAACCATTCCCAGCTCCTTCAAGCCTTCTTCATCAGATGGATTCTCCAGGCCCTTCCCCAGCTCCGTTGCCTCCTCTGTCCTCGCTCCAGCACCTCCAGATCTCTCTGGAATTGAGGTGCCCAAAACTGGACACAGCACTCCAGGTGTGGCCTCAGCAGTGCTGAGCACAGGGGGGGACAAACACAGAGGAACCCAAAAGTTCTGCAGGGGGTTTGCCTGGATTTCTCTGCTGCTGGGGACACTCAGCTGCTGGCTGAGGAGGAAGGAGCAAACCCTCTGCTGGCACCAGCCTGCCTGGCTCCTTCTTGCTTCTGAGCCAAGCTGCTGGTTTAAAACAGACCCTCTGCCTGGCACAGGGTGTGTGCCCAGCCTGGAGCAGTTATTGAAGCTTTAAGAACTGCTCAGACACTGAGGGCAACCTCGTGAAACCACCCAGAGCAGAAGGTCTGGGTGTTGTCAGCTGAGCAGTAAATAAGCACTTTATGAACCGAGCAGTGCACACTAGATGGCATCCCAGGCCTTGCTGACTGCTCCTGCCTTCCTGTAGGGAGAGGACAAGGGGGGATGGATGAAAACTGGGAGAGGGAGGTTGAGAGGAGACATGAGGAGGGAATTCTGGAGTGTGAGGGTGGTGAGAGTCTGGCCCAGGTTGCCCAGGGAAGCTGTGGCTGCCCCATCCCTGGCAGTGTTGAAGGGCAGGTTGGATGGGGCTTGGAGCAGCCTGGGCTGGTGGGAGGTGTCCCTGCCCATGCAGGGGGTTGGAGCTGGATGATCTTGAAGGTCCCTTCTGACACAAATCGTTCCATGATTCTATGAATATTAGGTCCTCTATATTTGAGATTTTGGCTCTTCAGAAAGAGCAGAGGTCCTGCTCGGAGAATTTTATCCTTAGCACTGGGAAAAGTAGCAATGTGCTTTCAAGCAAAGGACAGCTGAAGTCATTTGGTCATTGCCCAGCCTCATGATTAATGAAAATATGAGTCTTTGCAAGAGCAGGTATGGGCATGAAGTCTCAGGTTCCTGTGAGACTTTCAGATACGTTTGGATCTGAGTGATAAAATCAACCCACCATCCCCATCTCGGAGCTGTGGGAGGTGGAAGGACTCCTTGCAGCCAGGCTGTCCCTGCCCAGCCTGCTCCACCTGAGGTCTTTTCGCTCCTCAGAGACCTAAAGCTCCCCAAAACACCATCGTGACCTTCTGAAGGAGACATTTCCAGCCTCTGTCCTCCTCCCTCCCCTCTGCCCCTGGCGAGCAGGCGGGTTTGAGCACAGCAGACAAGCCACGATGGCCTCTCCTGAAGTGATTCACCACACAGAGCATCCCACATCGAGCCGAGAAGCATCAACTGGTTTTTCCAGATACCATCAAATACATTTAAACAAGCCTGCTGCTTGAATGCTTTTTGCATCAGGTGTGTTAGACATAAAATATGTTGAGTCAGCGATAGCGCCCTTATCTAAAGACAGAAGGCAGCAACATCTCATCCGGTGCACTTTGTCAGGTTGTGCCCTGACTTGGGCAGCCCGCAGCTGGTGGTGACAAGCAGGAGATGGCATCTGCCTCTGAGGAGGGGAGAGGTCTGTGTCCCCCTCTGCTCTTCCCTCTCCCCAGCTGCTGTGTCTGGGAAACGAACAGGAAAGCAAAGGGTGGGTTGAACGGAGCTCGGAGGAACCTGGGCTGGTGGGAGGTGTCCCTGCCCATGCAGGGGGTGGATCTGGATGATCTTGAAGGTCCCTTCCAACCCAAACCATCCTATGATTCTTACCTCCTGTGCTGATACCCTCCATGTTGCTGCAGCCGTGCCAAGCACCTGCATCCTTGGTGACTTTCTCACCAGCAGAAGCTGCTGGCTGTGGACGTTGCCATGAAGGCTTTGCCTTGGTCTCCAGAGCTCCTGGGAAGGGAAGTGGTCTTCTCCAATCTGTGCTGGGCAGGAATTGCATCTCCCTCCCAGCAATGTCCCTAGCAAATGAGCAATCCCAGGAGAAGACCTTCAATCCTGCTCAAGTACCAGACAAGGTGGTGGCTCCAGCACTTGCAGATGTCCTTCTGGTCCTGCCTACAGCTCATCCATGGGGCCACAGGTTTTGCTGAGTCTGCTCTGACTTCCCCAGGGAGCAGAAGGCCATCCAGGCATGTGATAGACCCACACGACCTGTCTGTGCCTTTTTTTTATGGAGTTGAAGCCTCTTTTTCTCCTCATCTCCCATCTGAGTGTGATAACAAAGGTTTGAGGCATAAGTTTGTGTCTTGGGGTCATTTCCACTGTACAGTCAGTTTTGTAGGTGACCACGGCCAAGTCGTGTGGCCTCACTGTCCCATCCCTCTTGGATTCTCTGAAGTTCCTGGGGGATGGCAGCACTGCTTGCCTTAGAGGGGGGCTGGAAAGATAAGCACAGTGATGGATCCAAGAGAGATGGGAAGAAGATAAGCACCCGAGCCAGGGAACAGGGGCACAGGAGTGATCTGAAGCTGAAGAGGGATTATTGCTCTGGAACGAGTCTGTCTCTGCTGAATAGGAGAATATTTGACACCATAAAAGTCTCTCCTTGCTGCCCCCTCAACCCCACCACCAGCATGTGCACGGTCCATGTGTCCACTCATCCACCTGAGGGCCTCTCCCTGATGTCCCCTCCTCCATTTCCAGCTGACTTTTGGCTAATTTGGGCACTCGGAAGGAAAGCCACCAGGTGAGCCTCAGGTGTGCTGCAACCCCTTCAAGGTGAAGAAACTCAGCTTTGGACTGTGGCTCAGCCCTCCCTTAGATCTGCTTCTGTGGCTTCTACTTGAGTGTCACTCCCAGCCAGGACATCTCTTCATTAGCCAGAGCATTTAATGAGTTGCATGTGCCCATCTTGGCTTCTGGGCAGGCTGATTATCAAAGCCCAGGCACTGGGACTGAGGAGGGACTGAGGACAGTCCCCCAGCCATTTGCAAAGGTGGTTCAAGACATGCATCTGTGAAACCAGCTGCCAGACCAATCCATCCTGGTGGCACTGTCCCAAGCAAACGTGTCTTTGGTGGAGATGTCTACAAATGACCCAGTTCTTCTCCTCCATGGTGCACAGGAGGCCAAGGCAGATAGCTCCCAGTGGCTGAGCTACCCAGTGTGGCCACAAGAAGGGCTCACCCATAGAGCAACGTGTTACATGGGCTTCTCCCAGCCCCCTTCACCTGGGGAAAGGGCAAGAAACCACCCACCCCCCCAGAAAAAAAAAGGCAACTGGTCTGCCTTTCCCACCACAAAAGAAGCTTTGCTCTGAAACTCCACCAAGGACCAAGAACTCTCTCTTCATCTCCTCTCCCTCTTCTCTCCTTCTCCCACCTCAGAAAGTAATCTCGTCCTTTCGTCACATATTATTGAAATCCCAGCTCTTGGGGGAAAAAAAAGAAAAAGAAAAAACCCCACAAACAACAAAAAAACAACCTCATTTTTAGGTTTTTTTTTGCCCAGACTGAGAGCATGTCATTCGGAAGTGATGTGCAAGGCAGGAGATAACCAGGTAGAACTCAGCGATTCGCCACAGAAAATGGCTCCATGGATGGTTGTAATGCTATCACAGCCCGTCCCTCAATAGCTCTTTACTGCTCCCCAGCTCAGAATCTGCTGATTCAAGAACTTTCCCTGCACAGGAGGAGGAGGAGGAGGAGGAGGGGACAGGGCTGAGGGGGAGATGGGGAGGTGTATAAAAATAGAGCATTTACAGTCCGGCCGGAACACATCATAATGCAAAGGCTCTGCTTTCTTCCTTCTTTTTTTAATTTTCTTTACATATCTATATTTTTGGGTGATGTGGAGGAGTGGAGGGTGGTCCCCCCTGCTCCTTCTCTGGTTCTGTGTCCTCATTTCATGCTTTGGGTGTGCTGATTGGGGAGGGTTGAATCCCCTCAGCTCGCTGCTTAGTGGGAAACAGTCGCGCTCCGGGCTGGAATGGAGGGAGGTTGGAGGCTAAGTCCCTGCAGCCTGGGGGTTTTGGAGAGGGAAATGGGGTCTCAGAGGAGATGCAGCTGTGGGAGTCCTTGGACTAGGAGGTCTGCTATTGTCCCCAGCAGTTCCCAAGACATAGGGCCTGTGCATGTGGAGCAGAAGGTGCCTCACTCTCTTCATCGGCCTTTCTCTCCAACGTGGTGGAGCACAAGGCTTTGGAGTGTACACAGAGAAGGGAATAAAGCCCAGCTTGAAACAGGCAAGAGGGTGGGAGGTGGGGTGGAGATAGACAGGTCTGTACAGGTGGGTCCCACCAGCATCTCTGACAGGATAGAGGATGGACACAGTGTTTTCAGTAATGCCCAGCAACAGGACACAGAGCAATGGGCACAGACTGGAACATGGGAAGTTCAGAGAACCATAGAATCATGGAATGGTTTGGGTTGGAAGGGATCTTCGAGATCATCCAGATCCAACCCCCTGCATGGGCAGGGACACCTCCCACCAGCCCAGGCTGCTCCAAGCCCCATCCAACCTGCCCTTCAACACTGCCAGGGATGGGGCAGCCACAGCTTCCCTGGGCAACCTGGGCCAGGCTCTCACCACCCTCACACTCCAGAATTCCCTCCTCACGTCTCACCTCAATCTCCCCTCTTCCAGTTTCCATCCATCCCCCCTTGTCCTCTCACTATAAAGTTACAGATGAACATGAGAAAAGCTTCTTGACTGTGAGGGTGACAGAGCCCTGGGACAGGCTGCCCAAGGAGGTTGTGGAGTCTCCTTCTCTGGAGATGCCCAAGACCTGCCTGGGTGCAGCCCTGTGTGATGTGCTCTGGGTGATCCTTTTCTGGCAGGGGATTGGACTAGAAGATCTCTAACAGTTCCTTTCAAACTCTGATGATTCTGTAATTGTGTGTGACATCTGTCTGGACTCTAGCCCTGACTCTTTTCTTTCAGCTTTGGATGTGAGGTAGGGCATCCAAAATGTTTAGGTGGCTTCATCAATCAGTGCATGAAAATATTGAACCGTGTGTTTTGTAGCTCAGGGAACCTGTGGCAGAGAGAACTTGGTGGAGCTGTCTAGCCACTGGTCCATCACAGCAGATGCAGCACAATCAGCCTCAAAGCAGAGGACTCACCATTTTGGTGGGGCACTCTCACTTTGCACCACAGAGCCATCGACGGGAAGTCACTCCAGCCATCTACCACCCAGTCCCCATCTGTGGCCTGCTCTGGATGGACCCACAACGCTGGCCAGGTTCTCAGGCCACTGGTGTGTGACCACCAAACCAACCAGCTCAACTGGTCAAAGAGAGGACAAATGGGTCTGAATGATCAGAGAAGCTTTTGACCTCTCTGACAGATCCCATGCTGGGTGGTTGTTTTTATGAAGCGCAATGGTTGCAGGGTCAGGCTTGTAGGTTTTCTGGCTGTCCTCTGCCCTCATCCTCACCCACGTGGAGATGAGAATCTCACCCCTCTTTATTCTTCCCATCCAAAGTGAGCTGGCAGGCAGGCTTGGCCTGAAGTTTCCTGTCAGCTTTCTAGTTCTCATAAATTTAGGAGCCGTCAGCAAAGCAGAGGAGGATCACACCACCATACGTGGAGAACTGCATAATCTTGAAGATGAGAGTCAAGGAAATGGGATGAAATTTAAGACTACTAAATGCAAGGTCATGCACTTGGGGATTAACAAGAAATTCTGCTCTAAACTGGGAGCTCATCAGTTGGAAACGAGAGAGGAGCAGAAAGATGTGTTTTAGCTAACCAGAAGGTATCTGTGAGGCACCAGGGAGTCACACTATGGAAGACCAAGGGTCCTGGCCTCTTTTTGGGTGAAGCATCCCCAGTTAAGACCAGTGACACTGCAATGGTGTCCTGTGTGCCATGGGCAGGATTTCACTTGGGTAGTTCTCTGCATGGAAGAGGTTGTCCAGCCCCCAGGGAAGAAGCTGGAGAAGGAGCAGGGGAACTGAGAGGTGGTGTTAAGAAAGGATCATAACAGCTCTTGGCTCCTCTACCAAATAACTTGTTGAACTGCCTGAGAAAAAAATACCAATGCTTTATGTTTCTGAGAGGCAAACAGGAGGGCTAGAAGACACTGTTGGCTCCAGAGCAAAGAAGAATACCCTGAAGCAGTGTCTTTTGGAAATGACAAACCTATTTGTCGTGTCAAAGCAGGGAAAGCACAGAGTGTAACCCACCTGCCAGCTTCCAGGGAGGCAGGTGCACCTCCAGGTGCAGCATCTCAGCCCAGTGCCTGGCCCAGGGGTGACAGCCTGAGTCACTGAGGTCCTCTGAACCTGTGAGAGATGGCATGGAGCCAACAAGGGACTCTAAAACAGGGCTAAAAGACTCCCTGGGTGAGGCAGGGGTCCTAGAAACCTTCTCCAGATCGGAGACATCTGGGGTTTCTCTCAGCACAGCGAAACAGAGAACTCCCCATCACTGTTTTCCAGAGGTGGGATCTGGCCTCCCTGGGCAGGGAAGCTGTTTTCCCTCTTATCAGCTTTTCCCTCTCCACTCTGTGTTCATCTGCTTCAAACAAATTAATCTAGACAGAAACCAGAGGGGCTGCAGGTGGTACCTGTCAGGGGATTTTCATAGCTATGTTGCTTTTTGACTTCCTTCTGGTCGAAGCCACATGGAGGATTTCTGTCAGGCTGAAACAAAGCCATGTATTTGTGCCCACCCATGGACACACCTCTGTCACAGGCTGTCACCTTCCCCCCCAACCTCAGCCCCAGGAGATGTCCTGGTCCTTGGGGACCTCCCATCCTCCAGCACTTCACACGCTCTGCCACCGCCTTTCACAGGATGCCACAGGGATTTAGTGTAAGGGCCTTGGAACAAAATGCACACTGGGAGCAGGTTTATACTCTGTATTTACTGGCACAGGAGCAGTGTTTCAAGCTGTGCTAAGGGGCTTTGTCATCATCCTCTTTAGCAGTTCTCACTGCATAAAGCATTGCCTCCTTCCCCTTGCTGCCCTTTTATGTTGCTTTTCTCCTCAACAAACACATCCCTTTTGGTGTCTCCCAAACCTGCCCCAAACCTTACTAGGCACTTCTTTGACTAGTCCCTTATTTTAACCAGTTTCTTTTAAAACCAGTTTCTCAAACATACCAGGAGCATTTTTGCCCTATCCAACCTCTGACAGTTTGAGGGTGTTGCAGGTTCTGGCTGGGGTTTTGTGCCTGCAATCAGCCCTGAGGGTAAGAGAGCAGGGAAGAAATGCCAGATGACAGCAGCATCACTGCTTTTTTTTTAAGGATATTAATGACATGTACAAGCCATGGTTTGTGGTCTATGTTCAACCAGGATGGAGAAGCAGCAGCCAACCCCAAACCATCCACCTGCTCCTTTGGACCTTCAAGGGCTCCCTCAGCCACGAGATCCAACTCCTGAGTTGAGGTCAAAGAGCTGCCAGGGTTGAGTCTGAAGCCCAAAACAAATGCCTTCCAGCCTTCTTCTCAAGTGGTGCTTTTGTGCCCTCTGAAGTGACTTCAGCTAGTCATCTCCCCCCTTTTTTTTGTTCACAGATGAGAAAGTCCTACCAAGAAGAAAGTCCTGCTCACATTCCAGCAACACTCTGGCCTCCACAAGTCCTTTTTCACAGCACACAATATGGCATTGTGATTAGATATAAACTGAAAGTGTATTTCCTGCCCTTCAGTAATTACACTGGCTTCTGGAAAGCTTTATTCAGCATGAAGCTTTATTATTCTGCAGAATGAAACTCTGTATAATTTGACTCTCCTCCAATACGCAGATGACACAAAAAAAAAAAAATAGATCAAAAAATCATATTTGGGTCTGGGTTGGGAAGAAAAGCTCAGTTATCACTTGAGAACGGGGTGTTATTTTCCCCCCGGAATTAAAAAACCCATCTGGGTGTACGACCCTGTTCACCCTCCTGCCTCTCCATTCAGCTTTTTTTTTGTATGCATATGAACCTTATCCATTTCCAGTGCTGCAGAAAGGTGAACCAAAAGCAGGCTGCCTCCCCCAGCCCTCCTCACCTCCTCACTCGGGTGGGAACGAGAGAGCCAGAGCAACAAACGCATGTAAAACCCTCTCGCTCTGCTGAGGAGGGGAGGGAGACACAGTTGGATAAGCCCATCAGCAAGGGTACCAGCATCAGCACAATCCCATTTTCAGAAGATCTAGGGATGTCAAGGCAGGCCCTGGTTTATACAACAGTCTGGCTTAGCTCCAAAAACAGCTAAACCAAACCAAAACCAGCTTCATCCAGCCTTACTTGCTGAGTTCTTGACCACCAGAGGCAGGGCTCCCTCTTTCTCTCAACTCATATCTGCCTGTTATCAACTCATATCAACCTCATATCAATGAAGACAGGCTGGGAGAGTTGGGGTGTTCAGCCTGGAGAAGAGAAGGCTCCAGGGAGACCTGAGAGCACCTTCCAGTGCCTGAAGGGGCTCCAGGAAAGCTGGGGAGGGGCTTGGGACAAGGGCAGGGAGGGAGAGGACAAGGGGGATGGATGAAAACTGGGAGAGGGGAGATTGAGGTGAGACATGAGGAGGGAATTCTGGAGTGTGAGGGTGGTGAGAGCCTGGCCCAGGTTGCCCAGGGAAGCTGTGGCTGCCCCATCCCTGGCAGTGTTGAAGGGCAGGTTGGATGGGGCTTGGAGCAGCCTGGGCTGGTGGGAGGTGTCCCTGCCCATGCAGGGGGTTGGAGCTGGATGATCTTGAAGGTCCCTTCAACCCAAACCTGTCTGTGCTTCTATGATTCTACGATGAAACATGCAGGGCTAGAACACCACCTGTAGTGATCCTGGACTGAATGTGGCAGGGCAGGCATTTCTGGAGGACAATGACTATCATTTGTGCATCAGGCCCAACTTTATCAATGGAGATGCCTCAGTTAAGGGGGAAAAGGGAGAGAAGGGATGGCAGAAAGAGTCCTCAGTGGTCTTTGCTGCCCATTGCCTCGTTATATGGTGGCAGGGCAGTCCATGTAGCAGGTCAGCAGCAAGAGGTGCCATCAGATGCCATGGCCAACTAATTCCTAACTGGGACAGTGTTTGTCAACACTGACAGGGCTTTAATGCACTGTAATAGCTGGAGCCACAAGCTCTGATAGAGATCTCAACCTCTGAGCTCCCTCCCTTGTCCCTTTCCCACCACAAAGATGATGTCTGCTCCATCCCTTGGCCCTCATCTTGGGCTCCATCCACCCAGAGGGCTTTGAAATTGCCCCATCTCTTTCTTAGGCAGCAAAGAAAGGAGAGGAAGTAAGAGGCAGCTGATGAGAAGTGTGTGTGTGGGAAGCATCATCATTCATCCTGCTGCTGGGGGAGTTCTTCAGAGGTTCCACAGGTTTTGTTCACCAGGCTCAACATCTGCCTCCAACAGCAGATGCAGAACGTATCACCAGCTGCTTTGAGACCTCCTTGGCTCCTTGTGAATTCCTTCCTAACCTCTGACACAGCCTCCCTGGAAAAGCTTCTGTCCTCCTTCCTGGATTTTTTTCTCCTCACAAAAGCAGTAGGAGACACCTTTGCAGATAAAGTGGCTCAAGTGTGGAGCAAGGATGAGCTTTGATACAGGTCGACCTCAAGGTCTGAATCAAGTCTTCCAAGTTGAAGAACATCCTGTTTTTGCTGGGACAAGCCTGAAGTTCCATCCACTGCCTTTGGGTGCTCCAAATTGACTTCAGGATGCACTGGGAGATCTCATTATCTATCAGTAAAAACTGGCACAGTTTTCTTCTTAAATAAACTGGTCTTCACAGGGTATCACTAAGCTGAATAAGATCCTTCTGTGGGTTCAGCAGGAGAAAAATAAACAGCTTCTCTACTCCAAGTTGTGATGCTTCCTTGTAGCTCAGCTAAAGCATATTTGGATACTGGAATCCAGGGAAAACCCTTCCATCTTGAGAGTATCACCTCCCCCTCCTATTGCCAGTGGGTTTGTGGACACAGGGATGTCTTTCCACCACAGAAAGCCTCACGTTGTCTTCAGAAGATGTGTCCTAAATTCATACATGGGTTGCTGAGACATCTATGATGGAAGAAGAGCTCCTTGCAGATGTCTCTGACCCCCTAAAAAAATGTCCTGCTTTGCCTCACACCATTGACTTATGAGGACAACATGTTCAGCAAATTGGCTGCAGAAGCATCACTAATATTCACCTCATCCATTATCCTGGGCTCCATTTGGCACCTCCTGCATTTACGTTCCTCCTGGCAGGATACGGAAGCAAGAAGAAGGAAAATAAAGAAATAAAAAAAAAGCCCCCCAGCCTTGCATGGATTTATGGGAGAGGTAAGGAAATGCATCTTCCATGTCTATGAATTCTCCCCGTGCCCACGCGAGGCCACGGCCGTCCTGGCGGATCAACGACACCACCAGGTGAGTTACGACCCGACGGCGAAGCCCTCGGCTCCACGCCCGGGGGGGTTTGCTTCGGTCTCTCCTTTCCAGGCCAGCTCCAGAAGCCTCTCAGCCAAACCTCCGGGTGGCACCTGCTCTGCTTACCTGTGATTTATGGCTGATAATCAGCGGGCAGGCCGTTTGTAAGGGAAGGCGCCACAAAGCCGCCCCCCGCGCTGAGCGGGAGCGATAACGGCGCCGTCGAGTCGTCGCGGGGTTTTTCTCTTTGTGTGTGCAGGCAGCAATTTGGAGAATGAATGATCATTTCCCCAACTGAAAATCTGGGCAACGACAACCCGTGCTGCTCTTCAGCTCGTGCATAAAGATTCCTTCCTCTCCGTGTCTTGTGATAAATGCCTTTTATTGGGGCCACTTACGTGGGGCTTTATCTTCCTCGTCTTAAGTCTCTGTTGGTGAGGTTGGGTCGTTTTTCATTATGACCTCAGACGTGCTCTGTGGAGTAGATAAATACCAGTCATGGGATGAAAACAGGCATTTAAATGAGATGGGCTTTGCTAACAGACTCTTCTCACTCACTGCATCCAGTCTGTCTGCACCAGTGGAGACGCTGAGGAATGGGGGGGGCTCAGCTTTGACGTCCACCTGAGTAGGATGGGCTGTCTGATAGGAAAACTGGGCAGTTCTAGCCATCACAACATAGAATCACAGACTCATTTGGGTTGGAAGGGACCTTCAAGATCATCTAGGTCCAGCCCCCTGCATGGGCAGGGACACCTCCCACCAGCCCAGGCTGCTCCAAGCCCCATCCAACCTGCCCTTCAACACTGCCAGGGATGGGGCAGCCACAGCTTCCCTGGGCAACCTGTCCCAGTGCCTTAAGCAAGAGTGAGCAACATCACCCACACCACGCTGCCACAAGATGCTCTTGCCCAATTCCAGCAGTTATCATTTAAGCCAGCAGAGGAATGCAGCTCCTGGGGCTTTGGATTCTCAAGTAGAAACACTGCATGGACAGCCAAGGTGATTTTAGTAGGTAGCCAGGAGCTCTGCTTGTTGATCCTCCTGGGTCTCTCTTGAGTCTCTCTTCAAAAGCAGGGGACAGGGTACTGGTTTTAAGCTGAACTGGTGTCTCTCTCCATGTTGTTGGTGCAAATCCAGGCTGAGAGCTGCCATCCAAATGCGTGAGGAGTGAGAGGCTTTAGTCTCCATCTCTGGTTCTTGGACATCGTTGCCAGAGCTGGCAGAGCAGCTGGTCCTGGTGGTCTTCTCCTCTGTTTTACATCTCAAAAATGAAGCACACAACGTCTCTGCAGAAGCCACCCTCATGTTTGGAGGAGAAACCTGTCCTCAGTCTCACAGTTCCCTTCTGCTCTGCACATCTGCTCCATCCCCCTCAGCACTGTCCTAAGTTTGGACAAGACTCTGCACGGGGGCAGAAATCTGGGGTGTTCTTCTCAAAAGGCAACTGGAGGGCAGGCAGGGAATCCTGCCTCTGCCACAGGGCTGGGTGCTGGACTTCACTGGTAGGACCAGCACGGACAGGGACTTGATTTCTACTCCACCAATGACACCTCCATGAGGAGCTGCAGAGAATAATCAGCAGTGAAGGGGAGGGCACAGCACAGACTTCCAACCCCACCCCCAAGTCACCTCCTGAAGGCCAGATGTGGGCTGATGTTGGCTGAAATCGTTGCCTGTGGCACAGACATCCACGCTGCCCTTGCCTGGCTGTGAGCAGCCAGCTCCCCACCCCTCTCTTCCCTCTCCTGGTTGCAGCTGTGATTTAATTCTAGGCAGGCAGCAAAGTTTGGAAGCATGCAGATCATTCCTGTTCTATCTTAATCACCCTCACCGGGGGAAATAGAAGAGGAAAGCTTTTGAAAACACTCGGATAAAAATGAACTGCAACGGTGAAGTGCATGAAGAGCAGGAAAATCTAAATGAGGTGGAAATAATGTCTTAATTGGAAGGACACGTTTTCATCTCCCTCTCCTGCACCTACATGAAGACACATGGTGCATGATGCTCATGCAGGAGAATAAGGCAGAAACTGGGGGGCTGTCCTGGCACGAGGAAGGCAGTGCCAGACCCCTTGGTCCTCTCCAGCTTTTCCCCACTGTGTTTCCCACCTCCTTGCACTGAGGACTTCAAGGCCATGACCATTGCTGCAGAGACTTGTCACTATGGGAGTGTCACTGCAAGTGGCTCCTGTCACCCTGCCCAGGCTGGTGGGAACTGCACTGCTCGTTCAGCTGACCTTGGACAACACCAGCAAATGGTGCAGCCAAGATAGGGTTTGGCCAGGTGCCTACACGAGCTACGTGGAGCTTCTGGAGTGAGGCCAGAGGAGGCCACAGAGATGATCAGAGGCTGGAGCAGCTCTGCTCTGGAGCCAGGCTGGGAGAGTTGGGGTGTTCAGCCTGGAGAAGAGAAGGCTCCAGGGAGACCTTAGAGCACCTTCCAGGGCCTGAAGGGGCTCCAGGAAAGCTGGGGAGGGGCTTGGGACAAGGGCAGGGAGGGAGAGGATAAAGGCTAATGGCTTGACTGTAAGAGGGGAGATTGAGGTGAGACATGAGGAGGGAATTCTGGAGTGTGAGGGTGGTGAGAGCCTGGCCCAGGTTGCCCAGGGAAGCTGTGGCTGCCCCATCCCTGGCAGTGTTGAAGGGCAGGTTGGATGGGGCTTGGAGCAGCCTGGGCTGGTGGGAGGTGTCCCTGCCCATGCAGGGGGTTGGATCTGGATGATCTTGAAGGTCCCTTCAACCCAAACCATTCTGTGATTCTGTGAGATAGGTGCCTCCACCACTGTTACAGGTGATCAATAATGGCTGGAGCCCTTAAAGGTGTTTGGTTGAACACCTGAACGTGCAAACTTTGAGCTGTGTTCACCTGTGAATTTGTGACCCTGAGAAGTGTCAGAGCTCAAATGCTTTGGTGAGACCAAAGGTGGAGAATAGTCCACTCTATTGTATGCAGCCTCCTGGGATGGTTGTCCAGCTAGGATGTACCCTCACGTGCCCACTCAGCAACCCAGCACACAGGTGACTGACTGACTTCTGATACTCCATGGCTCAATTCTGTGACATTAAAAAGTCTTCTCCTCCAGCCTGATTCATTATACAGCCAGAGTTTCTAAGCAGTGAATTCCTGACGTGGCCAAACAGGTCCCAGGCATCACCTGCTGGTAGGGTTGGCCTTTTTGACCTGAGCAGAAAACTGATCCTTTAGAGAGAAAAGGTATCAAAGATGATGTGTGACTCTCTCCATTGACCTGAAAAGAGGCAGGTCACTGGCTGAACTTGGGATTTTAATTTTAGGACTCATCTTTTGAACCATGTTCATTGTAGAGCTTGATAGAGTCTGTTTCTCTCTTGATCTCTGCTGAATATGTATTTTCTTCTAAATGATACCTCTCATTTCTAATATGCTGCTGTTATTCCAAGTGATGAATTGAAGTCTTTGGTCAGATCTGTAGCTGGATATCAGGTTTAACCACGGATGTGCTGTGCTGGAGCCACGTTCTTGGTCTGTGCTTCCTGAGGCACAGGGCACCAGCCAACATTTGAGAGACTCCAGTGGTTCTTTTTTTCCACAACAGACAAGGTCATGAGAGGCAAAATCAAACAGCTGTCATCTTGCTGGCTCTTGGAGACCATCAACAACTCAAGGCTACTCCTAAGACAGTCTCATGGTGCTTTCCCATTCACCACTGCTTGTCACTCCCTGTCACCAGGGGGATAGCAGATGGATGCTGGGTGGAGAACCATGTACAGCCCCCACGAGACACGATGCCTGGCCCGTTGTTGAACTATTCAATCTGGCTGAGCTCCTCATCTTTTCTTCTCTGGGATGGGCATACAACTTTGTTTTCTGGATCTAATACAGAACTGCTCAGGAAAGAAGTGGCAGAAGAGGAAATTGTGGTCTTTTCTGGAGAGAAAACAACTGTGGAGAAGACTTTCGGGTGTTTTGTCTTCGTTCAGCTGAGTTTAGGATGTGGGGGAGAATACAGAGACAGCTGATACAAAACCCACATGAATGTGGTGGGTCAGCAAACTGCCAGTGATGGGCTTGTCAGACCTGGAAGAGGACACCAGCACGAGGGGTCATAGAATCCCAGACTGGTTTGGGTTGGAAGAGACCTTCAAGATCATCCAGATCCAACCCCTGCATGGGCAGGGACACCTCCCACCAGCCCAGGCTGCTCCAAGCCCCATCCAACCTGCCCTTCAACACTGCCAGGGATGGGGCAGCCACAGCTTCCCTGGGCAACCTGGGCCAGGCTCTCACCAGCCTTACAGAGAAGAAGGCAGCTCCTTCAGGAGGGTTGGACTCAGTGTCTCTTCTCTGACTTGAAGCCTTGATCTCATCCATGCTGATCAATATCTGCAGGGGGTGGCAGGAGGATGGGCCAGACTCTGCTCAGGGGTGTCCAGGGACAGGACAAGGGGCAATGGGCACAAACTGGAGCTCAGGAGGGTCAAGTTCAACATGAGGAAAAGCTTCTTGCCTGTGAGGGTGACAGAGCCCTGGGACAGGCTGCCCAGGGAGGCTGTGGAGTCTCCATCCCTGCAGACATTCCAGCCCCACCTGGATGTGTTCCTGTGGGATCTGCTCTAGGGGATCCTGCCCTGGCAGGATCTTGAGGATCTTGGACTTGAGGATCCTTCCTCAAGGAGCCAAAACCAACCCCTGTGCAGGCCAGGATGCTTGGACCAAATCCCAATTAAAGGGATGGCAATTAACTCGCAGTGAGGTGTGGGAAGGGCTGGTGGAGGAGGCAGGGTGCCTGAGCCAGGCTCTGTCTGCAAAGTGCTGAGACAACAAACTTAACCTCTCTGTCCACAGAGCTCCTGTCAGCCCTGGTTATTAAATCCCACAAAAGGAAGAAGAGAAGAAGTGAATAGGGTTGAAAGAAAAAAAGGGAAAGGGGAAAAAAATAAAAAGCACTTTCCCCATTTGGATTACCTCCTACAGAACAGGACCTGCCAGTGAAAGGCAGAGAGTGTAATTGCTGGCCTGAAAGAAGGAGAGAGAGGGGGGGAAAAAATAGAAAAGGAAAAAAAAAAAACCAACCTATAAAAGGAAAGAAAGAAGGAAGGGGGGGGGTGTGTGGAAATTGATAATGAACAATCTATCCTCTGAGCTAACAGTTAATTAATTCTGAAAATATCTGTCAGGCTAATGGGGAGGGGGCTGTGCCAACTGCACACAATGAGTAAAATAATAATAATAATAATAAATAACAAAATTAAAAGGAAAAAAAAAAAAGGGAGGTGGGGAAGAAAAGGAGCAAAAATAATAATAATAATAATAAAAAAGATGTGGAAGGTGTTGCTGTTTCTTAAAGACCCTTTGGTTTCCCAGTGTCATTCTCAGCACCATTTTTTTTCCCTTCTTCTTCTTCTTCTTCTTCTTCTTCTCCTCTCCCTTCTTCTCTTTTCAGAAATTGTTCTCATGAATGATTTATATATGTCTAGTTATCTGGAGTGATTTCTATGGACCCGGGCGCATTGCTGCATAATTGTTAATTTTAATGCCATAATAGCTTCAGATGGAGGGAGAGATTAGACGTTTATTGCACAATTAAATGAAACATACTTGAGAATCACAAAAGGTTCCGTAATTATTTCAGACCATTAATAAAATGGGCATTAAATTATATGGGACACAAAAGGGAAAGGAAATAGATTTTCATTACAGCAATAGAAGGCGAGAGTAGTAATAGATCCTTGTTGAATTCTCTTTCTCTCTCTCTCTCTCTGAAATTAATTGTTGCCCAGCTTATTTCAAAGCAAAAGAAAAGAGAAATAAAGTGTGTTAAAGAAGCTCTGATGAAAGGGCTTTGTTTGATAAGGACAATAGCCAGTGATACACTCTGGGAAAAAAAGGGATAAAAAAAAAGGAAAAGAAGGGGGAAAAAAAGCAGAAAAAGGGGGAGAGAAAAAAAAGAAAAAGAGGAAGATTTGATTTGAGCTTCCTGCCCTCGGTCCTGCAGGAGCTCCAGGGGCTTCCTGCACACACATGAGAGTCTCTCCTGCTGTTTGCAAGGGCATGAGGATGGGAGGGAGAAAAGGGGACATGGGAAGTTGTCCCATCCTTTCCCCATGGGAAGTTCTCCCATCCTTCCCCCAATGTGTCCCCCGCCTTGTGGTGGGGTCAGGTAGGGGTTTGGCAGCAGGGCAGGAGAGGAAGGGAGCTGAAGACATCCCAGAGATGGCCTCACAGAGGGGCCTCCTGCTGATCTTGGCTGCTTCTAGGTGAGAGCCCCTGTGGCCCGTTTGCCCTGGGCAGAAGATCCAGGGAGTAGCATGGAAAAGGAAGCTGCAACTGGGGGCTCCCTGAGGTTTAAAGGACACCGTCCAGCCTCACCGGAGCCTGAGGAGTTTCTCCTCTGAGCAGCCCCTGGGGAGCACAGCAGGGACAAGGCTGGGTGACAAGAGCTCCTGTTGCACATGGCAAAGACACTCCAGAGCTGCCCGGAGCTCTGGGTGCCATCAAAACCCCTTTTGGGCCTGGGAAGGTTCAAACACAGGACTCACCTGACAAGCGTGTCACCTCCAGTGTCACCAGAGCCCAGATATCAGCACAGAGGACCCTCCTTACGAGCTCTGAGCTGTGGCTCCTTCTCCCAGGGACAAAATGGGGGTGAGCAATGGCTTATCCCCTCCTCCACATGAGGAACATCCCAAAAATACAGCACTGGGGAGGGGGAGAGGAGGCAGAAACCCACTGGGACAAGTTTTCAGGGGTACTCAGGAGTTGTGGAAGTGAAACGTGGCATCTCTGGGCAGTTTGAAGCAGTCCATGGGTCCAGGTTCCTTAGGCAGTTCTGAAAACCTCCCGCTGCTCTCGGCCTCCTCAACGCCACTGAAGATGTGCCCTTGATCCTTGAGGGGTCTGCACTGATCTGAGTGACCAGCAGTGCAATTAAGACCAAAAAAAAGGTCGAAAGAGGTTCATTTTGGAGCTACTGGAAAGCCCAGCATCCAGCTACCAGCCTGACTTCACTGGACTTCAACTCCTCTGAGAAGCCGAAGTGATAAATGTTTCTAAACCAGCACTTGGGGTTTGGTCCATGAAATTGTGTGTGTTGCCAGTTCCCTTGCACAGCTCAGCCAGGGTGCTGCAGGGGACTGCAAGAAGATCCCTTCCTGGCAGGAAAAACAAGGGAGGAAAGGAAGGAAGGAAGGAAGGAAGGAAGGAAGGAAGGAAGGAAGGAAGGAAGGAAGGAAGGAAGGAAGGAAGGAAGGAAGGAAGGAAGGAAGGAAGGAAGGAAGGAAGGAAGGAAGGAAGGAAGGAAGGAAGGAAGGAAGGAAGGAAGGAAGGAAGGAAGGAAGGAAGGAAGGAAGGAAGGAAGGAAAAAGAAAGAAAGAAAGAAAGAAAGAAAGAAAGAAAGAAAGAAAGAAAGAAAGAAAGAAAGAAAGAAAGAAAGAAAGAAAGAAAGAAAGAAAGAAAGAAAGAAAGAAAGAAAGAAAGAAAGAAAGAAAGAAAGAAAGAAAGAAAGAAAGAAAGAAAGAAAGAAAGAAAGAAAGAGAGGAAGGAAGGAATGGAGAAAAAGAGGGTGGAAGGAAGGAAGGAAGGAAGGAAGGAAGGAAGGAAGGAAGGAAGGAAGGAAGGAAGGAAGGAAGGAAGGAAGGAAGGAAGGAAGGAAGGAGGAAAGGGAAGCAAGAGAAGAGAGAAACAGAGCAGGAAAGAGAGAAGGAGAGAGAAGGAGAGAGAGAGAGAGAAAGAGAAAGAGAGAAAGAGAAAGAGAGAAAGAGAAAAAAATGAAAAGGGAAAAAAAAGGGCTTTGGCAAAGTTTTAAATAAAAATAAAAAACTACATCCAAAGAAACCAGCCCCAGCTCCTCCATCACTCCCAGCTGGATTTGCCAAGCTGTCTCCTTGCCCGGGTGCTGGAATTGCAGAGGGCTCAGAAGCAAGCAGCATCCCAAATGCAGGAATAACCAAACAAGCAGGCAAGGGTGAAGCTTCCTGGAGCACAACTGCACTTGAACACGCAGCTGGGCTGACGCAGCCCAGACGCACTCTGCTATTTTTAGGCTCCATGCAGCGTTTCGTGGAGCAGCTGCACTCCAGCTCTGCCCCCATTCCCAGCAGCAGCAGGAGGAAACCATCCCTGCATGGAAAGGAGAGGCCTTTGGCAGTGGGAAGCTGGGAGCAGAGCTGCTCCTGGGGTAACACGGAGGTTGATGGCTGAGCCTTCTTCAGGAGGTTGGGCAGGGAAGAGAAAAGGGGAAGGGGGGGGTGACAGCCCCCCCAGCCACCTCTGTGCTGCTGGATCTGGAGGGGTGGAACCAGAACAGGCAGGAAAATATTCCTGATGTCACTGTAGGATCCTTCCAGCCCCTGGCACGTCGTGCTGCAGAGAGCAGAGAGGATGGACCAAGGGGTAGAATCCCCCCAAATCCATAGGATCCTTCCAGCCCTAGTGCTGCAGAGAGCAGAGAGGATGGACCAAGGGGTAGAATCCCCCCTAAACCCACCCAGTCTCATTCCCCAGGGCACCAGAAGAGGCAGAAAAATATTCTTGCTGTCACTGTAGGATCCTTCCAGCCCCTGTGCTGTAAAGAGCAGAGAAGATGGACCAAGGGGTAGAATCAACCCCCCCAAATCCATAGGATCCTTCCAGCCCCTGTGCTGCAGAGAGCAGAGAAGATGGACCAAGGGGTAGGATTCCCCCCCCCCCAAATCCATAGGATCCTTCCAGCCCCTGTGCTGCAGAGAGCAGAGAGGATGGACCAAGGGGTAGAATCCCCCCTAAACCCACCCAGTCTCATTCCCCAGGGCACCAGAAGAGGCAGAAAAATATTCTTGCTGTCACTGTAGGATCCTTCCAGCCCCTGTGCTGTAAAGAGCAGAGAAGATGGACCAAGGGGTAGAATCAACCCCCCCAAATCCATAGGATCCTTCCAGCCCCTGTGCTGCAGAGAGCAGAGAAGATGGACCAAGGGGTAGAATCAACCCCCCCAAATCCATAGGATCCTTCCAGCCCCTGTGCTGCAGAGAGCAGAGAAGATGGACCAAGGGGTAGGATTCAGCCCCCCCAATCCATAGGATCCTTCCAGCCCCTGTGCTGCAGAGAGCAGAGAAGATGGACCAAGGGGTAGGATTCCCCCCCCCCAAATCCATAGGATCCTTCCAGCCCCTGTGCTGCAGAGAGCAGAGAGGATGGACCAAGGGGTAGAATCCCCCCTAAACCCACCCAGTCTCATTCCCCAGGGCACCAGAAGAGGCAGAAAAATATTCTTGCTGTCACTGTAGGATCCTTCCAGCCCCTGTGCTGTAAAGAGCAGAGAAGATGGACCAAGGGGTAGAATCAACCCCCCCAAATCCATAGGATCCTTCCAGCCCCTGTGCTGCAGAGAGCAGAGAAGATGGACCAAGGGGTAGAACCCCCCCCCAACCCACCCAGTCACCTTCCCCAAGGGCCCCAGCACAGGCACTGGTGGGCAGCACCATGCTGAGCACCTGATGGGATTAGACCTGAAGAGGGGACCAGCAGAAAAGGGGTTTGAGATGGAGAGGCTTAATGGGCAACAGGAAAAATTATATATATATATAAGGCAAAAAAAATGAAAAAGGGTGGTGGTGAGGGGGGTGTAAGGGGAATGTTCATCCACAGGGGGAGGAGCAAACGGGAGCCTGAGCAGCGAAAAAATGAAGTTAAATTGCTGTAGATGGGAATAAAGAGGCTGTGGGCTGCGGCGCCAGTGCCCTCTCCTGGGCAGAGGGGGGGATGCTCCGGTCCTGGGGAGCCCCGGGGAGGGGGAATACCAGGTGTCCCGGGGGAATTCGAGGTGTCCCGGGGGAATTCGAAGTGTCCCAGGGGGGACAGGAGTTGTCCGGGGGGGAATTCGAGGTGTCCCAGGGGTGATACGAGGTGTCCCGGGGGAATTCGAGGTGTCCCGGAGGGGATAGGAGGTGTCCCAGGGGAATTTGAGGTGTCCCGGGGGTGATACGAGGTGTCCCAGGGGAATGTGAGGTGTCCCGGAGGGGATAGGAGGTGTCCCAGGGGAATTTGAGGTGTCCCGGGGGGGATAGGAGGTGTCCAGGGGGGAATTCGAGGTGTCCCAGGGGTGATACGAGGTGTCCTGGGGGAATTTGAGGTGTCCCGGGGGGGATAGGAGGTGTCCAGGGGGGAATTCGAGGTGTCCCAGGGGTGATACGAGGTGTCCCAGCGGAATTTGAGGTGTCCCGGGGGGGATAGGATGTGTCCTGGGGGGAATTTGAGGTGTCCCGGGGGGGATACGAGGTGTCCAGGAGGGAATTTGAGGTGTCCAGGGGGAATTTGAGGTGTCCCGGGGGAATTTGAGGTGTCCCGGGGGGAATTCGAGGTGTCCTGGGGATGGAGAGGGGTGACCCCGAGGGGACTGGTGTGTCCCAGGGGGATTGGGGAGCCCCAGGGAGATAAGGGGGAGCCCCAGGGGTCGGGCAGAGCTGTCTCTGCAGACACACGGAGCATGGAGCCCTGCACTGACTTGGTGCCATCCCCCCAAAAAAAAGCAAAATCGGGGTATTTAAAGGCTCCTGCCTTCCTGTAGGGAGAGGACAAGGAGGGGATGGATGAAAACTGGAAGAGGGAGATTGAGGTGAGACATGAGGAGGGAATTCTGGAGTGTGAGGGTGGTGAGAGCCTGGCCCAGGTTGCCCAGGGAAGCTGTGGCTGCCCCATCCCTGGCAGTGTTGAAGGGCAGGTTGGATGGGGCTTGGAGCAGCCTGGGCTGGTGGGAGGTGTCCCTGCCCATGCAGGGGGTTGGATCTGGATGATCTTGAAGCTCCCTTCCAACCCAAACCATTCTGTGATGATTCTATACTGCATTACACTTTAAATATAGGCAAAGTGGCCAAGCAGACACAAGCAGAAAATATATTCCCTTCTGACCTCACCCCATGGGGTTGAGGAAGAGTCCCAGCTGGGTGCAAACCCAAGAGGAGATCTCCTGGCCAGGTTTCCCTGGGCAGCCCTGGGCTGTCAGCAGTGCTGCAGCTGGCATGGCCAGTGCTCCAGCTCTGCTTGGAGGGGCTGTGGCTCTTGACAAGGCTCAGGCAGGTAACACCAGCACGGGGCCAGGGGGGCAGCAGCAGCCTCCAGGGCAGCCTCTCAGGCCCCAAAGCAACTCTGTGCTCATCTCCTCGTGCCCCAGATTGTCAGAGGGAAAGCCACGATTTGGCAGCTTCACCTGTCCTGGCAGAAACCCCCAATATTCATGGAAAAGTCCCAAGTGGTGTCCTCAGGGCTCCGTGTTGGGGCTGTTGGTGTTTAACATCTTATTGATGATCTCGATAAGGACACAGAGTGTGTCATCAGTGGGTTTGGGATGACACCAAGCAAGGAGGGAGTGTGGATCTGCACGAGGACAGGGAGGTTCTGCAGAGAGACGTGGATGGATTGGATCCTTGGGCTCATGTCCATGGTCTGGGCTTCACCAAGGCCAAGTGCTGGGTCCTGCACTTGGGCCACAGCAACCCCAGGCAACGCTCCAGGCTTGGGGAAGTGTGGCTGGAAAGGGTCTGGCAGGAAAGGACCTGGGGGTTCTCATTGAACATGAGCCAGTGTGTGCCCAGGTGGCCAAGAAAGCCCATGGCATCCTGGCCTGTCTTAGAAATAGTGACCAGCAGCAGCAGAGAGGGGATTGTCCCCCTGTGCTCAGCCCTGGTGAGGCCACACCTGGAGTGCTGTGTCCAGTTCTGGGCACCTCAATTCCAGAGAGATCTGGAGGTGCTGGAGCGAGGACAGAGGAGGCAACGGAGCTGGGGAAGGGCCTGGAGAATCCATCTGATGAAGAAGGCTTGAAGGAGCTGGGAATGTTTAGTGTGAGGAAGAGGAGGCTGAGGGGAGACCTCATCAGTCTCTGCAACCCCCTGAAAGGTCATTGTAGAGGTTGGTGCTGGTTTCTCCTCACAGGTGATCAGTGACAGAACAAGAGGGAAGGGCTTCAAGCTGCACCAGGGCAGGGTCAGACTGGACATGAGGAAGGATTTTTTCCCAGGAAGAGTGGTCAGACCCTGGCACAGGCTGCCCAGGGAGCTGGTGGAGTCACCATCCCTGGGTGTGTTGGAGGGAGGTTTGGATGTGGTGCTGGTGGAGCTGGTTTAGGGGAGAAGTTTGCAGAGCAGGGATGATGGTTGGACTGGGTGATCCCACGGGGCTTTTCCAGCCTGAATGGTTCCATGATTCTATGATTCTATGAAAATTCAGGAAGTTCTGGATTTTCTCCCACAGCCAAGGAAGTTGTTTGCTCTCTATGCATCCCCTCCAGCATTTCTTTTTATTTTGATGGTCTGATTTCTGCCTTTTGGAAGCAGTCACCTTGTCCAGGTGACCACAGCTCCTCCAGGAACCTGCAGGGGACATTTCCTAGCTTGGGACAAAGGTTTAGCTTCCTGGCTTCCACTGAGCATCAGCTTCTGCTGCCAGATCAGCTGGGTTCAGCCAAATTCCCAAGGGGAGCTTCCCAGGTTCTCTTCTTCCTCCCTGGAAGGCCCCGGTGCTGGTTTGGTTCGGGGTGTGTGTTGGGGGATCATAGAATTATAGGATCATGGAATGGGTGGGGCTGGAAGGGACCTTTAAACATCACCTAGTCCAGTCCCCCTGCAGTGCACAGGGACCTTTTTAACCAGATCAGGTTGCTCAGAGCCTCCTCAAGCCTGACCTGGAATGTCTCCAGGGATGGGGCAGCCACCACCTCTTGGGGCAACCTGGGCCAGAGCTTCACCACCCTTTTTGCAAAGAACTTCTTCCTAATGTCCAGTCTAAATCTACACTGCTCCTATAGCTACAAGCCCTCGTCCCAAGCCCCTCCCCAGCTTTCCTGGAGCCCCTTCAGGCACTGGAAGGTGCTCTCAGGTCTCCCTGGAGCCTTCTCTTCTCCAGGCTGAACACCCCAACTCTCCCAGCCTGGCTCCAGAGCAGAGCTGCTCCAGCCCTCCCATCATCTCTGTGGTCATCTTTTGGACTCAACCCCACAGGTCTATGTCCCTCTTGTGGTGGGGGCTCCAGAACTGGACACAGTACTCCAGGTGGAGTCCAGGGAAGACAGGCATCAGCAGAGCCCACCTTGCCAGCTCTGCCACTTGCCACCAGTGCAAGAGCTCAGACACGGGCAAACCCCAGCCCTGGGACATGGCTTTTGGTGTCTCCTGCAAGAGGGTGATCCCTCCCTGAAGTCTGCACCTGCACAGACCCCCCCCATCCCCTCTTTGGGCTCTTACTCAGTGGAGTCCTGACCTCATGCATACCCTTCTGGATTGTTCTTGTTGGCTTTTAAGCTCTGGACATCTCTCAGTGCATCCTAAAACGTTACAGGTATTTTACATTTATAGGCAGCTCCCTGTATCTTGACACACTGAACAAGGGGAAGTGGCCTCAGGTTGTGCCAGGGGAGGTTTAGGTGGGATATGAGGAAGAATTTCTTCCCCAAAAGGGCTGTCAGGCCCTGGCCCAGGCTGCCCAGGGTGGAGTTCCCATCCCTGGAGGGATTTCAAAGCCTTGTAGATGTGAAACTGAGGGACATGGAGCAGTGGTGGCCTGGGCAGGGCTGGGGGAACGGTTGGACTTGGTGACCTTAAAGATCTTTTCCAACTTTTCCACCATTCTATGATCATTCCCTCAAGGGTCAGGAGTTTCTTGGTCGTTTTCCAATCCCAAGTGATTCAGAAGCTCCCGCCTGGGCTGGTACTTTCCAGGCTGCTCCTTTCACTTCAGTGGCACCGAGCTATTCCAGAGCTGCCTGGACCTGCCCGTGCTGCTCCCGCCTCCCACAGACACCGGGGGGGAGCAGGAGAGTCCAAGAAACTGGACAACTCCTTCTGACAGACCCCCCCATCCCATCCAAACCACCCTCACAGGGAAGAATTTCTTCCTCATGTCCAACCCAACCCTCCCCTCTTGCAGCTTAAATCCATCACCCCTCATCCTATCACCACACACCCTTGTCCAAAGTCCCTCTCCAGCTTTCCTGTTCGAGTTGGTAGCCTTCTTGTTTTCTCTTCCTTTCTCCTTTTTCTTGAGGCAGGATTATTTTAGATTCCAAAAAAAAAGTGGAATATTGGTGAAGCTTCTGTTTGTTTGAGTTGGTTTGGTTAAAACGGGAGGTTCTCCTCTTCCAGAGGAGAAACTGTCCTGTTTTGTGAGGGAAACAGCAGATTCATTTGCACCCTTGAAATTTCCTGCCCCCCCAAAAAAAGGCAATAGGCCTTGAAATACAAATGCTGAGGAACAGAAGAATGGAAAGGGGCAGCACTTTTAAAACCTTTTTTGCACTCTTGCCTTAGAAGTCGATCAAAACTTTCAGAAGCAAAGAGACAAAAACCAAACCACCAAAAAACCACCCGGGATGTAATTTTCGTGTCAATCCAGGGCTACAAAAAAAAAACAACCCAAACCCCATCTTTTGGAGGAAGGACTTTTGAAGATGTCTTGCAAGCCACTCTGCCCAGCTTTACTATGACCAAGGAGACAAAGCCTCGAGTAGGAGCCACTGGATTGACCTGGCAAGGAGGAGCCTGTCCAGATGTCCCCTCAGGGCAAACAGGCTCATCTTGACCTCTACAATCAGTTCAGGGTGATCATACCTGGTGAGCAGAGAGACCTGGAGATCTCAGGGCTGCAGCCTGGGCTCAGGGATGTGCCTGGAGGGTGTGTTCCCATCCCACTTCATTCCTGGGCCGTTTGGTCCTGAGCTCCTGCTGAGGATGGGGAGTGAAGTCATCTGAACCAGGCACCCGACTCCATAGCTAACAGGTAATGACTGAAGGCATTGTGTGAGTCAGAGAGTCTTCGGGCTGCAATTAAGTACACAAGCAGGTCTGATTAATTGGAAAAGAATCCTTACCCATAAACAGGAGGGAAAGCTCCACTCACCACACGTGTCAGGGCGGCGGTGGGGATCAGCAGAAGGCTTGGCAGGGCCCAACTGCCTTCCCTCAGGACTCATGCACACCTTTAACCTTGGGGGAAACCTCCTGCTGGGCGGCTACTAAAGCCAGGAGCTGGTGAGAAGAAGCCACACAAGAAGGAAAACGTTCTTCTCCTCTTTTTCCCCTTCATAGTTGGAGTTAGTTTTGGGGACACGCACTGAAATAAAGCTGCAATCTTCGCTTCATCTCAGTGGGGCTGCTCTAGTGGAAGCATCTCACCCTCCCATAGGGAAGACCCTGGTGTTAATGTGGGAATAACAGCAAAGAAAGGGGCTTCAACTACTTATTTCCTCTGCTTTGATTCACTTTGGAGGTTGTCTCCTCCCTTGGCACTGACTGACGGCAGCTTGAGGTGCTGAAGGTGGTTTAATTGTTACGAATCCCTGGGGCGTTCTTGAGAGCCACAGGAAAACACAGAAGGGAGCAATAATCACCTGGGATTCTGGCGAGAGCATTGATCCTACCAAATGAGGAGACTGCTCAGTTTGGGGAGCACGTGGAACCAGTTCACACACCTGCAATGAACCTTCTTCATCGCAAGGGATGGGATGCAGTCGTTTGGGCCGAGATGGGGCTCATCTTTTGGAGACTTCTCCACTGTGACTCAGGGACTCCAGTGACTGGGTAAGTGAAGGACGCTGGCAGAGAGGAAGCAGAAGGAGCCCCCAGCAAGGACTCAACTGTGTCATTACTCAGCTCTCTTGAGATCCCACCTGGAGTACAGAGCAGAGCTGCTCCAGCCCTCGGATCATCTTTGTGGCCTCCTCTGGACTCACTCCACAGATCTTCTCATGAGCCATGCCACGTCTCTTTATCATGACTAATAGACACACTTGCATAAATCAGCATCTATTTCCAAGTGATTCATGAGCCTGTAAGAAAAGGAAAGGGGGGGGGGGGGGCAACAACAGCCTAAATACACCTGGTAATTTATTTGCTGTGAATAATTCGAGCAGCCCCAAGTGACGGAGATATCTTAGTTATTTATCCTGGGGGTGAAATTTGCAGGTGCTGCAGACTGGGTGTGCTCCAGAGCAGGCCCTCCCTTTAACGTTTGCCTCCCCCACCCTTGTATAAACCTCTCTGGCTGTATTTGGAGCAAGATGTAAGACATGCTTCATCCGAGGCTCTCATTAATTGCCGCTTCTGGAATCTCCTGCCGGCGAAATTATTCCCCTCAGAATCCCTGTCTCGAGGGTTAGGAAAGGGTTACTGAGCAGTTGGGTTGGTGGGTGGAAATAGTGTTGGCTTTCATCTCCTAACCTCCTAAAGAACAAGCAGCTGCTGGAGGGGTGGGTGCCTTGTAAATCATCCCAATAAATAAATAATGAAGCGGGCGCACTCGCTCCGCCCTGGGCACACGGTTGGGTGCGAGGGCTGGGTGCTGAGCCAGCTCTGGAGGAGACATCCCTGCCTGCTCTTCGGGTGGTTTGCCCTCGTGTGGCCTTTGGGGAGTGGTCCCTACAGTTTTGGGCTCAAGGTCGTTGGGTTTTTTTTTCCTTTTGGCTTGCAAAAGAGTCGTGTTCTGGAGCCCAGCCCCGCTGGGTCGGGCACGGCGGGTTCCTCCCTAGCTCACGTGTTGTGGCACCCTGTTGTCACTGTAGGGTTTTGGCTTCTGGCACCACCCAACTGTGATGCATTTCATGAGATTGGGTGTTAAAATTCCTGCAGATATATTTTTTTTTTCCCCCATCAAATATCTCGGTATTTGTTTCCAGAAACAAATGATTAGCATTAGTATTCATTAGTATTCGTGTTAACAATTGATAAAGGGCCCACGACTGTAGTATCTGTGCACAGCACACAAAATTCAATTAAAAATATAATCATTTCCTCAAGCCATGATCATATAATCTGTACCATCCCTCAAAATGAGTTCCTGAGACTTCCCCCCAAAGTTTACTGCAGGAGGGATCTGTTTTCCAATCTCAAAAGGGACCTGAGACAGGGATGCTGGGGTTGATCGAGTGGGACCAGGCTGGGGAGGGCAGGAAAGGCTACATCAGCACAGACCAGGAATGTTCTCCAACATGGGCAGGCCAGCTCTGCTCCCAGTCATCACACCTGTCCTGCCATGGAGTTGGTGCACCTAGATAAGGTTGTATCCTCCACCTGGGCAGAGTGAATCTCCAGATGGCTCCAGTGTCCTCTTAGGGACCTTAGGTTCGTCTCCATCGAAACGTTTTGCTGCCTCCATCCCTCTTGTTGACCCGTTTTTCTGGAGTTCTGCAGTGAAGTTTCCCTCTCTCCTGGCTCTGCAGACTCGCTTCACAGCTTCAAGGGGCAGAAAGCCAATCTGATGTCCAATGAGGGTTCAGAAAATGGTGGAATGGCTGGAGATGGCAGCCCGGCTGCTTCCTCTGAGGGACAGCTTCTGCAGTCCTGGCGAGGGCACTGGAGGGGTCTTCTCCTTACTGCTGGGGACCCACTGCAACACTTCCCACCAGTACACGGTGTCTGATGTTGGCATCTAACTCACAGCTAACACCCCAGAGCAAACAGCCAGTCCACTTGGAGTCTACATGTGTCACCTTCCCTGCTCAAAGGCATGTGGTGTTGATCTGCTCTGCTGACCCCCTGGGGCTGAGCCAGCAAGGAGGGATGGATCCCACCACAGACCTCCAGCAAGCAGCAAAAGGCATCTCAGAGGCACCTGGGCTCCTGCAAACTTGTGTCTGCATGGAAGCCATTGCATTTTCAAGCAGCATGGGTGGGCACGTGCTCTGTGGTTCTCCTGAAGCTGGTTCACTTGGTGAGGTCAGCAGCAGGGTTGAGTTTTCAATAAGCAACAGAACCAACAGGCTGGTTAGACATGGTTTCACTGGTTTGGTCCAAAGCTGTGTTTCCTAGACAGGCTTGGTGCTGCCAACCAGCACCTCAATATTTGAAGTGCTTCCCATGGAGTCTACTGAAGGTCTTGGATTTGAGGCAGAAGAGCATCTGGAGCATCTCTTATAACTGTGGTCCATCTCCAGCAATTCAGGACCTAAATGAAAGGCTTAAAACTCCTCTGGATGCTCTAGAGGTCATCCAGATTATTTTGGACCGTATCATGGATGACATCTCCAGGGATATGGCAGACAGCTCTTGGCCATCATTGCTCCTAGAGTCCTACTTTTATGCTGGAAACAAGTCATGGAGAAGAAATGGCCTTCAGTGCTTAAAATATCCCAGCCAGCCCCTGGAGCTTCACCCTGAGACACTGAGAACAGTCGTGTGAGTGGGGAGAAGAGAGATCTGGAGTCCTTGAGCAAGATGAATTGGCTGTTCATGGGATCCTTGATAGGTCTTGAGTGTTGCCTTCTCCCAGGCTTTGTGTTCCTGGTGAATATGCTTAACTCAAGTGCCATATCCATGGATGTGAGAAGAGCAGGGAGGAAATGACATCGTTCTTGCATGGTTTGGTTCCCATAGGTGGGCAGATAAACACAAGCTTAGCTGGGCTGTGGGTCTGGCTGTCTTTGTGGGGGCAGATCTTGCCTTGGAGTGGGCAGACTGACCAAAGAGGGCAGTTTTGACCCCCCAAAAATTCTAACTCCACCTTGTCCGTGTGTGTGATGCTGACAGACCCTAAATCAATGGAGTGGGCACAAATTGAACCACCCTGCACTAAAATAACAGATGGTCCTGGAACTTGGAGCACTGCAGCCCTCGGGGTCAGCTGAGGACACTCATTCAGGTATCCAAATGGGAACCAGAACCCAGAGCCTGTGGGTTGGTGGTGGGATTCCAGAAATCTATAGTGGGAATATTTTCCTCTGTGTATTTGCACCTTGATCAGACCTGCACTTTTTGTGCTCCTTAACTGCACTGAAACAGTAGCAGAGGGATAATATTTTTGAGTGTACCTTCTGTGTCCTGAAGACAGCAGTTGGTCATAGAATGGTTTGGGTTGGAAGGAACCTTCAAGATCACCCAGATCCAACCCCCTGCATGGGCAGGGACACCTCCCACCAGCCCAGGCTGCTCCAAGCCCCATCCAACCTGCCCTTCAACACTGCCAGGGATGGGGCAGCCACAGCTTCCCTGGGCAACCTGGGCCAGGCTCTCACCACCCTCACACTCCAGAATTCCCTCCTCATGTCTCACCTCAATCTCCCTCTCCCAGTTTTCATCCATCCCCCCTTGTCCTCTCCCTCCCTGCCCTTGTCCCAAGTCCCTCCCCAGCTTTCCTGGAGCCCCTTCAGGCACTGGAAGGTGCTCTAAGGTCTCCCTGGAGCCTTCTCTTCTCCAGGCTGAACACCCCAGCTCTCCCAGCCTGTCTCCAGAGCAGAGCTGCTCCAGCCCTCAAATCATCATCATGGCCCTTCTCTGAACTCTCTCCAGGAGCTCCATGTCCTTCTGATGTTGGAGACTCCAGAACTGGTCCTGTTGGTCTGAGCCCCACATGCTTTCCACACGTAGCTTTCCACTCACACCGGTGACCCAGGGAAGAACTTCTCCATAGCTCACCTGAAATACCAAACCTTGCAGGTTGCTTCTCTACCCCAAACTTTTCACCCAACCTTGGCCCAGCCACTGTGTTTCTCCGTGCCTGAGGTGGAGCTGGGAATAATCCCACTGGTGTGCTTCATCCTGCAGCAGGAAGGGCAGCCACAGCACAGGTGATGAAGCCACCAGCCTCCCCAGGAATGGAGGTGGGTGAGTACCTGAGATAAAGAGTTCAGCCTTGGCCTTTTCTTCTAAGCTGCTGCTTCTACTTCCCAGCTTGTGTGCCTGAACACCTGTCTGGTTTTTCTTTTTCTTTTGCTGACTGTATCACTTGGCCTAATAAAAGACTGGACCTTTCTTTACAAGCCTGCTCTGCCCTTGGGAGCTTAGGTGGTTTCTCCTTCACTTCGTGCTGCTGACAATGACTGCAGCTCCCAGGCCAGGCAATATCTAAGAAGTCAAGTCTGTGCCAAGCTTGAGTTTACCTGCATGGCCACAGGGAAGAGATTTTATTTACTGGAGAGGTTCATCAGCTCTCCCTCCTGCTGCCTTTGGGGCAGAGAGAACATCTCCATGGAGCCTTCCCTGGGGACACGGGCTTGTTGCACCTGAGGACCTCATGGGGTTCTGCAGCATGGGTCTACCCAAGGTAAAGGAAACCTGCTGGGTTTCCACAGGGCATTTAGCTGCTCTTTAGTTACCATTTAACAACTAACATTGCTAAGGACATGCCAGGGGGTGGCACAGGTGGTCATCTGAGAAGGCTGCAATAATAAACTGCTGTACAAATCCAACTACTGCTTGTATTGAGAGGACGAGGGGGATGGATGAAAACTGGAAGAGGGGAGATTGAGGTGAGACATGAGGAGGGAATTCTGGAGTGTGAGGGTGGTGAGAGCCTGGCCCAGGTTGCCCAGGGAAGCTGTGGCTGCCCCATCCCTGGCAGTGTTGAAGGGCAGGTTGGATGGGGCTTGGAGCAACCTGGGCTGGTGGGAGGTGTCCCTGCCCATGCAGGGGGTTGGAGCTGGATGATCTTGAAGGCCCCTTCCAACCCAAACCAGCCTGGGATTCTGATATGATTTTGTGATGCAGGGCACAAAACCATGCCACGAGGCAGTCTTGCTGGCTCACTAAACCTTCACACCCACCCCAGGAGCTGTGAGAAGACCTGCAACAGTAAAATACTCTGGACCTGCCTGCAGTGTTGCCTGGGGACAGGTTTCCCAGCTCAGTGGGTCCACAGGGTGACTGGCCACACTTGCAGGGTTCTCACCTGCACTGGGAGCCTGAGCTGGAAGGGAAATCCCCCGGTGCAAAAATATGCATCAGCTTCCTCATTAAGAGCAGGCTGCAAAGAAATAAAGAAATAAAATGAATGCTGGAAAAGAATAATGACCAGATCACCTGTGAGAAATGAGCTCTGCAAAGGCAGGCAGCACTGGAGGGCAGGGCATTTATAGGAGATCATGTAGTATCATGGAGAGATGAAATGAGGAGGACAAAAACGAAGTTTGGAAAGGGCTGTGAACTTCAGGGCATCAACCAGCTCCCAATTAATGGGGGCTGAGAGGAGTCTTTATTTTTTGTAGCAAGCTGGTTTGCAACTCTCTCCCATGGTGCCTTCCCAGGAAGCATCTCCTGTTGGCCAGTGGGTGGGAGAAGACATGGGGCAAACCAGATTATGGGCTGATCCCACCTGCCCCATCCATCTCTGCTCCCTCCTTCCCTCTTGAGTGTGCAGGGTAGTGACCTGCTCCATGAAATGGCAGAAGCCTGTGGCAGTGCAACTATTTGGAGCTGTAGCTGCGTGAAGTTTTTGCTCAGGTTGGAGTTGGGGGGGGGGGGGGACACTGAGTGAGAAATATTGGTCATTCTGTGATGACCCTGTGAGTCTGTTGCAAACCTGCCCAGAGAATAACCTGCGTGTTGTCTGCTCTGTGGATGCCTCAGTGCTGTGTGCTTGGTCGAGCTGCTGGGTGCATGTGTTTTACATATAGATCTCCCTCAGGAAGTGTTATTTAATGGTGTGTGATTCAATGGGTCTTTTTTTTTTCAAGTATGTGGCACGTGTGTAATGAAACAGGGGGGTTGGGGGGTTGCACTTGCAGGTAAAACCACCAAATCAGAAGGGAAAGTATCAAAATCATCAGCTAATGATTGATGATCATCATGAGCTGATTCTATACATTGGTCCCAAGCGTTGCTGTCAGTGGGGACCTCACCAGGTCACACAGCAAGGAGCACTGGTGTCCTCAGAGTCTGGGAAAAGCACCAGAGACCTGAAAGTCTTTCCAAAACGTGCTCCTTTCAATGAAAAAAATCAATGCACTCCCCCTCCTTTTGCTGGTGCTCGAAGCATTAAAAAAAAAACCCCAACAACCCACAATCCTTTCAAGATCCATTCTGTTCCAGCAACTCCCAGTTTGGGTCGGGGGTGGTTTTAAATCGGAGGTTCTCCTCTCTCTTTTGTGATTCCTGCGAGGAAGAGGAGGTTGAAGGCAGGAATACAGCTCTGTTGATGCTGATACTAGATCTCGGGCTACATGATCTCATCTAATTTCAAGTGATTCCAAACGAACCATCATCCAAGAATGTAATTTTAATGTTCCCGTATCAGGCCGTTCTTATCTTTCTGCCTGGCCGTGATATCATTCAGGAATAATCATCGCGCTATTAGTTTAAAACGTCTAAAACAAGCTGGTGAGGGGAGAAGGGATCGCAGGCACCGCCCTGGAAATCGCTGCTGTCTCAAAAAAAACCACAAACAAACCCAAACCTAAACCAAAGGACGAAGTTTACACACCCCGTCCTCGGGGGGACGCACCAGATGCCCTCCGGGATGCACGATTTGGGGTAAAAATCGAAGTATTGAAGGATGGAGGGGGGAAGGGGGGTGGTATTTGGAAGGAAATAGATCTTTTCCTTTTCTGCCTGTTTTTTTTTGGGGGGGTTTTTGGCGTAGAACGGGGGCAAATAGGGGGGTGAAAACGATCCGAATGACAGCCCGAAGTGCCCCGAGCTGATGGCAGAGTGCGTGATGGCAAAGGCGCCAGCCAATGGAAAAGCAAGGCTGTCGATTTGTTGCTGTGGTTGTTGTTAAATCATTAATATCGCGAAGCAACCTTGACTGACGGGAAAGACTTTTGGGGAGGGAGGCGGCAGAGCCCCCCCTCCCTCCCGCGCCACGTGTCTGGCTCCCGGATTTTGGAGAAGGACTCCAGGGTTTGGTTTGGTTTTTTTTTTTCCCCCTCGTTTCATCTTGGCGAGGGATGAAGAACGAGATTAATCACCCCCCCAACCCCCCAACCCCCTCCTCCACTTCGAAGAATCTGAGAATTCTCCACGCAAACAAAGAGAGTTGTGTATTTTAGACGGCGCGGGGTGGGGGGGGGTTGGAAGCGGCGTCGGTGCGGGGATTCACCGCGGATGTTACGCGCAGCCGGGGCTGCTGCTATCGCTGGTGCCGCGGGGGAAGTGGGGTTAAAAAAAAAAACCCCACAACCCGAAGTTTCCAGGCGTGTCACCCTGGCGGGAGCAGCTCCAGGCCCGCAGGCGCCTGTCGGGGCGGGCAGAGCTCGGGCATCCCCGGCCCGCGGCGACAGCCCCGACGGGGCCGGCGGGACCCAGCGTGGCACAGAGGTCCCTGAGGGGGGTTAGGTGGGGGGCGGAGGGGGGAAAGGGCCTCCTACACCCCTTTTATTTTTTGATTTGAGGGTCCCGTAGGCAGGCAGGGGCTGCTGGGGGGTCGGTTGTGGCGAGTCCACCGCGGGAAGGGGGAAATCTTCCCGAGGAAGATGGAAGGTGTCCCTGCCCATGGCAGGGGGGTTGGAATTAGGTGATCTTGAAGGTCCTTTCCAACCCAAACCGGTCTGGGACCGTGTGATAAGATCCGCTGCCGTGCCAGGGGGGTCCCGCTCGCAGCCCCCGCTCCGGGCACGGGGCTCCCGGCGAGGGCTGAGAAATTTCGAGGCGCGTTTTTGGGCTCAACGAAAAAAAAAGCTGGGTTGGCGCTGGCGGCAGCGGAGCCAAAACCTCCGGCGCTGCCGGCCCCGTCCAGGTGAGCGGAGTAGAAATTATCTCTCTCCCCCCCCCCCACCTCTTCTCCTTCCTCCTCCTCTTCCTCCCCTCTCCGCGCATACGGCTCTGCCGGGAAAGTCATTTATTGCAAGGGGGAAGGAAGAAAGCAGGAAATAAGGTCGAGGGTGGTGTAGACTATTATTAGTAGCATTATTATTTGGAGAAGGGGGGGCGGGTGGGCACCCACCAATAGCAGCACCCCGGCACCGAGCGGGCGGCTTCCCGTCGGGGCGACGTTACCGGCAAGGGACGGGGCGACGGGGGTGTTTGTGGGAATGGGGGGTGCCCGGAGGGGCCGGGGGGGTGTTCGGAGGGCCCGGGGCAGCCGCTCCCCCCGAGGACACTCCCCCCGCTTCGCCGCCAGCCCGACTTCTCGTTTCTCTTGGGGGACGCTCTCAGAAAAGGGGCGGGCGGGGGGCGGCCCGGCGCGGGGGGGGTGGGTGGTGTGTGTGTGTGGGTGGGTGTTGGGAGGAGGTTTGTTAACCAAAGCAGGTGCTAAAAAACCAATAAGTCTGGAACAAACGCGGTGTCGTCCCCCCCCCGGGAGCCGGGACAATTGTTTCCATTTAATAAATATTGTCCCCACGGGCGTTTCGCGGGAGGCAGGCAATTATTCAAAGCAAGCCGGGACGCGGACCGGCTCCCGGGGTTAAGCGGGGCTGCGGAACGGGGAAAACGGGGGGGGGGGGGGTTGGAAGCGGGAGAGCGGCCCGAGCGCTCGTAGCCCCGACGGCGGCGGGAGCCTGGAGGGCGGCGGGACAGGCCCCGCTCCGCACACCGGCGGGATGGGAGGGAGTATATGGGGACGACCTTTGCGGGGGTGTCCTCCCCCCGCTTCTCTCGCCTCCCCCGCAGCTGCTGTTTTAGCGCCCCAACTCACAAACCCTTCCTTTTAATCTGAAAGCGGGGAAGGGAGGGGTAGGGGGGGTTGAGAGGGGGGGGACACTCCTTTCCCCTCTTTTCCCCTCCTTTCTTCCTCCTCCCTCCCTTGTCCCCTCCCCTCCTCTTCCTCTCTCTCCCTTCCTCTCTCTCCCTCTCTTTTTAAGCGGGTCCCCCTCCGCGCTGATTGGGCGCCCGGCCGCGCTGTGACCGCCCTGCCGCTATGTCAGCCTGCCCGCCGCTGCAGCCCCTCGCCTTTCAACTGCCCCTCTCCTCTCCTCCTTCCCACCGCCGGCCCGGCGGTTCGCAGCCCTCCTAGCCCCCCTGCCCGCCCCGCCGGGCCCCGCGGGCCTTCCGCGCCCCTCCGCGCCCCGCCCCGGCTCGGGCGCCCGCCGGGGACGGCGCTGGTGGAGGACCTGTGATGATCAGCTGAGCCCCGCTCCTCCCGCTCCTCCGGCTGCCTCGGCCTCCTCCTCTTCTTCTTCTTCTTCTTCTTCTTCCTCCTCTTCTTCCTCCCGCCGCCGCCCGGCGCCCCTCACCGCCGCGTCCCGCCGAGCCGCCCGCCCGCCCGTCCTCCCGCAGCATGTCCAAGCCCAGCGACCACATCAAGCGCCCCATGAACGCCTTCATGGTGTGGTCCCGCGGCCAGAGGCGCAAGATGGCCCAGGAGAACCCCAAAATGCACAACTCGGAGATTAGCAAGCGGCTGGGCGCGGAGTGGAAGTTGCTCTCCGAGGCGGAGAAGCGCCCGTACATCGACGAGGCCAAGCGGCTGCGGGCGCAGCACATGAAGGAGCATCCCGACTACAAGTACAGACCCCGGCGCAAACCCAAGAACCTGCTGAAAAAGGACAGGTATGTCTTCCCTTTGCCTTACCTCGGGGAAACCGATCCCTTAAAGGCCGCCGGGCTTCCCGTGGGGGCCACTGACTCTCTGCTGAGCTCCCCGGAGAAGGCCAGGGCTTTCCTGCCTCCCACCTCAGCACCTTACTCCTTACTTGACCCCAGCCAGTTCAGCTCCAGCGCCATTCAGAAGATGACTGAGGTTCCTCACACCTTAGCTACCAGCACCCTGCCCTACGCCTCCACCTTGGGATACCAGAACGGGGCGTTCGGCAGCTTGAGCTGCCCCAGCCAACACACCCACACCCACCCCTCGCCAACCAACCCGGGCTATGTCGTGCCATGTAACTGTACCGCTTGGTCGGCTTCCAGTTTGCAACCTCCAGTTGCCTACATATTATTCCCAGGCATGACCAAGACTGGGATAGACCCCTATTCTTCAGCACACGCGACTGCCATGTAACACCCACCCACCCACACCCCCCACAGGCGTCTGTGCGTGTGCGTTGTGTGTGTGTCCCCGCACCCCGGGTGGCAGCCGGAACTGGGATTCCTTCGTGTTGCATGTACATAAAAACCTGCAGGAGCAAAAGGCCACCCGAAACCAGGACTCTGGTGGGCCGGGACAGAGGAGGACGCTGCCTCGGGGACGTGGAGATGCTCTCGTCTAAACCTCGTCCTGAGAGCTGGTCCCAGGCTGGGGAAGGGGGTGGGGGGGGGGTGGGAATCTGCGATGGAAGGGGCAGATAGGAGCCCGGCACTTGCAAGAGTTGTAAATGTATTTAAAACAACAACAGCAAACAAATCAAACAAACAAAAAAGCGAACCTTGAACTGCCCTTTCGGGACAAAGCGGGAGAGAAAAGAAAAAGAGGGGAGGAAAAAGAAAAACCACAAAGAAAAAAAAAGAAAGAATCAGAGAGAGGCGGTTTCGATTTTTATTTATTCTCTTAACGTTCTCCAGGGTCTCATGTCACTTGGACTTGACTTTGGGAAGTCTCGGTCTTACTATGATTTCTTTTGTTTTGTTTTCCTTTTGCACATTAAAAGACGAGATCAGCTGTGTTATATATATATAAATATCTATATATATATCTATCTATTTTGCCACCACGCACTACTAGGTAAAATTGCTTTTCATGTCAGAAAAAGGCTCTTCGAAGTTAAGGGCGGCGAGGGGGGGGGTGGGGTGGGGGACCAAAAAGGAAAGAAGAGGGGGAGAAACATTTATATTTAAAGCATATGATAGTGTTTGCTTAATTTAAAACAGATAGTCCTTAAATTTGTGTGATCCAGTGAGACTAGATCTAAGTTTACTTTAGACAGAACGTCAGGTATGAAGTCAGGCAGTAGAATTGTAAAAAATTAATCCTACTACTAAGGAGAAACCGAATTTAAAGATGTTTTCACGATGTCTTGGGAAGAAGAAGTTATAAAAGAATAATAATAATAATAATTAATAATAATAATGTATCCGGCAGGATTTTACCTCGTTAAACCTTTTCATTTGTTGAACAAAGACGTTTTGAATAAAGACAATCTGTCATCAAACGAGGCAACTGCGTGATGTGACTGCGGTGCCCGGGCCCCGCGTCCCGCACCCGCCAGCGCGGGGGGCTGCGGGCGATGCTCCCCGCTTCTTCCCGCAGCCCCCCCGCCTCCACAGCAGCCCCCCGCCGCTCTCCCCGTCCCAAACCCACCCCCCGACAGCCGGTGTCACCGGCTCGGGGTGGGTTTGGAGCCGCAACAGGCCGGGTCGGGCTCCTTTTGGAGCCCGTCGGGGGAAGGCGGTTGCGGGGGTAGGAAAACTTCCCCGAAGCCGGGGATGGAACCGCGGCAAAACCAAGTGTCTCCGCGGGGTTGGAGGGCAAACGGGGCGGGGGGGGGGGGAGCTGCTCTCGGCCTCCCCGACCCCTCCGTCCCGTCGGGGAACGGGGCTTTTTCTCAAGTTGCCTCCGCGGCGTTTGAAGTTTTTAATCGGTGCGAGGAGAGATTTTGGAGCGACGGGGTGTGCGGGTTCGTGCGTGTTGGTGGTGGTTTGAAGGGGGTGGGTTGGAATTAGCGTCTTGTCCGGATCGGTTAGTGATGTTTGAGGTGGTGGGGGACACAAACACACACACACACACTATTCATCGGGACCCCTTTGTGAAGGGAGGGAGTCTCTGCGTGGAAGGGGGGTTGGCAGAGAAGGAGTAAGACGCGGGGGAGCTGAATAGCCGGAGTGCTGCGTGTTTGGATGTGCTTTGCTCATTAAGTGCTCTTTGGAGACCGATGTTAGAATGAAACGGCATAACACAATTAACATACATGGGGCTTGAATGGGAGGGTAAGCAGAGGAAGAATAGATAGATAAATAAATGAGAGATCAGGCGAAGGTAAACAAAAGGGGAGAGGAGAAAAGGGCTGAAAGGAGAGGTTAGAATGGCTGCTCCAGCCTTGTTTAGCATGACAAAACGGCTCTCACAAATGAGGACAATTAAAGGAGCTGGCTTCGGGAGGGCCCTGGGAGCGGCGGGACGATCCGCTGGGACACGCGGGGCTGAATGCGGCCGGCGTGGGGCAGGGAGGCTGGCGCGGAGCCGGGCGCTGATGTAACCCCGGCTGACAGCCGCTGTCACTCTGGGTGATAACACCGATAGCTCAGTGTCCTTTGACATCCACCCAGATTAGGTTGACAATGGTCGGCGGGAGAGAGCGGGGGCGGGGGGGGGGCGGAACGCGCCTGCCCCGCCGGAGATGCGGACACCGCGGCCGGACCCGTCTCTCCGCCGCTGCGGGACTTGGGGGGACCCGCCGGACCCCTGGGACGGAGTTTGGGGCGCACGTCGAGGCGCTGCTCCCCCGGGACCCTCCGAGGCTGCGGGGGGGAAACGGGCTCGGTGGAGCCCGCGGTGCTCGGGGCAAGGTCGGGGCGAGGTGGGCGAGCGAGAAGCGGCAGGACTGGAAACTTTAGTGGGGATCTTTCCTTTACTTTCCTCCTTCCTCTTTCTTTCTTTCTTTCTTTCTTTCTTTCTTTCTTTCTTTCTTTCTTTCTTTCTTTCTTTCTTTCTTTCTTTCTTTCTTTCTTTCTTTCTTTCTTTCTTTCTTTCTTTCTTTCTTTCTTTCTTTCTTTCTTTCTTTCTTTCTTTCTTTCTTTCTTTCTTCTTTCTTTCTTTCTTTCTTTCTTTCTTTCTTTCTTTCTTTCTTTCTTTCTTTCTTTCTTTCTTTCTTTCTTTCTTTCTTTCTTTCTTTCTTTCTTTCTTTCTTTCTTTCTTTCTTCTTTCTTTCTTTCTTTCTTTCTTTCTTTCTTTCTTTCTTTCTTTCTTTCTTTCTTTCTTTCTTTCTTTCTTTCTTTCTTTCTTTCTTTCTTTCTTTCTTTCTTTCTTTCTTTCTTTCTTTCTTTCTTTCTTTCTCTCTCTCTCTCTCTCTCTCTCTTTCTCTCTTTCTTTCTTTCTCTCTCTCTTTCTCTCTCTCTTTCTCTCTTTCTCTCTCTTTCTCTCTCTCTCCCTTTCTTTCTCTCTCTCTCTCTTTCTCTCTTTCTCCCTTTCTCTCTCTCTCTCCTCTTTCTCCCTTTTCTCTCCCTTTCTTTCTCTCCTTCTTTCTTTCTTTCCTCTCTCTTTCTCTCCTTCTCTCCCTCTTTTCCTTTTTTTCCACTTTTGTCTCAGCCTCTCTCCATCCTCTTCCCTCTCTCATTTTCTTCCTTCCTCTCTCATTTTCTCCCTTCGTTTTCCTTCTTAGCTTCTTCTCCTCTTTCTTCCTCTTTCATTCTTTTTTTTTTCCTCTTTCTTTCTCTGTTTTCTCTCTTTCTCTGTTCCTGTTTCTCCTTCTTTTCCCCTCGTTCTCCCGCCGGCTCTTTCCCTCCCTGCTCTCCCTGCCGGGTCTCCCATCACATTCCCTGCTCTCCGGGCTCTTTCGTTTCCATTCCCCCGCCGTATTATTCCTCCAAGTCCGTCTGCAGGTGTGGAGCTATTTAACTCGTGGAGATAAAGAAATTAAATAATGATCTTGACACTGCAATGAACCGATTACTGACTTTGATGTCAAAGGGAAACCAAAACCAGAAAGAAAGTGGGAGAGAGAGAGGGTGTGTGGGGGGAAAAGCTATTCCCTCGAGGGGGAAAAGCAGCTCCTCGTCAAACCTGTTTCCCCACAACTGTCTCCTTCTTGCAATAAAATCATTACACAGAGGCCGCGGGGTTACGCGCACCACGCCTTGGGTGCGCGGCCGGGCGCTGGCCCGGGCCGGGCTGCTCTGCGCAGCCTCGTCCGCACCCGCGCAGCGCAGCGCGGAGCCCCGCGGAGCCGCGGCCCGGCGAGAGACCGGAGCCCCGCGCCCGAGTCTGCCCCGGAACCCGCAGCTCCGCTCGGCCCCGCGTTCCGCCGCTTTCCCCTCTCCTTTCTCCCCTTTTTCTTTTCTTTTCTTTTCTTTTCTTTTCTTTTCTTTTCTTTTCTTTTCTTTTCTTTTCTTTTCTTTTCTTTTCTTTTCTTTTCTTTTCTTTTCTTTTCTTTTCTTTTCTTTTCTTTTCTTTTCTTTTCTTTTCTTTTCTTTTCTTTTCTTTTCTTTTCTTTTCTTTCCTTCTCTTCTCTTCTCTTCTCTTCTCTTCTCTTCTCTTCTCTTCTCTTCTCTTCTCTTCTCTTCTCTTCTCTTCTCTTCTCTTCTCTTCTCTTCTCTTCTCTTCTCTTCTCTTCTCTTCTCTTCTCTTCTCTTCTCTTCTCTTCTCTTCTTTCTTCTCCTTCTTCCCCTTCTTTCTCCTTCCTTCTCCTTCTCCTTCTCCTTCTCCTTCTCCTTCTCCTTCTCCTTCTCCTTCTCCTTCTCCTTCTTATCCTTATCCTTATCCTTTTTCTCCTTCTTCATCTCCTTCTTCTCCTCCTCCTTCTTCTCCTTTTCTCCTAGCCTTTCCTCTCCTCTCCTCCCCGGTTCTGTTTCGGCTTCATTGCCGCCTGCAGGACCACCTAGACACTCCAGACCCTCCAGCCTGACCTTCTTTTCCACAAAACAACCCACAGGGTGGGGGGAAGGAGGAAGGAAATCGGGGGGCAGAAGGAGCTGGGGAGCCCTCGCTGGGGCCCAGGTGGGTGCGAGCGCAGGGAGCTCTGCTGCAGGAGAGACAAAGGCAGGAGGGGAATTATGTGATGTTCAAAAACTTTCTTTTAAAGGACACATTAAGCCCATAGAAGTCTCTGAGAGATATTACTTATTTCTGCTTATTAGTGATAATAACCCAGTAAATTTGCTATTGAGTGTATCAAAGGCATTCAAAGAGACTTTGAAACATCAAAAAGATTGCAATTCTGATTTTACGGTTTTATTCCAGGCACGACCTCCTGGCTACATTCCTTGATTGTAGTGTTTAAAAGTAAGCGGTGATCGGAAACACATCCTCCTCCTCCTCCTTCTCCTCCTCCTCCTCCTCTTCTTCTTCTCCCGGTGCCTCCGCTCCCGGCCCGGGACACGCGTGGGGGGCTCCGGCCGCGCAGGTTCCGCGCTCGACCGCGGCTCCGGCCGCCGAGGGGTTGGGCAGGGGGATCCCGGCGGCCGGAGCAGACTCAGCGCCTCCTTTGGAAAGGGGGAAATTAAAAAAAAACAAAAAGGAAAGCATTCAAAACGTGTGAAAATTAAAATACTGGGTTCAATCTGCTCCTCGGGGGGCTGCGGGGGGGACCGCGGGGCAGAGCGGGCGGTATTTTCCGCGCTGCTCCTCCAGATTCCGGAGCCCGGCATCCTCTGCCATTGCTGGGGCTTTTGATCTCTTTAATTTACCCTTTTTTTAATATTTTTTTCCTTTAAAAAAATCCCTTCAGTCCTTATTTTTTACCTCCCCGTCTCTCTCTTCTCCCTTCACACGCCTCCGTTCCAGTTGGGGTGTTTTATACCGACATCAAAGGGACAACTCAGCCTTTTATTATTATTATTATTATATTTTTTGTTCCCTTCCCTTTTTATTAGGGCAAAATACTTCATCATTCCCGAACGCGCCGCGTTTGGAAAGCCAAAACAAGAAATAACGTGCAGGGTCTGTGCGAGGTCCGCGCTGCAACGAACCGACAAGAACACGCTTAAAAGCCCCGAAATTAAATACAGGTTGATCCCAGTTTAAAAAAAAAGAGAGAGAGAGAGAGCGAGGAAGAGGGACCCGGCTCTTTGAGTGCGTGAGAGAAAGAGGGGAAGAGATGAGTAGCTGGTAATTATTGAAATATAAGGATGAGATTAATTCAAAGGAAACAAACTATGGAAACAATTGGAGCCGAGTGAAAAGCAAAACCCAGATTAGAATTTGCTTGTGGTTTGTTGTCTTGTCTGCTTCCTTTCCTCCTCCTCACCCATTGTCACAGTGCAAGGCAATGGGATTTGCACACTTGAGGTGTAATAGCATTACTGCATTAATTAAAATTTTCATTTCACGTCCAGATTGTTTACTTATCTGCTGGAAACATATGTCGGGAGAAGTTGAGATTCTGGATTCTGCTCCGCTGCCCAAGGTGCAGCTCAGTACAGGGAGGAGGGGGGGGGGGGGGGAGAGAGGATGGCTTTTTTTTTTCCCCCCGTTGCATCCTCCAGCCTTATCTCTCCGCTGTAAATTAGAAGGAGACTCCATTGAACTGAATATGAAGATTATATTTTGTGAGCGGGCTCGTCCTGGAGCGGCCCCGGTCCCACTTGGAAACGGAACAAACCGTCTCGGGGGCCCTTGCCTTCCCTCCTCCTTCTTGGGGCCAATGGAGGGGAAAGCAGGGGAGGTTGGATGGGAAACCCCCCCCCCCCTCCCCCCGACACCCTCTTGCTCCCTCGGAGATGGAGGGAGAACCGCGATGCTCCCCGGGGTGTATCTTTTACTCCCGGCCGGGATGCAGCGGGGAGAACCGAGAGGCTTCCCCGCCTCCCCAAAGCGGTGCTTTTTTTAAGCTCCCCCCCCCAAAAAAAAACCACAACAACCCCCAGATCTAGGATGGTGGGAGAGCCCGGGGCTGGGGCCGCTCCGTCGGGGCTGCGGCCGGTTCTGTGCGGGGCAGCACGACCAGGGATTCTCGGGCTCCCCGGAGCAAGCCCGGTGCTGTTTGGTGGGATTCTCTTGATCTGCTCCCCTTTCTTTTTTAATATCTTATTTATTTATTTTTTCCCCTCCATTTTTTTTTTTTTCTGGGGGGGTTAGCGGTGTTTTTTTTTATATATATATATATATATATGATTTTCTTCTCTTTTTGACGAGACCCCTGAGAAGGCAGCGAGGTGCCGTCCTCTCCGCCGGGTCTATCTGTAATTGAATCTAGGTCAGTTATTCTAAAGCACGGGAGAGGCTGATTCCCTCTTTCCAACATCAGCCCGGAATTTGGGGGGGGGGGGGGGTGTGTGTTGGAGGGGGGGGGGTGTGGGGGGTTAGGGAGGGAAGGAGGAGAGGGGGGTCTTGCAATTTCATTTAAAATGTAATGGTGGATGAACCGATAAGCAAATGGGGGGGGGGGGGGGGGGGGGATATAAAAAAGCTCTGCTTAAAAGAAGAAGAAGAAAAAAATATAATAAAAAAAATGCCATGATTTTAATATGCTTCCAGATGGGGGGAAAATGATTTACATGGGAGTTTATTTCCTCTTTGCTGATATGAAAGAATTACAGATACAAAACCCACTGATCTATAGAATAAAAAAAAAAAAAAAGAGAGAGAAAAGAAAAGAAATGTTATTTTCCTGTAAAGGTATCAGTTCATTTATATTCATTTAACCATCCATCCATCAATTCACTTTCTCACTCCTTGAACATTCTCTCTGCCTCTGGTAAACCTGCCCCTCCAACATACTTTTCTAGAATATAAAATTAAGTTTCCTTTTTTTTTTTTTAAAAAAAAAAAAAAAAGAGAAATAATAAGAGATTCAGCTGCAGGAGGTAAAGTGAAGTTTCCCTTCTTCCCCCACTCCATCCCCTCAGCTTCTGTTTTATGTCGCAGGCTTTGAGTAAATTAACAATCGTGAAAATGTTTCCATTTGGAAAAAAATAGGCTTGTGTATCTCTATAATACATGCAATATAGATGTTAAATATGTGTCTATATGTAATATATATGATTATATATATATATATATATAGGAGTTTGTGGGCTCAACGCGGATGTCTGGTGTCTCTGTGCTAATGTTACACAAACCCTTCATTCTCTCCCCGCCTCTCAAATGAAATATTGACTTGTTATGCAGATATTTACAGCATTCACATGCCCTGAGTGCACGGGCAAGGGTCTCAACCTGCCCCCAGCCTGCGTGGGCTGCCCAGATGCACCATCTATACGAGGCCCAGGCCAGGGCAGGGTCTCTCTGAGGGGGAGCAGAACGTTGGTGTTTGAGCAGGAAATATTTTCTTCCGTTCCGAAGACGTGCCCTTCGTGGCTGCTGGGGCAAGAGAGGCCTGTGCACATCGGGTGCTGGTGGCTGTGTGTGTGCACGTTGACCTTGCACACACACACACACACGTGGAGACTGGGCTACAGGAGGGCACGGACCAGCCCGCCGGCCTCAGACCTTCCAAACCTAAGGGTCACGCCTGTATTTTCCTGCATTCTGGCCAACGGCTGAAACCTGAGATGCAATTTCCTTCCCAGGAGTAGAGAGGAGAGAGCAAAACTCTCTCTCACTTTGGGTCACACCTTCAAGTATTGAACCAAACCTGCCCGACGTGAGCCCCTTCCCCGCAGCCGCGCTCGCCGGGCGTTAGGTGGGACGGTCCCCGGTGGAGGTGGCTTCTTTCTTCCCGTGCTCTCCCCATCACGACCCCCACTCACAGGAGTAGTTACAAGGAGGACGAGACCCCCACCCAAAGAGGGAGGCTGCTGAACCATCTGTCCTTTCCCAGAGACCTTCCCAGTGGCTGGAAGCCGACGGACGCGGAATAACTTCGTTTTCTGGTCTAAGTGTTGTAGCAAAAGTGGCGTGAGAAGTTGCCTTTTTATTGTTGAGTGCAGGTAAAGAGAGGGACAGCAAGCTATGGAACTCCTTGTGTCAACAGATAAAAATATACATCTTTATCCTCAGCTAGAGTCGGATCTAGAGCCCCATAGAATTTTTCTTCTGGCTGCCTTTTCAAAGCACCTCAGCCGGCGCCCAGGGGGTCCTCGCCAGCCTGTTGCAAAAAATCCATGTAGAAATAAAGCCACCAGCCAATCACCCCGAGATCAAACAACCTGGTGACAACGTAGATAGGAGCTACCTCGTGGGTGCCTGCCCTGCACGCGTCCCCTACACAACTGCAAACCAGATCAAAGGCTGGAGTTACCAGGCTCCATATTGTAAGTGACACCTGCAAACGTTAGTCCTGCTTCCTGTTCCCTGCCCGTACCTGAATAAATACATAATCACATCACACAGCATAATTAATAGGAGCATCACCATGAAGGACCCTTAAAGGAAAGGCTGTTGAAAGAGGGTTCCTGAAGATAATCCCTTTTAAAGGGTTCCTTAAAATGCAACCACCAGTGGGAACAAGGCAGGTTTAGTTCCAACACCTTAATACCTCAGGATAGCGCAGTTTTAGATCTCGTTCGTGTCTTTGCTTTAGTAGTGGCTTGACTTTTGAGTTGGGACTTGCACTTTTTGGAAGATCTCCTCTCTGCTGCGGTTTTCAATGGAGAAGGTCCCCACAGGAGGCCCAGCCAAGCTTCCTTTTTCACTGACCTGTTGGGGACTCACAACCTTATTTCTGTTGGAAATCAAACGTGGTTGCACCCGACCTGCTGCTGATAACCTTGCTAACCTCACTCTTTTGGAGCAAGCCACGGTGTCTCCCTGCACTTTTGTCTAATGATCCATTCCAGTAATTATCAAGGTGCTGCTTAATTTGTTTTTTTCTTATCCTGGATGGCACCCCAACTATTCCTGGGCCATGGACACGGGGTTCAGCTGCTCCTCAGCCCTTTGCTTAGCGGTGTCATCCGACTCCTCCGTTGAGCTCAGGAAGGTCCTGCAAGGCCAGGGTGGGTAAGTAAACAACTTCGTTGCTTTTTTATTTTTTGGCTTTTAAAATGATGTCTGTGTCAAATGAGACAGAGCCACACAGCAAACTTGGGGTGCTTGGGAAGCAGCAGGCCCTGCCCGATGCTCCCCAGAACCCTTCTTCCTCGCTCTCCCATCCCATTAATTCCTCCCGTGATTATTTTGCAACCTCATGTTCCTCAGGCTGTGTGAAGGGGGCAAAGCTGGAGAAACTTGGACCACAAGGCCGAGTAGACCCTGTTAGGAAGTCCTGGGAGTGCCAAAGTCCTGCCTTTTGGTATCACTGTTTTTCTGGAGCTTTAGCCCAGGGTCCTTCCCGCTGGTTTTTTAGCAGGAAAAGCTTAGATATGTGAAAAATGTCATCAAATTGGCATGGAAATAAGTGAGGACTTTTGGAGTAAGAGATGATGGACACATCCTCCCAACAGCAATCATTTAAAAGTGCAAAATAAGAACAGAATTCAATTCAATAAGGTGATTTTGTTTTCTTTGTCCTATGAGTGTGGACAATGCTTTAGATCATCCCAGTTCAGGTTTCTCAGCAAGTGGCAGGTTTGGTGTCCCATCTCTCCTACCCTACGAGGAATTTCTGGCCTCTGGAAAACCAGGTTTCTGTGTTCCCAGTGAAGTGAAGACCAGGCTGTCACGTTGTGGTGTTGTGTGTAGGAGGAAGCTGCTTGAGGGTGATGTAAGAGCTTTTTGGAACTGCTCTAGTAGTTGTCCTCTCTCTCGGGGGCTGGCACTGGTGGAGTTTGCTTGGAGAGGTCAGATGTCAGGTGCCACCATAGCCCAGACCCTCTCTGCGTGGGACAATGGTGGTCTTTTTGGGTCTCCTGAGACAGCAGGCTGAGGTTGTTGACGGACCAAATGATTTCACTCATCACCTCCAGGCAGCTGCCTTGGTGGCACCAGCGCCGCTTGGCCAGCGCCGTGCCAGATGGAGCAGGGATGGGAAGGCAGCAGGAGAGGGCTCGGGCCTCCTGAGGAGCTGCCACCTTAGAGGACACCCAGATGGCAAAGGAGGTCATATCCATCACTGCTATCAGCAGGGAGCTCCGTGTCCCCAAGGGCTGAGCTGGGCTTTGTACCTCCCGTTGGGGATGCTCCGCGGCGACGGGCTCACGGGCCGGTGTCCCCTGCCTCACCACTGTCCCTCCAGCAAAGCTGTACAAACTAAACCCACCTTGGCATGAAGGACTAAAATGCACTTGCTCCCGACTCGCCCAAGTCTTATTTTTCTCGTTTTACCTTTTAGTTGGAGCTGCACCAGCACATCCAGGTTTTCTCCATTCCTTTGTTGTTTGTTTGCTTTTTTTCCCCTGCGAATTCAGAGACTTCTGATCTGGAGTAGGGTATGGAATTGCTTATCATGTCTTCAAAATTCCACGTAGGCATTTTTCATGTTTGCCCTCTTTCTTCCCTGTGAGCTGTTTGCATGAGTCATTTTGTTCCCTGACACAGGCAAGGTTTCTTTTCCCCCCCCTCTCCTTCTCCATCCAGCCCTACTCACAGGGGAAGTCCCCAAACAGGCAGTGAAGGGAGAAAGGAAATGAGATCCTTAGCAGACACTTTCACCCCAGATTTCCTTAGATCAAGTGAGTTAAACAGAGTCCAACAAAAGCAAAAGAGAAAGGTGCTTTCTCACCTTCCTCGAAGGAAAACCCCTGAGGCCAAACACATTCCCTCTCCTCCTTGGGAAGCAAAGCAGGAGGTGTTGTGACTAAGTGTCCTCCTCTCAGATGTCCCAACGCCAGGCCCCTGCCATGGTGGTATGATTTCAACTTGTTCTTTTTGTCACTGAGTGCCAGGGAAGACAAGAGCTGAATTTTTGACAGGGAAAAAAAAAGAGAGGATAGAAAAAGAGGGGGAAAAGGATTAAAAACAATTAAATCATCCCAGTGTTGCTTCAAATCCCTGCCAACTTTTCAGGCCTTCGTAACTAAGCCAAAAATATGGCCACAAACCTATTTTTCTTCATTCACAGGTCACCTTGAAGGGAGGATGAGTAGCTCTTTTAATAGCGTTTCTTCTTTCGAGAGGATTTGAGTGAAGAGAGTAGCAATGACTGAAATTCCCTTTCCTTGCAGGTCCTCAGGTCTGTCCTGAGGATGTGCAGGCACCCGAGCAACTCCCCGCTGCGGGCTCTCCCTCCGCTGCTGCCACGTGGTCTGACTGGAGGTACTGCAGAGGGTTGGCACAAAGGTGCTTTAACATCATTTTTTGATCACCTCTTGGCCTCCCAGCCCACCCGTTCGGGTTCAAAGAGCTGTGGGGCTGGAGGAGATGATAGAATCATGGAATCATTCAGGTTGGAAAAGCCCCGTGGGATCACCCAGTCCAACCCTCATCCCTGCTCTGCAAACTTCTCCCCTAAACCAGCTCCACCAGCACCACATCCAAACCTCCCTCCAACACACCCAGGGATGGTGACTCCACCAGCTCCCTGGGCAGCCTGTGCCAGGGTCTGACCACTCTTCCTGGGAAAAAATCCTTCCTCATGTCCAGTCTGACCCTGCCCTGCTGCACCTTGAAGCCCTTCCCTCTTGTTCTGTCACTGATCACCTGTGAGGAGAGACCAGCACCAACCTCTACAATGACCTTTCAGGTGGTTGCAGAGACTGATGAGGTCTCCCCTCAGCCTCCTCTTCCTCACACTAACCATTCCCAGCTCCTTCAAGCCTTCTTCATCAGATGGATTCTCCAGGCCCTTCCCCAGCTCCGTTGCCTCCTCTGTCCTCGCTCCAGCACCTCCAGATCTCTCTGGAATTGAGGTGCCCAGAACTGGACACAGCACTCCAGGTGTGGCCTCACCAGGGCTGAGCACAGGGGGACAATCCCCTCTCTGCTGCTGCTGGTCACTATTTCTAACACAGGCCAGGATGCCACGGGCTTTCTTGGCCACTTGGGCACACACTGGCTCATATTCAATGAGAACCCCCAGGTCCTTTCCTGCCAGACCCTTCCCAGCCACACTTCCCCAAGCCTGGAGCGTTGCCTGGGGTTGCTGTGGCCCAAGTGCAGGACCCAGCACTTGGCCTTGGTGAAGCCCAGACCATGGACACGAGCCCAAGGATCCAATCCATCCAAGTCTCTCTGCAGAGCCTCCCTGTCCTCGTGCAGATCCACACTCCCTCCTTGCTTGGTGTCATCCCAAACCCACTGATGACACACTCTGTGTCCTTATCGAGATCATCAATAAGATGTTAAACACAAACAGCCCCAACACGGAGCCCTGAGGACACCACTTGTGACCAGCTGGACTTGACTCCATTGACCACCACTCTTTGGGCCCAACCATCCAGCAAGTGCTTGATCCAACAGATCGTGTGCTCAACCAGGCCCTGAGCAGCCAGTTTTTTTATGTGAGTTCTGTGGGGAACCGTGTCAAATGCTTGGGTGAGCATCTGCCTTCTGCTCAAGCACAGCCCCTCTGGTTTGAGTGAGATCTCCAGGATTCTCTTGTGAAAAGCACCTTCCCAGCCAAACAGACGTGCATAAAAAAAGGAAGTGCAAATCATTCTCCTTCTCTGGAGACATTCCAGCCCCACCTGGATGTGTTCCTGTGGGATCTGCTCTAGGGGATCCTGCTCTAGCAGGGGGTTGGGCTGGATGGTCTCCAGAGGTCCCTTCCAACCTAGACCTTTCTGTGATTCTGTGATCCCTTGGGGTGGGAGCACTAATGAGGAGCAGAGATGCCCTGTTGATTCCTCCCCTGGGGACAAGGACAATGGCTAGATGCTCAGTGGCATAAACCCACTGCATCAAAAATGAAACCACCTCAACAGAAATTCCCATTTTTGCCCAGCTCCAAGTCCAAGCTGCAAAAAAAGCAGGTGCTCAAGGCTCGTGGTCATTTGCCTTCAGGAGTGGCTGCCCAAGGTACACCTGCAGGGTATCCAAAGCCTTCAGCAGAGGCACATCTATCCCCAGGTGATGCAGCACCAGGGGGTTTCTCTCTGTTCTCTGCCTGTGGTCCTCCATGAAGCTGATCCACCCCCATCAGCATGAATCCAAGCCCCACAGTCACCCCAAGGGTCACCTCCCTTGGTAGGACATCAGGAGCAGCCACTGCCTGGAGGGAAACCAGCCAGAAGGTCCAACTCTACACATGCTTAACTTTGGTCCAAGTGCTTTTCTCAGCCTGAATTGAGGAGCAACCCTTCTGCTCCAAACATACCCATTTATGTGGATAGACACCCAGACAGACACACATCTGTGCATATAAATAGAGCTCTTTACATTTAAATAGATTTATGCCCAAGGACAGGAAGGTGGAGAAAAGGTCGTTACAAGGAAAGAAGATCTAACACATCTCTGTGCTCTCTTGGAGGGGGGAAACCCATAGTAGCTTGCATTCCAGTGCTATTAATTTCTCCTATTAATTTCTATTAATAAAAAAATAATAAAAAAGAAATTAATTTCTCCTATTAATTTCTATTTTTCACTGTTGTTTTCACATTCCTCAAGCCTCGATGACGAGATAATGAAGTGAAGGGACCTTAATCACAAATGGACCATCCCTGAGTTGAGAGTGTAACACGAGTTCCTATCTACTTGCCATCTCCACTCAGCAATGATCCCACACGTGGACCAGCAAAACCCGGGAGAGAAAAAGAAAAAGAAAAGAAAGGAAACGACACACTCCCCGAGAAAGTGCCAAGGTTTGTTGAAGTTTTCGAATCTGAATTGTCAGCAAGAGCTGAGGATGTAGCAAGAGCTGAGGATGTGAAGGCATGTTTGTTTTGCAAGGAGAGCTCGTTGGAAATGGTGTGTTGGTTCCTGGGCAGGGTGGACCTGTGGCTGTGTTTAGCTGCTGGAAGGCCAGAGGTTTCGTGGGTCTATTTTTTTTTTAATTGGAGTGGGTGTCTTCTGGCTGGGCAAGGGGGGATGGATGTGTTTACAAATGTGCAGGTCTTTTTTTTTTTTGCCAAGCTCTTTGCTTCACTTTGGGGCTTGGTGTCTGTGAGCCTGCTCCTGTGGTATTGAGTGCTTGGGAGGCTGGAGACTCCCTTATCATACAATCATAGTGCGTGTGGGGTTGGAAGGGACCTTGAAAGGTCATCTAGCCCACCCCCCCTGCAGTGCACAGGGACCTTTTTATTTAGATCAGGTTGCTCAGAGCCCAGCACGAATGGTAACAGAGCTGGAGAAACCCCAGGCTCCCCAAGTCCTTTGGGGGAGACTGGAGGCAGAGATGGAGAGCCACCAACCCTGGTGCTGCACCACCTGGGGATAGATGTGCCTGTGCTGAAGGTTTTGGATACCCTGCAGGTGTACCTTGGGCAGCCACTCCTGAAGACAAATGACCACGAGCCTTGAGCACCTGCTTTTTTTGCAGCTTGGACTTGGAGCTGGGCAAAAATGGGGATTTTTCTGTTGAGGTGGTTTTGTTTCTGATGCAGTGGGTTTATGCAGACAGGCCAGCGGAGTTTAACCACTTGCCCTCATTTTGTGCTTGCAATAGGAACCAAGTGCAGCTTCTGGTTTTAGCAGGAAACACTCCTCCTTGGGGCCATCACTTGTTGCTCTCCTCCAGTGTTCACTTCAGTTTTCTTCTGTTCCCCTTCCCCACGTTGCAGGCTGCTGTAGACCCTTGCACCCTGCCACTCACCCCTGCTCTGACACCCCAGGGAGTCACCAGCACCCCACTGATGGGTTGTGGCACAGCCCCACATCACCCACACTCCTGGTCCTCATTCCTTGGTTATTGATGTGACACCAGGGCTGGCTCCCAACCATAGAATGGTCTGGGTTGGAAGGGACCTTAAAGATCACCCAGATCACCCCCTGCATGGGCAGGGACACCTCCCACCAACCTGCTTCCTCTAACCCAGGGCTCAGGTCTGCCCCATCAACGTGGGAACCTTTCAGTGCTCTTAAGGATGGGTGCTTCATGGACAAGTCAGCACTGCCCAGAGCAAGTGGCTGCTGTGGGTTCATCACAGGATGATCAGGGAATGGTGCAAGAGTTGAAGGTGTCACTTCTTATCTGACAGGAGACACCACTGACTGTTGGGGCAATTCTTAAAGTGGTTTTTCCCATCCTTTGCCCCTTCCCTTTTATCATCTTCCTTTTGGCCAGTCCTTGGCACAGTCCTTCCCCCTCTTTTATTGATCAATGACTTGATCAACAGATCACTTGATTGACCGCAAAGCTTTATGTATCTATCCCAACATTATTTGTTGTGTTCCAAACCTAGGTTTATCTCTCGTCCTCCCTTCTTGAAATACAAGGTCTTGCCAATCAAGCATCCTGTAATCATGGTCCTTCCACACCTCTCCGAGGGTGCCACCTTTCCTGTGATCTCCACCACTCCTTAGGGGGCACTGAGTGACATCTTTCTGCATCTCTTCATTCTCCTGCTGGCCTGGAAAAGCAGCCAAACCTCCACATCTGCCTGCCTCATCCTGTCTACCCTGTCTTTGTGTCCAGACAGGCAGAAGACCTCTCTTCAGGCATCCATCCTCCACACCCACCTCATCCTGATTAAACCAGACCTTTCTCAATGCTTCTCCCCCTCCTCTCTTCATGCTCCCTCCTTCCTTGTCTCCTTCCCCACCCCCGATGGGTGCAGGTAACACACCTGCTCACAGGCAAAGCTGTATCCCTCTTGGTTTCCAAAGGGCTGGATTTTCTCCCTCACCCACCATCTCCACTCCACGCTTTCCAAGCTGAAACATCTCCATCCATTTTGGAGGCCAAGGGAAAAAGAAAGCAGTGGAGAGGGCCATAAGTATTCCAGAATTCCCTTCCCTGGAGGCTCAGGGAACTGACATTGACCCGTGGCCACTTCTGTGAATCTTGCACGAGGCTTTAAATTGAGTGCTTCTTTTTGTTTTTGTCTCCAGCCCCAAGAACCCAAGTTCTTAATAAGAAACCTCAGAAGTGCCTCTGAAGGATCTGGGCTCCTCAGTGTCACCGCAGACGTGCAAACTTGCACTTCACCCACCTGGTCCCCGTGGTCTTCAGCTACTTGGATTAACAAGGGGCCAGTCCTTGCCTTCTCCTCTTGCAGATGCATGCAACAGAGCCTCAGAACTGCCCTGGCCTCTCCAGGCATCTCCTCCAAGCCACCACGTGTGCATGGCTGCTGCCTGCAGAGCCTCACAGGTGGGCAAAGAAAAGCTCTCCACATCTTCACCTGTTTTCCTTGCCTGGTCACCTCCCCGTGGCTGGAGGAGCAGCACGTTCCTTGTGCAACTTACCCTGCCTGATGTCTCCAAAAAGAGTCAGTGGTAAAAACTTGCCTCCAGCTGCTTGACTTGGAAAGTCAGCCCTGCCTTGCTGCTTGTCTTTCAACCCCATCCTCATGGGCTTTCCAGAGCTTGTCCACCCAAAGCAGCAGAGACCTCCCAGGCTGGGGCTGGGCTGGGAAGGTGCTGGGCCCCGTGCTCTGAGCTGTGCAAACTTTGTTGGAGTTTGGGCTCCTAAATCACACAGACCTCTCTGAAACTAGTGCACAGGCCCTGAAGTGTCTAGAGCAGTTGAGCTCCTTTTGGAGGGAGCTATTTCTAAATGGAATCAGGAGGGAAGGATGCAGCTGGGTACATTTTAATTCAAATTTTTCCCATATATCAAGCGTTAAATTAACAAGGGAGGGAGAACACCACTGAAGAGCTGCCTGCTGTTTAGACAGGCATAACAGGACAAAATTGCTCTGTGCTTGCCCGGGGTTTGTCTGGGTACTCTTGGAGCTGCACCAGCAAAGAGTATAATTGTGCTGCTAGTCGAGGCTTCGACTGCCAATCCAGCCCTCTGACTGCACCAGGTTTGCTGCTCCGTGGCTCTAGGTAACTGTTCCCTGCAGGTGGTTTTCACCCAGGCAGGGTGTGGAGCTCTTCAGAAGATGTGGGAGAAACGAAGGCTTGCATTTGGAATTGTCAGGATGGTTGGCTTGAATGTGTGACAGAGTCCAGGGACAGGACCAGGGGCAATGGGCACAAACTGGAGCTCAGGAGGGTCAAGTTCAACATGAGGAAAAGCTTCTTGCCTGTGAGGGTGACAGAGCCCTGGGACAGGCTGCCCAGGGAGGCTGTGGAGTCTCCATCCCTGCAGACATTCCAGCCCCAGCTGGATGTGTTCCTGTGGGATCTGCTCTAGGGGACCCAGCTCTGGCAGGGGGGTTGGGCTGGGTGATCTCCAGAGCTCCCTTCCAACCCCGACCACTCTGTGATTCTATGATTCTGGGTGTGGGAGAGAGGTTTCCCCCACAGAGTGTTTCAGTAGGGGGGGGGTGTCTAATCAGCACAGGAAAGATTTTGCAGTCAAGAGGCTGGTTTCTGTTTCTGGATGGTTGGTGCAAAGCACAGACCATTTCAATATCATCCTCTAGATTTAATTTGTCTTTCTGACGGCGAGGAGAAGAATTGCTGGCATCGCCTTCAACTTGCAGTAATTGAGTTTAAAATCAGAACCCTCTTCAAAGTCTTTTCTTTGCTGCATGATGAGGAGCACGGAGGTCTTTGGATTAGTTACCATCCATACACATCAGCTCCAGGCTCTGCACAGCTGACCTGCACCACACACACGTGCACCTCGAGTACTCCCGTCTCGGAGTAAATGGTTCGTGTTGACTTGCACTGCAGCTCAGTTATAAAATGCTTCAGTGCACTGAATAGGATTTTTTTTCTCTCAATCCAAGTCCCAAGAGGACTCACTCCAGCTATCCCCACTCAATGAAATATTGTCTCTGCAGCCAGGGAAAGCAATCTCTTGAGTATGAACCTTGAAGCAGAGGGACGGGTTATTTCTCAGCAACCTTTTGATAGTGTCAAACCTTCCATCTTTTGGGGGATTCACGGACTCTGCTAATATATAGGACTGACCCTGGGCACTAAACACCTCGTTTTCACCCAATCTGTAATTATTCCCTTTGCACACTTCATGTCATACACCTGTGGGGATAGTATCACTGTTCCCACTTTACAGACGGGTGAGTTGTGTTGCAGGGAGACACCCAGGAAGCTGCACAAGCCCCCTCTGTGTTGCCACCTTCCTCTTGCAGAGCCAGCAGGGCTTGTGTCTCCTTGTTCTGACCTGTTTGTTGTGCTGGCTGGTAAACCTGTCACTTCTCCTTATTTTCAAGGCCTTCTGGCTCCTGGAGTGGGAGCATTTCCAGAGGTGACCCTTTTCACCTGTAGAGCCAGAGGTGGGAAGAAGCAGGAGGAGGTTCCCCCTTGGGCAAGTCAGTGTGTTTTGGCCACAGTGATGGAGCCTGAGATTGTCACAGTCCTTGTCCTCATCTTTTTGGTTGTTTTTTTTTTTTCTTTCCACAGTTGCTTTAGACCAGCAAAATCACACAGGAACAAAAGGGAATACTTTTACCTGGGGAAAACCCCCCCATCTTTTGGTGTAACCAACACATCTTAACTAAAACCTCTGACTCCTGCACATCTCCACCAGTTTCAAAGCCCCCTGAGGGTGCCAGTGTTGTTGGTTCTTTGTGGAGAAGTTTCTGGGGGCTGCCTGCTGGAGACTCACTCAGAAATACTCCTGGTTTGAGAGGTAAGAAGCCACCCAGACCACACCTGCCCACAACCAACATCTGCTGAATGAATTAAAAGCTGAGACTCCACCTAAAAAACTAACCCACCAGGAAGAGGGGTGAGGGCACAGCTCTGCAGCAGGTAAATGTCATTGTTTGAAGCCTAGTTCTGATTTTGTTTTTTTCCCAGCCCATTCCTCCAAACCCCAACCCACTGGGTGGTATCCCCACTTCTTTGCCTTTGTCTTCCCTGTGCTCTTGCACACACACCAGTTGACTTGAAGAAGGCAACAGCAAGAAGTTGATCTTTAATTTCCCTCTCTTTCCTACCCATAAGGTGTCCTTCTAGTGGGAGGTGTCCCCGCTCGTGGCAGAACTCGATGATCTTTAAGGCCCTTTCCAACCCAAACCCTTCTAGGATTTTATGACTCTCTGAAGCTGACCCTTGCTGGCACACATCATCCTACAACACCCCTGTGTTTGCTGCAGTGCTGGAGAAACAGCAGCAGAAGTGGTGAGGACGAGCAACCTCCTGGTGAGGATGCTGCACTTGCTGATCAGGGATGCCAACAAACCCCTCCCTGAAGCTGCCACTGCAAATGCTTTCTACCCTGGCATCATCTCTGATTCTCTCCTCACCAACCTTCTGGCCAGGCTTATGGCTGGGATCAAGAACACATTTTTCATGTCTTCTCGGTTTTCCAGGTCTGTGGGACAACTGCAACAGGCTGGAGAGGATGGGACTGAAGCTGCTGCTGAAGAGCCACAGAAGCACCCCCCAAACAGCCTCCTCTTCCTGGGCTTTGGGAGTGCTCAGCTCTCAACTGGATTTGCACCCTGCGGGCAGCTTCTGGTTGAGAGGAAGCATGAGGAGAGCAGGATTGCCCCAGGCTTGATGTCCTGGGAGCTGCTGAGGTGCTGGCACCCCTCACTGCTGCACACTTAGGTGCTGGCACCCCTCACTGCTGCACACTTACCTCCGTGGGTGCATCTGCACGAGTTTCTAGACTTCAGAGACGTATCATGAAATGTGAGGTGTTTTTTCCCCCCACCTTTTCAGGCTCCCAGAGGCTGCCAGAGCTCCAGTTTGGACTCCAGAGTCCCATTGAGGTCACTCTGGCAATGTTTATGTGCTATTCCAATGCTGGTTTGAGCAGCCTAAGTGCTTTTTAATGCACAGCACTAGAGCAAACGTGTCCTGTTCTCTCCCTCCCTGAATGGCTGCCTGGAGGGATGTAATTCCAGCTCCTGCCTCAGCACACCATGATTTACCAGCCTGGTGACACGGCCACATCACACGTGGTTAGAGCTTTATTGAGTTCATTTGGCATATGAGAGCCACCTTGGTGGGATGTTGTCACCCCCAACAGGCTCAGGGATCCCCTCCCTGCATCCTGAAGGCAACAGGGTATTCAGGGAGGGAAGTTCTCACCCAAGGGGACCATCAGGAGGTCCCACCACTCTCAAAAGTCCACTAGGACGTGTGTAGGATGGGGTGGCTAAATCTGGGGTAGCTCCCTAGTCACGGATGGAGGTTGGTTTGCTGGCTGCACCCACCAAGGCCACAGGTTTGCAGAGAGAACTGAGGTGTTGGCCAGGACAGGTGATGCTGCTAAGATCCAAGCCAGCACCACCAAGCCACCTCCTCTGGGCTTGATCCTGCAGCCTTTGGCTGTCCCAGCACAAAACTCAGGTGGGGAAGGGAGCTCAGCCTGAAGTGATGCTCCTACCAAAGGTGCTCTGTGCTGGTAGCTCAGAGGGAATCACGTTCTGATGGTGCTCTCTGGAACCTTTGTGTCTCCTGCTCTCAGAGGGCCACTGGGAAGCCCCTTTGGCAAAGCAAAAACCTACAGAGCCTGTGGTTCTCTGTGTAGGCTGGAGATTGATTCACTCTGCTCCAGGAAGGTTGTGGAGGGAAGATCACAGGCACTCTTGGAAGAGCCAGGGCGTGGTCTTAAAATTAAGGGAATTGTTGTGCCTCTGTTATGAAGTACAGGTGAACAAGCCCACCTTTTGTGAGGTGTAGGAGGGCTCTGAGCTGACTTCATTAGTGCTGCTCTCTGGATCAAGTGAGGAATTGCAGTGGAGTGCTGGCCTCGTGCCTGCTGTGCTGAGAAGTCTCCAGGACAGGATCCATCAGGAAGCAGAAGCTGATGAGCTGCAGTGTGGAGAAACCCTCAGGGAGCCTCTTCTTCAGCCAAAAGAGCCAGCCCTTGTGCCAGGCTGGTCACCCTCCCGTGCCAAAGTGCCCCATGAAGTGCTGCTGCCCAGATTAGAGTCAGGGGGGAAGAAAAGGGGTTGTCCAGGGTTGCCTGGAGGGGCTGGAGGCAGAGCTTGGTTTCTGTGACCTGGAGCAATAACTTTGGCCTCTGCTTCATCTGTTCATGGAGGGATGAAGGAGTCCTGGCTGGAAACCAGCCCAGGAGGCAGAGGCAGGTAAGATGTGACAATGACCAGTCCCTCAGGTGCTACTTGGGGGGTGGATTTTGAGCCCCCTGGTGTCTTTGGGGACACTGCCACTACATGTACCTGTTCTCTCAGAAGTTTGCCTTCCCCCGGGGGGTGGGTTTGCTCTGTGAAAGGCCCCATCTTCACTTGCCTGCTGCTTCTTCCACTGCAGTGTGGGGCTGCAGCTGTTCCCAGCACTGGGCCTCCAACCAGGCACTGGGACTCTGCTTCCCTGCTGGGTTTCAGCAACTCTCCCAGCTCAACACATCATCTGTGCTGGTCCTCTTCCATTCAGAGGGACTTCAAGCTCAGCTGCTGTCTCCTGCCAAGGCCAGCACCTTCCCTTGGGGTCCTGGCCCTCTCCTGGGCTAGGAGAGATGGCTCTTGGCAATCAAGACTTTTTTTTTGCTATTTTTGTCCAGCCCATCAGCTCCCAGGTGCTGGTGGTCTCAAGGCCATATTGTCCAGGTGGCAAGCAGGAGCCTGCCTGCTGCATGCAAGAGCTGGAAGGTAGAAAACTCAAGGATGTAAATAGGCTAAAAAAGCAGGAATTGTGTTTCATTGTAGACAAACCCTCCTGGCTGCTTCTCTATATAATCTATATCTATATCACCTGTTATCTAGATATCTAATATATCTCTGTATCATCTATATCTGTATTTATAGCTGTATCTATACTACTGCTTTCCAGTGTCCAGGCTTCTCTATATCCATCGTGTTGCTGCAGAGGTTCCAGTGTGTCCTGAAGTTCAGCACCAGATGAATTCCAAAGGCTGCTCCTCTGGATGCTCCTGGGAGCTCCTGGCAAGGAGGTCAGTGAAGATATATGAGAGATGCTGGATGTCACACAAGCAGCTGAGAAGCCAGCCATCTCCTTGGGGTTCCTGTGGTGGTGTTCATCTCTAGTCACACTCCATGTCCTGCTCCCAGTGCTAAATTTCCCCAGTTTGGGCATCAAGAGACCAAAAGCTGCTCCACTCCAGGGTCAGCAAAAGCCCAACAGAGGCTGTTGGGAGAGGCTTGGTGCTTGGAAGCCTCCAGCATGGTGAGCAGGAAGCAGGGCAATGATGTTCCTGGCTTTATTTGGGGTCTGTTGTGTCTTGGAAAGATGCAAGGATGTTCAAAACTCTTGCCCCCCCTGTCAGTTTGCAGCGTGGGGGGCAGGTGGAGACTGAGGGAAAACCCATGAGAGAATAGTTACTAGCCTAACCACTCAGTGAGCTCTCTCTACTGGAGAATTTAACCTCAGGGACATTGTTGTCTCTTAGGTTTGCTGTATCTTAGCTACTCAATAAACGATTGCCAAAGTAACCCAGCATTGTCCTCTCAATCAGAAAACACAGCACATTGTCAGCTACCCAGTCACACTCTCATCCAGTAAACATAAACAAAATAGGTACATGGGTGAGAAAACCAGGAAAGCAGCTCTGAAACACAGGCCTGGAGCTCCTGAGCTCCTCAGAAGGTGGTGGCAACACTTGGCAGCCAGAGGCTGTAGGAAGGAGGTAAGCAAGAGCTGCAGGGAGACATCCATGGGGAAAGGACATCCCAGCTAGGAATGGGATGGCAACCAGGTGTTAAGGTGCTCAGCTATGCCATGGAAACTTGGCCTTCTATCCCCAGCACTGGAAAAATGTGTTTTTCTGTCTCTCCATGCCCTGGGGCTCTCCCTCCTCTGCTACATTCTCCCTGGAGAATTGCAGAGCCCCAACACTCACAGAGGTGCTTTCCTTTAGTGATGGCATCCAGGGTGGCACCCTGCATCAAAGCACACTTCCCCTTCCATTGTCTCCATCCCTTCCTTGGTGCCCTTCCTGGGATGGACCCACTGGGTCCTCCATTGGCTTGCCCTCTCAAGTTAAGTGTGTCCCTTGCCTGTGCTGCATTCCCACTCCTTCCAGCCAACTCCGTGGGTCTGTGCCCCCTCTCCAGTGGGTGCAGCCCCAGATAATGACCACAGAATCATAGAATAGTTTTGGTTGGAAAAGGTCTATAAGGTGACAACATCCAACCATCCCCCCAGCCCTGCCAAGGCCACCAGTGCCCCGTGTCCCTCAGCACCATCTCCAGGGCTTGGAAACCCCTCCAGGGATGGGGACTCCCCCCCTGCCCTGGGCAGCCTGGGCCTGACAACCCTTTCCAGGAAGAAACTGTTCCTCATATCCCATCTAAACCTCCCCTGGCACAACTTGAGGCTGTTTCCTCTTGTTCTATCTCCTGCTGCTTGGAAGAAGAGACCAACCCCTCCTAGCTCCAACCTCAGGGAGTTGTGGAGAATGAGAAGGTCTCCCCTTATGATGCCCACTCAAAAGTTCTTTCAGTCTTGTTCCACCTCAGAGTTTGAGCACTGGAATTGGAAGAACCAGGTTCAGCCAGGGCTGCTGCCCCTGCAGTCCCATGGGATCCCAACACAGCTTTGTCTTCTCCTCCCTGGGAGCTGTAATTCACCCCCAAGCAGGACAGAGCACTCCCATTCTGCCTCTTCAGACCTGCTGCAGGTTTAATACAGTCTGGGAGAAAAGACTTAAACCAGCAAGGTATGAGATTGAATTATGGTCTAATCTGCCACTAATAGAACCCGACCAGCTCCATTACTCAATGTCAAATCACTGCATTTGTTATTAAAACACAGTGTGAACTTCCCTAATTTCTGTCAGGTTAGGACCATATCCATCATTCTTGCCTGAACAGGCACCAGGGCAGTGCAGATAACACAGACAAATTTCATGGGGTAAATTCACCTTTGGAAACTTGCTCTAGTGGTGCTGGCAAGGGAGGGGCTGGGCAGTCCTGAGAGGAAAAGGATGGATGATGGCAACCTGCAGTTTGACATTGAGGGGGGGGGGGGGGGTTATGGAAATTGCCTCCTTAGGATGGGAAGGTCTAACAAACCTGTGCTCAGAGGGGAGGTGACAGGGGAGGGACCAGTTCCATGTCCTGGTGCAAAAGAAAGGGGGTGGAGACACAATGCCAGGATTTCTAGACCTGTGGGTAACACCACCCTCACTGCAGCCACCAAACTGAAGGTGACAACCTCTTTGTCATGGGCTGTGACCACCTTAGAAACCAGCTCCTGCTTTTCCCCCCAGTGATGCGACAGGACAAGGGGGGATGGCTTGAAACTGAGAGAGGGGAGATTGAGGTGAGATATTAGGAAGAAATTCTTCATTCTAAGGGTGGTGAGACCCTGGCCCAGGCTGCCCAGGGAAGCTGTGGCTGCCCCATCCCTGGCAGTGTTGAAGGGCAGGTTGGATGGGGCTTGGAGCAGCCTGGGCTGGTGGGAGGTGTCCCTGCCCATGCAGGGGGTTGGATCTGGGTGATCTTTAAAGTCCTTTCCCACAACCATGCTATGATTCTAGGACCCTATGATGCCATCCCTGTGAAGGCAGAGGTGTCACATCTAATTCTTCACCTTGCTCATTGGTTGGCAGCAGGACCTACCCCCATGGAGGGTGGGTAGATACTCCCTGGGAAGGGACAAATGGAACTGCTTGCTTGCAGTATACTGAATCAGCCCAGGAGGTCAGCAGCAGGTCTCTGGAGAGGTAAAAGAAGACAGCCTGACCTGCTTCCACTGTGACTCAGACTGGGATTTTAGCTTTTCTTTGCAGAGGAGGAATGCAAGGCCATTCACTTGCTGGAGCACCAAACCTTTGGCAGAAACTCCTTCTCAATGTGCTATTGTTAGAAAGGCTGAGAGAACCAGGCTTGTTCAGCCTGGAGAAGAGAAGGCTCAGGGGACACCTTATCACCATGGCCCAGCACATGGAGGGTGGCTGCCAAGGAGATGGAGCCTCCCTTTTTACAAGGAGTCACACGGGAAAGACAAGGGGTGATGGGCACAAGTTACTCCTGAGGAGATTTCAGTTGGACTCCAGAAGAAAAATTCCCCATGAGAACAGTCAGACACTGGAAAAATCTCCCCAGGGAAGTGGTGGATTCCCCTGCATTGGAGAGTTTTAGGACTCAGCCTGACAGGGTGCTGGGCCATCTCATTTCAACTATGTTATTACCTTTAGAGGTTGGACCAGGTGATCCTTGAGGTCCCTTCCAAGCTGGCATTCCAGGATTCTATCTCTTCCTTTTCTTCCTTTCTTCTACACCTTTACAAATTCCAGAAATGCAGAGGTGTGAAAGTAAATCTCTACCACACTGACCAAAAAAAAAAAAGGACACTCTAGAAACAAGAGCTCAGGGGCCAGACTCTGCTCAGGGGTGTCCAGCGACAGGACAAGGGCAACGGGCACAAACTGGAGCTCAGGAGGGTCAAGTTCAACATGAGGAAAAGCTTCTTGCCTGTGAGGGTGACAGAGCCCTGGGACAGGCTGCCCAGGGAGGCTGTGGAGTCTCCATCCCTGCAGACATTCCAGCCCCACCTGGATGTGTTCCTGTGGGATCTGCTCTAGAGGACTCTGCTCTGGCAGGGGGGTTGGGCTGGGTGATCTCCAGAGGTCCCTTCCAACCCCTGCCATCCTGTGATTCTGTAGCTTCCTCCTGGGTTGTTCTGGTGGTCTGAGGCTGGGGAGGTTCCCTGCTCCCTCCCGCATCACCATCCCCGTGCGTTTGTGAACGGCAGCGGATCGGCCCGGCACGTTTGTCCCTGTGTCTCACTCTGCTGACAGACTTCTCCTGGCTGCCCGTGAGCCCGGGCACATCACCAGGCAGGAGGAGACAAGCCGTGCTCCTTGCCCCTTGCCTCCCACCCTCTCCACATCTCCAGTAAAAGGTGCCGTTGGGGAGGGCTTTGCAAAGGGAGCCACCGGGCGTGAGCCGCGCGGCGTGAGGGCCGAGGGAGGCTGCAGCGGCTCCGTGCTGCTCCACTGCTCATGTCCCATGGCTGCACATAGCCAGGGTTAATCCGTGAGGCACCTGCCACACAGGGAAAGCAGCTCTTTGGAGACAGCTTTGTCTTTCTTTCTTCCTTCCTTCCTTCCTTTCTTTCTTTCTTTCTTTCTTCCTTTCTTCCTTTCTTTCTTTCTTTCTTTCTTTCTTTCTTTCTTTCTTTCTTTCTTTCTTTCTTTCTTTCTTTCTTTCTTTCTTTCTTTCTTTCTTTCTTTCTTTCTTTCTTTCTTTCTTTCTTTCTTTCTTTCTTTCTTTCTTTCTTTCTTCTCCTTCCTTCCTTCCTTCCTTCCTTCCTTCCTTCCTTCCTTCCTTCCTTCCTTCCTTCCTTCCTTCCTTCCTTCCTTCCTTCCTTCCTTCCTTCCTTCCTTCCTTCCTTCCTTCCTTCCTTCCTTCCTTCCTTCCTTCCTTCCTTCCTTCCTTCCTTCCTTCCTTCCTTCCTTCCTTCCTTCCTTCCTTCCTTCCTTCCTTCCTCCTTTCCTTTCCTTTCCTTTCCTTTCCTTTCCTTTCCTTTCCTTTCCTTTCCTTTCCTTTCCTTTCCTTTCCTTTCCTTTCCTTTCCTTTCCTTTCCTTTCCTTTCCTTTCCTTTCCTTTCCTTTCCTTTCCTTTCCTTTCCTTTCCTTTCCTTTCCTTTCCTTTCCTTTCCTTTCCTTTCCTTTCCTTTCCCTTCCTTCTCCCCCCCACACTGGTTTTCCAAGCACTATCTCTCCTCTGCTTTTCACTCTTGCAGGGTGTGGGAGGGAACATGTAGGGTCATGAAGAGCTTCCTCTTCCCAGGCAGACAGCCTGAGCAGAAACTTGACGTGGCCAGTGTGGGCAGGATGCATGATGAGGTGTTCAAATGTTGGAGTCTTAACACAGGAGTTCTCCAGCTTTGCAGTCATCACCTTCACCAAACTTTATGTACTCGGGGACACTGATGTCTCTGACGGACTGAGTCCAAGCAATGGTTGGACTCAATGATCCCAGGGATCTTTCCCAATCTGAATGGTTCTATGATTCTATGAAAAAGACCTTCACTGGAACCTGTACCTTGCTCTTGTCACCCTCCTGGGGAGGCTAATCCAGAAACCACAAATGTCCTCATGTTCAGAGGTGCTGAGGAGATTTGTTGCCTTGTTAAGAAAGACATCAGGCAGGTGGTCCTTGAACTCTGCTCTGTGTCCTTTTTTCTCTCTGCAGAGCTTCAGGCTGGGAGGGTCTGGCCTCATCCCCTGACATTCCAAAAAGAACAGAACCACAGACGGGTTTGGGTTGGAAGGGACCTTCAAGATCATTCAGATCCAACCCCCTGCATGGGCAGGGACACCTCCCACCAGCCCAGGCTGCTCCAAGCCCCATCCAACCTGCCCTTCAACACTGCCAGGGATGGGACAGCCAGATCTTCTTCAGGCTGGCCAGTGCAGACAACTGGGTGACTCTTGGGCTCTTCCATTATTCATCCCACTGGACTGATCTCATGGAGATGGTTCGAAAGGTCACCTTGGTATTAACCTGCTGAATGGGGAGATGCCATAGGCTGGAAATTGAGCCTGTCACACCAGACTGATTCTCATTGATGGTGTTTGATTTGCCATTAATATTAATTGCAGTTTTTGAGGGACAGCCACAAAGATTTGCCACCTGTTCACTGTCTCAGCAGTGTTTGCTGCTGGAGAAACATAAACACGGTCCAGAAGTTGTTCTTCCAAGGCTGAACTTCCTCCTGCAATGAAGCACAGAGATGAACAAAGAGGAGGTTCTCAGAAGACTGAAGTGCAGCAGAGGAAACGGAGCCTCTGGGACATGCCACCCTCAATTCACAAGCCACCCATAGCTCCTGGGATGGTATTGGAGGAGAAAGCAGGAACCTCCTGAAGACCATCAGGATCATCTGGTAGATGCGTGGGACAAACAGGCAGCAGCTGGATCTCCTGGTGCTTCTATCCCAGTGCTGTCCAGGTGAAAGATACTCTGGAAACTCAGGATAACCCATATGAAGCCACTACACTGGATCTTCTCCTGCTGCCAGCACCATGCAGGTCTTCTCCTGCAGGCCAGACCACGCAAAAAGGCACCTTGCAAAGAATTCTTGCAAAGCCCAACCACCTCTGCATGAGTCTGTGGTTCCTGCAGGGCATTTCTGCCCTGTCCAACAAGCAGGAACACCATGGCTGGAGGCCACGTCCATCCTCTTCAAGAACAGGATGGTGCTGCTCACAGAAATGGGGGTGGGTTTGTGGCACCTGTGGGCTGGCTGGTGAAAAGGGGAGCCTGGTGTCTTGGAGTGAACGGGCTGATGCTTTTCTTTACCAGCAGTCATTGAAAAGTAAGGTTGGCTGACACTGGTTGTCTTGGCTTCTTCTGTACTCCACTGAAGAACGGGAAGAGCTTCAGCTTCCAGCTCACAGGCACTGCTGCTTGCAGAGGACAAACCAGCCCCTGCTGGTGTCCTGCTGCTGAAGGAAGACGAGCAGGGGACAGGGTTGAATGAGGCTCCTCATTCTTCAAGGGCTGCAAGTGGTGAGATGAGCCACGTGAGTTATATGGTTGGCCAGCAATACTGGTCAGCTTTCACTGGTATTTCTAAAACAGTCTGAGAGGAAACAAGAAGAGAAGATGTTTTCTTTTGGTCTTTTCAGAATGAAAAGTTCCCAGGTTGCATTACAGACACCAGCTGAGGATCAGGTGAAACCTACACTAAATCATTAGCCAGTGGAAAGAAAACCTGTCTTTCTTAATGGGAAAGTTGGACCCAAACTGGGGGCAAGTGGGCATCCTTTTTGCAGGCATGTTGGAGCTGGCCAAAAGAATCAGAATCCCAGGCTGGTTTGGGTTGGGAGGGACCTTCAAGATCATCCAGATCCAACCCCCTGCATGGGCAGGGACACCTCCCACCAGCCCAGGCTGCTCCAAGCCCCATCCAACCTGCCCTTCAACACTGCCAGGGATGGGGCAGCCACAGCTTCCCTGGGCAACCTGGGCCAGTCCATCTTTGATGAAAAAATACGCTTTGCAGGCAAATCACGGGGTTTTTTCTGTGCCACGTGGCTGAGGGGAGAGGATGGGAGACAGGGACGTTGTCACCAGTGACGTGGTGACCACCTTGCTGGGAGGAGATGGGTACAGAGCATGAGCTGGGGACCACACGTGGTCTTGGTAGTTTTTGGAGTACATAATAAATGGCCTATGTGAGCATCTGGAGTGTGAAACAAGATCATCTGGAGAGGGAAAAGGACATTGTAAAATATAAGTATCAAACCATTGCACTGGGCAGAGCTTCCTACAGTCTTCCCAGTGTTTTGTGGGGAAGCAGGGGTGGCACAGGTCTGGTGCCTGGCACGTCCCTTCAACCCAACCTCCAACACCCCTCAAGTGAGCCGAATGTCAGCAGTTGTGGAAGAAGCTACTTCAACAGGAGCAGAGGCAGTCAAAGTTGACCGCAGAGCATTCACATTCACTGAGCTGCTGACCACATACAAGAGAGACTAATGCAACCATCACCAGCTCCTGTTTGGAAGTGATCTCGGCTGAGGAAGGAGCACGAGATTCTCTGTCTCTGTGCAGGCAAAATACAGGGTGGTGGCCAGAGCTTGGCAGTCACCATATCACCCCATCACTGAGAGGTGGAAACGGACACCTGAGAAGAACCTGCCTGCAGAGAGGAATTCCACAGACACCAGACTTGGGAGATGCCAAATGATCCTATTACAGACTTAGCAAAGCAGTGGGGATTAGGGAAGATAAAACAACTTCCAGTGCTGGTCTCTGCCTTTCTTCCCTCTTTTGTTTGTCTAAATAGCTGTTTTGGTGAGTGCAGGGGAATAATAGGAGGCAATTATTGCTCCATGTAATGTTCCGTGTTTGGTTTTGTAATCCTTCAGCTCCGTTCATTTTCATTTTAAGCAAAAAAGTTCCCCCTGGAATATCATAATCGCCTTTCAGCTTTCCCTGCTGCCAAAGGGCTCCTGGCTTTGTGTGCACCTGATGGCAAGGCAAGGTTAGTGGCATCCCCAGGGCTCGGGGCATTGAATGCTCCTTGCCTGGGCTGGGATGCTGGGATCCTGACACACACACCCCCCCACAAAAAAAAGAAGCAGGAGCAAATCCACCCAGGCCCAGCTCAGCCAGGGCTCAGCTTCTTTCACCTTCAGGGACCCAGGGAGGGATTCTGAACGGCACCGAAGCAGCCAGATGAAGCCAGGGGGGCTTTTCAAAAGCAGCTTTTCAACACTTCTGAGACATCTGACCTTACCGGAGCTTTTCGTCAGCTTTTAGACCCTGAAAATGTCCATCCATCCTCTCCTTAGTAGGTGATCTCTTCTAAAATCTCCTTAGGATGATCTAGTGGGGGTTCCCCTACCCTTCCCTCCATTGGCTCACCTTGTCCCTCCAGCCTCTCCTTAGGAGGAACAAGCAGATGTCTCAGAAGTGCTGCTGGCCCTCAGCCTTTACTCAGGTCTGGACTGATGGGATTTGGGGGGGAGGTGGGAAGATTTTGCCCCAGTAAACCTTGCTCACCTAGTTCTGCAGGTACCATGGGGGATCAAAGCTGGGGGGACATCAGGTTTTCCTGCTGTAGCTGCTGTCTGTCCCATCCCTGACACTTGCTGCCTGCTTCCTTGGAGGCTGAATCCACCCCCCTCCCTGGGAACCCCAGCACTAAGGTTGCTGTGGTGTCATCCCAGCAGGTTTGTGAGCTGGTGCTGTCGTGTGTGTTGCACATCTGCTGGTTGAGGCCCTCCAGGAGTGGGTGTGCTGGCCTGATGGGGCTGCCTGGGTCAGGAAATACATTTAGTGTGAGGGTGGTGAGAGCCTGGCCCAGGTTGCCCAGGGAAGCTGTGGCTGCCCCATCCCTGGCAGTGTTGAAGGGCAGGTTGGATGGGGCTTGGAGCAGCCTGGGCTGGTGGGAGGTGTCCCTGCCCATGCAGGGGGTTGGATCTGGATGATCTTTAGGGTCCCTTACAACCCAAACCATTCTGTTCTCTGATTCTAGGATAAAATCAAGCACATGGTCTTCATTTCACTGAAGTGACCCAAGAAGAGACCTTCCTCAGGGCCAGTCTCTGCCATTTTTCTTCCACTTTCCCCCAGATTTACCTTCCTTAATACGCAGTGCTGGAAATTCACCTTTTTTTCTGGAATTTATCCCCACTTTCCTGTTTTTTCCTTGTTGACTAATATTTGAAAAGCAAAACATGACCTGCCTACAGAAAGCTGGCCTAGATGGACACCTGGAGTCGATTTGATGGAACGTGGGGGGTTTTGGGTCCTTTTTTGGATGTTGGGTTTGAGATCCATTTTAGCCATTCTTTGCCATATCAAAGTTTATGAGCTGTGCAGAGGAACTTAATTGCATCAGATTTTTTCTGTCAGGAGCTGTGCTTTTCTGTCAGATTTTATCTGACAACAAAGAATGGTTCATGCACTGCTGCTGGCACATCAGAATTCATGAGCAGCTGCTGAGGGATGACATTTGCTCCAGAAGCTGGTGAACTTTTTACCTGTGCAGAGCAGTCCTACCATTGTGCCTGCACAGGAGTAGGGCAGGAAACACCTGGAAAAGACCCCCCAAAATATTCGGTTGGGCAGAAGGAAGATGGCATGGTAGCCACACTCTGTCCCAGCCAACTCCCACAAACAGGAGGAGCTTCTCACTGCCTCAGGTCTCCCCAGTGCTCCTCACCCACGGTGGTGCCATTTCTGCACGTGACAGGCTGGAGAGGTGCAAACTGCATGAGGTTCCACAAGGCTCTGCAATCCCAAGCACAAATGCAGATTGGGTGTAGAATGGGTTGGAAACAATCCAGAGGAGAAGGACTTGGGGGTGCTGGTGGATGAGGAGCTCAACATGATTTGGCACCGGGTGCTGGAGCCCAGAAACCAACCCTGTCCTGGGCTGTGTCACCAGCAGCGTGGGCAGCAGGGCCAGGGAGGGGATTGTCCCCTCTGCTCTGGGGAGACCCCCTGGAGAGCTGTGTCCAGTTCTGGAGCCCCCAACACAAGAAGGACATGGAGCTCCTGGAGAGAGTCCAGAGGAGGCCACAGAGATGATCCAAGGGCTGGAGCAGCTCTGCTCTGGAGACAGGCTGGGAGAGTTGGGGTGTTCAGCCTGGAGAAGAGAAGGCTCCAGGGAGACCTGAGAGCACCTTCCAGTGCCTGAAGGGGCTCCAGGAAAGCTGGGGAGGGGCTTGGGACAAGGGCAGGGAGGGAGAGGACAAGGGGGGGATGGATGGAAACTGGGAGAGGGAGATTGAGGTGAGACATGAGGAGGGAATTCTGGAGTGTGAGGGTGGTGAGAGCCTGGCCCAGGTTGCCCAGGGAAGCTGTGGCTGCCCCATCCCTGGCAGTGTTGAAGGGCAGGTTGGATGGGGCTTGGAGCAGCCTGGGCTGGTGGGAGGTGTCCCTGCCCATGCAGGGGGTTGGATCTGGATGATCTTGAAGGTCCCTTCCAACCCAAACCGGGCTGGGATGCTAAGATCTCTGGTTTGCATTCCCAGGGAAGGACAGGGCTGTTCCCAGCAGCGTGTCCCTGGGGGTATCTCAAGACACACTCTGGTGACTGTTCCTATTCATAGCAACAATATGAACTGAAATGAAATATCAGAGGCCCATCTGATTCAGCATATCTCTCTTTCAGATCTGTCTGTTGCAAAGAATATTGGAAGCACAATACAGAGCCTTCAGACACCTGCTCTGCTTCATTACCCAACCCACGCCAGTTTTCCATGTTTTATTGAATTGGTCACTCAGTCATAGTAAACATGGCAGGAAAAGAACAGGAAATAAAAGGAACTAATAAAGGAAAGCAAGCTTTCCAAATCTCTTCTCCACTGAAAAAGAAAGCTAGGGACTTCTGCAGAGTTTATCCAGGAGAAAACCACCCTTCCTTAGAATAAAACTGTGCAGTGGGACAGAAAAGAAGATGTTCCTGCAGAAGAAATGTATTCTTTAGCAGGACAAATTAAAGATGTCTGAGAAGATAGGCTTGGCCATCTCGCCCACTTCTTCCCTGGGGATGATGAGGAGATAGCAAAGCCACCTATGGAGGGGCTGGGCAGGGCTGCCTGGTCCCTTTTGCTGCCTGCCCATCTCTACATACCCCAGAGCTTCTTAGTATGTTGTGAAAGTGAAGATGTTTAGTTTGCCGTGACATCTTATTTTCTGTTCTGCTGCACAGTGTTATTTTAGCTCCGAGCAGCCTCCTCTCAGATCCACTCAGAGGAACTTCGTGCTGGCAGAACATCCTGCATTCAGGTGTGTGTGTGTGGAGGGGGGGGATACAGGGGAGGGTTGTGTCTTGCCGTGTTGCTCTGTGGTGTCACCCCGCTCAGGTCCCCCCCCGGTGCCTGCAGGAAGGATTCACGTGGGATGGAGGGGTAACAGAAACTGTCATGACATTTAGGATAGGAAGAAAAGCTCAACATGGAATTGTCATGGAAATAAACGAGCCCTCCTTCATGTCAGGGGTGAACTGGGGGGTAATTCATGCTGTCTGCTGGTAGCATCTCCAGTTTGGTAATTAGGAAACGCTCAATCAGTCTTGGAGCAGGAGTTGGTGTCCCTCCCTCAGCTCCTTCTCCCTGGATGAGTGTCAAGATTTGGAAGAAGGGCCCACGAGAAGCAGCCTGGAGTCCTCCTCCCTGGCCAGCTCTGGACCTTGGAGATGTGAGCACCAGGACACTACATCTGAAGAAGTCCACAGTCCATCTTCTCCAGTGCCCAGCAATGCTTCAGGTCTTCCTGCAAGAGGTTGCCCAGGTTTCACATGGCAGCTGAAGGACCTCTCCAGTTCACAGGCTGCATTTCAATTCAATTAGAGACTGGATCAGGAACATTTCTCTTGCATTTACTGTCAAAATCAGGTAGATTTAAATGTTGGTTCCCTGCCCAGGAAAGTGTAATAATAACGTCCTGATAATATTGCACAGTTTAGAGCAGCCTTTCCCCCCTTTTCTTTAAACAAATGATGACAAAGATGGACAGACTTGGAGGCACAAGAAGATAACTCAGGAATGATATGATGGGATTTGTCTCCAGCCTCAGGTCAAAGTCTCCAGCCCCTGCACCTTGTACATCTTGAAGTGTCTTTTCAGCAGCTGTCTGGGCTGCATCTATTCAGTTGCCTGGAGATTAAAAGCTCTGCTAAAACAAACAACGTTCACCAGACTCTTGTCTGGGACAATGACAGAACAAATAGTCCCCTCCAGGCACACTTTGAAGCCTAACTTTGGATCTTCCTCAAAATCCCCAAGCCAGATGTAAACTCTTTCTTAGCTAACACAACATAAGTTGACTGGGGTATCTCCTCCATCCTGGATGACTCCTTGGCACCCAGACTGGCAGAAAACACCACTTTTTGCTTCAGCTGGGGTTTCTTTCCCCCCAGCATAAGAAGGACCTGGGTGGAGTTCAGAGGAGGCCATGAAGGTGATCTGAGATATGAGATCTGGAGCAGCTCTGCTCTGGAGCCAGGCTGGGAGAGTTGGGGTGTTCAGCCTGGAGAAGAGAAGGCTCCAGGGAGACCTGAGAGCACCTTCCAGTGCCTGAAGGGGCTCCAGGAAAGCTGGGGAGGGACTTGGGACAAGGGCAGGGAGGGAGAGGACAAAGGGGATGGATGAAAACTGGAAGAGGGAGATTGAGGTGAGACATGAGGAGGGAATTCTGGAGTGTGAGGGTGGTGAGAGCCTGGCCCAGGTTGCCCAGGGAAGCTGTGGCTGCCCCATCCCTGGCAGTGTTGAAGGGCAGGTTGGATGGGGCTTGGAGCAACCTGGGCTGGTGCCCATGCAGGTAGTTTGATCTTGATGATCTTGAAGGTCCTTTGCAACTCCAACCATGATGTGATTCTCTGATCCGACCACTTCTCGACTCTGCAGAACCACCCAGTCCACTCGAGGTGGAGGGTGGAGAGAAGCACCAAACCATTGCTGAGCTTTGGTGGTGTGCACCAAGCACATGAATATTCACAGACACATCGTCAGGCTTTCATCTTCTTTACACCATCAAAAGTGTGTTTACAACTATTGCCCATGCAGGGGGTTGGAGCTGGATGATCTTGAAGGTCCCTCCCAACCCAAACCAGCCTGGGATTCTGATTCTTTTGGCCAGCTCCAACATGCCTGCAAAAAGGATGCCCATGTGCCCCCCAGTTTGGGTCCAACTTTCCCATTAAGAAAGACAGGTTTTCTTTCCACTGGCTAATGATTTAGTGTAGGTTTCACCTGATCCTCAGCTGGTGTCTGTAATGCAACCTGGGAACTTTTCATTCTGAAAAGACCAAAAGAAAACATCTTCTCTTCTTGTTTCCTCTCAGACTGTTTTAGAAATACCAGTGAAAGCTGACCAGTATTGCTGGCCAACCATGTAACTCACGTGGCTCATCTCACCACTTGCAGCCCTTGAAGAATGAGGAGCCTCATTCAACCCTGTCCCCTGCTCGTCTTCCTTCAGCAGCAGGACACCAGCAAGGGCTGGTTTGTCCTCTGCAAGCAGCAGTGCCTGTGAGCTGGAAGCTGAAGCTCTTCCCGTTCTTCAGTGGAGTACAGAAGAAGCCAAGACAACCAGTGTCAGCCAACCTTACTTTTCAATGACTGCAGGTAAAGAAAAGCATCAGCCCGGTCACTCCGAGACACCAGGCTCCCCTTTTCACCAGCCAGCCCACAGGTGCCACAAACCCACCCCCATTTCTGTGAGCAGCACCATCCTGTTCTTGAAGAGGATGGACGTGGCCTCCAGCCATGGTGTTCCTGCTTGTTGGACTGGCAGAAATGCCCTGCAGGAACCACAGACTCATGCAGAGGTGGTTGGGCTTTGCAAGAATTCTTTGCAAGGTGCCTTTTTGCGTGGTCTGGCCTGCAGGAGAAGACCTGCATGGTGCTGCCAGCAGGAGAGGATCCAGTGCAGTGGCTAGATGATCCTGAAGGTCCCTTCCAACCCGAGCCATCCTATGATTCTATGACTCTATGAAGTTAAATCTCAAAGCAGCAACGTCCCTCTCCAGCTTTCCTGCAGGCCCCTTCAGGCTCTGGAATGTTGCTATAAGGTCTCCCCAGAGAAGAGACCTGCACCTTCACCCTCTCTAGTTAGGGTTTCTGCTTGCTTAAATCACCCAAATCTGAGCTGAAAGGACTCTTCCACTGAGGAGTTTAAAACATGAAGAGCACCTTGTTTGTTACACTGGGAGTGTCTTTGTTTCACTCGTGCAAGGTGGTTTTGTCTGGCTCCCTAAATCCTGCAGCTGGTCCCGAGGGAATTCCAGGGGTGGGCACTCGGAGTTGGCTCGGTTGGGCCTTCCCTTCTTGCTCACCTAGTGAAAAACCCCTGCTAAGTGCTCAGAGCAGCTGAAACACCAAGCCTGAACCCCCAGCTTGGCAGCAGAGAGAGGACAAGTGACAATCTGCAAGAAATGCACGTTTTGAAGCTTTGGAGAAGCGTGCTGGGGAGATGGGGGGTGGGAGGAAGGAGAAGGGGACAATAATGCATAAGGCACAAGGCAAATGAATCAGTCCTCTTTCCCCTGCCTGTTGCAATGCTATTGAACACGAGTAATCACCAGGTTCCTATTTTTTTTAGTAGTATTATTTTGATACCAGGAGGCTAAAGAGTGGGGATGGTGCTACTTGAGTGGGGATGAGCTGAAAGCTGCAGTCACATCTGCAGTGGTGCTTCACCAAGATTTCCATCTGAGTTTGTGCTTTCATTGTGGAAAGGGCCTTCATTTTTTTAAATTATTATTATTTTTTCTTCTTCTTTTTTTTTTTTTCCCTTTTTAATTCTTTCCTGCTTAGGTTGGTGGGGAGTTGCAGAAAAAGGAGGGCGGGGGTTGGTGAGCGTTAGAGCAGAGAGATTGGGTAAAATTATTTTCCCTTCATGCTTGGCCGGGTCTCAGGGTGGAAAAAAAATTAAAATAAAATAAAATACAACATAAATAAATAAATAAAATAAAACAGGGGACCCAGCTCAGGGCTGGTGGGAGATGGTAGATAAAAAGCAGCTTCATTTCTAACTGACATTCCATGCGTTCGGCCCGACTGGGGGAAGGTGGGAGGGGGGGGGGAGGAACAACAATGAGAGAGAGGAACCTCCAGAGAAACCATCCCTGAATTCCCCACGCTGGGCTGAGGTGACACCAGGCTGGGGAAGAAGGAAAAGCAAGAGGCAGGGCTGTGCTTTGGAAGGTTTTTGATAGCCCCAACCTCCCACCCCTGGGAGGAGAGGCAAGGGGAGCAGAGGGCTGGCACTGCTGTGGTTGGGGGCACGAGGAGCCCCCCAGGATCTGGGGTGATGTGGGGTCTCTGCAGCCAGCAGGGCTGTGGGGCAGAGGCTGCCAGAACCATCTGAGAGAGTTAGATGTGAGCTTGCAGCCCAGAAACCAACCAAGCAAAAGAGGTGTGACCAGCAGGTCAAGGGAGGGGATTCTCCCCCTCTGCTCTCCTGAGACCCCACCTGGAGACCTGTGTCCAGTTCTGGAGCCCCCAACACAAAAAGGACGTGGAGCTGTTGGAGCAAGTCCAGAGGAGGCCACAGAGATGATGGAAGGGCTGGAGCAGCTCTGCTCTGGAGCCAGGCTGGGAGAGTTGGGGTGTTCAGCCTGGAGAAGAGAAGGCTCCAGGGAGACCTTAGAGCACCTTCCAGTGCCTGAAGGGGCTCCAGGAAAGCTGGGGAGGGGCTTGGGACAAGGGCAGGGAGGGAGAGGACAGGGGGGGATGGATAAAAACTGGGAGAGGGGAGATTGAGACATGAGGAGGGAATTCTGGAGTGTGAGGGTGGGGAGAGCCTGGCCCAGGTTGCCCAGGGAAGCTGTGGCTGCCCCATCCCTGGCAGTGTTGAAGGGCAGGTTGGATGGGGCTTGGAGCAGCCTGGGCTGGTGGGAGGTGTCCCTGCCCATGCAGGGGGTTGGATCTGGATGATCTTGAAGGTCCCTTCCACCCCAACCCAGTCTGGGATGCTATGATTCCATGAAATAGGGTCTCAGCAAAGCTTCCTCTTTTCTGTCCTTCAGTGGTGTTGGTGCTCTCTCCTGGAGGTGTTCTGGACTCTGTGTGGGAGGGGTTTGTTTCTTAATGCAGACCTGGAGTAGCCACTTCTTTTCCTCTCTAACAATCAAACTTTAGATTTTCTCTTTTTTTTTCCTTTGTGCAGCACCAGAGTTGGGGCTGCTCAGCCTGGAGAAGAGAAGGCTCCAGGGAGACTTCATAGCAGCCCTGCAGTGTCTGTGATGGTGTGAATGGTTCCAGCTACCCTGATGGAACACACAGGAGGATCTAGAGGGAGGGTCTTCAGGATCCTGAAGGACCCGGGAGGGGCGGGACAGGGGGCTCAGAATTCCCTCCCACTTCCTCCCATGCCCTATAAAAGCCAGGAGAACAACCAGCCCAACCCTCCTGGTGTCCTGGAGGCTCTTTCCTTTTCCTGCACCATGTGCTCTGCAGAATCCAGCTCCATCAGGTGCTGGGAAGAGCCCTGGACCCCTCTCCTGAGCTGGCCTTGCTGCAAGGGACCCTCACCCACCTCTTCCTGCCACCATCGAGGTCAGGTTGGTGCCTATTTGTGTGTCAGTGTATGTGCCTGCTCCTCATCTCACTGCCCTTTCCATGTCCTAGTAAACCTGTTGCAGCTTTAATTTCCAACCTTCAAGTCTCTTCTTTATTCCCTTTTTACCTTCCCTTGGATGATGGAGGGGGTAGCAGAGCAGTTCTGCCCTCTGGCTTGTGGTTTGCCTTGCCTGCTGACCTACTGGAAAGCTGGAGAGGGACTCTTTGTTTGGGCATGGAGTGATGGGACAAAGGGGAAGGGTTTTAAACTGGAAGAGGGAAGATTGAGGTGAGACATGAGGAGGGAATTCTGGAGTGTGAGGGTGGTGAGAGCCTGGCCCAGGTTGCCCAGGGAAGCTGTGGCTGCCCCATCCCTGGCAGTGTTGAAGGGCAGGTTGGATGGGGCTTGGAGCAGCCTGGGCTGGTGGGAGGTGTCCCTGCCCATGCAGGAGGGTGGATCCAGATGGTCTTGAAGGTCCCTTCCAACCCAAACCATTCCATGATTCTATGGACATGGGACATGTCCGTGGGGAGGCTGTGATGGCCCCACCTGAGCAGAGGAGTGTCTCAGTGGGTCAAATAGTCTCTGGCAAAGATTGTTTGAGATGCCTTTGCTTTTTTTCTTGGTAAGGATGGACAAGCCTGGTCATGGTCAAAGTACATCTGGCTCTTCTGAGTGGAAACTGCTGTAGCCCTGTGAGGTTCAGCTGAGCAGCCTGGGTGCTCAGGGGTGTCAGACCTTGGTTCTGTGCGTTGCTTGGTGTCCCTCTTTCAAATCCCTGAGCAGCTGGTGTGGTTCAGGTGGGAAGGAGGGAAGGGCTGTTTGGCACTGAGCAGGGCTGGTCCTGGTGTCCTGATGCTGGGAGCAAGCAGATACTGCTCTCTTCTCCACTCTAGTAACTTCCATGAGCAGCCCAGCTCCTTCCCTGCACACAAATGCTGATGGCCTGCTGGGGCTTGCTTAGTGATTTCCTTATCAACTGCTTTAAGATTACAAAAAGCTCTTTCTTACCCCAGATTCTAGGTTTATCTCTCTGCTTTGCATAATGCCCTCAGCACCTGGAGGTCCTGGTGGCAATTTCAAGCCTGGGTTGAGGGTGGAGTAACATTGCAATGCTATTGCTTGCAAGCCCAGTTAATTCTTCTGGAACTGCTGGAGTGCTGGTGGTGTCATGGAGCCCTTTTGCACCTTTCTCCAGAGGTTGCTTGTGTGTGTCTTTGCACTTCTTCAAAGAACTGAAGGAGGGATCTGAAGGTTTGGGTGGAGAAGAGCCTGTGACATGAGAATTCCTTCCTTTCACCCACCTAAGGCTGAAAAAGCCAGAGATAAAATAGATCAGCAGAGCACCTACCCTAGAGCACAGAGTGTTTTCAAAAGCAGAGCTGAGACAGCAAGTGGCTGTGGAAACACTGCCTGGCTATGTTTGGGAAATCAAAAAGGGGAATAAGCCCTTTTTTTTTAAATTTCCCCTTCCAGCAGAGGCTTGTCACTGCTCTGAAATGCCTGCTCTCAGCTGGCTGTCCTGCTGAAAAGCTGGACATCCCTTCCAGGTCCCAGGCCTCTGGCATAGTCCTGCCACTGGATGCTCCCAGGGACACCTGCTCCAGCCCAGAGGTGTGATTGTCAGTGGAATGAGAACAAAAAGTCACTAATTAGACAGCAGACACCTTTTGGGATGCTGCTACATGATGGGGATGGGGGGGGAAAGGCTTTTGCTTTGCTTGTTTCTCAGTGGGGCTGGGAATCAGGAGCTGCCTTCCTGAAATTTTCTTTGAAGTGCCACTGGCAGGTGAGCAACGAGGTGCTCAGGTTGTTCATTTCCAAAGTTATTTCAAGTGGGATACCTTTAAGCATGAAGATCAGGTGCATTGCAGCTGGCTGCCTAGCTGGAGCTTTTCCAAGGGGCTTGTGCCTCCTTCAAAAGGCCTGTCTGCAAGCAGCTGGCAGAGGCCCTGCTCCCAGCCAAAAAAAGCCTGACATGAACTGCTTTCTGTGTGTAAAATGCAAGGTGTAGCACCTCCTGCTGCTCCCACCAAGTGCCCTGCCATGGAGGAGCAGCCTCAGGAGCTGGGCTCAGCTTGAAGGCATCTGGTGTGAACCTCACCCTGGGTTGCCTGCGCCAGGGCGAAGCTGAAAACAGGGGCTGGGGGAGGTTGGAGCAACCTGCCCCACTGCCTGGGGCTGCAGGGTGGTCTGTGGGTGCAGCTGGGTCACCTCCTCAAGCTCTTGGGGGTTGCTGGGTTGGCAAGCCCTGCTGTGGAGCAGCCACGGGTTGTTTCTTGGCTGCTGGTGCTTCTTGAACACGTAGACTCCCCTGAATTCTGCAACTTCTTCCTGCTTTAGATTCCCTCGTCCTCCCCCTTGACTGCCCCTGGTGTCAGGATGAGACAGAGCCCTCTGAACCCTTTAGAGACAAAAAAAATAAATTAAAAAGGATGTTTATAGAATCCCAGACAGGTTTGGGTTGGAAGGGACCTTCAAGATCATCCAGCTCCAACCCCTGCATGGGCAGGGACACCTCCCACCAGCCCAGGCTGCTCCAAGCCCCATCCAACCTGCCCTTCAACACTGCCAGGGATGGGGCAGCCACAGCTTCCCTGGGCAACCTGGGCCAGGCTCTCACCACCCTCACACTCCAGAATTCCCTCCTCATGTCTCACCTCAATCTCCCCTCTTCAAGGGGTAAGATCACTTCAGCAGAGTGGGAATTGCACCTGGCAGCCTGTTTCCTAAGCCCTCAGCTCTGGGAAGCACTTCAGCACAATTCCAACCTGGATTGCACAAGTTCTCCTTCCTGGCTTTGGACAGATGACTCCTAGGTTTGGTCACGTTCTTCAGGGTCCTGCTGGATGGGATGGAGCCTTTCCTTCCCCCCAGCCCAAGGATGAGGAATCAGAGCTCGTGTCAAACAGGCAGCTGGTTCTTCAGTGTCTCCCCCTCCTGCCTTCAAAACCTGCCTCCTGCCCAAGCTCATGTCAAAACGTTCTGCTTTGGAAGCTGCATGATGAGTTTGCTTGACAGGTAGAAGTACTTGGATGTGCTGGGTGCTTCATGTTTCACATGGGAACCAACTGAAGATCTTTTTAGTTGAAAGAAGTGTTTTCTCAGTGCCTTGTTAACCTCTTGCTGTCCAGCTGGAGGGAATATTCCTGCACACCTGAATTAGCCCAGATTTTATTTCCAGGTTTGGGTCTTAGAGGCAGGGTTAAGAGAGCCTTGATTTTGATTGAAATTAGAGAGACACTCCATCATGCAGTGAAACTGATGGACTTGACCAGCAGTAGAGCCTGATGGTGACTCTGAGTGTGGACCAGTGCCAGGAGAAGCCTGTTTGCCTTCTGCACCCTCAGCTTTGCCTTCTGCACCCTCTGTGTCAGAAAATAGCAAGTGGACTCACAGGACCAAGAGGAGGTTTCACCAGGTTGAACATAAATCTCCATGCTCACAGTGTTGCCTTCATCTGGTGCTTTAAGGTCTCCAAGGAAAATGTAGCTGTTCTCAGTGTTTCACTTTAGGTCTCAAGCATCTTGAGCATAACCTTGAGAAGAGAAGACTCTGGGGAGACCTCATTGCATCTACCAGAGCTTGAAGGGGTTCCATGAAACCTGGGGAGGGCTTGCAGGGAGAGGAGAAGAGGGGATGGATGAAAACTGGAAGAGGGGAGATTGAGGTGAGACATGAGGAGGGAATTCTGGAGTGTGAGGGTGGTGAGAGCCTGGCCCAGGTTGCCCAGGGAAGCTGTGGCTGCCCCATCCCTGGCAGTGTTGAAGGGCAGGTTGGATGGGGCTTGGAGCAGCCTGGGCTGGTGAGAGGTGTCCCTGCAGGGAGATTGGATCTGGATGATCTTCAAGGTCCTTTCCAACTCAAGCCATTCCATGATCTTCCAGGAAGCCCTGGAAATCCTTTGTCCTGTTCCTAGCAGACATTGGGCTTCTCCTCTTCTTCCTTCTGGGCTTGTCCTGATGAAGGTGCTCGATCCTGCACATGAAACGCAGCACGTGGCCTGGATTTCTCCTCTTTCTGCCCAGGGAAATGATGCAAATACCTTCTGCCCATACCCCCTTTCACTGAAGGGGGAGAGCACTGAAGTCTAGCTGTATCTTGGGAAGGGATTTTCAGAGCTCTGTGCTTCTGGTCCTGCTTCTTTCAGGCCTTAAACAGGACCAGTTTTCTTCCCCCCACCATAGAACCTGCACAGAGCCTGAGGGGCCTTGATCCATGGGCAACAGGGTAAATACTGCTGCTGGTTGCCCATCCTCTTTGTCCTGGTTTGAGCCAGGATGAAGCCAGTTTTTCTTTTGCTGATTCTATCTTTACTAACAACCAACTGCCTTCTTCCTTTACCCCCCAAGTCCTACCTCATGTCAGGAAAGCCTTCAAGCTTACGTCGTTTTCAAATGAAAAATTACTTGTTACCCATCCAATTTCTCTGAGAGGAAATGCTATTAAATCCCCAGGAGAAAGTGCATTAGAGCTGGACCTTCAGAAGCAGACCCTTGAAGAAACTTTTTTTCAGTCATTCCACATAACTTCCATTGTGCCTGCCATTATGCAGCAGATGAACATTTGCTTGAACAATTAGATGTGGGTGTGGGGAAGAAAGAGTGTGGCTTGCCTGAGATCATTGAAACCTGGCTGTTTTGGGTGATTCATTTTCTTCCAACTAGGCTGCCCATAATAAGCTTTTCTTCTTTGGCTTTGTCTTGTTTCCCATTTCAGTCGACCACAATGCCTGAAGAATTGAAAGAATGTCTCTCCTCATGTCCTTGTGCTGCCACTGAGCCTGGCAAACAAAAAAATGAAATATTTAAACCACTAAACAACAAGAGAAAAAGAGGAGGAGGAGGAGGCAGAGCAGATGAAAAAGGAAACAAGTGCTGTGCCTTCTGGTGATGGCAACTTGGGGCATGAAGGCCTTGAGAAATGTCATGGAGTAAAGGAAGGGAGATGAGTTTTTCTGCTCCTAGTTGGAAGGGGGAAAAAAAAAACCATCTGGGTGCATAAGAGATGGCAGAGTATCTGCTGAGTTGGCTTGGCAGTCCTGCCAGGTGGAGCCTGGGGATGCACAGCAGACCTCATGTCCTGCTTGCACTTCAGTTGGAGTAACCTGTGGTAGTGGGGTGCTCCTGGTGACCTGGTGGCAAATCAGATCCAGCTGTGCAGTGAGCATGCCCTGGGATGCAGGGCTGAGCCTGAGGAGAGGAAATGGCCTGTCAAAATCTTTGTCAGTGCAGCTTGCCCTCTCCACGTCCTGCCTGTGCCCCCATCCCATGGGATGGGACTGCTCATGGAGGTGTCATGAGCTCAGCTTAATCATAGAATGGTTTGGGTTGGAAGGGACCTTCAAGATCATCCAACCCCCTGCATGGGCAGGGACACCTCCCACCAGCCCAGGCTGCTCCAAGCCCCATCCAACCTGCCCTTCAACACTGCCAGGGATGGGGCAGCCACAGCTTCCCTGGGCAACCTGGGCCAGGCTCTCCCCACCCTCACATGGAAGAATTTCTTCCCAACAATGCTTTGCTCAGATCATGATGTCCTGACAGCTTTTCTTTGGAGCTGATCATTCCTGTGCTTCACAGCCAGGCTCTGCTGTTGCCGTGTCCACCAGCAGGCTCCAAGTGTCTGTCCTGGAGAAGCCATCTCAGCACCTCTCCCTGAGGGCAGCACTTCATCCTGTGTGTAAAAGTGCAGCTTCCTCCTCCTGTGCCCCCCACTCTGCTTTGGTGTCTCCCATTTCGAGGGGAGCAGCCTGAGTTTCCTCACTTCCCTGGCTGTGTCTCTCACCGTGCTGTGAAATCCTGCCTGCAGCTCACACTCAGGGGAGTGGGTGTTGTGAGTCTCCTCCTTGGAGAGCTTGTGGAGCAGCTGGGTAGGGGTTTTTTTTCCCCCTACACAACATACAGAAATATCCCTGGATGATGAGAGATGCCTGATAATACAGGCAGGTTTGCTGAGGGGATGTCACTTGACCAACAAGGAGGTTTGTAGTGGGTTAAAACCATCTTTCCATTGTTCATCCAGAAGGAAACATCTACCTGCCAGGTGATCCCTGGCTGGTTCACCTCTTGTTTCAAGCAAGACAACAGCAGCACAAGCCAAAATCCATGTCTGGTGGTCAGGGCTGTGAGGTGTTCATTTCTTGGGGTGGTTATCACACCAGGCCACCCCCCTTGAGCTTGATATTTAGTTGGTACTGCTGCAAATGATATGGAAATCTGGTCACCTCTAAGAAGGCTTTGTCTATCAGTTTGCAACTCAGGAATTTGCTGGAGAGTCGCAGAACATGAAGAGCTTTCCTTGGTTCTTTTAAAACAGCAGAAGCAGCTGATTTGGGGGCTGCCCTGGGCTTGTTGTGGCTCCTTATTAGCAGGGATGGAATTGAATGGAAGCTACTGGAGAATGGTGAGGCAAGGGAAACTGTTTTTATAAGGAAAAGAAATGGCAAAACTTAGGGGAGAAAGCAGAGAATGTGAGACCTTGAACTGAGCCTCTTCAGGGAGGAGGGGGGGGGGGGATAAAAAAAGAGGGGGGGGGAAAAAAGTGCCTGCTTGAATAATAGACCAACTAGCGACCTTGAACATAAACGGTGTGAATAATGAGAGAGAAACAAAGGAGCCTCTGAATATGAGGCATTCTTAGGCTGGAGAATAATAATCACAAGTGGCAAATCTTAAAAAAAAAAATCATAAAAAAATGGAAGACATCATTTAACAGAAGTAATGGGGACCTGAAGCAGGCTGAGATGAGAGGAACGACTGAAGGGGTTTAGCAATAGGCTGGGCTGGTGAGTGGCCTGGTTCCTGCCTGCAGCCAAGCCAGGCTTTTCTTTCTGCTCCAGGAGGAGTTTACTGGTTTTATTATCTTTGTCTGTGTGTGAATTCTCCTGTTGTCTCAGACCACTGGCCAGAATTGGGAGGTGAGGAGGAGTTTTTGGGTTCTGGCACCCGGTTCTGCCTCTGCCCTCCTGGGGATGCAGCCCAGCTCTGGCTCGGGGGCTGGCAGGGAGTGGTGGCATCTGTGGATGTTGTGGTGTGGGATCAGTTCCTGCCAGCATGGGATGTGGGTTGATGATCTGAAAGGATGAGTTCCCACGGGAGAGCAGGAATGCTGTCAGATTGTTTCCAGCACTCCCCACAGGTTGTGGGAGCTAACGCAGGTCCCTCTGCAATAGGAAGAGCTCTCCTGCTGCTTTCCCCATCTGCTCCAGCATCTCAGGTGGGTGGTGGCCATCCCTTCAGCCAACCCCAGGGGCTCGTGGATTGTCAGTTTCTTGCTTTCTTGTTCCATATTGAGTTTCTGGTTTATCACTGTGCTCACCTGCAGGCCAAGTCCCTGCCCACGCTGGAGCTTCCCAGGCTCCTTTTCACATGGAGTATGAGTCTTGCAGGACATTTAACCCCAACAGTGAGATACCTTGCACTTTTCCTGACCAAATCCTGTGTGCTGTAGCCCCTTTGTAGCTGTCATTCTGATGTCTCTTGAGCACCTCCAGGAGAAGTGTCTTAAATGTCTTCTTTAGATCATCAGTGAAGATGTGAGACCGAGTTCTGGAGGCTCCTTTGCATGTAACCCTAGTTTGGCTTCTTCTCAGTAATCAGATTTCTTAATATTGGTGGTATTGGCCAGTTTGAGATCTACATTGTGAGATTTCCTCCTACATCTCCTCTCCATTTGATGTTTGGCAGAGGTTGCAGGGGGTATTTCACTTTAGTTTCCTTCTTTCTCTCTTCTGTCCTCAGAGCTTGTGAGTTTGTCCTCCAGGGTGCCCCCCTCTAATGCTTCTCCCTGTGCCATGGATGCACAGGGTCACCACCCAACATCCTCATGGCTTGGCTGGCTTCCCCAAGTCCCAGCTCTCCCACCTTCTCAGAATGGGACCACAGGAGAAGAGGTGTGTGGTCAGAGGTGGGATTTGTCTGGACCTCTGTGCTATGGAGGTGGATTGACCCTGGCCCATGTTGCCCAGGGAAGCTGTGGCTGCCCCATCCCTGGCAGTGTTGAAGGGCAGGTTGGATGGGGCTTGGAGCAACCTGGGCTGGTGGGAGGTGTCCCTGCCCATGCAGGGCATCTAGATGGTCTTTAAGGTCCCAACCTGAACCACTCTGATTCCGTGTCACTGCTGGTGTCCAGGTTTCCCACGTGGGAAAAGCTCTGCTGCATCTATGCCCAGACCTTGGCTCTGCCAACCACCACCAGAAGGTGCACCCAGGGGGGTCTGTGGGGCCAGATCTCTCTTCCTCTCCCAGCCACTGATGACTGCTCTGGAGACCACACTGATGGAGCTTCAGTCAAGCTTTACAAAGTCACCGAGGTGTGGTTTTTTTTGGGTAGGTTTCCATCCTCTGAGGATGCCACTGGCTGCTGGATCCTTCTGATGGACAACCCATTCCTCCACACAGCCCAGTGGGCCCTGCCAGCTTTCCCTCTGCCTGGCTCCTACTGGTTTGTGTGGAGCCTTGTGTTGTCCTCATTCTTCACACCACAAAAGATTAAAGATAATACTAATAATCTCAAAACACCCTTTGAGAATGGCCTGCCTGCTGGTATTATACCATATAAAGACTGTGAAATAGCTTGGGTAATTTACACTCATTAGGAGGAGAATGCAGTAGATTAAAGGTAGCAAGGGTGAATAGCTTCCTATTTTTGTCAAACTTGCCCAACCTTTTATTCACCTGCTGGAGCCATTATTTTATGATAATAAAAAAAGAGGAGAAAAAGCCTCCCATGAACTTGGGGAGAAAGGGAGAAGGAGTGCAAGCTAGGAGCTATTTTCTCAAGAGAGAGAAATGCAGCAGTATAGATTAAAGGTGAAAAGACAGCCCTCATTTAAATCCATCCACCTCTCCGAAGCATATTTATTCACAGATTAATTAGAGTTGCAAATGAAAATGATCTGGTTGGTGGGAACATGATTGAGGCCTTTAAAGTGCGGGAGTGAAGATTAAAAGGAGGCACACTTAGCCTTTCCTTAGGATCTAAAGAGGAGATCAAAAGAGTCGGTGTCAAATTAACAGCCCTGATGATTTCTCTCTTCTTCGAGGCCTCTGTTTATTATCTGAGGCTCATGTTGATACACGCAGGGTGAGTGGAGACCTGCTTTCCTCAGCAGCTGCTGCGTGGGGTGTGTAGGGACCCTTCAGTCGGCTCTGATCAGCTAGGAAGGGTCCCCAGTTAGCAGACTGGGAAGGCAGGTGTCTGAGGGAGGGGAACCTGAACGTTTTTGGCTCGGACGTCACGGGAGGGAGAAGCTTTTAGTCTCACCTGCTTTTGTTCAAGCTCTAGTAACTTGGCGTGGCCAGGCTGCAGTTGAGTTGAGCTGATCTGGGCTTCCAGCAGGTTCAACCGCACGGCCAGCCTCTTGGGATGGCGTGGGGTGGATTTGGGACTTGCTGTTGGAGAAAGGAACACGATTTTTTTGCCCGGTTCAGGGGGAGGGGAGGGAGGTGTTACCCCTGTGGGACTCCAGCAGGAGCAGCAGAGATGCAGCAAAGCCGGGAAGGGAGAGAGTCGGGGTGTTGAGCCTGGAGAAGAGAAGGCTCCAGGGAGACCTGAGAGCACCTTCCAGTGCCTGAAGGGGCTCCAGGAAAGCTGGGGAGGGGCTTGGGACAAGGGCAGGGAGGGAGAGGACAAGGGGGAATGGATGAAAACTGGCAGAGGGGAGATTGAGGTGAGACATGAGGAGGGAATTCTGGAGTGTGAGGGTGGTGAGAGCCTGGCCCAGGTTGCCCAGGGAAGCTGTGGCTGCCCCATCCCTGGCAGTGTTGAAGGGCAGGTTGGATGGGGCTTGGAGCAACCTGGGCTGGTGGAAGACTCTCTCTCTCACCCCAGACCAGCTCTGCTCTGGTATTTTGGTTTCCTCCCCATGTATCAATTGAGGATGATGGTAGGTAGCAGAAGCATGGAAAAAGTTAAGGGTTGTCCATCTGGATTGTCCCAGAATAACCAAGGCCTCTCTCACTTTGCAGGCATGCAGAATTATTGTAGATGCTGCAGATGTAACATAGATGCACTTCCTGCAGTAGATCATTTTTTTTTTTTCTGAGGAAGCTGAGCAGAGGGCAGAGGGAGAGGCAGCCCAGCAGCCTCCCTGGGCTGTGCTGGAGGGTGGTCTCAGGGTCTGGACCTGTTTTGGGGGTCCTGAGCTAGGAATGAGGAAAGCCTTGGCTAGTGGTTTGGTTCTGGCTTTGAGCTTTTGTAGTCATTGAATCCCAGACTGGTTTGGGTTGGAAGGGACCTTCAAGATCATCCAGATCCAACTCCCTGCATGGGCAGGGACACCTCCCACCAGCCCAGGCTGCTCCAAGCCCCATCCAACCTGCCCTTCAACACTGCCAGGGATGGGGCAGCCGAATCCAGCCTCCTTCAGTAGTCTGCTGCTCTGTCTGTTGGTGAACCCAGCTGCACCCAGATGATCTGGGGCACAGCCCTGTTGTGCAGCAGGAGGCAACGTGCTGTCTCTGCACCCCCAGGTGCCTGCTCCCCTGGAAACCATCCCTGCGAGGCATTCAGGGCCAGCACAGTCCAGTTCCCTCTGTTCCTCATGCCTGGGTCTGTGTCCAGAGGACCTCTGCATGTCTGTACCCAGGGACCCCTGCCCTGAACTCTCAGAATGTTTTTTTTTTTCCTGAGGCTGCTGTGGGAAGTGTCTCTGCTGGGTTCCAGTTCCAAGGTTGTCACTGGAGGGGCTGGCTCCTCTGCAGGGGACCCAGCCACCCCAGGGTGGGCTGAGCTATGAGCTCTGCTCCTTCCCCCAGACCCGTGTCCAAGGCAGCAGCTGGCAGAGGGTGAGGGATTGTTCCACCTCTCTCTTCCTGACCACACGTCCCTGATCATTTGCTGGGTTAGCCCTGAGGGGTTTGGCACATCCCTGTGTGCTCACGTTCCCCTTGCAGTTGAGTTCTTCTGCCATCAGGCAGCCTAATTTCCCCACTTCCCATCCTGGGAAAAATACGGATTCACTGGAAGAGGAGAGGCAGGACTGGCCCAGCTTTTATTTAGCTTTTTGCCTTTTTTGTTTCCTTGCCAACCCTTGTCCTCTCCACCTTGTGTGGCTCTCCAGGGCCATGCCAGCACAGCATGCTCTGCTCCTGCTTGCCACCCAGAGCTACAGATGCCACCTGGGGTTGCTCTGGGCTCTGGATAGTTTGGGAACTGGGCTCTGGCCTTGCCAAAAAATGGCTTTTCAAGTCTTGAGAGGTGACTTGAGCAACCTGCTCCAGCCAGTGTGGGCTCAACCAGACCTCCTCCCCCTCTCTGCTGCAAGGCCAAGGGGCACGGTCAGCCCTGTCACCAGCACCTTGCTGATGGGACCAGTTCCTTCTCAGCATCTCCTGCATGCCCCCAAAAGCCCAGCCAGGTGTATTTCCATGGAAGGGATCAGCTCTGGCCTGTGTTTAAGTGACTTGGGAATATTTCTGCAATGCCTGAAGCAGCATTTTCAGTTTCAAACACCCCCCCCTTGAAGCAGAGTTTGTCTCTGGTTGTGGGTGCAAATGAGAAACCTGATCAGGTTTGGTTTTTTAAACTCTGAATGTTCTTGTCTTGTTGGAGAAAACAAAGCCACCTGTGTGTGCAGAGCCACAGCTCGTGTAGTTTTCTCTTCTTATTCCAGTTTTTCCTTTTGACCTGTCCACGTAGGACGAACATTTGTGGGGTTTTTTTTTTGCATCTAAAAGATTTAAATGAGGCAGGAGACTTGTTCCCCTCCCAGCTCTGCTGACAGGTTCCAGGCTGTTTGCAGATGCTTTCCTGAATTGATGATTTCTAGGTCAAGGAGAGTGTTAGGTGGGTTGTTTTGGTTGGTGGTTGGTTGGTTGTTTTTTTTGTTTTGTTTTTTTTTTTGGACTGTTTGTCTTCTGCTAATCTCTGTCAGCCTGGAGATTTCTGCAGTGATAGTGACAGCAGATGGGGTCCCTTTTAGTGGGGATTTGCACACCAAGCAGGGCAATGGCTGGGTGTGTGGGGTAGGGATGGCACAGGAGCTTTTTACCCCTCCAGAGACTCAGATACACAGTCCTGAAAACCTTTCTGATTTTAATGGAAAGCCACAAGCTGCAGTGTTGTTATTTTCCTGGGAAATAACTGCATTTGCATAGACTTTTTCCTTTCCATAACCTTTACAGGACATTATCCCATTTTTTTTTTGCCCAAAATCTGTGGTTGCCCTACAGTGGGAGGTGGTGGGACCCCTGGCAACCCCTACCCTGCTATCCAGGTGCATGTAAGACTCCCTAGGAAATCCAATGTCTTCATTTCTCTTTCTTTTTTTCCTTTTTCAGGACCAAATCAATCCCGTGATGTTTTTCTGGGGTGATGATGGGCTGATGCAAAGGATCATGATCATTCTTCCTCGTGTTTCTAGTCTGCTTAAACAAAGAAGGAGAGTTACAGAGAGAAAAAAAACCCAACCCCATGCAGCTGTCCTGGTTTTTTGCTTGTGAACTTCAGCTTATGAAACATCCTCACTTGTTTTCACGAGGCAAACGAGGGAGGACTTGATCTCTTGTGTGTGTCTCCCTTGCAATTACAGCCCCATTTGTTAACGGGGATTTCAAACTTGCCATTTTTAGGTCTTTTCTCTCCTAGTCACCTCAACTTTGACCTGCTCAAGGTCATCCTTGGGGCCTAGATCTCTCTTCTTTTTGTCTCCCATGGCTTTGGACCATCTCCCTGTGGAGATGCAAGTTCTTTCCTTTCAAATATCCTGAAGAAACCAACTTTAACCAAAGGATTTTGCTTCAGGGCAACTTCTCCATGATTTTTGGAGGGGGGGGAATGGTGACCTTGAGTTCTGTGGCAACCCAAAAATGTGTGATGTGGGGCTCCAAGGTTGTCTTCTGTTTTCTTAACCTTAACCCCGTGGTGTCCACCAGCTAGGTGGTGGGTTAGGGGGGTGTCTCTGAGAGGGTGGGATCCTGCAGGTTTGCTCTATGACTGGAGTGGCTTCTTGGCCCTGAGTGGTGGAAACCTGGTGCAGAGTACTCAGTTTCAACAGGAAAAAGGTTCTTACGTTGTGCAAGCTCAGGTTCTGCCTTTGCTTTGTGGTTCCTCTTTTGTTTGCTGCCCTGGTTGGTGTGTCCTCGAGGGCCTGAGATGCACAAGCACGTCTTGCTGACCTCTGGTTTTGGGTGTTGCAGGAGATGGGGGGTGTGGGTGTTGGGACAGTGCACATGGAAAGGGTTCCACCAACTCGGCCACCATGTCATGCCAACTGGTAGATGTATCAGCAGATCCCTGAGTGCTGAATGGGGTGAAACAACAGACCAGCCTGTGCACCATGATTATGCAGCCACCAGCTGCCATCATGGTCTATGTGACCTCTGGAAAGCAGCTCATCCTGGTCTGGTGGGTCAGAGGGGTAGCAGAGGATGGACAAGAAGTTCTCCATGGGACAGCAACGTGCTCTTGTGGCCAAGAAGGCCAGTGCCATCCTGGGGGGCATTAAGAGTGTGTCCAGCAGGTCTAGGGAGGTTCTCCTGCCCCTCTGCTCTGCCCTGGGGAAGCCTCACCTGGAGCACGGGGGGCAGTTCTGGGCTGCCCAGTTCCAGAGGGACAAGGAGCTACTGGAGAGAGTCCAGCCCAGGGCACTGAGGTGCTGAAGGGGCTGGAGCACCTGCCTGTGAGGAAAGGCTGGGAGAGCTGGGGCTGCTCAGCTGGAGAAAAGGAGGCTGAGGGGGGATCTGATCAGTGCTGAGCAATATCTGCAGGGGGTGTCAGGAGGATGGGCCAGACTCTGCTCAGGGGTGTCCAGGGACAGGACAAGGGGCAATGGGCACAAACTGGAGCTCAGGAGGGTCAAGTTCAACATGAGGAAAAGCTTCTTGCCTGTGAGGGTGGCAGAGCCCTGGGACAGGCTGCCCAGGGAGGCTGTGGAGTCTCCATCCCTGCAGACATTCCAGCCCCAGCTGGATGTGTTCCTGTGGGATCTGCTCTAGGGGATCCTGCTCTGGCAGGGGGGTTGGGCTGGGTGATCTCCAGAGGTCCCTTCCAACCCCGGCCACTCTGTGATTCCATGACCTCAGACATCCCAGCCAGGAAGCACATCCCGAGCAGAAAGATCAGGATCCTCTCAGCCCACGTGGAACCATGAGAAATGAGGCAGAACAGCCAAGAACGAGCATCTTGGGAATTAAAAAAAACCCCACCACAACCAACCCAGAGCAATCCTCCAAGCACCCTTGGAGAGCACCTGGGGACTGGGAGTGATGCAGAGCCCTGGTTAATGGACACTCCCTAAGGTCCCCCCCACCCCCCCCCCACGTCCCACAATTGATTGCAGTGAGATTAGGATGCCATTAAAATTCACTCTGCCCATAAACCAACCCTGTGGAAAGTGCTGACGTTTATAGCAGCTCCTACAAGAGACATATTTCAGGATGAAAGTGAGTCCTAATGTAAGAACTTTATTTAGGTAAAACAACATCCAGGGAAGTGGGGGGTGGTGGTGGTGGGGGGGGGGGTGGGCAGAGGGAGAGGAGGAGGAGAAGTGGTGGCAATTGCAGAGGATCTTTATTTCTTTCAACTAATGGCTATAGGGCTGCTAAATTTAAAAGGCATTTTTAATAAATCTATTGGCCTTTGACAAAATCAATCCAAACCCCATAAACCAAGAAGTCACCCACTTGGTATTAATGAGGCTGCATTTGCATTTATTTTTCCTTTACACTAGACAAACCATTAATTTCATGTTTATGCCTCCTTTGAAGTCTGAATGCTTGCAGATAGATGGCCACATCAAGTCTCCTGCTGCTACATTAATATTTTTGCTGTAAATGATGAATTTGACCATTTTCTACAACACCCCTTTTTTTCTTGAAGAAAGCTGAGAAAATGCAAGCAATAAGTCTTAAGCCCCTGAAAGCTTAGCTGGTGGTTTGGGGTGGGGTGGGTTGGTTGGTTTGGTGTTTTTTTTTTTCAAAAAAATCCTCTGCAGTCATTGATTATTAAAGCAGCCACAGCTTTCAGTTGGGGTTGCATTTGATGGCACCCAGCGTTTTGCTGCTGGAAAGGGAGAGATGTTCATTAACCAGCCAACAGTCTGCTCCTTTTGCAGATCATCTTTCACTTGAAAGGGCTGGACACAGCCAAGTCACCTCTGCTTCACCCCATCCCTGGCTTCTTGAAGGTCTCTTCTATCTTCTGGCTGCCTCCATGCAAGCAAAGTGCATCCTCCTGCCCCAGGGGGGGGACAGCAAAGGTGCCTTCTGCCAGTTTTAGTCCTTCAGGCTTGCTTTGTGCTCCTAGAAACAATGGGAAAGACCTTTCTGAAGCACTTGCAGGAGCTCAGGGTGATGGGTGAGAGGGAGGTTTAACTCCTGCGAGGACTGGGAGGGAGGTTTAACTCCTGCAAGGACTGTGGGAAGTGTTGGGAAGTTCTGGGAGCCTGGACCCACCTCTCAAATCAGTCCCAGGTCCAGAGAAGGACACAGGTTTGGTGATGCTCCATGTCCCCATCCTTGATGTGGAGCCAAGAAGGGGTTTCATTGACTCCATGGGGCTTGATTAGACCTCTCTCAAGTGGAGTGAGAGGGTTGGTAGGCAAGAGGGTCCCTGCAGGAGTAGTTGTGGCAGAGGAGAAAGCACAGGAAGCACCCAAGCTGGGGCTGCAGAAATGGTGACTCTCTGATGGAGGCATTTTCAGAACAAGGACCTGCTCTGAGGCTGCTGTTGGCACCTCAGACGTGTTGTTGGGGTTAACTGGGCTGCCAGGGCACTGTGGAAGATGCACCCCTTCTTATCCCACTTTGATGGGACCAGTAAAGGATATCAAGCCCCTTTCCAGCCAGCAGGTTAGACCTCCTCCTGAGGCATTCCTAGGAAGTGGCCCAGATGTTTCTCATGGACCCTGCACCTTGGAGAACATGTGGCATCCCAGCTGGCCAGCCCTTGCATGAGGGCAGCCCTTCTGCATCTGGGCTCTGGCAGGGATTTAGATGCTAGCAGGCACTCAGCTGCCAGAAGAGACCTTTTATTTTGGCCCATACTTCTTGATGCAGGTATTTCAGCTCTTCCTTGCTCACTCCTGGGGTAGAGGTTCACCCTCTGCCTGTCACTCCTTGCTCTTCAAGGAGAACAGCATCCTTCAGGGTGGCTTTTCAAAGGGTCAGGGATGTGTTTGGGTGTTTTTTGCCTGATCTGGGTGTTGCAGGAAGCTGTGCCAGTGCTGCCTTTCCCCACAGGACAGGGTGAGAGGCAGAGTCAGGGGGCTGAGCACCCCCTTGGCTCCCAGCCTGGCTGCACTGAGCCCCAGCTCTGTTGGGTTTGGGTGCCCTTCCAGAGCCCTCATCTCCAGCTCTGTCCCCCAAAGACTTGGGGATGCAAAAAAAGCATGGGATGCAGGGATGGATGAAGGGCTCCTTCAGCATCTGCCTCTTCCCCCTGCCACTAGATCTGTTACCTGGTGTCTGCCAGGTCTCATGGGTGGAGGACACAAGGTGCACTTTCCCCCTCTGCCCCAATCAGAACCATCCTGTGCACACACTTCCTAACCAAGGAGCAGGCACTTGAGCATCAATTGGCAGATTAAGCATCCCTTTGACTTTTTCTTATTTATTTTTTTTGGTGAAGCATCTTTTATAACTATGCTGGGGTGAGATTTCATATAACCCTTGTTTAGTTTCTTTGCCAGATGGAGTTTATGGAGGAGGGAAGGGATGTTATATCAATAGGGGAGTGGCTATTGACACTTGCTGCTATGAAGTGTCTTTATGGGCTTTTAAATGGCAGGATGATGCTCTGGGTGGCTCTGTGCCTGAGTTGTCTCCTGCTCTGTTAACAGCCTAGATGTGGAGTGTGAACTGAGCTTGGGGGACCTGAAAGAAGCTGAGCAACCAGTGTGCAAGTTGCACCCAACTCTGGCTTTCTGGCTTTTTCTTTGCCATTTTTTGTTTGATTTGTGGTTGGTTTTTAGTTATTCTTTTTGTCTCTTGATTTCCCTGCTTTTTTTTAATTCTGGGTTTATTATTCAATTGAAGAACCATTCCTGTTTCTACAGCCATCATCAAATTCAACCTGCTGGGATCCCCACCTCCCTCCCAACATCCCTGGGCAGGATTCGTGCAGCACAGCAGCACCCAGCTTTTAAATGGCAGGATGATGCTCTTGGTGGCTCTGTGCCTGAGTTGTCTCCTGCTCTGTTAACAGCCTAGATGTGGAGTGTGGACTGAGCTTGGGGGACCTGAAAAAAACTGAGCAACCAGTGTGCAAGTTGCACCCAGCTCTGGCTTTCTGGCTTTTTTGTTTGTTTGCTTGGTGGTTGAGGTTTTTTTAATCCTTTTTGTCTTTCTTTCCCCCCCCCCCCCCCTGCTTTTTGAATTCTGGGTTTATTATTCAATTGAAGAACCATTCCTACTTCTACAGCCATCATCACATTCAACCTGCTGGGATTCCCACCTCCCTCCCAACATCCCTGGGCAGGATTCGTGCAGCACAGCAGCACCCAGCTTTTAAATGGCAGGATGATGCTCTGGGTGGCTCTGTGCCTGAGTTGTCTCCTGCTCTGTTAACAGCCTAGATGTGGAGTGTGAACTGAGCTTGGGGGACCTGAAAAAAAACTGAGCAACCAGTGTGCAAGTTGCACCCAACTCTGGCTACATCATGGGTGTGTTCCTTGATGGATCACTTTTCCATGTTCCCATTGCCTCCCACAGCCAGCACCTAAGGGAACTTGGGAATGGGGTGGCTTTCAGGTGATTCAGAAGGGCACAATGTCTTTGCTTTCCTTCCCCTGCAGGTCTCCAAGTGAGGGGAAGATGACCCAGATCCTGGGTGCTGCAGGCTTGCTTGGCTCTTCTCTTTGATTGGACCCCTGCCCAAGAAAAGGCCACTGGAGGACTGTGCTGCCCCAAACCTTTCCCATCTCATCACCACCACTGGTGACCTGGACTTCCCACCATCCCTCCCAGACACAGCCAGGTGAGTCGTGGTGATGAGGGCATTGGTGCTGCTGGAGGGGAGATGAGCTGCTGGGTTCTGCCCATCCTTTCAAACCAGAGGCAGAAAGGGAGGGAGATGGGGAAGGAGAGGAGGAAGCAGAGACACAAAGAATGGTGAGTTGACAGAAAAGGAGAATACTGCCCCCCAGTCTAATATCTGCCCTTTATTCTGCATTCAAATGTGTCCAGACTTTCAGACTGAACACGATGTTGCTGGACTCAAGGCTGAAATTAGTTTTCAGCCTTTCATTCATAACTGTTATGTTTTAAAAAAAAAGAAGAAGAAGAAGAAAAAAAAAAAGAGGGAGAGAGAAGGTGGAGGAAACAAAAGTAAATACAAAAAGAGAAATGTTAACATGTGTGGTGCAGAATGTATACAGCAGACAAAGCTCTGCTTGTTCCTCCACAATGGTTTTGAAAAGCAGGTGTCATAGCAGCTGTACAAGGTTAAAGCACAGGGACCATTATGTACAAAATGAGGGAGGCTTTATCCAGAGTCTGCTTCAGCTCTTAAGAATGTGCTTCCTATTGTGGCAGTGTTTGCTGGAAGGACTCCATCCACACAATGGAGAAATGTTTCATTCTCACCTTCCCCCCAACCTCCCTTCCACCATCCAAATCTACAGTTATGGATATAATACAGACCTCTGGCATTCAAGGTCCTCATTGCCCTATACTTCTGAAACAAAAGCTATTGTGCTGCACCATGAATGCCTGCCTGTGGCAGAATAAAGCTGTTCAGCCCTGGATCCTGAGAGACTATTTCTGAGGCTCTCTCCAAAGAAGTTAAAATCCTGGCGAAAACAAAACGCTTCCAATTAAAAAAAACGTTCTCTCGTTTTGTGTTGTGGTTTGGGTTTCCTTGGCTCTCTCTCCCCCTCTTGGAGGTGTTCAGAGAGATGCTGATATAAAAAGGCAAGTGACCTGTCCTTGCTTTCGTTCTCAAAGGGAGAAGATGGAAAGAGAAGCAGGAATGCACAGCTTGGGAGACACAGTATTATTTCAGACAACAAAAAAAGTTAGAAAGCAAGCCAGGATGTGTCTTCTTCCCAGTAGGCAGTGGGATAGACTGGTGTGCTCTGGAATACAAGATAGGAGGCTCAGCAGCTGCCTTATTTATTTTTTTTTTAACCTAACAAGCCCAGGGTGTAAGAGGAGAACTACCCCATGCTCAGGTTTTCCTTGCCCCTTCCCCACAGCACAGCCAGGATGCCTCAGGTCTCTGCTGGAGGGAGCTTGACAGATGGTCCTTGTGGTAAATAACGTGTCCACTGGGCAGGTCTTCAGCCAGAAGAGTGTGGCAAGGTGTAGAAAAGGAGCTGGGAACTACTCCTGTTGCCTGTCCCCAACCCAGCCCAACCTTGCTGCAGAGGAGCCAGCAGAGCACAGGCTGAAGCTGCAGAGGACACTGGTGAGCACTTTGCTGTCACCACCAGGAGATGTTACTGGGGCAACCCCCCCCCCCCCCTTCTTTCAGCAGTGTTGTCCCTGTTGGGCTCTTCTCCCCCTTGGGATGTGTCCCAGTGTTTGTGGTGTGGTCTTTGTTGGTTTGCACCCCCTTCCTGGGAGCATCAGTGCGTGGCTGAGGAGGTTGTGCAAGGCTTGAGTCTGCCTTGTGTGGTTGGAAGGAGTTGAACGTGGAAACCTTCACAAGCTGGCAGGAGGCCTGGTGTCCCCAGGATGATGCTTCCCCCCTCTGCACCACAAATAGGTTATTAGGAGATGCTAGGGGTGGGAAATGCTTGGTGTGAAGAGGGATGTGCAAGGGTCAGTCGAACGTCCGAGGTCTGTGTCCTCCCTGCCTCAAGTTGCCCAGGTTTGTCAGTGTCTCTTGTCTTTGGGGTTGAAAAGAGAGAGTGAAATGGGGAGTGGGGAAATGGCTTGAGCTTGATGTGTCTGGGACGGGCTGTTTTCTGCATCAAGTTGTGCCTTTAGTGTGTGCCTGGGAGGGCAGGCAAGGGGAGCTGCCCTTCAGCACTTGCTGCAACCCAGAGCAAGCAGAGCTCTGTGTGAGCCACCTCTCCTTGGCATCCCCTGCCTTATTTCTGACACCAGCATCCAGCAAGTCTTCACATCCACGATGCTGAGATGGCTGAAGTGGAACTGAGGTTGATAAGGAGAAGGAATTAAGCCTCAGGATCCCTGCACTTAGACTCCAGCAGATGACAGAGGCTGGTGCTGGTGTTCTCCCATCCTTGGGCTCTTGGGTGGTAGCTCAGGTGCCAGCTGGGGGTCCCAGGCAAGCATCCTCCTCTGGGCTTCTTTGCAGTGTTCCTCCTGTCCTGGTCACCTCCCCTGCAGTAAGTATGCAGGTTTCATCAGAACCTGCTTGAGTTATTGAGCAGGACAAGGGGGAATGAATCAAAACTGGAGGAGGGGAGATGGAGGTGAGACATGAGGAGGGAATTCTGGAGTGTGAGGGTGGTGAGAGCCTGGCCCAGGTTGCCCAGGGAAGCTGTGGCTGCCCCATCCCTGGCAGTGTTGAAGGGCAGGTTGGATGGGGCTTGGAGCAGCCTGGGCTGGTGGGAGGTGTCCCTGCCCATGCAGGGGGTTGGATCACCCTCGTAGTGAAGAATTTCCTCCTCATGTCTCGCCTCAGTCTCCCCTCTTCCACTTTTAATCCATTCCCCCTTGTCCTCTTGCTACAAGGAGGTGAAACAGCTAAACACGGGGCCACCACTGTGCTGGGAACCTGCATTTTAAAAAACCAGGCACACTTCTGTCAATTTGTGTACCAGCATCTCAAAGGAGTTGCACTTGGGGTTGTAAAGCTCCTTTTTCCCCACTTGCATCCCAGTTTTCATCCCTCGGTCAGCAAGATCTGGTGGTTGGCACTGGAAAAAGATACTTCTGGATGTCTCTGTGTGCAAGTCCCAGAGTGCCTTAGACAAGTCATTTGGTATTTTCTGCCTCTGTTTCCCCAGCCATGAGAGAGCTTTTGTTATTCAGGCCCCACGAAGGGAATTCAGCAACGTGGCCCAGGCTGACAGACGTGACTGCAGATGCTCAGTTCCCCAGGCAAGTCCAGGAAATCAAAGCAGGGACCCAATCTCTCTCCTTCTGCCTTCCAGCTCACAGTGCCACCTCTCACCCCATCATCTCCCTTTGGAGGTGAAGGGAATGTCTTCCAGAACAGAACCATAGTGGCAAACACCTCACGAGGAGTTTTTTCTGCCTTTTGCCAAGCAGCTGCTGGGCAGGACCACCCTTCTGCTGAGGGACTTGGCAGATTTGCAGTTCTTGTGTGGTTTCAAGGCAAAGGGAGAACTGGAGCTAGGAAAGGAAGCTGATGTAAAGAAATGAGCTAATGAAGTGAGATCACCAAGTGTGCAACCCCAGCCTGTTGGAGCTTTCCAGTTACCTTGGTAACTGGGTAGTGATATGATGTTGCTTGGGTTTTGTATCCTTCAAGTGAAGGAAGCTCAAAGTACCCACCACTGGCACAAATATTGGTAGGATAACATATTCATCTCCTAAAGATAGCAATGAAGTTATGGACTCACTGGATGGCATAGCAGAGGGGAAAGAAACCTTCCCCAACCATCTGGGTCCAGTCACTTCTGGTTTTGTGTGAGCCAATAATTTAGTGCATCTTTTGAGGAGATGTCTCAGGGCCAAATCAAAGGGATCATGACAGAACCACTCTTTTCAGTCCCATATTTAGGTGAATCTCCACACCCTTCCAGTGTCTGGTCTTTCTGCTGCTGCTGTTGGTTAAAGAGAGGTTATGGACTCTGGTTCAACAGAAGCAGGGCTTCAACTGTATTTGCATAGGGATGGACTTTCTTAAGGTGGAGTTGAAAAAGCCCCCAGCTCACAGTGGTGTAGAAACCTTCCTGTCATTGATCCACAGCAGAAGTGAGTCTGGGCAGGTTTGGATCCACCTGGCACTCTGAGGGCACAGGGCTGCTATGGGACCTTGAGGAACAGAGGAGGATGGTGACCCAGGGCTCGTGCTGTCCCCCAAGGACCAAAAATGGAGGCATTGTGTTTTTCCCAAGCTGACAGAGGGCTGCTGCATCCCAGTTAGTCTCCCTGTTACAGCTCTGTGGGTGCTCAACACCACTGGGGGTAAGCTCATCCAGGGTGGTCAGCATGGGGGAATGGACCTTTATCTAGACACCTTACCTGGCCAGCCCCCAGCTCTTGCTCCTGTATTCCCCCTTCCCAGCCTTCTTTGTGGCCCTTGGCCCTGAGGTCTGGTTGTAATGATGTCAGGGTCTGGAGAAAACTGGGATTTGCTTCTAATTCCCTTGGTCTTGGCTCCAAGAGTTTCCTTGGTCTCTTTACAAAACCTGCAACAATCTATTAAAACTATTTTGCAGGCAACCCCGGAGCCTCTCGGAGGGGAATGTGATTCACATCTTCACACTGGCCTGGTTGTCCCAGCTGTTTTCTGGGCAGCTCTGCAAAGCCCTGGGGTTGTGTCTTGGAGGCTGGGATGGGTTGGGCTGGTTGGGTTGAAGAGCAGGTATCTTGGAGAAGAGCAGGGCTGGATACAGAGCACTGTCTGCTGGTGCATCCAGGTGAAGTGTCAGAGGCTGGTGAAGCTCTTCACCAAAAAGTTCAAACCTGAGCTTAGAAAAAGCACATGGTTTGCCTTTGCCAATACTGCATAGCAGTTAAACTAGACTAAATGGTCAAACAAACCAACCCTGTGGTTGGGTACTAGTCCAGGGGCTGATGGTGGGAGATGTGGATGGATAACATTAGGATCATAGTTGGACTTGGTGATGTAAAACCTAAACACTGGATGGTTCCATGCTATGATAATTTATGTCTCGGTTGCTGAAATTGATTCAAGCTCAACAAATCATGGAAATCCAAAAAAAATCAAGTCCTAGGGCTACCAGGCTTCCTTAGCTGCATGAATACCTGTTCTTTCCCATTTTAAAGGAGAAAGAGCAGCCCCTGTTACCACGAAGTGAGCGGGTAGGAAGGTGAGGGAACAGGCAGTAGCTCTGGTTTGGTGGTTGCAAAGTCAGTTTCCCAGGCTTCCTTCCAGGAAAGGCAAATGGGACGTGGACACATGTGACCCAGAGATGATCCCTGCCTTTGGGAGGAGGCTTGGAGGGTGGCAGAAGGGGTGACAGGCAAGGGGAGGAGGAGGGTGGCTTGCTTTCCCAGGGCCCTGAGCAGGGTTGCAGGCTGTGTGCTCAGGGCTGGACACCTGGCTGCTCACCCAGGCATGGCCTGAGCAGGTGAGAAAGAGGAGGGAAGATGAAGAAGAGCAACAAGGCACCTGGAATGGGCTGGGAAGACTGAGTATGTCAAGGTTGGCTGAGCAGGGTCCTGGATGGAGGGAGCAGTGAGAAGGAGGGAGGTGGACAAGGTGGACTAACAGCCTTCAGATAGATGTGTGTATAGAGGAGAATGGCCAGCAGGTCTAGGGAGGTTGTCCTGCCCCTCTGCTCTGCCCTGGGGAGGCCTCACCTGGAGCACTGGGGGCAGTTCTGGGCTGCCCAGTTCCAGAGGGACAAGGAGCTACTGGAGAGAGTCCAGCCCAGGGCACTGAGATGCTGAAGGGGCTGGAGCATCTGCCTGTGAGGAAAGGCTGGGAGAGCTGGGGCTGCTCAGCTGGAGAAAAGGAGGCTGAGGGGGGATCTGATCAGTGCTGAGCAATATCTGCAGGGGGTGGCAGGAGGATGGGCCAGACTCTGCTCAGGGGTGTCCAGGGACAGGACAAGGGGCAATGGGCACAAACTGGAGCTCAGGAGGGTCAAGTTCAAGATGAGGAAAATCTTCTTGCCTGTGAGGGTGACAGAGCCCTGGGACAGGCTGCCCAGGGAGGCTGTGGAGTCTCCATCCCTGCAGACATTCCAGCCCCAGCTGGATGTGTTCCTGTGGGATCTGCTCTAGGGGATCCTGCTCTGGCAGGGGGGTTGGACTGGGTGATCTCCAGAGGTCCCTTCCAACCTCTGCCATCCTGTGATGCATCTAGAAATGAAAACAAGTCCATGTTCAGGGCTGCTGTGATGGCTCAGACGAGGCAGCAGAGTTCTCCCATCAATTAACCCCCCGGCCCTTTCCCCTCCAGGGTTGGGTGCCCGTGTCCTGCTGGGGAACACGCAGGGAGCTGCTGGGCTCAGGGCACACCTGTGGGCCACCTCACCCTTCTCTCTTTTTACCATGGCCTTGAAATCCCCACAGCTGGTCTCTGGAGGGAAAACTGCAGCAAATTCCTCCGGACAATCAACCGATGGGATTTACTGCCCCTAACAGAAAGTCCATCATAGCTGGGTGAGGAGGTATCAGGCCAGCCCTGGATTGACGAGTTTCTGCTGCCATCCTGTGGCCACGGTTGTCCATGTGGCTTTGCCTGAGCCTGATAAAAAGCCTCTTCTGGAGAGATTCCTGGTTTGAGGAAGGTGAGGACAGATGTCCCTGGTGTCCCATGGGCAGCATGTGCTGAGGCTGCTCCTCCCTGCCCACGTGCAGGGAAAAGCTCAAAGCTTCTCCCCCAGGGAGCCTGACATTTGTGCAACTCTGTTTTACTGTGAAAGTCTTAGGTGAACCTCTGCACCCTTCTCCACCCTAAAAAAAACAACCCTCATTTGCCCCCCAGTTGGATCGGTGTGTTCCCATCCCTCCTGCAACAGGAGACTCAGGAAAGCTCCCCAGCACAACTCCCAGCAGGACCAAGTCATTATAAATCTTGGTGGCTTCAGGTCACAGCCCAGGTTTTGCTTTGCTTCAGATCAACAGGCCCAGCAACACATTTAAAGCCAGTGCCAGCCATCCTGGGCAGGGGCAGGGTGCTCTTTGGGTGACATGAGGACAACGTGAGAAGCTCTGGCATGTGCAGGATCCACCTCCTGCAGCCTGTAGGCATGAATTAGTCAAGTGTTTGTAAGCTACTTTGAAAACACAGAGCCCTGGAAATGCTCTTGACAATATTTATAGGACTTTTTCTTCAAATTAGGGCATGTACCTTAAGCCTAAACTTTGTTATTGCTTTGGGTGGGCTAATTTGTAAAGATTTTTCACTGCCCCACCTTATCAGGAGGCAGCCTGAGGAAGTAACACAGATGAAAAAGAGGCCAAGAGGAAAGAAAAAGCTGTATAGAAGGATGGGAAAAGCCAGGGAGGAGTCTGGAATTTCACCCTGCTTTGCCCAATGAAAGGGGGTTTGGAATAGAACAGGTTGGTGCTCAGTCCAAATCTTGCAATTCCCAACTGAAAGGGGAGGTTTGGCCAATGCAAATGTCAGTATTTGGGACTCCTGTGTTTTCTTCTGAAATAATCAAGCCAGGAAATGCTTTAGACACCCCAGGAGTCTGAAGTGGAAGGACATGCAGCCCTCTGGTAGTGGCATTGCACAGAAACACCCACCCCCTGCCTGCCAGAATTACCTGCCAACTCCATTTTGCTTGCTTTCCTGACCAGGTTTGCCTGCAAAAGTGAAGTGGAGGAAGTTTTCAAACAGAAAATGGAGCCTTTTATTACCAGCAAAAGAGCAGCTGTTTTCCTTGAAGGAATGAGACAGCAGCAAAGGATGCAGACATGGCAGAAGCAAGTAAAGAAAAGTGTGTTTCCACTTTTCCTTGTGACTTTCTTCTCTAGTTACACGTGGTGTCAATGGATAGATCTGGGTGCTCTGGAGTTAAAAAAAAGAAGTGACTAATGAGGAGTTTAAAATACAAATACACAGTGTGAAGGATCTGCAGTTACTTCCCCCAGGGGGCTGCAGACTTCTTGTTTGCTCCCTTGCAGCACTGGGACTCACCAGTGGCACCAGCACAGCTTCTGAGTTCCTCCACTGTGTAGAAAACTTGTCCTAGAAGTGTGGGGGGGGATAAATTCTGACTCTTTTAACAGGTGCAGGAGATGGAGAGAGAGCTTATTCCTTGTCCCCAGAGGACTTTGCTGGAGCCTTGCAGGGACATCTGTCCTCGTTCCTCACAGGCTGCATCTTCTCTCTTTCATTCAGCCTGAAATCAGGGACCTGAGAAAAGCTCTCCTTGATGTTTTGCTCTTCCCAGAGCACTATCAAGTAGGGCTGGAAAGTACCTTGAGGACATCTAGTGTGGCCCACAGAGGCTTTGATTGGAAGGAAGAGGGAAACACAAGGAAAAGGAGTGAAAAAGAGGATGATTTCGGAGTGTCCTGGGTGCTTTCTGCCCACCAAGGCAGAGGAGCCCTGCCAAAGTCAACTTTGTTTTTCCAAAGAAAGCTGGAAACAGACCCAATTGTTGCCTTCAATGCCAGGCTTGAGGTCTTCAGCAAGCTGGGGCTGTATTATCTGCAAGCACAATTCCTGAATTTCCAGAGGGAATCTGGTGGTGTCAAAGCAATGAGAAGAAAACAAAGGCTTGGGAAAAAAGCCTGGAATTGGTGGTTGTGACAGATGCATCTGAGCCTTTAGATTCTGGCCACGAAACCTGAAGCAGGAATTTGCCATCTGTTTGGGCTTTAGCTGTTCAAAAATCACCCTTCCTCCTCCTCAGCAATGAAGGGCTGTGGGTGGCATTGGTTTAATAAGCTGCTCCTAAGAACCATGTGGTTGGCATTTCAGTAAGTTGCTCATAATGTTCCCAGGAGACCTTCTCTTGATGGAGACTGGCCCAGGTTGCCCAGGGAAGCTGTGGCTGCCCCATCCCTGGCAGTGTTGAAGGGCAGGTTGGATGGGGCTTGGAGCAGCCTGGGCTGCTGGGAGGTGTCCCTGCCCATGCAGGGGGGTGGATCTGGATGACCTTGAAAGTCCCTTCCAAACCATTCTATGATTCTCCATCATCCCAGTGGGTGGGATGGAGCTGCAGGGGCACCTGGGAGCCCCCAAAGGTGATGCTCTTGGCTAAGAGAAAACCCTGATCTCTCCCAGGGCTTTGGCAGGTGGGTGAGAGGGACTGGAGTGTGGTTGTGCTCACACTGGTTTCCCTCCAGTTAGCTTGGGTCACCTCCCGGGGCACTTCACCCCTCCAGACTTCATGCTTTGGTGGGCATCCGTGCTGCAAAGGGGGGGTTTGGGGATAGAGGGTATTTGCCAGGAAGGCTTAAGCTTGAGATTTGAGCCAGAGACACACAGAGGGCTGGGGGGGCGAAGTGGAGATTTGCTGGTGATCAAGGGTTTGGAAACCACTGTGCTTTTGGAAGACAACAGAGAAGCAGGGCACCAGGACGTACTTCTGAGAACTGAGACCACAAAAGAGAAAGTTGCACCTGCTGTGAGCAGTGGAGAAAAGCATTTTGCCTCGTGAAAGCCCTGACTGAGAGCATTGTCCTCGTGAGAACGTTCAGCCTTAACTCTGGGCCTTGGATTTGGCAGCTGGAACGTGCCAGCTACACATCATCTGGAGCTGGTTGGTGAGGAATCAGTCATGGCTGAGGTCCTTGATGAGGAGGGTCAAGTTCAACATGAGGAAAAGCTTCTTGCCTGTGAGGGTGACAGAGCCCTGGGACAGGCTGCCCAGGGAGGCTGTGGAGTCTCCATCCCTGGAGACATTCCAACCCCAGCTGGATGTGTTCCTGTGGGATCTGCTCTAGGGGATCCCCTAGCAGGGGATTGGGCTGGATGATGTCCAGAGATCCTTTCCAACCCTGACCACTTTTAAATATGTAGAAATTCAATGTTCTATGGCCCAAACCAGAGTTTAAAGTTGTTCAGATTGGGCGGGTAAACACACTTCACTCCTGTACATCAAGTTTATATACTTTAGATAGTATGTAAATCCTTTCTGTCCACCTCTCACCAGCAGAAATCTTTTTTCCTGGATTGTTTCCAGTACAGAAATAACTGAAGGATGCAGGATACACCATATTGCCTCAAAATGTTGGAGCAGCAGCTTGTCATCACCTCTGAAGTCCTCGTCCACATCCGAAACTTTACTGAAGAGTCCAGGGCCTGAATGTGTCACAACATGCAAGATACCACGGTTTTATTCTACTTTTAACCTCCCTTTCTGCATTTCTTGGCTTCTAAGTACTTAAAGACACAACTTTGTGTTGGATCAGCACAAGGGGCAGGGTTTGTGGGGAGCTGTAGAAATCAGACAAACCGTGGATGCACTGGAAGGGGCTGAAGTTGTGCAGCAAATAGAACCCAAGATGAAAGAAGGTGATTCATGTGGTGAGAGATGAAGGGATAACTCCTGTGCCACCCAGAAGAAGGATGGCAGAAGTGGCCCACGTGCTATCTGTCTACAAATGCACGAGTGGGAGCAGCACAAAGTGATCAAGAAATCATTTCAGGGGGGAAAAGAAGGCCTATCAACCCAAAGCTGGAAAAGAAAGGAAACCTGGGCTGGTTGTCAGCATGAGCATTGATTTATGGACAAGAACATCATGAAAAGGCTCTGTCTGCTGGAAGGAGCACATCCCAGAGGACCATCCCAGGATACCTGTGCTGTTGGGGTGACAGTGCCTGGCAGTGCAAGTTCCCCTGGTCACTCAAAGCCACCATGTGGAAGGTAATGACATCCCTTAGTTTGGGCAGCACTTCCTTACAAAGCTGGGATCCAGGAGAGCAGCACTGTTCAGGAAGGTGTTTAATTGCACAGTTAATTGTGTACTTAGCTTGTAGTTGTACCAGTGAGACAAGACCCTGGACCTGCAGCCTTGTTGCTTGTTCTTCCTTGCTGGCAGAAAGCTCTGCTTGGGCTCCCAGACTGAGCTCACGGGGTCATCTCCCTCCAGGGACTGGTTTGAAGTGACCTGTTCCCAAGCAGCAAGAAATCTGGAGAAGAAATATGGAGGAAAAAACCTGCCAGCCAGGTTTGTAAAGGGGTCTGGGTGCCAACACAAGGGATATACAGCCCCTCTGATTCAGGCTATTGTCATTCACTTGTTCTCTTGACCCACTTGGAAGTCCCAACTTCTGTCCCCTGGTCTGGTCTTTCTGCTTCCTTTGGCAATCACCTTGTTTGGGGACATTTCAGCCCAGGTTAATTGTAAGACTGAGAAGTTACTGGTAGAAAAAGGGAAGGCTGTAGAGGTAAGTTAAGGTTGGGTGGGAATAGGGCTTTCCCTGCATCTTCAAACACTGCCTCTTCTGTTGCTGCTTCTTCAAGATGTTTCCTTATCACACTACAGGAAAACAACCAGCAATCAAGGAGTTCTCCTGCACTCTTTGGTGGACAAAAGCTCTCCTGGGGCTTCTTCCTTCTCCTGGGGACAGGCAGGAGGGTAGTAGTTGAGAGGTGGCATGAAGTTGCCCCTTCCTGAGGAGATCATCTTGCTTAGGCATCTAAGAGGTGCCATGGTTGAGCTGATGAGCTTGTGGAGGGAAAGTGCTCCTTGCTGCCCTTTCCCTGGAGACCCTGGCAGTGTGAAGCTGTTGCTGCTTGCACTGATGTGTTGGGAAGAACAGCAAGATGCAGAGCAGCTCTGCTGCCTCTGCCCTCCTGGGCTAGGAGCCCTTTCTTATCCTGCTCCTCTGAGTCAGCTCTGCCACCCAGCTCTCTCTGGCTGGTTGCACAACATGCTCTCCATAAAGTTTCCTGCTGTGCCCAGCATTTCTGAGCCAAAGTTTCCTGTGGGGTTCCATGTTAGAGCTGAGGGACATGGAGTACCCTGGTCCTGTTGATGGTAGCAGCCTTTCTTGCCTGGTGAATAAGACTCCTGAGTCAGGCTTCTCAACAGAAGTACCAACATCAGAGGACTTTAACCTCCTATAGGTAAAGAAAAGCATGAATAAGTTTTTGGGCATGTGGCTAAAAAAATAATCATAGGAAAATATGTTTTGGCTGGACCAACATGTTTCTTCTCAACCTCTTTTTGCCAGCTACACACCAGCTTCTGGAGCAGGTTGGTGAGGAATCAGTCATGGCTGAGGTCATTAATGAGGAGGTTCAAGTTCAACATGAGGAAAAGCTTCTTGCCTGTGAGGGTGACAGAGCCCTGGGACAGGCTGCCCAGGGAGGCTGTGGAGTCTCCATCCCTGGAGACATTCCAGCCCCAGCTGGATGTGTTCCTGTGGGATCTGCTCTAGGGGATCCTGCTCTGGCAGGGGGGTTGGACTGGGTGATCTCCAGAGCTCCCTTCCAACCCTGATGACTCCATGACTCCTTTCCCTTCCCTCTTTTTTTCTGTAAGTCATGTTGCAAGCAGAAATGTCCTTTTGAAATGAGAGGTAGAAAAAGTTCTGCTAAATTTGCATGTGAAGATCTTGGCTTCTCTGTCCCCAGATTGTTTTTACAACCTGAGCTGGAAGAAACATCCTGAGCTCACCTGCAGCCACACTCACTCCAGGTCTGTGGTTTCCAGTATATTCACTTCAAAAATCCATGACAAACAGACTCCCCTCAGCTCCCCAGACCTAATCCCCCTTTGAAATAACACAGTAGCACCACGTCCAGCCCTGAAGATGATCAACCCACCGTGTTGCTTGGGCATATCTTGTTTCAGAGAAGAAGCTGAGGCCCATGGCCCTTCCAAACTCCTTTTTATTGACCTCTGGCAGGTGCTGTGCCCACAGTTTATCTCCTTCCCCATGCAGGAGTTCAGTGAGGCTGGGAAGGAGGGATCTAAACAAAGGCCTTATTAGCATCTTTCTGGCTCCTAATGGGCAGGGAAGGTGCAAGATTCTTTTGGCACAGTGGTTGCTTTTTTTTTCCTCCAAAAAAAAAAAAACCAGGAAAGGGAAGGAGAAAGGACTTTAATTGAAGCCTGCAATGTTGTATAAATGGAAGATCTAAGTTTTAATTGAAAAATAATTATAACCACTTAATCATTTTAAATGAGGGCTGTAATTGCAGTCAGTTCATAATAGCCAAATACAGACACTTAGATTCCTGCAATAAAGCAGGGATGGTACAGCTTGATTTGCTAATAGCTCTTCCACTTCTCTCCTCTTTTGTCTCAAAGATTAATTCAGGCAAGGGCTATTAGTGCTGTTAATTGGTTCTGCAATTTAGACCTTGTGCCTGTGAATGAGTGACTGATGCAGACCTATCAGCCAATAATGTGAACACTTTGTCAATGTGTTTCTCATTGTCCAGTGGCACAGAACTCCCCCTGGCAGCTCCTCTGCCACCCAACCCTGGCTCCCTGGAGGGATCAAGAAGAGTGGGTCTCCTCTGGGGTGAGGGATTCACTTAGCTTTAGATAGGTCACCTAGATGTCTTTGAGATGATGGCTGGCTTATGAATAAAATCATTAGGCAGCCAAGGCGTCCTCCTTGGCAGGGACAAATCCTGTATTCAGGAGGAATCTTCTTCACCAGGCTGGAAGAAAGAGGTTCAGTGGGATTGTGAAGCTGGTGAGGTGTGTTTATTTGGAGAGCAGACACTGCTGGTGGCAGATGTTGCTGGCTCTGGGCAGGGCCTCGTGAAGGTCCACTCCCCAGGGGCAGTGGTGGTGACTAAAGCCAGTCTAAATCATCAGAGTGACAGAGAACAGCACCAAGTTTACATCCCAACAGGTGTTCTCTTTCACTGACATGGTTGTGGCCTCAGTGATGGGTGGTGGGGACTGGTGTCCAGCAGGTCAAGGGAGGAGATTCTCCCACTCTGTCTCTTGAGACCCCACCTGGAGCACTGTGTCCAGTTCTGGAGCCCCCAACATCAGAAGGACATGGAGCTCCTGGAGAGAATTCAGGAAAGACCATGAAGATGATCCAAGGGCTGGAGCAGCTCTGCTCTGGAGCCAGGCTGGGAGAGTTGGGGTGTTCAGCCTGGAGAAGAGAAGGCTCCAGGGAGACCTTGGAGCACCAGTTATTCCAGTTATTTATGGTGAAAACAGAGAGGACAGATGAGTCTTCACCATAACTAACTGGAATTTTAGGCCCAGCACGAGTGAAACTGCAGGTCTGACTTTGTTGCTCCATCCTCCTTTTCCATTCTGTTTATTTTTAAACTGGTCTTCTCCCAAAACTTTTTTCTTTCTAAGTTGTGTATAATTCATTGTTTCTTTCATGAGATTAATTTACTGATACTGATACCTTGTGTCATACTAATGCAAATCCACAGGATTTATATAGTCTGTTATTTATTCCTTTTTTTACAGCTTCTTGCCTTTTTTCTTTCCCCATAGCTATTTTGAGGCCATTCCACAGAAAAAGCCAACCCCACCATTTGCTGGGAATCCCACCACTGAGAGCAGTGCTGGTTCCACTTGGAGCTGGAAGAAAACAGGAGGAAGAAGCAGAGTCAGGGTGTGCCCTGGGCAGCATGGGTGAGCATCACCCGTTGATGTCTCTCCCAAGGTCCATCTAGGAGTATTGTCCTGAAAAGAGGTATGTTGGCTCTCCCTCCATCTCTCTTCATATGACACTTCACACAACATGAAGGTCATTAACACCTGTAGGCAAGACAAGCTCCAGGCATCTTCTCCTCCTAACATCTCCCTCAACCTCAGCATCTCTGAGTGTTGCCTTCCCTTCCTGGCAGTGTTGAAGGGCAGGTTGCATGGGGCTTGGAGCAACCTGGGCTGGTGGGAGGTGTCCCTGCCCATGCAGGGGGTTGGATCTGGATGATCTTGAAGGTCCCTCCCAACCCAAACCAGTCTGGGATTCTATAAAACTGGAAGAGGGAGACTGAGGTGAGACATGAGGAGGGAATTCTGGAGTGTGAGGGTGGTGAGAGCCTGGCCCAGGTTGCCCAGGGAAGCTGTGGCTGCCCCATCCCTGGCAGTGTTGAAGGGCAGGTTGGGTGGGGCTTGGAGCAACCTGGGCTGGTGGGAGGTGTCCCTGCCCATGCAGGGGGTTGGATCTGGGTGATCTTGAAGGTCCTTTGCAACTCCAACCATGATGTGATTCTCTGATCCGACCACTTCTCGACTCTGCAGAACCACCCAGTCCACTCGAGGTGGAGGGTGGGGAGAAGCACCAAACCATTGCTGAGCTTTGGTGGTGTGCACCAAGCACATGAATATTCACAGACACATCGTCAGGCTTTCATCTTCTTTACACCATCAAAAGTGTGTTTACCACCATTGCCCATGCAGGGATCAGCTCTGGTGCAGCTGCTTTTATCCTGAGAGGAGATGCTGGGCCACCTTGGATTGACCCTGTGGAGATATTTTCATCTCCTGCTGTTGTGGGGTTTTTTTTTTCCATCCAGGAGGTGGCAGCTGTTGAGAAGGGGTTGATGGTGACATTCTTTCAGTTTTTTAAAAAGAATTACTTGCCTTATAGCACCTAGAGAAGAGGTTGGGATGAGCTCAGTTTTCCTGCTCAAGATACTAAATTAAGTAACAAAAACGAAGGAGCCTTCACCCTCTTTTCTGGTTTTTTTTGTGTTTTTTTTTTTAGTTAATTCTTCTGATTGCTTAAATCTGCTCCCTTAAAATGAGCAAATCCTGCTTATTAAAAGCAGCTGCATTTTATACCAGACTTTTAGCTCAGCCAAGGAGGAATTGCTCAGATGAGAGGCACTGGGGAAGGTGGGGAGTGGAGGGGAAGCAGCAAAGGCAAGAGCCCAGGATGGTGATTGATCTCCCTGGGTGAGAGTCACAGATTGCACTTCAAGACTGGAAACAGTTGTTCAAGGTGCTGGGGAGCTTTGAAGGAGGGGAATAAGTGGTACTTTGACGTCAGGTTGGTGAGCTTAGGTGGCTGAAGGAGTTCAGTCCTTGATTGTATTCACTGGGAAATGCTGTCAGGAGATAAAACTACCCTTTTGCCTGCAGCTGGGAATCCCAGGCTGGTTTGGTTTGGAAGGGACCTTCAAGATCATCCAGATCCAACCCCCGGCATGGGCAGGGACACCTCCCACCAGCCCAGGCTGCTCCAAGCCCCATCCAACCTGCCCTTCAACACTGCCAGGGATGGGGCAGCCACAGCTTCCCTGGGCAACCTGGGCCAGGCTCTCACCACCCTCACACTCCAGAATTCCCTCCTCATGTCTCACCTCAATCTCCCCTCTTCCAGTTTTCATCCATCCCCCTTGTCCTCTCCCTCCCTGCCCTTGTCCCAAGCCCCTCCCCAGCTTTCCTGGAGCCCCTTCAGGCCCTGGAAGGTGCTCTCAGGTCTCCCTGGAGCCTTCTCTTCTCCAGGCTGAACACCCCAACTCTCCCAGCCTGGCTCCAGAGCAGACAAATATCTATTTGTGAATGATGCTGCTCTTCTGCCTGCTGGCACAGTTATTGAAATAAGCAGTGATGACTTGGCCAAGGTCTGTCCCTTTTTCTCTTAGCACTTCACCCAGGGACCCAGGTGTACCAAATGGAGATGCATTTTTTCAGCCCTCACAGGTTGACTGGAGCTGTTCAGCCTGAAGAAGAAGAAGGCTGAGGGGAGACCTCATTGCCCTCTACAGGTCCCTGAGAAGAGGTTGTGGTGAGGTGGGTGTTGGCTGCTTCTCCCTGGTGACCAACGATAGGACAAGAGGAGATGGGGTCAAGCTGCACCAGGAGCGGTTCAGGCTGGATATTAGGAAAAAGGTCTTCCCAGAAGGAGTGGTGAGGCCTTGGAACAGGCTGCCCAGGGAGGTGGTGGAGGCACCATCCCTGCAGATGTTCAAAAAAAGGGTAGATGTGGTGTTTCATAAGATGGTTTAGTGGTTAGAGGTCGTAGGGCAGAGGTTTGGACTTGAGGATCTTGAAGGTCTTTTCCAGCCTTTAACGATTCTATGACTGGATGCAAGGCCAGTCTACACTTTTTATTCCATTTCTTGGAAACAATCCCTGGCTGTCCTGAGTCTTTGCTGTCGCCTGGTTGTGACAAACACAGGGAGTGTGTTTGCACTCAAGTCCTGAGCTCTATATTTAGCCAGGTGATACTGGGAGAGCTTTCCATGATTCAGCCACGTTGACCGATACCGAAAGCAGCTGCAGCCACCCCATGCAGCAGGTGAGGTGTGTCACCTGGCCTGGGTATCACCCTGTCCAAAAAAGGATCTGGGAGAGGGAGTGAATTATGGAAGGGCATGAATCACCAGTACTGTTCTTTTGGGGAACCCAAGGCCAACGGGGTCATGTTCTGTTTAAAACAGAGGGCTGTTGGGGAGACTGGTGGGGATGGCTGTGCCCTGTTTCGTGTCTGCTTTCAGGCACTGCTTCTCCTGAGTGGTGTGGGATGAACTTCAGTATCAGGCATGAAATTGTCAGGGTTGATACCCTGAGGGGAATGATCCCAGGTGAGAGCAACACCTCCTTCGTGGGTGCTCTCTTGAGGGCAGGTCAGAGCTTTGTGAGAAGTGGAGTTGCTCTGCTGTGGGTGTGGGAAAGGACTGGATGACTTGCCAAGGTCCCTCCCAGCTTGCTTGGTTCCCTCAGAAAGATGCAGCAAGAAAATCATCTCTAGGGGCCAAGCACTGTATGAACATGACAGGTTGGATCTTCTTCAGAAGCAGCTCCACAGGGAAGTCTCTCTGCACATGAGATCAGATGTCTGGGAGAGACCCAACGGTGCTTGAGCAAGGGTGAGGGTAGCCAACTGGTGGTGGTCCACTCCTTCATGCTCTCTCCACTTCCACCACCTAGATGTCACTCCACTGGGCTCCACTTCTCCTGAAAGTCCCTTCCTGCATTCAGTGTTAGAGACTAGCAGGGACTTTTGACAAGGGCAGGGAGGGAGAGTACAAGGGGGAAGGGATGAAAACTGGAAGAGAGAGATTGAGGTGAGACATGAGGAGGGAATTCTGGAGTGTGAGGGTGTTGAGAGCCTGGCCCAGGTTGCCCAGGGAAGCTGTGGCTGCCCCATCCCTGGCAGTGTTGAAGGGCAGGTTGGATGGGGCTTGGAGCAGCCTGGGCTGGTGGGAGGTGTCCCTGCCCATGCAGGGGGGTTGGGACTGGATGATCTTCAAGGTCCCACCCAACCCAAACCAGTCTGTGCTCTGCAGCAGCTCTGCACTGTCCTGTGCAATACGTTACCCTGCTTTTCACACCACCCTGTGCTCGGATGTTTTGGTTGGGCAAACCCCCCCAGATAAGAGGCCTGCTGAGAAACATCCCTCTCCTTGCCTCAAAAGCATCGTCCCTGCCAGGAAAGGATGAGGTTCTCCATCGTTTCCATCTCTTTCATCCCGTGTAAGCCTGGCTGGGGCTGGGCATGCTGGTGCCTCTGCAGGAGCTGTGCTGTGGCAGTTCCTGAGGGACCTGCTGGTCCCCACCTGCCGTGGCCCTACCTGCAAGAGAAAGTAAACAGAGCTCGAGGCGTTCACGTCGGGCGGAACAAACGGCTCTTGGTACCGAGCGAGGAAAATTTATCTCACCGAAACAGATAAAGGGAAAGGGGAGGTTTGTGTGGTCTGGACCAGGCCTCTCCTGACTCCCATCCATGACGTAGGCTGTGCCTCCAGCTAAAAGTCCTTTCTGCCCTGGCTCTCTGCCCCAAACCCGGCTTGCGGAGCCTCGTGCACAGCCAGGACCTGCCCGGCGAGCGCTCGGCGCCATGTCCGTGACCATATGTCAGTCCATGGGCTTCGTGGTGTCAGCTTTGGGGATAGGAGGCATCATCGGGGCCACCTGCATGGACCAGTGGAGCACCCAAGACCTGTACAACAACCCGGTGACCGCCGTGTTCAACTACCAGGGCCTCTGGCGCACCTGCGTCCGGGAGAGCTCCGGCTTCACCGAGTGCCGCGGCTACTTCACCATCCTGGGGCTGCCAGGTAGGGCTCGGGTCAGGGACACATCACCTCCCACCCTGCCAGCAAGCAGGTGATGTTGGGTTGGGTTGTTTTGGGTTTTTTTTTTGGAGCAGGGAACCCGATTTTCAGCCAGAAGGCACCTCAGGTGGAGGTTCTCGAGCCCCGTGGCCAAGCTGAGGTTCAGCCACGCTGCTGATGGGTTCCTCTGAGGTTCCTCAGGTGTTCTGCAGGCAGCAGCTGCTCCACGGGGTGATTTGTCCCTGGGGTGGCTTGGGCACACTCTGCCCTTGCTGCACAGCTGTGGGTGCCTTCCCACCACAAACCACTAATACTCTTGGCATCACAGAAGATCCTTTCCTAAGAGGATATGTCACAGTTCAGCTCACAGTATTTCTCTACGGGCTAACACCACCAAGCTGGATTTCTCCCTCATTCTCCTTTGGTTCCAGTTGGGTTTTTTTTTTTTTGCCTTCCACGGGTTATCATCCCTGTCCTGGTTGTGCCCAGCGTATCTAGGGGTGCAAACAATGAGGTGACAACAGGATTATCTGGGTTTTCTTCTTGCCTTAATGCGGTGAGAAAAGAAAGGCACTTCAGGCTTTTCTGTCCATCTCGCCTCTGTGCTTGGACACAGCAGGAATGGAGGGAAGAAACCAATTGGATCTGGGAATCCCTGCAGAACTTCTGCAGAATGGGTGTTTTGGAAACACGTAGAAACAAGCACAGGGCACCAAACTGGCTTCTTGCCCAAGCAGCCCATCTCTCTGCAAACCAAACCAGTACAGCCCAGTGCAGCCACGGTCTCAGGCACCGGTATGAGGGGTAGGGGATCCTCTCAGCTCTGTTTCCCTGTCACTCTCCTCTGGATCCTCCTTCCCAGCTGGTGTTTGGCATGAGCTGTGCTGCAGCATCCCCGTGCCTGGGGTGCCCACCAACATCTTCCTCTTGCTGGAGCCGTGGATTTGAGCACCCCTGCCTGTCTACACAGGCTCTGCAGACAGGTATTTTTCCTAGAAGGAGATGGGTCTGATCCTGCCTGGGCATCCAGTTGTGCAGCCCCTAGAAACAGCTGTGGATCTAAAGAGGGATGTTGGTGCTTGTGTTTGCACGCTGCTGTCACGGGCAGGGGAGCCAAGCAGGGGAGAGAAGGAGGGTGGCAAAGTGCAGGGCAGGCTGGTTAGGCTTGCCTGCAGCAGCTAATAATGGCCTAAAACTGGGGAGATTGAGGTGAGACATGAGGAGGAAATTCTGGAGTGTGAGGGTGGTGAGAGCCTGGCCCAGGTTGCCCAGGGAAGCTGTGGCTGCCCCATCCCTGGCAGTGTTGAAGGGCAGGTTGGATGGGGCTTGGAGCAGCCTGGGCTGGTGGGAGGTGTCCCTGCCCGTGCAGGGGGTTGGATCTGGGTGATCTTGAAGGTCCCTTCCAACCCAAACCAGTCTGTGATATGTAGGTTAGGCCACACATTTCTGTCCATAACTGGGAGGGAGCCGTAGAGAATCAGTGAATTATTTTGGTTGGAGAAGGCCTTTAGGATCATCAAGTCCAACTGTTAAGCCAAGAGGGACAGACCAACCTCCCATCTGCTAAATGATGGAAATCCATCCCCCCCAACACTGCCGTGTGTTTCCATTTTAGGAAATTAATACCCACCCAACAGACACCACAGCTCTTCAGCTTTTTACTGTCATGCTGAGCTTAGCAGTGGAGGTATTTTGAAAGAACAAAAAAAGCCCCAAATCTCAAGCATTCTGGTTTCTTCAAAGATTAAAGTAGTTCCCAAAGCTGAACACTTGAAAAGTTTAATTGCTTTTTCTGCAGAATTACATTTTCTGTCATTTTAAGCTTTTGGAGCTGGAGAACTGAGGAAGTTCTGCAATGTGGGATGGGAGAGTGTGAGGGAAGGATTTGCTTTTTACACCTCTGCTTCTTCTTCATAAGGCAACTTTAATCTCTTTACCTGTGAGCACTTAGAATCCCAGACCGGTTTGGGTTGGAAGGGACCTCAAAGATCATCCAGATCCAACCCCCTGCGTGGGCAGGGACACCTCCCACCAGCCCAGGCTGCTCCAAGCCCCATCCAACCTGCCCTTCAACACTGCCAGGGATGGGGCAGCCACAGCTTCCCTGGGCAACCTGGGCCAGGCTCTCACCACCCTCACACTCCAGAATTCCCTCCTCATGTCTCACCTCAATCTCCCTCTCCCAGTTTTCATCCATCCCCCTTGTCCTCTCCCTCCCTGCCCTTGTCCCAAGCCCCTCCCCAGCTTTCCTGGAGCCCCTTCAGGCACTGGAAGGTGCTCTCAGGTCTCCCTGGAGCCTTCTCTTCTCCAGGCTGAACACCCCAACTCTCCCAGCCTGGCTCCAGAGCAGAGCTGCTCCAGCCCTCCCATCATCTCTGTGGCCTCCTCATGTCAGGGTTTCTAATGAACTGCTCATCGTAGAGGGGAATTACCATGTGTGATTTGCTGAGTTTATCACAGTTGCCTACAAAAAAGGACTTGCAAAAAGCCCAAAGAATAAAGAACAACCTTTAAAAATCAGGGTGGGTCAAGCCCCTGAAGCTGCTCTCCTCATCTTTGGTGCTGTTGGAGCATCTTCCCTCCCTGCTGCTGTGTAGGTAATTGAATATTTATGTGCTTTTGTCCCAGTGAGATGGTTCCTGTGCCAGGTGCTCTCAGCACTGCCCTCCAAAGTGAGGTGGGGTCCTTTTTTGTTCTTCCTTTTTAATGAACAGGGCTTGCTCTCCTGAAGTCACCCCCTTGCTCTCCCCCTCTCTCCTTTTCCCTCCTGTTATATATTGTCTGACACTTCCAGCCTCTGGAGAAGCCAGTGTTGAAAACAAGCCTCCCTGCTGCTGTGCTTTATACATTAGCTCCTTCTCACTTCCTCTGCTTCCACCAGCATTTCTTCCCACCCCCCATCAGCAAAGCTCAAGTGTGTCCCAACCAGAGCTGGGTTTGGGGGGGGGGAATGATGCTAATATAATATTATTAATTTCCCAAGATATAATTTAAACGAATCATCCCCAGTTTTCTTTTAACTCTGTTGCACCTTGATCTCCATTAAACCTCTCGTGCCAGCCCCACCATAGTTAATGGTTTGTCAGCATTTCCATTATAAGCCCCTATTTATTATCCTGACACTGGCAATTTATATTGGGAACAATAGTGCTGGAGTGAATAAAAATAACAGGACTCCAGCAAAGCAGCGAGGTGACCTGAGCACATCAGTGAAGTTCTGGTTTCTGAGGGTGGGTTTTTTTTCTCCCTCCCTTGCTCCCCCAGCAAAGGTTAAACTTGTCTTGCCCATCATCTGGTTTCAATTGAGTTGGGGATTTTAATTTCCAATAGATGGAGGAAAAAAATCAAGATGATGGTTGAAAGTGAGGAGCAACACAGGGAGTTTATGGCTCTCGCCCCGGCTGCTCAGCTACAACCAGTTGGTCTCTGGTGAAATGTGTCACTTGGGAGCTGAGACTGTTTGTTCTGGTTTTCCTTTATTATGTTCTGCCCCTCCTTTTGGTGGGTCAGCAGACCTTGCTGGGTTTGCCTGGAGGGCACAGCCTGAATTTGAACACACCAATAATGGACAAAGAGCAGCGACTGAGCTTGGGCAGGGCTGGCAGTGTCACCTAGTCTAGAAGTCATAAAGCACTTTCTGCTAAAAGGAGCATTTTTCAGTCACTTTCCAAGTTTGCTAAACTACAGCAACGTGGGCAGTGATTTTCTTGTTGTCTGTCTTGGTCTCTTACTTCCAGACCACTACAGATAGGTTGATCCAGCCATTTTGGAAAGGAAATGTTGACTTTTGACCCTCCCAGAAAGGCTGAGCTTCCTCTCTGCTGTGGAACAAAAGGCTGGTGAGATGAAAAATAAGAATATTTTGGCTTTTCCACCAGCAATCTTTGAAAGTCTGAAAGCACCTTGTTCAACTTCTCCAGCTACTAAAAGGGGTCAGAGTAAAAATGGCCCATGGGAGTGTCATCATGACTGGGAAGTCAGGGTGTTGGCATCTCTGGCAAGGTTTGCTTTTATTTCATGCAACCAACCAACCTTTTGTGACATAACCCTAGTAAAACCCTTGCTCTGAGCATTCTGGAGTCAGGGTGGTCCCCTGGCCAAAGAAACAGCATCTCTGCTCCCTGGAACTGGTTTAGGTCCAAAGTTTGTAAGGATGGAGGCTGCTGGTTGCCATAGTGTTATCCTCCAGTGGTGATGGCCATGGGCAAAGTCTCTTCTAAGCTGTGCTTGCTACTTAAAATCCTTTAACTCAGTCATCTCAGCTCCAAAGGTTGAAATGTCTGCAGGCAGCTCATGTAAATCACTTATTTTGAGATCAAGTTCTGGGCACAGAAAGGTTGAGGTGGCCCAGGTGGGCTGGAGACTTGATGTCACCTACTCTGGGAGTGTGTGAGGCCCTGGTGAGTTGCACTCAAAGCGGGAGCTAAAGAAGTGTGAGGATGAGGGAAGAGAGAACGTGAGACCTCTGGAGACATCTCGAGCACCCTGATTCCCAGTGGGACTCCGGGTGGGGAGAGGTGGCACAGAGCCTCGTAGGGGACATTGGGAAGCTAGATGCATGCATCAGGCCCTGGCTTGTGCCTTTGCACCACAGAAGGATGAGAGACAAGGAAAATAATCCTAAAGGCTCTGGGGTGGGGGCCAGAAGAGGAGCAAGGCAGGGGAAATGTCAAAAGCTGTGGAGATGTTGGGCTGGGCTCATAAGCAGGTGGGGAAGGACGCAGCGTCAAGCACCCCATCTCTCCTCAGGGACCTCCAAAGCTCCTCTGGACCACCTGAAGACCAGTGAGCGTGGTTCTGAGCTGGGATGGAGGTTTTCCATGACTCCCTTTCCCCACTGAGTTTCAGAAAGGCCAGTCAGCCCTTCTCCTCGTGGTCCTTGGTGGGGCCACAAGCTCCTGGAAGCTGCGGTCGTCTCAGCAACGGAGGGACAGAAGGAGGAGAGTGGGTTTGCTCTTTCTTTTTTTCTTTTTTTTTCAGTCTGAACAAGCTGGAATTGACTGGCAGGGTGTGAGCTCTGTTTGCAAATTTGAAAGCAAACATGAGGTGTAGGTGATTTTTGTGGGAGAGGTGGTGATAACATTCAGGAGTTGCCGTGGGCCCAGTGAACGGTTTTTGTGATAATACAGAGTCAACGCCTGGGTAGATAAAGCAAGTAGGAGCTGAAAGAAAGGGTGCAGAGGGGAGGAGCCATGAAGGACCCTTCCTTTGCCCAGTTTGGGTTGTGGGTGTCCCAGTATCCGGGGTGGGAGACAGCCCTGTTCTCTGCTCCTTGGTGATGAAGCTTGGCCTTCCCACCAGGTGTCTCCCCATCGTGTCCCTTCCTTAGATAATGCTCAACCTCACCTCGTGGCATGGAAGCCATGAGACTGAGCAGCAGAGGTCCATGTCCTTCAACCACTCCTGGCTGTAGACGTCTCCCAGGGGTGGCTGGAGATGGGCATCAGGTTGTGGTGAAGATGCTCAGGCATGCTCCACAGCTGTCCTCTCACCCCACCGCTTTTTTGAGGCCACAGCTCAGATGCAACTCCCAGCTGATCTTCTGGTGTGGGCTGGGTGCTGGAAAAATGGGGGGTGGAGGTTTTTTTGTGAAGGGGGGGACGTGTTTTTTTTTTTCCTGTCATAAGTGGCTCAGAAACAACCATTAGCAATAAGCTTCAAGTAAGACCATTTCGGAAAGGCAGAGAAAATCCACCTGGGGGTGGGTTGGGATGGAAACAAGTTTGTGATTTTTCTCCAGAACTTCACTTCAACCAACCACCAGGGAAGGTTATTTGTGGGAGCTTTGAGTTCCCAGACTTTGCAAGTGTGATACCAACCTGGACGTGTTCCTGTGGGATCTGCTCTGGGGGATCCTGCTCTAGAGGGGGGTTGGACTGGATGATCTCCAGAGGTCCCTTCCAACCCTGACCACTCTGTGCTTCTGGGATACTAATCAGAGCAAGAGAAGTGGCAAGCAGTGCTGGGATGACTGGTTAGCACCCTTAGGAAATATGCTTAGACATGAGAAGATAGAAACACCTCCAAAACCCAGTATTTCTTCCAAGCCAGCAGCCTCTGGAGTGCTGAGCATGGTTGGGTGTTCATCTGCCTCTTAGCTGAGGACTGCAGCACCTCACCTCTTCCTGAAGTTGCTTGCTCAGCTCCTAGTTTTTGGAAGGACCATGCATGAGGTTTCAGGAGGAACATGCAGCCCTCTGCTGGTTAATCCTGCTGGGAGACATGATTCAGTTGGGCCCTGAAGAGCAAAGACAGGCCACTTCAGCTGGGCTTTCTTGCCTGCCTGGAGACTGTTGATGATCTTTTTGGATTGCTCTGAGGTTTCCATGCCCCTGGGTGAGTGGCATGATGAGAAGCAGCATCCTCCATCATCAGGAGAACACCATATCCCCAAGGAAAGCTTAAGGTGGCAGCACTACCTGGGTGGCAGACCCCAGCTCAGGGCACAATTAGGGACAATCCAAGGGATGTCCCCCTTTCCCAGTAGGTGTGTTGGGGGGAGCAAAAGGGGGCTTGGGGGTGTGAAATGGTGGAGGTGGGGAGAAGGGTCTCTGTGGGTTTGGGGGAGCTGCTCCAGCTGCAGGGAGCTGAAACCAGCAGAAAGGGCTGAAGGAAGGGGTGGTGGCTCCACTCCCAGCAAAGCAAACAGGTGGCCATGGTGACAGGAGGGCCACCTCCACCACTCTTCATGCAACCACCCAGGTGTCTAATTTAGCAGAAAAAAAAAAACAAACAACCAGCAATTTAAAAAGCAGTAGTGATTTTTTTTGGGGAAAAAAAAATGGTTTGCCTTTTGTATTTCCCCTTTCTCTTTTCCTCCCCAGGGTTGTTGGGTTTTTTTGGCTGTGACCAGTTCATGGGTCCATTTTCTCTGCAGCCCTGACTGATGCTGCCAGGTGACACCACCCTTGGGAACAGGGGTTCTGTCTCTTCCAGAGGGACATCTCTCCCTGGGATATGGTTGGAAGTGGTCGAGCCTGGAGAAAGAGCCATATGTTTGTTCTCTTCTCACTAGAGGACAAGAAGGCAAGACCTGGGACACGAAGAAGAGTCCTGGAGGGTGGCTGGGGAGCATCAGGGCTTGGGTGCAAGCAGCTTTTCTGGACTGGGAGCCAATCCTGGCTGTGAGGCAGTGCAGGATGAGGTGGAGAGCTGGCCACATTACTTGTTTTAGCACTTACTGTCCTCCCAGCTTCTAGGTCCTCCCCAGTGCTTGTTGTCCTCCCAGGTTTTGGGTCCTCTCCAGCCCTGATTTTTCACAGGACAATGTCCAGGATGAGGTAGATGGCTCAGCATGTCCTCTCCCTCTTACCATCTCTGGTTTTTGAGGGTTCACTTCTGTGGTTTTTCTTCATGACAGTATTTTTGCTGGGCACTTCTGACCTTTCAGTAAGTTGGAACTAGCCCTTCCCCTGACACAAACTTACCAAGTGAGTAGAAACGACTAAATTGGAATCAAATTGCTGTAAGCAAAGTCATCTTCTGCCTGACCCAGGAGGGCTTTGGTGGCCACTAGATGGATGAATTGTGCTCTGGCTGCTGCAGTGCAAAGGCATCTCTGTCTGCTGCCCCCCAGCTCTGCCACAAGAGCCAAATGGGGGACCTGGGTGGTTGTTCTCCAGAAGGCAGAAGCCATAACTAACGTGTGATGGCTCATCCATCCACAGAAACCAGCCTCTCCTCTCCTCCTGGTGGCTTTCACACAGCTTCTCCACCAGGTTTTGACAGTGCTTATGGTATCAGGGCTGGATAAAGCAGGAATTTGTTTCTAGGCCAGGGCTGGAGTAAATCGGTGGGAACTGGGTCTATGGCTGGGAATGGATGAGCAGGGGGGGCTGGAAGGTCCTTGCAACTCCCCATGCTCCATTAGCAGGATGAACATGGGGAATTTCTGTCTGTCCCCTGACCCGGGGCTTCTCCACCGTGCCAAAAGATAATTAATGTCCTCATTTTTCTGTCCCCCACCCCTTTTTCCAAGGCCATCCCTCCAGCCAACATAGACAAGCCCCTCTAAAAAGGAGCTTTCCAAGTGGTCCCTGCACCCTCCCTCTCCTTCCCACACTGGTTTCAGTAGGGCCACGTGGCAGGGGATGGAGATGCAGGTAGGAGGGCAAAAGGGTTGCAGCAGCTTTGCTGGATCAGGTTGGGGCTCTTGGCTTGGTGTCCTGCCACGGTCCCCATCTGAGGCAACCTCAGTGATGCTCAAAGAAGCTGCATGGAGCAGCCACATCCCTGTGTGTTCCTTGTGTTGAGCCGTGGCCCTGCATCCTAAAATCCTAGAGTCACAGGCTGGTTTGGGTTGGAAGGGACCTTCAAGATCTTCTAGTTCTAACCCTCCTGCATGGGCAGGGACACCTCCCAGCAGCCCAGGCTGCTCCAAGCCCCATCCAACCTGCCCTTCAACACTGCCAGGGATGGGGCAGCCACAGCTTCCCTGGGCAACCCGGGCCAGGGTCTCCCCACCCTCACACTCCAGAATTTCTTCTTAATATTTTATCCACATCTCCCCTCTTTCCGATTGAAACTGTTCCCCCCTCATCCTCTCCCTCCATGCCCTTGCAAAGTCCTCCCACGGAGCTCACCACTGGCATCCTGATCACTTTGGCTCTTGTGTGGGTGCTGGCATGGGTGGCAGGATGCAGAGATGTCCCTGTCTTGGCCCAGTGGTGGATCTGCTCCACCTTTGGGTCAGAAGAGAGCCAGGGAGGTGGCGACCTGGGCTTGGTGCCGAGTTCACCTGGGATCGTGGTCCTTCCCTCAGCCCCTCTTGGCATGTTTGCACCGTGCCAAGCACGCAGGAGAAGCCTGAAGGAGGGCCAGGGGTTTTGGTGGGCAGGGGTGCACGTTCCAAGGGGGTTGCCCAACTCTCAGCAGAGCGCGGCCGCTTAGCTGGGGAAGGACAAGCACTTCTAAAGGACAAAGGCTCATATCTCAGGCCCTGCCAGCACAAACCTACCCAGCGAGAGTGAAACTGGACTATCTTGCAAAAACACTGTGAGCAAACACGGTGCTCAATGGAAAGCATCTGATAAGAGCTGCTGCACTTACTGGTGGCTCGGTTCAAGAGGACGTGGGTGCTGCCATTCGCTCGGCGGCTCCACCAGGGCTGCCTGACCTCGGCTCTTTTTTTGGGGGGAGACACCATGTCCACCACCACCTGCCAGGTGATGGGGTTCATTGTTTCCTCGCTGGGTGTTGCGGGGTGCATGGTGGCCACTGCCATGGACATGTGGAGCACCCAGGACTTGTATGACAACCCGGTCACCGCCGTCTTCCAGTACCAGGGGCTGTGGAGGAGCTGCGTGAGGCAGAGCTCTGGCTTCACCGAGTGCCGGCCGTACTTCACCATTCTTGGGCTGCCAGGTAGGGGCAAAAGATGCACCAGGTTTCACCCGAGAGCTCTGCAGTGTTTTCATCTGAAGCAGGAGCAGGTATCTTGAAGCACTTGGGGAGGAATAAAACCTCCCGGCGGCCGAGGGCGCGAGCAGAAAGATACGTGCGGGTTTCTTGCCAAAATGACACCTTTAGTTAGTGAAGCTGAGAAACTGAAGCTGATTTTCTGGGTGAGCATCATGGGGCTGAAGCCCCGTTGGTGGTGTCAACCAGCACAGCTCCACTCCTGTGGGGAGGGGGAGGGATGTGTAAACCCGCAGGGGTTCTGTCCCTTCGGATTGAAGCGCGGGGGGAAACGGCTGTGGTGGTGTCAGAATGATGGTTTCTGGAAAAAAAAACCCAAACAACCAGTTGGAAATAGTCTTTTTGGTTTTGTTTTTGTTTTTTTTTCCCAGAGGCAAAACTGGAGTTGAAGAAGCCTGCCTGTGAGCAGCTGGTGTAGGGAGGGTGAGAGGGGGAAGGGGGTGCTCGGGCACTTCGCCTGACCTGGGGAGGTGCAGTGGTTGCAGCAGCAGATCCCAGAGGGATGGTCCTTTCTGGTTTGCTTGCTGACTTGACAAAAAGAGCTGGTTTTCCCACCTCACTGCATGGGTGGGTATTCCAGTGCTCCTGATCTGGCTGGCCCCATGGGAGGGGAGCATCCAGCCTGGCTCCCTGGGCCTCCCTGGGACCTCTTGTGCCTCTGCCTGGCCAGCTAGCAAGAACCAGGGCCCAGAGAGTGTGTGTCCCTCTTGGTGCATGATGACAAATGGGGACAAGCAGGCAGTGTTGTACATAGGCCTCTTGCACCTCTGGGTGGGTGTAGAAGAGAGCATGATGTGGGCTCCCAGCCCTGTCTCCTCAGGGATGCCAACCATGCTTCCCTGCGGGGCAGGAGGGAGAGCTGTGATGGAGACCAGTGTGTTGGCTGCTGTGTTGGCTTTTGGGGATAAAGCCCATGACTGTTATGATGGGTGTGATGGAATAATGTCCTTCTGCACAGGAAGTTCCACCTCAACATGAGGAAGAACTTCTTTGCTGTGAGGGTGACAGAGCCCTGGGACAGGCTGCCCAGAGAGGTTGTGGAGTCTCCTTCTCTGGAGACTTTCCAGACCTGTCTGGATGCCTTTCTGAGTGACCTGCCCTGGTTTTGGTCCTGCTCTGGCAGGGGGGTTGGACTGGATGATCTTCAGAGGTGCCTTCCAACCCCTCCTATTCTGTGATTCTGAGTACCCAGCTTCAGGATTGCAGGGTAACTTCTTATTCATTTGGATGAAAACGATGTTTGGAGATGGTGTTTGGGATGAAGATGATGTTTGGGTGAAGATGATGTTTGGAGACACTTCTTTTACAGGCCCATTTGTTTGAAAGAAGCAAAACATGACTGAGTTGTATATTCACATCTTGGTCTATATATATATATATACCTACATCTGTCCATATAATGCCATGTGCAGGTGACTATGCTTTAAAAGAGCAACGAGGCAATGGGAACCATCATTTTGATGCCAATTTATCATCATCCAGGTTCTCCTTTTCATATCATTTTCAGGTAATTTAGCAAAGTGCAGTCACAGGCATTTTCTGTTGCGTCTTAGAGATCTTCTGCCAGTTTTCTTCTCTTGAAGTGTCCACCTAGTTGATGGCTCCCTTAACTCATAAAGAAGGAATGCCCCAGCTTGAATTTGGCTAACTTAAAACCCCATTTCCCACCCCTCAACTTTCTATGTGGTTCATTCATCATAACCAGTCACAAAGTTGGATTTCCAACGTGTTCTGCGTCGGTAGCAGAAATGCAAGTGACAGTAGCTTGTGTGACTCAAGGTGCTTTCTTGACTTTGCCTCACACTGCAGAGCAGCACTGGGTGAGAAGACAACCCCTCCAGGTTCACTGGGGCCTGAAAAACAGGGCGATGTGGTTTCAGGTCACTGACCTGCCTTGAGGTGAAGGTGCTTCTGTTGTCACTTTGTGTGCACAGCAGCCCTCCCTGTGGAGATGGCTGTGTGTGTGTGTGTGTGCAGGTGGGCAGCAGAGTTGGCCCACCTCATGCAAAATGTGTATGCAAAAAAGGGCAGGTCCTTTCTCTGTTGGACTTCATCCACGGGGCTGTTTGCTGCCTGCTGCTCCCGATACACATTTTTGTCCTATTTTGTTTGCCCAAGCCCTTCCACTCCTTCCTTCTAGGAGAGGTCGTTCACCTGTGGAAAGCAGCTCTGTTCAGAGGGCTTTTGATGGATGCCAGAATTCACTCGAGACTGCAGGGCTCTCTTTCCCAACAGCCCTCTCATCCAGTCCCGTGAGCCGAGGGAAGGGGCCTTCATGCCACTTGATGCCACTTTCTTCTCCTTTCTGTCCCTTTGTGGAGCCAGTGCCTCCTGAAGTCAGCCTCCTGGAGTGAGGAGTGGCTGCTGATGGATAGTTTGTGGGTTTTTTTTGTTGTGCCCTGCTGTGTTCCTCTCTGTCCCCTTCCCAAACAGATTGCTGCTTTTCAATGGAGAGTCACCACACTTCAGCTTCAGTGCTCCAGCAGAGGTGCAGTGTCCAAGGAGCTTCTTGGCTTGACCTGACCATTCTGTCCTTCCCTGGGCACCCAAACCACTGGGATCATCTCTCTTGGGAGCCTGTGAGGTCTTCTCTTCCCAAACAGATTGCTTCTTTTCAATGGACAGTCACCACACTTGAACTTCAGTGCTCCAGCGTCCCAGGAGCTTCTTGGCTTGACCTGACCATTCTGTCCTTCCACGGGCACCCAAGCCAATTGGAATCATCTCTCTTGGGAGCCTGTGAGGTCTTATCTTAGGGTGACTTCTTCCAAAGGCTCGAGACCACCACAGTGATGGCACCTAGGAACCATAAGGGCTGTAGGTAGGACTGTCCTGGGGACGAGGACCTTATATCACGACACGTAGCGTCTTATGCTGCCCTGGAGTATCAGCCTCTCCTCCCTACCTGGAAAGAAAAGCAAAGAAACTCAAGTGGGTGGTAAAGACAAACGAGTATTGTGATTTTCTTCTCTTTGTAGCTCTCTGCTTTGCATCAGGTGCTGCGGGAACAACCTCTGAGGGCTGATAAGGCGTATCCGCCAGCGTCTTGTTCTCTGATGAATAATCACTAATGAGCTTGCACCTGGGGGCTGATGAATGGGAGATTGAAAATCCCAGGCTCGTTAGCACTTGTTATCAGCTGATAAGGGCAAATTGAGTCATAAGAGCAGCAGCCCCGGGGGGGGGGATTGCCAGATGGGAGAGGGTGGTGTGTTCCCAGCCTGGGGACCACTGGTTTCCTTGGGCATCCTGGTGCCAGCAAGGTTCTTGCTTGGGTTTCTGGTACCCCACAAGTAAGGAGGCCCACATGGGCACCCCAACACCTACCCTTGCCCTCCTGGGAGGGTTTATAAACCCTTCTTCCAACCTGTGCAAGGCTGGCAGGGTCTGCTCCCAGCACTCCTGCACCAGTGGCTCTTGCTCTAGTCAGGCTGTGTGGGACTCTTGGGCACCATGGCCATCCTGGCCAGCCCAGCAAAAGGGGTGACAGGCAGGCTGGGGCTGTGGGATGTGTTGCCTGCCCTTCTCAGTCAGTCACAAACCCACATCATCTTCTCTGGAGGTGGACAGTCACGTGCAGGGAGCACCAAAGCCAAACCCAGGGCTGTGTGAACTCATGGGAGGGCAAGAAGAGGCTGTGAACATCCCAGCAAAATCACAGGAGACCCTGGAATACTTATGGGCAGTTTTCTGCCAGGGCTGCTCCCTTCCTGTGTTTCCAGGGACATGAGCACAGGCAGGGAGGAGATGTGTCAGGGTCCAGCAATGAATTGCAGGCAAGATGTGGTAAGTGCCACCTTATGAGCAAATCACCTTGGAATTCAAACACTTGGCCTTTTCCCTTCACTTCTCCATTTAGAAAGGTAGCAGAATCACAGACTGGTTTGGGTTGGAAGGGACCTTCAAGATCATCCAGATCCAACCCTCCTGCATGGGCAGGGACACCTCCCACCAGCCCAGGCTGCTCCAAGCTCCATCCAACCTGCCCTTCAACACTGCCAGGGATGGGGCAGCCACAGCTTCCCTGGGCAACCTGGGCCAGGCTCTCACCACCCTCACACTCCAGAATTCCCTCCTCATTCTCACCTCAATCTCCCCTCTCCCAGTTTTCATCCATCCCCCCTTGTCCTCTCCCTCCCTGCCCTTGTCCCAAGCCCCTCCCCAGCTTTCCTGGAGCCCCTTCAGGCACTGGAAGGTGCTCTCAGGTCTCCCTGGAGCCTTCTCTTCTCCAGGCTGAACACCCCAACTCTCCCAGCCCACCTTCCCTTGGCTTTTCCCACTGCTTATCTATTTCAGCCAAGAGGAGTCAGGAGGGTTTTTGCTGCCTTCACTTGCCTGACAACAGCCCCCAGCTCCCATGGGCATGACCCACCAGCATCACAGCCTGTCTCCAGGCCAGGATTCCCATCTCCATGGCAGGCTGCTCAAGAAATTCAGGGTGAGGGTATTTGCCTGTGGTATTAATGAACCTGGACAGATGTGCCCAGGACTGATCCTACAACTACCCATGGGAAGGATGTGCAGGGGGAGGTGGTTGCTGAAGATTTGTTGCTCTCCCTTGGTGCATGTGCAATGTTTGTCAAGGAGGTTTTCCTTCTTCTCCTGTGCTGTGTGTTTTACTGGAAAGCAGGAACGTACAGAACTCCAGTTTGAGTCACAGGGGAGCTGGAAATACCAGGGAGAACTGGGTGGAGCTGTCTGTGTTCACTGCTGCTTGGGGAGGGGAAAAGGCTTTCTCAGTCATTTTGGTGATGAAACAAGTCATGCTTGTCCTGCCTGTGCACCAACTCCTCTCCGTGAATTTAGGAGGAAGTTCTGGAGTGTGAGGGTGGTGAGAGCCTGGCCCAGGTTGCCCAGGGAAGCTGTGGCTGTCCCATCCCTGGCAGTGTTGAAGGGCAGGTTGGATGGGGCTTGGAGCAGCCTGGGCTGGTGGGAGGTGTCCCTGCCCATGCAGGGGGTTGGATCTGGGTGATCTTGAAGGTCCCTTCCAACCCAAACTATTCCATGATTCTATGACTAGTTCTAGCTGATTCACAACCAGTGACAACAAACCTTCACCACAAATGATGTCTAAGCTGTGAGACTCTTTGGGAAGCTGAGGCAAACTGCTGCCTTTCCAGCAGGGCCCCAGATACCACTGAGAGCAGATCCAGTGCCCACGGTGCAAGGTTTTCTTCTTTAATAGTGATTTATTTGAGGAAAGGCTGGGAGAGCTGGGGCTGCTCAGCCTGGAGAGGAGGAGGCTGAGGGGAGACCTTGTTCATGCCTGTAGGTGTCTCAGGGTGGGTGCAGGAGGCTGGAGCCAGACCCTGCTCAGCAGTGCCCAGGGACAGGACGAGGGGCAACGGGCACAGGCTGGAACATGGGAAGTGCCCCTGAAAGATGAGGAGAAACTTCTTTATGGTGAGGGTGACAGAGCCCTGGGACAGGCTGCCCAGGGAGGCTGTGGAGTCTCCATCCCTGCAGACATTCCAGCCCCACCTGGATGTGTTCCTGTGGGATCTGCTCTAGGGGATCCTGCTCTGGCAGGGGGGTTGGACTGGGTGATCTCTCCAGGTCCCTTCCAACTGTGACAGTTTTGTGATTCCATCATATTGTGATTTTTAGACAGAAACAATCTTTACAAACCTCCTGGGCTCAGCTGAACCTCCTTGCAGGTGCTGCCTGTGACTCTTCTTGCTGTCTTTTGCAGCCATGTTCCAGGCTGTGAGGGCCCTCATGATCGTGGGGATTGTCCTGGGCATCCTTGGCCTCCTTGTCTGCATTTTTGCCCTGAAATGTGTCCGGATTGGCAGCATGGAGGACTCTGCAAAAGCCAACATGACTCTGACCTCTGGCATCATGTTTATTATTGCTGGTAAGTGGGTGGTTTTGTGTCTCCCATGTACAATTCCTTCAAACTGAGCCTTGGGCAAGTCTTCCTCCACTTCTGGCCATGGGTAGCAGGTGCTGTGGAACAAACCAAAAGCATTGATGAAGTTCTTGGCATTTATCTCCCAGCCTGGCCTGCTGAGGTCAAGTTGTTTCTACCTCTGCTTAGTAAAATAAACCCAGAGGTTTGTATAGGAGAGAACATGGAAAGTTTCAAGTAGAACCCATGGATAGAAAAGAAATGACAGCTCTGAAATTGTTCTGTGTTCTCCTGGTGTTCCATCCTTTATTTATACATAATAGTTTGATGAGGAGTCTCAGGCTTTATGCATCAATTTATGGAGGCTCTCAGGGCTGCAGGAGCCTGGCTTGTCATTTTTTCACACCTTGGGTCATCAAGGAGGCTTCAGGAGTGTTGCCCAGCTCCCTCAAAATTGCAGCTGCTTAAAAACATTAATGATTTGATGATAAATCAAATCCATATCCTAATGAAGGGAAGGGGAATGTCCCTATTTAAAATCCTTACAGTTGAATAGCACTTTGGTTTTTTGGGGGGGTATGAGGCATGCAAGGAAACTGAAAGATGTATGGTAAGTAGAAGCTGGACAGAGGAACCCATCTTCTGCAAGGTGGCTTGAATTTTGTACTCAAAATCTGGAATTTTATTTGTCTGGAGTCAGTGGGATGAGAATTTGGCCAATGAGAAAAGCCCATCCGTGCCTTCCCAAAGAGAGGGTGGCTGAAATGACAGTTTGACCCACCCTTGGGGTGGGACATCTCTCAGTTGGGTTCACAAGGTCCTTAGTCCCAGTTAGCTGAGGAGCTGGGTACACCTGTGGTGCATGCCATGGTGGACCCGTGGTGGACCTGGCCATTGGTCACACCTCTGTGAGCTGGGGGTTGTGTTTCTACCCAAAATAAGAGCTGCTCTCAGGACAGGAGTGGTCAGGACTGTGTGACCCTCAAGTCCCCTGATATTGAAGGCCCACATGAGGACCTGAAGCAGAAGCACCACTGGTTGCCCCAACCCTCCCCAGTGCTGTGAGTAACTGAGTTTCAGGGAAGACCCAGAGGTCTGGGTGGGTCTGGTGAAGATCAGTAAGACATGGCATGCCCAGAAAACCTGAAGTCCATCGTTTTTGTCAGCAAACACTGGAGAGCAAACTGGTGGTGGTGCCATTGCTGCCAGGCTTGTCACAGTGACCACCTGTGCAGCTGGAAAGGAGAAGTTCCTGCCTGGTGAGGCTGGTCTTCCAGACTCCTTGCAGATGAACAGGCTGTGGACCAAATGGATCTTCTCTTCCACGGGCCAGAGAGTGTGTTTTCCCATTCAAAAACCCAAGTTGTGAGAGGGAATCTTTTGTCCATGTTTTTCACTGTAGAATGAGTATTTAGAACGTGACCCCTGGGTATTTTCAGCAGCTAAAATGACCTGTCTTTTCATCTTGTTTCCTGTGAGAAAAGCCATCAGTAGGAAGATTCCTGCTGGTGTGAGTTGGGATTTTTTTGTTGTGTGACCTTCAGCTCTGGCTGCTGGATTGTAAACATGTAGGAATCCTGGCAGGAAACGAACCCTTGGTGGGTCCTCACTTCTGAAGGCACCACACCTGGACACAAAGCAGCGTCTCACCCACCTTCCCAGAGCTGTGAGGTGCTTCCCCAAGGCTTTGGGTGGGTCTCAGTGTGTCCTCTCTTTGATCCCAGGTCTGTGTGCCATCACTGGAGTGTCTGTGTTTGCCAACATGCTGGTCACAAACTTCTGGATGTCCACGGCCAACATGTACCAAGGGATGCAAAACGTCCAGAACAGGTAGGTTGTTGTCTGGCTCAGGGTGCTCCACAGTGCAGACCTTCCTCAGAGCCAGGGTGTGCTGCAGCTGAAGGAAAGACAAGCTCAAGATGTAGTCTGGTCCCAGGGCTTGGAAGATATATCCAGTCTCTTAGCTACACTGGAACATAACTTGTCCAAGCAAACTGGGATGTTTCTGCTCATGCAGTTTAAGAAGGAGCCCATTGAGGACAAGGCTGCAGGTGGGATGGTGCTGGTGGGAACTTCTGCAGAGGACAATGTTGAGTGTGCTCCAGAAGCAGCAGCCTGGCCCCCTGTCCCAGCACTGACCAGCTGTGTCTCTGTGTTTTGCAGGTACACCTTTGGCTCAGCCCTCTTTGTTGGCTGGGTAGCAGGTGGCCTGGCCCTGGTAGGAGGCATCTTGATGTGCCTTGCTTGCAGGGGGCTGATTCCAGAAGAATCCAGGTAAGCCTGGCTGTGGTGAACATGGGAAGGTATTGCATGGTGCCCTGGTTGTTGGGGTAGCCTACAGCCAGCCCACCACAGGACATGGCTGTGTGTGATAGCCCTGGTGCGAGAGTTACCCCAGTTCCAGAGGGACAAGGAGCTACTGGGGAGAGTCCAGCCCAGGGCACTGAGATGCTGAAGGGGCTGGAGCACCTGCCTGTGAGGAAAGGCTGGGAGAGCTGGGGCTGCTCAGCTGGAGAAAAGGAGGCTGAGGGGGGATCTGATCAGTGCTGAGCAGTATCTGCAGGGGGTGGCAGGAGGATGGGCCAGACTCTGCTCAGGGGTGTCCAGGGACAGGACAAGGGGCAATGGGCACAAACTGGAGCTCAGGAGGGTCAAGTTCAACATGAGGAAAAGCTTCTTGCCTGTGAGGGTGACAGAGCCCTGGGACAGGCTGCCCAGGGAGGCTGTGGAGTCTCCATCCCTGCAGACATTCCAGCCCCACCTGGATGTGTTCCTGTGGGATCTGCTCTAGGGGATCCTGCTCTGGCAGGGGGGTTGGACTGGGTGAGTTCCAGAGGTCCCTTCCAACCCCAACCATTTTATGATTCTATGATTTCCCTTCCCTGACTCCACGACTTGCAAACAAATGAAGAGGGTAGGAGAGATCAACCTTCACATCTACAATTTGCAACGTTCTGGCTAAGTCAGGCCCCTTCCCTGCAGCTTTGATTGCAAATTGCACAGCAGGAGGTGTAGGTGGCATCAGCTGAGCTTTGGTTTACACCAGGTAGGGCTTTGTACCCCAGGTGAAGCTGGTTATTGTAGGGTGGTCCTTCACTCACCCAAGGATTTACTCATGGGAAAGCAAGCACAAGTTGATGAAAAAAACCCACCAGGGAGACTTTCAGCCCATCCCCGGGGGGGTTGGCTTGGAGCTCATGGAGTGGCTCCGTGGTGTGACACGGTGCAAGGTGGCCTGAAATCCAGGAGCAAGGAACCAGAAGGTGCAAGATGAGGTGGTCAGAGCCTCCAGTGGTCGATGCCACCTCTTGTGTCTCTTCCAGGTACAAAGCAGTGTCCTACAACGCCTCGGGACGGAACATCTCCTACAGGACGGGGCCATATAGGGTTGGCTCAGGGTATGAACCTGAAATGAAGACTAGGAAGGGGGCAGGGTATGAAGAAGCTGCTCGAAGTGAGGATGGAAGGCGCTCCTACCCTTCCAAATATGACTATGTCTAGTAGACTTCTGGGCTTGCTGGTTTTTTGATACGATATTTTTTTTTCACTTCAGAAGCAAAAAAGTATCTGCAAAAGAAAGAAAGAAAAAAAAAGCCTGTAAATAGGAGGGTGTTTTCTATCATGTTTCCCCTGTCCTGAAGTTGTGGTGGAATCCTGGAGTGTGAGGGTGGGGAGAGGCTGGCCCAGGTTGCCCAGGGAAGCTGTGGCTGCCCCATCCCTGGCAGTGTTGAAGGGCAGGTTGGATGGGGCTTGGAGCAGCCTGGGCTGGTGGGAGGTGTCCCTGCCCATGCAGGGGGTTGGATCTGGATGATCTTCAAGGTCCCTTCCAACCCAAACCAGTTCATGATTCTAAGATCAGTTTCATTCTCCTGCCACTGCTGTGCCTACCACGAGGAGGTCAATAACCAGAGCCTTTCTGTGCTCTCCAAGTAGAGCCCCTTGCTCATGGTTTACGTACCAGCTCTGCTCTCCAGGACCAGGATTGTGCCTTCTGCACTTTTCCAATTGTTCCAACAGGTTGAGATGCCCACCTCCTCACTGCCCAGACTTCAAAGCAGTGCTGCCCCTTTCCCATTTTTCCCTCTGGGCAGGTTTTCCAGTGCCACCCCCCAACTTTCTCAGAGTTCAGAGGTGACCAGCATCTTGTGACCTCCCTGTCCTCAGTCCATCAGGAAAAAAAAAACAACCCATCAGTGTTTTGCTGCAGTGATGCTGAATCTTCACTCTGGTTTTGCCCCTCCATTTCTTCTCTTGAGCAGGCTGAAAAGCAAAAATGAACATCTCCTGGGATCCTCTCTTCTTCTGTTGTGGATTTTCAAGTCAATCCAGTTGTGTCCCTTTGTGGCCAATCCCATAGTCATGGCTTTTTCCTCCCTGGTGCCTGTTTCTACTCAGACACACCTTTGCTTGCTGGTTGTACCACGATGCTGATCTGCTGTGCTCTTTAATCTGATTTATGTTGCTATAACCCGTGATACCAAAGTGTATTTATTTCTTCTGATCTCCCTGGGGAATGTCTCTAATCCATTGTTATTCCTGTGCTAGATACTTGCTGTATTAGCTGGAAAACCTCTGTGTGTGACCAGTGCTCCTGCAGATGTCACCTTTAATGAAGCCAGCTGAAATTGCTCATTTAGAATTAATTACAGTTACAGTTGGAGCAGAAATCCCAGGGAGCATTTGATGTGTAACTCCAGACTGACATCAGGACTTGGTGGTGCTGATTCTTCCCCTGGTGATGGGAAGATTAACTCCTTAGTGGGACATCAACTCTTGTAGCCAATCCAACAGGGGGTTTATTCAAAAAGGGGTCAAAGGAAGGGGCACCAGAGCTTCTGTGAGAGGGGAAAGCTGGATGCCTTTAGCAGGTCCTCCCACCTGGCTCCAGAGGACATCCTGGCAAAGCTCTGGAAAGTGAAGGGTACTGAGGGATAAGCTAGAGAGAAAAGGGCTCTGGAACCTCCCAAGCAGCCACTTCGTTAGGTATCTGCAGGAGGTGTGTAATGATGGTAAGTTCTCTGCAGGAGTTCACCAGCAAGCTTGTTTGGGTGAAATGCTGTTGTTCCCTCGAGTGGTCTCATCTTCTGGAGGGCTCAGAAGGCTGAACACTTCCCCAGAGTTGGACCATGGGTAGGTCAAGCTGCTGATCTAGCTGGCCTCTCAGGTGGCTTGCACCAACAGTGGGAGCAGCCAGTCCCACCAGTGCTCCCAGAGAGAACAAACCAGCTCGGTGTGACCATCAGCCACCCAGAACCTCCAGCTCTCCACCAGCACATGCAGGTACATCCCCAGCACAGGTCCAGGAGTTGGGATGAGGCTGGGTAGGTCCCTGAGAGGAGCAGGGAATGCCTGGCCAGGTGCAGTGCCAGGAGGAGGTGACCACCCTGCAGAGAGGTGGGAAGAGCTTCCATCCAACAGAAGCTCTTGGTCTCATCTCAGGGGGTGGGTAAATCACCACCTCTGCTGGGTGTCAGTGCTGACCCACCCTTTGGGACCAGCAAAGGACTTGTTTTGAAGAGCTGTTTCCACAGGAGAACAATTCAGCTTTAAACCCCACCCTCTTTTTAAAACACTTCTCTCCTTCACACTGGATTTCCCCTCCCTCTCTTGGTACAGACTTAACCTTTTCTGCCTCTTTTTTTTTTTTTGCATGCACGTTTTATTTTTATTTGTTTGTTCATTTCGTTGGTTACTTGTTTTTTTTCCTTTTTACATGAATATTAAAGAAGAAAAAATGGATGTTTCCCCTGATTCCTTGTCAACTTGTCTCCTTCCTGCCAACTCAACTCAGCCCAGCTTCAAATTTTGCAGCTTCTTGGGAGCAGGAAGGGCCAGAAGATGAAGCATTTTTGGGGGGGGAGGTTTCCCTTTATAAGATGTAGTGGGTTGAGAGAGAATAATCAGAAAATGGGGGGTTGAGGCCACTTTGGCTGGGCCAGCACCTGCCTGGCTCTCAATGAATCACTTGTAAATACTTCGTGGCTCTTAGGAAGGCAGAAAAAAAATGGCTGGTATGTTCTCAATCCTGACAGCCTCCCCTGGAAAGGGGCTGGAAGGCACTGGGAATGTTTAATTTAGATAGGAAAGGCAGAAGTGGTGGTTAGGGGAAGGTACACAGGGTGATGAAAAACACAGGGGAAAAAAAAAACACACTTGGGGTGGGGGAGGAAACCAGAGACAAGTTCTTGGCTGGCTTAGAAGAAAAAAGGGGACACACCAAATCTCAAGGAAGAACCTTTTCAAGTGGTATTTTATTTTTCTGCAGGATAAATCCTCTGATAAAACCCCTTCCCCCCCCCAAGGCTGGGAATTCCTGCCCTCAGTCCATCTCCCAGCTTCAGTTTTCATTTCCTTACTGTGGCTGAGAACTTGCAGTGCATGAAAAATCCTGACCTGGTGACTTTTGCTGAAGAAAAACAAGTTCCAAAGCAGAGACTAATTGACTGAGGAGCTTGTTTGCTGTGTCACAACATCTGATAGTGTGGCTGCACTCCTCTTTGACTGGCCAGAATGGAGCAGGAGTCACTTGCTCCATTTAACTAGATCAGGTTGCTCAGAGCCTCCTCAAGCCTGACCTGGAATGTCTCCAGGGATGGAACCTCCACCTCCTCTCTGGGCAGCCTGTTCCAGAGCTTCACCACCCTCAGTGTCAAAAGCTTCTTCCTGATAGACAATCGAAATCTACCCTGCTCTAGTTTAAGGCCAGTGTCCCTCATCCTGTCACCACAAGCCCTTGTCCCAAGCCCCTCCCCAGCTTTCCTGGAGCCCCTTCAGGCACTGGAAGCTGCTCTAAGGTCTCCCTGGAGCCTTCTCTTCTCCAGGCTGAACACCCCAACTCTCCCAGCCTGGCTCCAGAGCTTCTCCAGCCCTGGGATCATCTCCATGGGATGAGTCAGGGAAGCTGTGATGCCACATGTGGGCACACACACCCAGATACGGGGTTGTTTCCATAAATGTGATGGTCCTCACAAAGCCCCAGCCCCTGTTTGAGGGGAGCTAATTAAATCTAGGCTTATCTAATAAAGGAAGGGCTACAAAGGCCGTGTGCATTATCTGCCAGAAGAGCTCTCTTGGTCCTTTCTGAGCTTCTGCAACATTTATAAGAATACAAGAGCAGGGCAGATTTGCATGGACTTTGACCAAGGGAAGCAAAGACCTGGATCTGAAGCTACAAATTGGACTAGGAGATAAGAACTCTCCTGAAATCTATATGCAATTAAAAGCCCAATCTTCCTTCCTATAGTGACAAGGTTATTGCTTTTATAGAGCTAAACAGAGATGAATGAGGCCGTGGATTAACAGCACAAAGATTTATGACACTGTGCTTGCCCCAAGTATTATGGGAGAACAGCTCTCTGGGTGAGATGTTCCAGCTGAATAAACTTGATAGGATTTTTTCCTTCCCTTTCTTTTTTTTTTTCCCCCCAGCTTGGTATGATTTAGGAGAGTTGTGTTTGTTAGTGCTGAGGTGTGATTAGCTACAAATTAGCCCAGGCATATTCATCCCTTATAAAAGTAGTGCCAATAAAGAGTCCTGTGAAGACAAAAGTCATTGAGAATATGCCCAGAGGGATGGGATGCCATCCAGAGGGACCTGGACCAGCTGGAGAAGTGGGCCCAGGTGGACCTCATGAGGTTCAACAAGGCCAAGGGAGGGTCCTGCCCCTGGGCTGAGGCAACCAGAGATAAGAAGACAGGCTGGGAAGGTCACAGCCCTGTGGAAAAGGACCTGGGGGTCCTAGTGGATCAAAAGCTGGACGTGAGCCCCCCGTGTGCAGCTGCAGCCCAGAAGGCCAACTCCATCCTGGGCTGCATCAAAAGGAGTGTGGCCAGCAGCCCCAGAGAGGTGATTCTGCCCCTCTGCTCTGCCCTGAACAGACATCACCTAGAACACTGTGTCCAGCTCTGGTGGCCCCAGCACAAGAGGGATGTGGGGCTGTTGGAACGTGTCCAGAGAAGGGCCGTGAAGATGATCCAAGGGCTGGAGCAGCTCTGCTCTGGAGCCAGGCTGGGAGAGTTGGGGTGTTCAGCCTGGAGAAGAGAAGGCTCCAGGGAGACCTGAGAGCACCTTCCAGGGCCTGAAGGGGCTCCAGGAAAGCTGGGGAGGGGCTTGGGACAAGGGCAGGGAGGGAGAGGACAAGGGGGATGGATGAAAACTGGGAGAGGGGAGATTGAGGTGAGACATGAGGAGGGAATTCTGGAGTGTGAGGGTGGTGAGAGCCTGGCCCAGGTTGCCCAGGTCAGGCCAGAATGGAGAGGATGAGGCTGCTTGTGCTGAGGAAAGGTGAAATCATGCCCAGGAAAAAACACAGGTCCTGGCCAGTCCCTGCTCCTCCAGATCATGCTGTGAGGCTGGGGTTGCACCTTCTATCCTGTAACAAAAACAATCCAGGTGTTGTTTTTCTTTACCTTTCCAGGACAAGCCTTTGGCTCTGCAGGCACCACCTCTGCTGGTGGCCACGTCCCCGCTGCTCGGGCTGCTCACAGGGTCACGGCGTCTCCTGGCCTGGCAGCATCACCCCGGTGAGGGACACCAATTTTGGAGGCAGCTCTTGGTCCATTGTTGTTGTTCCCCTGGGGGAGAAGCCAAATTTGTTTCCTTCATGCAAGCACAAAGGAACCTCTGTGCGAGGGAAGCAGCAGGACACCCTGTTCCACCTCGGCTACGAGCGGGAGTCCCCGCTTGCACTTCTGTCTTGCTTTGCCACTCTCTGCTTCTTGCTGCCTTTGTCCCCTTTGCTTTACAGTCCCCTGCCTGCTCTGGGAGCATCCCTGCTGCTCTCCACTGGTTTGGCATCCTGCAGCAAGGCAGGACTGCTCAGCAGTGCCAACAGGAGCTGTGCCCAAGCTCCTCACCGCGGGGCTGGGTTTGGTGGCACCAGGGACAGGACAAGGCTCTGAGGAGGGACACACAAGCTGGTGCTTCATCTGGAGGAGGAGTCAACAAACCAACAGGAGAAGAAACGGAGTCAAATTTCTTTTCTGGACAAGACACATTGAGACAGCTGGTATTGTTGGATCCTCCTTTCCCTCTCTTCCTTCCTCCTCTTCTCCTCTGCAGACAGAGCCCATCACCTGGGATGACCCTTCCTGGCTCTCCTCCCCCTACCCCATCTCCTTGGCCACCTGGCTCATCTGCAGCACACAGGGAACAACTTCCCATGGACCTTCTTGCCTCTCAATGTCCAGGCTGGAGTAAAAATGCTTTCTCTTCACCTCTATTTACTTACTCCTTAGACCATGACTGTCACCTTTCTCCTCAGCTACCAGGTCATTTTGGAGTTTCTCAAACATGGAGGATGTTTTTTTCCCCCCCACCTTTTTTTTTCCCCCCCCTCAAACTTGGGGGAAGATTTCTCCCCACCTTTCTGGCACTCACTGCAAGGGCTCAGAAGTGCCTCAGACATGCAAAACTGCTGGTGACAGGAAGGGCAGAATGATTCTTACCTGTGCTGGCAGGTGAACACGTGCAGGAGCAGCTGGACCTGGGGCTGGAGAGGTGTGGGTTGGTGTGAGAGCTGGGCAGGGAACCTGCCTTGGCACTGAGCTTGCCACGTAGCCAGGGCAAAACACTTCCTGCCTGTTTGCTCCTTCAGGCTGAAATTTCTCTCCCCATGGATTTTGGACAGTGCCAAGCCCAGAGCCCAGCCCAGCTGTGAGAGCTGGGACAGGTTTCCTATCACCCCTTTCCTTGCTGTTACCTGCAGGTTGGTTTTTTTTTTCCAGGTGAGAAGAGAATTTCTGTTTCCCAGTTACCACCCCCCTCTTTTCTTGCATTTCTTAAACAGGGTGTTCATTGCTCCCCAAAAAAGAACACCCAGCTGGTGAACAAAAGATGAAGTAACACATCTGGCAGCAGCACTGCCAGCACTTAATGATACAAGCCAGATATTGTTATTTACACCTGAAACATTAAAATAGGAGAACTCATTTTCAGGGTATTCAGCTCCTGAGGGTGGATACACCCTCACAGGTGAGTGTGAACACACTGGGGCTTTGCAAAATAATGGGGGGAGTGGGAAAGGGGAGGGGGGGGCTGCATGTTTGTGTACCTAGAAGGTTCCGTGAAATCAGTTCACCCTGTTGTGCTCAGCCCAGGCTGGGATTTCTGCTCCCCTGCCTTCCCACCCCACACGTTAGAAACAGGGAATAGGAGTGGAAACCAGCAGGGGGGTGGGTTGGAAAAGAGAAGGTGAGAAATGCCAGGTTTGCCTGCTGCGTTTTGCAACGTTTCCTGCTCCGAAGGGGTTCAGGTGGTAGGTTCCCTGCTGCAGATGGACAAAGTAAAGGAGGAATTGGGGCAACGAGCTCCATTCCCACAGATGAGGGTTATCAGGGCAGCCAGACTTAGGTGGTCGTGTTTACAGTGCAAAAAAACCCCACAAATCACCCATCCTCTGGGTTGGAGTTCCCACCAGTTCAAGGAAGGAAGGAGAGAGTTGCTGTGGCTTGTTAGGACAGTGGTTCCAAGTCCAGGTTCCTCCTGGGGTGGTAAAATGGGACCTTTTCCATCACCCTTGGGAGCACTGACAGAGAGAGACACAACATGAAGGGAAGCTGCTTTCTCCCCTCCCTGCCTCTGCTTCAAGAGAAGTTCTGGGCTGTGTCCATCATGGAGAGTTGGCCTCATCCTGTGGGATGCAACGTCCAGGGAGATCTCCTGGGGCTCCCAAAGCTCCAGGCAGGATTGGGTTCTGTGGTAAGAGTGAAGGGAAAGCAGGAATCTCTCCACACCACACCTTGACACAGATCCCCGGGGGGCTGGCCAGGGTGGACCTGACCACTCCTTGCTTTCTGGGAGAGCCCTAAAATTGGGGTGTCCCCCCAAAAAAGAGGGATGTCTGGAGTACAGGAGCAGCCCTGGGCAGGCTGCAGAGCAGCTGCTGCACGTTCCTGGTCCTGTGGCACCATCCAGTGGCTGCTGGCAGAGGATTCTCCTTCCTTGTCACCACCCTCTGTCCCCTTCCCAGGGCCCTGGGGGGGATCCAGGAGGTCTTGGCTGAGGAGAACCCCAGGTCCCTGGTGGCACCTGCAGGGTAAGACACAGAAAGGGGAGCTGGGGAGACAGACCCACCTGCCCACCCCTCCTCAAATTCAACTGGGATTGCTGCTCCATCAGGCTGGGGGCAAAAACTGGAGCCAAGAGGGAAGGACCTGGTTGCATCAGGACACCCCACAGGGGACCCTCTCTCTATGTCCATGGCTCCCAAGTTGTCCCACTAACCTCCTGCTTCACCTTTTGCTTTCATCCCTTGCCAGATGGAACCATAATGAAAACAAAACCCACCAACCCTTAAGAATCTCCCTAATATTTCTGCCAGTATTTATTCCTTGGGTAAAATCATTGTGATCTGTTGGTTTTTTTCCTAACAAGAGCAATTTGATCCTGACTTTGCCACCACCTGAATTACATCAGCTCCCCCCCCACACACCCCGAAACTGAGGTTATGCTGAAGTCTCCTTTTAGTAATTCAATCATTTGGCTGTTGCATCACCCCAGTTACCTCTGGATTTGTTCCACAGAACCTTTTCTCCATTGGATGGCACTTCTCCGTCTCTGGAACTTACTGTTTTGACTCCCAGTTGCACAGATCTTGGTGGGTTGGTGGTTTCTTTCTCCTGAGGAGGGTGAGAGACAAACATCAGGGGGGGTGGCAGATGCCTGCAAAGGGATGAAGGGACCAAGGGCCAGCTCTTCTGCCCCAAGCTGGAGCTCTGTGGCACGACTGACACACACACACACACATTGCCCACCTGCCTGGAGACCATCATGAGGTGATGGGTCTCACCTCCACTGTGGGACAGGTGCTGGGTGGTGGGTTTTGCAGGTCTGCAGGGTGTCCCAGGGAGTCCTGGGGGCACTGAGGGTGGAGCTGAAGAGCAGGCTGAGGGATCACACGGGCTTCATGCTGGTATGGCCATGGGCTGTGACCTACAGAAGGACCTGAGGCTCTTCAGGCTTTGGGCTGGAAGGCAATACTGGGAGCAAGGAGAACCATCATTCACCTCCTGGCAGCTTCCACTGCAGCTCTGCAGCCTGGCTGGCCTGGAATGGTGCAGGAAAAAGGGTTTGCAAGCACCACCAAACCCACCTTTCACTCTGCTGGGGCTTTTGGAGAAAGCTGAGATGATTATTATTTATTTTTTATATTTTTTAGATGCCCTTTTCTGCCCCTTCTCCATCTTGTTAACCCCCTGGGTAAGGGGACAGCATCCCATGGCCACAGGTCCCCATAGTTGGTGCCTGGACAGGACAGGATGACACCTCACCTGGGGTGATGGAAGAAGAGCACAGCTGGGCTTCCTGCATCTCCCCATCACTGCTTGGACCAAGTCCTCCCTCAGGGAGAGGAGACCAGGAAATTTCTCCACCTTCTGCTGCAGCTGAAGCCTGACCAGGGCCTGGAGGCTTCTGTAGGTCTGAGTGGATCCCATTGGCACCCTAAAGCAGAGGGTGGCTGAGGAGCCTGATCTTGTCCTCACCTTGTCCTCCCACAGTGCAGGGTGGTGAAACAAGCCCTCAGCAGCACTGCCTCTATCTCAAGAGCATCCTGCAAGCTCCAAGCCTCATCCAAACCCCTAAGAAGCTCTCACCAGCCCTGAACACTCATTTCCCCAGCACGACACATCCCATGCAAGCAGCCCACAAGGAGGTCTCATCCACCACCTCCAAAGCCCTCGTTTGCTTTGGGAAATGAGGAGGAAATCCCAGCTAGTTCAGTCCATTTCTAGGCTAGAGGGTAAATGCAGCATTTTCTTAGGAGGCATTTACACCCCCAGCAGGTCTGGTGACCACAGGTATGTTGGGTTTTTAGAGATGCAAAGTGAAGAGAAGGGCACAGGTGGGGACAGGCCTGGCTTTGGGCACCTCAGCTGCTGGTGACACCACCTCAGCAATCCCAAAGAACACGGCAGGGAATCCCAGAATCACAGAAAAGGTTGGAAAAGACCTCTAAGATCATCAAGTCCAACCATCAAGCCACCACCACCATGCCCACTAAACCATGCCCTGAAGTGCTACACCCACACTTCTTGTTTTTAACACCCCCAGGGGTGGTGACTTCACCCTGGGCAGCCTGTTCCAATGCCTGACCAGCTCTTGCAGTAGAGAAAGAATAATTACAGCAAAGGAACATCCAACCTGAACCTCCTACTCACCAGCTTCCACTGAGTGAGTGCAGACAATTTTTTTCAAAAGCTTTTAGGTTTCTAATTTGGCTTTTATTCGTGGGGAAACCAGGAAGCAGAGCTGAACAGCCCCCCCCCCCAATAAATAAATAGAGAAATAAATATCTGTTTCCTTTTGCAGAATGTGGGAAGATTTGAAATTAACTAAATTTGGGGTTGTTTGGTTTGTTCTTTTCAGAGGGGCATAAAAACCTTCTACCCCCCTCATCACCACCACCTCTGCCACAGCTCATTTTGATCAAAAGGCCTTCGAATAAGTTCAGTCTGAAGAAGACATGGGGTGGTTTAGGATATGCCAGAATCACAGGATATGAGGGGTTGGAAGGGACCTCTGAAGATCATCCAGTCCAACCCCCCTGCCAGAGCAGGACCAAAACCAGGGCAGGTCACTCAGAAAGGCACCCAGGCAGGTCTGGAAAGTCTCCAGGGAAGGAGACTCCACAGCCTCTCTGGGCAGCCTGTCCCAGGGCTCTGTCACCCTCACAGCAAAGAAGTTCTTCCCCATGTTGAGGTGGAACTTCCTGGGCTCCAGTTTGAATCCCTTGCCCCTCGTCCTGTCCCAGGGCACAAGTGACAAGAGCTTGTCCTGCCTTCTTGCTGCCCTCATGTATTGACAGACATTCATTAGATCCCCCCTCAGGCTTCTCCTCTCCAGACTGAACAGCCCCAGGTCTCTCAGCCTTTCCTCATCAGGCAGGTGTTCCAGTCCCTTCATCATCCTCACAGCCTCCCTTGGACTCTCCCCAGTAGATCCCTGTCCCTCTGGAACTGGGGAGCCCAGAACTGGACACAACACTCCAAGCCAGGCCTCTAGCTGATGTGGAATGAACCCCAGAGTGCTCCTTACATGGCACCTCCAGGAGGTGACCACGTCAGATGTTCAGTCACTGCTTTCTCCTCTTGCTTTTGGGACCCCAGACAGAGATCCCTGCTCAGAAGGTGGGTGGATGGAGCAGAGTGGGTGCCCACAGCCATGTCCTCTGCCTGCCCTTGCACCAGCTCTGCAAGGTGCTAGGTGGTGATGTTGCACTGCTGGGAGCTCGGCAAGACCTGTGGGAGGTACCAGTTAACATGCTTGGCATGAAAGGGACTTCGGAAGTGAAAACTCCCCTTAAAGACCTGGTGACAGGGGCTGCTGAGCCCTCAAACACTGTCCTTCTCAAGCAGAGAGGGAGCCCTGGCTAATTTACCCTAGGAAATCAGCTCGTGAGAACCACAGAACGTCTGGAGTTGGGAGGGACCTTCAAGATGATCCAGCTCCAACCCCCTGCATGGGCAGGGACACCTCCCACCAGCCCAGGCTGCTCCAAGCCCCATCCAACCTGCCCTTCAACACTGCCAGGGATGGGGCAGCCACAGCTTCCCTGGGCAACCTGGGCCAGGCTCTCACCACCCTCACACTCCAGAATTCCCTCCTCATGTTTCACCTCAATCTCCCTCTCCCAGTTTTCATCCATCCCCCTTGTCCTCTCCCTCCCTGCCCTTGTCCCAAGCCCCTCCCAGCTTTCCTGGAGCCCCTTCAGGCACTGGAAGGTGCTCTCAGGTCTCCCTGGAGCCTTCTCTTCTCCAGGCTGAACACCCCAGCTCTCCCAGCCTGGCTCCAGAGCAGCCCTTGGAGCATCTTTCTTGCCCTCCTCTGGACACGTTCCAACAGCTCCACATCCCTCCTGTGCTGGGGCCACCAGAGCTGGACACAGTGTTCCAGGTGAGGTCTCACCCGCTCTGGCCGCGGTTCCCCTGCTTGTCAGATCAACCGGCTGCGGGAGAGGCGGGTTCCTGGGGTGCCGGCTGCCCTGGGGAGCCCTCACACCTCAGCTCTTGGCTCCCTCCCGAGCTCTGCCCCGAAAACCGCCCCGAAAACCGCCCCGCAAACTGCCCCCGCAAACCGCCGATCCCCGCCCCGCAAACTGCTCCACAAACCGCCGCGCCCCGCGCAAACCACTGCGAGAACCGCCCCGCAAACTGCCCCGCAAACCGCCGATCTCCGCGCAAACCGCTCCGCAAACCGCCCCGAAAATCGCCCAACCCCGCGCATACTGCCCCGCAACCCCCCCCCGCAAACTTCCGATCTCCGTGCAAACTGCCGCGAAAACTGCCCCGCAACCCGCCCCGCAAACTGCCGAGCCCCGCGCAAACAGCCACGAAAACTACTCCGCAAACTGCCCCGAAAACCTCCGCGCAAACTGCCCCGCAACCCGCCCCGCAAACTGCCCCGCAAACTGCCGAGCCCCGCGCAACCTGCCCAGCAACCCGCCCCGCAACCTGCCGATCTCCGAGCAAACTGCCCCGAAAACTGCCCCGAAAACCGCTCGGCAAACCCCCCCGCAAACTTCGATCTCCGCGCAAACCGCCCAGCCCCGCTCATACTGCCCCGCAACCCGCCCCGCAAACTGCCGAGCCCCGGGCAAACCGCCACGAAAACCGCAGCGCAAACTGCCCCGCAAACTGCCGAGCCCCGCGCAAACTGCCCCGCAACCGGCCCCGCAAACTGCCGAGCCCCGCACAAACCGCCTCGCAAACCGCCCCGCAAACCGCCCAGCCCCGCGCATACTGCCCCGCAAACTTCCGATCTCCGTGCAAACTGCCCCGCAAACTGCCCCGCAACCCGCCCCGCAAACTGCCGAGCCCCGCGCAAACCGCTCCGCAACCCGCCCCGCAAACTGCCCCGCAAACTTCCGAGCCCCGCGCAACCTGCCCCGCAACCCGCCCCGCAAACTGTCCCGCAACCCGCCCCGCAACCCGCCCCGCAAACTGCCCCGCAACCCGGGCTCAGCTCCGCCGCGGCCCCGCCCCGCAACCCGCCCGTTTCTCCCCCCTTTCCCCCCCGGTTCCGCACGCCCCGGCCCCGCGGGGGTGGGAAGGGCAGGAGCCGGGAGTGCAGCCCCGCAGCGGGAGGTGCACGCCCCGCTCCCCCCCCCGCCCCCGTGTGCGGGGGGGTGCAGCCCCTGCCCGGGCTGGCACGGCCGGGAAGGGTCGTTGTGGCCGCTGGGAGCAGCCCCGCAGCGCCAAACAACCCAACCACAGCCCAAAGTGCCCTGGAGCTCCAGGAACAGGCACGTGGAACACCCAGACCTGTGCCCCTGCAGGGGGGAGCACAGCTTTTATGGGGTGATGCTGCACGGACCCTGCAGGGGGGGGGGTTTCCTGGCATGAACTCATCCCTCCTCAAGAGGAGGGGTCGGCAGGGATCGCTCCTCAAAACCACCTACCCCGGGGGTTGGGCTTGTGTGGCATCAACTCCTCAATATCCACCAGGTCTGGTCACCAGCACCAGAGGCTTCAGGCTTGCCCCGGGGGGGGGGGGGGGTGCAGGAACCTGTGGGGTTTTTCCCCCCTCCGTTTCTTACAAAACGCTCAGTTTCAGGTCTCAGCCACCACGGGCTCCAGCAGGGTTTGGGTCCAGCAAAACCACCAGCTTGGGTGACCTGGGAAGCCAGCTCTGAAGGTTGGTTTTCTTCAGCTCTTCCCCGTGTTTGGCCTGGGATGGGGCCCCAGCTGGTGGGGAGCAGTGCAAGCATCTTCACCTCATGCTGCAATGGAGCTGCTGGCAAAGCACACCCTTAAACCCCACCCCTCCCACCCCCTGCTTCACTGGGACAGAGACTTTGCCCACTGGGTGATGAGGACCTTGGCCTGGAGGGGTGTGGGTCCATGGCAGAGGCTGCAGCACCCGGCAGAGCCCAGGGCTGAAGGAACACTCACCAGCACTAGTTCCACTCCGCTGTGCCAAATAAAAACCAACCCCACTCTGCCCAAGTGCTGGTAGAGCCAGGTGGACTTTGGTTTTCCAGTCTTGGCAGGGTGTGTCTGCTGTCCCAGCTCCCAGCAGCTGGGTCAGGCTCTTGCAGGCTCCTTTTCCCTGCACTCCTCAGCTTTTGGCAGGGAAATCTCAACTTCCTTCTCCCCGACTTTTTCCTTTCCCCCCTTTCCCCAGGGCCCTCCTCACCTTCCTGAACTCCTCCAGGCTCCTGCCCTCCCCACACAGTCTCAGGGTGCCCCCCAGTGCAGACATCCCTCTGCTCCCCTCACCATCTGGGAGCCTGCAAGCTTTGGGAGACACCTTCCCACAAAGCAGAGAGGTGTCAGGAGACCCAGACTCCGGGGATGAGCTGCTTCCCCACCTCCTCCAGAGCCTTCCTAAAAGCAGCCACCACCTCCTTCCCTTCCTCAGCCGCTCCTCTCACCAAAATCTGACCTCCTGGGGCTCAATGCCAAGCAGCAGGTCCTTCCAGAATCATGGAATGGTTGGACCACCTCCCACTCTTTGGGGCCAGCTCCTATCAGCCCTGCTTTGCTGAAAGTCCTGACAATAAAGGCCAGGTGGGAGAGAGAAGTGGGATGGGCTGGGACCTCATCTGCAGAGGAGCTGGAGAGCCTGGGGAAATGTTTCTCACCTGAGATCACGTGTGAAGGCAGCTCGAGCCTCTGCCCACCCCACAGTCCCTCCCTTCCACCCACAGACATTGCCCAGAGCCTGGAGAGTGGAGCTGTGGGGCAAAAAAAGGCAAAGAGTCCCTTGTTGGCAGAGACAGGGGGTTCAGCTAAAGTGGGGAACAGGGCTGGTGGCCACAGGCGGTGAGAGGGATCCAGGGAGGACCTTCTGGCTGTAGCCCCACACTTCTCCCTGACACCCCCTTGGCTCAGGGAACTCAAAGCCATGGAGGAAGAGCAGCTTTTGACCCCACAGGCAGGCAGGACTCGCTGTGATGGAGCAGGGAGCAGAGCTGAACCAGCAGGGATGGTACCGAGGTGTGGAGCTCCTGGGCGTGAGAGCATCGCCCTGGGAAAGGGGACAGCAAAACACTCCTGACCTGCTGGAAAGCAGCCCTGAGGACAAGGATCTGGGAGTCCCAGGAAAGAGTAAATGGTCCATGAACCAGCAGTGTGCCCTTGTGGCCAGGAAGGCCAGTGGTATCCTGGGATGCATAAGGAAGAGTGTGGCCTGTAGGTCGAGAGAGGTCATCTCCCCCTCTGCTCTGCCCTGGCGAGGCCACAGCTGGAATGTTGTGTGCAGTTCTGGGCTCTCCAAGAGGGACAGGGATCAGCTGGAAAGAGTCCAGGGGAGGGCAACAAAGGTGGTTGGGGGTTTGGAGCATCTATCTCACAAAGAAAGGCTGAGAGAGCTGGGACTGGGACTGTTTAGCCTGGTGAGGAGATTGAGAGGAGACCTTATGTCTGAAGGGTCAGTGTAAGGAGGATGGAGCCAGACCCTTTTCAGTAGTGCCCAGCAATAGGACAAGGGGCAACAGGCACAAACTGGAGTACAGGAAGTTTCAACAGAAAGTGAGGAAAAACTTCTTTACTCTGAGGGTGACAGAGCCCTGGGACAGGCTGCCCAGGGAAGTTGTGGAGTCTCCTTCTCTGGAGATGTTCTGGACCCACCTGGGTGCAGCCCTGGCTAATGTGAGCTGAAATCACGAGATCCTTCTGGTTGGAAAAGACCAGAAGGTCATGGAGTCCAACCATAACCCAATTGTACCAACCACTAACCCAGCTCCACCAAGTCCAGCCCTTAAACCACGTCCCTCAGGGCTACATCTACACGGCTTTGAAACACCTCCAGGATGACTCAGCCCCCTCCCCGGGCAATCCTGCTCTAGCAGGGGGTTGGAGTAGATGTTCTCTAGAGGTCCCTTCTGATGATCCTGTGATTCCCCCACTCCTGCCCTGGCAGCCCAGGGCACTGAGCTCTGCACCACCTGCCTTCCTACTGCTGCAGCTGGTTGACTTGACCAGCGACCGGGGGGCAGACGGAGCTGGAAGGGGATTTGAGCCCCGTGTCTGAACACAGCAGGGAGGACCCAGAGGGCTTTCTTCTCCCGATCAATCCTGCACCCATTGCTTGCCTGCAGAAAGCAGGCTGCTGGTTGCAGGGTGCTCCTGAGCTGCCCTGTTGACAGAAGATAGCATTGTGCAGATGGCAAACACGGGATGGCGGGCGACCAAGCCGCCCCCGCCTTTCTGCTCCCTGGTTAAAAACAGCTGTTCCACAGCCTCAGAAGAGGGCTGCAAACCCTGGGCAGCTTTGCAGGGGCTTGGGTGGGTTGGCATCCCCCCTGGGAAAAAAAGGAAATTGTAGAATCACAGCGTCGTTTGGGTTAGAAAAGACCTTTAAGGTCAGAAAGTCTAATGGCCACCACCAAACCACATCCCTCAGCACCACATCTACATGGCTTGGAAATCCCTCCAGGAAAATCCCTCCACTGCCCTGGGCAGCCTGGGCCAGGGCCTGACAACTCTTTTGGGGAAGAAATTGTTCCCAATATCCAGTCTGAACCTCCCCTGGCACAGCTGGAGCCCTTTTCTTCTCGCCTTTCCTAAGTCCAAGGGGGTGCTTGGATCTCTGGCAGAAGAAGAGTCCCTGGCTGCCCTGCTGGGGTGAAATGGGGATTTTTGCACAGCTGGGCAAGGGTGACCAGAGCTGCTGCACATCATTTCCAGGGTAGCTGAATGCCATTTATTTCCCAGGGATTTGGAAGGCTTGGAGAGCCATCCATATCCTTTCTTGGTGACTCAGCATCTCCTTTCCAGGAGGAGGTGGGACTCTCTGCAGCCAGAACTGACCTCAGAGGACAGGGCAGCTGCAGCCCCTTCCTGGAAGGAGCCAAAGTAAAAGTGCAGGAGCACAAACATTTGAAAAATGGGCCTCATTTTTCCAGGGATGTGGAGGAGAAGTCAAGCTCAGAGGTCTGGTGTTTTATGAACCATTTTATTTTCACCTGCACTAGTAACGTCCCTCTCGAAAACGTAGGGTGTGAAGTTCATGTGAGAAATACCCAGATGAATGAAAAGACAGTGGTTTGGGCTTCTCTTCATTAGCAATGACTGGCAACCATCCTCTCTACACGTTTGCATTCCACTTGCCTCAGAGGCTTCAGCCCAGTCCAAAGCCCTGCTGTGTTTGCAACTCTTCTGACACGGGTAGCTGCCAAGAGTGCCAAGAGGCACGGAGATTAAATTCCTCCCAGCAAGCCATGCAACTCCTGAGGAACTTTTCCCTTGGAAAAACTCACTGGTGAGGCCTGCAAGTCTGATTCAGGAAGGTTTGTTTCATGGGTGCCTGTAAGGAAACAGAACGGAGGCAAAGGTGTCCTTGGTGTCACTGGAGACCACGTCTGGTGGATACCCACCACCATCTGCTCATCCTCCTTATCATCCCAACCAAGTAGGGTGGTGGTTATGAGAAGGTCTTTGTCCTATAATGCCAAATACTGACACCAGCAGTGACTGTTTTGGCTTCGGGAAGAGGAGGGCTGAAAGGATCACCCCCTTCCTCCTTGCACCACCTCAGGCAGCGTCCTCAGAGCCTGTGAAATCCCTCAGCTTTGCATTTTGGATCAGGTCCTGGTACGTGGTGGGGCAGTAGGCTTTGTAGAGTTTCTCAGCCAGGGTGTTGCTGCCTGCCACCACCACTTTGCGGTTGTGGTTCATGAAGTTCCACAAGTGCAGGGCGTAGGACTGGTTGAAACTGGGGCTTTTGTCCCACACCTGGTAGTACCTGCTCCAGGCTGGGTATGGTATGGGGTAGAAACGCTGGGGATTGAGGAAGGAGATGTTCTGGCAGCTGTGGTCCTCGGTGCCTTTGAAATCTGTGAGGTTGCAGATGGATTTGAGCATCCTTGTCATTAAAAAAGGGCCCTGGTTCCCCCAGATGTTCCCATTGTATTTGAGGACAAAGTTCTCCATGCAATCCCAAATAAATTTGTGGTGGGCAGGGAAGCCAAAGATGCCATTGCTGGAGAACCGTGACTTCTGTGCAGCTAGGAAGCTTTCCTCAGGGATGGGCCTGATGGAGATGACATCTGTGTCCATGTAGATGCCCCCATACTTCCAAATGAGTGCCAGTCTGCTGGCATCAGAGCTGACGTGGACCCAGTTCTTCTCCTGCTCCGGGTCTACCTGGACAGTTGGAAAGGAGAGACAGTGATGCCACCAGCACAGAAAGGATCACATACAGTCATAAAATGGTTTGGGTTGGAAGGGACCTTGAAGATCATCCAGATCCAATCTCCCTGCAGGGACACCTCCCACCAGCCCAGGCTGCTCCAAGCCCCATCCAACCTGCCCTTCAACACTGCCAGGGATGGGGCAGCCACAGCTTCCCTGGGCAACCTGGGCCAGGCTCTCCCCACCCTCACACTCCAGAATTCCCTCTTCATGTCTCACCTTAATCTCCCTCTTCCAGTTTGCATCCATCCCCCCTTGTCCTCTCCCTCCCTGCCCTTGTCCAAAGTCCCTCCCCAGCTTTCCTGGAGCCCCTTCAGGCCCTGGAAGGTGCTCTAAGGTCTCCCTGGAGCCTTCTCTTCTCCAGGCTGAACACCCCAACTCTCCCAGCCTGGCTCCAGAGCAGAGCTGCTCCAGCCCTCCCATCATCTCCGTGGCCTCCTCTGGCCTCTCTCCAACAGCTCCATGTCCTTCTGGTGTTGGGGGCTCCAGAACTGGACACAGTTCTCTAGGTGGGTTCTCATGAGAGCCATCTATCCATTGGATGAAAACCACATCCATAAAACTGCACCCATAGCTCCTGGAAATGCCAGGGAGCACCTCTTCCTCCTCCAGCTCTTGGGTTTGACAGGAATGAGGTAAGAGGCAGCAGAGGGCAAAGCTCTGTTAACAGACCTGAGTGCAGGAACATTTCATGGGTGTTTTGATGGAACCCGCAAGGTGAAATCAATGATGCCATGATTCATTGCCTGCTATTTTAGAGGGACACAACCCACTTCGCACACTCCCTGGTCGCTCCCAGGGCTTTGAAAGAGGCTGGAGGGTTTTTCACTGGCACTCCTGGTATTTGGAGTCATTTTTGCTCAGCAGGAGGAAGAGTCGGGAGCGAACACACCTGCCCTGCGCAGAGATGGAGCCAAACAACTTTGACCCAAGCTACTTGCAACCTGTTTGCCAGGAACTTATTTCCAGGGTGGAGCTCACGAGATCCCACCTTGGTTTTATTGCACGTTGCTGTTACACAACCTAAAAGCTCTCCCATGTCTTATCTCCCACAGGCTCTGTTGGTGTGTGGCAGCATTACCAAGGGCTCAGGTGACTCGGGCAGCACATTTTGTTCAACCAGCTCCTGTTGAGGAGGGTGATGAAGTGCTGTTTCATCAAAGCACGTAGGCAATCTATTTTTACCAGTCGTTTCTTTGCCAAAAAAATGATTCTCCAGATCTTGGGGGAGGGTGGGAGGGGGGAAAGGCTGAGAACGTGTTCAATAAACAGAGAGATGAAATGTAAAACATGGCAAAAATGAATCTGTTCTGAACCCAAAAAATAAATAGAACTCATTTCCCAGAGCCAGTCTTGCATTCCTCCACTCGTTTTTAGCCTTGTCTTCAGACACTTTCTCCCCCTGTTTGTAACCATGTTCTTGTTTCCCAGTTGTCCCCTGATGATAACACTCACCTGGTTGTACCACTGGAGCAGAGGGGTCTCCTGGAAGACAGTTTCCATCTGGAGAGGAAAAATGAAGACATTCTTCATAGAAGACAAAAGGGAGAAGGCTGCATAGCTGGAATTCAGGTCCAGTGCCGTGTCGTTGGTAAGTCCCTTCATGAAGAGGATGATGGGCCTGTCCTGGTAGATCCTGGCAGCAGACTCCACGGAGCAGGACACCAGAGGAGGTGGCTCCAGCCGCTCCGTCGTCTCCAGAAAGATGATGCTTTTGCCAAGGTTCAAGACCTGCTCGGGTGTCAGGAAGTGCTTGGACATGGGCATGTAGGAGAAGAAACAGCCGGAGAGCAGGGAGATCTCGTACAAAATGCCTGAGATGAAGCAGAAGCAGAGGCATAGCTGGATTTTCCTCAACATTCTTGCTTTCCTGCGGCCTTTGGGGTAATGCCTCGGACATGGATGCTAAGGAGAGACAAGGGACAGCAAAAATATATGCCAGGGTTATTACTGATCAGGACCCAGAAACGGTAGGCCGTGGCCTTGGTCAGCATGGCAGGAAGGCAGTTTGGTGAAGGTTGTGTCCCCACTGGAGGAAACAAGATGTTTCCAGGTGCCCCACGCCAGGGCAAGAAGCCCCAAGCCCATCCCTGGGGCAGGCTGGCAAGGAGAACTGTTCCCAAGCCCTGTGGCATCGTGCCAACGTGCCCTTGTCCACAAGCAGGAGACATCCAGGGGATCTGAGGAGCAAACCCTGACGTGCCAGTGGAATTAGGTGGCTGAGGGGGCCGTGAGTCCCAGGCAGGGAAAGGCCATGGTTACAGTTTGGGATGGCAGCCAAAGCAAAACCATCAGCATGGAGCCTCCAGAATCTTTTCCCCCAACTCCCCCCTTCTGCTCACACGGAATTCCCAAAGGCTGTGAGGGACTTGGGTCCTGCAGGAACAGGGGCTGCAGAAGGACCAGGGAGAGAGAGACAGATGTAAAGACAGAAAACATGGGTTTGTACAAGCAAAGAACCGGGACCTACCTGGATGATAGTTCTGACAAATCCACATTTCCAGCTTATTTGTTTGCCATCCCGGTGGCAATCCGGCTTCCTTAAAGGCCAGCTCCCTGGAGAGGACACCCAAAGTGTTTGGAGCATGCAAAGGGATTTCTGGAGGCAGGATGCTGAGGCACGGGGGAGAAACGTCTGTGCTGGGAGCTGAATCTCAGCCCCAGGAACGAGCTGGGGCCAACGGGACCCACCTAAAAGGACAAAGAAAGGCCAGGTTTTAGATGAGCCCCATCTCATGCCTACATCAGCCCAGCCCAGCTCCTTCTGGTCTCTCCACCACACGAGCCCGTGCAGCACTGGGGAGCTCCTGCCAGCAAGAGGCAGGATTGAATCTTATCTGCATGGTGCTGGTTGACAGGCTGGTGACGCAAGGAAATTCCCTCCTGAAATGCCACCTGGTTGCACCTGAGCACTCACGTGTGCTCTGCAGGGACCACCAGCTGAGGCCCAAGGGAGGGGAGACCCTCTGAATGCCGACCCAACATCCAGGTGAGCCCTGGAAGCGTTTAGGTCTGGGTTGATTCAAAGGAACGGGGAGAAATCTAGCTCTGTGCCCTCAGGTAATTAATGAGACCTATGACCATGTCACCCAAGCAGAGCAGAGATAAGGGCAGCACAGCAAAGCCCATGGAAATTCCCCCGTGCTTGGAGCTGTGGCAGCTCCTGATCCATTCCTCAGAGCCAGATCCCATCCCAACTAAACATGAAAGCAGCAGCTGTCCCCACCAGCAGAGCTTCCCGTGCTGCACAGCAAACCCTGCTGGTTTTCATTGCCACTGCCCAGAGCTCCTCCTTCCCCCCTGGGCTCCCACCACAGCATGAGAGAAGGTCCCAGGGGTGAAGTAGGTGACAATGCTCAAGCCAGCAAGCACCAGTGTGGCTGTGGGTGCTATCTTCTGGACCAAGCCAGCAGGTCTGCAGCCTGCAGAGGAGAAGATGCAGCTCTTTGTAGCTCGTGTTAGCTAACAACAGTGCATTGTAACCAACCCAATAACACTATTCATATTGTTGTTATGCCTTTTGCTTTGTCCCCTTTCTCTGCTGGCCCCAGCACCCTGCAGAGGAGCCCCTGCTGTGAGGGCAGCACCCTGTGCCCAGGGCCCCTCTGCAGATATCGGGCTTGGACGGAAGGCAGGGAGCAGAGAGCAAACACAAGTGGTTTGGAAAGGGCTCGTACCTCAGCCTGCAGATAAAGCAGCTGGTGCTGCCCCAGCTGCACAGCCCCAGTGGTGCTGAGCATCAGGGGCCTGGGAAACAGCCCCAGCCCTGAGATGAAAGCCATAGGATCACAGACTGGTTTGGGTTGGAAGGGACCTTCAAGATCACCCAGATCCAACCCCCTGCACGGGCAGGGACACCTCCCACCAGCCCAGGCTGCTCCAAGCCCCATCCAACCTGCCCTTCAACACTGCCAGGGATGGGGCAGCCACAGCTTCCCTGGGCAACCTGGGCCAGGCTCTCACCACCCTCACACTCCAGAATTCCCTCCTCATGTCTCACCTCAATCTCCCTCTTCCAGTTTCCATCCATTCCCCTTGTCCTCTCCCTCCCTGCCCTTGTCCCAAGCCCCTCCCCAGCTTTCCTGGAGCCCCTTCAGGCACTGGAAGGTGCTCTCAGGTCTCCCTGGAGCCTTCTCTTCTCCAGGCTGAACACCCCAACTCTCCCAGCCTGGCTCCAGAGCAGAGCTGCTCCAGCCCTCCCATCATCTCTGTGGCCTCCTCTGAACTCTCTCCAGCAGCTCCATGTCCTTCTTGTGTTGGGGGCTCCAGAACTGGACACAATTCTCCAGTTGGGGTCTCCCCAGAGCAGAGCAGAGGGGACAATCCCCTCCCTGGCCCTGCTGCCCACGCTGCTGGTGACACAGCCCAGGACAGGGTTGGTTTCTGGGCTCCACCAGGTGCCAAATCCCGTTGAGCTTCTCATCCACCCCATCACTTGGACTACAAAATTTCCTCCCACCTCTCTCTGGGGCACATGCCTCTGACTGACTCTGGCCATTTGAAAACAAAGCAGGAAGACAAAGTTGCCTCCCAGCAGCTCCTTCACCCTTCTCAGCTTGGCTGGGATTTCAGGCTTATGTCTTTTCTCTCCTTCCCAGCTCAAACCTGGACCATGCCCTGTGTGCTGCTCCAGTGCAGCCCAGGGACTGGAGCTCCCTCCCTCTCTTCCTTGCCATTTTTAAATCCTGGTGCCACTCTCCTGGCAACCTTTGCTTGAAGCAGAGTAGTCTTTGCTTTGATTAGAAATGGGACCATCAGAACATTCCCATTACCGGATTAATATTTCTTCTTTGATGGCCTAAAGATGCCATGTCTCAGGTCTTTACAGGCAAAGCTCTGCTCTCAGCAGTCGTTCACGTTTAAAATATTCCAGGAGGCATTTTATTTGCAAATTCTGAGGGGAGAATAAGTAGACACTCCAGCAGATCCCAGCTCTGTGTACCTCATTGTGAAGAGAAAACGTGAGTCTCCGTCGTCTCATTCTGGGAAATTGTTTTGCTTGGTTGGTTTTCCAAAACCCCTATGTGGGGAGTTATGAATTCTCATCACATTTGACCTGGAGGCTGCTGTTATCAAAATGTTCACTTCCCTGCTCAAGTTAAAAGGACTGCAGAAATGAATGTTAAAAATAAATCCCAGCCATTGAATAGATTACCCTGCTGAGTGGGTTGCTTTTCTGGCTGCAGCAGCCAGCACGCTGGCTTGATGGCCCATCTTGTAAAGATATTTCTTTTCTGGGGGCAATTTCAGCATCTCAAGTGCAGGATGAAAACGGTGGGATGGGGGGGGGGGGGGAAGACTTCAGAAGAGATTACTCTGAATGTGGGATAATTCCTCGGAGGTGTCGGCCAGGCACGTGCGGTGGGAAGGGACAGGGGGATTTGTCAGGAGATGCCCACGTTACTGCCTGCAGCCCACAGCCAAGACCTGGCTGCCCCCCAACTCTGCAGCCCCCCCAGGGCAAAGACCTGGCTGCCCCCCATCTCTGAAGCCTCCCCACAACAAAGACCTGGCTGCCCCCAACTCTGCAGCCCCCCAGAGCAAAGATCCAGCTGCCCCCCAACTCTGCAGCCCCCCAGAGCAAAGATCCAGCTGCCCCCCAACTCTGCAGCCCCCCAGAGCAAAGATCCAGCTGCCCCCCAACTCTGCAGCCCCCCAGGGCAAAGATCCAGCTGCTCCCCAACTCTGCAACCCCCCCTGGGGCAAAGACCTGGCTGCCCCCCATCTCTGAAGCCTCCCCACAACAAAGACCTGGCTGCCCCCAACTCTGCAACCCCCCAGAGCAAAGATCCAGCTGCCCCCCAACTCTGCAACCCCCCAGGGCAAAGATCCAGTTGCCCCCCAACTCTGCAGCCCCCCAGGGCAAAGATTCAGATGCTCCTCAACTCTGCAGCCCCCCAGGGCAAAGATCCAGCTGCCCCCCAACTCTGCAGCCCCCCAGGGCAAAGATCCAGCTGCCCCCCAACTCTGCAGCCCCCCAGGACAAAGAACCAGCTGCTCCCCATCTCTGCAATCCCCCTTGGGGCAAAGACCTGGCTGCCCCCCATCTCTGAAGCCTCCCCACAACAAAGACCTGGCTGCCCCCCAACTCTGCAGCCCCCCAGGGCTCAGCTCTGCAGCCCCCCAAGTTGGGTGAGAGGACTGGGGTCCCCAGGGTGACATCCCACCTCCCACCACAGCCCAAGGGGCACGACCAGCTCTGCAGGTGTAACCTCAGGGCTAAGCTTAGGCTGTGGGCTCAGCTTCCATGGGGACTGATCTTCTCCTCACTTGACAAAAGGATATTATTACATTTTGAAATCCCAGCCCAGCAATGTTCAGCTTGCACAGCTCCTGGGGTCAGCCTGGCTTTGAGCTTCAGGCTGTCTGAAGCCACTCACCTGCATTCCTGAGTTACAGCTGGCACAGGAAAATAAGGCACATATCTGTGTGGCCAGTGCCTGAAGGGGCTCCAGGAAAGCTGGGGAGGGACTTGGGACAAGGGCAGGGAGGGAGAGGACAAGGGGGGATGGATGAAAACTGGAAGAGGGGAGATTGAGGTGAGACATGAGGAGGGAATTCTGGAGTGTGAGGGTGGTGAGAGCCTGGCCCAGGTTGCCCAGGGAAGCTGTGGCTGCCCCATCCCTGGCAGTGTTGAAGGGCAGGTTGGATGGGGCTTGGAGCAGCCTGGGCTGGTGGGAGGTGTCCCTGCCCATGCAGGGGGTTGGATCTAGATGGTCTTTAGGGTCCCTTCCAACCTAAACCGGTCTGGGATTCTACAATATCACAGTCCCCTGGCAACACCCACCTCTGCTGCCTGTGTCTCCTCACCCCCACAGCTCCCCTCCCAGGCATCCCTTGGGACCCAAAATCAAGACTCCTTGTCAGTCCCCAGTGCTGCCTGCACCTTTTCCCTGAGAACCATTGGGGTTTGCATTTGGGTCTGCACCCACCCAGCTGGGTGACAGTCCTTCCTTCCCCTGGCAGGGAGTCACCCCAAGGCAGGACACGCAGCATCTCCTGACCCTGCCCCACCTTCCCTCTGCAGAACCTGCTCCAGGAAATCACAGCCACCATCAAGTCACCACACAGGGACACACTTCAAAGCCAAATGCCTTCCAGATTTAACACCGGGCCCATTAGGAAACATTTCAAACAGAAAACCTGTAGAAGAACATACCCTGCTCAGTTCAGGGCAGGCTGTAATTCCTCTCCAACCTCCAGCAACCTGAGCAAGCCAAGGGGCTTCCTACTGCCCTTCTTCTCACCTGCTTTCTGGTTCCACAACCTGACCTGCTTCAAAATAAAGCAAAACTCACCTCTCAGCTGCACAAAGCAGGCAAATCATGCAGCCTGTTGGGAAGCAAAGCCAAGCTGAACCACACTGGAAGGTGTCCACAGGCAGTGGAGAGCCCTTTGCCAGAGTTCCTGCACTGCCTCTCCACTCTCTTCTGCTCTGCCAGGGCTTGGAGGTGCCTCATGGCTTGCTTTCCACCTGTGCTGGTGTTTGCATTCCTGGTGCTCTGAGATAAGGCTGAGGAAGGAGCTAGGGCTGCTTTCCAAGGTGCGGGCACACAGCAGCAGGCAGAACAAAGTCCTTCAGGCAGCCACACGTGAGCCAAACTCTCTGTGAGGGTCAGGAGAGATGGGTGGGACTCTTTGCACCTTTTGGGGGTGGTTTGACAGCATGGGAAGTCTTTTCTCTTTGCATCTAGAACCCGGTTTGTGAAGGCTACTTTGCACCACAGCTCAGATCTCTTTGCCCTGTAGCAAAGAACAACTGTGCTGGGGTGATGTTGATGCTCTGAACACTTCCAAGGAAGGGCCTCCTACACAACCACCTGCCAGATAACCCCACACATCTCAAACTGTCTGGACAAGCTCAGATGCCTGCCCAGGCTTGTAGGTTTGCTTATCCATCAGATCTTCTGCTTTTCCCCAAAACCTGGCCCCAAGGGGAAGCCTTCAGCACTACGGGAGCACCATCCAGGACTGGGGTAATGTATCTCAGGTTGGAAGGGTCCCTCAGAACTTTCCTGGCCCTGGGAGCCTAAGGGGTATGGACTTCAGGGGCTGTTCTGTGCTGAGAGAGCAGGATGGATAAGGGAGAGGTGGAGCTGCAGCACCAAGAAGTCCCCACACATCCCTCCTGCAACCCTGACCTGTGCTGGACCAGCACCACTCAGCCCCTGAGAAGAGACCAGAGCATCCCACTGGGCTCCCACAGCAATCAGACTCTTTGCAGCTCCTCTCCAGCTCGTTTTTTCCCCTTCTCCTCCTGATTTTTGGCAAGGCTGTATATCCAGGGCAGATTGACCAGCAGGGCTGGAAGCCTCATCCAGCCAACAAGTGCCAGCAGCCCCACACGCTGCCCATTTCCCACTCAGAAACCCCCCTTGCTCCACCCACAGCTAACCACTTGAGTCACAGAACCTTTCTGGTGGGAAAAGCACCTTGAAGATCATCCAAGTCCAACCACATCTCGACTCTACCAACTGTGAACACCAAAAAAAATAATGAAAGCCCTCAGCTTCTCACCTTCGCAGCTGGTGACAGCAGCCAGGAGCCAACCTGCCTGCTTGGAAAAATGACCCACCACATGGGGCCAGGGTGTGCCCATTGGTGCTGGCCAGCTCGGGGGCACCCACCTGGCCCCTCTCGGGGTGCTGTGGGCCTGCCCCCAGCTTTGTTTGCTCTCCCAAGGACGTGTTTCCTGCTGCCCAGAGCTGAGGAGGGTGCCAGAGAGAGCGGCGGGTGTTGCCATAGCAAGGCTGAGCAAACAGTCCCCAGGGGAAGCTGTCGAGATAGTCAGGGCTTAATCAGCAGATAGCACCCTGGGTGAGACACCCAGGAGGGCTGCAGTTCCAAAGAAGTCTCCCAGGCAGTGACGTGGGTGAGGAGCCCCCACGCCCCGGCCAGAAACCCTCCCCTTCGGCAAACATTCCTGCGGGTCCATCCTTTGCAAGGAAACAGGATGGCCTGTGTCCACCTCCAAGGATGGATGGACCCTTCCCTCCCCTCCTCCCTTCCTCCCCTCCCTCCCTCCCTCCCTCCCTTCCTTCCTTCCTTCCTTCCTTCCTTCCTTCCTTCCTTCCTTCCTTCCTTCCTTCCTTCCTTCCTTCCTTCCTTCCTTCCTTCCTTCCTTCCTTCCTTCCTTCCTTCCTTCCTTCCTTCCTTCCTTCCTTCCTTCCTTCCTTCCTTCCTTCCTTCCTTCCTTCCTTCCTTCCTTCCTTCCTTCCTTCCTTCCTTCCTCCCTCCCTCCCTCCCTCCCTCCCCCCCCCTTTCCTTTCCTTTCCTTTCCTTTCCTTTCCTTTCCTTTCCTTTCCTTTCCTTTCCTTTCCTTTCCTTTCCTTTCCTTTCCTTTCCTTTCCTTTCCTTTCCTTTCCTTTCCTTTCCTTTCCTTTCCCCTTTCCTTTCCTTTCCTTTCCTTTCCTTTCCTTTCCTTTCCTTTCCTTTCCTTTCCTTTCCTTTCCTTTCCTTTCCTTTCCTTTCCTTTCCTTTCCTTTCCTTTCCTTTCCTTTCCTTTCCCCTTTCCTTTCCCCTTTCCTTTCCTTTCCCTTCCCTTCCCTTCCCTTCCCTTCCCTTTCTCCCTTCCCTTCCCTCCTTCTCCTCCTCCTCCCCTCCCCAGAGCACCAGGACAGTGGCTGCCAAGCCTGCAGGACACGTTGCCCCGGGGACACGTGTGGGAGAAGCTCTTCTGAAACTTTCAGCCCAGCTTCCCTCTCCCCCCAAGGTGAGAGCATCCCCCTCCTGCACCAGTTCCCTTCCTTGCCCGCAGATGTCCCTGAGCCCCTCGCCCTGGAACCAGGAGGGGAATTTTCTCTGCCACCCACTCCTGCAGGAGGGCTGGTGGAGCTGGCCTTGTCACCAGCCAGCTGGGGCCACAGCAAAGCTCGGAGCTGAAAGGCAGAGGCTGAGCCTGGGGCAGGGGGATGTGTGTTCCTGCAGCTCTGCCTGCTTGCTGAGAGCACTTGGGAAAGTCCTCCAAGGCAGGCATGGGGTTATCTTAGGGGATTCTTCTGCCTACCCCTTGCACCTCTACAGACACAGCCCCAGGATCTGGCTGGGCTCACATCTCCAAAAGGAGAATCTTTGCACCAAACCCACACTGGACTCCTCTTGTCTCTTATGAGCTCTGCTCAACTGAGGTAAACGTCTTGGCACCCTCTTGGCCCCCACCCCAAATGCCCTGAGCTGCCAGCATCCCACCAGGGCTCTGCCTCCTCCTCCTGCTCCAGGCTGTGATGAGCCAGATGCCACCACCATGGCCTGCCAACCAGGGTGTGGGTCTCCAGAAGCCTGCTGGAAAGGAGGCAGGGGAACCAGCAGGCTCCAACCCACCACTAAGCCCAGTTGGTGTGGGCACGGGTGGATGAGGCACTGCCAAGTTCCTCAGGCTGAGATCACTGGGTGCTTCATACCCACACCAAAAGAAATGGAACACAGGGAGCAGCCAGCCTGCTGGGGCTGCTCTGTGTTGTGCTCTGGAGGACCCTGCATTGCCCTCTGGAGGACCCTGCTTTTTTGCTTTGGCTGCATGAGGAACCCAGAACAATTGAGTTTGCAGGCAGAACCTGTGCCAGGTCCTCCTGCACCCTCAGGGGCCAAGGCAGGCAAAACTCACCCTCCAGGGGCAGGGAAGCAGGGAGCTGCACATCCTACAGCTTTCAGCCTTGGCCACCTCAGGAGTCTCACCATGGTTAGAGGAGAAGCATTGCACCAGCTTTGGCCCAAGGGCTGCACCAGCTTTGGTCCAAGGGCTGCACCAGCTTTGGCCCAAGGGCTGCACCAGCTTTGGTCTAAGAGCTTCACCAGCTGTGGTCCAAGGGATGCACCAGCTTTGGCCCAAGGGCTGCACCAGCTTTGGTCTAAGAGCTTCACCAGCTTTGGTCCAAGGGCTGCACCAGCTTTGGCCCAAGGGCTGCACCAGCTTTGGTCTAAGAGCTTCACCAGCTTTGGTCCAAGGGCTGCACCAGCTTTGGTCTAAGAGCTTCACCAGCTTTGGCTCAAGGGCTGCTGTCTCAGGCTGGTTCCCAAGCCATGCTGGCTGCTGCTGGCACCAGACCCCATCTCTCACACGGATGTTCCACTCTTTGGCTTGCTGGTCTGCAGCAGGGACAGTGCTCATTGGGACAGCCTGACTTCCTGCTCCAGAGCCCACCCAAGCCTTCATCTTCTCCACAGCAGACACCCCGTGGAGATTTCCCTTCATGCTGAATAACCCTGGAGACAATCACCCTACAAATTCACCCTGGCTCCGCCCAGATGAGGTTCTGTTTATTTCCAAGATTAGAAACCTGCTTTGGTTTTCCTCCACGTATCTGCTCTGGAGGTCTCCAAAAATGGAATTCCATCAACACAGCTGCTGGAGGACAATCCAGCAGTGGCTGAGCACCACTCTCTGCGAGCCTGCCCAGCTGCTGGTCTGGATTTGGCCCCAGTAATGTTCCAAAGGATGATTTCTCACTCATTCAGAAGAGAAAGCAGGTCCTGAAGGCAAGGATCCCACCTCCCCTAGGAGCAGAAGACTTTCTAATACTCCTGTTCATACCTTCAGCATCACCCAAACCAAGTTCTTCAATAATATTAAACAATATCTCCTTTTCTAACCCTTACCAAAGGTCTCCTCAGCTCTGTGTCTGTGACCACTGCCAAGAGCAGGGTTTAGATAAGCTCTGGGGAACTTATCACCAGCTCACACTTCTCATATCTCCTACCAAAACTTGTTCCAAATGAGCCAACTGATGCCATTGTTTGCCAAAGGAGCTCCAAGGACCTCTTTCTCGAAAGTTTCAGCCCATCCAACAACCATCTCAGAAAGCTGCAACAATTAAACCAGGGCCCCAAGGTACAGGGACTGTGGGCAGTGCCCTGTGTGGTTTTCACCATCACCTTTCACTGCCAGGGTGTGCACTTCCAAGAACACTCTGGTTCAGCCTTTTCTAGGAACTCACTTGAATGGGAAAACAGAACAACGAGGCTCCCTTCACCTTCTCTGTTCTGGGTTGAGCAATCACAGCTCCCTTCACCTCTCCTTGCATGTCCTCCATAGCCATTCTGGTGGCCCTCCATAACCATTCTGGTGGGTCTCCATAACCAACCTGGTGGTTCTCCATAACCAACCTGGTGGCTCTCCATAACCATCCTGGTGGCCCTCCATAACCAACCTGGTGGTTCTCCATAACCAACCTGGTGGTTCTCCATAACCATCCTGGTGGTTCTCCATAACCATCCTGGTGGTTCTCCATAAGCAACCTGGTGGTTCTCCATAACCATCCTGGTGGCCCTCCATAACCATCCTGGTGGTTCTCCATAACCATCCTGGTGGTTCTCCATAACCAACCTGGTGGTTCTCCACTAGGACTTCTCTCATTTTCCAATGTCTCTCTTATACTGGGGGCCCAAAATGGATGCAGGATCCAGCTGTGGCTTCTTAAGTGCCAAGACAAGGGGAGCAAACCTTTCCTCACCCCAGCCCTTGATTTTGAGTCTTCCCCTGGAAGACCAGTCTGAACATTCCCAAATACAGGGAAAAAGAGGCCTGGATTTGCTCCCTTTGGACACTGCTCCCTCCAGGCCACCTGCAGGTGTCATCTTGTGGTGCTGCAAGCTGCTGTCTTCTTTAGAAATACGCTGATCTGGTAAAAAAACCCCAACCAACCAAACTTGTTTGTTCCTTTTAAGCAACAGAGAAGTTCTAAAATATTTTTGGTAGTTATTTAACCAAAAAAATCAATAGCTGCCTTTAGGGAAGCAGCAAAGCACTTGTACCTTCCATGTGTTTGGGCTGAGGAGAAGTCACAGAGGGACCCTGATTCCATGATTCTCTACAGTTCTGGTGTCCTCAGCACAAGAAATATATGGAGCTGTTGGAGAGAGTTCAGAGGAGGCCACAGAGATGATCCCAGGGCTGGAGCAGCTCTGCTCTGGAGCCAGGCTGGGAGAGTTGGGGTGTTCAGCCTGGAGAAGAGAAGGCTCCAGGGAGACCTGAGAGCACCTGCCAGTGCCTGAAGGGGCTCCAGGAAAGCTGGGGAGGGACTTGGGACAAGGGCAGGGAGGGAGAGGACAAGGGGGATGGATGAAAACTGGAAGAGGGAGCTTGAGGTTGGACATGAGGAGGGAATTCTGGAGTGTGAGGGTGGGGAGAGCCTGGCCCAGGTTGCCCAGGGAAGCTGTGGCTGCCCCATCCCTGGCAGTGTTGAAGGGCAGGTTGGATGGGGCTTGGAGCAACCTGGGCTGGTGGGAGGTGTCCCTGCCCATGCAGGGGGTTGGAGCTGGATGATCTTGAAGGTCCCTTCCAACCTCAATGATTCTGTGACCCAGAGCCCCATCTCCCAGAGGCCTGCCAGCCACCTCAGAGGAAGGCAGGGCCACGGGCACTGATGCCAGGGGGAAAAAATGGCCAGAGGCAGGAATGCAAGGGGCCGGATGGTGCCAAATCCCGAGCAATCTTAAAGCAATATATTCCTGCTCTAGTGTTTCCATATTTGTATTTCTAACCTGTATTTCTGGCAACGTCCCTCCAGCTCTCGAGATAAAGGCAGTGGGAGGCCTGGAAAGGCAGGCACCCTATCTGCAAGGGGAGAAGAGTTGACTTTTACATGCTTAACTTGACTTGGTTAAACTTTTCCCAACTTCCCAGCATGTGATAGCATCAGCCTCTGCAAACAGAGGGGTATGATTAGAGCCTTCCTCTGCTTTCACTCAGCCTTTGCAATGCTCGCTTCTGCCTTGCCAGGTTTTTGGGGAGCTGCCTGATCCTGAGGCCTTTTCTGCCCTGGGCAGCCCTTGGTTTGCTCTGACCAAGGGTTGTTCCCTCGGGTCACGGCGCTGTCAGGGCAGTTCTGGAGGTGGGTGGTCCAGCTGGGGGCTGCTCCCGAGCCTGCCTCTGCACTGGGAAGGCTTTTTGTGCTGGTGTATCAGAGTGCAAACACCATTAGACCTCGGGGGCCTCTCTTGGCAAAAAAAAAAACAACACACCACTTTGCAAAAAATCTCCTCCCATTAGGAACGGCTCAGTCACCTCCAGCCAGAGGTGTCAAGAGGTGTCAAGCCAGAGGTGGAGGTGTCAAGGACCAGGTTGCACACAGCAGGTTGTGGTTCAGCCACTGAGGGTCAGCCTGAGGCAATCCTAGAACCATGGAATGGTTTGGGTTGGAAAGGACCTTCAAGATCATCCAGTCCCAACCCCCTGCATGGGCAGGGACACCTCCCACCAGCCCAGGCTGCTCCAAGCCCCATCCAACCTGCCCTTCAACACTGCCAGGGATGGGGCAGCCACAGCTTCTCTGGGCAACCTGGGCCAGGCTCTCCCCACCCTCACACTCCAGAATTCCCTCCTCATGTCTAACCCTGCAGCCTCTGCAAGGCAGGAGCCCCACCAAGCAGATCCCATCAGGCTGCTTGCATGGGAACAAGGATGATCCAGAGCAATTCCACCCTGCTGCAAGCCTGGTTTGCCTGGCCCCCACAGAGCTCCCAGCTCCTGGAAAATCAAACCCCTGTAGAACAGTAAAATTCCAGACCTGTGGTTGCTTGCCTTTAAAAAAAAAGGGGGGGGAGGTGGTGGTGGTGGGGATTTTATAATACACCAAACATCTCCATTAGCACAGTGCCCTCAGCAGGTTGACCTGCCCCAGGTTGCCACCTCCCCATGCTCTGCTCAAGGGGGACAGAGCAGTTGGTGCCATTCCCTGAGGAATATCAGGAAGGAAAAGCTGCCTGCACCCCAGGGGGAGCAGACACACCTGGTGCCACCAAGAGAAGGAGGATCCAGACCCACTGCAGGGCCAGGAGCCGAGTGCTGAGCAGTGAGGGATGCTCCTCTGGAGCAAGGGGAGTTAGAAACCTACAGCAAGAAAAAAAAAGCCTACCAGAAAATCATGCCTGATTTTATGACCATTTTGCAGCCAGCCAAGCAACAAGAGCTTTCTATATTCATGAATTCATCAGATTCATATTTCAAAAAATAATAAACGTTGTTGTTATTATGATGATTATTGGAATGGATTTCTCTATTATGTCCTGAGTGATTGTCACCACTTGCTGCCTCCAGCACAGGAGCCACCTAAAGCATAATACAAGCAACTAATATTTCTGTAGGGTTGTGTTGGCCTTTTTTTTTTCTCTCCACATGAGAAAGGTATTAACCAGAACAACAGCAACAACCACCAGAACAGAAATAAAGTCATTAGAAGGTTGGATAAAACACCAGCAGGTTTGTTTTCTTCCAGGTGAGTTTAGTTCAGGGCACACGAATCAAACTTTCTGGGAGGTTTGTTGTGGGTTTTTTTTGCTGGATTTCTTGGAGCTCTGCCTCCAATCTCAGCTCCAACACTTTCTGCCTGGCTTTGTCCTGTGTCCAGAGGAAGGCAAAGCAAAGCAAATCTCAGCAGGATGACTTCCTGATCCCACCACTGGGAAGGAAGAGCAGGAGCTGGTTGTTCCAGCCCCCTCTTATCAGCACCTCTCAGCCCCTTTGTGCCTCCTTGGCTGGGTGTATTTTGGAGGTGGGACTTGCCCAGCTCCTGGGCAGCCTCAGGGCTGCAGCTTTTCTCCTCCCAGCCCTGGTCAGAAAGTGCTGTGCACTCCATGTCAGTCATTGAAATAAGTGTTGGGGAAAAAAAATATATATATAAAAATCACATTATGGGGAAAAAAACAAATGAGAAGGGACACACAGAGTAGAAACAGGCCCTGGAGAGCAGTGGAACAGGAAGGATTGGACAAAACCAGATTCCAGCTAGAGAAAAGTATGTTCCAAGGAGTCAAGAGCCTGTCTCAAGACATGAAGAAGAGCTCTGCCCACAGCTTGTCTGGGGGACAGCCTGGAGTGTGTGTGTGGGGAAATGACTGAGCCATGGACATCACCATCTCAACATACTCATGACCTGTTTACTAATTACACACCCACAGGCTAGAAGGACCCCTACTGACAACAGGCCCTCCTCTTGGAGCAGGTGTGGTGACATTCTTGTCATTGGCACTTGAAATGGAAGGGAGGGATGACCAGGAGTGTGTGATTGACAGAATAATCCCAGACTGGTTTGGGTTGGAAGGGACCTTCAAGATCATCCAGATCCAACCCCCTGCATGGGCAGGGACACCTCCCACCAGCCCAGGCTGCTCCAAGCCCCATCCAACCTGCCCTTCAACACTGCCAGGGATGGGGCAGCCACAGCTTCCCTGGGCAACCTGGGCCAGGCTCTCACCACCCTCACAGCATAGAATTCCCTCCTCATGTCTCACCTCAATCTCCCCTCTTCCAGTTTTCATCCATCCCCCTTGTCCTCTCCCTCCCTGCCCTTGTCCCAAGCCCCTCCCCAGCTTTCCTGGAGCCCCTTCAGGCACTGGAAGGTGCTCTCAGGTCTCCCTGGAGCCTTCTCTTCTCCAGGCTGAACACCCCAACTCTCCCAGCCTGGCTCCAGAGCAGAGCTGCTCCAGCCCTCCCATCATCTCCGTGGCCTCCTCTGGGCTCTCTCCAGGAGCTCCACATTTCTGGATATAATGAGTCCCACATTTGGGGGCATAAAAGTAGCATTTGCTTTTTGGGAAGCTGAGCTTGCTCCCTCTTCTGTGCAGAACTGAATACTAAAGCAAATACCTCAACCCTGTGTGTGGTTTGACTTCTTGCACTCCGGGTGACTGACCCTGCTCTGGGGACCACACACTGTCATTGAGCAGAGGAGATGAACCAACTGACCAGCAGTTCTGCACTTACAAGCTAAAACTAGTTACCTAGTGGAGAGAGGGGATGAGATGGCTTTGCTCCAGCTGCTGGCAGCCTGGGGAGTGGAAATTAAGGCAGAAGGGGCTGCAGAGCTGCCCAAGAGGAACTCCAGCAGCTCTGCTAGGATGGCCCAGGCTCCCCTGCCACCAGAAGGGTTTGGGGTAGGAGGAATGAGTCCTTCACACCTTTCTTCCCCATTGTGATTAGCAATCCACAGAATCATGAAGGTTGGAAGGGACCTTAAAGATCATCCAGTCATGAGCAGGGAACCACTAGATCAGGTTGCATAAAACCTCTTCCAACCTGGCCTTAAAATCCTCCAGGGATCCCCTCTCTGCCTCTGTCAGGCTCCATCCTGACCTCCCTTTTCACATGGTGCCTCCACCCAAAGATCAGCCACGGCCTTGTAACACAGACAGCAGGACACAAAACCTTCTGAGAGAGCCCACCTAGTTGTCAGCCCATCTTGTCATGGGTCCAACAGGGTGGACTAAAAAAATAGAGGGGCTCCCACTGTGCCAAAATGCACCATTTGGTGGAGCAGCTGCCAAAGCAGAACTAGCAGACTGCTGGGAGGGCTCAGTTTTCCAGGGTTTGGGTTTTTTTAGGCTTGCACAACAGCAAGGAGGGTCACTGTGAGCTTCCTTCAGCTCCCCAGCCTAGGTGGGCCAGTGCCTGTTGGTAGCTGGGTCACAGCTGGAGGGGACATCTGATAAAATTGCTAAGCAGAATTGAAACTCGTGGCCCCAACAGGGTGGCAAGTTGTTCTGTTCCCACACTATCATATTCTCAGGGGATCCCCATCCAGAATTCAAGATTTTGCTCTATACTAATCTGGAACAACCTTGGTTTGTTGCAAGAGGATGGAGGAGCCAGGCCCTTCCATGGGATCTTCAGTCATGCCAGATCATGGGCTGATGAGAAGCAAGCAGAATTACATTTTGGTGGCTAAAATCCATGAGGAACTTGCCCTCCTTAACTCTGCCACCCACCCATGTGGCCATGACATGGTAGGACTCCTATCCCAGGAGCAGCACTCTGCACTGGCAGGTGGGGAGGAGGTCCTCTTCTCTCCCAAGGGTAAGAATAATTTTTGCAAATCCCTGGGGGGGGTTGCAAAGGTGCTGCTGAGCCACGATGATCTGTCCTGCATGGACAACTTGCAGCCATCCCTTCTGACCTTCTGCCCCACCCTTTGGAAATGTGTGCTCCTGAGAGGGACTTAGATGGACACCAGATCTTAAAGGGGGCTCATGAAAACAGTGTTGGCAGACATTTTAGTAGGGCCTGTTGTAACAGGACAAGGGCTGATGGTTTTAAACTAAAAGAGGGAAGATTCAAGACCGGATGAAAGGAAGAAATTTCTTACCATGAGGGTGGCAAGACACAGGGCAGGTTTCCCAAAGAGGTGGTAGATGCCCCAGCCCTGGAAAATCAAAGTCAGGTTGGATGGGGCAACCTCCCTGGGCAGCCTGTCCCAGGGCTCTGTCACCCTCACACTAAAGAAGTTTCTCCCCATCTTTCAGGGGCACTTCCCATGTTCCAGCCTGTGCCCGTTGCCCCTCGTCCTGTCCCTGGGCACTGCTGAGCAGGGTCTGGCTCCATCCTCCTGCACCCACCCTGAGACACCTACAGGCATGAACAAGGTCTCCCCTCAGCCTCCTCCTCTCCAGGCTGAACAGCCCCAGCTCTCCCAGCCTTTCCTCATCAGGGAGATGCTCCAACCCCCTAATAATCTTCGTTGCCCTCCCCTGGACTCTCTCCAGCAGTTCCCTGTCTCTCTTGAACTGGGCAGCCCAGAACTGGACACAATATTCCAGCTGTGGCCTCACCAGGGCAGAGCAGGGGGTAGAATGACCTCTCTCAACCCACTGACCACACTCTTCCTCATGCACCCCAGGATTCCACTGGCCCTCTTGGCCACAAGGACACACTGTTGGCTCATGGATCATTTCTTATCTACCAGGACTTCCAGACCCTTCTCCTCAGAGCTGCTTTCCAGCAGCTCCACCCCTCCCCTGTAGTGGTGCACGAAAGAAGCCTGAGAAGTTGGGAAACCACCATTCCATCCAGAGAGCAGCAGCACCAGGTGAGCAGAGGGGAGAGCAGAGATTTCTAATGAGTGTAGCAGGTCAAACGGCACTGATTGAACCCCCCTCAACCAAAGGGGTGATAAGGAAAGCAGGGGGGAAAGATAAGGAAAATGAAAAGCATGAGCTACCCAGCTATGGCTGTGTGAGCCCCTTTTTAGTTATACACAAGGTTGTAGGAGAAATTTGGAAGGAAACATTAACTGAAGGCACAGAGGAAAAGGAGATAAAGTGCAACAGGGGTTTACCAAAGGCAGTTTGTGCCAGGCTGTGCTGACATCTTCCTTTGATAAGATAATTGGTTTTCCAGACAAGGGAAATTTGGTAGATCTAATCCATCTAGAGTTCAAGAAAGCAGTTGATATCGTGCCACGTGGGAAATCATGATTCAAGCTTGAGAAAAATGAGAACTAACAGGAGAAGTGAGAAGCAGAACGAGCAGGGGCTGGCTCAGAGGCAGCAGCAGGATGGTCACAGGGGGAACGGGGCTGGAGAGGCTGCTGGTGGGGGTCAGCAAACCCTGGGCAGGTAGAGGCCCCTCCACCTCCAGCAAGGTTGGGAGCAGACTGGTGGAGGCTGCTCACTTCCCTGGATTTTCTGCAGGATGGCTCAGGTGGGCTCAGATCTGGTGACCTTGGAAGCCGCGGGTGGGAACGTGGCTGGAGACTTTGTAGGGATGCACCTGCACCATGAGATGGCAATGTTGTTCCACCAAAGAGCAGCCTTCTCCTCTCACCTCCCAGCTCGGGTTTGCACTGGCTGGACACATCTCAGTAGGTACTCCAAGAAATACCAGTGACTGCAGCTGTGGAACAGGGAGGATGGGGAGGGGGAGAAGTGAAATCAGTGCCTGGACAAGCAGCCTTCATGTCTTGAGACCAAAATTGGCTCAGGTGACATGGGAAGAGGACACATCTAAATACCTCAGATGAGAACCAAGGCATCACTATCTCCACTGCAGATCCAGTCCAAGTTTCCTTTACCAGTTTACACCCTCCCTCCCCCCTCACACCAGGCAGAGTTGCTCAGGGTAAGTGCAACCAGAGATGTGGCAGAGGAAGAGGAGAAGACAATTTTTCCCAGCAATAAAAGCTGCTTATTCCTGCCCTGTATTTTTAGCTTAAATTACACCCAAATGCCAACTGATCAATTCAGCTAAAATGAGCCCTTAAATCCTAATAAGTCTTGATCACCTTTTTAAACCTTACAAAACAGCAGGGGATGTGTTTGCCTTAAGTAGTAACACCTTGAGTCACATTTCTTTGGCATGTCTCTAACTGACATCAGCATAAAAGTGCTCCTGCTCATACTCAGAAATTGGAGAGGAGCAAAGAAATGCTCTGGGCTGCTTTTTCTCCCCACACCCCATGTCTGATCCACCCAGGGCCCTTTCTCAAACGGTTAACTCTGGAAGGGCCATGAAATCTTTATGGGTTCACCAGGTAATGCAGAACCCAGGCCCTCTCTGTGTACTGGAGATGTTTTCATCTGAAGGAAAGCAGAGAAGATCAAGCAAGCAAGAAGCTGCTGAAGACACCTCAGAGGAGAAAAGCTGATGCTGAGTTTCACCTGTGCTGCAACAGATTTAGCCAGGACCTCATGATTTCCTTTAATTCTTTGCAAAAACCTTGCAGGAGCTCATTATCCCTCCAACCTAGAACAATTTTGTCAGCTTTAATAAGTCTTCAGGGGGACTTTTCAATATTTAATTTGCCAAAGGATGCTGTTTCAGAGAGGTGTGGGTGTTAGCAGCCCACTGTGCCCTTCATTCAATCATTAGCCATTATGATGCCTCCTGAATGTTGAAAATCCATGCATTATTCTTGCTCCTTTGGAGCATTCTTACCTTTTTTTAGCACCAGTGCAATCAGTTCCTTGCCAGCCACAGCCCACTCCATCAAATTGTTTCTCTCTCCCTTGCACTTCACAGCTGCCCAGGCATTTCTTGGGGTCAGCTATCACTTTCTGAATTAGGGGTTGGAGTTATGAGAGAGGAGGGACTGGCAGGCAGAACCTCTTTTTATAGCAGCCTTGCACAAGCCTGGCCCCAGCTGCTCCAAATGAGTGTGGAGCCAGTGGTGTAAATCAAGATGTATTCATTTGAATGAAGCCCTGATGATTTTTCTCAGCTGGGTGTTTGATGGGAAGGCTTTTTCTGGTAACCTGTTGGGCTTACTAGGAGACCTGGTGCTGAGAGGGCTTGTGATGTGTGATTCTACCCCCCCCCCCCTCTGGCTGTGATGTGGAGGAAGCCTGAGGGTGGTGGCATTTCTGTTGCTACCCAAGAGTAAATTTGCTGTCAGCAGCACTGAGAGCATCTGGAAACAAGGGTGGTGGCCAAGGTGCCCCATGGAGATGGGGTCAGCTGGACCAGGGGTGGTGACACGACCCACCAAGTGTGCCCTTGCAAGAGGGTGTGAGGGTGGGGGTGAAATGAGCACTGTGACACTGCCTGTACTGGGAAATAAAGCAGGGAGAAGAGAGGAAAAGTTCTTTTTAGCAGCCTGCTTTGCAGCTCAGTGCTTGCAGGGGAGGGTCAGCTGGGTGGGAGGCTGTGCTCAGACCCCCAGCTCAGCTCTCTGCTGGGAAGAGAGAAAGGGGGATCTGATCAGTGCTGAGCAATATCTGCAGGGGGTGGCAGGAGGATGGGCCAGACTCTGCTCAGGGGTGTCCAGGGACAGGACAAGGGGCAATGGGCACAAACTGGAGCTCAGGAGGGTCAAGTTCAACATGAGGAAAAGCTTCTTGCCTGTGAGGGTGACAGAGCCCTGGGACAGGCTGCCCAGGGAGGCTGTGGAGTCTCCATCCCTGCAGACATTCCAGCCCCAGCTGGATGTGTTCCTGTGGGATCTGCTCTAGGGGACCCTGCTCTGGCAGGGGGGTTGGACTGGGTGATCTCCAAAGGTCCCTTCCATTCCTGACCACTCTGTGATTAAGAGTCACTACCACCCATAGGCAGTGTGTGTTGCCCTGCTGCCTTCACCTCCAAAGCAGGGTGGAGGTGGAGCTACAACTTCTGCAGCATCTTCACTTCTAAGGGATACGTGGAAATGGGGGTCTTCTCCTGGGATCTACCCAAATGGCCACCCTGACCTCACACCCTAGATCCATGTGAGTCCATGTATTTGGTCTCCATCTTCTACACATCCTCTTGTAGGACCAAACACTGGCTTGGTAGACCTTTAGGAGCTCCATCCTATGGCACCTCCTTACGCTCAGAGCACTGGTAGCTCCCAACCATGGTTGTGCAGGTGTCCTCCCTGCTGCCAGCATTTTTCTGGCAAAACAGTTGTAGAGCTTCCCTCCCATTTAGCTGTAAATAAAAGGATCCAGGTCTTGACCTCTGGGAACTCCCCATGACCCCACCATGGTGCAACCATCCCCAAACCACCGTGTTAAAACTGGCGGGGAGCATAAATCTGGGAGGAACTCATGAAGACCCCTAGGGCCACCATTCTCCATAGCTGTCTTGTTGACATGATCTAGGAAAGACAGGGGGCCCTTAAAAACAGGGGGAAAAAAAAAGAAAAGCAGGTAGAAGAAGTGCTTCATCAAAGCCAGGGAGAGGCAGGATGTTGCCAAGGAGGTGTTCCAGCCAGGGTGCAAAGTTGCAGAGCATAGGACACAACTGAGCACCACCCCCCAGGGGGATGGGGGGCAGTTATCCTCCCCCCAAAAAACTTCAATGACCTTCGTGGCCCATCCAAAATCAGCGTGGTCATTAAAGGCAGTGAAAGGTCCCATCCCTCTTCCCCGTGTCAAAAGCAGAGAAGACATGAAAGCCCTTTTGTTTTGTCTCCCTGCCCGTGGGGACCACCCAGCTTGTGTGGATGGAGGGAGGCTGGGGGTCTACTCAGTCATTTAAAAGCTTCCCAGGACTCTCAAAGGTGGCCCAGGTGGCTGAGGTGTGAAAAGCTGCCTGGGGAGTTTGTCCTTCTGGTGGAAACAGTTGGACATCTGGAACTGAATCCACCAGGCAGCAGAGACCTCCCAGCTTGGGCTGCCTTCCCAAATGCCCCCAGGGTTGGTACCCTCAGGGGCAAAGAGGAAGGGCAGGGGTTGTTCCCTTGGCAACATCTGCCAAGTCCAAGATCCTGAAGTTGGAGATGGGACTCAAAGTCCTTCGGTGAGAGGAAGGTGGCTGTGACAATGGCTTGGGGTTCAATGTCACCTCCGTGGTGGCTGCCACACCAGGGCTGTGATGATGGTTCCATGGCAAGACCAACTGGAGGGTTTGTCACCCTAGACTGGAAACCTGGTCTGCTTAAAGCAGAAAGGTTGGTTTGGGATTCCTGAGAGGAGAGAGGCAGCAATATCAGTGCCACTTTTGACTGCAGTTTTCTTCTGGAGTCCAACTGGAATCCCTCCAGGAGTAACTTGTGCCCATCACCCCTTGTCTTTCCCGTGTGACTCCTTGTAAAAAGGGAGGCTCCATCTCCTTGGCAGCCACCCTCCATGTGCTGGGCCATGGTGATAAGGTGTCCCCTGAGCCTTCTCTTCTCCAGGCTGAACAAACCTGGTTCTCTCAGCCTCTCCTCACATGGCAGCTCCTCCACTCCTCTGATCATCCTCGTGGCCCTTCTCTGGGCCCTCTCCAGTCCATCTGCATCTCTTTGGGACCAGAAGTGAACACAGTGCTCCAGGTGTGCTCTGACCAGCTCTGAGAGATGCTCAGGCACCAACATCAGTGCTGCTTTTGACTGCAGTAAGATTGATTGCACCTCTGCTCCTTAGGCACGAGGACAACTTGACTGGGAGGTGGCAGTGACACTTGGGGTTCAACTCTCCCCTCTGTGGTGGCTGATGGCCCAGCCTGGTGAGCCCAGGCAATTGTCTGGGTGGGGGTGGTGTGCTCAGGAAGCCTTGGGGGCCAGGGCCACGGGCCTGTGGGGCCAGCAAAGCAGAATTAGATGCAGCAGTGAGTCCCCAGGTCCCCAGACTTCAATGTCCTTGCTCTCGACCTTTCAAAATGCCTGGCAGATGGGTGGAAAAATGGCAATGGGGCAACAGAGAGTCTGGTAATGGTTTGAAAAGTGGACTTGGACAAGCTTAAGATAGGGATGAGAAGAAGGGTTCTACCTGTGAGGCTTTAGCTGAGCCCTTCTGGGGAGAGAAGCCTCTTGCTCTGGGTGTGGGTTGGGGTGCACTGCAGCCTGAGGTTGGCTGTGCTGGGGTCTGAGGGGAGCCCTGTCCCCCCTAATCCCCCCTGCTCCCCTCTGATCCCCCTTGGTCCCCCCTGATCCCCTGCAGTGCCACAGCCCTTGGGCAGCACAGCAAGGCTGGGCTCAGCTCACAACCAACCCCTAAACTCAATGAAACTGCCCAATTTCCACCTCAGATGCTGGAGGTTTTACAGCTCCTGCCCCTGTGACCTCGGGGTGCTGGGAGGGGAGCTCTGCCCCATCCCACGGCTCATCCACCCTGGTGGGGCTCTCCAGAGATGCAGGGGCACGTTTCCCTTCTTCTCCTTCATTGATCTCTGTGAAAATCACCAGCAATTTTGTTTTCATACATCAGAGAGGAAAGCTGCCCCCCTGCCTGGCCCAGACAGGGCTGTGATAGCAAATTGTTCTTTTTAGAAGAGCATTTACTGTTTCCAAAGGTTGAAGAGAGCAGGAGGCAGCTCATTCAGTTATTCACTTGCCCTGGGAGCTGTTAGACACAGACCTTAATGGGTCGTATTGATTGAAAGAAACAAAGCAGCCTTTTTCTTTCTTTCTGTCGAGGGATTTCTAGGCTAAGATGAGAAGAGTTTGCTGCCTTGCACTCTGAACAGCAAGGTCCCCCAGAAATCTCTCAGGATGGCCCAGCAGCGAGAGAAAGAAACCTGCAAGGTGTTAATGGGATAACAAATTAAGAGGGAATAGGATTAGCCAGGGACACAGGCTGGCAGCAGGGCTCCTGAGGTCTCTTCTGCTGAGGTTTCATCCATTCTTGGCATGTTGTCCTCACTGACAGATGAACACAATGGGAACCCACCTGATTCCTGGTGCCACTGGGATTCCCTGTGGCAGCTGGGACAGTGACAGCATCGTGAGCATCCAAACCACAATTTTAGGGGGAATCAGTGCCTGCAGTACCTGCAAAGCCAGTGAAATTCTTTCCTGTGGCATCTGAGAACTGCGAGAGAGCAGCAGGCTTGGAAACAGTTTTCAAACCATTACCTGACTCTCTGTTGCCCCATTGCCATTTTTCCACCCATCTGCCAGGCATTTTGAAAGGTCGAGAGCAAGGACATCCAAGTCTGGGGACCTGGGGACTCACTGCTGCATCGAATTCTGCTTTGCTGGCCCCACAGGCCCGTGGCCCTGGCCCCCAAGGCTTCCTGAGCACACCACCCCCACCCAGACAACTGCCTGGGCTCACCAGGCTGGGCCATCAGCCACCACAGAGGGGAGAGTTGAACCCCAAGTGTCACTGCCACCTCCCAGTCAAGTTGTCCTTGTGCCTAAGGAGCAGAGGTGCAATCAACCTTACTGCAGTCAAAAGTAGCACTGATGTTGGTGCCTGAGCATCTCTCAGAGCTGGTCAGAGCACACCTGGAGCACTGTGTTCACTTCTGGTCCCAAAGAGATGCAGATGGACTGGAGAGGGTCCAGAGAAGGGCCACGAGGATGATCAGAGGAGTGGAGGAGCTGCCATGTGAGGAGAGGCTGAGAGAACCAGTTTTGTTCAGCCTGGAGAAGAGAAGGCTCAGGGGACACCTTATCACCATGGCCCAGCACATGGAGGGTGGCTGCCAAGGAGATGGAGCCTCCCTTTTTACAAGGAGTCACACGGGAAAGACAAGGGGTGATGGGCACAAGTTACTCCTGGAGGGATTCCAGTTGGACTCCAGAAGAAAATTTTTCCCCATGAGAACAGTCAGACACTGGAATAATCTCCCCAGGGAGGTGGTGGATTCCCCTGCATTGGCCAATCTTAAGTCTCAGCCTGACAGGGTGCTGGGCCACCTCATTTCAACTACATTATTACCAAGAAAGGTTGGACCAGGTGATCCTTGAGGTCCCTTCCAAGCTGGCACTCTGGGATTCCATGATCTCTCTCTGTCCACATCTCTGAGAGAAACTCCAGCCAGAAACAGGCTCAGAAGAGGCTGAGGGTTGGTGCCAGAAATGGGGAGCCCCTCTGAGAAGATCTCGGTGCCTCAAGAAACCTACTCCCTGAGCAGTGCCTGCTGCAGTGCTTTGCAAACCATGGGGAGCTCTGACCTGATCTGCCTTCCCACCCTGACCTCTGGATCCTGCCGTGGGGTGGCCAGTACCTGGATGTGCTGTGGGAATGGGATCTGTGTCCAGTACTGATCTGAAGGTCCATCGGTGAGCGTCGAGGGATCAATACTGGGTCATTCCCCCCATCGATTCCTGCTCTGCTTCTGGACTTGACCCAATTGATCTACATTAAAAAGTTTAGCAGCATGGATAAGGTTTAATCAGGAGCTCTGGCTGGAGAAGGAAGAGAAGCTGTTTATAACACAGAGCTCTGCAGTATCTCAGGTGCATTGGGGCCGTGCAGGTAGACACTGCTTGGATAACCTGGGATGCTCTTCTCTCCAGCCTGGACAGGCTGATGACTTTTTGGTCACCTAAAGCCTAATTAGAGCTTAGACCTTCTGTTGGAATAAGGTGAGCAGGCTCAGGAGGGAGGAGGGTTTGTGCATGTGAAGTTGCTGGGCTCAAACAGTCAAAAGGGCATTGCTCCCCGACCACATCACTTGGCTGTTGGGTGCTGCTTGTGGGGTGGCCAGGCTCAGGCTCTGAGCAAGCTTGTCTAGCTAGAGAGGTCCCTGCTGACTGCAGGGGGGGCTGGACTAGATGACCTTTGATGGTGCCTCCCAGCCTCACACATTCCATGACTCTGTGGGGCATCGTTCTCCTAAAAGCAGCAGAGCTTGGGCTACAAGAGTCCCCGCTGGGTTGGGAGAGTTGTGGTGGTGCCCTTGGAGGCACTGGCTGCCAGTCTGGACCCATTTCATGTCAGCCTGGCCTGGTTCTTGCTGCTTGAGCCCAGAACACCTTCAGCTCAGGGTGATTCTGGCACGAGGAGTAAGGAGTCTCCTAACAAGTCAGGCCCAAAGTTCTCTGCAGTCAAAACCTGAACCTGCAGTGTCCTTGAAAAGAGATCAAGGAGCTTCTGGCTCCTTTGCCTTCATGAGCAGGACTCTGCTCCGCTGCCCAACGTCACCTTGGCCATCAGGTGGCAAAAGAAAACTCTTGGAAAAGAGGCAGATCTGAAGTGCAATCCAGGAGTTTGCCTTCTGCAGATGCAAATGTTAAAAGGGCACTTACCCAGGGAACAGCACGGATGCAAGACAAGAAGTCCCCGTGCCCTGCCCAGGGAGGTGAAACCAAAGCTGGGCTGTACATGGTGCATTGTCTCACCAGCCCTTCTGCACAACCTGGGCAGTGTTTTCCTCCCAGGATTTCACAGGTTCCCCTTTCTTTCACCCCAGGCTCTGGACTGCACACCCCCCCACTGCTGGTTTGCAGCCCCCCCCCTCGTTTGTAGTTACATGACAAGGGGTGAGAGGGTAATTTGGGTGCTGTTGGCTGTGCCACGGGGCTGTGGGGTATAGATCCACTGCTAATTACTCCTCGGCGTGCAAATGAACCTGGGAACACTCCACTTGAGCCAATTCAAGTGGCCACCAAGACTGTTCCCTACAGGTGCTGCTTGGAAACGACGGGCTCCTCTCCCGAGTAACAAGAGATGAGAGGAAATGGTCTCAGGTTGTACCAGGGGTGGTCTAGGCTGGATATTGGGAACAGTTTCTTCACTGAAAGGATTGTCAAGCACTGGAACAGGCTGTCCAGGGCAGTGGTGGAGGAGTCACCATCCCTGCAGATGTTTAAAAGCCATGTAGACGTGGTGCTGGGGGACAGGGTGGACTTGGCAGAGCTGGGTTGATGGCTGGGCTTGGATCTTCAAGATCTTTTCCAACCTCAGCCATTCCATGACTCTATGATTCTAAGACTCTTCTGTTTTGCAATCAAGTGGTGGTTTCCCCTTGACTCCAACCAGGAGCCACAGCTCCCTTCCTGGCTTCAAAGGCACCAGAGATGAGGGCCCAGATGTGCCCAGCCTGTCCTCAGAGCATCCCAAAACACGTCAGACCCGAGCACTTCTCCAGCCCTAACCTGTGCCATCCTCTGCCATCACCCTGCCATGGACATCACCCTCTGGGCTGCCCCCTTCCCTTTTTTCTCTCCAGGCAGGAGCAAAAAAAACCACAAAGCAGCTTTTGGGAAAATAACCCAGCCACAGGTATCAATATATTATCAAAAGGATCCTGATCAAACCTGATTTTACAGCAGCTGGAGGCAGCATCTGATTTGCTGGCCTTGGCTCTCCCCAGACTACTTGGATGTTATTCACAGTTGTAAATTGCTGGGAGATTTCTGGGAGACATGAGAAGGGATAAAACCCCATTTCTCTGCAGTCTTTTCAAACGTCCCCACATCGAATCTATTAAGATTCAGAGGGAGGCAAAGGGATGAAAGGTGGGAGGGGGTTGGGGAGGGGGGAGAAAAAACCCAACAGCATCACTCAGAGGATGCAGTTACCCCAAGCTCCCTGCAATTTTACCTGAAAATGAAGCTTTTATCAGTGTCTTTTCTCCGTGGGGCTTTTCCATTCCCCGATGTCATCTGAACATTTTACTATTTGTGTCATTACTGAACAAAAAAGGGGGAAAATGTGACTTTTTTTTTTTTTTTTTTTAAATTAAAGGGCTGCCCCCCCCCATAGTAAAAGAATATCAAATTGTGGGCTGGCAAGGTAGTGAAATCACCAGAGTACAGCGGATCTATATCTTATCTTCCTGTGAAATTGCATGTCTATGTGGGAGCTTTTGGAAAAGGTTTCAGCTGGGCAGGAATTCGTTGCATTGCAGGGTCTAAATAGGAAGCTTATTGGAGCCTAAATTGCAAGTGAACTATGTATGAACCAATTTCAATACTAATGAGCTGGTAGCTCCACAGTCGCAGAGCGTTAGGGAGAGGCTGGGAGTGAAATTGCAGGGAGCAGCTCCTCTTCCTTCTGGGCAAGAACGGCAGCAGCTTTTGCCTGGAGGCAGGACAGGGATGGAGGGATGTGTGGTTTGTCTTCTCAGCATGGCTGGAGTCCTTCTGAGGACACTAGGTCCTGTCCCAGAGTCCTTCTGAGGGTATTGGTCCTGTCCTAGTGTCCTTCTGAGGACACTAGGTCCTGTCCTAAAGTCCTTCTGAGAGTACTTGGTCCTGTCCTAGAGTCCTTCTGAGGGTATTGGTCCTGTCCTAGAGTCCTTCTGAGGGTATTGATCCTGTCCTAGAGTCCTTCTCAGGACACTAGGTCCTGTCCTAGAGTCCTTCTGAGGGTATTGGTCCTGTCCTAGAGTCCTTCTGAGGACACTAGGTCCTGTCCTAGAGTCCTTCTGAGGGTATTGGTCCTGTCCTAGAGTCCTTCTGAGGGTATTGATCCTGTCCTAGAGTCCTTCTCAGGACACTAGGTCCTGTCCTAGAGTCCTTCTGAGAGTACTTGGTCCTGTCCTAGTGTCCTTCTGAGGGTATTGGTCCTGTCCTAGAGTCCTTCTGAGGACACTAGGTCCTGTCCTAGAGTCCTTCTGAGAGTACTTGGTCCTGTCCTAGAGTCCTTCTGAGGGTATTGGTCCTGTCCTAGAGTCCTTCTCAGGACACTAGGTCCTGTCCTAGAGTCCTTCTGAGGGTATTGGTCCTGTCCTAGAGTCCTTCTCAGGACACTAGGTCCTGTCCTAGAGTCCTTCTGAGGGTATTGGTCCTGTCCTAGAGTCCTTCTGAGGACACTAGGTCCTGTCTTAGAGTCCTTCTGAGGGTGCTAGGACTTGTCCTAGCATCCATCCTTATGATCCAGTGTGAGAACTGGAGGTGGATCTCTGGTGGCAAAGGGTAGCCCAGGGTGGACAGGCTGTGGCTTCTGCCTCCTCTTCACCCCATGGAGAAGCAACAAATGGCCCTGGCTTTGTTTATTAGTTTGTTCATGTTTTTTTGTTTATTTTTTATTTGGTTTGGCTTTTTCGTTTGCTTGTTTGGGGGTTTTTTTTGGGTGTGTTTATTTTTTCCTAAGAAACACACACTTTTCCACAGAAGCAAAGGGAGCTCCTGCTCTGGTTGAAAACACAGCTTTCTCCCCAAAACTAGTTTTCCCCGAGCTTTTTCTTTTGGCCAAACTTGGTGGAGGATCCTCAAAGCCACAGGGCTTAGGGACATGGTTGCGTGGTGGGCTTGGCAGAGCTGGGTTAATGGCTGGACTGGATGATCCCAAAAGTCCTTCCCAACCAAAACAATTCCACGATTCTATGACTCAAACATCCACCAGCTGCTTAAAGATGAATCAAACCCTTCCTCCTCCTCTTGCCATCCCCTTCAGCCTCGTGGCCTCGCGTAGGTTGAGTGGGTGGGTCTTGCTTTCCTTTTGCTTTCTTGATGCATCCTTTGAGCAAATCCTTCAGGCAGGGAAGATTTTTAACCAGTATTTTCTCAGACAACGGCCGTTCAGAAATAGCTTCTCTCCATAAGCAGGTTCCATACGTGGTTTCCCAGAGAGCTGTTGATTTGTGGGAACATTAAGCACGTCCGTGAACTTCCATTGGAGGCTGATAAATAGGAGCCTTTAATATGGGCAGGCATCATTTTTATGTTCCTTTTTTGCAAAGAGGCTTTGAGTTGTGTTGCATATTATAAAATCACACGGGAAGGGAAGTCCCTGCAGTCAGCCTGGGAGCTCGGGCTGCTGAGGGGTCATGAAATATGCATTTCCTGGGGTAGTGCAGGCAGGTTTGCTGGGGGAGCAGGGTCAAATTTCTGATACCCTGAGCTATTTGGTTTGAGAGCTGGGGCCTTGGCAATGCTGTCACAGATAAGTGCTGGAGCAGTTGTTCCTTTGCAGCTTGAACAGCTAATTAGTAAATTAGGCAGTTTCTGGGTTTGTGCTGTTCTCCCTCCACGTTTTCAGGGCTGGTTTCTTAAGGCAGTGAGGTTGGCACACTGGTTGCTGAGCTCTCCCTGAACCCTTTCTAAACTGGGGGCTGCTTCCACCAACCTTGGGGTGTGCAGGTGATGTCTCCAAGATGATGAAGTTCCCTCAAGCCTTGTGAAAATCGCTGAGTAGAGGAGGGAAGAGACTTCAGCCACCACCCCCAGTGAAGGCAAGGGTGGCAGGATTGGGCCATGATGTTGGGCAGCAGCTGGTTGCCCACCCTGGCCTGGAGGAACAGGCCAGCCAAACTCATCCTGTGGCTGAATTCCTAATGAAGACCTCTAGGTGACAGTAAATATGAAGTCCTCTCCCCTCAGCTCAAGAGCTGTGAATCATGAGAACTGGGAGAGGTGTTTTGGTGTATGAGAAGGTGCCTGCTGGAGGTGATCAGGTGTTTTAAAGGTGGTTGTCCTCTGCTCACTCCTTTCAATATTACTCTTGCTTTGCCCCTTTTTTTTCTTTGTTTCTTTGCTTTCTTCTCTCTCTCTCCAATTTGTTCAGCCCAGCAACATGCAGTCACTCCCCCCATCCGACTTCTCCTCTCTCTTTCTGCATCACCTCATCTAGTCTAGCAAAGGAGTGTTTGCAGGGGCATGTGAAGCATCATCCTGCTTTAGAGGTTGTAACTTCAGGTGGTTGATGAAGATAGTTCACATGCTGGCATCACGGGAGAGCCATGAAGATGCTCAGAGGGCTGGAGCAGCTCTGCTCTGGAGCCAGGCTGGGAGAGTTGGGGTGTTCAGCCTGGAGAAGAGAAGGCTCCAGGGAGACCTTAGAGCACCTTCCAGGGCCTGAAGGGGCTCCAGGAAAGCTGGGGAGGGGCTTGGGACAAGGGCAGGGAGGGAGAGGACAAGGGGGGAAGGGATGAAAACTGGAAGAGGGGAGATTGAGGTGAGACATGAGGAGGGAATTCTGGAGTGTGAGGGTGGTGAGAGCCTGGCCCAGGTTGCCCAGGGAAGCTGTGGCTGCCCCATCCCTGGCAGTGTTGAAGGGCAGGTTGGATGGGGCTTGGAGCAGCCTGGGCTGGTGGGAGGTGTCCCTGCCCATGCAGGGGGTTGGAGCTGGATGATCTTGAAGGTCCCTTCCAACTCAAACCATTCTATGATCCTATGAGCATCATTTCAGACTCTGCAAACTCAGTGACATAACCTTGCCACAAATACCTGCTGCCTACAGCTGGGCAAGGACCCACAGGCTACAGGTGGAGAAGTCAAAGGGAAGCTTGCAGCCTGCAAAGCCTGCCTGTGCCACCACGGGGTGACTTGTTCTGGGCACAGTTTGTGGGACAAACGAATGACCCGTTAAAATAAGCAGTTGGTGGAGTTGCTGGTCTATGAACCCAAGAAGGGAAGGCTCAGCAAGGTGAACTTCTTCCAGCCCCTTCTCAGTCAAAAAAAAAGGAGCAAATGGGTCAGCTTCCCTTCCACACCTTGAGTCTGGACCCAGACAAACACAAGGGCTCAAGACCTGAAGCTGAGCCTCCCCAAGGAGACGTGAAGGAGCCTGTTGACAAGGTCTGGTACTCGAAGCCATCACCCTCCTGAGTTCTCAGCATTCTCACGGGGAAAGGAGAGGATCATGAGCTGCATGAGCACCAAGAGGAGCAGCAGCAGGAGGTTTCTCCAGGTGCAGGGAGGTGGGAAGACCCAGACCACTGTGATTTCCATTCCCTTTTTCAGTGGACACAGGAGACACTTCCTTCCTCCAGCAAAGGCCTCGCTGGGGAGCCAGGACCTGAGCAGCACGTTGGATGCAGTGCCACATCAAACACCTGAAACGGGGGAGAAATGACCCTGGGCCTGGGTCAGACCTTTGCTGCCCAGCAGGAGATAAAGCACCTGGTACTGCAAAGCCTCCCAGTGAAGAACAGCAGCCCAGTAACACCACAGGGCTGGATATTGTGTGGACCATCACACTCGGAGAGCTGGGAATAGGAAAGATCATCAGGAAGAAGCTGGGATGGGACAAGGGGGGTGAGGAACCAGAAGCACTGAGATGTTGGAGGCTTTTTCTGCCATTCTTAAAAAGTAACAAACCCCCCAAAAAACCTTTTTTTTTTTTTTTAAAGTTGATAGGAATGTGCTCTCCTTAATGACACAAACATGGTGCTTTCTGGCCATCAAACCTGCATCAACACTGACCTCCTGGCTTGTTTCCTTGGGATGGTGTGGCACAGAGGGTCTGTCAGGGACCATCCTGGGCCCTGGTAGTGAGACAGAAAGCCCCAAGCAGTCACCTTCATTCTGTACTTGGAAAAAAAGCTCAAAATAATGTGACTTAATCTCCAAAGAAGTAATTACACTCCAAGACCACTTTTGGGTATGAATTTGCAGAAGGTGCCTTCATGCTGGCCCACCTAAAGACAAAGCTCCTCAAGCATCCATCAGTTATTATTGTTTAATCTTCTTATTAGTGGTTCATAACACACTTTTGTACAGTCAGGGTAATGAAAACCATGTGTTATGGAGACATTAAACAACCTGCTTGGTCAACTTCTACAGCTGCTTCACATGTGCCGTGGGTCCTGTGCAGTCATGTTGCTCAAGGTCTCTGCAGTCAGGTGGCTGGGGACAATTTTGATGGTTTTGTGTGAGAAAGACACCCCAGAAGGATGATTTATCCCATTGTAAGCCAAGGAGACCTCAGACAGGTGAGAAATCATCCATTGCATCTCCTACAACTCCAAGTGCCTAGACCTCCAACCAAACCAAAGAGTGTTCCTGCCAACATCAAGGGTTCCAGAATGTGTCTCACCAAAACCTCCATCTGCAGAGGGAAGCCCAGAGCAGTTCCCAGAGGTGGGTCTTCAACAAGGTAGAATGGAAAATAAATCAGTGCCTGTGATCTGGTGCTGGCTAAGATGAAGAAAAAGCTTCTCCTGGCTGTCCTGGAGGAAGGATGCCCAGGAAAGGTGCCTGCTGAGCTCTCCCACACTCCAGTTGTGCTTGTGTACCTTGCCAGGACCATGGTTTTCTGGTCTTCTTCTCTACTCTAACCCCTCCTTTCATTTGTTAAGTGATTCCCAAATGGTGTAATTGGGGAAAATCCTTCACTCAAGGAGTATCAGTTGTACACATTGACCTTGACTTGGTTTGCTACGTTGCTCCAGGCAACACAGAAGAACCTGTGAGATGCAACTGGTGTGTGAATCTTTCAGATCTTTTTCAGAAACGTCCTATTCCAAAAAATAATTTTTGCTGTGTTTTCCTTTTTTTTTTTTTAAATTCCCTTTAAAACCCCAGCACTGGGTTCCAGTTCCCAAAAATACACCACGGCTTGTGGTTTGAAGAGGGCTTTGGAAATGAATGGAGCACTGATCACAATTAGTACAAAGTAATTTAAAATTATTTGAAGGGCTTTCAGAACATGAAGTGTTCCAATAATTTGTAATTACTTAATGTTTCACCTGCTCTGAATCCCATTTACTTCCCAAATCAAGCCCTCGAAGGGCTTTGAAGTGGCACATTTCAAAATGAACAGGGCAACCTGGAGTAGCTGCTAATTTTGGAAGCACTCCTGGTGCTCCTGCACAACAGGGAGAGTTTGGGGGTTTTTTTTGGATGCAATCCCCAAATGGTCACTGAAAGGCCATCTCCCAGTGTGGATGGGAAGGGCTTGGGTGGGGCATGGGGTGTCTGACTGCAATGGGATGGGCATCCCATCCCATGGTGGCTGTGGGGGCAGCAGCCAACATGGAACAGGTGCTCTGCAGAGCACCTCCAGAGGAGGTGAGGGGAGCTGAACCTGTGAAAAGTGGTGGAAAGCCACCAAAAAGGAAGAGGAAAGTCCAGACAGTGACTTGTCAGAGCGACGTGAACACAGCCACGAAAGGTGGGGCTGTCACTCCTCCAGGGCTTCCACATCCACCCCCACTAGCAGCAGAATCTGCAAGATTGGTGGGCAAACCTCTGTCCTGGCTGAAACCAGACTCCAGGGGCTGACCTCAGAAGCTTGTCTTGCACCTTGGAAAAACCTCTTTGCTGATTCCTTCTCCCATTTCTGCCTGTCCCCAGGGTGCAGGAGAGAGGGACTCCTACAGAGAGGTTGTCTTGAAGAGTCTTGACTAATTTGGAGCATAATCAAGGGGTGAAGCCCACTTCAGGCTGTCAGTTGTGACAAAATGGTGCTCTAGAGACTGAGATCATCCTCATGCAGCACAGCACGAGTCCTCCCTGCTGCACACAAGCAGACCCTTGGGAGGGCCCAGTTTCACCCAGTCACTTTGGAGCTGGCCTGAAGACAACAGAAGGACCTGGCAGGAGTCAGCAGCAAACCTGAGATCTCAGGACCTGGAGGACAACCCAACACTTCTCAACAGAAGGGGATAGTAACCATGTACTCTCAGTACTGGCCAGCTCTGAAACACCTCTGGGAAACCCCCTCTCCAAGGACACAGCACCAGGTTGAGCGCAGCCTTCGGGGAGGACATGGTCTCCAAAGTCCTGGGATTTTCTGCAGAGGTGTTTTGGCAACAAGTCTAACAAAAGAAAACACAGCCTGGAGCTGGGATGAAGGGAACATGCTCAACAGACCCCTGTGAGGTCTCCACACAAAGGGTCACAGCTGATGCCCATGAAGATGCCCTGGACAATGGTGTAATCAATGCAAAGTTAATTTTACTGGACCTCTGTGCTCCTGAAAGTGCTTCCTGCTGCCTTGAAGGACAAAGAGGAAAGAGTGAGCAAAGAGTTCCTGGCAGGGCTTGTAATGAAGGTGCTGGATCTGAGGTACCAGCAGCCCCAAGGGGGGGTCATGATGAGGCTCAGGAACAACCCAGGTCTGTCTGAGCAGCTGCTTGGGAAGAGCTGCTCTAAAGATGTACAGTCCAGAGAGGGGCAGCTCTGGGAGCTGTGAGCAGTGAAGGGGGCAAAGAGTTCTAGGACTGATTTCAGCCTTTCTCTAATCTGGGGGGGTCTCCAGGACCCCTCTCTTTCGGAGGAGAAGCAGGAGGTTCACCTCCACAAGGGACAGTGCAAGCAGTGGGCTCCATCATGAGAAATCAGTCGCTCCTCCACAGCCACCAAGAGCAAAAATCCCCCAGGAGAGCAAGTGCTGATGGCAAAGAGCTCAGCCATGAATCATAGCATCGAGTCCCAGACTGGTTTGGGTTGGAAGGGACCTTCAAGACCATCCAGTCCCAACCCCCTGCATGGGCAGGGACACCTCCCACCAGCCCAGGCTGCTCCAAGCCCCATCCAACCTGCCCTTCAACACTGCCAGGGATGGGGCAGCCACAGCTTCCCTGGGCAACCTGGGCCAGGCTCTCACCACCCTCACACTGAAGAGAGAGCAGAGGTCCTCACATCTTTTGAAAAGAGAAAGAAAATATGGGGAAGAGGGATGACAGGTCTCTGCTGGTCTCACTCTGCTGGTCTGCTGGAGGGGTGGTTGGGGAGGTCTGCTGCTGAAGGAAAGTGGGTGTTGGGCTTGGTGGGATGCAGGCACAGACACCAGTGATGTGGAGCTGGACGAGAGGCTGGGGAGGAGCCCAGGAGGAATTCAGAGCAATGAGGAGCTTGCTCTGTGAGTGGCATACTGACCAAGCTCCTGGTGCTGCTGGGGAGCAGGAGGACATCCCTTCAGCCCCATGTGCCCAGGCACTGGCAGATGTACCACGGGGAGGAGGACAGGAGGCCCCAGCTCAGCTCCCAGCCATAAGGAACCTGCAGAGCAGAAGCAAACCCTCCTAAAAAAAAGCTTTTCTCTCTTCCTCAAGCACTGCTGGGCCTCCCCCCCTCTCTTTTTTAATGGCACTGTTGTCATCATCTTCTGCAGGAAACACTGCCTTGTCCCATGGCTTCAGGCAAGAAGGACCCACCAGCAGTCAGGGGGTGGGGGCTGCTGCTCAACAGCTTCTGTTGGAAAATGCTTTTGCAGACAGATGTGAGAAGGAAGCTGTGAAGGGACTTAAAGGAACATGCACTGAAAACTTTAGGTGGGGCATCTGAGCTTTACAGATTCTTGTCATGCTTTGGTTTTGCTGAAGTTCAAAAGAAGCTGTTCAGCTTCCAAGGGTCTTCTGAGCAGAACTTCTTGCATCACCAATTATTCTCAGAATAAACCTTGCAGCAAAGAAAGGATCCATGCTTGCAGCCTGAATGGAAGGGGAGCAGGGGGGGAAATGCCCCTGAAATGTTTTCCAGCTAAATTTCAGAACTACAGAGGGAATGAATGTCTTCTGGTGGGCTCCATAATCTTGCATTCCTCAAGCTTGTCTGGTCTTAGTGTTCAAACAGCAGCTCAGAGGTATCAGAAGGTGCCTCATAACTTGTATTTCCTCAGATCTCTGCTGGGGAAAATGGCCTTGCTCTGACTTCAAAATGTGACTCGTTCTTTAAAGATCTGGGGTGAGAAAAGACAGGTTTGGGAAGGCTCTGCTATGGCCCACTTGGAGTTGTTAGAGCCTGTTACTGGCCCGGGAGAGAAAACTTGTTCTGAACAGATTTGGGTGTAAGAATCAACCCCCTGCTGCTTGGGACCAAAGGTGTCACAGGATGGTTGGGGTTGGAAGGGACCTCTGGAGATCACCCAGTCCAACCCCCCTGCCAGAGCAGGATCCCCTAGAGCAGATCCCACAGGAACACATCCAGGTGGGGCTGGAATGTCTGCAGGGATGGAGACTCCACAGCCTCCCTGGGCAGCCTGTCCCAGGGCTCTGTCACCCTCACAGGCAAGAAGCTTTTCCTTCTGTTTAGCTTGAACCTCCATCATGGAAGTGTCAGCACTTGCCATGGCATTGTGCAAAGATCTCACCAGAGGGCTGGGCTGCACCAGGGACATGTGTCTCTTCTATTCTTCATGGTGGGGCTCTGGTGGTTGCAGTGCAACAACCCCATGCACTGGTCCTGCAGGCACTGAGCCCTCGTTAGCTTTGTGAGAAGGGGAAGGTGACGTTGCACTTACTCCTGCAGCCCCTGGGGATGATTTGGTTGTTCCTCAGCAAAGAAACAGGGATGGGAAGTGGAGGAGGAAAAGCACAAAGCATGTAGAGCAAAGGACTTCTCATCCTTCTCTCCCCCAACCAGAACAACACGAAACCTGTGCAGCAGAGAACTGTGAATGCTTTATGCTGGCCCAGATTTCATCTGCAGGGCTCTGCCTTGGGGTGATATTTGGGCTTACTTTTGAGTTCAGGAGACAGAAAAGCAGGGAAATGATGGGAGGGCTGGAGCAGCTCTCTTAGGACAGGCTGGGAGAGCTGGGGTTGGTCAGAGTTGAAAAGAGAAGGCTCCAGGGAGACCTTAGAGCACCTTCCAGTGCCTGAAGGGGCTCCAGGAAAGCTGGGGAGGGGCTTGGGACAAGGGCAGGGAGGGAGAGGACAAGGGGGGATGGATGAAAACTGGGAGAGGGGAGATTTAGATTGGACATGAGGAGGAAATTTGTCAATATGAGGATGGTGAGACCCTGGCCCAGGTTGCCCAGAGAGGTGGTGGAGACCCCATCCCTGGAGACATTCCAGGTCAGGCTTGAGGACACTCTGAGCAACCTGATCTGGTTAAAACAGTCCCTGAGCACTGCAGGGGTGGGCTGGACTAGATGACCTTTAAAAGTCCCTTCCAACCCCACACATTCTGTGATTCTATGATTCTATGAAATGGCTTAAGTCATGTTTCATTCCACCCAAGTTTTGATAGCATTCCCTTCCTGGCCTACTGGAGAACCTTCCAGAGGCTCCAGAGCCTCTCACAGAACACAGTTTGGTTGGAAAACTGAAGAACCTGCACCCCAGCTGATCCCATGAGTGAGCCCAGTCTGTACTGGTATGAGGAAATGTGGATTTCTCACCAAGCCAACCCCCTTGAGCCAATAAACAAGGAGAAGGGTCCCTGGGGCTGCAGAGCAGCTCAGCAAAGCCCAAGGGAACACAGGGCTGGGCCAACTCCTCCTGCACAGGCAAACACAGGCAGGGGCACAGCAGCAAAACACCTCCTCTTGCTCCCAGATCCCTGCAGAGGATTTAATGGGTGTGATGAGAGAGGGCAAATACTGACAGTGATGAGCTGAAGTGGGCAAATAAACCAGGCATTTAGCACACCAGGCAAACATCACGCAGGGGCTGTAATTCCAAGGGAAGTTTGTATTTTGGGTCTGGGCCTCCAAAGTTGCTCTGTTGCTTTGACAAACTCCTGCCAGCTGCCTTGCTGGCCAAAGAGCAGCAGAGACAAGGACATTCAATTAAGTCTGTGCAAACACACTCAGGATTGGCAGCCCTGAATCGGGGTGGAGAAAGAAACGGGTTCTCCTTAGATCTGCAGTCACCTGAGATGAGTTTTTGCCTCTTTGGTGAGCTGAGAGCAGCTTTCCCATCGTCCTGCTGCCCAAGTGGCACGTTTCAGCCCTGTGTCCTCCAGCACAGCCACCACCTCTCCCACCAGCCTCCAGTGGCAAATCACCACTGCTGCAAGTCCCTGCACAGCCTCAAGCAAACCCGACATTGACCTTTTTCAAGGCTCTGCAGGTTCAGCAGGAGAAAAGGAGCGTTCCTGGTGCAGGGGCTGAGCGTGTCTCACCCAGCTGGAGCTGGTGCAGCTGTGGGGAGAAGCCTGTCCTGCTGGTGGCAGGATGCAGAGCTGCTTCTGAGCCTCTGCAGCTTCCCTGCCTGCTGCAGCAAAACGATCACGACGGCGGCTCGAAAGCCTGGGAAATAAATCATGCTCCCTCCTGCTCCTGGCGTGAGGCAGATGCTCCAGCAATTAAGGAACATGCATCTCAGAAGAACCTCGGGCGGGCTGGGCCACGGGCTCACGCTGAACCCAAGGTGGGAACAGGCTTGAGAAGAAACAGCAGTTTCTCCTGTCAGTTTGCAAACCCATCTGTCTCCCTGCAGCCCAGCACTGGCTGTGCTCCTGCCAGGCAGGGATCAGCCTCTTGGTGTCTCTGGGGCTCTGCAGAGCCAGGCAGGGACAAGGCTCTGGGTGTCCATGGGGCTCTGGGTGTCCATGGGGCTCTGGGTGTCCCTGGGGCTCTGGGTGTCCATGGAGCTCTGGGTGTCCATGGGGCTCTGGGTGTCCATGGGGCTCTGCAAGTCCCAGGCAGGGAAAAGGCTCTGGGGTGTCCATGGAGCTCTGGGTGTCCATGGAGCTCTGGGTGTTCATGGGGCTCTAGGTGTCCATGGGGCTCTGGGTGTCCCTGGAGCTCTGGGTGTCCATGGGGCTCTGGTGTCCCTGGAGCTCTGGGTGTCCATGGGGCTCTGGGTGTCCCTGGAGCTCTGGGTGTCCATGGAGCTCTGGTGTCCCTGGGGCTCTGGGTGTCCATGGGGCTCTGCAGATCCAGGGAGGGACAAAACCCTGGGTGTCCTTGGGGCTCTGGGTGTCCCTGGGGCTCTGCAGATCCAGGCAGGGACAAGGCTCTGGGTGTCCATGGAGCTCTGGGTGTCCATGGGGCTCTGGGTGTCCCTGGGGCTCTGGGTGTCCATGGGGCTCTGGGTGTCCATGGGGCTCTGCAGATCCAGGAGGGGACAAGGCTCTGGGTGTCCCTGGGGCTCTGTGTGTCCCTGGGGCTCTGCAGGTCCCAGGCAGGGCAGCAGGATGCTGCCAGACCTTCATTTTTGGGGTTGCCCCCCCTGCCAAGGGCCTCCTTGCAGCAGCAGGGTGGCGGTGGCTGCCTTGCGGTTTGGGGTGGACTATGGGGGGTCTCCTTGGCTGGCAGGTTCCGGGTTTTCCCCTCTCTGCAGAGGTTCAGGGGTCTCCCATCCCACAGAGGCTGCCCTAAAAGCCACAGGCTGTTTTGCTTCAGGCTAACAGAGCTCTCCTGCCCTGCAGGGATACTGCACAGCAGGGGAACCCCAGGAGTCCAGAGTGGATGGGCAGTGATTTGTTGGTGGGTCCTGGGGTCAAGCCCCCAGATAAGCAGCTGCTGAGTCAAGAGACTGATCTCAGGCTCTGCCCTGTTCTCCCAGGGCAGGGGGGATCCCCTGTGTGTCCCCAGTGTCACAGCCCAGGAGTGGGAAGTATTGATCAACAGCATTGGCAGCTCATTTAAACAGATGAGCTTTTAGGAGTGGATCAGGGGAAGTGTGCAGCTGGAAAAGCATGAGAAATGTGGATGATTCCTCCAGCTAATCACAGCAATAATGCATGTTTACTGACAAGGCTTTCTTCACCTAAAGAGCAGGTCCCATGTATACAATTTATCCATTTATCTGGAAAGCAGGTATCCAGGTAAACAACAACTTAAGAGGCAAGTCCACAGCAATAAATCAGCTTTTCTTCTGAAGAGCAGGAGGCCAGGCCTTGGCACGACAGCTCTGCACCTCCAGTAGAAATCACTCTAAGCCTGAAAGGACACTAGTGAGTGCTGAATTTTAGTTAGGTTCCTCCTTCATGTGCCACCAGGCTCTGAGCTAAAAAATATTGCCTTTGCTTGGCTTGAACAGAGGGTCCTGCTCCAGCTGAGCAGCCTCATTACTTATAGGAAATGACCATGTATTCTTATTACTCCTCATGATATCCCTCACAATCAAATCACTTCTCATTCTCCTCTCCAGGCTAAATGACTGCAGTGCTTGTGATGCCTCTCTGCAGTGTGTTGTTCTGCTTAATTATTTTCTCTCTCTGCCAACAAGAAAAAAATAGAAGCTCACCAACAGAAAGGGAGCAAATGGGGAGGGGAAAAAAATAAACCCTGCAAAAAATTTGACATGGTTGCAAAAATATTTACTTTCTTGGCATGAAAGGCATCCAGTGTGTTTGAGCATTTCTAGGTTCAGTAGAGAAAGCTGATTTCTGCTTGTAATTAAATGCTTAGGTAGAGTCAGCATCCAAGTTTGCCTTCCATAAATGGGAAAGCAATTAATGACTTGCATCAATGCTATTTGTCTCCTTCTTCTTGCAAGCATCCCTGAGAGGAGAGCAGTCTATTAGGAGGAGGAGATACCTGTTTGGGTCAAAAAGATGGCTTTTTAGGAATCTGGATTTCATGTCCCAGCCTGCTGGTGATCTCTGTTGGCAGTTCCTATCTGCAAGATTCATTGAAGAGATGGGATAGGCAGAACCAGGACGGGAGAGAGAAGAAAAAGCCTGTTTCTTATTTCAGCAACATGAGAAACACCTCGATAGGCTGGAGAGGGAAAGAAAAAATCGTTCACTCCTTGTTTCTACTGCTGATGTCCACTGCTGCTGATGGAGACAGACAGTGATCTCCCGTCCTCACCTTGTGATTATGAATCCTCTTCTGGAGGTGGAGCCCAATTTTTGTCAGAAATGTTTGCCCACAGGACAGCAAACGTCAGCCTGACTGCTGAGCTGCTCCTCGCTGCTGTCCTCGGGGTGCTCTTTGCTCAGAAAGCTGGTTCCAACTTCCTTCACAGGAGTTACATCCTCTCCTGATTTTTTTTTTCTCTACCCCAGGCATCCCACTGCCACGTGTGGCTGGACAGCAGGGGATTGCTGGTGAGCTTCCTGGCAGTCTGTGAGGCTCTTGCTCCAACCACGAGAGCATTTAGCAAGCTACATATCACTATAAAACGTGTTCCTGGGTAGCGTTTGCATATAAGCATGTTGTTGATGTTCCCAAAGCACCAGTCAAACCAGATGTGTAATGGGGAAAGCTTCTGCTAATGCTCCAGCTTCCCTCCAGGATGCTGTTTTGGCCTCAGGAGGGGAGCAGCTGAGCCTGTGTGTCAGCTGAGAGAACAAGTGCCACCAAAATGCTTGGTGACCCGTCTGGGAGGTGTGCAGGTCTGGGTCCTGGGCACAGGGAAACGGTGTGAGGAAAGGCTGGGAGAGCTGGGGCTGCTCAGCTGGAGAAAAGGAGGCTGAGGGGGGATCTGATCAGTGCTGAGCAATATCTGCAGGGGGTGGCAGGAGGATGGGCCAGACTCTGCTCAGGGGTGTCCAGGGACAGGACAAGGGGCAATGGGCACAAACTGGAGCTCAGGAGGGTCAAGTTCAACATGAGGAAAAGCTTCTTGCCTGTGAGGGTGACAGAGCCCTGGGACAGGCTGCCCAGGGAGGCTGTGGAGTCTCCATCCCTGCAGACATTCCAGCCCCACCTGGACATGTTCCTGTGGGATCTGCTCTAGGGGACCCTGCTCTGGCAGGGGGTTGGACTGGGTGATCTCCAGAGGTCCCTTCCAACCCCACCATTCTGTGATTCACAGTGACAAGAAAAGCCCCCTCCTCGGCGGGTTGACCTGCTGAAACTTACACAGCTGCCACCCCTGGATGAGAGCAGCTTCTCGAGGAACATGAGGTTAGAGTAGATGTCACTGCACCTCCAAGCACGAGCCCTGTGACAGGTCCCTGCTTTAGCAGGAGGATTGCGAGTTCAAAGGATTTTTTTGGGTAGAAATTGCCAGAGTAATTCTGTCTGGGAAATGCCCCCAGCAAGGAGAGTCTCCTCCACACAGGAGGGCACTTTGGGCTTTTCTGCATCGTGGAGCTGAGGGAACAGAACTGCTTAAAGCACCTTGGGGCAGGGCCTAGATAGAAAATAATGTATTTGTGGAAGAGGAAGGATAAATTAAATAAAGAGTGAATGGAAGGTGCTCTAAGGTCTCCCTGGAGCCTTCTCTTCTCCAGGCTGAACACCCCAACTCTCCCAGCCTGGCTCCAGAGCAGAGCTGCTCCAGCCCTCCCATCATCTCTGTGGCCTCCTCTGGACTCTCTCCAGCAGCTCCATGTCCTTCTTGTGTTGGGGGCTCCAGAGCTGGACACAGGTCTCCAGGTGGGGTCTCGTGAGAGCAGAGAAGAGGGGGAGAATCCCCTCCCTGGCCCTGCTGCCCACGCTGCTTTGGATTCAGGGCACGGGGGGTTTCTGGGCTCCAGCACACGTTGCCAGCCCATGGCAATCCTTCATTCTTCCTCCCTCCTCATTTCTTCACTGCTTTTCATCTTCAGTTACAGCCTAGCCTGTGAGGTTTCAGCTTCCAGTCACCAACAAACAGCTACAGGGATGGTGTAAACTGGCTTTTTCAGGAGGTTGGAATAAGTCTGAGTGAGTTTCCAACTGAACTCCCTCACTCAGCCTGGGCTTTTCTGCCCGGGTGCTTGGAAACTCCTCAAGGTTTTAAATCCATTGAAATGCGAGTGGAAAAAAAACCCCAAGATTTTGCTTCCTCCACTTTTCAAGGAAAGTTGAACCCTGCTAGGCACGATGCTGAGGAAGTTTCAGCCCAAAGAATTAAAACTGAGCAGGTTTTTTTTGCAAAGGAGACATTGTCGGGAAACTGTAAATAGAAGTCTTGGTTCTTGCTCTGCTTAATAATGAACAGTAATAATTGTGTGCCATCTATGTGCTCTCAGTTGCTATTTCTCTCTCAGAAACAAGCATTTAAAATAATTTATTATGAAGATACACCCAGAAACCAAGATTCTGAATTTATGATTAGGATGTATTCATATATTTATTGTTATTCTATGTTATTCCTATAATGACAGCATCCTAAGTTTGCTCAGTGCTGTGCAGACAAGAGAGGAAGATAAAGCCTCTGGCCCAAAGAGACTTCTAAATAAATGGAAATAGGGTTTGGATCTCTGCACAAGTGTGTGTATAATTTTTAAGTATTACTGAAGAAACTGTGGGGGGAAAATTGAATTATACATCAGCTTATTCACCAACAGGAAAAATAAATAAATAAAATAATAAAAAAAAAAACCCGGGCAAGTCTGCATGCTCTTGATAACATTTTAATAATTTACAAACTCAAATTTCACCCTGGGAGTGACTTTCATGAGAAGTAAGAAATCCTGTGACTGTAAACACAGCTGGAAGCAGGCAGAAAATCCTGGCAAAGCCTCCCGACCGGGAGAGGAAGCGGCGGGAGGAGAGAGGGGCCGTGGGCTGCAGAGATGGGGACCCTCTTTGGGGACCTTGGAGGAGAGGACAGTAGGGCTGGGGCTGCCCATAACTCCCCCTCACAGCCCCGGCCACATCACACCCATCCTTTCTCCCCCCTCCTCTCTGCCCGCAGAAGTTCCCTGCCCTTCCCGCCCTGCAGGGCCAGGTTGGAAACCAGGTGGAAGAGCCTCCCTTAACAATCACCTGCAGGGGAAACCCTCATCTTAATCCTGGTGTCCTCAAGAAGGCAAATTCCTAGGTCATTTGTGCTCCTTGCAGTTCCCTTGGGGAGTTTTTCCCCTTTGGAAGAGCTGCCCTGAGGTTTGGTGTTTTGCAGCCGCTGCCCTTGGAGCAACCAGCACCCATGGAAAGGCTGCCCTGGGGGTCCATGCAAGCACCCTCAGGGTCTGACTGTCCTAAAAACGGCTCCTAAAAGCTGCAGGAGGGTCCATCCGTCTCCCACCAGCTCCAAGACGGTGATGCAGGGATGCTATCTGGTTTTTTTGCCCTGCGGGAAGGCTGCTGGCTGCAGGGCTGCAAGATCTGGTGCCTCCTGGACCAGCCTGTGGTGCCTCCTGCCCAGCCCCTCTCCAGCCGGCTCGGCTCGGAGCTGTGCAGGGTTTGGGCTCTGGAAGCCACTAGATGTCAGGGTTACTCCGTCACAGCTGTGACACCCGCCAGATGTGGGACAGCTGGTTTCACCTGCAGCTGGTTTCACCTGGAGCAGGCAGGTCCCCCGTGTCCTCCCAGCGCAGGGCCAGGGCCAAGCGAGGCACGGGAGCTGGAAGGCACACCAGGATTTAGGGCAAAAACCCAGGAGAAAGTGGGATGAAGGCTTTGCCCCCTTGCTCTCCCGGGGAGCTGGCTGTTCCCTGTCTGCCTGTTGCACGCCAGCCGCAGCTTGGTTTGTCCAGTGAACTTGTGACCCTCCATGTCACAAGAACAGCCCCCCCCAAAGGCTCAAAAGCCTGTCCCCAGAGCCATGAGCATCTCAAGAACTGGTTGTGGGGGGTCTCCCAGCCAGGAATGTGCATTTCTAGCCAGGGTGGGTTTGGACTGGGAACCAGACACATGTCAAACCACCACCTGGATGCCTGTGAACAACCTCAGCCCCCAGCCCACCTGTCCTGCTCCTTATCCGGACACATATTTGATCCAGGCCCACATAACCCTTCAAATCACCCTCTTCTTTGCTTAAAAAACCTCAGCACTACCACCTACTGTGTAGCCAGGAGACAAAATAAATCAGATTTGACCAAGACCTCAACGTTTTCTGCAGATTAAAAGCCATGTGAAATACGAGGTTCAGACGAAACTGCACCATTTCCTGGAAAGTGCCCTTTGTTTTATTACATTTTATTCTAATATTGTAAGCTGTGTTCTTCTCATAAATAAGGGTGATGAAAAACTCATATTAACGTATCGGAAAGTAAAGGAAGGGATTTCATTACAGGCAGGAGGATGTTTCACTGGCAGCTTAAATGCTTGAGAGTTACTTGTCCCCGTGGAAATCTGTTCGGTGGATTGGAGTTAAATTACAGATACAGACAAGCTCTGGTAGGTTGGATGCTCAGCTAGTTATCGGCCTTGCTTCTCACCAGATCCCTCAGGAAGTGGTACAAGACCCTCAGGTATTTTCCTGCCCCACCTTAAGACTGATCCTGGTCTCTGGGAGAGAGTAACAAACTGGAGAGGAACACACAATGCCATCCTGGGGGCATTCAGGAGAGTGTGGCCAGCAGGTGGAGGGAGGTTCTCCTCTCCCTCCACTCTGCCCTGGTGAGACCACATCTGGAGTGTTGTGTGCAGTTCTGGGCTGCCCAGTTCAAGAGGGTCAGGGATTTACTGGAGACAGTCCAGCAGAGGCTACAAGGATGATGAAGGGACTGGAACACCTGCCTGATGGAAAGGCTGAGAGACCTGGGGCTGTTCAGTCTGGAGAAGAGAAGACTGAGGGGGGATCTAACTAATGTTCACAAATATCTGAAGGGGGGTGTCAAGAAGAAGGGGCCAGTCTCTTTTCAGTCGTGCCCCGTGGCAGGACAAGGGGCAAGGGACACAAACTGAACACAGGAAGTTCCAGCTCAACATGAGGAAGAACTTCTGTTCTGTGAGGGTGACAGAGCCCTGGGACAGGCTGCCCAGAGAGGCTGTGGAGTCTCCTTCTCTGGAGACATTCCAGACCCACCTGGACACGTTCCTATGTGACCTGCCCCAGGTGATCCTGCTCTGGCAAGGGGTTGGACTCGATGATCTCCAGAGGTCCCTTCCACCCCCAACCATTCAGTGACTCTGTGAAACAGCTTCATCCCCCTTCCAAACCCTTTCCAGCCACAGCTGTAACAACCATGGGCTTCTCGCTACCCATTTAATGCCTGAGCTTTTTTAATCTTGCAATGTTCTTGGGCTGAACCACTTTCTGTGGTGAGAAGTCCCACAAGGTAATTATGCTGTATATGAACATTTATTTTCCTTTATCAGTTTGAATTTTCTGCCTTTATGGGAAAGAGGGTTATTTATTAAGGGAAAAACAGCTCCGTGGCTTTTTGTAGTTATAGCTTCACACTGAAAGAATCAACAATTAAAGTTGGCTCTGAGTTACATCACTACTTACTCGTGATAGATATGCAATTTCATAGTTTTCATTAGAGAAAATAGGCAGCAAAGTACATCAATAAACTACAGAATGTGAAGGAGCACTGATCAAAGCATGCTATTAGATTCATTAGTGCTAATCAGAAGGAAAGCATCTATGGCTCCTCGTTGATAATATTCAGTTAAAAAAGCAGTTTGTTAGGGTGAGTGATTTTCTTCAGTGCTGTGGGATCACTGAAAATAGAGCCTAAAAGCAAATGTCAAACCTGCCCCACTCGTTGAGCACTGCCACGGAAGGCAGGCAAAAGCCTTAGATGAGATCATGCCATTCACATTTTTATTACAGATAAGGGGCAAGGGAGAGAGCAGAATGGAAGCAGATGAGATGGTGCCAAGGAACAGAGAAGGGAGTGGAGGTCTGGGTGAACATTTCTGCTAGGGGAGATGGGATGGGCGCTGCTTGGTGACTATGGCATGGCCTGCTGCACCTCGTGGGGGAAAAGATGGGGGTGTTGGCCTGCAGGCAGAGCTGGAGGACAGCCTGGGACCTCCTGGAGTACAGAGGGAGAAGGTCAGGAGAACAACCCCACATCTGTCAATAAGACTGTGGATGGGATGAGAAGGTGGTGTTTTTTTTCAGATAGAATCAGAGAGTTGTCAGGGTTGGAAGGGACCTCTGGAGATCATCTCGTCCAATCCCCTGTTAGAGCAGGATCACCTACAGTAGGTCCCAGAGGAACATGCCAGACAGGTTCCTGTCTTCCAGATAGGACCCAATCCAACAGATTCAGAGCCATTTTGAGCATTCAGAGCCATTAGTCGCAGCTAATTAATTGGTCATAGAAAATAATTGTGGTGACTCACCACGAGGAAGTCATTTGGAATTGGAGAGGACAGCAGTAAAGGTAGATCTCCCTCAAATTCACGTGGACAAACTAGGGGAAATTCAAAGGAAACTTGTTAGCAACTTGCTGGAAAACTTGGGGGCCTGAAAGTTGGGAGGCAGCCTGGGAGTTGTCTGAGACATAACTGGGAAAACGTGTCTGCAAAAAATTCCAGCTATGACAGGATGACTAACTGTCTCCAAAAATATGTGAGCAGTTCAGCTGAGAACCTGCAGGAAGGACAGAAACCAGACTGATCACCAAAGAGAGCTGTGACATGGACGTCAGGGAACGTGGAGAGAAAATGAAAATTGAGAAATCCAGACTTCACTGGCAGTTGCAAAATATATTAAAACTTCTAACAAAAGGCTGTCTCTAGAGCCTCAGCTCTTCCCTGTGCTTTCCTCGTGTAGCTGGAGATTGTAGCTAATCTAGGTAGAACCAGGATGAAAATGAATGTTTCTAGGGATTATGTTGAAGGCTGGAATGAAGACAGAGCAGAGCTGCAGGAACAGAAATGTGGTGGGTGCAGAATGAAAGCCTGGCTGCACTCAGACTGGGAGGAGAGGGCAATGAGACAGCAGGAACAGTCTCATTCTCCATTTTTGAGATCCTTCTTCCCATGGTTTTGAGGGCCTTCTGGCAACGGGTTGATGTCCAGGTGCTGTGGATATTTGACAAAGGGCAAAGGCAGCATCCATGTGTGTGACAGAGAAAAGCAGTGGCTGGAGCAACCTCAGGTGTTCGAGTGCAGGGGTGTAGGAAGGAAAAACTGGAGATTTGGAAGAGACTTGGGGAAAACTGGGGAAAACCAGAACATGAGGCTGCTCCAACTAGACCGTTTTCTAAGTAGATCAAAGCAAGCTGGGCACTTGGTGGTTACTGATGGTGAAGGAGATCTCCACAAGACCCATAAGCTTGACAATATAGCAGCAATTATCATAGAATCCCAGAATCCCAGACTGGTTTGGGTTGGAAGGGACCTTAAAATCATCTAGATCCAACCCCCTGCATGGGCAGGGACACCTCCCACCAGCCCAGGCTGCTCCAAGCCCCATCCAACCTGCCCTTCAACACTGCCAGGGATGGGGCTTTCACAATGATCATCCACTGCTCATGCTCAAGACATGCTTTCAAGTTCTCCATTTTTGGAGCTCTCCCTACAGCCCACAGGACCTGGCAGTGAGCAGCAAGGCTCATCTGCTTTCAGTCAATGCCAGCCTTGGTATTTCTACATAATGCATGAAGAAACCATGAGGCACCTCACCTTCTGCTCCAGGGCATCACCTTTCCTAACAGCATGTGTCTGAATGTAGTAAGATTTGCCCCTGAAAATTGAAGTGAGATTTCCCTTGTTGCAATCCAGAAAGACAGAAAGGGTCTCTTCCTGCAGCTGTGACCTGCAGTTTTCCCCTCTATTCTGCCCTGGGGAGGCCACATCTGGAATACTGCATCCAGTTCTGGGCTCTCCAGTTCCAGAAGGACAAGGAGCTACTGGGGAGAGTCCAGCCCAGGGCACTGAGATGCTGAAGGGGCTGGAGCATCTGCCTGTGAGGAAAGGCTGGGAGAGCTGGGGCTGCTCAGCTGGAGAAAAGGAGGCTGAGGGGGGATCTGATCAGTGCTGAGCAGTATCTCCAGGGGGTGGCAGGAGGATGGGCCAGACTCTGCTCAGGGGTGTCCAGGGACAGGACAAGGGGCAATGGGCACAAACTGGAGCTCAGGAGGGTCAAGTTCAACATGAGGAAAAGCTTCTTTCCTGTGAGGGTGACAGAGCCCTGGGACAGGCTGCCCAGGGAGGCTGTGGAGTCTCCATCCCTGCAGACATTCCAGCCCCACCTGGATGTGTTCCTGTGGGATCTGCTCTAGGGGATCCTGCTCTGGCAGGGGGGTTGGACTGGATGGTCTCCAGAGGTCCCTTCCAACCCTGACCATTCTGTGACTCTGCCACAGTCCCTGTTAGGGGTGCAGGGTTTGGGACGATGCTCAGCTCTGCCATCTCCCCTGGCTGCCCTCTGGCAAGTCACCTGGTAGCTCCACTTCCCTGCCACATGGATCACAGGACAGCAACACCTTCCCCTGGAGGTCCGTGGGTCACCCGGCATCGCAGGGCTCTGGTCTGGAAGCCTGCTGGTCTCACCACGATGAGAAGGACAGATGTTGGCAGAGGTGAAGCATTTGATCAAAAAGCACACAGAATTTAGCCAGACTGCAGGATTTTTTTCAGTGATATGGACAAATATTGACTGGAGCTGGTTCCAACAGCCTCCTCCTTAATAGATGCTCTAACATTGAACACAAGCGGTGACAAACTGGTGCAATTACTCACCATGTTACTAATCACACCATTTCCCTCCCCCCAGTTATTGATTTTGGAAACAACCTTTGAAAAGAAAGAGGGGGAAAAAAAAACCCAACCAAACCTTCATTGCCTGTAATACCTAAATGGAAATTTAATCCCCCTTCCATCTACCCTTCCCCTTTCTGCATTTATTTTCCAGACACATTTTGATTGTTTTGTTTACTGCTTACTGTGTTTATGATTATTTTAATAGGAAGTGCACTGTGATACATTTTGTATGAAGGTCACTGCTTAGATATTCGCCATAGATGCTCCATTCAAGCAGCACTGATTCATAATGAATCCATGCCAGCCTCTTGCAGGGGGTTCTCTCCATTTCCAGACGGGGGTCCCGTTGTAATCCGACATCAGCAACGTGCTGAATAAATAACATTATCTGCTGTGGTATTTAGCAGTCACTGCAAATAGTGAGGAGGCCACTGTGAAGTTGCTGAGGCCTGTCATTTCACCCAGAGGTTAATACACTGTCAATAAGCAGGGACACAAACGACGCTGAGCAGTTGGCTCACCAGAGATGTGGTAAATCTAAGACTTGCATCTCTTCTCCAGATAGAGAAATACTCGCGCCTGCCCCAGGCTCTGAGAGATTGGTCCTCCCCAGCAGAGGGTCCAATCTGGCCTTCTGCAGTGCCCGTTTCTCCCCAAAGGGTTGCTCTCAGCTTGCCCAGCTCATCAGCGTTTGCTTGACTTCAGCGTGGAGCCGTGAACACTGGTGTGGAGCTTGTCATGAATCCTTGATGTCCCCCCCGTTCCCACCGGCTGCATATGAGCGAGACAAGACTGCTTTTGGCTTCTTGACCTGCTTGCACTGGGTCTCCCTCCTGGCTCTGACCTCTGCCCCATGCAGCCATGGAGGTCTGAACTGCACTGAAGGCTGGTGGTGTTGCACGAGTTGTGAGGGATACCAGGAATCCTCCTTCTGTGTACTGAAAAGAATCATAGAATCATAGAATCATAGAATCATAGAATCATAGAATCATAGAATCATAGAATCATAGAATCATAGAATCCTAGGGGTTGGAAGGGACCTCAAAGATCATCTAGTCCAACCCCCCCTGCTAGAGCAGGGTCACCCAGAGCACATCACACAAGAACGCATCCAGGTGGGTTTTGAATGTCTCCAGAGAAGGAGACTCCACAACCTCTCTGGGCAGCCTGTCCCAGGGCTCTGTCACTCTCACAGTAAAAAATTTTTTTCGCATATTCACCTTGAACCTCCTGTGCTCCAATTTCCACCCATTACCCCTTGTCCTATCACTGGTCATCACTGAGAAAAGCCTAACTCCATCTCCCTGACACTCACCCTTTACATATTTGTAAACATTAATGAGGTCACCCCTCAGTCTACTTTTCTCCAAGCTCAAGAGCCCCAGCTCCCTCAGCCTTTCCTCATAAGGGAGATGTTCCACTCCCTTCATCATCTCTGTAGCTCTGCCCTGGGCTCTCTCAAGCAGTTCCCTGTCCTTCCTGAACTGAGGGGCCCAGAACTGGACGCAATACTCCAGATGCGGCCTCACCAATGCAGAATAAAGAGGTAGGAGAACCTCTCTTGACCTACTAACCACACTCTTTCTAATACACCCCAGGATCCATTGGCCTTCTTGGCCACAAGGGCACATTGCTGGCTCATGGTCACCCTCCTGTCCACGAGGACCCCCAGGTCCCTTTCTCCTACCCTGCTCTCCAGCAGCTCAGCCCCCAACCTGTACTGGTGCATGGTGTTTTTCTTCCCCAAATGCAGAACTCTACACTTGCTCTTGTTGAACTTCATCATGTTTCTCCCCGCCCAACTCTCCAGCCTGTCTAGGTCTCTCTGAATGGCAGCACAGCCTTCTGGTGTGTCAGCCACTCCTCCCAGCTTGGTGTCATCAGCAAACTTGCTGAGGGTACATTCTATACCCTCATCCAGGTCGTTGATGAAGAAGAGGCTACACCTACAGGCATTCACCTGGGTAAGGTGTAACCACCATCAGAGAGCAGGGCTTTCTTTACCAGAGGGTCATGGCTAGTAAACAAGGATCTCATCTACCTCTGTGGGGGTATTACTACACTTTGGGAGGACCTGGACCAACCAGGGGGAGGAAGAAACCTGTACCAGCATAATTGTCTCTCTGGACCTTGGCAGATTACAATCTGTTTGGGTGATGTGCCTATTTCAATGTGAACTAAGTGCTGAGCCAGACAACCCTCCCCACAAGCACTCCCTCAGACTGACAGCAGGGGTTTAATTGTCTGTGTCTCGTTTCTCCCTGTTCATGGGTTTCTCCTCCATGAGTTTGTCCCTTCTCCCCTTGAGTCCATGTGGCCTTTCAGAAGTCACCAGATCCTTTGGCACAGACAGCACGCAGGGGAACCTTCTGTTTGCCTGAACCAGCTTCTGCTCGTTTCCTTTGTGATCCTCTTACTCTTGTATAGGAAGAGAGGGTTTTCCAGGGATACCAAGGCACTTTCCAACCAAAACAATTCCATGATTTACAGCTGTGGAAAACTTTGCAGCCCTTGCTCTGCTCCAGCACAGCTTCCTTGCTCCGGGTGCGATGGGAAGGGCACTGGTGGTCCTGCAAGTGTGTCCACCTTTGAAATGGTGGGATCCAAACTGCCTGTGGACCCTTTGGGGTGTTTTTCTTTCTTTCTTTCATCCTGGGAACTGGGCACTGAAGGGCTCTGGGCTTGGATCCCATCTCCTGGTTATGATTAGATGCTCAATAGCTCAGCGTTGGCAAAGGGAGAGACCCCTCCAGCTCTCCCCCCAGCTATTATTGTTTGGTTTAGAAGGGTCTGGGATCCATTAGCATGAGTAAAAAAATCACAGATAATAAAGTAAAAACACAACACAAACACAGCTCCTAATGATTTTTATGCAGTCTGGCTTCTATTTCAACAAAACACAAGCAGAACTCTCCTTCCAAAAGTTCCCAGAGAGCAGACAGATGAGTGCTTGACTTCACTCTACAGGCTGTGCTTTCATCTCGATACATCAGGAGGCACCACATTCACCTCTGCCTTCAGCATCTTTTATTCCTACCACCTGCTAATACCTGGAGCCATACTTGGAGTAAATTTTATTTTTTTGGCCTGTTTTGTAATCTGTTTCTTTTTCTGAAATCCTGGCCCATAGCTCTGTGCTGTGTTCCATGGTTAATTTTCTCCAGGAAGGGCTTTCCATGAGCCTCTGAGATGTAAGTGTGCTCTACCAACAAAGAGAAACAGATCTGCTCTACCTTAGCCATGCAAGAGCTTGTTCATCCAGGTTGTTCTTTCAGGTTGGACATTAAGAAAAAATTCTTCAGTGTGAGGGTGGTGAGATGCTGGCACAGGTTGCCCAGGAAGGTTGTGGATGGCCCATCCCTGAAGATCTTCAGGACCAGGTTGGATGGGGTCTTGAGCAACCTGGGCTGGTGAGAGGTGCCCCTGCCCATGCAGGGGGTTGGGACTGGATGATCTTGAAGGTCCCTTCCAACCCAAAGCATTCTGTGATTTTATGATTCTATGAACCTCCCAGCAGAAAATAAGTCCTGACTTGCCAGATATAAAAGTTTCTGTATTTCCTTAACTTCTGGAATAATTGGTATTAAATGGTCATGTTTTTGTTGTTGTTGAAAGAGGACTGCAGCTAATTTTCAGAGTTTGATAGTTGTTACTTTCAATTCCTCTTTTCCTCCTAGGGCCATATGCTGGGATTCTATGATTCCTGGCAAGGCAATTCAGGTACATGGCCAGGAAGGTTGGCAGAAATCAGTGGTACTTCCCTGTCTCAAGGAAAAGATCATAGAATCACACACTGGTTTGGATTGGAAGGGACCTTCAAGATCATCCAGCTCCAACCCCCTGCATGGGCAGGGACACCTCCCACCAGCCCAGGCTGCTCCAAGCCCCATCCAACCTGCCCTTCAACACTGCCAGGGATGGGGCAGCCACAGCTTCCCTGGGCAACCTGGGCCAGGCTCTCACCACCCTCACACTCCAGAATTCCCTCCTCATGTCTCACCTCAATCTCCCTCTTCCAGTTTTCATCCATCCCCCATTGTCCTCTCCCTCCCTGCCCTTGTCCCAAGCCCCTCCCCAGCTTTCCTGGAGCCCCTTCAGGCACTGGAAGGTGCTCTCAGGTCTCCCTGGAGCCTTCTCTTCTCCAGGCTGAACACCCCAGCTCTCCCAGCCTGGCTCCAGAGCAGAGCTGCTCCAGCCCTTGGATCATCTCTGTGGCCTCCTCTGAACTCTCTCCAACAGCTCCACGTCCTTCTTGTGTTGGGGGCTCCAGAACTGGACACAGTGCTCCAGGTGGAGTCTCAAGAGACAGAGCAGAGGGGGAGAATCACCTCCCTTGATCTGCTGGCAGGTGCAATCAGGAAGGAAAAGCCATCCCAAGGACTCTCTAGAAATTCTGACTACCTAAACCAGCACTTTATAATTTTCTTAGTGAACAACAGAAGCCCTTAGAGTAAAAAGAGATCTGCCACATGGCCCTATTCCATCATGTTCAGGCCAGGGTGGGAAGGAGCCCAGCATTCCTGCATTTGGTACCTCACCCAGGAGTCAGGAGGTGCCTCACTTGTCAGCTGTGCCAATCCCAGAATGTCATCTTGAGTGAGGGCTCTAATTACAGAGCCTTCATTTTCTTCCTCTAAAATGAAAGAATAAATTCTCCTTGCTTCCTCAACCTTTGTGAACTCTTTGGACTAAGAACTGTCACCATCTGGCATGTAACCTTCCATGGCCAAACTGGAAGGTGAATCTTTTCAGACTCAGTCCAGAGCTAGTAGTAAGCACAGACTGACTCCAACTCCCAGTCATTCCCAGGAAGATTCCTTCTCTCTCCATTGACCAGAGAGGGAACAAAAGGTCTGACTCTGAAAATCAAACCAGACTTTCTGAAGGACCTCCTGGGTAATTAGCAAGGAGGGCTCTGGGCAGTGCTCCAGCCCTGGAAGTGAGCAAGACCGTTTCCTCACACCCTTTCTACAGGCAGAGCTGGGATCTGGATGCCACTAGCTTGAAACATCAAGACCAACACTTGATGTGCTATGGCTCCTCCCCACAAGTGCCCACCTTCAAAAAAGAGCAGGTTTTTTAGTACAGATGCTTTTGGGAACTTGATTTCAGTAAGGCATTTGACACTGTCTCCCACAGCATCCTTGTAGATAAGTTGATCAAGTATGGGCTTGGTGATCAGGCAGTGAGGTGGATCAAGAACTGGTTGAAAGGAAGAAGTCAGAGAGTTGTGGTCAGTGGGACAGAATCTAGTGGGAGGTCTGTGACCAGTGGAGTCCCTCAGGGGTCAGTGCTGGGACAGGTGCTGTTCAATATCTTCATCAAGGACCTGGATGAGGGTATAGAATGTACCCTCAGCAAGTTTGCTGATGACACCAAGCTGGGAGGAGTGGCTGACACACCAGAAGGCTGTGCTGCCATTCAGAGAGACCTGGACAGGCTGGAGACTTGGGCAGAGAGAAACCTGATGAAGTTCAACAAGGGCAAGTGCAGAGTCTTGCATCTGGGGAAGAACAACCCCATGGATCAGTACAGGCTGGGGGCTGAGCTGCTGGAGAGCAGGGTAAGAGAAAGGGACCTGAGGGTCCTGGTGGACAGGAGGATTACCATGAGCCAGCAATGTGCCCTTGTGGCTAAGAAGGCCAGTGGATCCTGGGGTGAGTTAGAAAGGGGGTGGTTAGTAGGTCAAGGGAGGTTCTCCTGCCCCTCTGTTCTGCATTGGTGAGGCCACATCTGGAATATTGTGTCCAGTTCTGGGCCCCTCAGTTCAGGAAGGACAGGGAACTGCTTGAGAGAGTCCAGGGCAGAGCCACAGAGATGATGAAGGGAGACGAACATCTCCCTGATGGGGCAAAGCTGAGGGAGCTGGGGCTCTTGAGCTTGGAGGAGACTGAGGGGTGACCTCATCAATGTTCACAAATATGTTCAGGGCAGTGTCAGGAGGACAGAGCCAGGCTTTGTTCAGTGATGTCCAGTGACAGGACAAGGGGCAATGGGTGCAAACTGGAGCACAGGAGGTTCCATGTGAATATCAGGAAGAACTTCTTGCCTGTGAGGGTGACAGAGCCCTGGGCCAGGCTGCCCAGAGAGGCTGTGGAGTCTCCTTCTCTGGAGACATTCCAACCCCCCTGGACACGTTCCTGTGTGATGTGCTCTGGGTGACCCTGCTCTGGCAGGGGGGTTGGACTGGGTGATCTTTTGAGGACCCTTCCAACCCCTAGGATTCTGTGATTCTGTGGTTCTGTGATTCTGTGAACAGGGAACGGAGGCTACACCAGTAATATGAAGGCAGGGAAGATGACATCTCCCAGCGTGCTCAGAACAAGGCTGCCCAATTTTGGCACTGCAGCCCTTGGTGTGACACGAGGGGTGACACATCAGACTCTGCTGGGGAGCATCTCTTGCCTCGGATGTCTTGGTGTGTTGCTTCAGCTTTTGATGATTGTCTCATCAAGACTAACAAGAAGCAGAGAGCAGATTCAAACAAACCTGCCCTCGAAGCATCCAGGTCTGGAAAACCACTTCATGATGCAAAGTTTAAGGAACTCAGCTTAGAGAGTTGAAAAGTAGGGTCCATTAAATTATGCAGGCACCAGGTGCTTGTTCAGGGATTTTCTCTGCCTTGCCTATAAATCTAGAAATATGTTAATGACATCCTGCTCTCTTCTGTCCTTGTCTGTAACAGAGATATTTTGTCTTTAGGCTGGAAACACTAGCCATAATTCATATTTTTGGCTTGAGGTAGATATCTGGGTGACCTTTAACAGCTTGTGATATATAGAAAAGCTGATTATAAGTTCTTTTGTTTCATAGGAGTGATCAATAGACAAGAGATTAGGAAAAAAAAATATAAAATAGTTTTGTTCGTGCTAAGGAAATTCTGACAGTGGATTCTTCAAGACACTCTCTACCTCCAGTGCTTGGAAGGAAGATTTGCAGCTTGGCAGGGACCCACCCTGCTGTCACAGGTGTGTCTTCTGACTGAGCTGTGGAACGTCCACCCAGACTTGTCCAACCGAGGAGCCTCTAAGGATCTCCCTTCACGTCGGCTCGGTGCTTGGGCAGAGAGGAGCTGAGGGAGGCCCAAAGCGAGGGGCTTGGAACCGGATGATCTTTAGGGTCCCTTCCAACTCAAACCATTCCATGAGGAGGCCCAAAGCAGGGGGGGGTTGGAACTGGGTGATCTTTAGGATCCCTTCCTACTCTGTTCTTTGATTCTATGACATCTGAACACCAGAGAGAGACGAGGACCTGCTGCTCTTGCTGTCCTCTGCTATCTTGGCTTCTTTTTTAACCCTCTCCACAGCATTAAGCTTCCTTGCAACCTTCTTGGTAGCAGGGCTTCTCCTGGCAAGCCTTGTCCTGCTGGGGCAGCTCTCCCTGACTTCCAGCAGGAGCGTTTTCAGCCGTAATTCAGGTTTAGAGAGTAGAAGGCCGGATTTCCACCCAGGCACCGAGGTGAAAGCGCTCCCGGAGCGGAGGATGGCGCCGGGGGACACGTCCTGAAGCAGCAAAAAATACCGGCAAAGGCGCAAGGAGAGAGAAGGGGCCTCGGCCTCCCCGGCAGGAGCGGGATCAGCAGCTCCTGGGGCGCCGCGACTCTGACAGGGCACGGGAGGGAAAACCCCCCAAGGACTGGAGACCCCTCGGGGACCGGAGCCCCCTCCGGGACCAGAGCCCCCTTGGGCACCAGAGCCCCTCAAGGACCGGAGCCCCTCCAAGGACCAGAGCCTCCCAAGGACCAGAGCCCCTCCAAGGACCAGAGCCCCCTCAGGGACCAGAGCCCCTCAAGGACCAGAGCCCCCCCAAGAACTGGAGCCTCCTCAAGGACCAGAGCCCCCCCAAGGACCAGAGCCCCTCAAGGACCGGAGCCCCCTCAAGTACCAGAGCCCGCTGAAGGACCAGAGCCCCTCAAGGACCAGAGCCCCCCCAAGACCGGAGCCCCCCCAAGGACCAGAGCCCCTCAAGGACCAGAGCCCCTCCAAGTACCAGAGCCCCTCAAGTACCAGAGCCCCCTCGGGCACTGGAGCCCCCCCAAGACCAGAGCCCCTCCAAGGACCAGAGCCCCCCCAAGGACCGGAGCCCCTCAAGAACCGGAGCCCCCTCAAGGACCAGAGCCCGCTGAAGGACCAGAGCCCCTCCAAGGACCAGAGCCCCCTCTGGCACTGGAGCCCCCTCAAGGACCGGAGCCCCTCCAAGTACCAGAGTCCCCTCAAGGACCAGAGCCCCTCCAAGAACTGGAGCCTCCTCAAGGACCAGAGCCCTCACGGGCACCAGAGCCCCCTCAAGGACCAGAGCCCCCCCAAGGACCGGATCCCCCTCAGGGAGCAGGAGCGGTCCCGGAGCGCGGGAACAGACAGGCAGGAACAGGGTGGGCACAGCTGGAAGTTGTCGCCCTCCCAGAAGAAAACCCAGCTCAGGTGTCGACTCGACCCAAAGCCATGGCCAGAAGGGATGTGGCGAACCAGACTGGCCTGCCTCCCAGCCACACGGCTGCCCAGGTCTAGGAATGTCTGAGCCTGGCACTCCTACCAGAGGAGGCAACACCTCTTAGTGTGGTGCAACCAGGTCCAGCTGGCAGGGGACATGTTTGCTGTCTCATGCAGGCTGTCAGGGTTTGAGGGGCTGCACGATGCCTTATGTACACACTGCATTTCACCTCCAACACGAAACCCACTTCCACAGGTGCCTCGCTGACTCGACGTCCCTCACAGTCTGTGGACACTAAGTGAATCAAAGCAGCTCTCGGTCACTGGAGCCTCTGCAGAAAGACCGAACCAAGCTGTGAGGGCCTGATGGTGCTGAAGGAATACCCAGTTGCAGCTCCTTCTGTGAGGATAAAGATGTTGGCTGTGCTCCCTCGTAGTGCTCCTGCAGGCAGGCGGGCAGCTGAGCGTGGCAGTGAAGCTCACAACCTCTGCATCTGCCCTTCTCCTCTGACATGCCTCCTCACACAGTGATTGTTCCTGCCGCCGGGGTGAGCAGCTGTGCTCCTACTGCCAGCGATGCTACCTCCTGTTTCCACAAATAAAGCGAGTGATTATCTCATTTGTTTGGTTTCCCTCTCAGATTAAGTGTATTTGCTCCGTATCCCCCAAAGACTGGAGCGTTTCCAGATGCACCTGCAAACCCAGAGTCTGCTCTGACTTCTGGGTGGGTGTATGAAAGGGCTTCAGGAGAGGCTGAGCCCATTCCTTCTCTGTCATTGACACGTGGCAAAGTCATTTCGTGACAGAGGAGGTAAGCACATCAAGTAGAAACCTCTCCCTGCTCCTGCTTCTTCCTACCAGCTGCCATTGGGAAGCTGAAAGCAGAAAATGGGGCACATGAAGCCTGTGGCCAGGTTTCACATGCAGAAATGGTTCCTCAGAGAACGCTTGTGGCAGCTACCAGTCAATGTTACCACCACACATCAGGTCCTTCCTCCTGCCCACAGTATCCTGGGCTGTGTGTAGCTCCCAGTGTTTTGATACCTGATTTGAATAGATCTGATACGCCTTGGAAGACCATTTTCAAGCAGATATTCACAGATGAAATCTGTGTTCCCTTATGCATGAATCTCTTACGCTTATTATGAAAGCTCTTTCCCTTCCTAGGCAGTTGAAGAACAAAAAAAGAAGTGGAGTTGAAGCATTCATAGGGTTTGGGTGTTTTTTTGCTAAAAGAGATTTTAATCCAGAAGAGAGAGAAATACATCCTCCTTTCAAACATCAAACATTAAAGAGTTGAACAAGCTGGTTAAATTTTATAGGAATTAGTCAGAGGCGTGAGGGAAGACTTGGTGCTGTTTAAACGTGGAGTCAGAGCCAACTCTTTTCTAAGGCTGGTATCACTCAGAACTTCTGTTTATCTTGTCTCAGTTATTATAATGGGATGGAGACCTACTCAGATGGATAGTTATATTTTCAGGCTGTCCCTGAACATGTAGGCAAGACCTATTATCACTGACAGATCCCTGACAAGATCCTGCGCAGGATGGAGAAGTCTCTGTATCTGCCCAGCCAAGTGATTGACAATCATCCTCATTAGTCCACCATGAATTCTTGATGCCACTGCACAACTCTCTCTGTCCACTTCATTATTTTCTCCCCAGAAAGGCAAGGAAGCTGCAGGAGCCACCTGCTATTCCTGTGTTACCCTCCTGAGCGAGTGCAATCTGTGAGCTGGAAGTGACAACGTGCAAAGTAATTTATGGTGACAATAAGAGGGTCATCTTTTGTCTAATGCATTCCGATTAAAAGGTGGTGATCTGGCCCCAAACCACAAAGCCTGTTTGTTCTTCATGCAGTGCTCCTGCTTCCCACTGAACTGTTAAACTGGGTAAGGTTAAAGCACTGGCAGGAGACGGCAGGTCAGCGGGCGTCGTTACTTGAAGTTCAAGAGGACTCTGAGGAGCATTGAAGATGAGAAGGGGGCCGTGGTGGCACTGAAACCTGGTGGGAAGCATGTGCCTGTCAGTGTGCCAACTGAATGCCTCTGATACTGCAATTGCATCTGGAAGGGTGAGTGACCACCAGCACAGTCCCATGACGTCCCAGCACATCCCATGGCTGAAAAGCTCCAGAGCTTCACACAGCAGCCTGGTCACCAGGGTTTTTTTTTTTCCATGGACCAGCTCCAGGCCTATCTGCTCAGTGCATGGGGGACATGGACAGCTTGACCTGTCCTCCACAGGAACACACTATACAGTTCTCACCATGAGTTTCCCCCAGGCTAACTCATCACTCAGCCTGACAGTTTGACATTATCTTCCTAGCATTTGGGCTTGATTGCATCCTCTGTGGATTTAAATAAACTTGCCAAATCCTGATTGTTCCTGGTTTAAGGCCTGTTTGGGCTGTTTTGCCTGGAGGGTATGTAGCACATAACACACTAAAATCAGTATTTAGAGTCAATGTTGGGCTATTACCATGAAAGCTTATTGTTGTTACAGAATCATGCATTTTGTACTGTTAGAAGTGTACATATGCAAGTGTATATATCCTTCATATCCTGCACTTCAAGTCCTGACATTTGCCATCACTTCAATTAAGCCCATTAAAAAGGAAATCCATGCCAGCTGTTTTTCTTTATAAAAGCCCATCGATGAAAAGGAAGGACAGAGGAAATCAAAATCTATTATCCTGATCACAAGAATGACAAAACAAACAGAAGGAAGAGAGAGAAACAAGCCTCTCTTATTTACAGGATTCTGCCCTAGAGAAATGAACAGATTAAGTTCATCAATGACTCCAGCTTTGGTCATGTGGCTCTGCAGGAGATTGTGTGGATAACTGGACATGCAGGATAGCTCTTTGGGAAGACTCCTGCCAACCACTTCAAATCCTCTTTGGAAACTTATTTGTGGAATTAAAGAAGTGCATAAAATATTAGGCTTGTCCTGTGAGGACTGCAGAGTCAGGCAGTGAAGAAGCTCAGGACCCCCTTGCCTTCCCACCTCGAGTTCACCAGGCAACCACATCCTTCATCCTGTTGCCAACATCTCCATCTTTCTCTCCACCGACTGAACATTCAGGTAGGCTCCCAGCCTCCTCTCCCTGATCCCAAGGAAACCTGGTCAGTGATTTTGATCAGTCTGAACATTCACAATCCTCATTTGTACTATTTGCTGCAGATTCTGGGCCAGAGCCCAGAGTTGCTCATTTTCCCTGGTGTTTTTCTGCAGGGTTCTTCAAGGTAGACGGGGGCTGGTGGAATTATCTCCACAATCCCCAGCCTAGCTCTGAGGGATCAGAGGTAGGGAGTGAGGCATAGCTGAAACTTGGTTCAGCTTTGGGTTGATCTGGGTTACTGTCTGCAGGCAGAAAAGGTACTTGGGTGGTTTCAGTTGCCCACAGAGATGCTGAGGGTAATTTGAGGATCATCCACCTCAGGTATCCACCTTGGGCTGCTGAGAACCACTTAAGGAGGGCATGTGCCCTTCGTCACTCCTCTGTCCTATTTCCCAGCCCTGTGTGGACGTCTCAGGTATGTTCAGATACCTCTGATAGCACTGGGAGATGTGCTTGAGGGTAGAAAATGGAAGGCAGGAGAACTCCTTCCACGTGAAAGCTAACGCGCTCCTTCCACCCCATCTCCCTCTTCACCCTGCGCCCCTGGAGAACTCTTCCTACCTGTGCCCTTCCAGCCGGTTGTCCTTCCTTTGCCCACCTTTTTTAAAAGAGCTCCAGCCACACGGGCTCCCGAGGCACTGAAACACAGGGGGAAAAAGACATGGAGCAAGATGGAAGGGGGCAGAGAAGCGCAGTGCTTGTGCGGTGGCGCCGAGCCAGAGGCAATTAGCGAGCGACACGGATCTGTCTTGCTCTCTGCTCAGCCATGTGCAAATGGCACTTCTCGTCCTGTGGGTTAAGGAATGGCAGTTTAGTCTGTCAAGCCGTGCTAAAGTTTGCTGATCGAAGGGGCTTGGGGCTGCACTATTACAAAAGCCATGTTGTTGTTTTCTTGAAAAAGAAATGAAATGCTCTTAATCCCTATTTTATGAGGCAGGCGTGGAAAAAAAGGCAAAGACATTTCTTCTTGGAGAAGTAGCAGAATCAGCAGCTAGGGACAGGAACACCTTTGTACCCTCCAGCTTGAACAAAGTCAACTTGGAAACTACAAATAAAGGTGTTTATGAACTTCTGAGGGCTGCTACGAATGATCTTGGGCTTCTACCAAGACAAGAACAACAGCTCAGTGAGGTGTGGGTTTCCTCTCCTGCCCCCAGCCCCATTTCTTTCTCTCTTCCACTTTCTTTTTTCCCTCCCTTAACCCAGTGATGTGGATTGATGTTGTGGTTTGTCCAAGGCTGTTTGCTGTTGGAGGCACCATGTGCCCTGGTGGGAGGCAGAGGAGAGGCCAGGGGATGGGATCCAAATGCTGGGCCAACACTGCACACACAGAACTTTTCATTGTGATGGACAGAAGCTATTATGCTGGGGCCTTGGCTTGTTTAATTGACTCCAGCCAATATCCTACTCCTGATGTATTCATCAAACACCCCCACTCCATGGGACCCTTCGATCTCAGCTCTGTGGGATGAGGGGCTGAGCTGGACCCATTAAACTACCCCCAGTCAAGCCTCCAGCTACTGGGAGATGTGCTTTGCCTCTGAGACGAAGCTGTACTTGTGCTCTTTGTGCTTGTGATAAGGGACTCTAGGCATAATTTTGGGTCATGATTTGAGGGTCCCCATTCCCTCCTTCTGCTTTCTGCAGGCCTCCTCCTGTTGCCTGCTGCTTTTGGACCTTTTTCCACCCGAGCCCAGCACCCATCTTCTCTCCCAGCACGGGTGAGCACGTGGCCACTCCCATCCCTGGAACTCTTCATGTTTCACAAATAAAAGCTCAGAGGATCTTTTTTTTTTTCCTCTCTAAGAAGATATAAACCCCTCCATCAGATTCAACCTCAGCTGCTGGAAGAAAGGAGTCTCCAAAAGACTAAACCTCTTTAAAAAGTCAGAGGTGGAAGAGACAAACAGACACATGAGCAATAACCACACCAAGAGCAGAGGTGTCACTTGAGTTCACAGGACACTCAACCCTCTTCTGCTCCACCTAAAGCAACACACCTCATTCAGATGTGGTTGAGATATGGAAAACAAGACACCACTCAGAAGTAAACCCATTTGTCCCAAGTCATGATGATGCACGAGAGGCAAATGCATCCCCAAATGCCCAGGAAAAGCTGAATGGGAACTCAGCAAGCAAATGGGAAAGCAAAACAGTAAATGCTCCCGGGAAAGAAAATCTTTAAATCTTGGGACTTTTCAAGCAACCTTCTAGTTTTCTCCATGCCTTATAGTATAGTAGTGAGCACCACAGAGAAATTAATCAGCACCTTGTGATCCAGTTGGGCTGAGGAAGAGGAGTCATTGCATCTGGGTCTATCCTCTAAATGTTAATTGCCACCTGCTGCCTCACTTTAATTGTTTCCTCTGGTCTGCTGATGTATCCTGTCTCACCCCAAGCCTGCAAGTCCTCCCTGACAGGCATTACACACTTTGCCTTCCCACCAGAAACAAAAGCTGTTAGTAGTGGTCAGAGCACAGTAAGGTGAGAAACAAAGATGTGGTTTTGCTCCAGCAGTGGTTGCTCCAGTGGTTGCTTCCTCTCAGCTCTGGCGCCAGCAGTGGGTTTGGATACATTTCATTGAATCCCAGGCTGGTTTGGGATGAAGGGACCTTCAGGATCACCCAGATCCAACCCCCTGCACGGGCAGGGACACCTCCCACCAGCCCAGGCTGCTCCAAGCCCCATCCAGCCTGTCCTTGGGCACTTCCACAGCTTCTCTGGGCAGTTTGCTTCTCCCTGTTGGTGAGTGTGATGAGCTGGGGATGGACAGCAGAAAGGAGGGATGCAATCAGGCTGGGGGCAGCTCAGACACCTGAAATCTGAATTGTTTCCATTTTGGTATTTTGCTGCTTGCGTGAGTTTCTATTCAGGCTTTTCATGAGAAAATACAATGCTTTCAATGTAATGTGAAAGTCAAAGCTGAACTAGGAGAAAATCAAACCCAAATGTTTTTACCTCATGAAAATGAAACATTTTGATACTGTCAAAACAAAATGAGGAAGTTGAAACAATCTGTTTTGATACTTCCCACTGCAAAATCAACACTTTTCCTTCAAAATGTTTTGATTTCAGTCCCACTGCATTATCCTATGGGGGGAAAAAAACCTCACACCAGTCATCTGAGAGGTTTTCTACCAGCTCTAGTGTTGAATTTATTACAAGAATCTTGTAGCAGGTATAGAGGTCTGGTTAGGGAGCAACATCCTGTCAGATTAGATGTTGAAAATGTGTCTTTTATAACTGTATTATGATAGAACAGGAGGAAAAGGCATCCAGTGCCTTCAGTGTGTTATGACAGACTAGAAGAGTGACCCTCAGAAAAGCAGGATGATGGTGGCATCTCTCAGCCTCTTTGACCTTCAAATGGAAAGGGTTGTCCTGCAGAAGACAGGATTGTCCAGACTGGACTCCATGCAGGGATGATGGGAGGTTGTGATGGATGGGTAATGGAATGGAACAGAGCAGGAATTTGCATAGGTAAATGACTTTGCATGTGGAAAAAGAGAGAAGAAGGAATCAAGGAAGTTACCACCAAACTCTTCTTGGCCTCACGGAAAGACAATGAAGGGCTGAAGCAGGAGATGGAATTGCAGTTACAGCATCTGGGGTAACTTCCCAAGGATGCATGTGTAGCCCATCACGCTGGTGTCTGGGCTTTGAAACTCACCTCTAGCTGCAGACCATCTCCTGGTGGAGGCAAGAGCTCCCTGGGATGGGTACCTAAAGGACCAGCTGACCCAACCTGCCAGCACCAAATGCTGCAGAGAAAGGTGCAGGAGACACCCCCCCCCCCAGTTCACAACCACAACTCCACCAAAAGCTGGGCAGCAGCCTGTGCTCCTCCATCTACCCACAGGCTACTTGGGTTAGCAAAACACCCAGGAGAGGTCAGGGGGCTGTAAACCAATCCCAGGCCTTCGGGTGGGGTCCCAAAACCACAGGAGCACAGACTCCATGCCCTGCCCCATCCTCACGTTGCTGCATCTCATCTCTCCATCCCCAGCTGCTGCTTCACTCTGATCATCCCAGAGCAAAAGGCCACGTTTTCTCTGCTCTTCTTTTAACTTCTTTTTGACAGACCAGATGCCTCTGATCCCAGCTTCTTGGCACGTGGAGGGCTAATGTAGACAGGCACAGACATGCACTTCATGTCATTTCTGCACTGTTATTACCTCTTGATCTACTGATTGCATGAAACAGATCATTCCTTTTTCCGTGTGTGCTTTGCTCACCCAGGGTCACCCACATTCCCCTCCGGAAGAGGATTTCACCATCATATTCAACAAGCAGTAATGACTGAGCTGCTCTGGGGTCACAGAATTAAACCATCCCCTCCTGGTGGTGAAAGAGGAACATTATTACCTCCACAGCAAGGTCAGATCTTTCTCCTGTGTTAATTAATCAGCAAGATTAAATAGTTTGTTCAGTTAATATCAGTCCCTGGGAAACCAAGACACTTATTAAAATGAAGCAGGGAGCCAGGTGGAGCATGATATGCACCATAGAGATCTGTCTGTACCTCCTAAGCTCACCCCTGGGCACTGTCCTGTTTCTGCCAGGCATTTCCCTTCAACAAGGGGGCCATCAAGGAGAAAGTGGAATGAGCTGGAGGCTTCAAGGTCTCATCCAGGGATCAGGCAAAGCTGTAGAAAGATCCCTGTGGACATTAGCAGGCTTTGAATTGGGGTCTAGGAGTCCCTGGTGCTTGAAATGGGTTGAGCTTCAGCAAGCACACACCCCAAACCAGAACTGGGACCAGGTCTAGGAGCTGGAAACAGCTTTCTCAACAGTGAGGCTGGGATGCCCTGGGCTGGATGTGGGCTCCACAGGGAAAGCCTCTTCCAGGAACTCAGGCAGCCCTCAGTGTCTCCAAAGGTATTCATCTCTTCCTAAAATGGGAAAAAAAAAAAAACCCACTAAACTAAACTCCCATTTGGTTGGGTGAGTCCCTCTCTGAGCTCCATTAACTTTATTGACTCAGCTCCCCTGAGCACCAAGGGGGAGAAGCTCTGCTGGAGGCATCTACACTGGAGATGTGTAACTCAGAGGTGGCGAAGCTGACAGGAGGAGACTGGTTTCTGATCCAAACACACTTTGGGCCCCAGGTCGCTCTGCTGTGCTCCTTGGCTTTGGCTGCTGGGGTTCAGCATCTCCCCAAAACGGGGTGGCTGCCCCAGGCTGATGAACACCTTCAGCACCAGACTGGCAGCACGTCAGAAGCTCTGAGCTTCCCAACACCCCCCACGTGCCAGGGAAAAGCCTGACTCTGAGAAGCCAACGGGGCTGGAGGTTCTGTTCTATTGACCTGCAGGAAAACCCAGCACAAACCTGCTTAGTTGCAGATGTAACAAAAACAAGGAGGGGGGGAAGAGGGTTTTTTTTTCCTGAAGGACATCTCCCAGTGGATTCCACCTCAAGGCTTAAACTGCAGCATGATCCAGCTCCTGTCATCAGCCTGGCTCTGCAAAGCAGCACGTTTCCCCTGTCAATAAATCTACAGAAATACCTGCAGGAGAAAGCCCCACATTTTCAAAACTCTGCATTGGAAAGGTCTCAAAAGTCAGGCCCAGGGCCTGGAGCTGGACGTGTGTGGAAAAGCCAGGCAGCTCCAGCACAGGGTTTTTAGGTCCTCCTCACCTGTGAGGCTGCCTGCCCTGCACTGCATCTTCTCCTGCATTGCTTTCATGTGCTGTCTAACCTGGAGGTGGCCAGTACCCAGGGGCAGTGAGCTTGCCCCCCATCACAACAGGCCTGCAAGCCCCATCATTGCTGGGGCAGAAGGGGTGGAGGGGCACAGTGGGAGGGAGACATTTCTTCCCCCCTCCCCACCAGCACCAGGGGGCTGGTACAATATGTGAGACCCCATCTGGGGTACTGAGTCCAGTTCTGGAGCCCCCAACACAAGAAGGACATGGAGCTCCTGGAGAGAGTCCAGAGGAGGCCACAGAGATGATGGGAGGGCTGGAGCAGCTCTGCTCTGGAGCCAGGCTGAGAGAGTTGGGGTGTTCAGCCTGGAGAAGAGAAGGCTCCAGGGAGACCTGAGAGCACCTTCCAGTGCCTGAAGGGGCTCCAGGAAAGCTGGGGAGGGGCTTGGGACAAGGGCAGGGAGGGAGAGGACAAGGGGGGATGGATGAAAACTGGAAGAGGGAGATTGAGGTGAGACATGAGGAGGGAATTCTGGAGTGTGAGGGTGGTGAGAGCCTGGCCCAGGTTGCCCAGGGAAGCTGTGGCTGCCCCATCCCTGGCAGTGTTGAAGGGCAGGTTGGATGGGGCTTGGAGCAGCCTGGGCTGGTGGGAGGTGTCCCTGCCCATGCAGGGGGTTGGATCTGGATGATCTTGAAGGCCCCTTCCAACCCAAACCATCCCATAATCCTATAATTCTCTCCAGAAAACTCCAGGAGGAAACAAAACACTTGTCCCTTTGGTTTTCCCAGGCCCACGCTACCACTTCTGTTCACTTTCAAAGGCCGATTTCCCCACAAATGACTTATTTTGTTTTTTGGTGTTCTGTTGGTGGTTTATTTTTTTCCCCTAACGATTCAACCAACCTCCCCCCCCCCCCCCAACCTCCACATTTACCTGATTTAATTTCCCCACAACACATCCCAGCAGGAATGCCAGCTCGTCCATCTCGCTGCGTTTCATTTCACCTCTCACACCCACAGACCAAGATGGTTTCTAGCACAGGGTGTGGGGGCTGATTTGGTGCCTGGCTTTGAAATGACCTGTCCTGATGGCTTAGAGGGGGCACCTTTTGTTGGGGAATTTCAGCTGTTCTTCACATCTCCTTTCTCTCAGGCACCACAAGGTTACTGTATCATCTGCTGCACGCTTCAGAGTTAGATAACAATTATTGGCAGATATAAATAGACATTTTCATGAGCAATATTGTTTGGTATGCTAAATGTTGCTTTAATTTGCTGGTTCCATTTAAAGTGAATTCCTGTCATGCACGCAACAAAATAGATCAATTATATTACTCCTAATTATTGTTATTATTTTAAACTGTGCTTCCCAAGCAGATTTAACAAATTTGTCAATCCAGCTCGTTCACCTTCTCCAAGCCCAGCCCAGCATGCAAATTACCCCAGATTTTCAACGAGCAACAATGATAATTGCAACTGTTTTGTAATTATCTCACCCTAGACAGTCTCAATTTATCACATCTAGGCCTAGAGGCTCCAACATCCTCATGTTCCAAAAGTATCAATATACAGTTCTATACATGAAGAGGCAAAAATGGCATTTTGCAGTGATCCCTAGTGCCAGAGTCAGAATAAATAGGAAGAAATAGAAATGTTTGGGAAGAAAACAGACCTGCAACTTGCTTAGAAATTTCTTGCTGGGAAGCCCAACTTTTTCAGCAATATTTTGAGGTAATATGTTCAAATGATCCGAAAATACCTTCATTTTTCTGCCCACCTCTGATAAATAGCTTTATATATGTGTGTTTCTAGCACCAAAAATAAAAGTTCAAACCCCATAAACTACGTGACATCTCTCCTGCCTGCCTATAACTGCATCTTTTCTCCATCAGGATGTCTTGATCAGAAGGTCATAAATCACAGCCATTCCCATTACCAGGGGTGATTCTGAGGGGGCTGTGCTAAGGTTTCATCTTAAGGTATTCATTTCTGTAATTCACCACTGCATTATTTACTCTTTTTTCTTTTCTTTTCTTTTTTTTTTTGCTGCAATAATCCACCCCAGGTCAAATATATGTACATATAAACCTGCCTTGGTGCTGTCAAAGAAAAAGAAAGCTATAAAAAAATAGAGAGAGATCTGTGAGGAATGGTAATGGGTGGACAGGAATTTGGTGTTTGTGATGGATTTTGAGGTCTCTGGGTGTTTTGATTTCCTCCTGAGTTGGAGCCAAGCTGTGCTTTTGCAAGCCTGGAGGAGGGAAAAGGTATGGAAAGAAGTGGAAAGCAGGGGCTGTTCCCAAGCATGGAAGGTGGAGAGGAGCAGACGCCCTGCCAGGGTAAACGGGAAAGCCTGTGACAGATGGGACAGGCATGGTGAAGGCATGAAAGCTGAAACCACAGACCTCTCCAAACACAGCAGAAACAGGAAGCCTGCAGAGACGAGCAGGGGCAATCAAGGAAAAGGGAAAAGAGAGACAGATTCTTTTGTTCCAAGGAACACATCTCCAGAAAGCCTGGCCCTGAGCTGCTGCCAAACACTGGGTTGGGCCTGGGCACCAGGGATATGGGCAAGGCAAAGCCTTAAACCAAACTCAGGGGCAACCCAGAGGAGTCACCCAACCAGTGAGGCTGGCCTTTGGGTTGATGGCTGGAAAACAGGATCAAGGGAAGGGTTAGCATCCTTGGATACAGGGGATATTCTAGGGAAGGGACCCCACCCATTGGAGTCGGCACTCGGGTCGCTTGGAAATGCAGAGAGGAGAGTGCTCTGGTTCTGTGCCCTCCTGCAGCTTCCCAAGGCTTTTGGCTGGAACCTGCACAAAACCAAAAACCCCAATAGAGCAAAAGGAAACAAAGAAGTATCACAGAGAGAGGCCAGTGTGTGAGGGAACAAACGGTGTGAGCGAAGCAGCAGGTTTCACAGCAGGGCAGACTGGCCAGATCTTTGCTGGGACCTGAAGCACTGGGGGACCTGGGGACTGGTGTTTTCAGGCACCCACATGTCCCCGAAGTGTGGGAAGGCAAAAGCCTCCCTGGATGCACCAAAGACTCTGCATAGGGTTTGTCCAGCACATGCAGCCACCTCTCCAGGACCTTTTCTCCAAGGATGAAGCAGACAAAGAGTCCTAAGTCCTTTCGCTAAACTTTTCACTTGGTCTGCCTCCCCCAGCTGCTCCAAGCTCTCTCTGCAGAGCCACCTTGCTCAGATAGTACTTTTGTGTGCTAATAAAACACAGCTTTAACCCTTGGGGGTGCCCTGGGAGGAAGGGGAAGCTGCCCTGCCCCGTGCCTCACCCAGCTCCACCTCCTGTTTTGGGATATGGAATTATTTGCCTTCATCTCATCCAACAGCAAAATCCGCAGCCAAGCCAGAGAAGGAGCTCCCAGTGCTGAGACAGAGCAGGACAATGGCAGCTGACATTCAGTGTTGTTAAAAGTGAAGTAAAGCACAGAGGGGGAAATCAACCTGGCTCTCCACTCACCATGAAAGGAACTAAATCAGTTATGAGCTCTGAAAGGAGACCTGGGAGCGGGGGGTTGGCTGTGGATGTCAGCCCAAGGCAGCAGCCAGGAAAGGGCTGCTGGGGGAGGAAGAAAGGATGAAATGGAGAGGGCAGTGCTCCTGCATCAGGCCATGCTGCTGAGTATGGTGCCACTTCAGAGGATTCCTCACAGGGAGGAGATAATTTGGAGAGGTGATGGCAACACAGGAGAGCTGCAGCATCTGGCTGAGCCTGGGTGCCTTGTGGGAATGTGCTGTAGGATTATGGGATGGTTTGGGTTGGAAGGGACCTTCAAGATCATCTAGACCCAACCCCCTGCATGGGCAGGGACACCTCCCACCAGCCCAGGCTGCTCCAAGCCCCATCCAACCTGCCCTTCAACACTGCCAGGGATGGGGCAGCCACAGCTTCCCTGGGCAGCCTGGGCCAGGCTCTCACCACCCTCACACTCCAGAATTCCCTCCTCATGTCTCACCTCACTCTCCCTCTTCCAGTTTTCATCCCTTCCCCCTTGTCCTCTCCCTCCCTGCCCTTGTCCCAAGTCCCTCCCCAGCTTTCCTGGAGCCCCTCTGCCAGTTTTAATCCATCACTGCTTGTCCAAATGCAGCCGTGCCACGGTCTGTGCTATTGTGAAGAACACAGCGGGGACAATCACTCCCCTTGTGACATTTTAGTGTGGCAAGCAAGGCACTCCTGCCCTCCACCTCCCTCCCCTTCCCATCCTCTTTTATCCCAAATTTCCCCTGTCCCCTTGCCAAGCCTGCAGCCCAAAGGAGCAAACCCCCTCGACTGGTCACCCACCCCGTGCCTCATCGGAGGCCGGATGCTCGGGTGAGCACGAGCAGAAGTTCTGTGTGTGTTCAGACAGCACAGAAGCAGGTTGTGGCCGTGGTGCAGCAGGGAGGGGGATGCTCGGGGGTGGCTGTGAAGCTCCCAGCACGTGTGGGAGCTGCAGGAATTGGTGGGAGCTGCTGGTGGGAGCTGCTGGTGGGAGCCGGCGCTCGGCACGCTGCCAGCCCGGAGCAGCGGGATGCAGAGGACCGAGCCCAGGATGAGTCTACATCATGTTCCACTGCAGCAGATTGCCAGTTGTACACATCTCCATGCCTCAAAACCCATGTAATGAGGAGAAGATGTTGAAAGCAACAAAAAACACAGGAAATGTAATAAATGCAAAAGAGAATTACGTGGAAAATACACCAGAGGAGTGTTCTCCTCGCTGTCGAGCTGCTTACAGTCTACTTGCTTCATGAATATTTAGAAACAAGAAGGCTGGCTCCAAATGTCAGTCTAACTGTACACAGTTTTCCTCTCTATAAATATTACATTTTATTCCAAGAGAGAAGAACGCAGAAAAGTAACAGCTTGGACCTCAAAAGCCCCTTTCTCTTGCTCCTCTGAATTGGTTGATTTGGACTGTAAAATGTTCTGGGCTCGGGAATAAAGATACTTTGCTTTCATCTTCTTCTAAGGTTCCCAAATCTGAATGATAGGTTGACCTGGGAAATAAAAGAAGGGGGGGTGTTGTAAATATTTCACCCTCTTTCTCATTCAATGACTAATGCTGGAGTGAAGGGAAACAGAGGGACTGGGACTATGAGAGAGAATATTGTGTGTGAGAAGAGCTCAGGTCTTTGGCACCTGCCAGGTGAAGATTTTGTCCTCGCACACAAATACAGTCTGAAGAGAAAATACACTCCTTTTGCAGAGGATTTGTAAAGAACAGTGTGACACTAGTCCTCTTGTCCTGCTAAATGTGGCGTGCTGTCATTCCTAAAGAGGAGCAAGGAGTTTGGGGCTCAGTCAGCTGACGGGACCTTCGCTGGTCTTGGCTGAAGGAGGAGCTGGAATTTTGATGGGCAATGGGAAGCAAAGCCCTTTGCAGCCTCTGAGCTACCTGGTGCTCGACAGGCACCTCAACCCAGGCAAGATGGGAGTATTCCCAGGGGAAGTAACAGAGGATTCCCCCTCCTCTGCATCAAGGCCACATGTCTGCTGGCTGTTAATGAGATTTACAATCTTCCCCAAGCTCCGTCTGCTTCTAGACCCTGGTGACACACAGTAGCCAGTAGGAAAGAGCTAATAATTCATTGTGAATCACTTATTTGATGAATTCATGGAGTGGGTTTGTTGTTTCTTCCCTGGTTTTTAGACTGCCTGTGAGCACCATAGTGTTTTTCTTAGTCTTCCAACTTGAAATACTTGCTGACTAATTTTTGCAAGGAAATCCTGGCCACACAGAATCACGGAGTTACAGAATGGCAGGGGTTGGAAGGGACCTCTGAAGATGATCTCATCCAACGTCCCTGCTAGGGCAGGATCACTGGCCAATATGCTTCATTTCCAGGCAGTTGCCATGAAAGGGTGAGATTTCCACATGAAGCTCTGTTGAAGAGTAGCTGCCTAGAGGTGGACAGCTTCTCACCCATATCAGTCCTCCTACAGTGAACCTACACACCCCAAGGAAAGAAATACCAATCAAGAATTACTGATCTGGCAGGTCTTTGCTCCAGAAATGGCCTCCAACTTGGCCTTCAGAGAGCTGGGGAAAGGGAACCCACAGCGTGGCAGGCAGGAAGCAGTTGCTGCCCTTGTGAGGTGCTGGGAGCCCACCTGGTGCTGGGGTTTCTGATCAACCTTTTTGGGTGCTCAACCACTTCAGAGAATGAGCCTAAGGACACAAAGGTGCAAACAGCTTAGAGTCTTTCAAACCATCTTGTTTCCTGAAGGCTTCACCAAGAAAAAACACTGGCATCCTCCAAACTTGACCAGGACCAAGCATCTCAAAACTGCCAATGTGACCCTGGGGGCCACTTCAGATCACGTGGGGCAGAGCTCGAGCTCTGCCTTTGCTCCAAACAAAAAAGAAGTTGTTGGCTTTTTTTTGAGACAGTTGTCTAGAGAATGTGCACTGACAAATTCCTAGCGAACGGAAATTGGGATTTTTGTTCTATTTATACTTTTAGCAAATCCACAGAGAACAGAAATGCATTTGAAACACAAAATGGAACGTATTAGCCCGACTAGTGAGGGAGAGTTACATATCCTTCCTGCAGCACTACACAGTAATCCAGCCACAATATTTCAGAACTAATTACTGTACAGCTTCCTAATCCCTAGTAGAGAGAGAAAAAAAAACCACAAACCAACCAAACCCACCCCATATATTTTTGGAAGTTCACGGGAAGCATCTGTTTAAGATGTTGTTAATCCTTCACTCCAGAATCACTGGCTGGATGATAATGAAGCAGCCCCAGCAGAGCTCAGCGTGTTGAGACCTAAACCTCATCTTGGTTAAAGCTGATTATTGTGTACAAAGGAACATAACTCAATCCCTTTTCTTCTTGTAGCACTTTTCCTTCTTTTGGTGAGAATCTGTCATTCCTACTGTGGTTTTCTAGATGGCAGCTGGCAGTAGAAAATGATTGGCTTTAATCTCAAATTTCAAAATCAATACGGTGCAGGTATTATTGATTCTGGCAGCCCAGCAGGACCCTGGGGGTTCCCACCAACCCGAGAGGATTTTGTTTTGATGTTTCTGGCCCTCCTTCAATTAGAATTGCTAAAAAATATCTCCCACCCTCCTCAAAATCAGCAGTGCCAGAATAACTTTGCTCTGCAGCCAGGCAGCAGCGCAGCGGTGTCCTGGCAGAGCCAGGGAGGAAGGTGTCCCCCCAGACCTCAGAGCACAGGGAGGTGACAACATGTCATTGTGTCCCATTCGGTGCCACTGAGAAACACTCAAGGAATTGTCCTGGAAGTGCAGCCAGGTTGGCTCTCCCATCTGAGCTCTGCTTTTTGCCACTCAGCTGCTGAAAGGGCATTTGCAAGCAACCTTCAATCTCAGACTTCCTAACTTTTGACTCCGTGACTTCACTCCTCTTGAACCAGATGGGTTGCTCTGTGATTTAAAAGGGTTTCTTTTTTTCTTTGAAAGGTCTGGATTCAATTCTTCTAATAGCCTCAGTGTTTTCAAGGCCAGCTAAGATCACTCCTGCAGTTTGGTGTGAGTTTGGGATGTAGCCCAGAGCAAACAAAAGAGGAGCTGAGGGGTTTTTATTTTCCTTCTTTCCTTTTTACTCCTATAAATTTTAAAGATTTCAGATTTATGCTTGTGGAGTCTACTTTTTTTTTTTTTTCTTTTTTTTAAATCTTATTAAAGATGGATGAAGAATGGAAGAGATTGCTTGGAGCTGCCTCACTGTGCACTCCAGCACAGCATCTGTCTCTTCCCCCAGACTGCCACCAGCTTGGGACAAATTCCAAGTCTTTCCAGTGCCCAGGTTTTCTCACCTACTGGAGACACCTACACTAGGATTGCATGAGTCACCAGGTCAAGGGGCCTGTCTCTCCCTCCAGCAGCCAGAAAAGCTATGTGACCACCCTAGAGGTGACAGGGAGACCTGAGAGCACCTTCCAGGGCCTGAAGGGGCTCCAGGAAAGCTGGGGAGGGGCTTGGGACAAGGGCAGGGAGGGAGAGGACAAGGGGGGATGGATGAAAACTGGAAGAGGGAGATTGAGGTGAGACATGAGGAGGGAATTCTGGAGTGTGAGGGTGGTGAGAGCCTGGCCCAGGTTGCCCAGGGAAGCTGTGGCTGCCCCATCCCTGGCAGTGTTGAAGGGCAGGTTGGATGGGGCTTGGAGCAGCCTGGGCTGGTGGGAGGTGTCCCTGCCCATGCAGGGGGTTGGAACCTGATGATCTTGAAGGTCCCTTCCAACCCAAACCATCCCATCATTCTACGATATGACAGATGTTAGACTGATGTGTGTCTCACCAAGTTTCATATATTGAAGACTAAGAAGAATCATTTCCTTTTCTCCAAGAGTTGTTTTAAGACACTGCAAAATGAGGTTTTGCAAGAGCTGGTCTTGTGTCTGATCCTGCAGAACAGTTTTGGGGAATGGAGGGGAGACTTTCTTCCTAAATCATGTGGTTTGTTCTGAGGCAGGAGAGACTGTAGAGAGGACAGGGCTTGGACACCAGGCGATGCTGATAATGTCATACAAATGTCTGAAAAACAAGCACAGAACAGAATTTAATGGGGATGAGGGCAAAGTGTTTACACTTGGACAGCACAGGGAGGAGCTCCTACCTACTGACACTACCTGGAAAGGTGTGGGGGGCTTTCATTCCTCAAAACACAGCCCTGGGCCAGCAACTTCCCACTGCTGTGAGCAGGGGTCTGACCCTTCCAAGGGTTTATAACCAGGAGGCAAAACCCCTGGAGCAATGGGGCTGGGTAGGGGATCCATGCACAGCCCCCCAGTGCTTCACCAAGGAGCCCAGAGGGGGGTCCCACGAGTGGTAAGAGATACAGAAAATTCAATATTCAAGGGAAAATTGAGAGAATGGGGCTGCTCAGAGAATGCTAAAGGGAAAACACTCCACGTTATGGGTGTATCTGTTTAGTGTCAGCAAAGAAGAGCAGGTTTTGTTCAGTGGGTCCAGAGAGGAGGACAGGCCAGAAAGTTCTGGGAAAGGAACATTTCTACACTTCTTTAAAAATCCTGAGCCTTAAAGAGCTGCTTGGACATTTCCCAAATATCTCCAGGCTTGTGGCTAAAACTGAAAACTTTGGGAACACCAGAAACAGTCAGAGGTTTCCCTAAATACTGTTATTTTTTTTTTATTATTTCATTTTTACAAAAGAGGCTGGTATTTTGTAGGTTTCCTGACCTTTCTCTTTTGAAAAGGCAAAACAAATCCAAATGATGAAAACTTTGCCTTGTTACACACCGAGATGGGCAACTTTGTTTCCTGCCTTCAACCCAAGCAGCCTTTTGCAGCTAAAATAAACCAAAACAATGCTGGGAGGGGTGTGTGTGTGTATGTGTGTCTTTTTTTTAAATATTATTATTTAACTGTTGAAACCCAAGATGAAATATTTCCACTGGCCCCAGGAGCAGCAACAACAACTGTTTCACATTCTCTGCTGAATAAAATGTGCTCAAGACCCCTGCTGTCCCAGCCTGGGGAGGGGTGGAGGGGGAGAAGAAGGAGTCTGGATCCATCTGGGGGTTGAAGAGCTGCTCCCTGCCATAATTCCTCACCTGATAGAAATTGGAAAACCTGTTGCCTCGCAACTTGGTGTGTCCTGGAGTTAGTCTGAGCAGTGTCTTGAGAGATTCTGGAAGGCCTGTAGGCACTTTCTTGGTGAGAGAAGCCACTGCAGGTGGATGGTAAAGGTTCTCTCGCCTCTCAGAGCTCTTTCAGCAAGGAGGTTTTTGGATGTCATGGCACTGAGAGGACACTTTACTGTTCACAATGGAGTGCAGAGTCTGCCTCCGAGTAAAAGTCCTCCGAAAGCCCTGAGCTCTGGAGAGGTAAAAGATCTGGGAAATCATCACTTCGCATCTTACTCAATCATCAGATGACACTGGAGCTCTTCAGGCTTGGCAGAGAACAAAACACATTGCCTGAGAAGAGGCAAAAAGATAACAAACAGTTCCCTTTTAGAAGCTGAACAATAAAGACTGCTCATACATCATTTGAATTTCTTGCCTAATGAAATTGGACACAGCCTGAAATCCCCCACAAGCCAAGAGCTAATTCATCTCTGCATTTGCAAGGCGTGTTATCAATTACTGGCTGGAGATGTAATGATTTCCATAGCTAGTTCTCATTCTGATACAAGTGGCTTTGAGGATTTATTGACGATGAGCCTATAAAAAAGTCAATTCAGAAATGTACACGGAATCCAGCTCTGCAGTGTAGATGCAGCTATTGGGTCTTTGAAGCACAGGCAGATAAATATCTGCTGCTTCTCATCAGCAAACTTTCAAGGCAACCTGAATTTAAGAGTTGCTCTGGAGTTCTCTGTATCTCCTGGAGGCCTGTGTGAGGATCAGCAGGTACAGGGTGTGATGCAGGAGTGTGATCATCCTCTCTTACTTGGGCTGGAAGTCAGAAGAGTCCACAGCACCTCTTGTGGATCTAATATTTGTGAGTCTCCGGGGTAATATGATCATTATCAACATGTTTTTAACGAGGGCATGACCTTAGGTTGCTCCCCAGCTGTGCTCTCAGAAACAGGTGGATTGTCTAAGCTGAAACACCTCAATATTACCCCTACCTGCTGGAGGCAGCCAGAGCAGCAGCTTCTGTCTGAATATGTGGTTCTCCAGACCAAAATTAAGCGACTGAATTGGTGGTCTTACCACAGGGAGCCCTGTAATAGTGGTGAGACATGTTGTCCCTCCCTCCTGCCATGCTCCATGCTAGACATAGAATCATGGAATGGTTTGGGTTGGAAGGGACCTTGAAGATCATCCAGCTCCAACCCCCTGCATGGGCAGGGACACCTCCCAGCAGCCCAGGCTGCTCCAAGCCCCATCCAACCTGCCCTTCAACACTGCCAGGGATGGGGCAGCCACAGCTTCCCTGGGCAACCTGGGCCAGGCTCTCACCACCCTCACAGCCCAGAATTCCCTCCTCATGTCTCACCTCCATCTCCCTCTTCCAGTTTTCATCCATCCCCCTTGTCCTCTCCCTCCCTGCCCTTGTCCCAAGCCCCTCCCCAGCTTTCCTGGAGCCCCTTCAGGCACTGGAAGCTGCTCTAAGGTCTCCCTGGAGCCTTCTCTTCTCCAGGCTGAACACCCCAACTCTCCCAGCCTGGCTCCAGAGCAGAGCTGCTCCAGTCCTCAGATCATCTCTGTGGCCTCAAGCTCCATGTCCTTCTTGTGTTGGGGGCTCCAGAGCTGGACACAGTGCTCCAGGAGGGGTCTCATGAGAACGTGTTAGATTTGCCTCCCATTTTCAACTAGAGGGAAGGCCATTAATGACAAGACTTACTCTTGCTCCTGGCAAGCAGAAGGATCATTATTCAAGAGGTTTCTCTGATGGTGCTGGGAGCACTGGTGCCCCAGCAGGGCTGGTTATCCAGGACTGGAACCCAGTACCCAGCCCTGCCCCACGCATGTCCCATCCCATCAGGCATGGGATGCCATGGATCACCAGGCTCTGTGGGACCTTCCAGCAGGGTAAACACCCCGAGTAGAAACTCCAAGGAAACCAGGGGTGCAGAAGCTCCCATGGGTAGCTCCGGTGGGCTCCTGCTAAAGCAACCAAATGCTGATTTAATTACAAGAAGAGTTTGATTGCATTTTCTAAACGACCTGACCCCCCGGCGTCCCCGTGCCCGCGCACGGCAGCAGGCGCTTCCCCTCTTCCTCATTGCAGCTTGTAAAACTGGCTTCACATTTTCTTAATAGAGGAAATTTATAGGGCCAGAGCTCCAATCATTACAAACCGAGCAGAGCACACAAACGCGAGGAGTAAACCAGTGCCTTGCAAATCACTCAGTGTCAATAACCCCCGTTGTTAGTTGTAGCCAGCGAAGGAAATTGGACTTTTTAATATGTAACACATTAACCTCAGAGTCTGCCTAAGTGGAGCTGGGCTTTTAATGTGTTGACATATTCACACAAGTGCTCTTTCTCTAATTCCCCCAGCCTTAACATAACAATAGTACTGTTAAATCATTAGCAGACCTTTAAAGAAATATTAATTCTCCCTAATAAAAGGCTGAGGAAGGCTCCGTGCTGCTGCCTGGTCACACTGGATGTGCTCTGTCCACCTGGTCACACCTGCCACTGCTTGGGCTTCAGAGCTATGGAAAGCAGACATGGAGAGGTGATTATCTGGGCTAGGAGAGGTGCAAACTTCTCAGCAGTCATTTCAGGAATCATAGAATCCCAGACTGCTTTGGGTTGGAAGGGACCTTCAAGATCATCCAGATCCAACCCCCTGCATGGGCAGGGACACCTCCCACCAGCCCAGGCTGCTCCAAGCCCCATCCAACCTGCCCTTCAACACTGCCAGGGATGGGGCAGCCACAGCTTCCCTGGGCAACCTGGGCCAGGCTCTCACCACCCTCACACTCCAGAATTTCCTCCTCATGTCCAACCTCAGTATCCCCTCTTCCATCCCCCTTGCCTTCTCACTACAAGCCCTTGTAAAAGAAAGGAGTTTGAACAGGTGAAGATCAGAGAGGGCAGGACAGCTAAATTCCTACTCTTCCAGTGTTTTTTCTCTGATGATGCAGTTTCTTACCAGTGTGGAGGAGCTGTGGTCAAAGTGGTGCTCCTGATGCCTTCTCCACAACACCAGATGAGCTCCTGAGGGTGCTGACCATGCCCTACACCCCAAGTCCCCTGGCTCTGCAGCCAGCACCAAGTGCCCCTTGAAGAGCTTCTCAGAGTCCCAGGAGGGGAAGTCTGGGATTCAGGCAGGCTCTGTTGCAGCTCCACGGAGCTCAGCAGAGCAAGACATGGCTCTGGATGGAGTAGGACATAAAGCTGATGCCACATGAACTGGATACTCAAGGAACGAAGACCGGAAAATTGCTGTCCATAATTACAGTGGAGAAGTGGCCAGTGGTCAGATCTGTTCATCATCCCCCCTCCCGTGGCTCTTGTTATTTTGATGCATTTTCTTCTGGTTTAATATGGTGGCTTTATGGGCAGAATGTGCTCAGGATGGTGCATAATGGGACCAACTGTGCAGAAATGTCATGCATGCGAAATCTATGCAAAGCCCCTGCTATGCTTTTGCCTGAATCAATTTAAAGAAGACGCTCCATAAAACAGGATAAAGCCAGATTAAGTGCATACAAATGAGGCAGCCCAGGCAAGGCTTTCAGGATTTGTTGGAGGCAGGTGGAATACAAATGGAGAGAGGGAGATTGCACCCATGCATGTGCAAAACACGCTCGACAGCCGCAGCCGCAGAGGCTGGAGGTGAGAGAAACGGCCTACGAGGAGAAGTCCCCTCTGCAGAGGAGACCTGAAGACAGAGAGGACAATATGCCAGACACGAGGCACATCTTCCCAGCTACGTGGCCTCCAGTTTTCCAGTCACATCCGTGGAGAGCAGCACAGCAAAGCCTGTGGCAGCTTCAGGAGAAACAGAGGCACTAAATGAAGCCAGCGGAGGGAAAAGCCTCTCAGCGTTGCTGCCCCCACGTTATTTGCTTTGCTTGTGCATGGGGTTGATATTCTCCTGTCCTTTCCAGTCTTCCAGCTGCTGCTGCTTTTCCTCCTGCCAGTGCAGAACAGGCTCCACAGGCTGGAGATGCCACACGTGGCAAGGCTGCTCTGCAAAATCCACTGTGAAGTAAAGGGAGCAGATCGGGAACTTCTGCTCTCGTAACCGGAGGAGGAGGGAAGAGCCTTGGAAACTGAGGAGAGGAAATACTTTTTTTTTTCATCCAATTAGCTGCTGGAAATCATCACCAGAAGATTTCGCTGAGGCTGGAAGCTTGGCAGGCTTCAAAAAAGGAGTGGGACACTGATCTCAGGGGGCCAGCACACCTAGTGAGAGGGCTTGAGGAGAGCATGGCAGGCTACGTGGTTCACACACTGATCTCAGGGAGGGGGTTTTTGGTTTGGCTTCCTGAAAGATTGTGGCCAACTGAAGCACACCACAGGTTTCTAAGTCCATGTGGCAGCCTTTTGGTTCTTTCCCTGTCTAATGACTGGTGCATCTTCCGGCCATGTCCCACCAAGGGCTATGGAACACAAAGATAACTCATTTTCCAGCTGAGTTGTGAAATTATCAGTGGTCAGGCAGAGATGCAGATGCTCTTCCAGAGTGTATCCTGTGAATAACCCAGTTTGTACCTGCCTGGATCATCATCATCATTGAATGGTTTAGCTTGGAAGGGACCTTCAAGATCATCCAGATCCAACCCCCTGCATGGGCAGGGACACCTCCCACCAGCCCAGGTTGCTCCAAGCCCCATCCAACCTGCCCTTCAACACTGCCAGGGATGGGGCAGCCACAGCTTCCCTGGGCAACCTGGGCCAGGCTCTCACCACCCTCACACTCCAGAATTCCCTCCTCATGTCTCACCTCCATCTCCCCTCTTCCAGTTTTCATCCATCCCCCTTGTCCTCTCCCTCCCTGCCCTTGTCCCAAGTCCCTCCCCAGCTTTCCTGCAGGACACAACCAGTGCTAAATCAGAAGGCAGACCCTCTGGCACAGGAGCCTGGCAGCTGCAGGACTCATGGAAACATCAATGCTTTCCATGGGCGTGTTGGGAAAAGAAAATGACCTGAGGCTGCTGGGCAGAAACTGCCTTGGAAACAGAGCTGAAGGTTTCCAAGCTTTGGGCTTGGAATCAGGAGGAAAAACCCATGCAAGGAGAAGGTGCTGCTGGATTTCATGCATGTCCCTAGGAAGTACAGGCTAGTGGAGACGAGGGACTACTCCACATGGCACAGAAATCCATCTGCTGTTTTGTTTGGGGGCATATTTTAGAGAAAATTTATTCTGCATCTATTTAGACAATCCTAAATATTTCATTGGCGCTGTTTAATATATTCCCACAACTTCAAGCCAAGCATATGGCCCTAGGAGGAAAAGAGGAATTGAAAGTAGCAACTATCAAACTCTGAAAATTAGCTGCAGTCCTCTTTCAACAACAACAAAAACATGACCATTTAATACCAATTATTCCAGAAGTTAAGGGAATACAGAAACTTTTATATCTGGCGAGTCTGGACTTATTTTCTGCTGGGAGGTTCATAGAATCATAAAATCCAAGGCTGGTTTGGGTTGGAAGGGACCTTCAAGATCATCCAGCTCCAACCCCCTGCATGGGCAGGGACACCTCCCACCAGCCCAGGCTGCTCCAAGCCCCATCCAACCTGCCCTTCAACACTGCCAGGGATGGGGCAGCCACAGCTTCCCTGGGCAACCTGGGCCAGGCTCTCCCCACCCTCACACTCCAGAATTCCCTCCTCATGTCTCACCTCAATCTCCCTCTGCCAGTTTTCATCCATCCCCCCCTTGTCCTCTCCCTCCCTGCCCTTGTCCCAAGCCCCTCCCCAGCTTTCCTGGAGCCCCTTCAGGCACTGGAAGCTGCTCTCAGGTCTCCCTGGAGCCTTCTCTTCTCCAGGCTGAACACCCCAGCTCTCCCAGCCTGGCTCCAGAGCAGAGCTGCTCCAGCCCTTGCATCATCTCTGTGGCCTCCTCTGGACTCTCTCCAGGAGCTCCATGTCCTTCTGGTGTTGTTCATAGGTGGGATGGGTAGCTCACCCATCTTCCAGGCATGAAGGTCTGCCCTCAGCTGGTCTTGGGAGTAGCTCACACACAAACACAGACACACACACACAAAAGAGTTTTTCAAGAATCTTTGCTTTCTCTGTCTTTTCTCCTTACAGACCAGGATGTCTCCAGTCTGCCTCTGCTTTCCCCTGCCCCATGAGGATTCCTGTCCTTCCCAGCTCTCCTCCTCCTGCTCCACCAAGGCAGACTGTTTCTCAGTGCTATCTCTTTTAACTTGGTTAGAGGCACTGAACATAATGCTAGCAGAAATGTTTTCACTGAAATGTTATTTTCCCCTCTTCCCCTCCTCCCAAAAAGAAAGGCTTTTTAGAGAGACTTGGATTGCACTTGATGAACTGTTTCCTTGCCAAAACCTTTTTTTTTTTTAAAGAAAGAAAGAGAAGGGAGAGGCAGGGATGGGTTTTGCACGTGCAAAAAGTATTGTTGCAGGAATTTCTTCCTGTGACACGGTTCCCTTAGGAAATACCTTCCATTTTCTTTCCATGCTTTCATTGCTCAGCCTGTCAGAAAGAACATTTCTTTCTTTAAAACCTGATCCAGATTGGAATGCAACTGCAAGGTCATCCTTGGTCCTCTGTGCTGCTCAGGCTGCATCCCCTCCTGGTACAGTGATGCCTGAGCCCTGGAATTGTGCTGCATCTTTGCAAAAGCAGAGAAGGACTCTGGGATTCCTCAAGAGAGAGCATGTGAAACAAACTGAAAAGAACAAATATTACACTTGATCTTAGAGCAAAGGCTGAGAGGTCATGTTAGGGGTGAACCTGCTGGAAAGCAGCTCTGAGGAGAAGAATCTTGGAGTCTTGATAGACAGTAAATGATCCATGAGCCAGCAGTGTGTCCTTGTGGCCAAGAGGGCCAGTGGAATCCTGGGGTGCATGAGGAAGAGTGTGGCCAGTAGGTGGAGAGAGGTCATTCTACCCCCTGCTCTGCCCTGGTGAGGCCACAGCTGGAATATTGTGTCCAGTTCTGGGCTCCCCAGTTCAAGAGGGACAGGAAACTGCTGGAGAGAGTCCAGGGGAGGGTGATGAAGATGACAGGGGGGTTGGAGCATCTCCCTGATGAGGAAAGGCTGGGAGAGCTGGGGCTGCTCAGCCTGGAGAGGAGGAGGCTGAGGGGAGACCTTGTTCATGCCTGTAGGTGTCTCAGGGTGGGTGCAGGAGGATGGAGCCAGACCCTGCTCAGCAGTGCCCAGGGACAGGACGAGGGGCAACGGGCACAGGCTGGAACATGGGAAGTGCCCCTGAAAGATGAGGAGAAACTTCTTGCCTGTGAGGGTGACAGAGCCCTGGGACAGGCTGCCCAGGGAGGCTGTGGAGTCTCCATCCCTGGAGACATTCAAACCCACCTGGATGTGTTCCTGTGGGATCTGCTCTGGGTGACCCTGCTCTGGCAGGGGGGTTGGGCTGGATGATCTCTAGAGGTCCCTTCCAACCCTGACAGTTCTGTGTTCTGTGAAAAACAGAACATGTGAAAGCCACGCAGAAAAGAAATTCTTTTTCCCTGGATTTTGTGAGGACCCAGCAGGACTTGAGAACACACATCAGGTGAGACGTCCCCACAGAACTGGAACCAGAATGGTGCATCAAATCAGTCCAGCCCTGTCAGGACATCCCTTGAGCCAAACACCACATGAAGTAACGACTGTGAAGGGAAGAAGCAGACATCCCATGCAAGACATTCCACAGGACTTTATACATCCCTAAGGACAGATAATTAAGAGCTTTCCTACCAGCCTTGTGAACTGCTGTGCTGCCAGACAGCCAAACCAAAGGACAGCTTCCATGTCCTACACCACGTTTCTCACTTGCTGGCAGTCCCTGGTGGCCAATTCCAGCCCCTAGCCAGCTTAAAATTAGGATGATGGATTCATTAGAGTTGATAAGGCACAAGGGATTGGGGCCTGTAAAATTCCTGTGGTTCTCTGGTGACCCCAGGATCCTGGTGAAAAGCTGCCAGTCTCTTTATAAAGGTTCTGCTCCTGCTTCCACCCCAGGGAAGGGTATTTAGGCACCACAGGAATGGCTGAAGAGGAGGTTAATGTTATGGGAGCCCCTGGAGCCTGTCTGAGTGCTTCATGGCAGCAGCAAGGAACAGAGTAATGAGACACTTCAGTTTCAAGGGGTTGAACAGAGGAACACATGAGGGATGCCTCATAAATTGCACCTTACCAGCCAGAAATCGGTGCCTAGAAGATGACAAGTGGGTCTAAGTTCACTCAGAGAGTCAGGCTGGGCCCAAACCTGGCTCTTCAGAGTAAGGATGTGTTGCTTCCACTGCCACAATTTCCTCTCCTCCTCCAATAGCTCAGACCTGGGAAAGACAAAGGTACTGACTGGCCATTGCTTGGGTCCTAGTGAGAATGGACCCATCACCTCCAAGCTGTGAGCCTCATGAGGAGGAAACTCCTATTCTCCCCATCCCTAACACATGGGTTTTCTATTTGCTATTTCCCCCTTCTTTAAATTGCATTTATTTAAATGGAAACATCTAAATCAAGCTGCTGTGGCCTCTGTTTGGCTAATGGAGAGTGTCACTGTCCTGCCCTGAAGGTGATGGAAAACTCCACCTTAGAGCTGGGGACAACTGGAGCAGGACACCCCAGGCAAGGAGCCTGGAGTGAATTATAAAATCAGACTGGTTTGGGTTGGAAGGGGTCTTCAAGATCATCCAGTCCCAACCCCCTGCATGGGCAGGGACACCTCCCACCAGCCCAGGCTGCTCCAAGCCCCATCCAACCTGCCCTTCAACACTGCCAGGGATGGGGCAGCCACAGCTTCCCTGGGCAACCTGGGCCAGGCTCTCACCACCCTCACACTCCAGAATTCCCTCCTCATGTCTCACCTCAATCTCCATCTTCCAGTTTTCATCCATCCCCCTTGTCCTCTCCCTCCCTGCCCTTGTCCCAAGCCCCTCCCCAGCTTTCCTGGAGCCCCTTCAGGCACTGGAAGGTGCTCTAAGGTCTCCCTGGAGCCTTCTCTTCTCCAGGCTGAACACCCCAACTCTCCCAGCCTGGCTCCAGAGCAGAGCTGCTCCAGCCCTTGGATCATCTCTGTGGCCTCCTCTGGCCTCTCTCCAGGAGCTCCATGTCCTTCTGATGTTGGGGTCTCCCCAGAACTGGACACAGTTCTCCAGGTGGGATTTCAAAAGAGCCAAGTAAAAGGGGAGAAGTGTCTCCAGTCCTGCTTGTGGCAACCTGACCAACCTCTGTGGAAGAACATAAACCATTTCAAGAGCTGCATGCAGGGCAGGGAAACCTTATTTCCTGCCTGCAGCACCAGCTGCCTCGTGCTCTTTTGTATGCTGCTCATTTGCAAAGTCATCCTTGGTCATTTATTTAGAAATCTGCTGAGGAACAGATGCTCTGAAAAGAAACCTGGCAGATCCTCTGTGGGGCCCCTTTTGGCTGTGTGCAAGGGTTTTTTGGCAACCAGAAGGAGGAAGAGGTGAAGGTGACAGGAGTTCTGTGGGTCCTGGTAGTTTTGTGCAAAGAAAAGACATAACAAGCCCCGTGCACTGTTGCTACTGGAGCTGGAGCTTTGCTCAGGGGTCAGGGTTGGAGATTAAGTCCAGCCAAGTGCAACTCCTTTGGGGAACATCCTGCAGTGAACTTAATAAGTTTTCTGCTGCCTGCCTGTGTGCAACTGTCTTCTTCTTGCCCAGGTGGCACTACCTCCTGCTCTGCTGTACAGACATTGCAGGTCAAACAGGCCAGTGAAGATCAGGGCTTGGTGTCCAGGACCTACCCAGTAACACCTGCTTCACAAACAGGCTCCTGAGGGCTCAGAAAAAGTTGCTTTGAAAGGAGAGGAGACAGGATTTCTCCTGTGAGAAAGGAAAGTACTTTGCAGGAAGGCAGGAGCAGTGTGTAGGAGGACCAACCACCCATGGCAGGGCTGAGGACCAACCACCCATGGCAGGGCTGAGAACCTCAGTTACCCAACTGGGCAAGAGGAAGTTCCAGTGAAAACCCCAAGCAGGGAGGACCCTGTTCCTTAAATGTCCAAAAGCACTTTTCTATCTTCAACCTGGCTGGGCTGAAGTTTGGTTTGGAAGGACCTAACTCCATGTGTGTGCTCTCCACCAGCTGGAGCAATGTCTCTCACTGCTCCTGAGTAGCAATGAACCATTAAAATGCAAGGAAGCATTAAAACCCATGAGGTTTTCGACAAGAAACAGAGAGAAAAAGAAAAGGCCTGCCAAGGTGGACGGGGAGATGGGTCTGTGAAGGTCCCAAGCAGTTCAAATTATGTTCCCAGCCTTGGCTAAATCATGAAACCAGCAGTGAGCCAAGACTGGGCTGGGAGATGCTGGCCCCTAGTCCAAGGCCATGGCTACGGATGAGGTTGGGTCAGCAGAGGGTGGTCTGCACAGCTTTGGAAAATGCCCTAGTGACCTGCTGCATCCCTCTGTGTGGGAAAGAGATGCAGGGAGGGGGGTCCCTGCTATCTCCAGCACCTTTCATGAGCACAGTGGTCAGCAGACCCCTTTCCTTTTGTTCAGTCTGGAGAGGAGAAGGCTCCAGGGAGACCTGAGAGCAGCTTCCAGTGCCTGAAGGGGCTCCAGGAAAGCTGGGGAGGGGCTTGGGACAAGGGCAGGGAGGGATGGGATGAGGAGCAAAATACCTAAACTAGAGCAGGGCAGATTCAGGCTGGGTATCAGGAAGAAGCTCTTGACACTGAGGGTGGTGAAGCTCTGGAACAGGCTGCCCAGAGAGGTGGTGGAGGCCCCATCCCTGGAGACATTCCAGGTCAGGCTTGAGGAGGCTCTGAGCAACCAGATCTAGTTAAAAAGCTCCCTGTGCACTGCAGGGGGACTGGAGTAGATGACCTTTAAAGGTCCCTTCCAACCCCACACATGCCATGATTCTGTGATCCCAGCACATAAGGCAGCACCTCCCACCTCCTTGCCTCTCTGAACCTTTCTGCAGGCCCAGCGTGCTCCAACCCCACCACCAGACCCCAGCATGCTCCTGGAAGCACAGCTGGAAAGGGCTGCAACACCCCCTCTGAAAGCCACCCAAAATTCGGGCGGGAGCAAGGGGGGGTTAGGGAAGCACTGAGGCAAAGCAGATAAAGATTTGCAGCAACAAAGGAGCTGCTTTTTCTGTTCTGATTTGTTTTGTTCCCCGAAACAAAGGAGAGACTGAAAAGCGCCTGTTTAATTTGTGAATTTCACAGCCTGGGCTCCCACATGAGAGGGGGGAAGAAGCAACAAAAAGCCCAACAACAAGCATGGAAAGAGCCCCAAGTATTAATGGCAGCTGATCAATAACTAATCCACAGTGTTCCAGTTACCAACTTGATGGAGAAAATTCACGGTGCTTAAGTAATTCCAACTAATCTTAATGAATGCCTCCATGCCTGCAGAGCTGTGTGAAATTTATAGAAAAATGTCATTTTCGGCTCTCTGAGTATTTTTTTTTTCCCCTCACAGTCATCAAAGGAGCATAAAAAATGCTCTTAGAAATCTGCTATCTCTCTCTGCCAGACGAGGGCTTCAAAAGGCAAGCACTCATTTTTTTTTTGGTCATAAGCAGGGGAGATGATGAATACATTATCTAGTTAACATTAAAAAAAAAATCAAAACACCCCATTTTACATTCTTACTTCTTTATCCCGTGCCCCTGCCCCCTTTGTGTGCCTCACCCTCTTCCCTGCTGAAGAAAATAATGCCAAGTCGACGAATCAGCTACAAGTAGAAAACGTTGATACATATTTGTGTTCCGTTTTTGTTTGGTGCTACTTGGAAAAAAGCCAAAGGGAAAGATCAGTCTGGTGGTTTTAAGCCTTCTCTGTCTTCTTCTGGTCAAAGCTGCTGAGTTGCTGTTAGGTTTCTGAGCAGCCTGCAGGAGAGGTGCCTCTGCTAACTTGCCACCAAGGAGGAAGTCGGTGGGGGTAGCAGAAGTTCTGGCAGTGAGAAGAGTGAACTTCTGTAAAGACAGAAAGGAGAGATGTAGAGGCAGAGAGGGCTGGGAATGTTCCAGTGGAAGTTTATTTTTCCCTGGAAAGAATAAGGTGGAGACTTGGTATGGAAAGCCTTGCTCTGGCATGGCCACGAGCTCCGGGGGGATGAGGGGGACAGTCCCTGCTGCCCAGACTCAGGTCCCCTGATCTGGAGGAATGCCCCAGTCCTGGATCCCTGTGACACTGTGGGATGAAAGCTCCCACACCCTGTGCAGCTGAGGAACCACTATGGATGGTGTGGCCCTGGGACTAGAGATACCCAATAGTATTTGGAGATGGGCAAGGGAGACATCACCTATCCATCTTATCCAACTCTTCAGATCACTCCAACTCTTCAGGTCTCACTCACTTACAGCCTGAGACAGGCAGAAAAGAAATATTCAGCATAATTAGTTTTATCATCATAGAGTCACAGGCTGGTTTGGGTTGGAAGGGGCCTTGAAGATCATCCAGTCTCAACCCCCTGCATGGGCAGGGACACCTCCCACCAGCCCAGGTTGCTCCAAGCCCCATCCAACCTGCCCTTCAACACTGCCAGGGATGGGGCAGCCACAGCTTCCCTGGGCAACCTGGGCCAGGCTCTCCCCACCCTCACACTCCAGAATTCCCTCCTGATGTCCAACCTCAATCTCCCTCTTCCAGTTTTCATCCATCCCCCCTTGTCCTGTCACTACAAGCCCTTTTCCAAAGCCCCTCCCCTAATTCCAGCAAGTCCATCCTGCCACTTGAGAAACCAGTTTCACCTCACCAGTAAGGCTGCCTGTTCTCAGTGGGCAGTTGTGTCCATGTAACTCTTATTACTTAATTAAAATGCCTCACATCAAAAGGGTCTCTTTTTCTCCTCCATTTCCCTCAGGGTCCAGCTATGACTTTGTCATAAATTGATGTACAAAGTATGAACAGGATGATTATTTTTGTGTGTATATATATATATATATATAACACAACTTCAGCAATCACTGTAGCTCATAACTAGGCATGCTGGGTTTTTATTAATTTAACAGTGTTATTCCCCTTATGAAATATTCATCCCATAGGATTTCTGTGCACATGAAGGTTTTGAAGAAATTGATCTGCAATGCAGTTACTCCTTTAAAAGAGTGATTTCTTTATTATCTCTGCCTTTCAGTGATACTGTATATACCAACGGTGACTGATGAAGTGTGCAATCAATCTCACCAGAGCAAACAGATGTGCTTTTAATTGTGGGTGAGTTCATTGGGAGGGAAGGGGGCCTTTGGAAAGCCCAGCAGGTTGGCTGCTTTGCCACACACGGCTTTGCCAGCTCCTCCTCTGCTCCCCTGGCAAGCCCTTGGCCTCCCCAGCCCGTGGAGATGCCTTCACCCTGCCTGGTGTCCCCAGGCTTGCCAGCTGGGCTGGGACACCCTTGTTCCATCAAGGCTGTTCCCTGAGAGGGTCTGGTGGGTGTGAGGAGCTGTGCAGGGAGACAGAACTGCTCGTGGGCCTCGAGTCAGCAGAGGAATTGAGCACATGCTTTTCTTTCAGCACAACCTGAGCCCTCCTGACTTGGGCTTCGTTGTCATCTCCCCCCATTTCCATCCTGTTTGAAAACAACTCCTGTGCTGTTTTACATGCAACCACTGGGGAACGTGGCCATGTCCTGGCTCGGGTTGGTCACAATGGCTGGTTCCCAGCCTGCTGCAAGTATTGTCCCCTCCCTGGCAGTGTTGAAGGGCAGGTTGGATGGGGCTTGGAGCAACCTGGGCTGGTGGGAGGTGTCCCTGCCCATGCAGGGGGTTGGATCTGGGTGATCTTGAAGGTCCCTCCCAACCCAAACCAGTCTGGGATTCTATGAGATGAACTGTTTCCAGCAGTGCTGAGACCCCAGCAGAGGTCCTGTAAGGCAAATGAGGCTTGAGTAATGACAGAGCAGAACTTAAAGGCCATGCAAAGGGGAGAGAGGGGAGGTATTTTGACACCCTTCACAGAGAGACCCTTGCGAGGGCTGACACAGCAAGGCACTGGACTAACCAGCCACCTGATCGGGCTCACAAGGAAAGCACTAGTTCTGCTCCAGGCAGCCCAGCATTTCACTTTTAGCCCACATCTGATCCTCACCAGGTGAGGCCGTGCTCATGAATGGTGCAACCATCAGATGCTTTTGGCATAAACAGGGAGGCCAAGCCAAGCTCCCACCCACTGTTCCCCTCACAGGGTGCTGCTAACACCCTGCTCCTGGCCATGCCAGCAGACCCCTCAGCCTGCACACACAACAGTTCCCAAGTGCCTTCCCACCTCCTCCTCTTCCTCCTTTCATCCTGCTCTTCTGGTCCCCCACTCCCTCTCCTTGCCCAGAGACACTTGGAATTGATATTGCCAAGCCCCAGAGGAGCTTGGTGCAGGGTTGGCTGGTCATTGCAGGGACTTCTGGAGGGACACCGAGTGGCAGGTGCTGTTGAGGCCATGTCAGCCTGGTCACTGCTCAGTCTTGCAGTGTCCCCTGGTGTTTGACAACATCAGCTCCAAGCAGCTGAAGCTGCAGTGCTCATCACGGGGTTTATTTGCACAGGAACAAACAGACAACTAAACCAGTGTGAGTTAGACCTTCACCACAGGAGCCACTGTGTCCCCAGAGACGTCCCTGGTAACACTCTGCTCCCAAGAAGGGCCCTGAATGATCATTTTCAGAACAAGCCTTCTCAGAACTGATATAAAAAAACTACATGAGGCTACACAGAAATGCCCACGGGGGAAGAACTGGAAGAATTTGCCATTCAACTTGGTCTCCAGCAGACACGAGGTGGTGTGACCAAGCTGTGCCTGTTCCTGTTCTCCTCCCCACAGGAACTCTGAAAGGCTGAATTCATCCACATGTGAAGGGGTCATAATTCAGCTCCTTCAAGCCTGGCAAGAAGCCCTGCAGAAAATATTAGTGGCTCTTCGTGCATTCACCTGTTTCTACACTGGGCATAAAATCTCCAGTGAGAAGTGAGAAACAGAGGGAAATGCTGAGGAACCAGTGGTGGAGCAGAAGCACAGCTGGTTTGAAAGGTCTAGTGAGTAAGGACCCATAGAAAATTAGGTTTCATTAGCTCCCTATTTTCTTTTCTGGATGGCCTGACACTCTCTAGGAGCAATCCAGGCTGAATGGCATGGGCTGGGAAACTGATTGGAAAAAAAAACCCCACAACCCAATTACTATCTAGACAGGAAAAAAAACCTGTGAGGTATTCAAAGGAACTGCTTAAAGACAGGGGAGTTCTATCCAGCAAAATGATTTAATAGAGAAATGCCATCCTTGAAATCAATGAAACGGAAAATCCCTCTGACTACAAAAGAAATTGAGGACATTTGTTACCCACTAACACCATGTTGGGGTATTGATGGGAGCTGCAGAGCTGGAGCCAGCTGGATGCAGCAGTGCTGCTTGACCTGTGCTCAGTGGAGATGTGGTAGCAGCTCTGCCAGGCAAAGCCCCAGGATGGAGGAAGCAGCCTGCTGAACCCCCCAGACCAGCTCCTTGGGGTGCCCTGAGCTGTGCTATAACTCCTCTGTACTGTGTCCAGCCCTGGGACACTCAACACAAGAGGGACATGGATCTGATGGAACTAGTCCAGAGAAGAGCCACAAAAATGATCTGAGGACTGGAGCAGCTCTCCTTCCAGGCCAGGCTGGGAGAGTTGGGGTGTTCAGCCTGGAGAAGAGAAGGCTCCAGGGAGACCTTAGAGCACCTTCCAGTGCCTGAAGGGGCTCCAGGAAAGCTGGGGAGGGGCTTGGGACAAGGGCAGGGAGGGAGAAGATGAGGAGCAAAGAACCTAAACTAGAGCAGGGTAGATTCAGACTGGATATCAGGAAGAAGCTCTTGACACTGAGGGTGGTGAAGCTCTGGCACAGGCTGCCCAGGGGGGATGGTGGAGGCCCCATCCCTGGAGACATTCCAGGTCAGGCTTGACAAGGCTCTGAGCAACCTGATCTCATTAAAAAGCCCCCTGTGCACTGCAGAGGGACTGGAGTAGATGACCTTTAAAGGTCCCTTCCAACCCCACACATGCCATGACTCCCTCTGCTTTCTGCAGCAAAGCTCAGCAGTGCCACACTGAGCACAACTCCCGTTCCCAGGCTCACGGGCACACGCCCACAGAGCTCACCAGAACCGTGGTTTACTCATCTGTGGGTCTGAGCCCTGGGAAGAAAACCCTGTGGATGTGCCCAGGAATCTGAGCCAACGGGCTGTGATGCAGCAGAGGTTGTGGAGCTCACCCTGTTCAGGGTGAGATGAGGCAGGAGGCCTGGCAGGGTCTGTTGGCTCAGACCTGCAGGACCCTTCCCATGCCAGGGAAGAAGAGCAACACGAGGAGCTGCCATGAGGAGCAGCACCTTGTGTTTCTGCATTGTCAGCCAAAGGACTTTAGTGCAGGAGCATCCCAAACTCCCAGTGGAAGCAACATACTTGTGTGCAGCTCCATGTGGATGCATACACACACTGCTCTGGTGGTTTAACCAGCCCCTGTACACTTCAGACCGAAAACCTCCAAACCAGATTCCTCGGATTTGCTGTAAGATTTGTTGATCTTTGCCTCCATGGAGAATCGACCTAAATTCATATGAGATTCTCCAGAGCTTTGACATCATCATCATCATCAAAATCCAGATGAATTGTGTTGTTATTGAGCATAACTCCCTGACCTCAGCACTTCCCATACCTGCGACCTGTGAGGCAGGATTGTGTTTAGAGAGCATGCCTGAGGATTTTGCTGTTCAGAGCTGGTAAATAAAACTGGCTGGAGTGATATGGGAGTCTTGGTGAGCTAAAATGATGCTCATGGACAAAGTAAGCATCCAAGACTAAGGGGATTATCCCAGGTAAAATTTCAGCTGAAATAAAGTTGATGTTAAACGCAGTGAAATCAAATGAAATAACTTCACCTGCTGAAATTGCATTTCAGTGTTTATCCAGCTGCCAAAATTAGTTTGTTCGTTTTTTTGGCTTCAAAATGTATTGGCACCTCAACAGATTAGGCCTGTTTACTTCTGTTCTGCATTTTTTACCTTTTTTGGAGGCAGAGGCAACTCCTTATGTTTGCACAATCCCCAACACTGGGGTCGCTGGGCATTAGTTCTGTCACCCAAATAACAGGCATCCAAACTCTGTGCTGGTGACTTGGACACGCACCCCAAGGCAGCTCTGTGTCTATCTTCTTCAGTCCCACTTGCTCCCCGTGCTTTACTTGAATTCCCTGATTGATCCTTCAGGAGAAAACGATGACTAAGGGAAAGCACTGCCATGGAGCCCTTTTTGTGGCACTATGAACAGCATGCTCTGTTTCTCTCTAAAGCAAGACAGACACGCACATGGGGAGAGAAAAGAGCAGCAGCAGGGAATGACACAACCCCTCATCAGGGGCTGGAAACCCACCCATAGCCAGGCCAGGATTTGTGGTGAGTTCCCACCTCTTCCCAAACCTGGAAAGCTTTGCTGCAGGCTCGCCAGCCTCTGAGGACTTCCCTTTTTGCAGAGGCACTGCAGCAGTTGCAGGCTCTTCCAGGAGGTGGCAGGAAGATTTTTTTTGCAGAGGAGAAAAGAGAAAGGTAGACAGAAGGATTGAAACGAGGAGAGAACACACACCTGGCAAGCAGCGAGCTGAAAACCCTCTTGCTCTTCCCGTGCTGCACACGTTGGCCCCTCAGATGTAGTCTGAATACGACGATTTCTGCAAGAGGGGCTCTAAAACAGCATCACCTGCATTTGGCAACGAGCAGACAAGACAAGAGGGCTAAGAGAGGGGCTCTTCCTACCTTCACACCTTTAGTTAAGTGTTATCAATAACAGCCATGCACAAAAGCCTTGGATATTCTATCAAATCTGGGCAGCTACTGGTGACATCCTGCTCACTGGCAAGATCTAGTTGTGCTGGAAATATTATTGATGAAAAGCTGGTTTTTAAGTGGAAAGGGAAGCTGTTCTGAGGCTGTTACCCCAGGAGCAGTGCTGCTGGGCACAAGATGGCTGGAGGATTCCTGAGCAGACCTGTCTTTGCTCATACCAGCTCCATCTGTAAATGTCATCTCACAAAGGAGACTGCACATCTTTTATCTCCCAGATACCCAGAGGTGGGCAGGTGGATGAAAACCCTACCCTGCAAAGGCATGTGTTCGTGCCTTGGGTTTAGAGGGACCAACACCAGTGTTACTGTCATTACTCCTGCAGTAGCACCAGGAGTTGCTGTGAAGAAGCCAGACTCTGTGGTGCATGCACTGCAAAAGAAAGCATGAATGGGTTAAAACTGGGAGAAGGGAGATTGAGGTGAGACATGAGGAGGAAATTCGTTGTTGTGAGGGTGGTGAGAGCCTGGCCCAGGTTGCCCAGGGAAGCTGTGGCTGCCCCATCCCTGGCAGTGTTGAAGGGCAGGTTGGATGGGGCTTGGAGCAGCCTGGGCTGGTGGGAGGTGTCCCTGCCCATGCAGGGGGGTTGGATCTGGATGATCTTGAAGGTCCCTTCAACCCAAAGCAGTCTGGGATTCTATGACACGATTCAGGGCTCATTCCAACAGCCCCACCCTCCACACACATAACCTGAGTGCTGCTCAAGCACTGGGCTTTGTAGGGTGTCCTCTGAATTCACCCTCTCGAGACAACCTGGCATTACAGCAGCAGGGATATTTTCTCAAGAAAAGAGTCCTCTGTTGAAGAAATTGATTTTTGGCACACTTTAGTGGGACATTATTGAAACCATTTGTAAAATTGCTGTGCTCTATTCATATCGTATCAGGCAGGAGTTGGAGCAGCAGTGTGGAAATGAAACCTTTCAATCTCAGTTAATAGGGATTGTTTCAGTCTTATTAAAACATTTCAGGAAGGTCAAAGGAAAATATTGTCTGAATATTTTTCTTGCTGAAGGAAAATTGAGATCTGCCTTTGAAAACCCAAACTGGGTGACCCCAATTTTGAAATCTAGATTTCCATGGAAGAAGTAATTCCAAATTTGGACACATTTTAATCACGCACCCAACTCATGGGCAAGGGATGTAAACCTGTGTGTCCAGCAGGTCTAGGGAGGTTCTCCTGCCCCACTGCTCTGCCCTGGGGAGGCCTCACCTGGAGCACTGGGGGCAGTTCTGGGCTGCCCAGTTCCAGAGGGACAAGGAGCTACTGGAGAAAGTCCAGCCCAGGGCACTGAGGTGATGAAGTGGCTGGAGCATCTGCCTGTGAGGAAAGGCTGGGAGAGCTGGGGCTGCTCAGCTGGAGAAAAGGAGGCTGAGGGGGGATCTGATCAGTGCTGAGCAATATCTGCAGGGGGTGTCAGGAGGATGGGCCAGACTCTGCTCAGGGGTGTCCAGGGACAGGACAAGGGGCAATGGGCACAAACTGGAGCTCAGGAGGGTCAAGTTCAACATGAGGAAAAGCTTCTTGACTGTGAGGGTGGCAGAGCCCTGGGACAGGCTGCCCAGGGAGGCTGTGGAGTCTCCATCCCTGCAGACATTCCAGCCCCACCTGGATGTGTTCCTGTGGGATCTGCTCTAGGGGATCCTGCTCTGGACTAGATGATCTCTAAGGTTGCAAGGGACCTTCAAGATCACCCAGATCCAACCCCCTGCATGGGCAGGGACACCTCCCACCAGCCCAGGTTGCTCCAAGCCCCATCCAACCTGCCCTTCAACACTGCCAGGGATGGGGCAGCCACAGCTTCCCTGGACAACCTGGGCCAGGCTCTCACCTCATGTCCAACCTCAATCTCCCCTCTTCAATTTTAACCCCTTTCCCCTTGTCCTCTCCCTCCCTGCCCTTGTCCCAAGCCCCTCTCCAGCTTTCCTGGAGCCCCTTCAGGCACTGGAAGGTGCTCTAAGGTCTCCCTGGAGCCTTCTCTTCTCCAGGCTGAACACCCCAGCTCTCCCAGCCTGTCTCCAGAGCAGAGCTGCTCCAGCCCTTGAATCATCTTCATGGTCTCCTCTGGACTCTCTGCAGGAGCTCCATGTCCTTTTCATATTGGGTTTCATTTGCACCTGTGTGTGCACACATATTTGTGCAAAGCCTGAGGCCTGTCAGCAGACCAAGGCATTTTCAGGCTGCTTTCACAGTACGTGGGTGGCCTGAGAGGACCAATGTGAGCAGTGGATCTGACCAAGGCTGCACCCTGGGACCCTGCTGTCAGCAGGTGTGATGTGCACACCAGGTGTGCTCTGTAGGGACTCCAGAAAGCAGAGTTCCTGTTTTAAGTGTTGACACACAAAACCACTTTATAAACCTGGAGGTGGACTCCAGATTCCACTCCTGTTACCACTTTTGAGGAAAAATAGTCTGAATTTAATCAAGGAGAGGTGGAAAATCTCTCCTAAGTACTCACCTTGGGATAAGGGAATTGCATTTTCTGCTTATCTCCCAGGGCAGATGTACACCCTAACTCCTGTATTACCTGGGCACTTGCTTTTCAGAGGTGTCAAGCTCCTGAAAAGGTACCAGCTGCTTAGATGATTCATACTCCTGTCTTGAAAACTGGGAGGCAACATATCTACCTTGGGGACCCAGTAAATGACCACACAATTTGAGGGAAAGACACCTCCATCAAAGATGCTTCCTTGAACTTAGCTGCACTGAGGAGACGTTGCCCTCTGCTCAGAGTGTGGTTCACACACCTGAAGCCCTGAGCTGGAAGACACGTGTGAAGAGTCTTCACCTGAACTGTGGGCCAAACCACCTCCACGTGGCTTTTCTGTGACCTTCATGTGCAGACTTCCCACCACAGAGAGCTTTAGCTTGTGTCTTCTGCCTTCCCAATCTAGGATTAACTGCCAGGGTAAATTGCTGACCTTTCTTATTTTTTTCTCTTTTTTAACCTCCTGGTAGTAAACTCATCATTTACACTGGAAATAGAAGAGTTTTCCCTCCACTTTATCTTCCTTCCTTCATTAATCCCCTTGTCTTCCACCTTCACCTGTAACACAGAGGAATAAGAAAACATCTCTTTTACTTATTCAGGGTATTATTATCATTAGGCTTCTAAGCTTTCTTTTGCAGAAGCCACCAGAACTTCCTTCAAAAGAACAGTATGTATTTGTAGCCAGGCATTTCATTTCTAGGTCATTAACAAACATGGTTTTATGAAATTCTGGCAGTTTGTTATCTCTTTATGACCAAGCAGAGAGCAAGAAACAGAAAACCCTTCTGCTCTCCTCAGTCTGTTCTCTGAAAGCATTTAGCACCAGTAGCTTCTCTTCATAGTTTCTGTGGAGTTTATGCCAAGAAAATATTCCTGCAAGGTCAGGTCTGCAGGGCAGGCCAAATGAAATGTTGGACCTCAGCAGAATTATGGGATCATCTGGACAGGCAATACTGGCCTTGGGAAAGAGCTTTCCTCAGTGAATTCATAGCTCTGGCTCCAGCCAGCTTGTCTTTAAAGAAATAAAACAAAGTCTTTGAAGGGTCTTATCTATAACTAACACTCAGTGGCTTAAGCCTGAGAGACCCTGGGCTGCTAATATCTGGTTTCTTTTCTTTCTCCTGCCCCTTTTCTGATGCTACTTCACCTTCTTGTATTGACTTCCCTTCCCTGGGAAGTGGGGGAAATGGGGAGCTTTGCTTCCAAAGTGGCAGAAAACCTTTGTGCCCACAGAGAACCACAATATCCCAGCAAAGGATGCCACAGGGGCTATGAGCAGGACTGGCAGCAACAGATAACCCCTTTTCTCTCTCCTGGACTCTGTGCATTTATCTGTAACCACAGAGTTTGAATTTGTCACCAGAGGACCCAAGGTTGGATATAAAAATCTATATTTTTCTTTATTCTCCATGACTGAAAACGCCCAGAGGTAGCCAGTAAATACAGAAAAAAAACCTGACATGGAAACCAAGTCACTAAAGGCTTGTATGGGTCACCTTCTTCTCACACATTGCTCTGTGACCACTGAGGAGAGACCAGCTGAAAGGGGGTTGAGAGGGATTTTAGCCAGAAACAAAGGAAAGCCCTAAATTTGCTCTGAAACTCTTCATCTGTGTTGAGTAGTCATTGAAGCCCAGGTGTGAGCATAGGGGGAGCAATGAGACAGCTCTGTGCCCCAGGCAGCCTTTCAGGGCAACAGTAATGCTTTTTCTCATTAGAAGAGCAGTTCAGAAAGGAATAGCCTGGTTTATTAATTCTGGGAAGAGTCGTGCTGGCCTGAGCTAAGCATGGAATCTGTGATTAGCCAGCCAGCCACCCCATGGAAATATCTGCTCAGGCCTGGATGGTGAAGGAATGAACTAGTGAGCCTGTATCTGGCCATGGTCCTGGCCCACACGTGGTAATTCCATTCAATTAACCTTGGCTGCACGTTCTCATGACAACCTTTCACCCAAACAATCACAACACAGAGAAGCGGGCAAAAATTTCCTGGAAAGTCTTCCTTCTCCTCTGTGTGTTGGGCAGCAAAAGGCCAGCACCAAGGAGGGTCTGCTCTCTGCCCAGTACCACAGACCATCTCCGTGGTGGCCCTCACAGCACCGGTCCCCTCGGGACGGGCAGTGTGCCCACCAGTGTGGGCTCTGCTTCTCACACCAGGCATGGAGTGCATTTTGTTTTGCTTTCCTGCTGTGCCTACCCAGAACCACAGAATCCTCATGGTTGGAAAAGATCCACCCGGGGGGGGGGTGACCCCACAAAACCAACACCACACAACCCACACACAAAAACAACCCGTGCCCACTGGAACATGCCCTGAAGGGCCAGATCTACACGATTCTTGAATCCCTCCAGGGATGGTGACTCCACCACCTCCCTGGGCAGCCTGTCCCAGTGCCTGACCACTCTTCCAGTAAAGAAACTCTTCCTCATCTCCAGTCTGACCCTCCCCTGGTGCAGCTTCAGGCCATCTCCTCTGGTCCTGTCGTTATCCACCTGGGAGAAGAAGCCAAAGCCCCCTCCCTGCACCCTCCTTTCAGGGAGCTGTGGAGAGCAATGAGCTCTCCCCTCGGCCTCCCCTTCTCCAAACCAAACACCCCCAGGTCCCTCAGCCTCTCCTCATAGGACTTGCTCTCCAAACCCTTCAGTAAATACTTAATCCTAGATCCTTTTGTCTGTGCAAGGCATAAAACTCCCCCTGGTACCTTCTCCTGGGTGGCACAGGGGGTGTGTGTGACAATTGCAAGGAGCAATTGGGAATCACATTTCTAAGGAGGAAAGGAAAACACCCAGACTCGTTCCTCAGAGTGAACAGCCCCACTTCCCTCAACCTCTCCTCATCTGACTTCTTCTCTAGACCCTTCACCATCCTTTTTGCTCTCCCCTGGCCACGCATCCAGCCCGCTCCTCCTTCATAGAATCATAGAATCTCAGAATCTCAGGGGCTGGAAGGGACCTCGAAAGATCACCCAGCCCAACCCCCCTGCCAGAGCAGGGTCACCCAGAGCACATCACACAGGAATGTGTCCAGGGGGGTTTGAATGTCTCCAGAGAAGGAGACTCCACAGCCTCTCTGGGCAGCCTGGCCCAGGGCTCTGTCACCCTCACAGGAAAGAATTTCTTCCTGATATTCATATGGAACCTCCTGTGCTCCAATTTGTATCCATTACTCCTTGTCCTATCACTGGTCATCACTGAAAAAAGCTTAACTCCATCTTCTTGACACTCACCCTTTACGTATTTGTCAACATTGATGAGGTCACCCCTCAGCCTCCTTTTCTCCAAGCTCAAGAGACCCAGCTCCCCCAGCCTTTCCTCATCAGGGAGATGTTCCACTCCCTTAATCATCTTTGTGGCTCTGCTCTTCCCTCCTTCCCATCGCCTCCCATAATTATAAAAATTGCCCCCTTCAGCCTGAGACTGGCCCCGTTCCTGAGGTTTTTCTGGCAAAAACCCCCCTGCGTCCCTCCCCATGGGGGACTTGGGCCGGACTCTCCGCAGCCTGGGAGCCCAGCTGCCCGCCATCTCCACTCAACCCCCTGGAGAGGACCCAGCCTTGAAGAAGCAGCTGTGGGAGCAGGAGAGGAGCAAAGTGGGAAAGGAGGAGGAGGAGAGGAGAGAGGGGAAGGAGCAGGAGAGCAGAAAAGGAACAGAAGAGGAGCGGGAGGGGGCTGCCCCTCACAGCTCAGGGCCTGCAGGTGATGGCTGCAGGTGGGCGAGGGGAGGAGGACGTATGAGCGGCCCCTCGGGCAGGGTCTGGAAGCTCAGGGCTCTTATGAGGTAAGATCTGGATGGTTTTTCTCTGCCAGCTCCTTCAAGGTGGCCTGTTCTGGCCGTGTGTGTGTGGTTTGTGGTGCGGGGGGTTCTCTGTCTTCTCCCGGCCGGGCCTTCGCGTCGGCGCCGCTGAGTGGAGCGGTTGGTGCTTTTTCCCTCCTCTTTCCTCCCCGCTTTTGCTCCTCTCTCCTTCCTGCTCGGCTGGTAAAAGCAGCCGCCGAGCCGCTGGTGCCCGCTCGCCGTGCTGAGGGTTGTGGCTCTGCCGCCTCGCTCGCCGAGGAGCTGGCTGAGCCCAGCGAGGGCAGCCCGGGACAGGCCCTGCTGGGTCGCGTTGCTCCGTGTTCACTCCGGTTTGTGTTTTTGAAGGAAAACTTGGGTTTCGTGCTTCATGCTCTGTTGGGATCGCTGGTGGTGCGGTCCCTCCAGACCCTGTTCCCCACAGGTGATTATTCTGCCACATTATCTGCCTGGGTTATGGGGGTGGCTGGAGAACCAGGAGCTCTGTGTGTGCGAGTTTCTCCTTGACCATTTCTGTGTGCAGGGCTGCCCAACCCTCCCCTACAGACCTCAAAATCCAGGTGTTTGTGTGTTTTGTGGGGTTTTTTTCCCCCTTTTTGTTATTTCTCCTCAGAACAGGAAGCTCCCACGCAGCAGCAAGGCCAGGGGGGAAGGTCTTCTCACTTGGTTTCTCTGAGCACCAGCCCTTCTGGGGTTGGGGGATCGTTCTCCATCAAACACCCGACGTGGAGATTGGCAAAACAAAGTTGCCTCTGTGAAGAAACTTGGATTTATTTAGGAAGAGTGTTGGTTTTTTTTTTTTTCTCTGACTAATTGTGTGGGTGGGTATATATGCTGGGAAAGGCAATAATGTTTACTGGAATGGCACTACAAAATGCTTGCTAACTTCTAATTCACTGCGTGATAAATATCATAATTGATACTACAATATGTTAACATTCAAAGCATGAGCTCCCCTCGTATGGATTTATTTTCATGCACGAGTAGTCTGGAAGGTTTGAAGGCACCCTTTTTCAAAGATTTAGGAGATCTTTGCATCTTTCCTCTGTATTAGGAAGAGGGTAAGACATCTCTTAAAAGAAGAGACAGGTATCACTGGGTTTTGGTATGCAGAAATAAATTATTGAAATTGTGAAGTGCACTTTTTCAAATTTACAGAGCCAGGCTGAACAGCTTGTATGTGTATTAAATCTGTGGGAACTGGTCAACAAACCCGAGTACTTTCCCTTCTGTCTGAGCAGATAATGGTAGGCTTGTGTTAAATGGTGGAAACCTGTCATTGTAATGGCAGCACAGGGAAGGAGAATCCTTTCCTTTTAAGCTTTAATGCAACTTACAGGAAAAATATGCTTTTAGCCATATGTGAGCTTGGAGGCTAAAATCAAATAGTGAAGGAAGGATTCCAGCAGTATTATACCTCCCTTTTTCAAATGACTAATTTTAGACATAGATTTTAAATCTTCCTTTGCAGTATATTTTTATACTTCTAGGTTCAGACCCTCAAATTTTATTTGGGTAATGGATGTCTGTCAAAATCAGTCGACATTTAGCACCAAAATAAAGCTGAAATATAGACTCCTTTTATTTTGTGTGTAGAGTCAGGGGCTCTGATCCCCTTTATTAACCCTTGTAGAGGCTTTCTGATTGATAAATATTTTTTTTGAGTAATAATTGGGTGTGTTTCCTCAGGTTAGGCCAGGGTTTGAGGAACAGCTTGCCTGTGGATGGCTTTTTCTTTCCTCTTCCAGTTTTCCTGTGTTTTGTTTTCAGCTTGTGGAGATGTAAGGGTTGTGGCTCTGTGGGTTTGTGTCTGTGGGTCTGCAAGCTCTTAATAGAGTGGTGGGGATGGTTTTGGTTTTGTGTTGTTTTGGTGTCTTCCTTTTTTTTTAAAGGCAGAACTGTTTCTTTATGTCTGGACTCAATTTCCTATTGAGGGGGCTGCTGATTTTACTACTAAAATGGGATTAGGCAAGGTTTCACAAAGAGAGTAACGATTTTCCATGTCCTGGCATTTTGCCTTCTTAGAATGTGAACATCTAGAGTCCTCTGAGATTAAGTTCTCTTTTTTGTGGAGAAGTAGATGCTTAACATTACCTCTGGCTTTGGGAGGATTGCCATGTATCCAATCTGTGCTCGAGTATTAATTGCACATCTCTTTTCAGATTCAAATCACCCAGTTTTCTGCAAACCTTCGATGTTATCCTGATGTTCCCTACTGAAAAAAAAAAAATCCCCTTGCACATAAGCTGTTGGATGTCTTAGCTTTGCCTACAGAGGCTTTGGGTTTGATTCTTGTGGGTCATCAGAAGAAGCCAGTATCCCTTCCAAACGTGAGCTCTGCTGTCTCGTTGTTCTCTTCAACGACTTCTCTTACCCATTAATAAATAACATATTTGCTTGGATTTCTTGTCAGCCTGGAGGGTCGTGCAGAGTTGGCAAAGCATTTTGCATTATTTAGCATCAAAAGATGGCACGTGTCGTGGGACCAGCAGGATCCTGGCTACGTGGAAGCCTCTACAAGCCCCTTCTTTTGCAGAGATGACGCCTTGTTAGCCCTGGTCCATCCCACCCGCTTGACCCAGGTCTTTTAAGCAGGAAACTCTCTCCAGAGGTTAGTCTGCAGGTGGCAGCAACAATCTTTCCCTGCGGCAGCTGCAAGTGCTGCGGCAGCTTTCATTGATTCCTGCGCATAATTTAGCTCCTTACAAAACCAGCTCGGTGGTGTAAAACAGAAAACTGTAAGTAGGGAGTGCAAAGACTGTCGTCTAACAAGGGGGATGCGGGCGCAGGCTTCGTTTCCCCCTCCCTTTTCTCCTCTGTAAAGAGGCATTGGGATGGTTGGAGGAAGGGGGTGGGAAGCCTTTCCGCATTGCACGGTGCCAGACACAGGCAAGAAATCACGTTTACGGGCAGCGATTGGTTAGTCTGGCTGGGTTTCTCTATTGAGCATCGTCGGGCTTTTTGTGCTTTTGGGTGTGTTGTGCTTTTTGTCTTTTTTTTTTTTTTTCTCCTCCTGTTCCTTCTGTGCTTGACTATGGTCGCAGGGAGCTGTTATTTCACGATAGCAGTAACCAAAGGCAGCAAGTCATTTTGGTGCATTACTATTCCAGGCAGAGACACAGACCTTATTGCTCTGGAGATTTGAGTGCTTAGTACATGAACTTTCTGGCTGAGAGAGGTATTGTTCCCACAACTCCTGGCGCTGGCTGTTATACCTGCCCATACACTGTGTTGTGACCCCAGTAGTTTACCTGCAAATGTCTCTTTGCTCATTTCTGCACAGTCTTTGTGGGCTGCTTCCTGCAGCTCTCATCTTGTTATCCCAGCGTGTGAGCCCTGAACCACCTCTGTGCTTCTTGAGAGGTGCACCTCGGGTGGGGAAGCCCTGCTTATGGATGTGTTGGGTTTTGGAAGGTGGTTTGAGTTAAATGCTGCAGGCACTGTCTGGTAGCTGGGCTTGTGCTAACAGGTGTGGTGTTTCTGTCTCTGTTGAAGACCTGAGGGAGCTTCATTAAAGCAGTGTATTGCATGGTATCTTCTTGTCATGGGATGGGTGCATAACCAGTGTGTGTGCTCCAGCTGTGACATCCAGTCCAGGGAGTGATGGCATCTTGCCCATCCCTTCAGCAGAAGGTTGCCACCACTAAATGAGAAGGGAAGATGGATTATGGGAGCTGCTGCCTTCTGCAGGAGGCCCTCAACTGGGACCCAGCTCCTGCAGAAAATGCCTAGACTGATCCATTGTAATGAGATAGCAATTGCTAATGAGATACCAGATGCAAGGACCCTGGGGTTATACCTCCTGTGGACCTGTGTCACTTTGTCAAACAATGCCTTGAAGTCCAGAACTGGTGCAAATCTGAAGTGCCTGGATCAGTGTCAGGGCTAATACGCTAATTAGTGTTGATTGTATCTCAGGTGGGATGCATCCAAGAGAAGATTCAGTTGCCTGCTCATGTGAAACCTGTTACAGAGTCAGCCCTTTAGCACAAGCTGTAGAAATGCTATTTGTGATGCACCAAGTTGTTGTGGCAGTAGCTCACATCGTGTGTAAACAGCACTGGTGTGTACTCAAGGGTTATAGAACATGCGTGGCCTGGACTGAAACCCTCCTGATATGGAAAATATGGCAAATATAAGGAGTATATGTTGTCTGGGGAGAGAAGGCCAACCAAGTTTCTATGCTTAGTGATGAAGCCAGCAAAGAAATTCAAATTCTTGTAGTATCCTGGGTGGTGGTCCAGAAGATGCATAGCCCTTCCAGTGTGCCAATGTGTAAAATCATGCAGGGTTTTTCTGGAGTTACAAGGGATTGCAAAGCATGCAAGTTCCTATTTCCAGGTGAAATGCCCGGGCAAGGCAACTGAAGTCACACTTCTGCATCCAGAAATCTGCAGGAACACCTGCAGTCACCTTCAGCTGTGTTTGAAAGGCCAACGTCTCAGGATTGTCAGGGGCTGATGCAGTTGGGACTGAAGGGCAGTGCTGTCCTGTAGCTGCTGCTGTGCCACATGGGTGGGTGTAGCACTAAATATCCTACAGGAAGAGGGAGAGAAATGTGAATTTCCATCCCTCCTGTTCCTCCTTCCCCCACGGGCTGTGTCTGGCCAGTGGAGGGAGGGGTAGCTCTCTACAAAGCAGTGGCACTTGCAGTTGAAGTGCTTAAATGAAACCAATATCCTGCCAGTTCAGAGCTGGGCCCTCCTCTTCACATGCAAACTGCCATGGGAGGCATTTTTAATGCAATTCGTTTGGTTTTGCACAAAATGAAGATTTGTTAACTCTGACTCTAATAATGACTCTCAAGTGATTTGACCAGATTGTTTTACAACAGAAAAACCCCCAGGGAGAAAAATACAAGTACTTTCTGCTGACATTTTTGTAAACTCTTTGCTTCCTTTCTGTTGAACTGACTTTTCATTTCAGACCTTTCTTTAACTTTATTTCTGAGAAGTTCAGACGCCTTCCAAAAAAGACTCTTTCAATTTTCTTGAAGCAGATATTGTAGCCAAGCCAGAATAGGCTTCTTTTTGCTCTCTTCTTCTCACCCCCAACTTTCACAATGTGTAAATCAATCAAAGAAAAAGAAAGTATTGTTTGCCTGGACTTCTCTTCCAGCTGCTTCTGGGTAGAGGTGATTGGATTCGTGACTTCTTGGTTCAAAATGCCTGGTTGACAACACTTCTTCCCCCCTGCCTCCCTGCTGAGGGGAATGGCAAGATCCTGAACTTGTCCCTGGTTTGGTTGTGAATAGGTTCAGAAAGATCTGTCCGCACAGAGCGACGTTTGACATCTCTAATTCCAGCAAGAATGGGTTAGTGGTCAGAGTGCAGGTGAAACTGCTGGAGCAGAGGGATCAATACACCTTAGCTCCAGAAGGGGTGATTTGTGGTGCATTAAGGTATGGTGTCTTGTTTGAGCAGCCTGAGAGCACAACACTTTAATTACTGTTTATGCATCCTCAGACACTTCTGTTTCTTAGCCACCCTTTGCAGCAGCACTAAGTGCTCCCAATGTAAAATACAATGCAATATCAACATGGACTTCCACAAGTCTCTGGTTCTTCAAGGTACAAAATCTTTTGGTTTGCAAAGGCTCTTGTTTGGAGAGGGGCAAGTTAAACTGGGCCATCTGTCTTGATGCTTCTGCAGCAAAGTCTTTGCTGTGTCTTCCACCAGCTCCTAAGGATGGCCTGCTTGTTTATGTTCCTCACCTTGCAGCTGTGTGATGGGTGCCCTCAAGGGCTGTACCATAGCTGTGGTTAGCAGCATGATGGACCTCTGCTGTGGCACAGGACCATGGGCCTGATCCATCCCTGTAGCTGTCTGTTGTTGAGCTCAGCTAAATGGCAAGTACACAGAGCCTCAGCAATGCAGAATGGGCATCATCTAACTGTAGAAAACAGATAAATACATAAATAATAGATGCTTTCATCCCACTCTGCCAGATTCTCCAAATGAATGCTGCAGTCAATGGAATGTATAAGAAATAATTGAGTAAAGACATGGGGTTCCTTTTTCTTCAATCCTCAGTGAAAGAACCTGTTCAAAGATTATTTTTTTTTTGCTTGGTCTTTTTCAGGGTTGGGATTTTTTATTTTAAAATATTATTCTTTTGTATCCTGTAGAATAATGACCACAGGACAGGAGCTGGGAAATTCCTGAGCCTCTGCTGTGGGGCAAACAGGCAGACACTGGCAGCCTGAGTGCCAAAGGGATTGTGAGTAAATAGACAAATTGCTAGTGGCATAATTTCTTGGAAATAAACCTAGCAAATTAGACTTGTGAAAGCAACTGCTGAAAAGCCTAATGCCATTGAATTGTCAAAATAGAGAACTGCAAAGATCCTCGGTTAATTTACATATCACCAAAGCAAAAATAATGGGAAAATAACAAGCAATTATTGTCCCTGGCTCTCCTTATTCGTTATTTGAAGTTAAGACATGTATAAATATGGAATTAAGTTGGCAAAACGGGCACGTGGCACAATTATATTGGTCAGTCAAAACTAAGGGAGATGATGAGGAATTTGAGGGGCACCCATTAGGGGATGGCAAATGGCAGCACCAGCAATAGTCCTTGTTGCAACAAACCATCCATCAGAAGGAGCAGCCAGGGCTGCTGGAATGTTTTCACAAGGACTATGTCTCTCAGGATGATGAGTGCTGTATTTTGGGGAGGGGAATAATCTCTGGTTTGTGTGCAGGACAAGTTGTCTTGCATGTAATGTTAAAGTGTGGCTTCAAATACCAGGACTGTGGCTGGGTTTGGCACACGTTGGTGTCACTGATGTTTCCATGGTGCTTGTTGAAGGTCCCTCTTGCTCCTTAAGCCCCTCGCAAGCTGTTGTAGCTAGAAGGGAGACCCTCCCCAGCTGTAGCCAGTGCATGTAACCCAGACTGGGATTCATTGGGATGGAGGGCATCTTTTCTTGTTGAAACCATGGAAAGAATTTACATTGGCTTGAAAACGTGGAGACCGCTCTCCATTCCCTCCCATCTTTGTTTGGTCCCAGTAGGAAATAATTGATATTAGAATAAAGACTGCTGAAAGTTGGGCCATATGTGGCTGCAGGCTGCCTCTGAACGGAAGGTATAAAGGTCCTGCAGGCAGGAGAGGCTTCTGCTGTGCCTTGGTTTCCAGCAGGAATGGTTCATCTGGCCTTTAAACCCACCTACCACTGCCTCCATGGTGATTGCTGCTGGAGCCAGCAAGGCAATTCACAGGGCTGAGCATGGTTTGACTAGCACAATTCCTAGCTCTGCAATGAGGTTTGACAGATGCTATCAGTGTATCTCCCCATAAATAAATATGTAATCGGGCTGCGTGCTACACTTTCACATCCTGAGGAGGAAATTCTGACACTCCTGTCCTTTTATCTCTCGCATCCCTCGGCAACTGTGAAAAAGCCTCTGACCTCGGATGCTCATTTTTATCATTTCATTTCAGCAGGAGCTGGTGCCTGTGGAGTTTTGCTACTCTCTGTGTTATGAAGGAGGAGGAAAGCAGCGGGCGTTTTGTTTAAATTCCTAATTGCAGGCACAGCAGGATTATGGAAATGTCAAGAGGGAAGTGACAGGGAAGACCTGACAAACGCATCGGGGGTTGGTTGATTCACTGCTTTCTCTTTTCCACCCGGGGTGGTGGGTGGGGCATGAGTCTAATGGATCTTATGGGCTCCCTGACCAGTGCACCCACGTGCCAGCCTGGACTGTGTGGTCAGGTGTGTCTAGCAGGCTTTGCTCAAGACAGGCCTGGGATTAGCAAAAAATAACAGAACCGGCTTGTTCTGGCAGAGCTAAAAGGACTAGATGACCTTTAAAGGTCCCTTCCAACACACCTTCTGTGATTCTATGATTTGGTCCCCCTTTGTGTGAATGTGTACTGATGGAAGCAGTGTGAGATGTGGGCATGGCACCTGTCTGGGCTGTGCCAAACTCTGGCATGTTTGCTTCTCTTCCTTTGTAACATTAAGGATGGGTATCAGGGCAAGAGAAAGCCAGGAGAAGGCTGACTTCTAACAGGGGAAAATGTTTGTTGGCCAGAAAGCTTCCAGAGAGACATAGAGGAGGGTAGATAAGTGTCAAAATGGGTGGCTGGAACCAGGGGAGAAAAGGGAGGTGACAGAGGATGGAAGGATTGGCAGAGGAATGAGGAGAAGAGCTGTCCTTGCAGGACACACTGGGAGCGTGCCAGATGTTTGTAGAAAATGCAGAGGTGAGACCTGCAGTGTTGCTGTGTTGGCTCCTTTCTAATCACAGCACCCCTTCATGAAGGCTGTGCTGCCTGATCATATTAATATGTGACTTAATTTTGCCCCCTCAGAGCTCATGCTCCTTGTTTAGTGTCTGACTTTAGCCTGAGTAATTTTGCAAGTGTGTGTGTGTTAATAACTTGTGGGAGCACTGCAGAAACTGTCTTGTAATGGTATTTGTAAGCTTGGTCAATGCAGGAAGGTGGCCATCCTGGACTCTGGGGAGCTGTGGTGTAATCTAGGATGTGGTGAGATTTCTTGGAGGCTGCAGAGCATGGAAGGAGTTTTGTGCCTGGTTCCCAGATGCTTTACTGGTTCTGGTGTGGTTGAAGCACATGCTGAGTGGACCCTTTAGCTCTGTGGCTGTGTGGATCACAGGCAAGGGTCCAGTGGAAGGAGTAAGACTGAAGGAGATGCTACCCAAGGTTATATGTGAGGATTATTTGCAGTAACAGACTTCAGGCACCCAACACAGGCTCTTCTGATATTAAGATGATGTTCCACTGGATGCAGAAGCAGTCTTTGTTTTTCTGTCAGCTCTGAACTTGAGGCTGGGAGGAGTACTGGCTAGAGGTAGGAAACATTTCCCACTAATGTCAGTGGAATTAGACTCAGGCCCTAAACACTGTGCATTTGGTCTCTGACCTTGCTTATTTTCACAGCTCTTTAGGAGGGAAGTTGTTCCTGGCTTTTTGGACTGTTTTGCTCTCTTGTTGTTTGCTAAAAAGGTGTGGTTTTTTTCTTGGTAGAATACTAAGAAAGATGCTTGTGACATTTTTAGCTAAACTTTGCTGTTTCAGCAGGCAGCAGTGAAGGTGATACCAGGCAATTGTTCCATAAGCAGCAGAACTAATGAGCCACTGGGTTTGTATCCTACTTTCCTGACCTCTGCCTCTCCCTTCATGATATTAGCTCTTCCCACGCAGCCATTGTGTTCCTCTCCCCTTCTGGGTGCCCTTTAACTACTTGGCAGTCACAAGTCACAACTTGCTGTGGAGGTTGGTCGGTGGTTCATCTGTGCTGATGCTGGAGCCCTGCTCACCATGCAGAACAGGCATTTTCTCAGCTCACATGACAGCCAAGGCACTAATTTGGCTTCATCTCTTCCCTATTCCCAGCATATTTTTTTTTTCCAGGATTTCTCAGTATTTAATTATCTCTCAGCCTTCTGTCAGTCTGGGGAAAACTTAAGTTCCTAGAAGTAGGAATGTGATGGTCAGATGGACAAGCAGTTGCACAGACAGCATGAAAGCTATTTCTGCAGAATAAATTCTGTTCCTTGAAAGCCTAGATGGTGTCCTTTGTCCCTCTAACCAGAGTGGAAAGCCAGACACTGCCATGCTGCTGTCTGCTGTGGCTCAAATAGCAATAGCCAAGGTATGAACAGCAACAGAGCAGAGAACAGAGCGGTGTGAATGGGGCTTGAGGACAGCAGGCACCCTTGAGAGGAAATACAGGATGTTTGGAATATTCTGAGCTGTTGTTTGGTATTGAGGGAGTGCTCCCTCAGTTTCCCAGAGACTGTCTCCCCAGGTTCATGTACTTCTGGGCAGGCCACACCCTTCCCATAAGCTTCAAACAAGCTCTAAGCAGGAGTCAAAGCCGCTCAGGAGTGAGGGAATGGGTGAATGGCCTACTGCTTATGGTGTTTTTACTGGGATACAATCCCAGTGGGAGCAGGGCTTCTCTGTGCATGGGACCTTTGCAGTCTGCAGCCCCTCCCACCAGTTCCCCAGCCCAAGGTTGGTGCTCAGCTCCTCCCCAGCACTGCTGCAGCCCTTGCACTGCCTTGTGACCCAGTCAAAGCCAATGTGGGACCCACCCCAGGACAGGGGGTTTGGCTGTGCTGTTCTCCCTGTCCCCTTGCCCTCTGGTAGCAGCTTACACTTGTCTCACAGCCTAGTCTTTGTGGGTTTCTGTTGTATGGGCAGGCACCTGGGGGCAGATCTTGTTGTTGGCACAACAGGGAGTGCAACACCTGAGGTCTGTCCCTGTGTTATCGGTGCCAAAATCAGCCTCTAGCATTTAACAGGGTGTGGGAGAAATAGGTGACTGGAGTGAGCTTGTTTGCAGCAGCGTTGTGTGGGCTCTGTGCCTGGTCCAGTGTTGGTAAGGACCTTGGGACACATCCTGATACCGTTTCTCATGTGAACCCTGATCCAGAGCTGACTGGAATCACTTAGAGTCTTTGTTAGCTCCATAGCTGTTAGATCAGGTCTGGTGAACATGGAATCCCAGACTGGTTTGGGTTGGAAGGGACCTTCAAGATCATCCAGATTCAACCCCCTGCATGGGCAGGGACACCTCCCACCAGCCCAGGCTGCTCCAAGCCCCATCCAACCTGCCCTTCAACACTGCCAGGGTTGGGTCAGCCACAGCTTCCCTGGGCAACCTGGGCCAGGCTCTCACCACCCTCACACTCCAGAATTCCCTCCTCATGTCTCCCCTCTCCTAGTTTTCATCCATCCTCCCTTGTCCTCTCCCTCCTTGCCCTTGTCCCAAGTCCCTCCCCAACTTGGCCCAGTGAGGATTCAGACACTCGAGACTGACTCTGTGTCACTGTGCATCTGATTGTGACCCAAGCCCCTGAGGAAGAAGTGTTAAAAGAGACAGGGCCCTGCATTGTGCTCAGGAATACACATTCAAAGTCTTGAAAAGGCCCAAAATTTATTGTGCTGCTGTTGTCATTTCCTATTCAATGGCCTGTGTGAATAAAGGAGTGCTGCACAGAGCTCTGCATAACTTGTTTGACTTTAGGAGTCAGTAAATGATAGATGTCTGTATCCTTGGATGAGGATAATGCAATTGTACAGTCTGGCTGGATTTCAACTGTTCTCTGAAAAAGGAGTAAAGGAGTGAAATATTTACTTTTGGTACTTTGCACAAGTGGAGATGACAGAGTGTGGGAAAATAAAAGCTAGTCCTGGTGGGCAAGGGTTGCAGGGGAAGACAAGTAGGGGAAATCTAATCTGCTTTCTGGTAGAAAAGGGCTTGGCAAGAAAAAAAAAGCCATTCTTTTGCTTTCTCAGAGGCAAAAAATGAAGGCAGCATATTCAATGAACATAACTCCACAGTTGTCAATGCAGTCAGGTCTGTTTATGCCAGCCAGGCAATTTGACCCAGAGCTTTGATTAAAAAAAACTCAGGATCCCCAAATGTTCCAATTGAAAAAAAAAGAGGTTATAAAAAAAAGTGTGCTTTGGTTAAAGAGCACCCAGCTCCAGAGTAATTTATAACAGCTGAAAGGATTAAATGTCATCAGGGAAACCAAAAAGAAGAGGAATCTGTAATTAAATGTTTAGCTCAGCCCAGACAATATGGCATTGCTAGTCTGAATAATGTATAGAGGAAGCATCCCAAGATCTAGGCTTGCTTTCCTTTTTTTCCTTAACTGAATCTCTATTAATGTGAAACAAGGTAGCTGGGTGATTTTCAGCCTGCTCTGGATTAGCTAGTATTTTGATGATACCAGAACTCAAAAGCTTCAGCTGAGATCAGTGCCAGCTTGTTTGGAGTTATGCAAACATCTAGAAGATCTGATACCTGCCAGAAGGAGTGAACACCAGAGCAAGTGAAAACAAACAGTGAAATGGTTCCCAAGCCCTCACCGTGGCAGAACTGTGTCTGGAAGTCCCTGACCAGGGCATTCTCCTCTTTACCAGCCTTGTCTGTGCAAATCTGCACAGATTGCTCAAGAGTTGGGAACAGACTGGAGATTTCTTTTCTAATTAATGTCATTAACAAAATGCAATGCAGAGATGGTGGTTGGCTGTGTAACAAAGCACTAAATATATGATGTTCCTTTTTACCTTGGGCACATCAAAGCATATGAGAAATGAATGATCAAATTCAGCTTAATGCATAGCAATCAAAATAGTGCAAAAAAGTCATTTAACTTAACTTGATTGTATGTTATGATTCTGGGAAGACTTTTTTTGTCCAAATATGGAGGCTTAGTGCCAACAACTTAAAGTCTAATCAAGCGAACCAATTAGTAGAGACATTCTCAGTGACAATTGTCAATTAACCTCAAGGTTAGAAATTCAGGGTAACCTGAACCATTGCTTAAGCTCATGTCAGAGTCAAAATTGTGCTCCATAGTATTAAAATAAACCTTCATCAAGTTTTACATGTGTGCAGATAGCCAGGTGTCATGCTGCAAGCCCCTGAAGTACCTGCTACAGCTTTTTGAAAACTATTCTCCAATTCTTTTTAAACTTGATTTTTTTTTTTTTGCAGCTAAGTAGTAGTATTAGCCTTCTAGAGCTTTTTGTCCTACTTATGCTAATCAAGGCAGGAGTGGTTCTTCTGTCTCCAAATGGGTTATTTTTCTCTGCCTCTCCCCCATCTGTGAAGTTGTTCATCGTGGTATCTGATCTTGCAAGTATTCAACAGTTTTACCTGGTCTTTCATTTTTCTTCTGTTCTAGCTAGAAAGGACGTGTTTGTTTTTTACAATTGGGCACCATGAGTGCCTTGTAGACAGACATTTCAGTTTGTCTCTCTTTCCCTCCTCCTGCCCAGCATCTTGCTTCCCACACAGACAGCTGAAGATGCAGCATAGATCAAATGCTAAATACCCCCAAAGTTAATTGAAGAGCCAAGACTTGGAGCTCCATTTTCCTGGGATTCAAACCAGAAGCTCTCTAGATGTGTCCTTCTTCCCCAGTGGAAGGAATCCAGCCATAGTGCCTTGTACATTTGAAGCAAGAGAGCTGGTGGAGGTGTCACTCCTTCTGGGCTGTCCCAGCTGCTCAAGCTGGGTGTGCTCACCCATTCCTAGAGGAAACCTTTACCAAAGAGCATTGAAGATGCAGATCAGCATGAGCTGACATTATACACACATTGTACTGTGGTTTGGGAAACCTGCACCTCTGGGTGCTGTTTGCCCTTTGATGGGCAAGAGAAGTTATTTCTTATTCTGGTGAGCCTGGTTTTAGTTTCAGAAACTTCAGCTAAGGAAATCAGGCAGAGAATGAATGTGAAACTCAAACCATCATTACACTAAAGTAGTGTTTTATGAAAAATTGTCTGCTTGGAAACATGCAATCATTAGGAGCTTCTTGATGTGATTCTATGGGAAAAGGACTTGAGAACTGCACGAGCCTAATTTATGGGCTGTTGGTAATGTGTTTAGCTCTGGGCCCTAGGAAAAGTGCCTGAAGCAAGAGAGTATGGGAGGTGATGATGTATCCTGAAGAGATACCATCCTCTGTAGTAAGGGCTTAGTTCCTGAGCACTGTCCTGCTAAACCAGCTCTCTATGACTCCTGTATCTGCTCTGCTTGGGTAAAGGCAATGCTGGCTTAAATGATCACATGCTATAGAGTCATCAGGGTTGGGAGGGACCTCTGAAAGTCATCTACTCCAACCCCCCTGCCAGAGCAGGATCCCCTAGAGCAGATCCCACAGGAACACATCCAGGTGGGGCTGGAATGTCTCCAGGGATGGAGACTCCACAGCCTCCCTGGGCAGCCTGTCCCAGGGCTCTGCCACCCTCACAGGCAAGAAGCTTTTCCTCATGTTGAACTTGACCCTCCTGAGCTCCAGTTTGTGCCCATTGCCCCTTGTCCTGTCCCTGGACACCCCTGAGCAGAGTCTGGCCCATCCTCCTGCCACCCCCTGCAGATATTGCTCAGCACTGATCAGATCCCCCCTCAGCCTCCTTTTCTCCAGCTGAGCAGCCCCAGCTCTCCCAGCCTTTCCTCACAGGCAGATGCTCCAGCCCCTTCAGCATCTCAGTGCCCTGGGCTGGACTCTCCCCAGTAGCTCCTTGTCCTTTATGAGCTGCTGTGAAGTTGGTACCACAGCACCAGGCAGCCTGACCCCACAGCTGCTCTGCTGAGCCCTCCTTAGTGAGAATATGAGCACCACATGGGCAGACACCCCGAGGTTTGCTCTCTAGAAGGTCCACCAAAAACTAGTATTTGTTTTAACGTGTCCTGCTGCTTTAAGCCACTCCCCTCCACCCTGCCCCTGGAGCAGGGACAGCCCTGTTGAGTGAAGACAGCCCCTGTGTTCCCAGGAAGGGTGAATTCTTGATGTAGGGAAAAATATTTCCCTTCAAATACACACGATGCTGTTTTGCAGAAAGGTTGGCCTTCACTTCAGTACTTTGGAAGGACCATTTAGGTGTGATTTGTGTGAAAACCTCTGCCAGGTGCTGGCCATCTGCCAAGGGGCAGGCACAGGGAAGGGTCCTCTTGAGATGGTGAGTCTGGCATCATGGAGACTTTGTGCACCTTGGCTGTGGCCAAGACCTCACCAGCTGTGTTGGGTGAAGGTTTGCTGGTGGTTGTAGGCACATAGAGCTGCCAGAAGGGAGGGAGTACACCCAGTGCCTATAGTGGAGGCAGTGGCATCATTAAGATGTTGCACTTTATTTTAGTGACCCCTGGGTTACAAGGAGAATTTTAATAGGCTTTGGGTTACATCTCAAGAATTCTGCAACATTTTCAGGTTAATAACAGTGACATGTCTTATCGCTCCTTCACCATCAGAGCTATAATGGGGAAAACCCAGCATATTGTTAGGAGTTTTAGAACTGCCTTGAAATCTGTCAAGGGAGATAAACTATCTTTCTATCAGAAAATAGCTTCCCTCTTGCTATCTAACAGAACAGCACATAGCTCCAAAAAAGATGCTCCTGCCTAACAGCTTATTAAGAAAAGACAGACTCCTGGGGTGAAAGGTGTGAGAACTGAGGGGATTTTTGTGCATGAGTTGGAGAGGGGAGACTCTGGGATTTCAAGGAGATGAGGTTTCAGGTGAGTGAAAAGACTTCTGGAAAAGGACAACCCTGTATCTTGATGATATTGCGTAATGGATCCAGCTGCAGCAGCTCTGCCTTGTGGTTGGTGGAGCACCATATACAAGTGGGGCTGAAGTGATGGGAGATGAGATGCTCCTGAGATGAGGTTGTAAAGAAGCTCCCCGAATTGGGAGATGTGTGGTTCTGCTCACATTTGTCATGGCATGAGGGTGGAACTGAGTAGTTTTGCTGGAAATCATGGCATTGCACAGAGATCTGAACCTGTCTGGGTACAAGCTAGGCTGGGGTATGGTATTGTCATGCTTTGGAGAATGTTTCTTCTTGACTGCTAGAAGTTTCTTCTGTAAGTAAAGCCTTTGCTTCCAGGAAAGAATTTTTAAGATTAAAAGGCAAAATACTCCCATCTGCAAAAATATCCAAATGTTACCAAAAAAAAAATATTTAAATTACTTTTCTTTAACTATGTGGCTTTATTGACCAAAGGTGGATGAATCCATAGCAAAACCATTTAGAGGAGGGTGTGTGTCCAACCGAGATGACTTGGACAACATGAGGTTTCCAGCTGCAAGTTCTGTCAGGCACCACAGGTGCCAGCTCAGATGGACCAATTTGAGAAAAAATCACCTCTTTCTCCTGAAACTGCATCTCCCACAGGCCTCGGGGTTCTTGTGTCAGCTCCTGGGCCATCCTGGAAGGTGAAGCTCTTCTGCAAAACTCAGTATTTGAGGGTGAATAGGTGAGCAAAACCAGCCTACTTCTGTAAGAGACGTTAATTAAAAGATTTCAGAGCTCAGTTTTAAAGAGAGCTGATCCATACACTCCCACCCCCCCAAAAAAAAAAAAAAAGTGCAACCAAAATTGGAAAGTAGCCTTTGGCTCACAGAACTATTTTGTCAGAGGCCAAATTTTCTGTTGAGAGACAGCATGTTCAGCTGGAAAAAGGAGTCTTGACAGTTTCCCCCATCCCCTGTGGCTTCTTCTTAGCTCATGAGCAGAGAACTACTGTGTTTTCCTTAAGCCTTTTCCAACCCTTGGCATGGTTGGAGGTCCTAATAACTTCCTTCAAGTGTGGAGAGATAAGGACCTCGGCAGAGACTAAGTGGTCTTCTGGGTAACAAGTTCAATGTGAAGATGCTCAAAACCCTTCTTCAGATGATACCCTACTTCTGCTGCAGACCAGACACTGACCTGCCCTTGTCTTGAGGCTGCAGGGGTGTTCTGGATCAAATCACCAGCTGGAGTTTGAGGTTTCCTTTTCCCCATGTCATTACGGAGGCAGGACTACACAAAAGGGGCACCTGATAATCAAGGCCTGTGTAGAGTCAGCAGCACATCCCTTGGGCTTGTGCTTGATGTTTCAGACTGGTGGGACACCAGTTTGCAGCTGTTGGTCTTGCTAGGCAGGGTGACCTTCCTTCAGAAGGTCTGGCACAGAGTTAGGCTTGGCCTGGAGAATAAGGCACTAGATTATCTCAAGCTGGTCTTAATGAAGAAGCTGTGGTCCCTCTTGGGAGACTGCTGTGGACAAATCCATAGGGGTTCTTGAAGGTGAGGAACTTTTGTGGAAAGGAAATATGAGGCTTTTAGTTTTTAACACTGATGAGAGTAATATTGATAGTAATGTCTGGGGTTTAGGAGATGGGCTGTCTGGTTTTTTTGGTGTGTGTAGAGACCGTTCCAACATCAGTTTTGTTCTGAATCTGCACCCTGGGTGTCAGGTTTTTCAGAGTGGGAGGTTGGCTACCCTTTCTTCCAGATGGCTCATCAGAAGACTTTCTCAGGGTATTCACTCCCATGGGGAGGAAGCAGAGGAGATGAAAACAGCAAAGCTGAAGGTCAGTTTGTGAACTAGGTTGCTTTTTACTGCCATGAGCCGGTTCTGAGCCAGGAGCTGCTGCTGTGTTTGTGCTTGTGAATTGGTTAGTGTAGGAGGGCAGGCAGTAGGAAGGATGGAGGAAGCAATGTTTTTAAATAGATATTTATGGAGGATATCAACACTTGGCATTTCCCGATTTCAGAACAGTGGAGGAGGAACTAAGAACTTCATCCTGCCTCCTCCTTCCCTCCATGCCAATTAGGGCCACAGTCTGCTACCCTCCTCGCATGGAGCATCCACTTCAACAACTTGTGCCAAGCAGCACCTTCCTTCATTAGCAGTTTTCTTCCAGTGGTTAAGAGGAACAAAACCATCCCTGGGAGGCTTCCTGTGTGCAGGCTATGTGCAAACAGGCCGTTCCAGTGTATTAGCATCTAGCTTCAAGACATTCTCCTGCTGCCTTTAGTAAAACTATTGCTTGCCCTTCACCTTCAGAGAGGTCTGGGAGACAGTCATGTACTTGACCTTTCAGCTTTTCTGCTTACACCCTTGGAAATAGGTGACCCTTTCTGACCTAGGGTGATTAGAGCATCTGAGCAAGACGTTAATTTGCTGTGCAGCCAGGTGTGGGGGCACTTCCCACACAGCTCAAGGGCCCACCTCTATGTTTAGATAAAACATCCTGTCCTGCAACCCCCACCACCCCATCCACCTCCCAGGTAGCTGCTGAAAGGCCCCCTGCTAATCTGCATTTCTATGAGCTGCCTCCTGTAGCCTGGAGGTTCCAAGTCTCAAACAGCCTTTTGCCTCTGTGTTCTGGGCTAGTCTCCCAAATATTTGCATTTCCCTTCTCCATATCCTGCCATCACCTGCTGCCACAGCACTCTGCATCTTGGCAGCCTGCTTTTGTCGGAGGGATTGATCCAAAAACATTGCAAGGTGTTGGAAAAATCTTTGCTGCGGTGAAATGAGAAGCTGTTGTTTTAGCAGCATCTGGAGTTTCCAGCTCCTCTCCTTGCTGCTGGTGTTTTCAATCGCTGCTCCTTGGCAGGGGTGCAACATCCCTGGGAAAGTCTCTCCTCTTGTTGTCTAGTGGCTGTGCTGAGCACAGGAGTCTTCAAATCACACGTTTCTCTTGGCACGAGAATGTTTGTCTGTTCCCCACTGCATTATGAGGAGAATGAACAGTCCTTTTCCATGGAGCAGTGCTTTATGGTCTTGCATTTTGTAGCTCCTGCATCCAGAATCCTTAGTGTTCCCAGCCCAGACCATGCTGGGCTGAAGCTTAAAGCTTTTCAGCTGCTCCTGGTCCTGAGTGCCACCTGCCCCAAGGCACCCTGAAGGGCTGTGGTGGAGGATAGAGCCTGGCCATGCAGCTTCCTGAGGGTGCTTATGGCATGGAGCTGGGAGCACAGAAGCAGCCAGAGAAACCAGGGAGTCTGCTTAGTGGGCTGAAGAATGAAGGAGGACATTTTCACCAGAGAGGGCAGTGATAAGACAAGGGGTAATGGTTTTATACTGAAAGAGGGGAGATTTAGGTGAGATATTAGGAAGAAATTCTTCTCCATAAGGGTTGTAAGGCACTGGAACAGCTTGCCCTGGGAGGATTGTGGGTGCCCCCTCCCTGAAGGGGTCCAAGGGCAGGTTGGATGAGGCTTGTGCAGCCTGGTCTGGTGGGAGGTGTCCCTGCCCATGCAGGGGGTTGGAACCTGATGCTCTTTAAGGTCCCTTCCAACCCAAACCATTCTATGATTCTATTCTATGACATAGAAGTTGCTTTCCAAGGTCAAGGTGTGGAGCCATGTCTAGTTCTCACTGTGATGTTTACCTTGAATGAGTGGAGAAAGGGGGGAAGAGAAATGACAGAGTAGTCATGAAAACAAGATGCTCTTATGCATAGAACAACCTCTTCTGAGTCCTTTTCCATGAGGAAGATGCTTTTCAATGATGTCCTCAAACCTTTTGTTACTCCTTCCAGAACTCAAGCCTGAATCATTATTCATTTCCCCTATTTCAGACCATGTTTCTCCTGCTTACAAGAGATGGAAATCAGTGTGACATGGCTAGGTGAATTCCATTCCCAAATCCCAGAGCCTGATTCCAGGAAGAGAAGGCTCTTTTGCAGGGAATGGGATAGTTCACAGCATGGAGATGACACATCTCCCTGCCCCTTGCACCTTAGCAAAGCAGTAGAGAAGGGTGGGAATCCTTGGAATGCCTTTTATCTTTAGCAGCAGAGCTTCCTAGAAGCTTTGGGACTTTCTTCCTACAAAAAAATTTAAGACTCTGGTTAGGAGGTTGTCTTTTTAAGAAAACAGAAATAAAGAGTTTTGCACTTTCAAAAATTGTGCTGCTTTGGGGGTTTCTGCTGCTTGACTTTTGTTTTAGGTGGATGGCTTGCAAATGTTGTGCCAACTCTAACGTTTTGTTTTAAATTGTCTCATGTTATTGAGAAACAATGTATAAAATTGCCAAATCCTGTCTGCTTTGTTTAAAAGGGGACGAATGGAGAGGCAGGGCATTTTTGAAGAGAGGTATGTGCTCTGTTTGGGTTGCATTTGAGTCTGTTATAAATACCTAAGCCTCCAGGACTTCAGGATCAAATGCTGCTTTTGAAATTCAAAGTAAAACCTACAATTAAAACAAAAAAAGTATTCCCTGTTAATGTCTGCCTACAAGTTCTGCATGCATCAGCATAGCTGCTTGGGAAGAACTTGGAAGCAGGATTTTATCCCTCCCTTTATCTTTTTTTCTATGATGATGAAAGTCGGTGTAAAAGCCCTGCTGGTGGGTGCTGTGGTGTCAGCCAGGGGCTGTCTCCTGCTCCATCACAGATGCACAGGACAGCCCAGCTAGCACAGCGGTGGAGGAGATGGCTTTTTGTGATGATTAAAGAAGTTGGTTGTGTTTATGTTTGCACAGGTTAGTACTAAGCTCATGCTGTCCTGAATCAGCAGTGAGGGATCATCTGCATTTCTAATTGAAGTGCCTTTGATTGCCTTCAGACCCCTTTAGTGATTGCTTTCTGGGAGTTGCTGTGTTTGCAGAAGCTGCCCTGGAAAAGTCAGCGTGCTATGGAGCTGGGGGTTTTGGCATTTGCTGCTAATAGCCATGTAGCCCATAGCTCAGGGAGATGGACTGGAGCTGAGGAAACCTTGCCCCCAGCCTGGCCTTGCTGCGTGACTGTGCACAGCTCTTTGTTTGCTCTTTTTGCTTTCCCTTGCAGTTTCCAGGGATGCTTTCACTGAGCTGCAGGCAGCATCAGCACAAAGGAGTCTTGGCCTCTCGGATACTGTGGGTCCTGCTTACTCATGTGTACTCGTGACTCTGCCTCAAGTCCCTGCACTTTTCCCAGAAACCCAGGCCAGGACTCTCTCTCTCTTAGGGAGTGCTTGGCTATTTATGAAAAATTTTAGAAGGACTTGCTGTTCCTCAGTGTGGCAGGTGGGTGCTTGTCTCTGGAGTGGGGGAGAAGCAAACCAAAGTCATTGCTGCAAACCAGGCAGGTCATTACTGTGTTCCTGTTGCTTCTGCCTGTGCTCTCTGCTCTCAGATGGGAGCAGAGCCTGCTGGTAAAACCTGGCTTTGACTTCTCCAGGCCTGTGTTCTCTGGTAGAGTGGCAACATGTTGTGGCATCTCACAGGGCTGCTGGAGTGTTCCAGAAGAGCAGTAACAAGGGAGACTCTGGTAGCCCCAAGCCACTTACTGTAGCAGTCAGACTGCATCTGCTTGAACCTCTGAGGGGCAGAGTGGAGGGGAATGGAAGTGGTGGGTATCCCCAGATGCAGTGTCCCTGGTCTGTTTTACTGGTGTGTTGCATGCCGGGTAGAACAGGCACTGGTGGAAGGGCTCAGAAGCTGTCATTCCTCTAAAGACACTAGATGTAGACACTTTAGGGACAGCCTTGTGCTCACACCAGTAAGGCTTGTTTTCATGGTGGCTGGAGCTGCTGTCATGTCCCAGTGACAGCCTGTGTGATGGAGCTGTGGTGATGTCTGCTGTGTTGGGGCTGGGGCCAGACTTGCTGAGCTCCACTCTACTCATCTCCTGAGCCTGCCCCAGCCCAGGCTCCTGGGGAGCCCAGTTTCGATTGCTGTTTGCCTGGGAGAAACTATAAACTCACTTATTTGGTTTGATTTCTAATACATTTATAGAATTTAAGGAGGTGACCAAGGCCCTGTCCTCTTGGTCTGAGGGCTGGGATTCAGCTTATCCCCAAAGGTCAGTGCTCAGAGCTGTTATGACTAGAGCTTGCTGTGCACAGAGCTTCAAATGCTTACAATGGCCACCACTTGTTTGGCTCACTTCTGGGCCAGATAGACCTCCCAGTAATGAGGAGTCTGGAGAAGATCATCATCCATCAACTGGTAGAAGAGGGGTGGGATGGTTTTTCTCCTTATCTCTGGTGGCGATGGAGACTGTCACGCAGATTGTGAGGGGTGCAGGGGCAGGATGTGGGAGAAGCCTAGGGTTTGTCTGATGTTTGTAGGCTTCAGAAGTGGATCCAGAAGGGATCAAAGAGGGAGCCCAGAGTGCGTGGCAGGGAGCGTTCGATCGAGGCGTCTGGTACTACTTGTCTTCATGTGGCATTTGAGACAGTGTGGGCAGTTTGCTCTATTTTTCTCTGTAGGTGCTTCTTTGTTTGGAAGGTTGTAGACACATGTCAGCAGTGATGGATAGATTTGTTTGACTTCCTGTCAAATCAATGATTACTCATAGAAATCTCTTTTATTAGTTTATCATAGGAAGTTCTATGTCATTTATCCCCACGGAGGCTTGGCTAGCTGGTGTCAGTGAGTAGTGCTGGTGAGAGTTATTGCTAGTTTTTATTGTGCTGCTGCTTCTTCTCAGTTTTTGACATGGTATTTATTTTGGTCCTTGGTTTTACACTGGGAAAGGTTTGCTCTTCTTTCTGCCCTGATGGCAAGAAGGGTGTTTTCTTTCCCATTCCCATCTGGTCCCTTGGAAGTCTGCAGGGATAGGCCCAAAGTACTAAGGTTTATCTTCAGCTTCTGCTAAAGTCAGACTAGACACTTTCTGTCTGTGCCTTGGCATTTTTGAGCCAAGGTCTTAATTTCTGAGGCAGTGCTGGAGTTAGAAACAATAGGTATGAATCGGAGGAAGAGGGGGTTGGTGAGTTAGAGGGAAAAGTCATGATGATATATTTCCCGTGTCTTCTGCACTTGGTTTTGGTTTGCTTCATGCTCAGAGGAGGTGGAACTCCCTGTCTTTAATATTAGTTTTCGTGCTGAGTCCCAAGGGGTGGGCTCTGCTGCTGAGGCAGATGGGGTGGTCTGATCCCTGCAGGCTCCTCCGTGACTGTGGGGAGCTCTGGGAGTGGTGGGCCTGGCTGTGCAGCAGAGCTGGCAGCACAGCCTCCTGCAGACCTGCCTTGCCTCAGCCAGGTTACCTCTGTGTCCCTGTGGCCACTCGGGGTGTGGGGTGGCCTCCCTGTCTCCTGCACAGCAGCCCTGAGGAGCTGACTGGGTTACAAAATGAAGCCTCTTCTTGTGGGCCTTGGGGTGGAGCACAGCTTTTTGGGCTGTTCTGAATGCAGCACCCTTGCTGGTAACCATTCCCTAATGCTTTTCAAAATCTCAAGTGGGGATAGGGAGACTTTTTTCTCCATGTATACAAGAACTCTGCAACAACTGGGGCTTTGATTATTTGTCCCCGTTGAAAAATTCAGGGAATTGTTTCTAGTCAATCCAAACAATATTTTTTGGCCATTTAAATTGGAAGTGATCTGGGGGAAAATGACTTAGGATGATTGTGGAAAGAGATGCTTTCAAATAGTTTCAAAGCTAATGTTCAAAAGGTTTTTTTCTAAATAAGATCTGTTTGACTAACAAAAAAAAAAAAAATCAAATGTCATCTGGACTGTTCCCAAGTTTTCTCACATGTAAGAGGAATCAGAACTGAGAGTGCCCTCTTGGCCTGCTTTGTCCAGCAGGAATTCTCCTAGGGTCGAGTTGCTGTGGCTCTTCCTTGCCCTTTCCAGTGGTTGAGCACATGCAGAGCTTTGAAGGCTGCTGCTCCTGCCAAGCTAACAATGCTGACCTCAGAGTTCAAGTAGGAGAGACTTATGTTTTCAGGTCAAGAGATCCTTGGCTCGCTCCCTGCAGATAAACCAAGCAGGGAGATGACTACAAGAGAGCAGAGCTTTGCTCTCTGAACATACAGAAATCATTTCAACCACCAGTGAGGCGAAACAGCTGGGGGAATTGAGGTGGGTGCAGCACAGCTGCACAGATGTTGTTGATGTAGGCTCCTTTCCCCCTCTTGGAGCCAAAGGTTTCAGTGTGCTCCAGAGATGTGGTTGCCCTGTTACTCCAGGAACTCCTGAAGTCAGGCTGGGCCATATGTCAGTATGCTGGCATTTTTCTGTCACCAGGAGGGAAATGCCTGCTGTTTTTCACTGAGAAGAAATGTAGTCAGATGGTAGGGTAGTAATTTCTGCAGCCGAGCTGGAGGGTGACTTTGAGCCCTGCTTTAGATTTAAGCTGAATTGTACCCCTGGCTTTAGATGAGCATCTGCTCATCAAGACTGGAGCATCAGAGGCAAGTGGATGCTCCATCAAATGCTCTTTGTGTGTCCCTCAGCTGGGACTGATGCAGTCTGATGTCCTGTCTTGGTCCTGGTTGTTTGTTGACCTTGAGCTCTGCTCAGCTGGATATCTCAAATTTGTCCTTAGCAAAGCAAGCCTTGAGGGAGAACACTATCCAGCTGATGGACTGTGTCATGTTGGTGGCCAGGCTTGGGGTAGTAAATCGAGCTGTGGGGAGACAGAGGGAGTCGTTGAAGTCTTCAGTGCAAAGATAAAAGTCTCTTCTTGGATCAAAGGCAGTGGGAGAGAAGTGCACACTTCTTGAAAGCAGATAATGGAGTGAACAACCAGTCTCCAAACATTAGGCTTGGATTTATCTCTCTTGCTGAGCTGAGGGCATATCATATCCCTCCATCAGGAGCTAATCACTTGCTCAGAAATAGTATCCTGACAAGAGACAGCAATTGCCTCCCTTCTGATGGGTTACTAGAAGTCTGTTTGGTAAGAAAGCAATAGCCTGCTTCTCTTCCTAGTAAAGGAATCTGTTCCTTCTGATGGGAAGTACAACCAGAGAGAGAAATCAATTTGTACTCTTATCAGACCTTTCTACACAGTAGTTAATGGGACCTAACATGTGATTTGATTCTTGGGCAGTTCAAAAATTAGTGAGAAGCACAGGCTGTAGGAGAAGTCACCTGGAGAAGCAACAGAGGTGTGGGGGAATCCTCAGGAGGGGTGTGCAGCACTTGCTAGCCTGGAGGGCCAGTTAGTTTTGCCAGCATGTAATGCAGTGATTGTTCCAAACAGAAATGGTTTAACCTTGAATGAGAGAAACATAACCAAGCAGCAGCAGTGGAACAATAAAGAAAGTCTATCCCTGATCTCATGTGACCCATGTTCTGCTCAGATGGCACCAATACATTATTTTAATGAGTGACTGTAAGTCATTATGCACAAGTGTGTGGCCAGTGGTGAATAAACTGAGGATTCTGTGAGGGAGTGTATACAATCCATTTGATTACATGGAGCTGGACTGTGCTCCTGTTTTTTAGAAAGATGGTTGCTGCTCGACAGAAGAGTGTGATTGTGCCTCTGAGTTTGGCACAGAAAAAGATTTGTCATCTGGTCCCCTGTGAGTGTGAATTGTTGCAGCCCTGAGCAAGAGAGCTCTTCAGCTCAAGTGGCAGCAGTGTGTTTGGATGTCTGTATGTGCTGGGTTTCTTCTTGGTGCATCAGTTTGAAGTGAAGCTGAAACATGTTTGGCATGGACCTGGGCAGTATGTCAGGTGGTGGCAGTGCCACTTGCTGCCCTGCTACTGGATGGAAAATGGGAAGGTGGAAAATGGGAAGGTAGAAAAGGATTTGCCATGCCAAGGGTAATCCAGTGTATCCTGCTTACCTGAAAAAGGCTGCCTGTTCTCTTACCACACTGGTTTGGGAAAGCAAGGCATCTCAAAAGTGACTCTGGAGGTCAAAGGCCTCGGGGACAGCCTGGTGACTGGGTTAAATCTCACTTGTGCTGTTCCATTTTCTGGGTGTGCTGTAGGTCACTGGACTCCTGCCCTGTAGGGCAGTTAGAGCCACCCTTTCTGCCAGTGAAGGCAACAGAATGCATAAGCATGGTTTGGGCAGAGTTGAAACGGTTGGCAGTCCTGGCTCTCACCTGTCCATCTGTGCTTCTTTGCAGATGCCCACCATTCCTCATCCTTACAGACATATCCTATCACAGAACCAACATCCTGCTCTCCAGTGTAGAACTTGTAAGAGCCCATCCTTCCTGCCCTCTGCCTTTCCAAATGCAGCCCATCACTGCCTCTGTCATAAGTTAAAATACTCATCTTGTAGTAAAGGAATCGGCCCTGGGGCCAGGCTCAGTCTGAAGAGCTGTGGCTGTGCCATCTGTACATAAGCTCTGCAAGGAGCATGTGGTTGAGAAGTGGCCCTCTGCACTGCTCTGAGGCTGCTCTGCCTTAGGAAGCTGAAGTAATGAAGCTGTGTTTCCCCCAGAGAAAGGCTGAGAGCCCAGCAGTGTGGGCTCCAGTGTCTTAGTGTGTTCATTTCAGGGTGCTGCTGCCCAACGAGGAGCTTGGTGTGGGGGTGTTGAGGAGGCCTGGTGCAAGGCATGAATACTGTCCTACAGGTCTTCACTGAGGTGTGCAGGATTCAGCACCTGTATTTGCAGTGGACAGGTGTCCAGGGAGAAATAAGGATGGATCAGGCTTAGGCAGAGTTGCATGTGTTGTGATGATGCATCAGCTCTGCTGCCTGAGCAGGCTCTGTAACCTGGTGAAGGTTGTTCTGCACTAGCCCTGCAGAGCCACTCTCTGTTGTCTTTAACATCTGGTTGTTGCCCTGTACAAAACTCGTGCTTCCTTCACTGCCTTGTTTCTGGGCTCTGTGTTTCCCCCCCTTCAGCACAGGGCCTCTGGTTTGTGCCTTTCTCAGGGACCAGAGCATCGTGCACAGATCCCTCTGTGTCCCTGGGATGTGGGCTGCAGTGTTGCTGCCCCATGGGAGCTCTGATCTGTGGTAGGAAGTAACAGCCTGCTTGAAATGGAAGTGTGTTTGTTCATGAGGTGAAACAATACAGCTGAGAGAGAGGGATTTTAAAACAACAAAAGGCCCACAGCATATTTTACCTCATCTAATTTTACAAGCTGGGATTGATAGGCTTTTCTTTTCCCTTATAGCTTACATTCCCCTAGCAAAGCTCAGATGGCCCTCCTGGGTTTTCTTCTGTTCTCCCCAGTTCCTTCCTTGCTCAGTCATAAAAGCTCCCAGGGAGCACCCAGGCAGTCTCAGGCCAAAAGACTGTCTAGTGTTGAGGGGACAAAGAGGTCACATCAAGTCAGTTGATGCTTGGTTACATCTCATATGCCACACAGTGCATCAAAATAGCTGCAGTTGGTAGCTCCAAGGGAGTGTTTTTTCTCCCATAAACTCGTTTAATTTTGGGTTTCGTGTTGATTTTAAAACAGTTCATAGGCTTTTGACTACCAAAGAAAGTTCAGCTCAGCAGTTAGCACTCTAGAGCTGAAAGGGGTGCATTTTTTTCATTATGGTAGAGATTTGTCCTGTGTCTTTGGGCTGTGGCTTAGGTACAAACAGTCCATGACTGACTTGAGTCACAGCTGCACTGAGCTGGAGGTTGCAGCCCAGGGACAGGTGGAGTGGAGGACTGGAGCTGTATTAAAAAGGAATTTTTTAGTACTGATGGTGATCATCTTGTTGGCCCATCCTGCAGAGAAGTCTGAGGGATGCACACAAGTGGTCTGAAACACTTCCAGTTGCCAGTGGACACTGAGGAGCATCCACCTTTGGTCCTGTTTTCTCCAGGAGCAGAGATGGGGGCAAGAGGCCTGTGTTGCTTGAACATTCAGTCTCCTCCTTTAGGTTCCACTGAGTTAGTTTCTGCTCATGAAGAAAATGAGACTGCTGGTTTTCTCCCCTTACCTGAAAAGTTGCTGCTTTGGCATCCCAAAAACTGACTTCACTGGTATTGCTTCTGAAAGCAGAGAGGTAATTATGAGGAACCAGGGGAATTATTCTGAAGGCATGTAGAGTATTTACAAAAACAAAATGTTGTTTATAATGCCTGAAAGTCTGAAGCGCTGGTGCAGGGCATGATCAGCTTGTGCTTGCTGTCTCCCCAGAGACTGCACATTTAACAAAGCACCAGGATTTGCAGCAGCCTGTGCCAGGCAGGGCTCTGAAATAAAAGCCAGGTGACAGGTCCTCCTCTCAGTTGAGAGTGAGGCCAGCTTTGGGATTGGGAAGTGGATGCCAGAATTACAGATGCAGTAAGCAGCGTGCCATTCTTCAGCAGTTTCTGCTATTCCGCAGCAGCCTCTTACATCTCAGGTCATTTCATGTTCACTTTGTGAGATAGGAGCACAGCACTAATTAAGCCAAGATCCTGAGTGATTTTGCATTTGTGTGGTGGAGTCTGCGAGTTGGGAAGGGATGCTCTTCCACTCCTGAGACTGCAGAGTGCTGAGCCAGAACAAAGAGCTCTGGCATTTCCATATCAGCACAGGAAACAAAACCAGTCCCTGAAACACTCTGCAGCCAGTGTGAAGAGCACCAGGCAAAGCTCTGGCTGACCTGAAACAACTCACTTCATCTCTTTTTCAGCTTTTGTCATATCCATTCTCTCGTACGTGCTCGGGGGCAGGAAATTTCTCTAATGTATGTGCATGCAGAACGCTGAGACTTTGATCTCAGCAGCTACATCCTGTATTACAGCAGAAAGAGTATTTAATAATAACAGTAAGAATCCGATTAATAGTTTTAAACTTCTGTGCATATGTGCTTCTCTTAAGACATGTGCAGTCCCTCTCTGGTTCCTGAGGCAAGACTTTTCCATGGGGAGTGCAAACGGGCCCCTTGCCCTGTTTAAAGACTCCATAGCTGCCTGGATCAACACTGGCTACAGAAACTGGGAGGGCATTGTGCTTCTTTTGTGATCTTTTTATTCTGTTACCTCCAAGGGTTCCTCAAAGCCCACGTAGGACTCTGCAGAACCCTAAAAAACCACATCCCAGCTAGGGCACATGGAGGATATGGGGGGGGATAGGAGCTTTGCTGAGGGGGGAGGTGTCACTAAGTTGTCATGCTGTGGGCTGGTTGTAAGCAGGCTTGGTTGATTTGAGGGGTGTGGATGTTGTGCAAGCTGAGTTTGGTCCTGAGAGCCCTGTATTTTCAGGAGCATGGGCAGAAAAAAAAGCCAGTCAGTGCTGTCCCTCATTAAATTTGATTGAGCTGCCTCCCTTTCCATCCAGGGTCTTTAGCATAGCAAGAACTGGAGGGGAGAGAGTTCAACGGGTGAGGGTTCTTCATCACCTTGCCTGTTGAACTGAACACCAAGAACGCTGTAATTCTTCAGAGGTTCTTTCAGGAGATGCCCCACAAGCTCCGGGGTGTTACCTGTTCAGCCTGAATGCCCACTTGGGTTCTTGCAGAACCCAAGGAGCATGTGGCTGGCTGGCTTTGTGAAGGGCATTATCTGTGCCTTGTACTGCTGCTGTTGTACTGCTGCCTGACACAGCTCATTTGCTTGCTGTGCCTTTGTCTTTTGATTTTGGAGGATGCACTTTTCCTGACAGAATTTCCAATTCAGTTCATTTTCTCTGTCTGCAGTGGGAAGGGAGAGAAAGAGGTGATTTGAGGGGCTTGCTGCATGTATTATTAATTGTCCTCAATTCAAGGCAGCCTAGTCTTTTTCTGCCTGATATTCCTATTTTCTCATAACTAATACTGCTTGCAGATTTAACAGAGGTTTGACATTTGAAGTTGTATGGGTCTTTTTGTGGTGGTCATGTTCTTAAAGCTGGAAGAGCAAGGTTCTTCCATTGATCTGAAGCTAGAAGGGCCCAGTGTTCGTGTCATCAGTCAATTGAACTGTGTGTTGTAGAGCACCTGATTAATGAAGTTGCCTATGTTTCCTGGGCTGGTTAAACCATGGCCCAGATGTTGTGTCAGAAGCTGTCCACTAGACAGGTGGGCAGGTTTGGGTCATCCCTGGCTCTGTTGATCCTGTTATAAGGCAAGGGTTGTCTTGGATAACAAGCAGTAGCTCATGTTGGGGCTGTATGGGGCTGCATTTTGATTTTCCAGGCTGTCAGCTCATGTTCCCACAGAGCTTAAGGTCCCAGGTGGAATGAGCTTGGTGGACACTGTCTCTTAGCAGGTTAACAGTTTTTCCAACTTGGTGGAACACTAAGTTTCTTGTTGCTAAATCTTTTTAGATAAATGAAGCACTTCTGCCCAAAGGAGGCGAAACGTTCTCTGGACAGCAGTCTTGGGGTCAGGTGAGCATCCTGTTTCCATGAGCCACAGCTGAACAAAGGAACACCACATTTCCTGGAGAAAGTAGCTAACCTGTTCCTGCATCTCAGGGAGGAGCAGTGGAGATGGCTCTGTGGTGCACAAGCCTGGTTCCTGTTTTTCCTCTTTTTCCCCTCCATAAGCAATTCTCATCTCATAACCCTTCTTCTGGCAGATCCTGGACACAGTGGCTGGACATGGGGTGGCTGCTGTTCCATTTCAGGTGTAGGTGGATGGGAAACCTGCCTGGAGTTGAGCACCTCCCTCCAACATGTGCACAGAATACTTGTTCCCTGGGAGGAGTGGCTGTTCCAGCCTATGAACTGTGAGCTGTTCCCATCTCTCAGGTCAGCAGCCAGCCAGGGTTTGGTAAACCCCATGCTGGAGCGTGTGAACAAGGAAGGGAGGAACTGGGATTCCCTCCCACCAGAGCTCCATTGAAGATAACTTTTTTTGGCCATTTTGGGTCAAGGGTAATGCTCACCCTACCCCTTTCTCTACCTTCATCTTGCCTGGCTTAGGCTTCTCTGCTGGAGAACAAGCCCACAGTTCTCCCCTTGATCACAGCAAATCCCCGTGTCTGACTCATTCCTCCTTAGCCCCTGACCCCAGTACCACCACTTTCTTGCTGTAGTCTAGACAGACCCTCCACAGGGAGCAGCTCTGCCCTGACCTTGCTTGCACAACTTGTTCTAATTGCTTCTTCTTTGGCTTTCCTGGAGCTATCAGAATGGGATTGTCCTCTTTTTTTTCCTTTCCCCTGGCTAGCCCCTTTCAGCTCAGCCCCCTTGTGCTGCCCTGCAGCTCCATGTGGTGGAGTCCAGCCATGTTCCTGCTACAAAGGCAAACAGCAAAAGCCAATCAGAGCACGTCCAACAGGATTTGTGGTGCTTCCAACCTCCATGTGTTGTTGACTCCCCCTTTCAAGTGTGGCCAGGGCTTTATCTGTTGGTAATAGGGAGAATTAATCATTTCCTTAAAAAAAAATCAGCTTAAAAAAGCCTCCATCTTTTCATTCATTTTTTTTTTTACATAAAAAGGCAAGTAAAAGACAGAACAAAGTTGTTAAAAGTTCAAAAGGAATGCTAATCCCTGTAATGTGGACTAATCAACTTATATCCAGACAATCCCCTTGTATCTCTCAGGCCTTAGTGTGGTTAGGGATTCCCATAGGCAAGTGTTGGGCTTTAACTCCTTCAGAGCTGCTTTATAGCCTGAAGTTACTCTTCCTGGAGTGGTATTGCCCTACTGTCACCCAGCAACAATCTGGCATGTTGTGGGACTCGGAACGGCTTCACAGGTGCTTGAACTCCCTTGGTTAATCTTTTGAATAGATGTGGAAACACCAAGTTCTTTTCTTTTGGAGGGCTGAACCATCCCAGCATGCAGAACTTCAGGGGAGTTGCTCCAGCTACACTTGGGGGACGAAGTGCCATGAGGGCTAGGCAGGACACTGAGTGAACAGTTCCTCAGGATGGTGACTCCAGGAACAATTTCTGCTTCAGCAGACCTCTAGTGTGTAGGACATCATGGCCAGTGGTGTCAGATGTGTTCAGTTTGTACTTGGCTGTCTGTTTGCTACCCCAGCCTTCATGGTACTGTACATGTGCACAATTTGGGGAAGGATAGGCCTGTCTCCTCTGCCAGAAATTTTTGCTTTCCTTTGGCAAAGATGATGTTATTTGAAGAGTTCATCTTCCAACAAATACCCAAAGGTGTCTGTCATCCTCCCCCCTAAATTTAGTTTTCCTTGGTATCAAGCCTACAACAAGACTCAGGCTCTACCACCTTGACTTAAAACCCAACATCAACAAGGGAGGGAAAATCTTTGAACATGCTCAGGTCTTGGAGTAGTAGGTCTGGGCTTTGCAAGTGGTTCTTTGGTGCTTTCCATACTGTATTAATATCCCTCTATGACTTGTGTGTTGCAGTGAGACTTTTGCAGCTGCAGAGCTAAACACGGGAGGTGAGGATGGTCTTTTTTGAAAGGGAGAAGCAATGTCAAATGGCTCAGCTGCAGAGACAGAGGTACTTGTGCTCACAGAATCACTGCCAGGGGTAGAGAAATAGCCACACTGGTTTATGCCTATTGACAGTTGTATAGTTGTATAGTTGATAGTAAAGCCTTCTGCTTCTTTTTCATTTTGGAGAGTAGGATGTAATTGAATTATTCTTTACTGACAGGCATTTCAGCTGTCCTGTTTTCACTGGCAATAACAAACCCTGTTCTTGTGTTGTCCTCTTTCATTGGGGTTTGCTGGGCTCATGTGATGAGTGGTGTGCAGGCAACCCTGAGGGCTTGCACAGGTGTACCTGGTGCTTAGGTGCTGAGCATGAGAGCAGAAGCTTGATCTTCTTTGTCCCAAGCTGGGTGGTTGTTGGGAGTTGTTGTTTCCGCTGCCCAGAAATCTGCAGCTTCTCAAGAACAAAAAGTTTATTGTTAGTGATGAGTGAATAGGGGGGAATGGAGTTGGTCTGAGCAGCTAGAAGCAGTCCAGCCCTTTATCTCAGGATTAGCTGAGGATGGACTTCCCCACCATGTCTCCCCAGTGCACTGATGAGAGCAGAATCTGGTTTCAGGTCCCTTCTGGGAGCTGTACACAAACTGCAGTCCCCTGGTGTGGTGTGTGCCATGCAGAGCAAGGTGTGAGTGCACCTGGGCTCCAACCTGGCAGCCACATCCCAGCAGCTGTGGGAGCTTGGTGGATTGGGCTTGCCTTTAATAGCATGTCAACTCAAATCCAAATGGATGAAAGAATAAAATCTAGGTAGGGTAGGGACAGAAGGAACAAGGGTTACTCAGAATGGAGGAGCTGCTTGCCACTAGCAAGTGGCAAGTTGCCCTTAAGCAGCCTTTCCCTACTTTGAAGTCATCCAGAAATCAAACTACTTCAGCTTCTGTGGTTGCTTCTTCAATCTGTGATAAAGATTCAATCAGCCCTTAAGCAGCTTTCCTTGAAAGCTGGAATACATTGAGGAAAAAAATGGAGCATTCTCAATGAAAAGCTGAGATTTAAAAACACCCCAAATTATTTTTTATTAGTTTCTTGAGTATATTATAAACAGGTTTAAAAAAACACTGAAAATATTCTTGTGTGGCTTGTTTTGGATTTTTAATGGGTAAATTAAATTTTGTTTCTCAAAATAATGTTAGGGTTTTCAGATTTCCTCTTTGAAGATGTCTGGGCATTTCTCTGAAGTGACTTCCACTGCCTGGAGTAATACAGGGGTTAACAGGTTAATTAAATGTTGGAGCAACTCGCTGAGGTGTGAGCTGACTTCTCTATTCCTTTGAAACTCAAGATGGGATGTGGTGCAGGACTCCCTGGGCAGCCAGGAGGTGGAGAGGAGGTGGATTAGACAGGATTGCAGCAGTGAGCACTCCTTGCTGCACAATCTCTGATCTCTGGGAGCATTGTCAGAGGAGATCCCTGGGTTCCTATTAATTACCTCTCCTCCCCTGTCCAGATTCCTCTCTTGGGTCAAGCTTGCAAAGCCCCCATTGATCTGTGCCTGGGTGTGTGTGCCCAGGGTGGCACCCATGGGAGGGGAAGGATGGATTTGATGATGTGGCTTCTGTCTTTCTACCAAAGGGAGTAGTGACAGTGGGTGTGTGGAGGCTGGAGACCCTCTGCTTGTGCCACACAGCTGCAGAGCTTTTCCGAGTGCCCCCCACACCAGTAAAACTGAGTAGGTGCTCAGCACCACTCCGGGTCTGGCCATTTTTCACTGATGACACCAAGCAGACTGGTGGGGTTGATGTATCAGAGAGATGGGATATTATCCAGGGGTATGGGATGTTATCCAGAGGAACCAGGGCAAGCTAGAGAAGTGGGCCTCATGTGAACTTCATGAGGTTCAAAAGGGCCAAGTGCAAGGTCCTGTGCCTGGGTGGGGACCGTCCTTATTATCAACACAGGCTGGGGGACGATGTGGTAGAGAGCAGCCCTGCAGAAAGGGCCTTGAGGGAACTGGTGGGTGAAAAGTTGGACATGAGCAAACAGGGTGCACTTGCTGCCCAGAGGGCCAATCACATCCTGGGCTGCATCAAAAACAGGGTGGCCAGCAGGGCAAGGGAGGGGATTCTCCCCCTCTGCTCTCATGAGACCCCACCTGGAGTTCTGTGTCCAGTTCTGGAGCCCCCAACACAAGAAGGACATGGAGCTGTTGGAGAGAGTCCAGAGGAGGCCACAGAGATGATCCAAGGGCTGGAGCAGCTCTGCTCTGGAGCCAGGCTGGGAGAGTTGGGGTGTTCAGCCTGGAGAAGAGAAGGCTCCAGGGAGACCTGAGAGCACCTTCCAGTGCCTGAAGGGGCTCCAGGAAAGCTGGGGAGGGACTGTTTACAAGGTTGTGTAATGATAGGATGAGGGGCAATCACCTTAAACTAGAGCAGGGCAGATTCAGACTGGGTATCAGGAAGAAGCTCTTGACACTGAGGGTGGTGAAGCTCTGGAACAGGCTGCCCAGAGAGGTGGTGGAGACCCCATCCCTGGAGACATTCCAGGTCAGGCTTGACAAGGCTCTGAGCAACCTGATCTAGTTTAAAAAGTCCCTGTGCACTGCAGGGATGACCTTTAAAGTCCCTTCCAACCCCACACATTCTATGCTTCTCTGGACACATTCTGCGTAAAGACCACAGAGTTAGCTGTAGCCTTCACCCAAGAAGGGCCCTATCCTGCCATCCAGAAGCTTGGGTGCTGTTTGGGGATGGGCAAGGCCACACCCAGCCTTGTAGCCAACCCCTCCTGTGTGCTCACCCTCCAAGCTCCAAGTTGAGGTGAAGTAAAATCTTTTAATTTATTCCTAGATGTGAATGACTCAAAAATGCCACATCTATCATTGTAGCTCCTTAACTAAATGGATTGGGTTTTTTTTTGTCCTCTTCACAGGCATAATTAGCAATCTGCAACACAAATTAAATCACTATCAACTAATTCCAACTATCCCTTCAGAGGTAGCCATTAGCTAGCTAAATAATCTGGTTAGCATTGAAATGAGCCTGCATCCCATTCTGGAAAAGCCACTGTGATTCCACAAAGCTGCCTCTTTCATTTCCTCCCTCCAATGCTGATAACACTTTGTCCTTCCTAATGAGGGCAGCAGTTCCTTGTGCTTGGAGTATGCTCCTTGCAGGGTTTTAAGCAGGGTTGGGGAGTTTTTTCTTTGCTGTGGTTCAGTAGAGAGCTGCTCCATGGTGAGGATTCCTGTCCTGACAGTAAGAAGGAACAGAAAAGACAACTTCTCTTTTCCTCATTATGGACTAACTCAAGTGTAAGGTCCCTTTTGTGCAGCTATAGGTAAACACAGGGATGTCTAATGTATCTACCTCTGTGAGCAAGGGCAGCCTCTTGCACACATTAGTGTCTTGGCTTAAATACATGAACAAGCCTTTAGAAACTCTTGGGGACATTGGGAAAGCTGGATAAACCTGTGAGCCTTCAGGCAGACAGCCAGGACCTTGCAGGCTCCATCCCAATGTTTCTCCTTTGCCTTGTCTCCTTCGTGGTCAGCACCATCAGCAAAAGTGAGCTGTAAAAGCACAGTTCTCATCATTTTATAGGGCTTGGACAAGGACAGGGAAGTCTGATCAAAGTTCTGGGACTGTTCTGTCCAAAGACCTTGTCAGACCTCTAAAAGCTGGGAAACTGGGGGGTGCTAAGGTTCCTTTCCACAGGCATTTTCCTGCATTTCTGCATAGGTTGTTTTCTAGCAACTTCAGGCTCTACATCTGAAATGCCAAAGGGATGATCACTTTTTTCTGTCTTCCTCCTCCAAGTCCTCCTGGCCATGTGTTTGTCTCCACTCCTGTTGCTGCCCCTGGAAGCTGTTTGGATGTGGAGGTTGAACACATGTAGGCCATCTCCAGGTTCCTTATGCTCACAATCATAGCAATCATCAACAGTACATTTTTGCTGTGCTCCTCCTCCCCAGGAATGGAAAGAGGAGGGGAATGGAGCTGAGGAATAGAAGTGGCCTTGACTACCCAGACTCAAATGTGATTTTATTGGTGCTTGTGCTTTGGGAAAGGAGGGTTTAGATTGGTGAGGTTCTGCAGAGACAAAGCAAAACTAGTGGTGTTACTTCTTTTGACAGCAGAAGAACTGATGGAAATATGTCTTTCTGTGGATCCAGGAAGCCAGCTTTACTACCATCAAGAATCAAGTTTTGTGGCTATTTCCATATTAGCAATGTTGCAGCCTGCTTTGGGTTTTGGAAGGAGTTAATTGGAGCAGTGTTTCTTTTCTGGACAGAGGAAGTGCAAATCCCTAGTCTGCTATAAATACCTTCTGTCAAGGCATGCAGGTTTTACTGCAGGTTGTTGCTTCTTCCCTTGCATGGGATTGTTAAGGAGAAATAAAAAAGGAAGATGGCTGCTTAGATTTCATAGCTGAGCCCAGGAGGTGCCAAGGGGTCAAAGCCATTGTGTCAGGTTTCCCTGATGGATTATTTGAAGCGCTGGATTTGGGTTTTCTTTTTCTTGCCTCTTCCTCCTAGAATATAAATATGGAAATGCAATTCAGGTAGAAACATACAGTAAATTCTCAGCAGCTTGTGTCTTTGAACAGTCTGGTGTATGGGAGAGCTGGTGGGAGGGGAGGATGGCAGGGATCAGGCAGGACAGCATCTCCCTTTCTGGCTGTCTCCAGCCATATCCCTGCTCTGCCTGAGCCTCAGTGGAGCTCTCTGAGCTGACTCATTCTCCTTTCCCATAAAGGCTTCTCTGTCTCCCCTTCACTCCCTTTTGGGGGTAAATGGCATGTGAATTTTCAGCTGTGATCTTTGTATCTCTGGCTGCTGTGCTGTGTCTGCTAAGAGGTGGCAATGTCAGAGTCGCAGTTGCCTGCGCTTGGAAAGGAAAGTGGAGAGCAAACCAGCTGCCTGCTCCTCCTCTTTAGCTCAGCCTTGGAGCTATCTGCCTTCTCCAGGGCAAACTGGTCAGAGCAGCTGGTTAGGGGATGAAAGCACAGGGCTTGTCTTTTCTTTGCAATAAGCCAGATAAGCCTTATTCCTAAATCTAAGCATCTGTTTGATGCAGTAACCTAGTCTGCAGTGGACAGAGCACTTGAGGAGCTTCTGGGGAATCCGGGTGGCTTCTGAGAGCCTTTCTACTGCTTTGTGCTTTTGTGTTTCTCCCTTGCCTGTGAGGCAAGTAACACTGGTTCCCTTCATGGGGCTTCTAGAAAACTCAGAGCAGAGTGCTGTGGTTGGTGTGGCTTTTGCCTCTGCTCAAAGTGCTTTTCTTATGAATAGGGGGAAAAAAAGAGCTCCTGCCAAGTGATTGTATAAGGGACTAGAGCAGGAACTAATGAAAGCTTGATCTGTGGATATACGGTCAGCAGAGTCCGCTGCTAATTGTCTCATGGTGTATTTTACTGAAAACACCATGCAGGAGATACCCTCTGAAGTCTCTTCCCATGGATAATAAAGATAAGATACCAGCAGAGAGGAGGGGAGTGAAATAAGAGGGATACTCTTAAACAGATGAATTGCTGGCCCAGGTTAGGAAGCAGCTGTGAGTTACACAGGAAGGAGCAAAAGAGAAGAATCCATTTTCAGTGTGATGGTAGGTGAAGAGGAGGGTATCTGGAAGACCTAGCTTGGACCAGGCTTTTAAAAATAGACTCTAGAATTAGAGGGGAGGAAATGATGGGGAAAAAATGATAGGCACCCGCAGTTATTTAGTGGAAGCTAGTGCAGGCTCTGAAATGCTGAGAAGGGCTTTATCCAGGCAGGTGAACAGGCAAGGCAATGGCAGATGAAATTAAATGTTGACAAATGCAAGTTAATGTGCATTGGAAGGCATAATATGACCTACTCATACACATTGCTGCATTTTAAATTAACTGTAACCACTCGGGGAAAAGACCTAGAGGTTATTGTGAACAGCTCAATGAAAACATCTGTTAAATGAACAGAAGCAGTCAGTAAAGCAAACAAAACATTGGGCTGTACAAGGGAGATTTTATATTATCATTTGTATTATGGTAATGTGTCAGGACAGCGACAACTGCCCGACAGCTTTCTGGTGTGCCAGGCTCTGTGTGAGCAGGGAGTGAAAAGGCAGCCCAGAGCCTCTGAGTAATTGGCTCTGAGTGTGACCAAATGCCAGGCAGCCAGGGATATTCCTTCCCCCAGCCAGGAACAGAGACTGAATAGGCATCAAGCGAGGAGTGTCTGGCCCCGCAGTGTTTGTGGGGTGTGGGTTTGCTGGGCAGTGCCACGGCCAAATCTTCTGGCCCTGCATGCAGCTCTCCAAAATGTACAGGCAGCCAAGAGCCCAGAGAGCTTGGTCACAGGATGTGTGCTTATCAGCTCAAAGTCCCAGACTCAAGATCCCTGGGGTAAGCTTGAAGGTCAGGGCTTTCCTCTGGGGCCAAGGGAGATTGTTTCATCCCTTGGTGTCTCACCCCATGGTGCTTCTTCCTGTTCAGACACCCTTTCCTGAAATCCCATCCCTTGGAGTATGAGCAAGGCTCAGCTTGCTTGGGTTCTCTAGGTTCTCTGAGCACAAAGAAAGCCACAGGGTTTTGTGTCAGGCACATCCTTTTCCCAGAAGAGATTAATACACCTCTTCCTTCACTCCTTTCTCTACCCAAAGCGTCCCTGGCAAAGTTTCACCTACTAAGGTGCCAGGGAGGCTGTGCAGAAGTGCATTGCTTCCCCAGCCCCTGCTCAGCCTGATGAATGATTGAGCAGGTCAGTGTTGCTTCCCTGTTACAAATGACTAGAGCTCAGGCTCCACTGGCATGTTCATTAACTGCTCCGAGCAGCCACTGGGATGCAAAGTGGACTGAGAGTTTGGTGCTTAGCCTTAATAGCAAGCAAATTCAGAGTTATACCTGTTGTGCTCTGCCTGTGGCTCTATAATAAAACATAGCTCTTGATTTGATGACTTTGCTTAAATTTGCCCCCAGCTATATCCTAAGCTTGGTTTACTATTTAGAATTAGCATATGTTTTTATATATGGTATAAATATTTAACCTGCTGACCAACACTAACTTCAGCCTCTCTAGCCTTTGGAAAGTGAAGTAATTGCAATGTAAAATCATACAGAGTTTGGAAATATATCTACATCAGTATTCCTCTTCTCAAAACAGTCTCTCAGACTTGATATTGAAGGGATGAATAAAATCAAACTTACTGATTATCATTTAGGCTGAATTTACTTTCTGCATTTGGAGGAAGGAGCTCTATTAATCAGCTTCATTTCCTGGCTCACGTGCAGAGTGCTCCTGTGAACCTCTCAGAAGCTCAGCAGTAAATACATATAAATATATATATGCAGGAGCATAAATATATAGATGTTAAAATAGCATTAAAATTTTTGTCACCTGCTCCATTACTCCTGTGATAGGTGGAGAGATAAAAACCCTCAAGGTTAAAATTTTCAAATTTCATTTTCTCGTTTCTTGCTAATTTTTGAGTACCAGGACCTGTAGAGAAACTGGGCTATTAAGAAGTGGGATTAAATTAAAATTTCAGGCTTGTGTGGAGACAACAACCAATGGAAACGTACTGAAAGGTTAAAGGAGAGGACAAGAGGCAAACTGGGAAAAATCCTTTTAAAATTTAAGTATAGTATATGTTGCCTCCTGCACTTCAATGCACATAAATTAAGACAATAATTCTAGGAGCTGAAGGCTCCAGTTGAAAACTTGTGGTTTATGGTGGCCCTTGAGTCTCTCTGTGGAACTGCAACTTCATTAGCTACAGCTGAGGAGACATAATTCCTTGCATTATCTACTGTGCTAGCACAGTTACCACTGATATGCCAGTGCTATTTAGATTCTCAAACGTAATGGACAGGTACATACTGCAACCATTTACGGGCCTTTTCTGCCAATTTGCCACCGAAATGACTTTTTCTTTGTTGAGAAATGTCTCTTCACCGCATCTAATTCCTGTGCTTCTCCAGATTAGCTCCGTGCTCCTGTGTGGATGGATGCTGAGGGCTGGTCCAGTTGTGGCTTTGGTGTCTGTGAGCTGTCTCCTAGGGTCAATGCAGAAGTGCTTTTTGCATAGCTGGCACATATGTTCAAGGTAAATATATATATAGATGTTATTTCTTTTTAATCTAGTCTGTGGGGTTTGTTAATTCTCTGTAGAGTCTTTTCTCTCCCCCTTCTTTTAGTGTATAAGATGAAAGCCTGAGTGGGAAGGAAACTGCTTTTATTTCTCTTTTGAGGAGGCTTAAATGTACAGGTTAAACAAATAGGTTCTTGTACTTGCATTTAGGGGAAATCTTAGGTCAGAAAGAAGCTGGTGAGCTCATGTTAATTGAAAACAGTATCTCATGTCCTTTGTAGGGAAAAATACCTACATTAGGTCCTGGAATGCTGTAGGGCTCAGCAGGGTGTATCCTGATGGTCTTCAGAGACTTCCTGGTGTAGACCTGGCCCCGCTTTCTCTTAGTTTGCAGCAGCTCATTTCTGGTCAGACCACAGTTCGTTGCAGGCTTCCTGACCCTGCATGGAGCTCAGGGCTTGGATTAGGTCCCAGCAGCTGGAATGGGGTAGGGCACATCAGATGGCAAGGTGAGGCTGGTTTGGTTAGAGAACTCTTGGGGCACCAGCTCCCACCAAAGGGAAGCTGGGGAGCTAGGAAACACTGGGTGAATAGTCTGAGTCACAGAATCACTTTGGTTGGAAAAGACCTTCAAGATCATCAAGTCTAACCATTCCCCTAACACTGACAAGTCCTGAACCAAACCACATCCCCAGGTACTGTGCCTTATGACTCTGAAATCCCTCCAGGGATGGTGACTCCACCCCTGCCCTGCGCAGCCTGTGCCAGGGCCTGACAACCCTTTTGGGGAAGAAATTCTTCCCAACATCCAATCTAAACCTCCCTGGCACAACTTGAGTCCATTTCCTCTTGTCCTGTCACTTGTAGCTGCATTGAACAGCCTGATGCCTCCTCTCAGTCACTTGTAGAGCCTGGGGAGAGTTGAGGCAGGCATAGCTGAGCCCATCATCCTGGTTATCCTGCTCTGGGGTTGCCTGTGCCCAAGGACAGCAGGAACTAGCTGTCCCACAGACATTCTCCTGCAGGATGGACAATCCTGGTTCCCACGTGGCTGCTCTGCATGCAGATGCCTCCAGCTAACATTTATTCTAAGGTGTGCTTGGCATTTCTGCAAGACCCCAAGTCTGCCAGGATCCCAGGGACCAAAAAAAAGTCAAGCAGAAAGCTATTTGACCAGAGGGAGCTGCAAAGTGACTGATCCTTGTGGTCATTATTATTTTTTTTTTTGTCACCCTCCTCATCTTGAAATGTTTGTTGGCTTTTCAAGCCCCAGCTGTTGGAGTCAGGGGATCACACAAGAACATCAGGTCTCCTCTCTTGAACAAACAAACGCAGCAGACTTTACCAGAGAAGAAAAAAAAACATGAAAGTGCAAATCCCTGGGGCTAAGAACCCTCTGGAAGACAAAAGCTGCAACATTTATTAATTTGTTGGATAACCTGTTGAGGCCTGACTTGATTTTCAAATAAATGGAATTAGAATATCAATGGCAGAATGTTGGGTTCCTAAAATATTCAAAAGCAGCTTCCTTTTATGTAGTGCCTTTCATGAAAACTGCATCATAAGGTGATTTGCAGTGCTAAATAATAAATAACAACACACACACAGAAATTAACAGCTGTGGCCGAGGGAGATGATGTATTTTCAGATGATATGTAGAAAGAAAGGGGGAGTCAATGAGGCAGAGAGATACAAGAGAGGTTGGATCTGGGTCAGCTGTTTAATTTTGACCTTGGTTATTATTAGTTGTTGGAGATAAAATATAGCTGGTGCCTTAGGAGTGTTCTCCATGTACTTTGAACTGCAAGAACTGGGAAGTATGGAGGGAAATAAGAATCCAGCTGGATTCTGAGCAGGGAAGGGCTTTACCATTTTAGAAGGCAGCTTGCACCAGGGCAGACTTCAGCTGGCTCTTCAGCCTGAGTGCCTGCACGTACAGGTACCTGCTAACTTCAAGAGGTTTAGATTAATGCTTAAGCCAAAAAACTTCCCAACACCTGCAGGAGACCAAACCAGTGATTACAGCAGCTACAAGTCCCATGTGCTGGTGTTCACCTTGAAGGAAAGGACCAAGACATCTTTCCCACCCAGAGTATGACTCTTGAGCATTTTCCCTGTAGCAAGAACTGTTTTCTGGGTTTCTCTTTGGCAGTTGTTGCTTTTGGTGCTGAATTAAATTTCCTTAGTAATTGATGTGTGCTTGTATGGAATTAAGTCTCTCTATTGAATTAATGCTTCTTACTGAGACATTCCCAATACAAAACTGAGGGGTCAGGCCAGCCCTTTGAAACCCTGCTGAGCCTCAGCACTAGCCTTTGGGCTTATGTGGGGCTAAAGAATGATCCATCCCATGCCAGCCCTGGAGCAGAAACAGTTTGAGTTTACCTGGTGCTTAACTTGATATGTACAGTCACTGCAGCAGCTTTATAGCACTTATAAGAGCAGCAGTTTCATGGAAAGTTAAGATAAATTATGAATTGAAGCAGTAGTCATGTACATGGTGAGCTCCAGGACCTTCACAAGGCAGCAGTTTTAGCCTTTATTGCCCTGCCTGGGAATGGGGAATGTCAGCCATTCCCTGCTCTCAGGGGGTTATTGAGACAGTATATTAAGAGTGAGTAATTAAGGAAGTGCAGCCTTCCTCACTCATGTTAATTTTGGCCTGAGCTTCTGCTCTTCAGCCAAAATTGGGGACCTAAATTAATCTGTGCAACCACCAGGAACTTTGTCAGAGCTCAGCCACCAAACATGGTGGACAGAAGTCAAACCAGTTCCTGAGGAAGAGCTGTAGGTTACAGCAGCATTGCAGCAATGGGGGCCTGGAAGCAGAGACCAGGTGGTGTCTGCTGGAAGTGCTGTGCAGTACAGATTTTCCATTTTCTTTTAAAAGAAAGTAATTGCATGAACCTGACACAACTTGTATCTGCCTTTGACTGGTTACACCCTCAGAAAGTCCAGTTTTGCTCTCATCTTCTGGAGGAAAACCTGGTGGGCTGGTACCTTTTAGATGCCTTAGATTTTTCTTGCTTCTTTAGGCAGGAACCTCTAGGCCATAAATACCTCTTTCTCCTTTCTCTGAGGAGTTTGCATCAGTAGAAGAGGTTTCTCACCTGGGACTGGGAGGGCTCAAGTGACATCACAGCCCCCAGCTGCCCTTTCTCTGCTAAGCATGTGTGTTACCCTTATGCCTTGGGTGCTGTGGAAGATTCTGGGATCTGCTTTACAAACAAACCCAGCACTTTTCAGCACACAGAATACAAAAGAATTATCATCTGTAAGCACAGAGAATATGTGGAAATGGAACAAAATACCAACCTAAGATACTGGCTGTAAATCTTCATCATGTAGCTTAAATTACATCTATTTTACTTATCCTGTTTTCTGAAGTTTATCCTGTTATCTACTTAGTGGGAGTATTAGTCCATTTAAATGTGCTTCTTAGCAATTGCTTGCAGCATTTAAGTCTTTAGATGCTTCCTGTGCTTGAAGAATTGCAGCTTCTGTTGCAACACTGTGCTAATTCACCAAAGAAATTGTCCCTGTGATTCACCAAGAGGCCCATCCATTATGCCCCTTAGTAGGGAAGCCTCAGGATGGCAACACTGGGAGTGAGCACTGAGCAGAGCTCCCCTCCTTCGGGTTGAGGAGGGGAGTTGTTAACTCCCACAGTGTCTTCCCTTGTGTTCTGGAGGAGAAATGCAAACCTTTTCTTATCCTTCCATGACTAATGTGTGAGAGAAAACAGCAGGGCTTCCTCTCTGTCAACTGGTCTGCCAGCCTGGTGCCCTTCCACCTGCAGAGTGGTTCTCAGACAAGCAGTCATCAAGAATTGCCAAGTGACTAAAGGTTGTTTGTAGGCAGAAGGGTTTGTAGCATCAGGTCTCAGATGGCCCATTTTGTTGAAAACAAATGCTTTAGTTTTGTTTTAGACCTCCTTCAAAACGTGAGCAACTGTAAGACAGCCCTCCTGGGCAAGCTGACAAAAAACATGCTGCCCAAACTGTCACAGCTCAGCGTGCAGGGTGGTGGGACAAGGCTCCAGAGGAAAAGCAGTTTCATTATCAAAACCTTTTAGAGTTGTTTTAAGCAATCTCTGTCCTTGCCTTTTGGTGAAACAATTACCATGAAGCAGCCTGTTGCTGCGCTGGCTTTGAGTGGTTCTGCCCAGTTGAGTGATCTGATTTGCTGTCAAGCTTTGAGTCCCTGGTCTTGATTTCTGTGCCTTGTCTCCTTTCTGATCACCAGGAGCTTTGGATTTCCCCCCTGCCCTGCAGATCACATAGTTCCCCGCAAGGGGATTATATCTTTTGCCTGTTCACAACTGTTTGCTCAGAGCAGGTGCCTCCTGCTATCAGACAGGTGTGGAGCCTCACTCGAGTGGAAGCAGCAGTCCCAGAAACATGCAGCTCTCCTTCATTTGGCTGCTGAGGTGGCAGGGAGCGAGCTGCTTGCCTTCCTCCTGCAGAATGGCTAACTAGGATATGGAGCTTTGCGGGAGGAACTGGATGAGGATTTCATATGGCATCAAATGTAGATAAATAATCCTCTTTGGCCCTTGGAACTTGGTATTGTTCCTGCAGCTGCTGGGGAGGGAGAGTGTTGGAAGGGAGAGGAGCTGGCAGCAGCCCTCGCTTGTGCCTGCCTGGGGGGTACTGAAGGCTGGGGGCAAAGATAAGAGCCTGGCACTGGCAAAGGGAGGGGTGCAGTGCCAGGCTGAAGAAGGTGGCACACCATGTTTGAGGACTGCAGCTGCGAGGGCTGAGACTGCCCTGCAGTGTAAGGCTTTGCTTGCACAGCAGAGTGGCTTTGGTCAGAGGGAAGGAGAGGGGTGGAGTTGGTTAGGGCTCTCTGCTGGGCTGACTTTGTCTGATTTTTTTCTTCTCTCTTGGAGAATCACTTTTTGTCTTTGCTTTCTGAGTGAAAAGTTGAGGTGGTTGGCATTTCTGCTCCTTTGAGACTGCATGGATGAGCTCTCTGAAGAGCTTAAGGCCAGCTTGAGCAGGCTTAGAAAAAGATGTGGATGCACTCAAAGCCTTTCTTCTCTGAAGTCTGTTGTGCTTGAGGAGCACCTCTTTGTGAATCTCCCTCCCCTCCTGTCCCTCAGCCCTGGGTTGTCCTTGTCTTTTTGATTTTCTCAGACTCACAGAATGGTTTGGGTTGGAAGTGTCCTTCAAGATCATCCAGATCCAACCCCCTGCATGGGCAGGGACACCTCCCACCAGCCCAGGCTGCTCCAAGCCCCATCCAACCTGCCCTTCAACACTGCCAGGGATGGGGCAGCCACAGCTTCCCTGGGCAACCTGGGCCAGGCTCTCACCACCCTCACACCCCAGAATTCCCTCCTCATGTCTCACCTCAGTCTCCCCTCTTCCAGGTGGATGGCCAGTTTCAGCAGGAAAGCAGAGGGAAGCAGCCCTGCCCAGCAGCTGGAGAGGGGCAGCTTTAGTGTGATGCTCTGTGAGATAATAAACATCCTGCCAGACATAAAGAACAGTAATTTGCCTGTTGTGCTCACTCTTTGCTGAAGACATCTCTGAGGCACAGAAGGGCAGCACTTTCCTGCCTGGGATAAGAAAAGGAGGGAAGGTCCTTCTGGGGAAGGTGAAAAGCTGTAGGTTGGGTCTGCAGCCCTCATGAGTGGTGGTGGTGGTTGGAGGGCACTTGGTAGCACACAGGTGCCCAGACAGGCCTCCACCTGAGGAAGTGAGCCTTGCCAGGAGGACAGAAGCAGGCTCAGCAGTCATGTCTGTTTCAGAGGGACACAAATGACAAGATGGAGTGCAGTGGTGGTGTTCTTTGAATTGCTGTTTGGTGCCCTTGGCCTCTAACAGGCTGGCTGGGGCTGGGAGGGGAGAGAGGGCAGCTTGTGCAAGCTGCATTCCACTGATAGTGTTTTAATTTCTTCCTCTTCCATGCCTGGTTTACACTTTAACACAGTTTAATTTTTACAGTCTCTTTTTTTTTTTCCTTCTTGTTTTTTTTTAGCTTTACCAGGTGAATGTCGAGCAGTAATGTAATGAAAAGTCGACAGGCACAGATCGTTTTTAATAATAACTCTTATGTTGTGTAGCTTAAATTGGTTTAAGTATAGCTGACCTGAATAATAAGCAGAAGTGAATTCAACTCATCAACTGTGAATGTTTTCAAGTCTCCTTTGGAAAGGGTTCCATAGCTTGGCTTCATACTCCAAAAGAGTGGTATCATGGCTTGCCATACACTTCTGGTTGCTGTGTGAGCAGGGATGGGACACAACATCCACAAGTTGAAGTGTGATGAGAAGGCAAGTCCATTTTGGGACGACAGATTCACTTCCAGGTAGCATGTGTTTCTTCTGAACTGCACTGATGGGAGCTGTGCCAGCTCCTCTCAATAGGCAGTGTTGGGCTGGAGTAGGATTTTGAGAGGTTCTGAAGACCAAGCTGCTTTCCAGCCCTCCTCCCCAACATCCATAGGGGGTAACCACGCATGGGTGAGACCCTGGGGCAGCAGAAGGAGCTGAGAGGCAGGAGTAAAGCAAACGGTGTTGCAGATCCCAAAGGGAAGAAGAGAGCCTGTGGAGTGGAGGAGGGATGCTTGGCTGCTGCAGGAAGGCTTCATCTCCTTTGGCTGTGGAGCTCGGAGCAACCTGGGCTGGTAGGAGGTGTCCCTGCCCATGCAGGGGGATTGGATCTAGGTGATCTATAATGTCCCTTCCAACCCAAACCAGTCTGGGATTCTATGAAAGAGGGTTTCAGTGTCCTGAGGGTGAGGGGGTGGCTGAGGGACAAAAACTGCCAGTCCTTGGGTGAAAGCAGGAGAAAGGTTTCTCCTCTAGTCAGTGGAGAACTCACAAATCCCGTTACTTTAAATGTTTCAGGCTCCAGTGAAAAACCAGTCTTACAAGACTAAAGCTCTTCCCTTGTTCTGTCTCTGGGTGTTTCCTCTTCCCTTGTTTCATCTTCTCCCTGATAATACCATTCATCTTTCTTTCATCGTGGTTTATTCAGGGATGGATTTGTTGTTTTTCTCAATTTTGGCCCTTTCTTCCAACTGTTTTGTGTACATTTACTTCATTCTATCTCTCCATCATCATGACAGCAGCAACACGGTGAAACTGTAAACCCTCTGCTACAAACAAACCAGGGAGGAAACATCTTCCCTCTGGGTGGCAGGAGAGGAAAGTGTGGTGCCAGTTACTGCACTGAAACACCCCAAACTCTGCCACAAGGCAGAGAGAACCCTGTGCAATGATCCCTGCTAGAGATTACCTCGTTTGTCAGGCTGTCATGCAGCAAGGTTCCAGTGAACCTCAAAGAAAAGCAGCCCATGTGCTAAAAGATGAGGTAAGGTTGTCCTATCAAGCACTTAAAGATCTGTCCCTAAACAGACATATTTTTGTCATTTTTTTTCCTGTGCCCATGTTTTCTTGCGTAAGCTCTAATAATGTATCACATTGTAAAATCATAGAGTCATGGGATGCTTTGGGTCAGAAGGGACCTTCCAGATCATCCAGATCCAACCCCCCTGCATGGGCAGGGACACCTCCCACCAGCCCAGGTTGCTCCAAGCCCCATCCAACCTGCCCTTCAACACTTCCAGGGATGGGGCAGCCACAGCTTCCCTGGGCAACCTGGGCCAGGCTCTCACCACCCTCACACTCCAGAATTCCCTCCTCATGTCTCACCTCAATCTCCCCTCTTCCAGTTTTCATCCATCCCCCCTTGTCCTCTCCCTCCCTGCCCTTGTCCCAAGCCCCTCCCCAGCTTTCCTGGAGCCCCTTCAGGCACTGGAAGGTGCTCTCAGGTCTCCCTGGAGCCTTCTCTTCTCCAGGCTGAACACCCCAGCTCTCCCAGCCTGGCTCCAGAGCAGAGCTGCTCCAGCCCTTGGATCACCTCTGTGATCCCCTCTGGACTCTCTCCAGGAGCACTCCATGGTCATACATTACTTTTTCTGCCTGCTGCTTTGCTTGGTGCCTGCAATGAGGGCTGGTTAGGGATGCCTGTCATACCAATTGCCATTATAAAATATAGCTTGGATTAAAGTAATTCTCTTTTCCATTGTGAAATTGTGATGTCCTGAACACCTTTACTACTGCAAGTACATGCTTTTTAACCTTAACATTTTGCATTTGCTCCCTGGTTATAGAGTTGTTTTTTTAAAAAATTGGAATGAATTTTACAGCAAGGAGTTTGAAACAAAGTGGGTTGATCTAAAAATGAGACTTTTCATTTGACCCTGAGCAGCTTTTTCAGCCTGAACTCATTCTGAAAACAACTTGAGCGTTCCGCCTTTCCAGTCCTTTTGGACTGAAGATGAAATGGTAACTTTTTCCCCCCCCACATCCTTCAGAAACCCCTCAGAACAGCTCTGTGTTCTGGGTGGGGACAGATAATGCTCTGCACTGGGCATGAGAAGGCTGTTCCTGCAGGAACAGTGTGAGTGGTGGGGGCTGTGGGGACAGGAAAGAACAGCTTCATGGAATCAAGTCATAGGTTGCAAGATGGGAATCTCTAGCCCTGCATCTTCTGTCAAGCAGGGCAAGGAGATGAAAATACCAGCAGCTGTGTCCCACATCTTCTGTAGAAAAGCAGGTAGCTTCAGCTGAAAGTTTATAGCAGATTTAACTCAGTGTATTCAAGTCAGTAAGATGCTAAATGACTCCTGGAGTATCTCAAAACATGTTACATTCAGTAGCTTGAGCTTTAACCTCCCTGTGCCTCAGTTTCTCACTTTTGTACATGTCATTGCTGAGAAATTGATTTATATGCCAAGTAATTTATAGATGATACATTGTGCTGAGAAATGAAAAATTGCAGCAGCTTTCAGTTACATTAGCTAGAAAACTTGAGCCACGTTCAAGAGGAAATGAGCAGTTTTCTGTTTGCTTGGGACAGGATTTGGATGTTGTGTACTAAATAATAATTAGGGTCATAAAAGTCTGTAGTGAACAATTATCCATTCAGAGAACAAGGCAGGTGTTTTGGGGGAAAAGAAATAGGAGGCAATTGGGTAATTAGACTGTGCCATAACATGTGAGCACAAGTGGGCCTAATAAAATTTGCACAGGCAATTTTAAATCTGGCATGGCCTGCTCACTGAGCACCTGATTTGGAAACCTGAATAACTTCTGGACATGGTTTTTGATGTAACACCACGTTACTGACTCCAAATCTTCCTGTGCACAATGACTTGGTGCTTTCTGGCAGAAGCTCAGGTGCTGTAACAACCCGAGCTGTAGGAGAAACAAAACAGCAAAGCTGGTGGTTTGGTGTGAAGAGGGGAGATGCTGAATGGCTGGCTTGAGCAAGGGGAGGGGTGGCTGTTGCATGTTTGTTAATCTACCCTTTTCCTTCAGTTTAGAGCTGTTTTGCTGAAAACCCATCCCAGCAAGAACAGAAACAAGCAAGGGGGGATTATTTGCTGCTTTGCAGATAGATCACTCCTCCTGGCTGCTCAGCCAGGCTTAGCAGGGGAGTCCTGACAGTGTGCCCAGTGGTGAGGAGGCTCTGCCTGCACCCCAGGAACGCTGGAGCCAATTACCCATCCCTCCTGCAGGATCTGCAGGATGGAGGGAAGGCAGCAGGAGCTGTGGCCCTGCTCCCAGCCTGCAAGCCCCTGGGCTGTGGGCAGCCACCTTCTGGAGCCCCTGCAGCAGGGACCGAGCAGCTATAGACCCGTTCCCTCAGCAGGTGAAAATGTTTCATCTCAAACAAACACGTGTCTCATTATCTGGCTGTGCTAGTTTTGCACTATCTGCCTACTGCCTGGCTTGGAGACACCTGTTCTGTGTCCAAGCATTTTAGAGAAAAACTATCCAAAGCTGTCAACAGCCATAAAAAGGCTGCCTGTTTCCATGGGAACATGCTCTGCTGAGCCCTGACTATAACGAGCTGCTCCCTGCACTGCAGAAACACTGGACGTTGCAGGAAGAGCTGAGGGAATTGTTCCCTGGGCTAGTTTAGAGATGCAGCACTCTCAGGTAGCTGTCCTGGTTGAGCAGTGTTCACAGAAGATGTCTGTAGGAAGACAGTCTTGCTAGTGCCTGTGGAGAGGATGGACATGTGCTGCAGATGTCCTTGTGACAGGAGGGGAGGGTGGGATGGTGGGGTGGGTGCTGAGCTTCTCTCCGTGCTTGGTTCCTTGAGAGCTCGGCACATCCAGCTTCTCCAGAGGGTTGTGTATCAGGGATGAAAGAGTCCATCCAAGAGAGGGTGAGAATTTTTAGCCATGGGTTCTGTCTCTCTCCTCCCTGAGGAGGCATTGAGAAAGTTCTTGTGCTGTGACTTCTAATGTTCATCTTGTCTACTCCGAGTCTGCTGTGCCCATCCTCTCCTGCGACTGCTGCTGTAAGCTCTTTGGGGGACACAGCAGAGGGCTCAGGAGGTCATGGTGGAATTCCATCCCTTGCTGGGGAGGTTTATCTCTTCAACCCACACTCTAATCATGGGCAGTTTTCCACTGTTGACGACTCCAGATCAACTCATGACGTTTCAGATCAGACAGCTTATGCTGATGTGTCCTAACATGTCCTCAAAGAAGGGATGTGCAAACTATGCTGCAAAGATGATGAGGAGTGAGTTCAAAATCTCTATTAGTGGCCTCTGAGTCCTAACTCAAGGATAGAAAAGCTGAGCTACTCACTGCAATGGGCAAACTTTCAGTTAAAACTGCCTTGGCATCAGAAATGGTTTTATGAAAAGTGGCTTATGTGATGTTGGTTCTCAAAAGAGCTTTGTGGAAGTCCAGAGAGTTAGAGGCTTGAACTGGAGGCAGGAAGGAGCAGGATCAACAGACATCTAGGTAAGTAGGACAGTATGTCCTTCTGAAAGGGCGGGCGTCGAGCTTCACAGATCTTGTTAGGAATCTTTGAAGGCATCAGGGACCATGTAGACAAGGTAAATCCAGTTAGACAAAATCCACTTAGATTTCTAGGCTTTTGATCAGTTTCCTCAGTGAAGGAGCTTAAGGGAACTAAGCCACGATGGGCTAAGAGGAAGGGTGATCTGATGGAGAAGTGCTTAAAGGACAGGAAGCAAAAGGCAAGAGGAGCAGCTTGCCTGTGTGAGGGAGTGGGGTCAGCAGTGGTGCTCTGCAGGGATCTGTGCCAGCAGCTGCTCCCTCTATTCATAAATGATCTGGAAGAGGAGTTCAAGATGGAGTGTGAAGACTGATGGTGATAGTTAGAGTAGTAAAAAAAAAAAAGCCAACTTGTGAGACAGAGTGACTAGGCAGTAAACAGCGGGTGGAATTTAATGCAGATAAATGTGAAGTGATGCACTGGGGGAAAGACAGTTGTCACTTTACATGCAAAGTGTTGAGTCCTGAGCTGGGATCTCATTTCTCAGTGAGGCTCAGCAGCTACTGTGAGTTATTCTGTGGAAATGGTATCAGAGAGCTTGGCAACTGTCAAAAAGTGAAGAGGGTTGGTGGGGAAGGGTCAGAGAACAAAACAGTCTGTAGCTAGGGCTCTGTCTTGTCTGCTGAATGCAGTTCTGTACCCCCATCTTAAACATTGCTTCTTGGAGCTGGGGAAGGCACAGAGAGGAGCAGCAAGCATTGGGAACGTGGGGAGCACCTGAATGTGAGGGATGATTAAGTGATTGGAACCTAGAACTAGACTAGAAATGAATCATAGACTTGTTAAGGTTGGAAGGGGCCTTAAAGATCATCTAGTTCTAACTGCCATCCTATGAGCAGGGACCACTACCCTTAGACCAGGTTGCATGAAACCTCATCCAACCTGGCCTTAGAAAACCTCCAGGGATGGGGCATCAACCTCCCTGGGCAACCTATTCCAGCACCTTACTACCCTCGTGGTGAAGAATTTCTTTCTGATGTCTAACCTAAATCTTCTCTCTTTCAGTTTAAAACCATTACTCTGTGTCCTGTCACTGTCCTCTCCTGTGGAAAGCCCCTCCCCAGCTTTCCTCTAGGCCCCCTTCAGGTACTGGTAGTTGGGTTATGGTTGGACTCAGATGATAGACCTCTCATCTGATGTAATATAGCCATTCTTCTGTAAATGGAAGGAAAAGAAATGGAGACCAAAATATTGTGCTTTTTATTAAAGTTGTTGGGTTTACATTGCATACTGTGGTGTCTGGGTGTGACAAATCATACAAGCTCCACCTACCACTTTGTGCTGCTCATTAGTTTTTCATCTAGGAGTTCATGGGCCTTTAAAAGCTTCAGAAAACAGATTTGCCTCTTCATGAGTCTTCTGGTTTTCTTAAGTGAAGTTAGACAACGTGTAAAGGCATCAAACCCTTCTGCAGAGAAGAGAGCAGTGATGTGTCAAGCAGGGAGAAAAGTAAAATGACTCTTGGGAGCGCTTGTCACTTCTATCTGTTACTGTAGGTGTCTCAGGCTCCTGTCACAGAGTTTCAAAGTGGTTTGTTCTGTTTATTTGTTCTAGACCAAAGGAAAAGGTCAGCTGAGGAGGTGATGATTTACATTGGATGGCCATGATCCCAGAGGAGGAGAAAAAGTCTCGCTTGCTGCTGCTGAGTCCATCTTCTGAGCGCCATTCCCAGCCCAGAAGGTCTTTACCAGAGATGTGTCTAGCCCAAAATAAAGGCAGCAGGAGCTGAAAGCCAGCTGTAGTGCTGCAGCCTGTAGCTGAAGTAAGTGCTGTAGGAATTATTCTACAGCTTCTGCAGATTTTCATTAGGAGTATTTGTGCTGTAATGCCCGGGAGCCACCATTGTGCACTGCCACTCTCCTACGTTAGACACTGTAGGAGAGTCAAAGCAAGTAAGTCTAACTGTGGAATAAGTCATCCTAATGTCAGAAGTATTAGGTGTAAGTACCCTGCTGATGGGATGGATGTGGTTAGCCCCAGGTCAGGAAGGTGGATGATCACAGAGCAGAGGACTGCTGTGTGCTTAATGCTGAGAAGGTGCTTCAGTGCTCTGCCAAGTCAGGGCCTAATCATTTATCCCTGTTCAAATCTCCCTGGCAGCTCTGGTGCTAGATCTTCTGCAAAGTTTGTTGCCTCATCCCGGGGAGCCCCAAGGGCAGGCTGTGGTGGTTGCAAATCCCTGCAACCTGCAAGGCCTGAAGGAGGAGCCTGGTGGTGAGATCTGTTATCCCAGGCTCCTCTTTTAAAGAGGAAAAACAACAACAACAAAACAAATCGGAGCGAGAATTTAAATCTAATAATGAAAGAACATGTAATAAAAGGTTAGTTTTGCAAGAGGCTGACAGGGTTGGCGGCGTGTTCATTATGTGCTGTATCAGTAAGTATATGAAATGTCAGTGTGAAGGGAATTCATTTCCCCATAACAAGCGTGACAGACCATTGAATTGAGCAGAGGGTGTCTGCAGGCAGCAGGGTGGTGAAGCCCTCAGCAGAATTTCACTTTGATGGAGTTTACTTGAAGAGCGTGTTCGTTTTGGCTTTCAAAAGCCCAGGTTTTTTGGCCTGAAACAAAGACTCTGGACGCTGCCCTGTGCACAGACAGGGTGTCAAGGGGAGGCTTGGTCATGGGATGGGGTGCCCTGGGGACATGCCAGCTTCCCTGCTGGGCAGTAGGGGGATTGTCCCTTTCTTTTGTCCTCTTTCATTTTCCTGTTGTGTTTTACTTCTCCTGGGCTCAGAAATCCCACTGAGCATCTGTGTTCAGCTTTCAAGGACTTTGTGCCTCTGGTGTGACCTAAAAAAACCTTTTCTGGGCAAATCCTTTCCCTCCATGGGACTCGACAGGCTCTGTTGAATTCCACAGTAGCTGTGTACTGGGGAGAGGAATATCATCTCACTGCTGAGGTGTAGGGAACACACAGCAGCAGAGAGAGGGAAGGAGGGAACAAGCTGAATCACAGGGATGCGAGTTTAAAGGGAATTGGCAAAGCAGGAACTAAATCTGGACTATGTACAGTGATGTGGGTCTTGTCCAAAAGCTACTCCACAGAGTCAGGCTGGAGGTGAGGATTTTGCAGGCTGTGGAGATTGGTCAACAAAGCAAATAGCCAGAGACATGGAATGGGCAGTGTCTCAGAGGACAGTCCTGCCAAAGTGGAGCTGTGTGTGGAGAGGAAGGTGTGAGCTATCTTGTGATGAGGGACTGCTCCAGCCTGGAGCACAGTGCCTGCTGATGGAGGGCTGCAGGCAGGGGGGCTTGCTTTGGGAGTCCAGGCACGAAGCTTTCACCAAACCATTATGTTTTAACATCCAGAAGGAAATTTTGCTTCTGGTCTGCCTTACAAGCAGGCTGTGGTTTGCAGCAGCTCAGCAAACGGAACCATCTCTTCTGAGGCTCAGGAGAAGGGATGGTCAAAGGAATTACCCCTGCAGGCATTGCCTTCAGATCAGATCACACAGTGTTAGTGCTGGAAAGCCTTTAGTTGAACTAGAAATTCTGCTGAGTCCTCCCCCATAATAGTCCCTCTCCCTTCCCTGGACCCTGTCTTCTCCAGTCCCCTAGGTGCCACCCAACCTGTGGTGGCAGAGCTTCCAAGCAGAGTTGCATCTTTCCCATAGTTCTTTAAAACCACTCTGGTTCCCCATCCTCCTGGTTTTTCCTTAGGGCTTTTTCTCTCCTCCCTGTGTCTTTCAGAAGAGCATGGGCAACCTGCTGTATCTGGGCATGGGCTGAGCTCAGTGTACAGCTGGATGTATGAAACTCAATGTTCTGTGTTAGACAAGTCAGACCAAGGAACTGTTTGGGCTCGACAAGTTTCAGACAGTGAATATATTGCTGCAGAGTGAATACTCTGCAAATGAGACTTGTATTGGGGGGGGGGGGGGGGGGAAGAACTGAGAGGTAGGAATAGAAAGATGGAAGTCCTCCAAAAAGAGACATTTATTGCACTGTGACTTAGAAAGTAAGACTTAGTATATTATTTTTTTTATTGCTACAAGAGTCTGCTCAGTAATTGGTGCTGCCCTATTATTGCAATAGAATTAATTGCACAGTGGCTATTACTAAGCACTGGGGATCTGCACCAGGCAGTGATGGATGAAACAGCTGAACATCAGTAACCTTCCGATCTGGACCTGTGTGAGAGTTCTTGGCCACGAGGCTCTTTCCTTGCAATTGAACAAGAAAATGGAAGACTTGAGAATTAAAGGCTGAAACAAATGACAGTATTCCAACCTTACAATGTGATTTTAAAATGAGTATCTGCTTCCCCTCTGGGCTACCTGCATAGGCAGTACTGCTAATTCAGTGCTCATGCCAAGGGCTGGAGCACCTTCACTTTGCTTTTAAGTCCTTTGATCTAACACACGAGACACACTGATTAGAAAATGGAGAGGGAAAAAAAAATGAAATAGAGTGCAGCAGGACCCAGGACTGTGGAGAGTCAGGGGGTTTTCTGCCAGTGACATAGGTGCTGGAAATGTTTTGCTGCCAGCGTGGCCTTTCTCTGGCTGGTGTCAGAGAATGACTCGGTCACTCCAGGTCTCTCCAAGGTGCAGAGTTCAGGTAGCAGGAGGCTCCCCTGTTCCCTAATACAGCTGGAAACAGAAGCAGGAGTATTTGAAGCTAGATTTAATATGGATTTTGGATACAGTAAAATGTACTCGGCTACTTGGACAGCTTAGTTACAGGCTGCAGTGGATTCTCCTAGCCACAGAGCTGCCTTGAATACAGATGCTGAGGGAGTTGGGTTGAATTTTTCTGTTTAGACTTCTGAGTTTCGAATGCAGGAGGATAAGACAGCAAGCTGTGGGGCTGCAGGTGGTTTCTTGCAGGATCAGAGCTGTAAGGTGATGTTTGTTTTGTGCATTTCTCTCCAGTGGCACAGGAATCCAGCAGCCATGCTGAGCCATAAGCCTGCCTGCTGCCAGGCAGCACCTCCCTCTGTCCTGGTGTGTGTTCTGTGACCAGAGGAGCTCAGCTCTGCGGGTGCTCTGTTGATGATCTGGTTAGGGACACAATCTGCTGTGCTGTGTCTACTCTGCTTCCAGGTCTGTGGTTGGTGGTTCTGGAGCCTGACTCTGGGTCTCTACACCCACAACTACTTGTCCTGCCCCTTACCTTTCTTTTTCCTCTTGCATAAATCAAGTAGTATATTAGAAGTTGTCATACATATTCAAACCCATCCTTTCTCATGAGGCCTCCCCTGTTTTCTCTTAGCCAGGGCTATGTGTACCACAGTCTCAGCAGTTGGCAAGACAGCTTCTCTGTTTCACTTCCCAGGCAAAGGATGACATATTCACCTCCCAGTTTATTCTCCTGTTCCACCCCACAAACACCTTTCACTGCCAGTAGTTATTCTTCCTTTTTCCTGAAGGGACCTAGTGCTGGGTGGTGCTTTCACCCATTGTGTTGCTGCACGGTAGCCTGGCTTCAAAAGGCCTTGGAGCAGCAGAGAGGAGCACAGCCCTGCCTGTGGCTGCCACATCTGTTAGTGTGGACAAGGTAGATGCTGCTCCTGTGAGCCCCTGTGACCTGGCCCTGATGGAGCTGCCTGGCAGGGTTGCTTTGGGCACGGTAGCTGCCTGCACCCCTTTCCCTGCCTGCACTGTCCCGGGGTGGGTTTTGGAGAAATGCCTGTCTCTCTGGCATGACTTGCAAGGGAATAATCAGGGCATTAGCCTCGTTCCCACTGGGCTCAGATTTCTGCTAATTGTTCCAGTCTACCTACCAGCAGCAGTCTCTCATCAGGCAGTTCTCCCCAGCCCCGCAGCTGTCAGCAGCGTTTTGGCTGTTTCTCCAAGTTGGAGCTGCTTCCCAGCCCCCCCCCCCCTCCCCGTGGTTGCCTGAACTCCTCTGGCTGGAGCGACCGCTCGCTGAGATGGAGGAGAAGCTGCTCAGATGCTGCTCAGAGGAGGCCACCCACTTTGGACGCGTGACCCTGGTGCCGCCAGAGGCAGGAGGAGCGCCTGCGACGTGTTGGGGCTTACAGATTTGTGTTATCTGGCACGGGGGGCCGAGCAGCTCTGTGGGGGCCTGGCCAGACAGCCTGCTCTGTAACAAATCAGGGGGCCATCAACTGCTTTGTTGTGTTTCTGGCGGAGGGAAGGAGCGAGTTTCCTGCCTTTGCTCCTCTCCTGCTCCTGGGAAGGAGCTGAAGCCTCGTGGCAAGGAGCACAGGGGCTGCTGGGGAGAGGGTTCTGCTGGAGGAAGAGGAGGAAGGCTGGACCTCCCTTTGCCTGCCTGCTCTTCCTGTGCAGGCACAGAGATCTGCTCAACTGGCTTTGCCCAGGAGCTAAATCCCACCCCCCCGTGGCAGGGCACCCAGGGCCAGCCCTGCTGTGCTTGTGCACTTCTGGCAGGATAAAACGCTCCCTTGCGGGCAGGTCTGCACACAAGCACAGAGTCTTTTCCAGCAGGATTTGTGATGGTTTTTTTTTTGAGACATAATATAATTTGGGTCTAATTAGATCACTGGAACTGCTGGTGATGGATGGTTTGCAAATTCATCCTGTGAACTGCCAGCAGCTGCCTCGGGAGCTGCTCCTGTGGCCCAACAACCGTGGTCAAAGGGTCATCTGAACCCCAAGGCTGTAGCAGGGATGTTCTAAAGAATTTATTCTGTAGAACAGAGTTATTGTCCTTGTTTCGTGCTCCTGAAGCCTGGTGCTCTGGAGGTCCCTTTGTCATCTCTGAGGTGCTAGGCAGGTTTTGGGTATGTGTTTGAACTCAGAGACAGGAGCCAGTTGTTGAAAGGGGAGCAAGAACCTGGAGACCACAGTATCTGCCTTGTCCTTCTCACAGCAGGCTGCAAAGGTCCCCACAGTAAAGCAAGACAAAATTGGAACAAACAGAAGCCCTGGTGGTTTCCTGTCCTCTTAAAGAAAAATTCCAAGGGAAGCTGGTATCCCACTCTTGTGCCTCAAACCTATAGCAACCTACTTAATGTGGGGTATTTTTAGGAATAGGTGGTAAATTTTGCTTGTGCGTTGAATACAAACAAAACCACAACACTGTTAGATGTCCAACATCAAGGGAAAAGAAGATCCTGGACCTGGGGACATTTGTCTTGGGCCTTGCAGGCTGTCTGGAGATGATGCCACTCAGTCTCCCTTTCTTCAGGGCTCACTTGAGGAGCATTTCTACATTCTTACAGCTGTACCATGAAGAGGTTAAGAAGCAGCTGGAGCTATTCTACCTCTGCTCCTCAAAAATGCAAATCCCAGGCTCAGTATTCATGGGCTTGCTCCAAACAGTCCTGAAGATCAAAGAAACAGCTTCACGGGTGCAGCATGGCTGTGTTGATAGGAGAAAGCCTGTGGGGAGAGCTGCTGCAGCTGCCTTGTGAAGCTGAGAGCAGCCACAAAACCTGCTCTTACTTTACAGTTGACCCTGTAGTCAAGGCACTCCTGCCCTGCTCCCTTTGTTTACAGGGCTTTGGGAGCCTCTCTCCTCATTCCAGCAGGGAGCCAGAGGGAGCTTGGGGTGATCTCCCACCACCAGCCTGGTGTTCCCTGGGCTGGGGGACTGCACGTTTTCCCAGCATCAGTTCATAGAGAAAGTAACTCAGAGCTGCTTCTGCAAACCAGGGATGCTTTTCCTGTAGGCACTGGAGGAGAAAGACATCCATGTGAAATGTGTTGAGTTAATACAAATGACACAGATTATATGTTTTGCCTCGGGAGCAGTCAAAAAGTCAGTTGCTTTGGTTACAGAGCAGTGCTGTGTTGGGCCTTCACCTTAAGGAAGGAAGTTTTCCCAAGGGGAAATGTATGTGTGCAGGAATGAATTTCTGTTGAGGGTTTGGTGGAGAGTTTAAGGTCATGGTTTGCTGCCACACGAGCCCCCAACCATTTTCAGGTTTCTGCAGACAATTTGCAACCTTTGGAATCAAAAATTCTCCCAGGTGAAAACGCTGAATGAAAAATAGGCTGGGAAAAACTTGATTGCACCACGACTCTTAGACCAGCACATCGTGAGAGATGAGGAAGGAGGTTTTTCCACACCTAACACTCCTTCTATGTGGTGCTTTTTAGAGTTGAAACAAGGTTTACCTAAAGCTATAGAGGCACATGCTCTGCATATACCACAGTCACTTTGCACACAGGAATATATGTTTGCAAATTGAAGACTAATCATTCCAGGTTTACCAGGCTCTCTCCTAGGAATACAGAATGCAATAAAGCAGACAAAAGTTACTTTGAATAAGAGTAACTTTATCAGAACTGCTCCTAGGGTGCTCGTCAGGGGCTCATCATGGGACAGATGTGACAGTAATGCCACCCAGAAATGCCAGGCTGCCCTTCCCAGCAGAAATGAGGAGCTGTGATACTGGGGCCTGTCACATCTTGACAGGACTCATGTAACATCTGGTGACAGTGTGGTAATTAACTTGCATCACCGGCGAGCACTAACGGGTTTGCTTGCACGGGGTGTGCAATAAGGGGGATTAATTTGGGCTATCAGGGCTTTATTTAATTATTGTGAATCAGAGCATCCTCCTGCAAGTGTGATGATACTGTCGGGGGGGGAAGCTGAGCTTTGTGGATCTGCCCTGCAATACTGGTTGCTTCACTGGCTCCTGTGTGGGGGGAGCTGGGCTGGCTGGAGGGACAGCATCTGGAGGAGAGAGTTTTCCTTGAAAGAGGGGGATCCCTGTAGGGAGTGCAGTAACACAGAGGGGGGGTCACTGGTGTAGTGGCCAAGGAAGAAGATGCAGAGTGTGGGTGTGTTATTTTTTGCTGCCTGGTGTGTATCGAAGGCAAGAGACACTGAAGAAAGATCACAGAATCCTTCTGCTTGGAGAAGACCTTTAAGATGATCAAGTCCAACCACTAACCTAACTCTACTAAGTCCATGTCTCTAAACATCACGTCTACATGCCTTTTAAACACTTCCAGGATGGTGATTCAGCCACCTTCCTAGGCAACTTGTGGTCATTTCCTCTTGTTCTGTCACTTCTTCCCCGGGAGAAAAGACCAACCCCCCTCACTCCAACCTCCTCTCAGGCAGTTGCAGAGAGTGAGAAGGTCTCCCTTCCTTTTCTCCAGTTTCATGAGCTGCTGCTCATGAAACTCCTGCTCCAGACCCTTCTTCAGCTCCATTGCCCTTTGGACATGCTAGATCAGGGGTGGAAGGAATTTAAGAGCTGCATTAAGGGAAGTGACTTGTACAAAGGCTCAGGTGGCAAGGTAGGGGAAGAGGCATATGGAATGCAGAAGGAGGTTTGGGCCATAGTTGTTGCTTTTGGAGATGACTTTGAGAAAGACTTAAGTAAAGGTCATGAAATAACCCAGTTTATCCCAGTTGAGCTTATGATCTCAAATGGCAGTAAGGAGGACTCTGCAAAGGCCTCTGTGTTTCTTACACATGTAGAAAGCTAAACCTCTGATGCTTGTCAAACTCCTCTGTTTGCAGTAGGGTTCTTCTGTTGGAGTTATTCCCATATGGAATAGCTCAGGTCACTGTCCTTGACAGGCAGGAGCAGCAGCCTCCCTCGTGGTTTCCCTAAGCCTTTTCAAGCATGATTTTCTACTCTTTGCTGCTTCTTATGTTCCTTGCTGCTCCAGTGTGTCTTGGGGGAGGAGAGAGCTCACTGCTGGGAAATGTCCTGCTCATCTCCTCCTTGCCAAGCCAAGGCTTTGCCAGTAAGGTGGATGTCTATCCTCCCCTCCCAGTCAGCCCCAGCATGGGCAGAGCTCCTTATCAAGCAGTTTAGCAGCAGCTTGTATGCATGGCCTCATTCCCAGTCCATAATGGATTCTGCCTAATATATATTCTCCTTCTTTCTAATTAAGTGCTAACACCTTGGTGGCAGAGTGAGCCTGTAAAATAATAAAGGGTTTTGCACTTGGAGGCACGGGAAGGCAGGCCCTGGGGAGTGATCCTCCCCAAGATACAGAAATTATTGCAATTACAGAGCAATTGTATGGAAAGGAGAATGGAACGGCAGACTTTTCAGACATACTTTCCCAGCATTAATATTTTTAATTAAGGTTATTGGCAGTGAGTTATGACTTTGGCAGAGCAGGCGGCACAACCTCCGCTGGCAGAGCACGTGCTCTGGGCTGGCTTTTCAACGCTGGGTGAGAAAGTGCAAACGTGGTCCTGCAAATATTACCTTGGGCCTGGGCAAACCCTCCTTGCTTCCTGGTGTGGGGTCACTGCGGGAGCAGTGCAGCTCTCTGGCAATTCAGGAATGATTTTGTTACTGCCAGGTAAGTCTGAAAGAGCTGCTCAGCTCCCAATCACCACCATGACTTCTGCTCGAGCAGGTAGGGTTCCTGTTGTTTTACAGATGGGATCCAGGAGAGGTGGTGGGATGTCAATGGATAAAAGGCATTTAATTCCCTGAAAACATCACTCTGCATGGGTTTTAAAATCAATGTGTGTTAGGCACTTCTGGAGACTCTTCCCCTCCACCCTACCTTAGACATCTAGTAATGCTTTTATGAGCATAAGGATCTTTAAAGACCAGGCAGTATATGGTTTGCCCAAGGTCACATGGAAAGACAGTGACAGATCAAGGAGCTAAAGCCCATTTATCATCCCAAATCCTTAGGGCAAAAAGTTCTGCTGTGAGGCTGTTGTTATTGTGGGTGTTTTGGGGCTGTTCACCTATAATGGGCTAACTCCCCACCTCCTGCTCTGCTTACACCCCAGAGTTCTTCAGCTTAAAAATATTAGGGGGGATAAATTTTTCTGCCAAAATCTCAGGCAAGACCCTGAAAGGAAAAAGTTGTTGCCAGGGGATTGTTGACCAGTGCTTGGGATTACATCAGTTTCTGTGGCAGGGATGTAGGGCTGTGTGGTGGTTTGATTTTAAAGACAGGAAGACAACAGCAGCCAAGAAAACAGGTATTCATTTTAAATTAATCAGAAGTGTTTAATTTTTAGATCATCTGCTGTTGCATGTCCACATGATGAGGAAGTAAGTGTTACTGGGGACTTAGAAAATACCCCATGAAGGGTTTGCAGCTCAGGTCAGTGGTCACAGGGTTTAAAGTTAACCTTTTTGTGATGGTTGAGTGATCTTGGTTTTCTCAGCTGTGAAATGGGGCTAATAACGTGTGTCTTTCTACTGTGTCTTTTTGTCTGGACATGTACCTGAAGCTGACCAGGTATCTTTTGCCCCTGGTCACAAGAGCTGTGCTGTTTGACAGGCAGTGAAGCAAGGTGTTTGGCCACACCATCAGCAGGCAGGAGGCCAACCAGGACTGGTACCTTTTCCAACACTCCCCTTCAGTGTTTTAAAGAGCTGGATGCAGCTCTCAGCGTAGCTGGAAGAACATGAACCTACTTAGCTGGGCCATTTTTTGTTTGTGGGCTGCAAGGCCATTAAGCTGGACCTGCCATGGTCACTGTGACCCCAAGCAAGACATTTAACCTCTTTGTGTGTTTATCATTAAAGTAGAAGAGGCCCAAGGTATGGCCTCAAGAGGGATCATGTGGATGTAGAAATTGAAGACAAGGTGAAGACAAGTTGTGGAGATGCAGAGAGGGACAGAGATCTTGAGTTTTTGTGATAGTCCTTGCTATATATGGATATGGGGAAAGCAGGAGGTTTCCTCAAGGCCTCCCAAAATGACATCTCAACAATGACCGTGCTTGTGTCTTTAGCTATTTTTGGAGTATTAAAGAGAATTTTCAGTAGTCAGTTTAGGTGCTGTCAGTCCAAACGTGTGCAGTGGTACTAGGGTGATTGGGGGCTTCAGACCTCGCCACTTTGAGACTGCATTTTCTGGAGCTTAAATAAAGGTCAGTTCTACACCGTATTGCAAAGTCAACACCTGTCCTTCCAGTTTGGAAAAACTTCCCCTCCACTCTTATCAAAGCTGACAGGAAAAGTTTGGTCCAGACTTCCCAAGTGTGGGAAAGGTGAGCTAAGAGAGGCAACATCCTGAGCTCTGCGAGGTCTAGTAGCAGCTGTCCTGAATCACAGGGACAGGAGTGACAGTTGAAACCCAGTGTTTTGCAAATCAACCTCTGGGTTGCAACCTCAAAGCTCTGGATCTTGACACCAGAAAGGAACATTCAGCAGGCAGCTCTCTGCAGCTCTGCTGTTTCTCTTTGGGCACAGGTGCCATCTATCAACAAACAGTAGCTGTTTATTACGCTAATTCACAAACTGCTTGTCAGGAATACACTCAGAGGATTTTATTAACAGTATAAATTATCAAAGATTTCTTATTTTGCTATGCCTATTAGTGTAGATGCTAATTTAATCACTTAGATTTCCCACAGGACCCGTCCTCAAACATCTAAAGTCAAATTGAGACTGGGTCTCCATGCAGGGATATTTTTCTCTTGGAGCATTTTAGCACTTTCCCTGGAGTTCTGCAGGAGGTCTCTGTGTGGGGGATATTTCTGTGTGGGGGATATTTCTGTGTGGGGGATATTTCTGTGTACTGCTCTTTTGAAAGGCCACAGGACGTGGGTTTCTGCCTTTGCTCAGAGCCTTGCAGCCTTGGTTCCCAAAGCCTTGCCTCCAGGCAGCCAAAAAGGTCTCCTCATCTTTGGGTGTGGCTGCAGAAGACATCAGGTCAGTCTTCTGTTGTCTCTGCTCAGTGCTAGTGATCCACTCAGCTGCCAGGAAGGTGACCTGCGGCCTCTTCCCTGGGCTTTGCTGTGTTCCTCTTTACAATCCAGGAGCAGCTGCAGGTAGGGGAGATAAAAAAACCAACCCAAACAGTGGATGCAGCTATACTGTATAAAATCATGGAATTGTTTTGGTTGGAAAAGACCTTTAAGATCACTAAGTCCAACTGTTCACCCAGCACTGCCAAGGCCACCACTAACCCATGTCCCTCAGAACCATGTCTACACGGCTTGGAAATCCCTCCAGGGATGGGGACTTCCCCCCTGCCCTGGGCAGCCTGGGCCAGGACCTGACAGCCCTTTTGGGGAAGAAGCTGTTCCTCATATCCCATCTAAACCTCCCTTGGCACAACTTGAGGCTGTTTCCTTTTGTTCTATCACTTCTTACTAGGAGCAAGAAACCAACCCCTTTTGCTCCAACCTCCTCTCAGGCAGCTGCAGAGCCAGCAGGTCTCCCCTCACCTCCTTGTCTCCAGGCTGGACACCCCCAGCTCCCTCAGCTGCTCCTGCTCAGACTGGTGCTCCAGCCCCTTCCCCAGCTCCCTTGCCTTTCTCTGGACACACTCCAGCCCTTCAAAGTCCTTCTTGTCAGCAGGTGCAGATAGCCTTGCCCAGTGAGACCCAAGAGAGGACAAAGCCAACCTGCTGCCCCTGGGGCTCAGGCAGTGTGTGGGGTGAAGGAGGCAAAGCCCCATCCTGCCTCTGTGCCCTCGGCAGGGCTGTGGTGCTGTGCCTGGAGGTGGGGCTGAGCTGCAGGCTGCATCTCACCTGAAATCATTCCCTGGCAAAATTGCTGTAAAGAAAAAAAATTGACTTTTGACATAGGCTGATAAGCACTGATGTTTGTTTCCAAGAGCTTGTATTTTATGCAATTTAATACTTAACAATGACTGACAATAGTAGCGACGGTGAAAAACATTAAAAATGAGGCAACTTGCAGTCATTTCACTCAGCTGCAGGCTTCTCTCCTGGTGGGTTTTCCATTGCCTGAACCCTGTGATTTTCAGCATAAGGTCTGGTCTTTCATATGCCATTGGCTCTGCAAGCTGAGGCTTGTGTCCCCACATAGCACCTTGCCAGCTGAACAGAAAACCAAGTGTCTCCGTGAGGGATGCACGGAGCGTTGCCTGATCTTTTAAAGCCTTTCCCCCTCTCTGATTATCTTTATGAATGGGGAAAATGAAATCAGCCTTCATGCAGGTTTTTGTCCTCCAGAGAATTACCCCTTAATTGGGGTTCTTGCTGAAAGCCCCGTTCTGGAGGTGAGAGGGACTCAGTTAAGCTTTGGGTTGTGGCTCATCAATCACTTCGCTTTGGATCGATACTAACGTTAGGACAAATATCACAAGGATTTGGAGGCAGAGGCCCAGAGGCAGGGTAGAAAGGAACAAACAGCATCAGCCTCTGATTCTTCTTTACTGGTGGTTAATGGGGTGTGGTCTAAAAGAAGGCATTCTGGGAGCCTCAGGACCTCTTTTCTGTGTCTTCACCTTGGTGTGTCTCGTGCCCGTTACTGCTCCTTGTCTTGCACAGCAGGAGACCTGCACTGGTCCAGCAAATGTGGCATTTCTTGAGGTCCTGTTCCCCAAGCAGAGCTCACTGGGGATGGCACAGCAAGAGGGTGAGCAAGGTGCAAGAGGACAGGTGGGCAGAAACATCCCCAGAGTGAGTCCTGAGCATTTCATGTAGGACTTCCAGAACTGGAATTTGCCACTGTTTGAAATGTGCTGTCCCAGATGCTTGTTGATGCATTGGTGGAGTGGAGGTATGGGGTGGAGGATCAGCCTGGAAATGGTGCTCAGAAGCTTTGTGTGAAGATAAGTCAAAATCCTCCAGCATTTCTCCTGAAGACCTTTTTCTTAAAGGTTGGTGCTGGCCACACAGATCAGTGTCTGCGTGGATGTGGGAGCTTGTGGTTCAAACAACTCTTTACTTTGTTTCACTACACTCCTGGGTCATCACAGGGACAGGTAGTGATCCAGTTGCCCAGTTTTTATGGACTGTTGGTCCAAGGATCCTGAGTCAAAGTCTTCTCATGATATAGCTGAGAAATTTCAGTCTGGACTGTGTGTGACACCTGTACATAATCCTGTAACTACCAGGGGCTGGTGGGGTGGTTGGAAGTGCTGAGGTCCTGTGAAGTGAGGGGGACTCAGAAAAAGCCTGTTGGGAGCCTGAACCATCAATATCTCATCCAGCTACAGAGACCCCTTTGTTTACTCCCATCTTTATTCATCATCATCATTGTAATTTATTAATTAACTTTATTTGCCAAGCCAACAGTGTGAGCTCATGTCTGGATTCGAGTTCATCTATAATTAATTGCTAACTGTTGTTTTATGTTGTTGTGAGCAAAGAAACAGTGAGTCTCAACAAAAAGCTTCTGGGAATTCAGAGATGATGCACTATAATCTGACTCCTCTTTGAGCAGGAGGAAGATCTGGAGCGAAATGTGTTAACCATGTGAAAGATGTATGTGTGCACTGCACCTTAGGATTTCCAGTGCCTGAAGGGGCTCCAGGAAAGCTGGGGAGGGGCTTGGGACAAGGGCAGGGAGGGAGAGGACAAGGGGGGATGGATGAAAACTGGAAGAGGGAGATGGAGGTGAGACATGAGGAGGGAATTCTGGAGTGTGAGGGTGGTGAGAGCCTGGCCCAGGTTGCCCAGGGAAGCTGTGGCTGCCCCATCCCTGGCAGTGTTGAAGGGCAGGTTGGATGGGGCTTGGAGCAGCCTGGGCTGGTGGGAGGTGTCCCTGCCCACGCAGGGGGGTTGGATCTGTTTGGTCTTTAGGGTCTTTTCCAGCCCAAACCATTCTGGGATTCTATGAAATGAATGATCCTCTCAGCCTGTCAGAAATCTTCCTTAGCAGCTCAGAGCCTAAATCAAATAAAGCTTTTCCTTTTAATAACAACTTACTTCCTTCTCTCTGCTGACCTTCGGATGAGAATCAAAGGGAAAAAAAGATATCATACATAAAACAAAAAGAAAGAAAAACACAAAGAAGTGAATTGAATTCCACCTAAATGTCACCTTGCAAGTTGGCTTTTATTATTTTGATAGCAAGGCAATTTGGCTGACAAATCTGTTCTGGGCTGCATCTTGTAGCAAAGCAGAGGCAGGCATGTTATAGGTCATTGAAAAGTCATTTTTAAATAACACTGGTCTAAGTAGTGTGTTGGAGCACTTGTTAGGGAGTATGTATATAAATGCATCCCGAGCATGCAGACGCACGGGAGAACAGTGTATAGGGACATAAATCAATCCTGGTTAAGCTGTGCTGTTCCCTGGAAGGTCTGGGCATTTGGATGCAGTGCAGCAGGGGAAGCGTGAGCTCCTCCGGGCAAGGGACAGGGAGGCAGCAGCCTCCAGTTCCTGATAAGAGGATTTTATGCTAAACTGCAGCAGGGCGTTCATCCCTCCTTCTGAGATAGAGCAGCACAGGGAGAAATTTCCATCATTAATGTGAGTAGAGGGGAAGGAAAGGGAAGGAGAAAAAAGCCCTCAGTCCTCCCTCACTCTTGATTGTATTGCCCTCCTATGGCTGAAGCTCTGTTACTGGTTTATACATAAAGGTTCTGTACCTGTGTCAGGGTAATGCCAAGCACACATACAGGCTGGGTGGAGAATGGAGCAGAAACAGCCCTGAGGAGAAGGACTTGGGGGTGATGGTGGATGAGAAGCTCAACATGATTTGGCACCAGGTGCTGGAGCCCAGAAACCAACCCTGTCCTGGGCTGTGTCACCAGCAGCGTGGGCAGCAGGGCCAGGGAGGGGATTGTCCCCTCTGCTCTGCTCTGGTGAGACCCCACCTGGAGAATTGTATCCAGTTCTGGAGCCCTCAACACATCAAAGACATGGAGCTCCTGGAGAGAGTGCAGAGGAGGCCACAGAGATGATGGGAGGGCTGGAGCAGCTCTGCTCTGGAGCCAGGTTGGGAGAGTTGGGGTGTTCAGCCTGGAGAAGAGAAGGCTCCAGGGAGACCTGAGAGCACCTTCCAGTGCCTGAAGGGGCTCCAGGAAAGCTGGGGAGGGGCTTGGGACAAGGGCAGGGAGGGAGAGGACAAGGGGGATGGATGAAAACTGGAAGAGGGAGATTTAGGTGAGACATGAGGAGGAAAATCTTTGCTTGAGAGTGGTGAGACACTGTTCATCCCACTGGCTGAACACCTGCTGATTAGGGTAGTACTTGTAGGTCTCTGCTTCCTACATGAAGGGCATCCCCAGTGGTGTGTCACAGTCATGCCCTGTGCAGCCTCAGTGCCTCTTATGGGCACCATCCTGCCCCGTGTGTCTGGAAGGCTTTCAGCACGGAGGCAGGAAGGTTTGTAACAGCTGGGAGGGTAGGTGGGCACAGGTCTGGAGAGTTTGAATCTGAGCAAGGCAGCACACACCAACTCAGCTTGATTTTTGGTAATTCACTTTCCCTTTTACAGTCTGCCACGATGGTGATTTATATGCTGATCCTCCCTTTTGCTCATTCTTTGTGAGCTTTCTTCCATGCTTATGCTTTCTAATGCTAGTACAGGCAGAGTGCAGTGCAGTTTCTGACTCTCTGGCTGAAAGAATTTAAAAATATGCAGAGCTGAGCAAAAATTCCTGCTCAAAGATCAAGAGTGAACCTTCAATTTCAGCAGTTTTACCTGTTTGTCTTCGTATTAGATGTTTTTTTTTAAAAAAAAGAAAAAAGCCAATGTGAAAAATGTAAATAGATAGGGGTAATTGCATGTTGCATGCTAAGGAAACAGCTGGATTTAATTTAGTGTCTGTGCAGTCGTGGGACCACATGGGCCATGACCTGTCAGCACAGGTGGAGTTCCAGGGAACCACATGGATTTCTGTCTTTATTTTTGCCATCTCCATACGTAGCCTCTTCAGTCTGTGATAAACACTTGAGACTGAAGGGCAAACCTGCAGCTGAAGCAAATGAGCTGTTTAGGAGCCAGCCCCATTACCACGTGCTCCAGGGCTTCATTTACTGCCCATGCAATCCTGTAACTCCGTACTGTTGTGTTTGAGGGTTCCTTACAAGGGCAGAGCTTGACATGCTCTGCATTGAGAAGGGAAAAGCAGTTGCCCAAATGTTCTCCATACCCTCCACCAAGGGCTCTGCTCCTCCCTGGCTTTGGGGCTGGAAATCCAGCAGGAGCAGGGGAGATTGGCTCCCATGGTGGGAGGCAGCAGCAGAAGAATAGTGCTGAGGATCTGCTTTGAGTACCCTAGCTGAGAATGTCTTCATTTTTTAGCTTCAACAAGGTCATTCACACTGCTAAGCATAATCCCAACACGTTAGCAGGAGTGCTGTCCAATTCATTCTCACTCCATTAAGCACCACACTAGTCAGGTTCTCCTCCTCTCTCCTAGTTCTGTCCCCCCAGTCAGACACACTGAGCCATCTCTCAGAAGCTCAGGTACCTGTGAGCAGAACAGGTTGTATCCTGCACTGCTTCCCACCTGGCTGGAAAACCCGAGGCTTCCAGAGCAACACATTCTGGTGGACTGACTGGGAATGCCAGCATGGTAACTGGGCTTGTAAACTGGACATACTGCTTACAGAATCACCTTGGCTGGAAAGGACCTTCAAGAGCATGGAGTCTAACCATTGCCCTTACACTGCCAAGTCCTGAACTAAGCCATGTCCCTAAGTGCTGTGCCTGTATGACTCTTAAATCCCTCCAGGGATGGGGACTCCACCAGTGCCCTGGGCAGCCTGTAACCTTGAACTGTAGGATACAATGACATACCACTTGTTGGCTCAGGGTTCTTCATCTACTGCAGGGTTCAGTTTAGGAAAAATCATTCATGTTTCACACGTCTTGGTCGTCAACATCCCATCTTTGCAGAGCAAGGTGGCAGGCTACTTTTGCTTTTGCCTCAGCCTGGAATTTGCATCAAACTTTCTCCAGCCCAGTGCTGACAATTCAGACTTGCTTCCTGGTCAAAAGGCAGTGCTGGGTTTTTGGCAGCAACCCTTCCACCTAGTCAGACAGATTCTCTCTGGGTTTGTTTCGCTGACCTGATTTTGTGACAAGGCTCAAGGAGAATTGCTCTGCCTGAGCCTGCCAGGGTAGGTGTCAGTTCTGCATGAGTTAGACCAACTTGAGAGGTTTTCAGCAGGAAATATGCCCTGGTGGTGAGACTGTAGAAAGTATCAGCAGAAGAGGAGTGATCCAGTCTCCTCTGGGGACATGAGGTTTCCTCCTGTATGTACCAGCCAGTCCCTGAGCTGCTTGTCCCTGCAGATATCCTCATAGTTTGGAACACCAGGATACAAGCTCCCTGTCTTCTAGAGCTTCCCTCACTTTTCTTCTGCCTCTCCAGCAGTGGCCATCCCCAGCTCAGACCTCTTGGAGAGGTGCTTGATTTTCTTTATAGCTTTTAAACCAACAATCAGCTCATTTCCCAGCATATCAGTAGACTGGGCCTGAGAAGGGTTCAGCTTTAGTTCTGGTCATTCCTCCCCCAGACTTTGGGTCTCTAAATAAATAACTTGGGGCTCCTCTGAGTGTGTCTCTTCCCCCTTCCCCTCTTTGTCATGCCTGGTTAGATCCCAGATTGGTTAGGGACAAGGCTTCCTCTATCCCTGTGTGCAGCTCTGCTCTCTGAGCTGCCCCTGAAGCCATGGCCTTAGAGATGGGGGGTACTGAAGGTGCTGTGAAGCTGAAGTTGTCACCTTTCCTTGGTCTCCTGGGACCTATCAGGTGCAGGCTCCTCTCTCCCTGTCCCCACAGCCCCCCTCCCTGCACAGAGCTCCCCCTGGCACGCTGTGTTTGGTTCAAATCCCCAAGTTTAACTGAAGTCTCAGTAGAATAATGTGAGTCCGTGGAAATCAATGGAGAAGAGCTGAAAACAATTGATTGGAATCAAAACACACTGCAATCAAATTTGGAGGGATTGAACTAATGGATCATAAGGTGGCTTGTGAATGGGTCTGATTGAATTGAGCTGAAAGGTCTTGCATCTTCATTACAGCTAACTGAAACTAGTATAAATGATGAATTTTCTAACAATGTTGAGTGTCTTTTTTTCTGTACTGATAACTGGATTGCAGAACCAGCCCTTGGGAATTAACCCATCTATGCAGTGGTGGGAGAGGATGGAATTTGCTGGTCACAGGTTGCTCCATGTATGCAGACAGGCCAATGACTGTATTTTATGCTTACCCTTGCTGCTGACTCCTTTATTGTACCCTACTTGGCACTCCTAGAATTAGCATCTATGTCTCCTGCCTCATTCTGACAGAGCTCTGGGCTGGAGAGGTGGGTTTCCCACCAGAGGATCTGCACGCAGGCAATGTGCTGACCAAGGTGCATTTATGGTTGCATTTTTTATTTTCACAACAGTGCTCCAGATTTGGAGCATCTCCTCTTACTCTCATACCAAATCCTTGACATTCTTTGTAATTTCCATGACCCTCATGTAACTCCCCTCTGTGTCACAGGAACAGAGGGCATGAATGATTCACTGGTTTTTCTAACATCTCGGGTTTTGGTCAGACTGAGCTTCCTGTGCACTAAGATATGATTTATTACTGCAATGATTAAGGGACATTGTTGATATTTCTGCACACTTCCTTGCAGAGCTGAAGGCTAGCCCAGAGTCAGGAGGCAGCAGAAACACATGAAGAACTGGGTGTGTAATGGAGCGTTTGCAAGTTCCCATTAAGACAGCGCTCGAATTCGTTTCATGCTCCCGTGGATGGGTGTAGTGAATCAGGAGCCAAGGTGTCCAACTGAACGTGTTCTGAGGGAGGCCTCGTATGGATGTGGAAGGAAAATGTTTTCACGTGAACTCAGCACCTCCTTTGAGCTTGTGACAGCTTTAAACGGAGTCTGTGCTCTCGTTTGTGCGCTTGCCTACCGGCTGTGATAGAACCATAGGATGGTTTGGGTTGGGAGGGACCTTCAAGATCATCCAGTCCCAACCCCCTGCATGGGCAGGGACACCTCCCACCAGCCCAGGCTGCTCCAAGCCCCATCCAACCTGCCCTTCAACACTGCCAGGGATGGGGCAGCCACAGCTTCCCTGGGCAACCTGGGCCAGTGAGCTTGTTGTTTTGTCTCCCTTGACTGGCCAGGGCTTTTAATCAGTTGATGGTCATATAGCAGCCCCAGATGTTTCCTGAAATAGTGGGACCTATTTCTGTTAGTTGCCCAGCTCCAGGATCAGCCCCTGGGCTCTGAGAGAAGCCACCTAACATCCAGCCCTCCATCAGCTCCCTTGTTTTCTGGGCAGGATGAGAAGCTCTGCACACCCAGTGTTTCCAACTGATTCTTACTGGGACACTCCAGTCTCTGCAGGGCTTTTTCTGGCTGGGCCCTGCCTTCCTTCAAGGTTCAGCCTGGAGTGCCTTTTCCAGAGCCTTTAATAGCAGATCAGCCTCCCAGGTGTTTTTACCACAAAGGGGAAAACAGAAAGCCCTTTGGGAAGCTGTCAGCACTCCTGCATTCCCAGGATCCCTGTGCAAGGCACTGCTCTCGTTTGACTCAGGATTGGCAATTAAATCAATGACAGTAATGCTCTCCATCCCCTCATCCAGATAGGGAAAGGGAGAGAGAATAAAGAGAGAGGCTTCTGGACTGAAAACTAAACTGGACAGCTTTAATAACATAGTTATAAAAGAAAGTGTGTACAAATATATACAAATATATGCAGGAATGTGCAAACCTCTATAATCTTTTGTCCCCCCCCAGCAACTTCCACTGCACTCCCCTGAGCTGAGGACAGTCCTGAAAAGGCCCTGGGCCACTGGCAGAGCTAGGGATAAGGAGACATGAGCTGAGAGCAGAGATACAGGGTCAGGAAGGTGCAGGCCAAGGGATCAAAGGAGATGGACAGAGTCCTTCCTGGCCACTGGCCGTGGATGGAAGAGAGCTTGACTTCTGTGGTCCCTGAATTTATACTGGGTGTGAGGCTTATTGGGATGGAATGCTCTGGTTGGCCAATTTAGTCACCTGTCTAGTCTCCTCTTCCCCATGGGAGGGTTGTAGAAATGATCCTTCTGCTTTTTTTAGTGTCCAAAGCAGCAGATAGGACAAGCAGAGCAAAGTGGCCTTGGTCTCTCACAGTAACTATAAACATCTGAGCATTATCAGTCCAGCAGCTGGAAAACTTGCTGTTAATTGCAGCAAATGTGCTGCTTAGGAGAGAGTTCACTGAAGGGGGAAAAAAAAAAAGAATCAATCAGTAAAAAGGAAGTTGGCTTCATCCTGGCTCAGAGGTCTCTGGGTGGAAGGGTGGCAGGGGGAGGGAGCAGTGCCTCTCCTTAGCAAAAGCAGTGTAGGTGTGAGCACTTCTGAGCCTGCTGCTGCAGGGCAGGTGCAGATGGAGCTCCTTGGTGATGCCTGTCAGGTAGAAGCAGGTAGCTGGGGGCAGTTTCAGCTTGTTTCTCAGACCTAATAGAAAATGAAGTTTCTTCGGGTTGATGAGCAATGTGAATCTCTGTCTCTTTCCTTGTCTACCCACCTGAAAGATGCACTTAATAACCATTGATTGGGAGGAGAAAGAATGTGGCTGTAAATGTACCTTTCCAGCCTTACAAGGTGTCTGATTAAAGAGTGGAGGGAGCAGCAGATCAATGGGAAGTGTAGGCAGAGGACGGATCCAGGGGGTCCTGGTGGTTCTCCTCCATGCCCTGCGTGTGCACCTCAAATCCAAAGGCCTGCAGTGGGGTTTGCAGACAGACATGGATGCATTTGTACAGCATGGGGAGGGCAACCAGGCTGGCGAAGGGTCTAGAGAGAAAGTCATACAAGGAGAGGCTGAGGGAACTGGGATTGTTTACTATGAAGAAAAGGGGGCTGAGGGGAGACCTCATCACCTGCTACAAGTACCTGAAAGGAGGGTGCAGTGAGGGGGCTTTGGCCTCTTCTCCCACGTGGATGACGACAGGACCAGAGGAAATGGCCTGAAGCTGCACCAGGGGAGGGTCAGACTGGAGATGAGGAAGAGTTTCTTTACTGGAAGAGTGGTCAGGCACTGGGACAGGCTGCCCAGGGAGCTGGTGGAGTCACCATCCCTGGAGGGATTCAAAAGCCATGCAGATTTGTTACTTCAGGACATGCTGTAGTGGCCACAGTTGTGGGGTTTTTCTGTGTTGGTGGTTTGACTCAGTGATTGTAGAAGTCCTTTCCAATCACAACAATTCTGTGCTTCTTTGAAGGACACTGGGAAATTGAAGAGAAGAGCGATTGAAAACTGTCCAATGTGGGGGAATCTACCACTTCCCTTGGGAGACTATTCACATGTTTGCTTGGCCCTGGGGGACCTCACTTGTGACCTGTTGGCAGTTTGAGGAGGAACGGTTTACTCTGGATACAGCCTGTCAGCCAGTTCCCCACCCACTGCACAGACCACTTGTCAAGGCCCTAACAAGTCAGCTTCTCCAGGAGGAGCCTGTGGGGGACCTCATCCAAAGCCTGGGAGAAGTCCAGGTAGGTTATGTCCACCACTCTCCCTGCATCAACTGACATCTGAGCTCCCACAGCCTGCCCATTAATCTCTAGCCATGAACTCTTCCCACTTTCTCTTCCTTTAAATTGCCATTCTCCCAGCTCTGCCCCACCATGGGTCTGTGGGGGTTCCTCCTGACTTTGATCGATGCTTTGTTGTTGTTGTTGCACTTTGCAGCAAACCCACATTTATAAGAAATCCAGATTTGACTTTAAAGCTGGGACGTGGGTCCTTTAAGTTGCTCTGCTACCTTTGAAAATTGTATCTATCAACAGAGGGTGACAAATACTTGCAAAGGAATGTGCCAGGCAAGAAAAGAGGAAGTGAAAGAGGGATTTCTGTTGCTTGGCACTGATAAACATCCATCCTCAGGGTTTGTCATAGTCTTTGCTCTATTTGAGAACGTTTGAGGCCACAGAGCCCAGCTCACCATTCCCAGAGCAAATGGCCACAATCAACAACCCGGGAGGCTTTGTAGCAAGGAGACAAGCAGAAGTGGATTTGCATAACAAGTCAAATCAGTATCAGTCACCTCCCAGAGCAGGCTGTCAGCTGCTCCTAAACCTGTCCCCAGTGTGACAGATGAGCTGGGGTGTGAAGGAGTGCTCTGTCTGCAGTCATGGCCTGGCAGGACCAGCTCCCAGGCAGCACATCCTTCACAGGGCATCTCAGGGAAGGAGACCCAGATTCACCAGGGTCACAGCTTGAGCTCCCACCATCAGTGCAGTTGGCCTGAGCTCCTTCAGAGCTCTTGAATATCATGGACCAAAGAGCTGGCTGTGGATTACAGGGTTTTTTTCTTCCTTCTATGAGTTCATACTTTTGATTTTAAGTTTGTTGGGTTTTTTCCCCCGTCTCTCTTACTGTTTTTGAGAGTCCTTTCTAGCAGCTAGGGAAGATTTTCTCCATCAGCTCTAAATCCAACACCAAACTAGGTCCAGTTTACTTTGCAGATTGCAAATCCAAAGTGAAAACTAAAGCTGATCCAGCTCAAGCCTTCTCTAGTAAGTGATGCTACTTGAGCAGATACCAACCACTTGAGCAGACAGTAGCCACATGATCATCCTGCCATTGAGAGAGCTCTTCTCTGCTGAGCCAGATGCTCACAAAGGCTGCCAGTGATTCTCATAGTGGGCAGCATGTTGAAAGCCTGTGAGAAGACTCCAAGGCATTTCCCAGCAGCTGCAACCCCTGCCTTACAAGACCCAAGCTAGATTGGCACTAAGTGCCACCTCCAGCCTTTCCTTGAATACCTCCAGGGCTGGTGCCTCCACCACTTCCCTGAGAAGTCCATTCCAATGTCTGATCACCCTCTCCATGAGGAAGTGCTTCCTGATATCCAACCTAAACCTGCCCTGGAGCAGCTTCAGGCCAGGCCCTCTTGTCCTGTTGCTGGTTGCCTGGAAAAAGAGCCCAGACCCCACCTGACTGCAACCTTCAGGTGGTTGAAGAGAGTGAGAAGGTCCCCCCTGAGTCTCCTCTTCTGCAGGTTAAACAACCCCAGCTCTCTCAGCCTCTCCTCATAAGTCTTGAAGACTCGTAAGAGTTGTCTCAGGACTGTGGATCTCAGCCAAGCTGGGCAGAGCCTTCCTCTTTCCTTCAGAAGAGGCAGTAGGAATGGGACACTGTGGGACAATGCCATGGCTCGTTGTCATTGCAGCCACATGCAAGGCAGGGTGTTTGGCAGATGTGTGGCAAGACCTTTCCACAATACATTTGCTTCTTTGAGGATAATTCAATCAGAAATAATACGAGGAAGTCTCTTGTATATGAACTATCCATTGTTACTCAGCCACCTGTAAAGCTTGGGAAATAAGTAATAAAATGTTTTCAAATCACCAGAGATGTGTTAGACACTAAGGGCAGCAGTCATTTCTGTAAACACAGCTCATCTCACAAGAAGTTAGGCATCTTCTCAAGCTGATTGTGAGAGTTACTTCTGCCATCAGTGCTGGGAGACTTGCACTCCAGGTGCATCTGATTGTATCCTGAGGTGGAGGAGACAGAGCCAGACTCACACCCAAATCCCCAGCTGAAGGAGCTGTGTATTTTTATTCACAGACACGGGTCTTAAACTCGAGCTCTGTCTCTCTTCAAACTGCTGAGTGGTGTCCAGATAAATGTGTTACTGTTCAGCTTTGTATGTTGTATTATCTTCTCCTGTGTGTCTCAGCAAGACCACAGGATATAGAAGAAAAAAGACACTTCCAAACCCTGCTTGATCAAAGGGCCAAGGCCAATTGCATGAGTGTCAATAAGGCAAATTTGGGGTCCTGCACTTGGGCCACAACAGCCCCCAGCAGTGCTGCAGGCTTGGGGAGGAGTGGCTGGAGAGCTGCCTGGAGGCATCCTGGCCTGCATGAGGAATAGTGTGGCCAGCAGGAGCAGGGAGCTGATCTGAGCCCTGTGCTCAGCACTGATGAGGCTGCACCTCGAGCGCTGGCTGCAGTTCTGGGCCCCTCGCTGCAGGAAGGACATTGAGCTACTAGAGAAGAGCAATGGAGCTGGGGAAGGGTTTGGAGCATCTGTCTGATGAGGAGCAGCTGAGGGAGCTGAGGATGTTCAGCCTGGAGAAAAGGAAGCTGAGGGGAGACCTTTTGGCTACAAGTGACAGAACAAGAGGAAATGGGCTCAAGTTGTGCCAGGGGGGGTTAGACTGGATGGTAGAAAGAATTTCTTCCCCAAAAGGGTTGTCAGGCCCTGGCACAGGCTGCCCAGGGCAGGGGTGGAGTCACCATCCCTGGAGGGATTTAAGAGTCATATAGACACAGTACTGGGGGATGTGGTTTAGTTCAGGACTTGGGAGCGTTAGGGGAACAGTTGGACTCAATGATCATGGAAGTCTTTTCCAATCAAGGTGATTCTGTCAAACCAGACTTAGTGCAGAATGAATCTGTTATTTGGAAAGGGCCAGTGTCAGTCATCTGGAGAAATGGCCAAAGGTCTGGGCTCCTCTTCCTTTATCACTTGTTCTCTATCCTGCTAAGGAAGCCTGTGGTGCTCAGAGGAGGGTTCTTGCAGAAGTGGGGCAGCCCTCAGCCACGGCTTCACTTTGTTATCAGAAACTCCTCAACGTAGCCCAAGGCTTTGATCCCTTTTTTTCAGAGATTCTCTTTGCAGAAAGCTTGAGGTTGTGTGGCTCTCTTACCCTCAGTGGAGCTGTGTCAGTTCCTGCCAGCAGAGGATGCAGAGGGCAGAGCTTCGACCTGAGCTCCTTACTCCTCACTAACAGAATTACTGCATGGGAGGGAAAGAGGAGCCTGGTGCTTGTCAGTAATAACTGTGGAAGATCCTTTTTTTGTGCACATCCATCCTCCCCTCCACTAATTGCTTGGCTCTGCAAGGCTGCTGTGGGCTATCGTGCTCTACGCTTCGAAACTCACCCTGGGAAATTTGGCACAGAATAAAACACAGTGTTCAGGAAAAGGCTGCAATTGTTCAGAAAGCCCACAGGGGTTTTAACCCTGCCTTAGAACGGGGTTTTTGTTGGGTTTTTTTTTAGGTGTGATTTTTTTTTTTTCCCCCTAGTAAATCACCAAGGAATAGAGGACTGAAGATTAGGTTTCTCTAAGCATCCCATTAATTTTTTCATTTAGTTTCAGCTCAGCTAATATCTTCAGCTTTTGTGACAAGTAAAATGGAAGCTGCAATGCAAAGTGTTCAGGGCAATCCTGCTGCCTATCGAGTCCTTGAAATATGTCTGCCTATTCATCCCTTTTGAAATTAGGAAGTAGCTCTTTCTCCATTGTAAAATATGTTCAATTTTGTTGATCTAGAGAGAAGAGGGGGGAAAAAAAAAAACTTAAAGCACGGTTGATACTTTTCCTTACATATTCATGATGAGCCCACAGACTATACTCACCTTAAGAGCAACCATCTGACTTGCACTGTATGAAGATCAAGAAATTCTTCTTTTTGACCAGATGTCAGCATGTTACATTTCTGGAGCCCCCAACATAAGAAGGACCTGGAGCAAGTCCAGAGGAGGCCATGGGGATGATCAGAGGCTGGAGCAGCTCTGCTCTGGAGCCAGGCTGGGAGAGTTGGGCTGTTCAGCCTGGAGAAGAGAAGGCTCCAGGGAGACCTTAGAGCAGCTTCCAGTGCCTGAAGGGGCTCCAGGAAAGCTGGGGAGGGACTTGGGACAAGGGCAGGGAGGGAGAGGACAAGGGGGGATGGATGAAAACTGGGAGAGGGGAGATTGAGGTGAGACATGAGGAGGGAATTCTGGAGTGTGAGGGTGGTGAGAGCCTGGCCCAGGTTGCCCAGGGAAGCTGTGGCTGCCCCATCCCTGGCAGTGTTGAAGGGCAGGTTGGATGGGGCTTGGAGCAGCCTGGGCTGGTGGGAGGTGTCCCTGCCCATGCAGGGGGTTGGATCTGGATGATCCTTAAGGTCCCTTCCAACCCAAACCATTCTATGGTTAATTTATTATTTTTTTTTTAATACAGAGATCTGAGAAATGTCCAGGGGACTCCTTTTGAGAAAAGTGTTAATGTTCCAGCAGGTTGTTTCATTTTGGTGCAGAACACAGCTTCAAAATCCAGAGGTTTTCTGCACCTCCAGACAGCTCTCAGATGGGTCTTCTATTAGAAGTCTATAACCATTGACCAAAATAACCATTATGCTTAAATCAGTAATCTCAAAATAACTCACACCACGGATCTGTATTATATAGCACGCTTAACCTGCCTTAATGTATTATATAGCACCCATTAGCAGAATAGATTAACTTCAGATGTTCACCTTTCTACATTAATAATGCAATCATGAATTTATGCCAGACATTTTCTGCTCTAAATTGCCTAAGAAGCAGAGATCTGAAAAAAAAATACTGAAAAGAAACCTTGTCTGCATCTCTTGGATGAGAAATCATTGGTTACGTTTCCTGTTAATCAAAGAGCTCGCCAACCAAATATTTGGGTTTGGGAACAAGTGATGTGAAGACAAGTAAAGCAACTGAAGTGTTTGTTGGTGAAGGCTCAGACTCTTTTATGTGGTGTAAGAGAAGTTCCTCTGAGCTTGCCATGGGCAATGTGTTTGTTCATTAGATGGGAAGAGTAAGAACCTGGGATCGTTTCATTCGCTGGCTTTTGACTGCTTGTGCTTTTGAAAATGAGATGATAGGTAATTAGAATATAATTGCTGCTTCGCAATCTTCATTAGCCTTTGGCATGATGGCCTTTTTGTGTGATTTGGGAGGCTTTTAATATGGTGGCCTGAGCAAATTCTTTATAGTTAAGACAGGCACTATTTGGCATAGGTTCTCAGATGCTTGCCTGGCTGCGGGTGTTGGATTTGTTTTTCTGTGAGAGAAAAGAAGGCAATATGAACAAATCACAATCATCTGGTTGTAAATACCCCGTATTGACATCAGGTATCTTCTTAAAATCAGCTCACACAGTGAAAAAGAAATGCTCAAAATCACCAGTCAGTGTGTTGAATAATTTCCAACAGAAAGAAACCACAATTGGTTCGTGCTCGTTCCAGGAGCTGTGAGGAAGACTGAATTTGTCAAGTAAATCCTTTCTTGTAATTTATTCACTCCATCTTACTCCAGGTACTAGCAAGGCAGGAAGTTTTCCCTGGAAATCAATAACCAGAGATGGGAATTAAGGAAAGGTACACTTACCTGGTACATCAGGAATGCAGCTGTTTCTTTGCATCTAAGTAAGGTCAAATGAAACGGTATCATCTGAGGACTAGACAAGATGTCTGTTGGCTTCAGGTTGCTTCTGTCTGATGTGTCCTTGGTCATGTATGTTTTTCCCTTATGCTGAAATTCCTGTGCTCCACTTTTCCCCTCTGTATATCCATCCAGAAGTGGTGCCTGGGCAGGGCTGGCAGTGGGCTGTGATGTGTGAGGTTAAGGCATTAAATAAATGCAGCCCTGCAATAGCTTCAGGAGTTGAAGCTGCTCCCTCTCTTACAATACTGCTCCTTGACCAGCGCAGCCCATCGTGGCCAAATGCCAGACAAATCCCAGAGGAATTTCCCACCAGGACAGAGGCTGCTGGTGCTGGGCCTCCTTGGTTCAGCACAGCCCTTCCCAGGTGTGTATGCAGCACCCCAGTGTAGCTGGTGTGTGTTTTGCCCATGGCATATTGGCCATTCCCAAGCTGTGGCTGTGTCTTGTCCATTTCCAAAGGGAACTCTCTTGGGGTGGACCTGCCTTGTGGGGAGTTTGCAACAGGGCTTTGGTCTTGTTCTGGTTCTCCAGGCACTGCCATGGAATAAATAAATCATCATCAAGGAGTGATAGGAGTGCTGAAGGAAGATGCAGCTAATAGGCCAGCAGTCATTAGAGGTACAGCTGGCACTAATACATCATCTCTGCTGTGCTGGAGGAATTTGCATAGCCAGATTAACAAGCTCCTGAAGCAACGATTGCTGGATAAGCTCTTGGCTCTGCCTGTTGGACTCCCAGAGTTGCCCGGGAGCAGCTGCCTCTCCAGGGGCCAGTGCCTGTGGGATATTGAACAAATCTGGTCAATCTGGTGGAGGTGGGTAAAGAAAATGCAGGACTGGTCCCCTGTCAGGGTTTCCTTGCCAAGGCCAAACTCTTCTCCCTGAGATGGAAGACTCAGAGAGGAGCTCCGTGTCTGTGCATTTCAATTGGGTTTCTCTTCATCCCCACCCAGCACAGGAATGGAATTGCTGCAAGCAGGGCAGGTTTCACACACCGTGTTGGTCCTTCCCATGGCCTAGAGCTGCAGCCCTTACCCACGCAGCCTTTCACCTGGCCTGGACCTCCAGCAGTGAGTGAAGGGGGAGGACTCCTCTGGCAGGGAGAATTCCCAGTGCCCTGAAAGCAGTCCTCAGAGAGGGAGCCCTCAGGAGCTCAAAGGGACAGTTTGCTGCACAGGGCTGCTCCCCAGTGCAGCAAACTGCTTGATTCTGGAGCTGAGGGAGCTGCTGTCAGTCGGCTGTGCAGTGAGGTGCAGAGAGCTGCCTGCCAGAGCTGTGTCTTGGGAGAGAGCACAGATCTCCCCTCCCGTCCTCGTCCCTCTGGGCAGCGCTGGGAGGGAGGGAGGAGGCGTGAGCCGGTGAGGCTGCCATGCCAGCAGCCCCTGTGCTCCCTCCTGCCAGCATCTCAGGAGGGTGATGGGTGGTGTCAGTGGTGCTGGGGGTCTTGAGGCCCTTGTGGCAGTGTGGAGAAAATCCAGGCATCCGGAGTTGGCTTCACTGTAGCACATATCCCCACGTCACAGCCCCTGCGGTGACACCGGGCTGGGGGTGTGCTCAGAGGGTCTGCTCTGCTTCTCACGCCCCACCCAGCGCACAGCAAATACCTGAAAAACACCCCTTGGGATGTGGGTCAATCTCAAGTTCCTGGCAGTGCTGATGCAGCAGGTAGGGAAGCTGAGCACTCATCCTGTGCCATTGCCCATGGGGCTGGAAGTGGCCACCTGTGCCCTCCGTGGGGCTCCACGCATGCCCAGCACAAAGCAGGTAGGGTGGGAGGGGCTCAGGGGTGTGTGATGATTTTCTGGTATAGATAAACAAGAGGAGAAAAAGACACACAGAAACAAGTTCCTCTCTTCTGCCTTTGCCAGCTTGGTGTAGTCCAGTACCATCTGTACATTAATGGGATGACTGGAGTCAGTGACTCCGCTCCTGACTCCCCCAACACCTTCTCACAGCTCTACCCGCCTCCCGCAGCTCTCTACTTTTATTTATCAGGCTCACCAGATATAGCCTCTCCACCAGCACAGGAGAGGCTTGAAAAATAATTGGACCAAGAGGGAAATGCAGCCGTCACCTTCCTAAAGCTGCCCAGCTCTCCTGGGAGCAGGGAACAGGCGTGAGGCCCAGCTGGGAGAGCTGGGGCTGCTGCTGGCAGCGGGGCAGGGACCCCGAGCCCGTGTCAGCTGCTGCACTAGCACCCAGGGCTCTCAGGAAATAACTGCCACTGCACAACAGCAGCTCCCCTGACCTCAATTTTCTCTGTGGAGAAAAGAGCAGGTCAAGTGGAAAGCGCTTAAGGAGGAAATTTGTTTCCTTACAGACAGGGAGTCAGGAAGATAGGCGGCTGTCACGTGTGCTGGAATAAACCAAATTAATTTTGTACTGTGCGGTGAATCGAGGAGCTGGGGGGGCAAGGGAGAGAAGAAAAGGGAAAGCCTGGAAGATAATGGACTTTAATGTTTTACTTGAACTCTACAAAACACCTGGCAAGAAGCAGGGATGCACTACAAGTGCGGCTCAAAACGCTCCTAACCCAGGCAACTGCTTCCCTTTTGTTTTCTTTCTTTACAATCTAATCCTGAGCATTAACCGGAGTGGTTTATATTTCCAGTGTAATAAAAGGTGCATTGTGAAGGGGAGATGGAGACAAGAGACTTTAATAACTTCCTTTGCTTCCCCCAAAGGGCTTGTGCCATCCAGCCCCTGCAATGCAGAACCTCCCAGGCGAGACTTGGGTGTGGAGGGGAGGGCTGGAGGGACGAGGCAGGGGCTGCTGGTAGGACCTGGCCCTCTGAAAGCTCTGCCTTTCTGGCAGACTTCTTCAAAACTGCTACATCTTCCTGCTGCTGCAAAAGGGGCAGGAAGATCTCTGAATCCTGAGCACTGATATCCCGTTAAAAATGCTGCTGTCAACACTGTCTTCCTCTACTGCCTCATTTTCTCCCTCTCTGTCATCTGTACAATCCTCTCCACATCAGATTCCAATCCCCTGAACCAGGCTCAACCTGGATTTTCTCTTTTATGGTCTCTAGATACCTGTCAACCCTCTGCCTGCTCTTGTTCCCCAGTTTTGGGACAGGAACAGGCACAGACTATTCCAAGTCTACCCCTAAAACCAACTTTCAAGTCAGGCTGGAACAAAAGTGACAGCACAGTTCTAAGCACGAGCTGCTAAAAATAGGTGATGTGCTTGATAATTGAATGTGAGATCAGAAGAAAGTTTTAAGCAGAAGTAAAAGCTGCCTATTTCTGGCAAATTCCCATCTCCCCCAGCCCCTTGTGAAACGTCTTTGCAGATCAGTATTGTCTGGCTGGAAAAATGTAAATTTGGTGAACTGGCAATCTCTGCTGAAACATCTTTTGGCTGGTTAGTGTTTGGCTTTAGCTGGAAGTGTCTCAGGGCTGTCTGGGAGAACAGCACCTTGCCTGTCGTGGCCAGGGTCAGGCCCTGGTGTCCCTCCCTGTCCTGTGTCTGGTGGGACCAGAGGCAGGAGCCCCCTGGGCTGCTCGTGCAGGGTGGTGGGAGAAGCACCCAGCTCCTTAGGATCAGTGCCAACCTACACCCAGCAAACCAAAAAAATCATAGAATTATTTAGATTGGAAAAGAACTTTAAGATTAACAAGTCCAAGCACTAACCCAACTCTGCTGAGTCCACCATGTCCCTCAGCACCACATCTCCATGGCTTTTAAACACCTGCAGGGATGGTAACTCCACCACTTCCCAGAGCAGGCGGTGCCAGTGCTTGACAACCCTTTCTGTGAAGAAATTGTTCCCAATATCCAGCCTAAACTTCCTCTGGTACAACTTGAGTCCATTTCCTCTCATCACTTGTTACTTGTGAGAAGAGCCCACGCTTGCATCTCGGCAACCTCCTTTTAGCTAATTCTAGAGAGCAATAACGTCTCCCTTCAGCCTCCTTGTTCTTCAAGCTGAACACCCCCAGTTCCCTCAGCCACGCCTCATCAGACTCATCCTCAAGACCCCTCCCCAGCTCTGTCACCTGTCTCTGGCCACACTCCAGCACCTTGAAGCCACATCCCTCCACCCCCCCAAAGCTGGAGGAGGGGTTGTTACCTCCTTGTCATAGATGTGTACCCTATGCCATGTGTGAGCCCCAGACAAGGAGCTGTTGGGGCAGGATGATAGGGATGTTATCCCATCTTTTTGCCAAAACCCACCACTTTGGCTTCCTCTGTGTGGCATTATTTTTGTTGGAGGCTCAGCGTGGCCCTGGTTGCAGGGAACATTGAGTCACTGATTTCCCAGGCAAGGATATGCTACAGTTTTTTGTTTGCTGGACCTAAGCATTTTGGGATGTTCATAGACACCTGTGGCTATGCAGTAAGGCCTTTCAAGATGCCTTTCCATCATTATTTACAGATCTGAAGGTCATTAAAGTGTATTATTCTGATGAAATTTATTAACCCCGAGCTGGTTTTGCCCAATTTATAATCTCATTCCAATGTGTGGCTGTATCTGTTGTGTTGCAAATGGGTAGGGTGAGCTCAGTAGCTTTAGCTTTCCTCACCCAGGGGTGTTTTAAAGTCTGCCAGTAAAATATACTTCCACAAAGTGGTGTGGACTGGGTAGTGCTGTGAATTTGCAGTTTTCTGATGAAAATAGAGTTTGTTTGTTTGTTTTCTTTCCTTTCCCCCACGTTGCTGGTTTAAAAGCGCTGAAATGCCAACCTATTGCATGAGGATCTGGTCTCAAGACAGGTCCTGGCTGTTGTGAGCAGGGTGGGGTGTTCTGTACCTGAAGGGGCCAGGAAAGGGATTTCTCAGGGATTTTTGACAAGGGTTTGTAGTGAGAGGACAAGGGGGAATGGATGAAAACTGGAAGAGGGGAGATTGAGGTGAGACATGAGGAGGGAATTCTGGAGTGTGAGGGTGGTGAGACCCTGGCCCAGGCTGCCCAGGGAAGCTGTGGCTGCCCCATCCCTGGCAGTGTTGAAGGGCAGGTTGGATGGGGCTTGGAGCAGCCTGGGCTGGTGGGAGGTGTCCCTGCCCATGCAGGGGGTTGGATCTGGATGATCTTGAAGGTCCCTTCCCACCTAAACCAGCCTGGGATTCTATGGTTCTGTGATATAAATAATACGAACACAAAGACAACAGCCCTTCTCTTCCAAAGTGTCTTTGGAACAGGGATGTGTCCAGATCCAGGAGGCCAGAGAAGCTGTGAATGACAAACCTCTTTGAATCCTGCCGTGTCCTCACGCAGGCCGGAGGCCGTTCCACCCCTTTCCCCTGTGACTTTAGCAATGATTTCAGAAGCTGCCATAGCACTGCTTTCCACGACATAAATCCTCAGCAGGAGTTCATCCAGCTGAACCTTAAAGCTGAGTGCTTGGCTTTATGGAGATCTCTCCCATTTTTCATTGCCTTTGCATCGGAGCTCATCTCTCCTGCTGGAATATGAAGTGCCATGAAAAATCCGCTCTCTTTGAAGCTGACATTAACTTATGGCAAATAAATATGTCATTTAAACACAGCTTCAGTTGTCCACGTTGTTCCAGTGAGCTGTACAAAGATATTGACGGAATAGGTAACTACCCATCTGACCTCTGTAATTACCCATAAGCTTTTGGAATAAAAGTAAATTGGCCTTTCTCTAGGGACTTTCTTCTTTCATATGAAGGTTAGCTGGGTTTTGGTTTACCTCAGTGCATATATCTGCTTAAATCTGACTCCATGGATTAAAAAAATACTCTGGGACATTCCTAGTGCTGCACCTGATAAGGCCACAGGGTCATTGAGATAACGTGGCTGCTTGGACCAGCAGGAGAAAGGCAGCTTCCCAGGCCCTCACCTCTGCCCCGCACGCTCGGGGATGGCAGTGTTCCCACCACTGCACGGGCAGGGAGACTTCACCCGTGCTTTTGGTCTGCCTGCTTTCTGGAGCAGTTTCTATCCTGTATGTTTTTATGCTGTGCAGTCCTCCAAGGGCTCTCAAGCTGTCCTCCTGTTCCCCACGTGTAGTCCTGTGCTTGTGAGTCCCTGCCTTTGGCCTCTTCCAAACAGCAGCGCTTGGGCACGCAGGTGCTCGGAACAGGAGGGGTGCCTGCTGCCAGAGAGAGAGCTGAACATCTGAACTCAGGGCCACTTAATGAGAAAGGGAACAGGTCTCTCACTCTGGGAAGAAAAGGCTTGCAAAAGCCCCTCTCCTCTTGCACCTCTGTGCTGGGTACGTGTGTGCAGGATTCCCAAAGTTCCTGTCTGTGGTGGAGCCAGCACAGCACCTTCCTGCCAGTCACATGGGACTCATGGGTGGTTTGTTGAGGAAGTCGGGAGGTTCAGTAATTAATTATTTAATCCAGAAAAGAAGCCTCAGTGTTGTCAGCTCACACTCTTGAGCTGGGAGCCCTGAGCAGAAAGAGAAGTCGCCTGAGCTAACCGCAGAGCAGCTCTGGACCTCTCAGAGCTGTTGAAATGGAAACATTTGCATCTGTTTACTGCAGTCTGGTGTTGTGCTCCCTGTATGGATGAGCAAAAATGGAGTTGGTGGATTACAGTGGAGTTATTTTTGTTGTTTTGTTGATTCTTGATAGGCAGCTGAGTAATAAGCTAGGCAAGTTCTGCAGAGAGCTGGGAGTACCAGTCCCACTGCAGTGGATAATGCCCTGAAGGAGCAGAGCCTGGTGTTGGTGTTTTGTCCTTGGTTAGTGAGGCATTGATTCCCCTATAGCTGGGCATCTGATGTGAGTACATGGTTGCCAGACCTCTCCTCTCACTAAGGCTGCCTCTCTGAAGCTGCTGTTTCAGACTGGTTGGCTTTTGTCAAGCAGCCAAGCTGGCAGAAGGACTCAGGCATGCCCTGGTGGGGCTCTGGCTCACTGCCCCCCGGGGCCACTGCCTGCTGCTGGGGGAGTCTCAGTGATGGTGCTGGGACCCATGTTCCTGCTGCAGGAAATGATGTGCCTGGCTCTTAGGGCTAACAGCTGGGATGCTCAGCTCTGTGACTCCAAAGAAAACCAGAAACTGCCTGAAGGGCACTCTCCCACCTAAACCAGCAGCTCTGGGACCTGGGATTCAAAGAGCAAAGAGCCTCTGCCTCCCATGGGTAAGGGAGTATAATTTGTGGGCAGTCCTGGCCAGGATTTCTTCCTGGGCCTGACCCTGCCTTGAGACATGCCTTCCTAACCCATGGATCCCACAGGCTCTCCTCCAGCCAAGCCTCATCTGGCTGTTTAACTTCAGTGCTCCTGTGCAAACCAGCCCTTTGCAAAAGGACTCATCCCCCTCTTACTTTCTGAGAAGGTGCAGTTGTCCATGGAGCCACACTGTGGATTCCCTCTCCTCTACCCACCTGGGCACAGCCCACCATGCAGAGGTGGCTTTCTGTGCTCTTCATCAATACCAGCATGTGGATCAATGCCTCTTAGAGTGCTATTGCATCGAAATGTGGTGCTATTGATTCTCTGTGCTTCACTTTCTCTTACAAGCCCTGAAACATCTCCTTTTTGTCAGGTTCCCGTGAGCCCTTCTCCTGAGCCAACAGAACGGGCATTGTTAGGAGAAATCTTGCTGCATTTCCTTCACTGAAAGAAATTCTGCCTTTTTATCATTCATACAAGGTGTCTAAGCCATGCTGATTTCTTGGTACCTTGTTTATCATCAAAATCCAAGAATTCTGCTCTAAAAAATAATGTGCTTCCTTTGCCAGCATCCTTTCCAGATAAACAGGAGAGCAGGTGGAGATGGCAGCCAGGAATGCATCTGGGAACATATTGAAATTGGCTGGGACAAATGCAGGAGGAGAAATGAGCATTATGCTCTGGCTAACAATTAGCATAATCTTCCTTAAATGTTCTGTGCAGCAATGATTATTACGAGACGTGTCTTCTCCAGCCTTCTTTTGTAAAAAGGAAGCAGAGCGTTGTGCTGTTGATGGAGCCTGTGGAGCTCCTCCCTGCCCAGGTTAGGATAAAGACTGTTTTGCTATCTGTGTGGTGTGTGTAAGTGCAGTGCAGGAGTTTGGGCTCTGGCCAGTTCTCTGGAATGCCCTGGAGGGGCTGTCCCCTTTCCTTGGTGTAGTGCCTGTTGCATTACAAAACTCTGGGGACAGCTCTTCCCAGAGGGAAAAAGCTGTTACCTACAGCTCAGCTAGGCACACCTCAATGCAAACCTGGCCTGGGTTCCTTTGTCCCATTCACTTGCCTTGAGAAAACCACTGCTGCCAGCTTGGAGGTTGGTGCTGGACAAGAGAATTCTTTTTGGCCTTTGCTCCTTCTCACACCCCGTGTCTGTCCCATCTAGCTGCAGATGCATTGGAAGCAGAGTTCTCTTAGGAGCACACAGCTCCTTCCATGATGGTGCTCCATGCTCTTTGCTGCCTCCCAGCCTGCCCTACCAGGACGGATAAATAATGCAGTTTTATTGTTCAAAGAACTTAGTGCTGAGAGAGCATTCAGAGAATTGAAGCTCAGGAGCTGGGTGCATGGAGTCATAGAATAGTTTGGGTTGAAAGGGACCTTCAAGATCATCCAGATCCAACCCCTGCATGGGCAGGGACACCTCCCACCAGCCCAGGCTGCTCCAAGCCCCATCCAACCTGCCCTTCAACACTGCCAGGGATGGGGCAGCCACAGCTTCCCTGGGCAACCTGGGCCAGGGTCTCACCACCCTCACACTCCAGAATTCCCTCCTCATGTCTCACCTCAATCTCCCTCTTCCAGTTTTCATCCATCCCCCTTGTCCTCTCCCTCCCTGCCCTTGTCCCAAGCCCCTCCCCAGCTTTCCTGGAGCCCCTTCAGGCCCTGGAAGGTGCTCTAAGGTCTCCCTGGAGCCTTCTCTTCTCCAGGCTGAACAGCCCAACTCTCCCAGCCTGGCTCCAGAGCAGAGCTGCTCCAGCTGTCAAGCCAGTTGCTTAGGGAAAGGCTCAGCGCAGACATTGCCAGGGCAAACAAGGAAATCTTCCAGGTGCTGTAAGTCAACATTGTGTTTACACCCTGCTTTCCTTAAGCCTTGTCTGGGAGGAAAGAAAGGCTGAGCAGCGAAGCTGGGAAGATGGGGTGTGTGTGCACCTTGGGGAGCTCACGGGTGGTGTGGGAGAGGGCTTGGGAGGACCAGTCTGGGTGCCTTGGCCAGGGGCTGCAGGAGCAGCGTGGGCTCCTCTCCAGCTGTCGTTCCTCTGCTGTGTTTCATCCGTTCCTTACTGCAGGGAGCTGAGCTGGGGCTGCTCTCTTTGTTCTCAGAGGTTGGTGAGTGACGTGCAGCAGTCATGCCTGATGGCTGTCAGATGTGTTTCTGTAGCACAGAAATAAAGGGCTGTGTAGCACCAAGACAGATTCTCTCGCCTAACTAGCCACCTTGCTTGTGACTGGCAAAAAGACACCAGTTTCCTTCCCCGCAGACAGGTAGTACATTAACGTAAAGATAAGGTGGCCAGGCAGGCAGGCAGGCATGCGTGTGATTTGCAGCTCCAGTTTGAAACCCCTACAGAGTGTAGTTCAGGCTTTATAAAATAAAAGCTAATAAGAATCATAACAATTTTGCTTTCTCTCTATAGCCCGCAGCAAACCAGACGCAACATGGGAATTGAAGAATAAAGGCCATCAACTTCCCATGGCTCCCCTCCTACTACCTTCCTCCTCTTGCTCCAAATTGTTTTGAAAACATTGCTTCTCCCTTGCCTATTTCATTTTTGCAATGAAGTCATCAAACACGATGACAGGGACCTTCCAAGACTGAAATCAATCAGCAAGTTTCTCCTTTGCTTTTTCTACTCAGGGAGGAAATAGGGGAATAAATTTTGAGAGAGTCCAAGGGAAGGGGGCAGTGGGTGAGTTGGACACAGTGTGGGGAAGGTGGAGGTAAACAGATGGAGCTTCTGAACTACATCCAACCCATCAAAAAGAAATAAGCCTCTAAATGTGTTTGCTGTGATGCAAAAAGTTTCAGCAAGTCACGACAGGTTTCTGTTGCCCACTGAGAACAACAGGGACGTTCTCAATGTGTCCTGTCCCCAGCCACAGTGGTTTTGTTTAAAAGGGAGTTGTGGTTTCTTCCCACCATGGCCCAGGGTGAATAGTCCAGTTTGGATACTAAAATTCATGTTCAAATTGTGCTGTGCTCAAATTGTCCTGCTCATATTGGAGGGGATGTCCTCCTCATTGGAGAAGAGAAGGCTCCAGGGAGACCTTAGAGCACCTTCCAGTGCCTGAAGGGGCTCCAGGAAAGCTGGGGAGGGGCTTGGGACAAGGGCAGGGAGGGAGAGGACAAGGGGGGATGGATGAAAACTGGAAGAGGGAGAGTGAGGTGAGACATGAGGAGGGAATTCTGGAGTGTGAGGGTGGTGAGAGCCTGGCCCAGGTTGCCCAGGGAAGCTGTGGCTGCCCCATCCCTGGCAGTGTTGAAGGGCAGGTTGGATGGGGCTTGGAGCAGCCTGGGCTGGTGGGAGGTGTCCCTGCCCATGCAGGGGTTGAAACTAGATGATCTTGAAGGTCCCTCCCAACCCGAACTATTCTGGGATTCTAGGATATCAGTGTTTAAAGTCCTCATGTACTGGTCTGCAAGGCTGATGAGCCAGTCCCTGCACAGCACCTACCTGCTGACCTGCTCCAGCCCACATGCCCAACCAGATGAAGTATTGTCATCTGGGGGTGCTTCTTCAGGGAGAGCCTGGGTGATGAGCTTGGACCTGACACAGTTGATGGAGGTGGCTGAAGGTACTGGAAAGAACTTATCTGGCATCCTCATCCCACTGCAATTTCTTCTGGGTTTAGGCAGAAGAAAGCTAATCATAGGGGTTGTCTCAGCTCAGGTCGTGGCTGCTTTAGGAATAGATGAGCACTTCAGATCCAGGAGGCCACAGCCAGCGTGGGAGGGGGCTGGGGGGGGCAGTCACATTGTGACACACAGAGCTAGGAAAAGCTGTTGTCATTTTTTTTCCCAGTGATTTTCTGCTGGCTTCTTCTCTATTCCTCTCCAGTGTTCAGCAGGGACAGGCCATGCATGGGAAGCGTGGTCTCTGCATTGCAGCCCTTCCCTCCAGAGGCAATCTGAAGGCAGGCAGAGAGCAGGCATTCCCTTGTACATTATGCAAGGCAAGTGCTGACCCAGTAGCACACAAGAAAAATCACTGTCACAAACCAACAGGTTTTACCAGGAAAGCGTTTGGTTTCAGCAAAAACATTGGAGGTTGTGAATGAAAAGCTGACAGTTTGTCCAAGATGACTTCTTCCTTTTACTCTGCTCGCTTTTGTGAGATCCTCTGGCTTCTTGTTCTCTTCCAAAAAAACCAAGCAAGCACTGCTCTGGCAGGGGAGTTGGACTAGATGGTTTTTTGAGGTCCCTTCCAACCCCTGTGACTCTGTGAGAGGCAAAAATGACAACACTGCCCAAGGTCCTTCAGTGCATTTCTCATTGGTCACTCATTTTAGGGAAGACTTAACTCAGCTTGGCTGTGCTAACGAGCATCAGTCAAGGTTGTAACTAAACTTCCTTGCAGGTTTTTTCAGTCTTCTAAAAGGAGTGTTTATTAAGGAGTCTTCTGCAAGGTTTTATCCTGAGAAGATGTGCACTCATGGCCAAACCATTACCTGAGGTTGAACTAAATATTGGCTCAGTTTATATTTATTTGTAACATACACCCAAATAGTCAGGCCAAACCAACACCAGAGACCTTCATTTGGGTAAGGGATGCAAAGGGGCAGTGGTGGCATGTCCTGGGTACATCAGGAGCCTGGATAGCCCTGCAGGCCTCCCTGAGCAATGTGGAAGGGCTTCAGGACAGGGTGTGCTGAGGGGCAGGGGCTTTGCTAACAGTGAGGATGCTGTGGAAGGAGCCATGGAGAAGGCATGAGGTCACAGAGATTATAGGGAAGGGTTAGTATTTCTGAAGATGGAGACTTGAAGGACTCAGAAGCACATTCCCAGGGGCAGGTGGGCAGTTCAGGGTGTTAGGTGAGCACCTCTGGCTTTTCTCCTGGAGTCCAACCATCATGCAGTCTTAGCTTTTCATGGGAGGTGCCTGGGCTTTGAGGTTGCTTGGTGGCTTGAGCAGGAGCTGAACTGCTGATCCACATGTTCCCTGGGGAGGCTGAGGCAGCCATGCCAAGGTCATGAGCATCCCCGTGTGTCACTGAGGTGCTGCACTGCACTTTGGCTGGGAGATTTTTTCCATGCATGAATCATAGAATCACAGACCGGTTTGAATTGGAAGGGACCTTCAAGATCATCTACATCCAACCCCTGCATGGGCAGGGACACCTCCCACCAGCCCAGGCTGCTCCAAGCCCCATCCAACCTGCCCTTCAACACTGCCAGGGATGGGGCAGCCACAGCTTCCCTGGGCAACCTGTTCCAGGCTCTCACCACCCTCACACTCCAGAATTCCCTCCTCATGTCTCACCTCAATCTCCCCTCTCCCAGTTTTCATCCATCCCCCCTTGTCCTCTCCCTCCCTGCCCTTGTCCCAAGCCCCTCCCCAGCTTTCCTGGAGCCCCTTCAGGCACTGGAAGGTGCTGTGAGGGTCCTTGGGACAAGAATGGCTTGGGGTGTCCAGCATTGCAGGTGGGGTGGTGGCTCCCAGGGCTGACACAGCCCTGTCACTGCTTGCTCCCTGCTGGCAGACACCAGCCACAGCAGACAGCTCTGGGACAGGCTGGTACCTTTTTGTGCAGCAGCTCCAGTACAAGTTTGGTGTTAATATGGAAATATGGATAAGAGCTTATGCTGTGACAATGATTTACTGCTTTGGTAACCACACCTGATAACACAAATTCATCCTGCTCTCCCCACTTCAATTCTGTTTTTTCTAATGGGTTTTTTGAAATACAGATTCTTTTGGTCACATGACTTTATAGGAACCACTGTGTGACTTGGAGAATTCCAATCAACACAGGACCACTCCCTTGCACTATCTTCAAGCTTATGTTATGTATATTTTACCTTGCCATGTCACAGATACTTTCACACACTCTGCTAAAACCAGAGGTACAGGCTCGGGCAGCACTGAGGAGCTGTGGCAGGGCTCATTCTAGTTGACCTGCTGGAGCTTGGCACCAGCAGCTGGATGTCTGCTCAGCATTTGCAGTCTGGCAGGGGGACATTTGTTGGCAGCTCAGCAGGGTGGGCATTGAGAGGGACAGTCCCCAAGCCCTGCTCTGCCTGCAGCCCTGCTCTGGAGGAGCTGCTGCAGCCACAGGACTGCCCAGGGCTCTGCAGCCCCCCGGGGAGCAAGACTGATACCTCCTCCCTTTGATACTGCTTGGAAGGGATTCAGGAAGGGTGCAGGCATCCATGGCAAGTGTATATTCTGGAAGTGTTTCCCTCCCTGGGTCTTAATTGCTGCTCCTGGAAGAAAGCACTAATGAAGTGGCTGCCTTATGGTAGGAGAAATCTGAACGTGAGCACTCTGCCTTTTCAAAACAGGAGACAGAAGGCTCCAGGGAGATCTTAGAGCATCTCCCAGTGCCTGAAGGGGCTCCAGGAAAGCTGGGGAGGGGCTTGGGACAAGGGCAGGGAGGGAGAGGACAAGGGGGGATGGATGAAAACTGGAAGAGGGAGACTGAGGTGAGACATGAGGAGGGAATTCTGGAGTGTGAGGGTGGTGAGAGCCTGGCCCAGGTTGCCCAGGGAAGCTGTGGCTGCCCCATCCCTGGCAGTGTTGAAGGGCAGGTTGGATGGGGCTTGGAGCAACCTGGGCTGGTGGGAGGTGTCCCTGCCCATGCAGGGATTCTGTGATTCTATGACAGCCCCCTGGGGACTATTCCTGCCTGTGCAGTGATGGAGCAGAGCAGCCAGGCTGGTTGCAGGCGGTGCTGTAAGTAGCAGTTAATCCCTAATGAATATGTTAGGCAAGGAACCACACCAGGCAGCTGCAGCAACCAGAAATATGTTCCTGCCACACAGCAATAACTGAGGTTCACTTTTCAGTTTACTTGAAAACACAGCTTGTGGTGGCTTGAATGCTGGATATGAGAAAGCAGATCTGACCCTTGAGTGGGAGCAAATGCCAGCACTGTGTTTTTTCCATAAATACAAAAGTGCTGGAATTTTGCTAGGACAAGTCATTAGTCCACCTGCTTGCACTTACCAGCTGATAGCTGCTATTATTCTCAGTCATTCTTCAAATCTCCACAAAGAAAAATGGGTCCATTAGTTTTTTTGAGGCTGCTGTTGCTGTCACAGTCCTGCTGCTGCTGCTCTTCGCTGGGTGGGGAGCAGAGCAGCTCTTTCCCATGCTCTGGGTAGTGCAGGTGCAGTGTGAGGGAAAAGAGGTCAGGAACTGGCAGGGCTGGTTGTTTGGAACAAGATGTTCTGCTGCAGCTTCTTCTGAGGGTTGGACAGATGTCTCCTAGCAGATGCGATGCAGATCTTCTCCAAACCCAAATGCATCTTCCTCAGTCATGTCCCCCTGCAGTGCACAGGGACCTTTTTAACTAGATCAGGTTGCTCAGAGCCTCCTCAAGCCTGACCTGGAATGTCTCCAGAGATGGGGCCTCCACCACCTCTTGGGGTAACCTGTGCCAGAGCTTCACCATCCTCAGTGTCAAGATCTTCTTCCTGTTATCCAGCCTGAATCTGCCCTGCTCTAGTTTAGGGCCATTGCACCTTGTCCTGTCACCACAAGCCCTTGTCCCAAGTCCCTCCCCAGCTTTCCTGGAGCCCCTTCAGGCACTGGAAGGTGCTCTAAGGTCTCCCTGGAGCCTTCCCTTCTCCAGGCTGAACACCCCAACTCTCCCAGCCTGGCTCCAGAGCAGAGCTGCTCCAGCCCTCGGGTCATCTCCCTGGCCTCCTCTGGACTTGCTCCAGGACATCCATGTCCTTCTTGTGTTGGGGGCTCCAGAACTGGACATATTTGATCTGATGTCATGGCTTAACACTGATGTTACCCATCTTCTCTTAGTATTGTCTATTAGCACATCTTCTTGGGAGTTGTGCTGTCTCCTGGACGTGGCCACCAGAAGTCCTGCTAAGATGCTGAGGGGCCCAGCATGAGTTCACACGTTTTTCTTGTTCTAGCAGCAGGGACAGGGAAACTCCTGGGCAGTGTCCCTCACTGCTGAGGTACAGACCATCCTGAGATGAGAAGTATCTTTTGGAGTCTTGAGCTTTCAAGGGCCTTCAAGGAATGCTAACACAGAAGACATGAGCTCAATTCACTCAGTCTTTTTTTCCTGTGTCCTCTTGGAGTCTGGAGCTGTTTTCTTTCCCTGAGGAAAACATAACTGATACCACTACAGCAGCACATCCCTACTTTAAGATCAAACTTTGCACAACACTTCAAAAGCTGTTCTTGTTTCAGCAGATCATTGTAGATGCTCCTGGAGTCAGAAGGTGGGGAGATGAACACCCGAAAGCTGGGACCTCTGCAGTCCTTGAGCTTCACATCATCAGATAAACTCCTCCCAATGGGCTGGTGGAGCAGTCAACATTTAGAGAAATCTTGATTTATGAAAGAGCTTGATTTTTTTTTTTTAAGTTTCTCATCAAAAAAGGGTTAAGGAAGAGTCACCCATTTCTACAAAGGCCTAAAATCTCACTGGAGTGATAAGTATTCTCAAAGCTGCTGGAAATTAAAAAGGCAGTGCTCCCCAGGCAACATGAGATTCAAAATCATGTTCAGAAGCACTTCTGGTGGGCATTAGTAAGGAACACAGTGGAGTCATTTCCACTTCTGCAAAACCAAGAGTAAATGGGTTGAACCCCTGGAGGAGAAGGGAAGTGGAGAGCTGCAAAAAGCTGTCACACTTGTTTTCCCCCCTGCCCCAGGGAAAATGTCATTATTGAAAAATACTGTTTCTGCCTGAAAATGGTGCCCTTCCTGTATCTGTACCCTTCTCTTTCATATCTCTGATAGTTACCTATATAGCATTGGAAGGTATTTCTACATTGAAAAGATCTGTCAAGTACATGGGAATATTTGGGTGATCAAGTTGTATAAAATGAAGACCTCATGTTATCACTGCTGTTAGATACATCAGCCTTATGTAAGTCACTCTGCAAGAATCACACACTTTCCAAGTGTAAGAGTCAAAGAAGATGTGAATTCTCAGCGTTTGCTGGTGTTGCTGGGACATGGAGGATGCTCAGGGAGTCTTGGCTACACCCAGCTGAGCAGTGTCCACACAGTCCTCACAAATTGCTGCCAGTTCCAAGTCGGGGTTCCATCCAACCATGGCCCTGCAGGTATTTTTTATTTGTACAAATGTACAGAGAGGAACTTTTCTTGGAAGCAGAGGGAGTCAGGAAAGGCCTTCCGTGCTGCTAGGTGCCTTGGTGTGCAGAGAGACCCTTTTGGGATGGGAGCAACTGCAGGTAGAGAAGTGAGGGATGGTATGAGAGTTGTGCTGGGAGAGGGCAGAATTCCTGGGCTGTAATTCCTGCTCTAGGGAATGTTGCACTGGGTTATGCTGGGGCTGTTTTGTAGAATACTTGGCATCCAGTTTAGAAACAGAGTCTGAACCTTTTCTTGTGAGCTCTCCAAGTAAGCTACACTCTCCCAATGTAGACACTTCTCCTTCTCCCTCCTCCAAATACCTTGACTTTCTCACTGTGTTGCTGCCCAGCTGGAGCCAGAAGACTGAGCTATGATCCCTCTCTTCCCCAGCAGCCTCCTCCAAAAAGCCTAGGTATTTGGGCACCCTCAGAGGAGGCAGAAGACGTGGCTCAGTCTGAGGAAGACCTAAATCTGGATCTATCCCTTCCCTGTGAAGAAGGCAGAGCTGTGTGTGCTCTTCCTCTTCCCTACAGTTTGCATGGAGAACTGCTTGGATGCAGGAGGTGGTGGGATGCTTAGGCAGGATGTAGCCCCAGAGATGGCCCAAGGTCCTTCCTGGACATTCCTGAGGTGTTCCCAGTCCCTTAACTCCACTGTGCAGTATCTAGGCTTGCCTGTGGTAGGAACTGCATGGGTACCATGGGTAGAAAAAGCAATTTGATTATAAATCCTACTTGACAGCCAATAAATGTAGCTTATGTTCTTTATTTCCCTCTCCCAGTCAGGAAGAAGTCCTGGAATTGGTCTGACAAAATACAACAGTCTTTATGGAGGGGGGGGAAAAAGCTTGGAAAAGGCTGAGGGTGAGAATTGGGGCAGTTTTAGGGAAAAAAAATGCAGCCACAGATTCTGCAAGAAATCAGAAATCTTTTAGACCACTTGAAGCAGAGGTGGAACGTTCTGGATGTAATCACAGTTTGTTGAGGTTGGGATCCTCCCAGCACCAGCCCCATTCTGGCCAGTTCTTCAAGGGGAATGGCAGAGGGTGGGAGAGCAGACTTCATTAGCAACAGGTCCAACGCTGACAGGTTCCACTTGTGAGGGTTCATTTGTCCTTTACTTCATCTTCTGTCCCATAATAACATTATGGAGGGGAAGGGAGCGATGTGTTTATTTGTGTCTGTCTAAATTCTGTCCTCCAGGAATGGGAACAAGGCTCCATTTATCCTTCAGCGCAGTGATGGTAAAATAGAATTACTGGTTAATATATCAGGTTAAATTATTTTCCTTTAACACTTTAGGAGAGGAGCTGTGCCTGCTATCAGCCTGACAGGAAAGCCCCAGCATGAACAGTCTGTGCTCAGACATCAAAGTCAATGGTAACTTCATAAATGTCACAGAACTTTTTTTAATAGCTCCTTCATGCCTTCCCATCAGGTGCCAATGCCACTTAGGTAGGACCAAGTTGCCAGAACATAGGATGGGGTGGGACTGGGGCCATGTGGGTATGAGCAATGGGAAGTTCCTGCAACAGTAACATAGTTCATGGAATCGTGGGATCATTTAGGTTGGAAAAGACCCTTAAGGTCATCAAGTCCAACCATTAACCCAGCACTGCCAAGTGCCCCACTAAACCATGTTCCTTAGCACCAACATCTACACATCTTTTTAGTACCTCCAGGGGTGGCAACTCAACAGCTCCCCTGGGCAGCCTGTGCCAGGGCCTGACAACCCTTTTAGTGAAGAAAGTTTTCTTTCTCAGCCTCTCCTGGCACAACTTGAGGCCATTTCCTCTTGTTCTGTCACTTGTTATTTAGAAGAGACCCCCCTTGCTCCAATCTCAGGTAGTTTTACAGAGCATTAAGGTCTCCTCTGAGCCCCCTTTTCTCCAGACTAAACAACCCCAGTTCCCTCAGCTGCTCCTCATAAGACCTGTGCTCTATCTAGACCCTCCAACTGCTTTGCTGCCCTTCTTTGTACACGGGCCATGACCTCTTCTGCTATTAGTGAGGGGCCCAAAGCTGCCCACAACATTATTAGACAGCTTCAGTAGTAAAGCTTCATTGACTTCCTTGCACACCTTGTTCTGGCCCTTCCCAGTTCTCCTCTTTGTCTTTTTCAACCAAACCGAAGTGGTTGGAGTAAATGTTTTCCCTGCAGCAGTAGTTTTGTTATTAAACAAACAATTAGAAAGCGAAAACTTCCTGCCACTTCACCTGTTTTGTATTTTGAAAACCAAGCTTGTGTTTTAGACAAACTGGGAAACATAACCAGAAATAGCCCCCAAAGAGCTGTGCTCAGTTTCAGCCAGCTCACTGAAACCCTAAGAGGAAGTTTTCTTTGTCCAGGTGTTTTCCTTTCCTCCTTAGAAATGTGATTCCCAATTGCTCCTTGCAATTGTCACACACCCCCCCTGTGCCACCCAGGAGAAGGTACCAGGGGGAGTTTTATGCCTTGCACAGACAAAAGGATCTAGGATTAAGTATTTACTGAAGGGTTTGGAGAGCAAGTCCTATGAGGAGAGGCTGAGGGACCTGGGGGTGTTTGGTTTGGAGAAGAGGAGGCTGAGGGGAGAGCTCATTGCTCTCCACAGCTCCCTGAAAGGAGGGTGCAGGGAGGGGGCTTTGGCCTCTTCTCCCAAGATAACGACAGGACCAGAGGAGATGGCCTGAAGCTGCACCAGGGGAGGGTCAGACTGGAGATGAGGAAGAGTTTCTTTACTGGAAGAGCGGTCAGGCACTGGGACAGGCTGCCCAGGGAGGTGGTGGAGTCACCATCCCTGGAGGGATTCAAGAGCCACGTAGATTGGGGACTTCAGGACATGCTCCAGTGGGCATGGGTTTTTTTTTTTGTGGGGCGTGTGATGTTGGTTCTGTGGGGTGTGTGGTTGTGGGGGTTTTTTGTTGCTGTTTATTTGGGTGGGCCGTGTTGTTCCACCCACCCTCCACCGTGGACAGTTGGACTGGATGGTCTTAGAGGTCCTTTCCAACCCTGAGGATCCTGTGATGCTGGGATCTGTGCGAACACAGAGTGGCTGCCCCGGCTTCGCGTGCCCGCGTGAGGAGCCGGCTCACCTCGCAGCCCCATCCCACCAAACTCTGTGCTTTGACCTTGAGGAGTGAAGGCATTAAATCCACAGCCCCCCTGGGCCTGGCGTGCTCCTAACCCTCTTGCTGATGAAGGACAACATTATCCTGTTGGCAAAGTCAATGGTAATGGCTGACGACAGCCTCCTCCCCGTGGCTCCTTCTGCATGATATTAACTTTATCTACAGATTGCTGCACCGCCGGCGGGGAGGGGGGGGGAGGAAAGCATTTCTACCTGACACCTTCGACAATAACCTGCTTGGGAGGCAGCCGTGGGGAATATTAAAGAGCTCAGGGAATGAAAGGATTCTTTTTTTTTTTTTTTTTCCAAGGGGCAGCCCCCCTGCACCCTTGGAAGGCAGCCTGGGAAGGTGTGCGTGCTCCTGGGCCGGTCCCGCCCGGCGCAGCGTCGCCATGCCAACCATCCCAGGGATCCAGCTGCTGCCAGCCACTTCTCATTCTCCTCTGCACTTCCTCCTCCTGCAGAAAAGTCACCTCCCCTGGAATTATACATGTGTGACACCCCCCCCTTCCCCGGGTAGCAGTTTTCCTTCCCAAGCTGCAGCTCTTCCTTTGGTTTGGAGGAGAGGAAATGGGTAAATAGGACATGGAGAAATGATGGAGAGTGGGAAAGCCAGGAGGCATGGAGAGCTGGGCTGTGCTGCACCCAGAGGGTTTGTTTCATCCCGTGCTCGACCGAAATGGTTTGGGGCTGAAGTGGAGAGGCTTTGTGCAGGATGCTGGGGTGGAGCTGCTCAGAGCAGGGTGGTGCAGCAGTGGTCCATGGATGAGGGCAGCCCAGGGCACAGCTCAGTTCCTCCTGAGCATCTGTCTGGGTTGCTGGGGGGGGGGCTGGACTGAGCAAGGAACAGGATTTGGGGGGTGGGGGTGCTGCAAAATATCTCATGGCTTTGGCATTTCCTCTGCATTGGGTTGTCAGGACTCACAAAAGCTTTCATGCAACGAAAGAGATGGAAAAGCACCCCGGGGAAACCCCCTGCCTGGAGGAGTCTTGGGGAGGCTCCAGTTTATGTGTTTAACTTGGAAGCAGGGCTTGTACATGAAGGAGGCCACATCAGTGCCTAACATCCCATCTCTAGGGTCAGGAGCTTTCATCATCCTCCCCCTCCCTGCCCCCCCCGATTTAATTGTGTGGAGAAGGCAGAAGAGCCCCAGAAGATGTGGCTGGGAGGAGTGACTGCACCTTCCCGTGCAGCACGGGCTGGAGTCTGGCTTTCACGTTACCCCTCCAGTGGTCCTCTGCCTCTCCCTCATCTTTGTCATCAGGCTTTGGGAAACCCCCACATCAAAATCAAGGGTTTCTATGTCAAATCTACATTTTCAGGCCAAAGCCAGAAAGTTAAAAAAAAAATATCCCTGCCTATGGGCCCTGCCTGGCCTGAGGTGTCCTCAACACCCACTGTCCCCAACACCCACTGTCCCCAACACCCACTGTCCCCCTGAGAACCCGCCTACTGCTCCAGGAAGGGGTCTTGAGTGATGATTTCCACAGTTTTCCTACACACCAGCACGAAGCCTCCAGGGCTTTCAGGGTCAAGTGAAGGGTATCAGATGGACCTTAGGGCTCATAGTCCCCAACACAGGGGATCAGGATGGATTTGCCTTCAGCTTGGTGCTTAACCACATGGTTAATTCAAAGCATGTGCTGCACTGAAGCCGACTGGAGTTTCAGCATATGCTTAAAGTTAACTACAACTTTATGAGGCTGCAGACTCAGGAGGCTATCTCTGTTCTTGGATGTCCTCATGTTTGCCAAGAACATTTGCTTGTGTAGACACTTACAGAAACACTCCGGCGCAGATAAGCCCAAGCAACTTTCCTTCCAACAAATGTTCTCCCGTAGCTATCCCCGCCGTGTTGTTCCTGCAGCACTTACCCAGACTCTTCCCCTGCATAGCATGTGGTCTGCCAGCCCCAGAGACCCTTGTTGATCTTCCTCCAACATTTTCCAACCTTACATCTAGTTTTAGTAGGAATCAGTGTGCAGATTGGCTTCTGGCAGAGCATCCAGAGCTCTTGGGGCAGGCAGCGCATCGCTTCATCCCCTCCATCCAAGGGCTCTTTAAAGGCTGTCACTAATTAAGTGGAGCTTCTGTATTTCCCTTGCCCAGAAAGAGCAGTAAGCAAAGGAGGAGATCTGAAGTTGTCTTGCCTGATTGGGCAGCGTGTTATGCACATTAAGGAAGGTCTGGGAGAGAAAACCAGCTGCTGGGGGTTGATATCCTCAGCATTTTTGGAGCCTGGCTTTGTCAAACAGCCACAGAGCTAAGTGAAAGGTACAAAAACATCCTCCTTGTCTCCTTCCGTCTTTTTCCCTCTTTCAATCAATCCCCTGCCCTTCCCACACATATTGGCAAAATGACCCTTCCTTTCACCTTTTCCACGAGCAGCAATCATTCTCTTTTGATTTTACCTCCAGCCTCTGGGCTGCTCCACGCTGTCGCCTGACCTTCAGCAGGCTGAGCAAGGGGAGAGCATCTGTGCCTGCTTGTCTCCAGGGCTGCCAACAGAAACTGCCACAGGAAAAACAAGGAGCTGAGGGAGACTGGAAAAGCTGCCTGCACACCCACCTCCAACCCACCCCCAGGGATGCTAGTGGCCATGCCAGGGCCAGATTGTTTCTAATTGCAATCCCAACAAAGAGATCTGGAGAAATAACGCTACAAACCACTGGGAAAAGGCCAGGAATAATCGCAGTGGGGAGCAAGGTTGCTGCAGGAGCAGTTCATTGCTGGCTGGAGGGGAACCCATGGAAAAACAAGGCATGAGCTGGGGAAGAAACCAAGCTGGTAGCTGGGCTTTGTGAGCTTGGTGGAGAGTGGCTTCTTGCATTTTTGGAGCCTCCCTTCTTCAGCAGCATGTTCCAGATTCCCTCCTTGCATTTGGCTCCAGGTTCTTGGCCTCAGCTCCCAGAGCAACCCAAGGCTAGATCCTAACCTCAGGATCTTCATCGTGGTAGCACAGGGGTATTTTTGAGTTGTTTAACAGGTTGTTTTGCTATGAGACTTGCATGAGCTTTGGACGTTGCCATCCGTGCTTTTGCTGGGCTACATCCAATGCCTTCACTCAGGAGGGCTTCTTGGACTCTATGGGAGTTACACACTGTGGGTGCAGGGCAAGAAACCTTTCCTGGGGCAGAAGACCCTTAGATGCCCATCTCAGAGATGTACCCATGCTTGGAAAGAGGAAAGGGAAATGCTGTCTTTTACCTAAGATGCCATATGGTTCAGTCTAGAAACAGGATTTTTTTCCTTTGTTTTCCTCATTATTTACTGTCTCCTCAATGAGGTAGTGCTGAGACTGCCCTGAGAGAGAACTTCAGCTGGTTTGAAGTTTTCAGTGCCTGAAGGGGCTCCAGGAAAGCTGGGGAGGGACTTGGGACAAGGGCTTTGTAGGGACAGCACAAGGAGAGATGGATGAAAACTGGAAGAGGGGAGATTGAGGTGAGACATGAGGAGGGAATTCTGGAGTGTGAGGGTGGTGAGAGCCTGGCCCAGGTTGCCCAGGGAAGCTGTGGCTGCCCCATCCCTGGCAGTGTTGAAGGGCAGGTTGGATGGGGCTTGGAGCAGCCTGGGCTGGTGGGAGGTGTCCCTGCCTATGCAGGGGGTTGGATCTGGATGATCTTGAAGGTCCCTTCCAACCCAACCCATTCCATGATTCTATGATACAGGGTGTGACAAGCAGAAGACCTGGCTCCATTTCCATGACCCTCCCAGCCACACGTGCCTTCTGCAGTCTCAGCCAGCCCTGTACTTCCCAGGCCTGCGTGTCAGAAAATCCCAGATTCAGCACCACCCTCCTGTCCTCTTGCTGCAAATCATCACTTTGGTGGGGGCAGGAATCCTCTGCTGACCCCCCAGCTGCTTCTAAGCAAACCCCAGGCCCTGCAGAGGCCCTGCTCTCCCCACTCCCACCCCCCTGTCCCCCCAGCTCACAAAGGGGAAGTTTTATGAGCTTTTCTCCTGTGCATTTGGCCGGGATTCTTGTCCCTGTCCAGACACCCATTTATGAACAACAACAACCGAGCGAAGGTAGCTAAATCACCTCAGATTTGTTGGAAGGTAAATACTGTTCCCTCCATTGCCCCTGACAGCCTGTGACACAGCTGAATTCCCCCCAGGAACGGGCTGCCATTAATCACCTTCAAAATGGATCGTTCCACCTTACAGCTTTTTGCTGTGGCAGAAGGTTAGGCTGGAAACCTGCTCCCAATCCCACCCGCTCCTCGTTTGGGGAAAATCCGACGCTGGAGGGGAGCCAGCGCTCACTTCTCTGCCTTGCCTCCAGCTGCTGAGAAGAATGAAATGCTTTTCATTCGGTTGTTGCGCCGTGTTTTGCCTTTCCCCTTCGCCTCGATTTTTATTTTTTTTCCCTCTTTTTTCCCCTGTTCTTTCTGGTTTTCCCCCCAGCCCCCCTTCTTTTAACACATCGGAGAAGAGCTGAGGGGGAATCCACTTATCGCCGGCTGCGGCGTGTGCAGAGCCCTGCTAGCACCACCACGGCTCTGGGATTATAAAATGGCAGTCTGCACACTGCTAATAAGAAAAGGAGGAGAGAGGATTACATGTTATATTTATATATATATGTATTTAGGTTGGTTTTTTTTTTGCTGGAAAGGGGGATGGATTATCCCTGCCAAGCAGCATCGCTGCGACGTGCCTGCGTTTCCTTACAATGGATTTGTTGCTCACGTTGAAGTCACCCGGTGCGGTCTGTGCTGAGCTGCCCTGGGAAGCCTTCTGCAGCCACTGGGAGGTTTTGCGCTGCCTTCCCGGGGCTCCCCAACAGGCCTTTGCTGACTTCTTGTCCCCTGTCATCTTATTATTGCTCTTGAAAAGCTTCCTGGTTCATTGGCCTTTGCTGAAAGCTGGGGTTTGCCTCCTGCCTCGTTCCGTCCCTGTCCCGGCCTCCTCCCCGTGCTGTGCCCTGTGTCCCTGCCTGCTTTTCTCAGCAGGCTTCTGCCTCACCACAGCATCGCCTTCTTCCCCAGAGCTGCTGAGGGAAGTGAGCCCTGAAGCTCGAGGGGAAGCAGGTCCTGAAGTGCATGGAGGTCCCTCCACCACTCACCTCCCACTTCTTTAGCTAAAAACGGGTCATTTGGGCTGATTGTTTTCTGAGAGCAGCTTTAGCCCAAGGCCGTGGTCAGCCCTGAGAACAATCAGTCTTGAGCACCAAGGATGTGTGTGTTGCAAACTTAGGAAAGGGCTACATCCTTCTGCTACTTGAGAAGAGGGTAGAACTCCACAGGACTGTTGTCTCCCCTGGCGTGGAGCTGAGCCTGGAGAGAGGATGAAGCCACGTGCTGGGGGACTGGGTCAGGCAGAGATGACTCCCCAGCTGGTGTGGTCAGAGACCATCTGTGTGACCTGGACAAACAGTCTGCCCCAAGCATTGCCCTTCACCAGAGCCACCAGCACCCGGAGCACTGACTCGTCAGCACACATCTGTGCAGATAGAAGAGGGACAGATGTGCCCCAGAGGATGCTTCCAAGGCTCGTAGCCTGCAGACACAGTCCATCTCCAGCAGTATGTCTAGTGGGATGGTGTGTTCTGCTCCTTCCTGCTCTTCTCTCTTACAAACATTGTTGTAAAGGGACCTCCAGGATGCTCAGGTGTAGCCTTCTGAAGACACCAGGCAGTGCCTTCAGTCCTGCAAGGTTTAGAAGACTCCAGCAGTCACCTGGCAGGAGATCAACCCTTGCTTGATCTCCACAAGAGATCCACAAAGGCGAACTTAACGTTGCTGGATTCTCTGACTTGGATTTCTAGTGGGCTTTGGACACCTAGTTCCTGCAAACTCCCCCAGACTCCTCCAAGTGATGTGCTGTAGGGACCCAAACCCCTTTAGAGGTGCCAGCTCTGCTAACCAGGGGTAGCAAGGTCCTGTGGAGAGCAGGAATGGCCATGTTAACAACAGGGCCTTCACCTGTGGAAGCAGTTAATCAGAAGGATTGCAATTAGCATTGAAAAGCCTCTGGACACCCCATGCTGGGCCTTCCCTGGCCTACAACAGTGTCTCGCTGGCTCATTCCCTGAACACCCAATTTTCAGTGCTGCTAAAAGCAGCTGCCTCTGGAGGATCCCAGTGCTCGGGAGATGAGATTGTCTTCTTCAGCGAGGTCCTTAGCATTGCTTTCCTGAGATGTGCATGTTAGTCTCCTGGGTGGAAGCAGCCAGCTGTTAATGAGGAGCCACTCCCTTTTCTCCCCCATGTTTTTTTTTACCACCTTCTCCCTCCACCCTCCCAAGCTCCTCACAGCTGTTTCAAACACTGTTCAACTTCTCAGACTGCTTGTAATTGCTGCACCTCACCCAGCAGGCTCATGAAAGCAGATGGAAGGCTCAGAGGTCTCCTTTGCTGGCAAGTTAGGCTTTTTAAAAAAAAAAAATTGGAAGACCTCAATTAATAAAATATTCCTGGTTTTTCCAAGGTCAGGTTTAGCAGCCAGGCCTTTTCCTCAGGATATCTCCTTGCTGGAATCTCATTAGCAAACACTCATGCAACATATTAAAAACTAAATAGGACAGAAAGTGGCTGCTTCACTTTTTCTTATCTACGGGTCTGGTGTGAGGCAAGTGGACCTTGTGCCTCTGTGTTTTACCCTCTCTGCTCCATTAATGAAATTTATTCTTTCACTCAGTGCCTAACCATCCTTCATATCCCTGCAAATCTCTGCTGATTTGGGCAGGATTCAGGGCAAAATGGTGCCTGGCAACTAGATGAGGAGCCCTTCATGCTGCTGGCAGTGGGGATGTTCACAGCTCTGGCTGTTTGATTCTCTTCTCATCTTGTGTGCATGAGGCCAGCAGAGTGACCCCAGATCTCCATCCTGTTTAGCTGGAAGCAGAGTGCAGCCCTCGGTTTCTAAATTCATAAGTCACCATCAGAACATCCATTTTAATAGAGTTCAGGCTACACACCCTTGAAGGAAATTGTTCTGCAATAACCAGCTCATGTGTAATAGTTATGCCCAAAGAGAAAGCTTCTCTCTGCAGTGTATGATTTGGCTCCTCCCTGAGGTGCACTTCTTTGATGATTTACTCTTATTATTTATAGTTTCTACAGTGCCATAAATGTGCATGGCACTTTAAAGCAAGCACAGGACAATATCCCTGCCTTGAAGAGGTTACCATGTCCCTGCCCTCACTCCAGTCAAACTTGTGACATGATCCAGGGGAATAATAGTCATGCAGGGAAGGAAGAAAGAGTTGCTGGCAGCAATAATGGAGTCTCAGAGATAATACTGCCTGATTGTGGCTGAAATATCAGATGCAAAGAGGGAAGGAGCAGGGAGAAACAACTAAGAAAATGAAGCTGCATGGCACTGAGGAATCCACAACCACCCAGTATCTCCAGGACCAGGAAAGACTTGTAGAGGGAAGCTTGGAGGTTGTAGGGAGTTTGGAGTTGGCCTCTTCTCCCAAGTGAGTAATGACAGAACCAGAGGAAATGGCCTGAAACTGCACCAGGGGAGGGTCAGACGGGAGATTAGACAGAATTTCTTCACCAAAAGAGTGGTTGGACAGTGGAACAGGCTGCCCAGGTAGAGTCACCATCCCTGGGAGTGTTTAAAAGAAATGTAGATATAGTGATTAGTGACATGATTTAAGCACTGAACGGGTAGATTAGGTTATGGTTGGTGGATTGAGGTTATGGTTGGACTTGATGATCTCCAAGGTCCCTTCCAACCAGGATGATTCAGTGATTCTATGATTGGTGAGATAGTGAGGGAAGGAATGGTACAGGCCCCTCCTTTCAGCTGTGCTGCCCAGCACTGTCTGCCAAGAGGCTGATCTTGCCATGTGTCCCTGGTGGGAGTCTGTGTCCCAAAGGACACACTGACTCCAGGCAATGAGCTGTTCAAAGTTGGTGAACCCAAGGCAGAAGCTCATGATGGAAGTGCAGCCCAGCTTGTAGTGTCTGCAGTGTCCTCTCTTACATGGTCTGGGCCCTCGAGGAATTCCATCCAGAGGTGTTTTGCATGGAAACTTGTTTTCCCCCATGGACTGCAACATTTGTGAGCACCTTCTTCCTCTGCTCCCCACTTCCAGTTAGGAAGGATCCTTGATCTACGTGTCTCCCGTGGCAGGTGTTTGTATCCTTCCAGTAACATATTCCTGTGATAAGAGCACATTCCAGAAATAAAAACAAGGGACCAAACTCCCATCTTGATCACACAGTAAAGGTGTCACATTCCAGCACTGCAGCACTGACCCTGGAGCAGGATTTGGGAGCTTCTATTTATCCTCGCCCCCGTCTTGGTTGAACACCAGCACACACCCCTGTTTGATGGGTTGGAGTCCAGAGCTGGAATCCATGTGTTTCATCTGTCTCACCCATCCACCTTCCTGCCAGAGAACAGGCTTCCCTGGACCATTCCCCAAATCTCCAGGCAGGTTTTTATGAGGAAAGGCTGAGGGAGCTGGGGCTCTTGAGCTTGGAGGAGACTGAGGGGCGACCTCATCAATGTTCACAAATATGTTCAGGGCAGTGTCAGGAGGACAGAGCCAGGCTTTGTTCAGTGATGTCCAGTGACAGGACAAGGGGCAATGGGTGCAAACTGGAGCAGAGGAGGTTCCATGTGAATATCAGGAAGAACTTCTTTCCTGTGAGAGTGACAGAGCCCTGGGACAGGCTGCCCAGAGAGGCTGTGGAGTCTCCTTCTCTGGAGACATTCAAACCCACCTGGATCCTGTGTGATGTGCTCTGGGTGATCCTGCTCTGGCAGGGGGGTTGGACTGGATGATCTTTCCAGGTCCCTTCCAACCCCCAACATTCTGTGATTCTGTTGTCATCACCTCCATTTTTCACAACCCCCAGACAAGCACCTTGTGCCACGCGGCTCCAGCACCTGTGAGCAAACCTGGGGGCGTCATGGCAACGAAGCCATCTCCAGAGGTTTTGCCATGGCCTGGAGGCAGGTTCCCCAGTGCTGTGCAGCCCTTCCTGGCCACGCTGCTTTCCTGCAGCCACGCTCCTCCTGTGCTCCTGCAGCAGCTGGGCTGAGCAGAGCAGCATCGCTTCGACACAGACGTTTTTGCCAGGGATTTCGCAGTTGGCTGCCCTCCCTCACCTCCCAACTGGGCCTCCCTGCCAAGTACGTGTTTCCCAGCACTGCACTTCCAACCCTGTCACCTGCAAACACAATTACTCCTTGCTTTCCATCAGCTTCGTTAGTGATGGGGATGGGAAAGGACTGAAATGGAGCATGCTGCATCCACCGGGGCGGGGAGGACGTTGTTAGCAGGCAAAGGAAAAGGACATTTGCCAAACCAGCTCTGTCAAACTTCGTGCAGCTGTTCTTGGTGAAGATCTCCCTCTGACAGAAGTTAGTGAGGCATGAAGAAGGCTTCTGGGAGCTGGAGAAGGGATCTTATATTATACCTAATAGCTAATGTTAAGCGTCCAGACAATGTAGCTGTAGCAGATCCACTGGTGGAGCTTTCTTTCTCAGGGGTGGTGAAGGAGGTGCTGGTGAGGAGTGGCTGTTCAAGGGCTTAAATAGGGAGGGTCTGATCTTTTTTCGTGGTCTTTGACAGTAGAGTTTGTTCTCACGGGGAAAAGCAGGCTGGAAGAAGAAGGGAGGAGAGCAAGAGAAATCCTGTCCTATTCTGTGCAACCAGAGCTTCATGTCAGTAGGTTTAAAACTGTTGCTGAAAACACTCCCACCTGGAGAGTCCATTCCAGCAGCTTCAAGTGCTGAGGGAACAGGGTGGGTATGGTTGACTAGTTCATTTCTAGTACCCAGGACCGTGGGTTTGGCAGACTGGGTTTAAGTGACAGTGTGGTGAAGGGACTGACTTTGGTGTGGCACAGTTGTAGCCTGTTCCTGCCCACCCCTAGGAGTGAAATTTAGCCTTCCACTCACTTTTCATGCACATTTTGGGGGCTGCTACTTCCCAGCCTCCTGTGGCGAGGACTTGGGCTCTTCTGGCAGTGGGAGCTAAGGCCAGGACATGCTGGTTGGCTCCCAGCACTTGGCCCTTTAAGAGGAGTTAACTGGGTGGCTTCCCCTCTGTCTGTGTCCCATGGGGGTGCCCTGGTCTCCAGAGGTCTGCCATGGTTCATGCACACACTCACTGCTCGGGGACAGTCCCAAAATGGAGCCACCTCTCCCAAACACCCCTGTGTGAGAGCAGCAGGACAACAAAAATGCAAATTTTAAATCCAGTCTGGCTTGGCTTTTGTGATCACAGCAAATTTCCCTGCAGAGAACTACATTTCTGGTGATTTTCAAGTACAGAGCACAAAAGCCTCATCTTCTTCCAGACCAGGCAATGTTTTCCTGGCATCCACTGAAAATGCAATGTCACCACTTGGGTTCATGTTCTCAGCAGCAAATCTGAGCCCAAAGCAGGCAGGAGCACGGGGAGTTCTGTCATGAGTCACTGTAGTTTGGCAGGCTGTGGACAACAGGAGGAGTGGTTTGGGAGCTTAAGAGTGGAGGGTCTCCTGGAGTAGCCTGTGGCTTGTTTTTTGGCAAGGAGCATCGTGTCGTAGGGTTGAATCACCTCTCTGGCAGCAGGGGTGGTGGGAGGGGGCTGAGGAGGACACGATGGACACACGGATCCTTCCCTCATGGAGGGATGGAGAGCTGCATGGAAAGAAATGAAGAGATGGCATTTCATGGAATCACAGAATCATGGAATGTGTGGGGTAGGAAGGGACTTTAAAGGTCATCTAGTCCAGCCTCCCTGCAGTGCACAGGGACCTTTTTAACTAGATCAGGTTGCTCAGAGCCTCCTCAAGCCTGACATGGAATGTCTCCAGGGATGGGGTCTCCACCACCTCTCTGGGCAACCTGGGCCAGGGTCTCACCATCCTCAGTGTCAAGAATTTCCTCCTCATGTCTCACCTGAATCTCCCCTCTCCCAGTTTTCATCCATCCCCCCTTGTCCTCTCCCTCCCTGCCCTTGTCCCAAGCCCCTCCCCAGCTTTCCTGGAGCCCCTTCAGGCACTGGAAGGTGCTCTAAGGTCTCCCTGGAGCCTTCTCTTCTCCAGGCTGAACACCCCAACTCTCCCAGCCTGGCTCCAGAGCAGAGCTGCTCCAGCCCTCTGAGAATCCTTTTGGCCTCCTCTGGAATCGTTCCAACAGGTCCATGTGACTCTTGTGTTGAGGGCTCCAGAGCTGGACACATTATTCACACTGTCCTTTTCTTTCCTTTGCTGTCCTCCTGCTCTCCCTTGCTAAGATTTTGCTCTTGCTCAGATCTTCTGTGGGAGCAAAGAGGAGAGAGTCCAGGCAGCTTCATGCTGAGCTTCTTGCTGGAGCTGGGCATAAAACAACCAGCTGTGACCTCATACTTCATTTCCCCAGGAGCTTTGGGCAAGGCAAGTGCTTCCAGCAAGTGGTTCACCCAGTGGATTTTGAATGCTGGTGGAGTTCATTAATTTGCTAGTACGTTTCATTATCCAGTTGTCTCTGTGTTTCCAACACCTTCCTGTCTGCACACCTTCTGGTAGTGCCTGGAGCAATTCAACCAGTGCCTGCTTTCTGTGGTTTGTTGCCTTATCCAATTGCCCAGGAGAAGTGAATGCAGGAGAGCTGGGGCTGGGGAGAGAGGTAGTTGGTATGTTCTCCTTTTATTTATTCATACCTAGTGTCTGCACAGGTTCATGTTGGAAAAAACACTCTGAGGAAATGTTCCTCAGGCATAAGCTGGCCTTCCTGGAGAGGCTCTTCTGGGTTCTGTTTTGTGGCACAGGCAGGCTTTTATCTACTTGCAGAGCCCCCATGGTGCCACAAAGCAAGGCTGTCCACACAGCCCTCGCCATGGGCTGCACGTGGCCTGGGCTGCCCAAAGCAGAGCCATGGAGAAACCTCCAAAAGAAGGGGCAAGACCTTGTCCTCATTTGCTTTTCCGGAGGGAGTCGGGGTGAATACCAGGAGCCTCATGTTCTGAGAGACTGTGCTTGAAGAGCTCAGATGTGACTGTGGGTCCTTTCAAGCATTTCTCTCTGCCAGCAAACTTGCTTGAGCCAACCTCATCCAGATGTTGCTCTTGGCCAAGCACTGGCCCATGTTGACAGCAGTCGTGTGGAGGAGCAGGAAGCCTCTTGCAGGCAGCTGGTGCTGGAATCCATCTTATCTGACCGGTTTGCCCTCCAGCTGCTTTTGGTGATGGAGCAGGTCTGGAGAGGGAAGGAATCCTGGTGTGAGTGCTGTGGAGGAAGCGCAGGTTCCTGGGGTGGTTTGGGTGTATCCCACCAGGAAGGCCTCCAGGCAGTTCCCAACATCTGCTGGATCCAAGGCACCTTGCAGGCAGTGCTGCACACTCCTTCCTTGTCAGCCAGTCGTACGGATGCGACATCCTGCTTTCATTAGCTTTATTTTTAGCCTCTGTCTCCTTCTAGCACATCTGTTCCTCTGCTGGCTGTGCACAGCTAGCCAGAAGCAAGTGGCCACAGATGGAGGAGAGAGATCTTTGTTGATCACACCAAGAAGCCTGTGAGAGACCGAACCTGTGGAGTTTGTGAAGTGATTGTTCCCAGGTTTATTGCTGAGGCTCTGGTGTTATGGGAAGCAGGACCTCTCTGAAACCTGGCCACCCTTCACATGTTCCCATCTTCCTGCTGTGTCCCAAGAGGTGTTTATGGGAGCAGCCAGCTGGGCTAGCTGTCCTCAAACAAGATCTCACTGCTCTGGAGCCATCCAGATCTTTGTACAAACAGCAATACCAGCGTGGCCCCTCCATGATCTTCATCCAGGACAGCAGAGCTCTTCCCACTGCTTCTTCCAGGGGCAGGACCTCACCACTGGCTGTCCTGTGGGGCTCCTCAGAGTCACCTGCTGCTGCAGCAGTGCAGAACACAGCAAGTAGGTTCTTGTGCAGCCAGAGTCGCTCTTTCAGCCCTTCTTGTCTTCCCCAGTGCCCCAGACCCTCCACACACACAGCCAGCCCCTTCCAGTCACATTCAGGTTAGTGCTTCCTAGGCAACCTCAACCCACCTTCCCACTGCTCAGAGCTCAGTCTGTAGAGAAAGGACATTGCAGAGGTTACAGCAGCTCCTGGCATTTATATTCATCCCATGTCTGGAAGATCAGGTTGTAGAGACTTCCCCACAGGCCCTTTGAGAAACCACTTGGGAGCTGAACTCTCACTTCAGTCCTTCTTTTTAGTTCCTGGTGGATCTGATGAGGCTGACAAAGAAATGAAAGCTGCCCAAGTCCTTCCTGTAAGGAGAGTCTGGGCAAAATGACACTGAAGGGGATGGAGGGAACAGTGCTGCTTTGTAAAGGTTTCCAACATGCCCTCATCAGATAAGCAGAAGTGGCTTGTCATGGAGAAACAGGCAGAAGCCCCAGCAGTTACCTGCTGACACTTCATTCATTTTAATTCCAGAACATCAGCAAAACTTCCAAATGGTTCCCTCAAGATGGGACTGAATGAGCTCTAGGTGGTACTGTGAGGTCAAAGGCACAAGGAAGGATATGGTCCACGGGGAAGCAGGCTTTCAAGAGAGTCTTTGAGTCACAAGAGAATGTCCAGAAGCAGTGTGACCAAATTGAGATGATCATTAAACCTCATTTCCTCTGGTCCAAGTCCTCTTGTCCTTGCTCAAGTGGCTTGTACAAGTTGGAGAGTCAGTGTGGTCCCCGTATGCTCCGTGAGTTGTAGATTTGTACTGATCCTTGCAGGTTGTGGTGGCCCAAGGCAGAGGAATGTCATTTGGTGGCACACAGCAGCTTTGGGGGGCATCGGGGAGTCCAGGATGTGTTTCCAGGCTTTCATCCAAAGCAGCAGGTTTTGGTTTTGCTCTCAGTTGTAGGTACTTCTGTACAGAAATGGAACATAAGCAGGGACTGTGGACTTGGGGGTTGATTCACACCCAGGGTAGGTAAATTAAACACATGTAAGTGAACACACAACAAAGTCATGTCATAGAATCCCAGACTGGTTTAGGTGGGAAGGGGCGTTCAAGATTATCTAGATTCAACCCCCTGCATGGGCAGGGACACCTCCCACCAGCCCAGGCTGCTCCAAGCCCCATCCAACCTGCCCTTCAACACTGCCAGGGATGGGGCAGCCACAGCTTCCCTGGGCAACCTGGGCCAGGCTCTCACCACCCTCACACCAAGAATTTCCTCCTCATGTCTCACCTCCATCTCCTCTCTCCCAGTTTTCATCCATCCCCCTTGTCCTCTCCCTCCCTGCCCTTGTCCCAAGCCCCTCCCCAGCTTTCCTGGAGCCCCTTCAGGCACTGGAAGGTGCTCTCAGGTCTCCCTGGAGCCTTCTCTTCTCCAGGCTGAACACCCCAACTCTCCCAGCCTGGCTCCAGAGCAGAGCTGCTCCAGCCCTTGGATCATCTCTGTGGCCTCCTCTGGACTCTCTCCAGGAGCTCCATGTCCTTCTTATGTTGGGCATAATGGAAGCCACCTGTCTCCTCCCATCCTCTCTGCTGGCATTTTGTTGGAAAGGGTTTGACAGAACTCACTGTGTAAATGATCAGCCTGAACATCCCCTGAGTCACACCACAAATGCCACTGAGGGAGTCAGCAGTGTCAGGATGAAGCACGTCCTGCACCAGCTCCCTAGAGAAATCACTGCAGGATCTGCTTGACCTTTACACAGAAGATGGATCCATCTCTCCTACTTTTGGGTTCCTCAAAGTTAGACTTCCAGGGAAACCTGGTTTTCTAGGCTCCTATATAAAGAGATAGGCAGCTCCAAAAGATGGTCTTGCCCTTCCACAGAGGGGTCCTGAGGCCAGTCTCTGCAATAGCTGTAGAAAGAGGCTACAAGCTCTTTATTTGACAACCAGGCTAGGTGAGATCTTTGCCTCAGGGACTGCACAGCCTGGGCTGATTCCCATCCCCTCTCCCTTGTCCCTTCTTGGTCACTAGGGTGCATGATTTGTCTTGAGAACGTGCTAATCTCTGAGCATTGAATTATGCCTCTGGTATTAGAACTGAAATCCTCCCAGCTCGATGTGGAACATATGTCAGAATGGATTTTTTTCTCTATTCCTGCTACTGCCAAAAGGAAATTAAATTAATCCAGTGTGTGAAGAGTCAGGAAGAAAAGCCCTCCATGACACAGCAGGGATCTTGCATGATTCTTTTGGCTGAGCCAGCAGCAAGAGGAAGCTGTGAAGGTCCCTGCTTCGTGACTGGAAGGACCTTGACATCATGCTCCCCAGCCTGCCCTGGTTGCTCAAGGCTGGTGCCTTCCTTGGGCTTGTGCTGGGCCAGCCTGAGGAGCTCTCATCGTGTACAGAAAATACCCCACAAAGATGTGATGTTTATCCAGTGCCTGTACATCCTGAGAGCGTGTCACAGACCCTAAGGAGTCCTCCTCTCCCAAGCCACCAGGGAGTTGCTGTTTCACCAAAAGGACACGTCTTGGTATCTCTGCTCTGGGTTGTGCTGCTGAAATGGTGGCATCTCCAGGCAGTTGCTTGTCCTGTGCCAGAGAGGTGAGGAGAACAGCAAATCGGATGTGCAGGGGATGAGCTGATCCTGGGACTTGGATTTCCCAACGGAGAGCTCAGCTCTGAGTCCTGGGAAATCAGAAGGAACCTTCCATTTACCACAGCTTGGAAACATGAAGGTGAGCATCTGTGCTCCACTCAGCCATTTCTTCTGGCCTTCTTAGCCCAGGGGTGGCCTGGGCCAGCTCCAGCCAGATCTGCCACCCTTGGTCTTGAACATCAAGCAAGGCAGCGTGTCCTCCACCCACCCCCAGCCACCTGCCTCCAGCACAGAGCTCTCTGCCTGAGCCGTGTGAGCTCTGGGGCTCCAGAGGAGAAGGCTGCAGGTGTCCCAGCCCTGCTCTCAGCCCTGCACGACACACTTCATTTGCCAGCTCTGATGCAGCTTTTATTCACGTGTGCGCTGTGTGGGCCTGCCTGCTTGCTCTGAAAAGCCTTGTTCTCCCTGCCTCCCTGCTGCTCATGGAATCAGAGGGGGGAAGAGAGTTTTAAGATCATCTAGTTCCAACCCCTCTGTCATGGGCAGGGACAGCTCCCACTAGACCAGGGTGCTCAAAGCCCTATCCTGCCTCTACCTGGCGAGCCATCTATGTTCCTCCTTCTCATCCTTCATCGGGGCTTGCTCTCCTCTCCTTGGGCACAGCTCTGGCCCAGATCACTTTTTAGAGGTGGGTGGTGGGGCTGGGTCCTGGGCCAGCTGTGATTCACAGGATGTGATGGGCAGGATGAGGCAGGCTGCTTGGCTCTGAGGGATGGCTGAGGAATCCACAGATCCATCAGGCAGGAGATAGCAGGGGGACTTTGATCTCGCTGGCGCCCAATGGCAAATCAGCTGTGCTTCTGGGGCAGGGAGTCCCACACCTAAGCCACCCACTTGTAAAATGCCAAGCTGTGTGGGGAGAGCCAAGCCTGCAGGTCAAGACAGTCATCAGTCTTCTGGCATCAGCAAGGCAAGCTGACTCAGGAAGGGAGAGCAAGAGTGAAGCATGAGATGAATAAATGAGCCACCAAGCAGCTGGTGAAGCGACGCCTTGGGCCTCATCCTCTCTAGGACAAGGCTCTGGAGCCCCACCTGGCTTGGCTAATGGGCAAGCAGGTGTTGAGTTACACCTCATGTGGTGATCAAGGTGACAGTCCCCTGTCCCAGACCTCATTATGGTCTGTAAAGCAGAGGTTCCTCACACGTTGCTTACCCGTCTGGTCAATGCCACACGATCATCCCTCACGTGCAGCCTGCTCTTTCCCCCCACTCTTCAGTGCTCTGGGGCTGGTAATTTCCCTGGCATGTAAAAACTTTGGTAAATTAATGTAGAGCACAGGTTCACACCTTGTCACAAAGCTGCAGAGTTTAATAAACTGTGGAGCCAAACTGTTGCACGAATGCAGGCGAGCAGCTGGAAGGAGCCCTGCAGAAGAAACTCGCAGCAGGATTCTGGAGTCAGAGCACCCAGAAATTCCCCAGCAGCTGCTTTGCTCAGCTGCTGTACCATTTGCCTCTGGAAACAGGGACTGTGCTGAACCAACCAAAGAGGAACAGTGCCCTAGGCCAAAAAAAGAGAAAAGTGCATGTACAGTCTTGCAGAGATCTGGGAAAACTTCCTCACACACACACACACACACACACACACTCTGCTTCGGCCTCCTGCATCTGCAGAGATTGTAAAGATGAGCCCAGCCCATTTCAAGGTGTCACTGGAGAATCTTCCCCCCTAGAGCCTCCCACAGCCCTCTCAGTCTTCTGGGCACCAGGTTCCTTCAGCCAGGTCCTTTGGTGTGGACGTGGTCTCATGTTTTGTGTCACCTGCAAGTGTCAGAGCAGGGCCTGTGAGGGGCAGTGGCTGGACTTTCCCTGGGGGATGTGGGGATAAACCAGGACACCCCAATCACCATTGAAGACATCCATAGAAATACATATTTAGTGAAGGAGAAGGGAGATACTCCTCACCACTGAACCTTTCCTGTGCCTCTTGGAGCAACCTGATTACTCCACAGACCGTGTCCTTTCCCAAAAATGAGTCTGCTCCCCTCGGGCTGCTGAAAAGCACCTTCATTTCCAGGTGTTGATACCACAGGAAAACCATCAGGGGTTCTGGGCTGGGTGGCTGCTTTTGCAGCCGGGGGGGCTTTCAGGGAGTGCAGAGCCCAATCCAGAGTGGTGCTGGGGCAGGGCTGTGGGCTTATCCTGGTGCTGAAGGGACTCTCTGGGGAAGGATACACGGGCCCCACGCCGGGGGCTGCAGAACCTCCAGTCTGATTTCCTCCGTAGGATCCACCCACTGCCTTCAATGATTCACATCACGCACTTGTATCACTTAACCCCTTCCTAAAGCATGCACTGAAATCCTTTCCAATCTGGTTTTTCATCCCATTTTTCTAGGCCTCCTTGCCATCAATGCTCCAGCTGGGGAGGGAACTAGTTCAAGAGCATGAATTGGGAGGAGTCCTGCACTTGGTTAAGGGGTTTGGCTGGGAGATGGGAACAAATGTATGGACACTGGTTTCATATCCTAGAATTGCTCTCTTGACTTGCTCCAGCAAAGGATATTAGCACCACATTCCCTGCAGCTCCTTTTCCTTCCCTGGCTTTATGCAGGGTGTCTCATAAGCTTTGTTGAACTCCCAGCCACAATGCTCAAAGCTTCATGTCTTGAGTTAAGCACAGGAACACTTGGGCTGGCTCTGGAGAAGGTCTCATCCGGATCTGGCACCGGAAAGCTAACAAGAGGAGCCCAGTCTGATATTAAAAAAAATAATAAATGACATATTTTAAGCTTATCTTGCACGTGCCTGGCACCTGAATTGTGGTGTTTCACTGCCTGGCTTTGGCAGTAATGGAAGTATCTAAAAATTCAGATGCCAGCAGGTTACAAGTCCTGTGTCAGTATTAGAATTCCTCTGGGTTTCAGTGGTGTCTTCATGCCACCCATGGTCCAAGTACTGCAAAATGAGTCAATCTGGGTGTTTCACCAAGTGCAGAGAGTACACAGAGCACACATAAGCTGCTTAAGAGAGGCCCAGTGTTCTCTGAAGGGATCAATTCATCTGTGTTCAGCTTCGCTGTGACAGTTCAAATGGTGGAAAAAATTATCCTCCTCTGGAAGCAGCTTGAACATGCCTTATTCTGGGACTGAGCTGAAAAAGGCCCCGTGAAGAACAGCTCCTGCAGAGGGGAGAGGAAGAGCCCAGATTAGTTACAACTGTCTAACTGGGAAGGGTTGGAGCTGGTTGTTACACTGATTATCAGGCACAGTGTGAGGGCTCATTCTGAGAGCTCCAACCCATCTCTCTTCCCAGCCCTCCTTTCTGCTCCCAGGTTCTGGAGCAGCTGCTGTCTCTCTTGGCACACTCATGGTAGGTGACACTTCCCAAGCAAAATCCTGGTTGCTCTGCAGGATTTGTTGAACCAGGAAGAGTGTCTGGATTTGACAGCGGCTGTAACGCCCCTGGCTCTTGAATGCAGTGTGGGGAGAATCACAGACTGGTTTGAGTTGGAAGGCAACTTCAAGATCACCCAGATCCAACCCCCTGCATGGGCAGGGACACCTCCCACCAGCCCAGGCTGCTCCAAGCCCCATCCAACCTGCCCTTCAACACTGCCAGGGATGGGGCATCCACAGCTTCCCTGGGCAGCCTGGGCCAGGGTCTCCCCACCCTCACACTCCAGAATTCCCTCCTCATGTCTCACCTCAATCTCCCCTCTCCCAGTTTTCATCCTCTCCCTCCCTGCCCTTGTCCCAAGCCCCTCCCCAGCTTCCCTGGAGCCCCTTCAGGCACTGGAAGGTGCTCTAAGGTCTCCCTGGAGCCTTCTCTTCTCCAGGCTGAACACCCCAACTCTCCCAGCCTGGCTCCAGAGCAGAGCTGCTCCAGCCCTTGGATCATCTCTGTGGCCTCCTCTGGACTCTCTCCAGGAGCTCCATGTCCTTCTGATGTTGGGGGCTCCAGAACTGGACACCAGTTGGTGTATCACAGGAACAGAAGCACAGGAACAACATGGCAGGGACACTGCTGATGTGCCTTGGCTGAGGGTGTGACACCCATCCCACACTGCAGGGGTGCCACGCTGGCAGACTGGGCCCTCTGCCCCCTTCCTGGTGCCAGGAGCACGTAGGGAAGTTGGAGGAGAGAGTTTTCAGGGTTTTGGTGTGCATTAAGTGGCTTTGTGGGTTGTTTCTCTTGCTGCAGGCTGCAGCATTTTTTATAGGCAGGAGCTTTTCCCCCAAAGAGTCATGAAAAGAGATACCCTCCAACTCCTGCCTGAAATTGGAGTAAGAAACATGGGGCAGTCTGAGAAAATATTGATGTTTTGCAATTACTAGTAGACATCAAGAAGCTCCAAGAGGCAGAATAAATTAACAGGGTGATTTTAAATATGGAGCCCATAACAAGGAGGCAATTAAAACATTCCTTCTTAGTCATGCACAGAACATCTGGACGAAGTGCAGGTGGAAGAGATCCATCTTGTAAAGGAGAAAAGAAAAAAAGAAAAGGCAGTAGCATATTTCTTTTAAGACTGCTTCTTTCTTTGATCTGTACGATGTGTTGGAAAAGGAGGAGGGAAACACTCAATTGCCATGAAATTTCTGCACGTGCCTTTGAAAAACCACTTTTTCATAGAATGGTTTGGGTTGGAAGGGACCTTCAAGGTCATCCAGATCCAACCCCCTGCATGGGCAGGGACACCTCCCACCAGCCCAGGCTGCTCCAAGCCCCATCCAACCTGCCCTTCAACACTGCCAGGGATGGGGCAGCCACAGCTTCCCCGGGCAACCTGGGCCAGGGTCTAAAGTTTCCAAGTCTTTTGTGCAAGGACCACGTGGCAGCTGGAGTCACGTCCACCCGCCCTCACTCCCCTTCCTGTGTCCTCCAAGAGGTGTGAAATCCAAAACGTGCCCGCTGCTTTGCTGCCGAGGTGGAGCAAACCATGTTCAATCCCAGGATCTTGGTCGTGAGGAGCCAGAGGAGAAGCATGGTCATGAAAATCCATGGACATTTGTGGCATTTAAATGAAGGGAAGGGATCCGGCTGCGTCCCTCTTCAGGAGGCGACCGGTCCTGCTTTGCTGCCGTGACCTCCGGAGCCTTGTGATGGGCTGGGTTGCCATGGAGACTGCCAGGATGGCATCAGTAAAAGCACAGCAAGGTTATGTGCAAACCGAGTCCGGAGGCCTCGGGAGTGTAAAAATTGAAATCAGGCAAAAATGGGATTCACGTGGAAGTCAGAACGTTGATTTGGACATGGCTGCGTTCAGCGGAGACCTGTGGTCTTCCCTGGTCGTGTGAGATGGAGCACTGCAAGGTGCTCCTTTCCATTAGCTGTGTTCCAAGAAGGGCTTTGTGCAGATGGTGGACCACTGTTGGGTTGTAGGTGGCCAACTCAGCTGGAGCGTTGGTGTGTTTTGGGTAAGTCTTTGCCATCTCCCTGCTGATTGGCATTTTTTCAGGCTTCAGCATCGCTCACCTCTCTAAGCACCAGCCTTTCTGGCAGACAGGGCAAAACCACCCCGTGTGCTCTCCAAGACCATGGGCTGGTACCTGCCTGTCTGCTCCTGGAGGAAGGTGGGCAGGGGATTGTGGTGCCTGGCTGAGGTTTAGCAGCTCTGGCACAAAATCCCAGTGCAGCAGTGGGAGCCCAGGCAGGGTGTAGGTGGGTATGAAATCCTGGACCAGCCTTCCTCACTGCCCACCTCATTTATTTGTGAGTAGAAATGGCCTGGCCATCTTCACACCAGCTCTTCACTGCATCATGTGCATGAAGTCTTGAGTCTTTCCTATGTTGCCATCTCTCGGTAGAAGGAAAGGAACAGCTTGAGCTGTTTTCTTGCCTCACATCTCAAAGCAGCCGTGGTCTTGCTTCCACACAGCCCCTTGCCCAAAGGATCTTAAAGAGGTTACAAGGAGGTGGGGTCTGTTCAATGAAGCTACAAGTGACAGGACAAGAGGAAATGGGCTCAAGTTGTGCCAGGGAGGTTTAGATCGGATGTTGGGAAGAATTTCTTCCCCAAAAGGGTTGTCAGGCCCTGGCACAGGCTGCCCAGGGCAGGGGTGGAGTCACCATCCCTGGAGGGATGTCAGAGTCATATAGACACAGTACTTGGGGATGTGGTTTAGTTCAGGACTTGGTAGTTTTGGGTTGAAGGTTGGACTCTGTGATCTTGAAGGTGTTTTCCAACCAAGGTGACTCTCTGATTCCGTGGTCCTGCTGGAGGCTGCTACCCACGATTGCACTCGAAACAATGAATAAGCTTCAGTGTTGTCAGGCTTTGATCTCAGCAGCATCCCTGCCCGGTGTAGCCTCTCCTTTTCCACGTCTACAGGAGCCCACCACCCCAGCTTTCAGCTCTGATGCCCAGGCCACCTCCTCCCATCCAACCTGCTGCACGGCCTCAGGAGGGTGGCAAGTATTCAGCCCTGCAAGGCGACTTCTTCCCAAGAGCTGGCAGGACAAGCACACTCACCATTTGCAACCTTTCACGTTCCATTTCCATTGTGTGCAGGCAGTGGCTGCCACAGGAAGGCTGGAGTGTTTGCTCTTGCAAGTTACAGCCAGCATCAGTGGGTCTGTGCACTGAGAAGGGGCTTGGGAACAGACATGAATTTTATACCTTTTTATTATTAATAATTTCCCCCCCCCCCCCCGTACTCATGAAAAGCAAATGCACCATTTCTTCCTCCCCTGCCATCTCCCAGAAACAATATACAATTCTGACAAATCAGCCCTGAATGCAAATCCAATAAAGTTAGCATAATTGTCTTTGTTATGAGGAGCTGGAACAGGCTGCTCTGCATGAAGATCAAAATAAGAAACCACTAAACCATCGTGCAATTGGGTGATTGTAAACCTGGCTAAGTGGGAAGGTGTGGGTGTCGGGGGGGGCCATGCACGGGGAGGGCCCTTGGGGCTGAGCTGGGCAGCTTTTTTTTACAGCTTGCTAGTGATTTGTAAAAGAAAACATGCAGTGGAGGGAGGGGCAGGTTATTTTCATGTATTAATATTGAGCAGATGAAGAAGTTAAAACTGAAACGTTTCCTGATGGCAAGAAACGCCTGGCCGGTCCTGCTCCTTTTTGTGTTCATTGTGTCTTGATTTGAAAAGATCCCACAAATGGGATAAAATATTTTGCTTAGAAAACACTGACACAAAACCAGCTCTTTTTTTTTTTTTCTTTCAAGGAACTGTTCCAGTTCTGTGAACGTGACTCTGAGAGACGTGACGTGACCGAGCACTCACGAACCTCGAGGTAGGAGAAGCTTTTGCTGCTTGTTCTGAAGCCCCAGCTCCGGGAGTTCTGAGAAGGCAGAATGGCAGCTTTTGTTAAAAAAAAAAAATCAACACAAGAGAACACAAAAGCTGTGGCTTTTCTCATTATGGAAATCCAGAAAATGAAACAATCCTGCTGTGATGCTCGGGGGAGCTGAGCCTTTGCTCCGTGCCCTGTGTCCTGGGGGTGCCGGTGGGCTCCTCCCTTCTCCCTCTTCTGGTTCCCACCTTTCCCTCTGCAAAGGGGGAGCACAGCTGCCAACTGCTCTGTCAATAATTGCTTTTGACACGTTTCCCTGTGCACCTTGGGGTCGTGAAGGGGATGTGACCCAGGAAAAATTCTTGCACCTTCTCCTGCTTTTGCTAAGCAGACGTTAGACCAGCTCCTGCACAGGAGCAGCCCTGCTCCCTGCATCCCGCCTGGGGAGAAACACCTTCCCAAAGACTGTGTTTAAAGAGTCCCAGCTCCAGAAACTTTGAAAGTGGGGGAGCAGGACTCTTGAGGGCTGGAGGAGCCAGCAGTTTGCTTCCTTGGGAGAAATTGATTTTCAAAGCTATTGATGTTGCTTTTGAAATGCAGCCTGCTGCTCGCCGGCAGTTAGATTACCTTGCTTTCTGTGCACCCGCCTTTGTTGTTTTAACATCAAAGGAACGCTGCCCTGCTCTGCTAAGACATCACCTTTCCCCTGCTCATTGGGGTATTTCTAGCCTGGAGTTCCAACCGGGGGGCTGGAGTGGGGTTCAGGTCCTTGGGGGGGGGTGGCAGTGCACCCACACAGCCCTGAGACAAAGATGAGCTTTGGCCCTGCCGCTTGGGCTGAGAACTGCGTCTGTGAGAGGGAGCATCGAGATGTCCATGGGCTGGGGGGACACCCCAGCATGCCACCCCATCTGGTGGAGGGCTGGGCTTTGGGGTCTTTTCCTTCTTACACCCAAGTGGGGTTTGTCACTCTCCTGTTGCCTGTTCTGCCATCTGCAGCGGTTGCTCAGTCGGTGCCCAGCTCTCATACAGCTTTGGGTGGCCCCACGGGGCTACCACGGCCCCAGGAGCTCTGGCAGAGCCCATCTCAGCTGCCTCTGCTGAGGCTCGGGGGTTGCAGCAGTGCAGCCTTGATTCTGGCAGCTCTGCTCTGCCCGAGGAGCAGGTATTGGGGGGGTTTGACAAGCAAATCACGTCTGGAAATGACAGCATCAGCAGCTTTGGCTTTTCGTGGCTGCTTCTTCCTCCTCCCCAATCTCCCGCTTCAACCTGTGCTCCTGAAGAGGCTTCAGAGCTCATCTGTGCTATTGTGCAAAGGAAACCTAGAAAAGGTTAAACCAATCCAAATTGCTGAGTCTTTGAAATAAAAATGAGAGTCCCTCCTAGCAGGAGATGCTCTGAACAAAAGGGCTTCAGCAGTCAGTTTGATTTCAGCAGCTTTTCCCAGAAGATTCAGAGGGGTGACCTCGCATCCAGATTCCTGCAGAGAGCAGCCTGAAACCCCTTTGAGCTGAAGTGCCTCTTCCCTGAGAGTCTCTCTCTCTCCCCCCACAGCCAGGCTCCCCTCTTCTGCCAGAGGAAGTGACCGTTGTGCCCCGAATGAGCAGCCAGGGCTGGGGTGATGCAGGGACCTCCCTCCTTGGCTCTCAGAACCTGAACAGGAGCCAGAGAATCATAAAATCATAGAACCATAAAATCACGGAATCACAGACTGGTTTGGGTTGAAGAGACCTTCAAGATCATCCAGATCCAACCCCCTGCATGGGCAGGGACACCTCCCACCAGCCCAGGCTGCTCCAAGCCCCATCCAACCTGCCCTTCAACACTGCCAGGGATGGGGCAGCCACAGCTTCCCTGGGCAACCTGGGCCAGGCTCTCACCACCCTCACACTCCAGAATTCCCTCCTCATCTCCAACCTCCATCTCCCTCTCCCAGTTTTCATCCACCCCCCTCATCCCATCCCTCCCTGCCCTTGTCCCAAGTCCCTCCCCAGCTTTCCTGGAGCCCCTTCAGGCACTGGAAGGTGCTCTCAGGTCTCCCTGGAGCCTTCTCTTCTCCAGGCTGAACACCCCAACTCTCCCAGCCTGGCTCCAGAGCAGAGCTGCTCCAGCCCTTGAATCCTCCTCATGGTTGATTTCTGGGCTCCAGCACATGTTGCTGACCCATTTTGTGCTTCTCATCCACCATCACCCCCAGGTCCTCTCCTCAGGGCTCTTTTAGGTCCATTCTCCACCCAGCCTGTATTTGTGCATGGAACTGGCATTGGAGGCCCTGGCTTGTTTGGGTGCATTTCACGTGCAGCGTTGCCATTTTCCTGGCAAAAAAGGGGCAGAACGTTCCACCAGGTGTCGTGTGTCTCCCCGGGATGGGTTGATGTGTTTTCCCTCAGTGCAGCAAACAGGTTCCCTGCTCACAGATTCTTCTGCACAAGTGCTCCCTGGTCTGGGTGGAAAACGGGGTCCCTGGCATTTTCTTTTCTTTCCTATTTGCATAATTAAGAGAAATTACAGAGCATTTGGCCTGTAGTGTTTACATCACAGTCCTCGTGATATTTGTTTTGCTTAAATCTTCCCAGAATGGCACCAAAACCCCCCCTCCCAAGCCAGGCAAGCAGTAGGTAACTGTATTTGCAAGCGTGTTTTGCAAATGCCAAGCTCTAGAGCATGAGCACACAATGATGACAGACATCATCAGAGATGCTCTTCCACCCCATGTAAACAATTGTCCATCTTTTGGGGCACCGAATGCAGAGGATGAGTAGAAAAGAGTGGTTGTGAACCCCTGGAGGAGACCTTGGCCTCTTTTGCTGTGCTGCACATATTGCTGAGAGTAGGGCAGCAATAATCCCCTTTAGGAATCAATCCTGGAGTTGTCTGGGACAAGGTCTTGCCCCCTCCCTGGAGGTCTTGCCCCCTCCCTGGAGGTCTTGCCCCCTCCCTGGAGGTTTTGCCCCATCCCTGGCAGTGTTGAAGGGCAGGTTGGATGGGGCTTGGAGCAGCCTGGGCTGGTGGGAGGTGTCCCTGCCCATGCAGGGGGTTGGATCCGGATGATCTTTGAGGTCCCTTCCAACCCAACCCATTCTATGGTTCTATGAAGGACATCATGAGGACCTTGATCACAGCCACAGGACCTGGCAGTGTTGCTGTCATGTAAGTGAAGAAATGAAAAAGGCAGCTTTTCATCCTCTTGATGGGTTGCGTTGCTGATACTCTCACATGCTGGCTGGGGAAGGAGAAAATCTATAAACTGGTCTGGTCTGTCCATCCCAGCTTGTGCCTGAGTCAGTGGTGTCATTCAGAGCAAGAAGAGAGGACAGCACTTGAGGACTCACCAGAGAAGTCCCCTGCCCTCTCCAGCAGCTCTACACTGGGAAACTGGTCCCGCTGGACCAGCTTCAGTTTGCAGCACCCAGAAACTGGTTATGGTTCCAGTGAAAGACACCGAGGGCCTAATGAAGGAGGAAGGACTTCTTTCATTCATTCATGTATTTGTTTTCTTTTGGAGGAGCCTGATTTTCTTCCCGAAACCTCTGCCAATGACAGACGCTCTCATAAAGCATTTTTATTGGATTTTCCAACAATTTCATTCGCGTCTCCGCCCGGGATGGCTGCAGAGTTGGTGCAGAGCTGTCTCTGGGGACAGTAAAACAGAAGTGGCAGCAGTGCTCTGTGTGCGTGGGGTGGAGGGGGAGGATGGGGAAGTGGGGAGAGCAGAAGGACTCAGGAGAAAAAAACAGGGCTTGGCCTCATCCAGGGGCTGAGAGGAACCCAGGAGCATGGGGGTGTCCGCCTGTCTCCTCTTCTTGAGGAGCTTTGCAGGGGTGTGCACAGCTCTGGAAGGTACAATCCTGGCTGGTCTTGCTCCTGGCTTCAAGTGGGGACTTTGTCTTTGCTCTGGAGCAATCTGAGACATTCCCCTGGCAGAGATGCTTGGCCTTGGGGACAGCATGGGTGTATCCAAAAGACCAAGAAGCCTACCTTAGGTCCAGCCTGGTTCCCTCTTCACTCCTTGCCGTGGGAAAGCTGCCTTGAAGCAGCACAGGCTGCACATTAATAGGAATGAAGTTCTTCATGGACCCGTCGAGCAGGACCTGCTACCTCCAACACCGTGTTTGAGGAGCAAAGCTCAAGGTTCCCAAGCCCCACCTGGATGCTTCGGGACCAAGTTTTGGCAGTTGCAGTCACCATCCTGGATGGGAGAGCTGCACAGGACAAACTTCAGCCCTGCTCAGCCCACACATGGCCCCACTTTTTCCTGAGGAACCCACCACAGCACAGTCACGTCGGGGCTTGGATGGGCCAAGGGGGGGACGTGCTGGCTCAGCATGGAGCTGCTGGACCTGACAGCTCTTTTTTTTAAGCCAATTTTAGTTATTTGCAGGAGTAGAGATACAAGGGAACCAGGGGAGCTGCTCCAAGCAGAGGCAATATGTTTATGAGCTTGAATTCCAGTTAATGCACAGGGGCTGTCTGGTTTATATCAGTGCACAGCACTGGCGTTCAGCTCTTCTTTTATATGGATAAAGTACGTGCTGCAGGATTCATTTTGGGCCCACCGAGCTGCCCGGGTTTCTCCATCCCAGCAGCAACATCTGGCTGGCATCCCACCAACCAGGCTGTGCTGAACTGGGGGGGTTGGGTGTCCCCCCACCCAGCCGTGCCGTGCCGGAGCCGTCCAGCCGTGCTGGCCCCAGAGCTGACTTGAGCACCCAACCCAGAAGGCAGGAGATGAGAAACAGGACAGGAAAGAAGAGGAGAAAGCAAGAGGGTGAAGTCATGTATTAGGGAAGGGCTGATGGAGAGCAGCCAAGCCCAGCGTTCCCAGCTGGCTTCCTGACACAGGAGTTGGAGGAATTCTGCAGCTTCACGGCAGAAATAGGTGCCCTGCACCCCAAATCTTTCACATCTCTTAGGGATGGGCCCAGGATTCAACTGTTCCCGGGCACAAACCACATTTTTTTTGAAAGGGCTTTGCTGAAAAAGCAGGTTTTCAGCAAGAAGAAGTTAAAGAAGAGGGATTCTGGCTGGCCTGCAGGAGGGTTTGCTTATGGAGGAGCTGTATTTAATTTTACCCAATTTATTAATACAGCTTCTATTCCAAGCATAGGGACAGGCCCTGGATCATTCCTACAGACCTGTCTCGGTCCTGCACGTGCAGATTTTCCTGCCTGGCTTTCAGGGAGTTCAGGGGAACCCCTCAAAGTCTTCCAAGCTCGAGGCAGTGTGACCCAGACACCCAGCCCAGCCTGCTGGTGAGTTTTGGTGAATGATTCTTTTCATGCTCCATCACACCTAAATCCTCTAGTGCCTGGGGCAGATTTTCCTTGGATGCATCCCTGTATTTCTTTGGGATTGAGCTTCCTAGCAGACAGCTCACCTCCCTGTGCCTGCAAACCCAATGGTGGGCAACTGGGGGGGGCTTGTACCCAGCTGGAAGACCCCAGGTTAGCCCTGGACCAGTCTGAGCTGCTGGGCTCTGTGACTTGTGAGCCATTTTCAGAGACAGATTCCTCTTTCCCTCTTTCCACCCCTTGTTTCTCAGCTCTCTGACACTACTAATGGATTGCAGACCTGTTCCATGTTTTAACTGGCATTGCTTTTGCATTACATGGAGATTTTCCTAGGGAGCACAGGAAGGTAATTTCCCCCTGTACAGGCAGTTGGTGCAAAAGGACGGGGGGGAGAAGCACCAAACATTTTCATTTTCCTAGTAAAAAGTGGTGGAAATTGCTCCACAGCAGCAAATCTGTCCCTGTGGGTATCCTCTTTGATGTGCAAAAGAAAGAAATGTTTTAGCTGATCTCAATATTTTTAATTCTCTTGCTGATTTCCAAGCCCTCTTTAGCTTGAGCTACCAAAGGATTGGAGATTACCCTGTAAAAGCTGTTTTGTTATTGTCTCTCTTAACCCCAGCTAGCCTTCAATTTCCTGCCATCACGTTTATTATGTCTTCTTTCAGCTGGGAATGAACAATGAGCTTTATTAGAAGAAAAGGTGAGAAATGTAATAAGAAAAGCCCCTCCTGTACGGTGCCAAAGGCAGGCGCCCCAGCTGGGGAAGATGTGCCATGTGGAGGCAGCAGCAGGAGGCTCCTCCAAAACCCACTCCCACTCTCCCATCTGGAAGGAGCTGCAGGGGCTCTCCCAATTTTTCCTCATTCAAAAGCTCTGATCAAAAGTTTCCCAAGGTTCTTTTCAGTGTTGCTGCAACAGACTCATGCCTGGGACAGCTTTGGCAGGTCGGTCAAACCACGAGGTCCTTTTCCCAGCCGGGTTCTGCCTCGGGTCTGCTCCTCCTTTTCCAAGAGGAAAATGGTTTTCTGGTCGTTGGCAAAGAAGAGATGAGAAAAAAATGGGAAAAACCTGGACGAAAAGAAGCTTTTTTCCTTTTTTTTTTATATTCCCTCCCACAGAAAACAGTTTCTTTTTGCCCCTGCCTTCGGTGTGGAATATATTTGCACTTGGAGAAACAAAAGAGAAATTACCAGGGGAAATTTCCTGTTAAGAAAGCCCCTTACTCATTTATTTCTATGTTTTCCAGAAATATAATGAAGGGCTCTTTCATTAAGCTGCAAGAGTCAATTCAGGCCCTTCAAAGCCTTCTCCTGCTCCCCCACCCCCATGGTTTCAGTCTGTTGTGCTACTTCTGCGTTTCCCACACCCAGCTCGAATGTTATCGGAGGATTTTTGATACCAGCACCCAGCAAATGTCTCTTTACAGTGGCAGAAGGCTAAAGTTGGGGGGGGGGGGGTTGCAGTGAAAAGAGTAAAGCTTACAATTAAGAAACCAAATGCTGCCTACATTTCAGCAGATACTTGCTCCTGACGTTCAATACATCGTCCACGCGCCGATTTTTACGGCGCCGCTAGCGAAGCAAAGACTCTTTATCCCTTATACTGAAGATTTCACTCCCTTCCCTTGGTGAGGGAGCTTTGTTTGCACCAAGACTGACTCTTGATGATGCAGCTTGCTTACTCAGAGGCCGGCTGTTGCAGCCCGTTGTTCCATTGCCATTAACACCAGTTCAAATGTTGTTTCGTTGTGGGAATCTCGGGAGCGTTGCTGGGTCGCTCGGAATGCTGAGAGGGTCGGGAAGGCGGCGTTTCCGCTGAGGGCCTCGTGCTCTTAAGGTGGTGGCTTTCATATCATTTTAAGATCTTAAAATAGGAGCTGTCTAGGTATGCTGAAGGGTTTAGTGAGGGAAGATCAACTGGCAGATAGCACAGCCTGCAGAAGCCTCTGCTGGAACGGAGCAGGGTTCCTGGAGTAAAAATACAGCGTAAAACTACCGTGCGTTGCAAGATAAAGGATGTTCCTTGGGTTGTGGGTGTTGAAACGGAACACAACAACATTTCTATTCAGCACCCTCTTTAATCCTCAGTTAAAACAGATCCCATATAATTGTAGTTTAATCCTGCTTGAAAACTCCCTGACAATTTTCAGCAGAAACCGGAGTTTTCTCGGGGAAATGTTTTCGCTTGCAGATCTGCTCTTCTTCAACATTTGGTTTGCTAAAATCAGCCAGCAACAACAACGAAAAAAAAACCACCACCAACCAACACAACCCTCAACCACTGTAAAATGCATCTGGAACCTGACAAACAGATTGGGGTTTGAGCCAAGAAAATATCAGCAGCTTCTGTCAGATTTTTGTTTGCTCGAGGGCTTTAGGGGGAGGTGGCAGGTTTAATACAACAGCTCATAGTTGCTGGTTGCAGGGTTTGGTTTTCCAACACATAAGTCAACACCATCTCCTGAGAACTGGAAAAGAGACAAAATAAATCTACTTTCATTTACATTTTCAGCAGAATGACACTGCTTTTTCCTGCCTGCTTCCCTTCTCAATGCGTGCTCTGGTTCCACCTGAAGGAAGCAGCCCTTTGTTGTGGTTGTCGTGGCGTAGTCACCACCAGAGGATCATAGAGTCACAGGGTGGCAGGGGTGGGAAGGGACCTCTGAAGATCATCCCCCTGCAGAGCAGGATCACCTGGAACAAGTCACAGAGAAATGCACCCAGACCGGTCTGGAAAGTCTCCAGAGAAGGAGACTCCACAGCCTCTCTGGGCAGCCTGTCCCAGGGCTCTGTCACCCTCACAGCAAAGAAGTTTCTCCTCTTGTTGAGGTGGAACTTCCTGTGTTTGGGTCCATTGCCCCTTGTCCATCTTCCTCTGCATTAGAGTTTCTCACCAAAGCATCTGGAGAAGACCTTTTTACTGTGAAAGAATAGCCCGAGCAGGACCAGGAAGGTCCTGCTATCTCCTGGGCTAGTTACCAGGAGGTGAAATGCTTTCCCTGTGTCCAGTTCTGGGCCCCTCAGTTCAGGAAGGACAGGGAATTGCTTGAAAGAGTCCAGCACAGAGCCACAAAGATGATGAAGGGAGTGGAACATCTCCCTTATGAGGAAAGGTTGAGGGAGCTGGGGCTCTTTAGTTTGGAGAAAAGGAGACTGAGGGGTGACCTCATCAATGTTGACAAATACATAAAGGGTGAGTGTCAAGAAGATGGAGTTCAGCTTTTTTCAGTGATGACCAGTGATAGGACAAGGAGTAATGGATACAAATTGGAGCATAGGAGGTTTAAGGTGAATATCAGAAATTTTTTTTTTACTGTAAGAGTGACAGAGCCCTGGGCCAGGCTGCCCAGAGAGGCTGTGGAGTCTCCTTCTCTGGAGACATTCAAACCCCCCTGGACGCCTTCCTGTGTGATGTGCTCTGGGTGACCCTGCTCTGGCAGGGGGGTTGGACTAGATGATCTTTCAAGGTCCCTTCCAACCCCTAGGATTCTATGATTCTATGATTCTATGATTCCTTTTTTCAGGCAGGGTCTAGAAGGTCTGAGTCTTACTTCCCAGGCTTAATCTGCCAACCTAAGCGTGGCCTACCATTGGGACTGGAACCCTCCAAGCTACTGCAAAAAGAAGCTGGGTTCAGCATGGCTCAGATGGCCATTTTTCAGCTGGTAAACAGTTTGCCCCATAAAACTCAGTCCAGTTGAGTAAAGGAGAATCCTACTGAGGATTGGGGTTGGGGTCAAGGCCTTCTGCTTACAGTTGAGTCTGGCCATGTTGCTGGAGTTTGTGTCTTGGTCCAGCATCCCTCTGTAAGTTTGGAGGAAGGAAGGAGGTGCATGTCCTGGATTTGCATGTCCTGGATTTGCATGTCCTGTTGCACAGGGGCAGCTCTGCTGGTGCTCAGACCTTGGCATCACTCTGCCATGCTGGGGACTGGTCTCATCCCACTGCATGGGGCTGAGGACCATGCACACCTCCATGCTTCCATACCTCCAGGGTCTTTCCCACTGGGAAAACACAGCTTCTTCTCTCCTCAAAATGGAGACTGACATCTTTAAAGCATAAAAAGCCTAGTTTGCAGGCTGACACCTCCCTGTAATTGTCTCTCCTCTCCCTGTGCTGCATGAGGACGTCAGCATCTCCCTTTAGTTGTTTGGCTCCTCACCTGTCACGTCTCTGCAGGGATTAAGGGGTTTGTAAGAACCCAGCCAGCCCGAGTGAACCCTTCCTGCAGTGGCAGGGAGACAAACTCAATGCAGCACAACCCAAAATGCCTGGTTCTTCTAGGACCTCCCTCCTTTTTCTGCCTCTCATGGTCTTTGCTGGCCTGCCCCTTGTCTTCTTGCCACAAGCTCTCATCAAAAATCCCTCCCCAGCTTTCCTGGAGCCCCTTCAGGCACTGGAAGGTGCTCTCAGGTCTCCCTGGAGCCTTCTCTTCTCCAGGCTGAACACCCCAGCTCTCCCAGCCTGTCTCCAGAGCAGAGCTGCTCCAACCCCTTGGATCATCTCTGTGGCCTCCTCTGAACCTGCTCCAACAGCTCCATGTCCTTCTCGTGTTGAGGGCTCCAGAACTGGGCACAGGTCTCCAGGTGGGGTCTCACCAGAGCAGGGTAATGGGTCAGAATCACCTCTCTTGATCTGCTGGCCACGCTGCTTCTTTTGATGCAGCCCAGTAAAGTTCATCTAAACATTGGCTTCAAGTAACAGCAGGTAGACCAGCACTGAGTGCTTCTTAAACCCTGAAGAGTCAGGAATGACATGAGTCCCTGGCCTATGGCTGAGGCTTTGAGCTGCAGGTGGGTGGATGGGCAGAACCTTTGGGCAGCTCTTGGTCATGGCATTGCTTGCTCCCTTGTCCTCCAGGGAAATGGGGGGTTTATCTCCTGCTCAGGCTGCCTCTTGCTTACCCCATAAACCAGCCCTCTGAGGTACTGAGAGGTCTGTCCCACCCCCACTGCCTTAACGTGGTGAAAGGGGAGAGGAAGACTGTGGAAAAGAAAGTCCACCCCATCTTGGAGACCCGTGCAAGCTTCATCCAGCAGGCTGGTGTCTCCAGCAGCAAAGGGGCTGCGATGCAGCACCCTGCTTGTTTGGATGCTCTCTTCCTTCTCCCAAGCCTTGCCTAAAATACTGATGGGCCTGGCAGCAGCACAGCAGGATCGTGCACGTGCCTGGTCCTGGTCAGCCCGTCCTTGCCTTCAGCTAATGCCAGCTTGATTCCTTGCTGGCTCTTGCAGGAGGCCCTTGCCAAGCTTTCTTCCTCCCATCCCAGCTGTGTGCAGTGGGCCTTCTGCCTCTGAGCTCAGCTGGAGGAGATCCCTGCAGGGTTGGGTGATTCTGGTGCACACAAGTCGCAGAACCTACAGAGCTGATATTAAGAGAAGTCCTGGTCAAATACCCACTGGAGCTGGAGCTAATGTCCTTGTGTGGGCTACATCAGGTCTCTTTGCCTGACTTGACCATCTTGATGGGTGTGGAGTGGCTGGTGGACTGTGGCAGGCAGGGGAACCAGCAAAGCAGCCATGGTGCCAGGGCCCTGGGAGCACCTTCCTCACTCTGACCATCCTCAGTTGGGATCTCTACCCACCCCCCCCTCTGCCAGTGGCCCAGCAGCTGCCTCTAAGCTCTGATTGACCAGTCTGGAACCACTTCTGACATGCCCAGCAGCTGAACTGGGACATGCTGAGCTTGCAGGACATCCACCCTGCCTGGGGACAGGACCACTGTCACCATGGGGCTGCTGTGGAGGCCACTGGAGCTGGTGCAGCAGGAGCTTGTGCTGGTCTTGGGTTTACAACTACTGGTGAGGGATTGCAGGTCTTGGCTGGGGGAGAGGGGAAGGTGCCAGTTCTTGTCTCAAAAAGTGTGTAAACAAGATTAAACCCCAGTGAGTTGAGGAATGCTGGTTGGGTTTATCTGCATGAGGAAGGTAGGAACTTATTTCACAGTGCTAAGTGATACAGGTAATATTTCCACAACAAAATCTCCAGTTTGAAATCCAATTAGGGTTGCTAAGTAACAACATAGTTAACCAGCCAATATTTGCTAAACCCAGGCTTTTGCAAGCAAGGGAGCAGCTCCAGCAAATTGCACTAACAATATATAAATACATTCATATTAAACCCAAACAAAAACCCGTGGTTTACTGCAAACACAAAACCTCTTAAACAGGGATTTTTTGGGAGGTTTTCCTCGTTATCTGTGTGGTTTCAGAAGGTGTTTTAGTGCTTTCCATTTTTCTGGCTGGGGGGGCCTGTACTTTCACTGCAGTAGTGGTGGGGGAGGAATCTGTGTGTAGTTTACAAGGTGATAATTTGTACCCTTGTTGCTGAGCCTCACCTGCCTGAACTGAGGCTCTGGAAAGTAATTTTTGCTGAAAAATAGTTGCTGGAAAAGGCTTTTTATTTGTCAACTCCTTCAGTATAACTGATCTTCCCCCCCAAACCAAAAAGTGACTGCAAGTTTTGCTAAAGCAGGTTGTTTTTCAAGCTCATTCTGGGCACGTTGATCTAAACATTCCCTCTTTGGCTCAGATCAAAACACAACGTGCTCAGCCTCAGCTCTGAAGAGCTTCAGAGGTTCTCCCACCTGCCCAAGCCTCCTGCAGCACCAGGTGGTTGGGATGGGTCTAGGTTTGCCTGGGACAACTGGACACCTCACCAGGAGGTCCCACAGTGGGCTCTTGCTCCAGAAACATCATGGGCCAACCCACACACAGTCTGCTGGGCAGTCCTCACCACCTCACAGCCTGCTTGTCCCTGCAGCTGTGTTGTCACTGTGCAGAAGCCTCAGGCTGAGCTTCTTGGGGTTTATTTTTACTCCAGTTTTACATTTTAAGGACTCTGTTTCTCTTTCCTGTTTGGTAGGACTCTACATTGGTGAAGGGGTTCGGTTAGGACTTGTCAAAGGCCCTTCTCTGTTTCTGTTTCTATAGAAAAAACAGCATTTCTGTACCTGAAGGGGCTCCAGGAAAGCTGGGGAGGGGCTTGGGACAAGGGCAGGGAGGGAGAGGACAAGGGGGGATGGATGAAAACTGGCAGAGGGAGATTGAGGTGAGACATGAGGAGGGAATTCTGGAGTGTGAGGGTGGTGAGAGCCTGGCCCAGGTTGCCCAGGGAAGCTGTGGCTGCCCCATCCCTGGCAGTGTTGAAGGGCAGGTTGGATGGGGCTTGGAGCAGCCTGGGCTGGTGGGAGGTGTCCCTGCCCATGCAGGGGGGTTGGATCTTCCATCCCAAACCATTCTATGACTCTGTGATATCTCCAGTAGAGCTGACCGGGGCAAGAAGCCCCTTCTGCAATGATGATCCTTTCTTTTCTCACTCAGTGACTTTAGGACTTGAACTTCATTCTCTCCTGAGTATTGAGGGGAAACGTTCCATGAGGGTCTGCACAACTGCTCCACACCCCTGCAGGTCTGGCAGCCCAAGTGCCCTGCCCAGCTGTGTCCTGCTCCACCACCTCATGCTGAGAGGGAAATGCTGTGTGTGATGGGTGGCTCACCTCTCCCAACACTGCTGGTTTGCTGCAGAAGGCAGTGAGATCAGGACTGTGTCCCCACACATCCCCACAAGCCCAAGGCAATAACCTTTGGGTGATGTGGGGGTGTGTTCATGCTCCTTCTGCAAGGAAACCTGCAGCTTTGGTTTTGTGAAGGTTCATCCCAGCAAATTGCCCTGTCTCTGGTCAAGGATCTTTGTGAATATATGAACTAGAAGTGGCAGGAGCTGAAAAATAGCAATTTTTCTACCAAGGAAAGATTATATTTCAAGACTTCCTCCCTTATGTTGAAAATTTTCCTCAGATCACCCTGTCTTGAAGCAGATGGCCAACTTTGTTACCAGCTTCCTCCTTATTTGTGCAGTCTTGTGTGTTTCTTCTCTCTAGCAGCTCCTCAGCATGAGGTGAGGCTTCCAAATTCCAGTTTTGAAAGGCCTGTCCAGCTCCAGCCCTGGACCACCTGGAAAATGACCCTTCAGATAAGCAGGGCACAAGACTGGGTGTTGGGGGTGGTGAGAGGAGGCTCCTGGTTTGGGCAGTGCCAGCTGCAGTGATTGCTTTGCAATCCTGAGCAGCCCAGGGACTGCCTGCCCAGGCTGCTTCCCAGGAGAAGAGACAGGAGCAGGTGTTTGAATGCATGGAATTACCAGCCAAAAAAAAAATAACCTAGGTTTTCAGCTCTTTCCCAGCATCCTTTTAACGGGGAGTGTCAGAGAGGGAACCCCAACATCGTGGTAGGGCTGAGGATCATATTGCTCCATCTCTAAATGGCTTCTCTGAAGTGTTCCAGAAACTTTGGGAGGTTGGACAGATATGGTGCTGGAAGAGCTCTGAGCCCAGGGGCTCCAGGCTGATCAGTGATACTCACTCCAGCTTCATTCCTGGAGCCAGCAGCTGCTTTCCAGCATCTGAATCCTCTGGCCTTGAGCTACTTGGAGGCTAATGCCACGGTGGCATAAACTTCCAGAGGCTGAGCTGATGCTTGGAAACTTCTCTGCAAACTGACCTGACTCCTGACTGTCCACATCCCATTGGCTCCTTAACTGAAAGCACTTCTGTGGCAATGGAATGGGAGCAGGGTGGACTATCCCTGAGCCTGCCCAGACCTGTGGCCACCTCCTGTTATGCTGTGGTGCCCTGGAGGAGTGGGGCAGTGTCCCAGCAGACCCATGGCTTTTGCATGTCCAAAAACCAGCTCCCAGGGGGTCACTGCTGGCCAGTGTGTTTGCCAAGACACAGTTGGTTGTTCAGCCTGGAGAAAAAGGAGGCTGAGGGGAGACCTGCTCCCCTCCTGTGGCTGCCTGGGAGGAGGTTGGAGCAGGGTGGGGTGGCCTCTGCTCCCTAGTAACAAGTGATGGGATGAGAGAAAATGGCCTCAAGTTGTGCCAAGGGAGGTTCAGATTGGATAGGAGGAGAGTTTCCTTCCCTAGAAGGCACAAGCTGCCCAGGGAGGTGGTTGAATCCCCATCCCTGGAGGTGTTTAGATGTGTGGATGTGGTGCTGAGGGACGTGGTTTAGCACCAGCCTGGGCAGAGTTAGGGTCATGGTTGGTCTCAGGGACCTGAAAGGTCTTTTCCAACCAGAAGGATCCTATGATTGTCTGACAGATCTGCAGCTGGGACCCCAGAGGCTACAGCATCAGGCCCTTGCCCAAAGTCAGCAGCCCCCCAGAGCCTGGTGCCAGCCAGCTGGGGCTGGAGGGAATGGCAGTAATGAAGAGTGCAGCTTCAAATTAAAACAAAGCTAATGGAAAGGGCAAGGACCTTAACTGTCACTCTGATGCATCTCAGCAGAGCTGCTGGGACTGTGCTGAGCTCACCAACTCTGGGTAGCATGACCCTTCAGGTCTGAGGCTGCTGTGCCATTCTAATGATGCAAACCCACCCTTCCCAAGGGGAGCAGGGTGAAGGGCTTGAGGAAGGAGGGCTGGAGGGCAGGGACCTTTATGTAATACACCATGACAATGCATAAACTAAAACTCTTTATCTCACCAGATTTTGCTGATAGGTGGCAGTTCTAGTGTGGGCCTGATGAAGTCTGTCCCAGTCTTTCCCATGACACTGCTTTAACTTTTGTCCCCTTCCTGCCTCTTCCCTGTTGTTGTTCTCGTTTGGAGGTGACTCCTTCATCCCTTAAAGAAGGAGACTAAGCTGGCAGACCCTACCAATACTGGTTCTTTTTCCTCCTCTTGATAAGGATGGTGAAGTCTCTGTCACCCCCGTGGTGTCCTTCCCCTCTGCACAGCCACCTCCCCAGCAGTTGGGAGCTTTTCATCATGCCAGAGGGAAAAGAAATAGAAACTTCCATTTGGTTTTCCTGAAGGTCTTTCCCAAGCAAAGCAGCAAAGTGGGATATGTGGCCAGCCTTCTCTCACAGCTGCAGTTTGGATTGGAAATGCACTTGGATAGCTAGGAAATGAGGATTTGTCAGGAGAGTGCTTTTGAGGAGGAGGGCTTTGTGTCCTGGATGCCATAAAACCACTTCTGGGAGCTTTGTCTCACTCCTTAAGAGGTTTTGTATCTCATTGAGAATTCAGCAGACACTCCTGTGGGTTGAGAAAATAGAGCTGGGACCAACGGCACGTACAGGAGGATGATTGGGGTGGGAAGAAATCCATTAAGGACCCTGAGCCTGAAAACTGCTGGGTTGTGACCTCCAGGTATTTTCCTCCTCAGAAATGCCTACCACGTTGCTGTGTCCTTCTCTCAAAGGAGAAGAGGAGAGAGTGCTACATGTCCTTGTTACCTGTCCAGATGGATAAATCCCAGTACCACCCTGGCAGGTTTTCCATGTAGTGACAGATGGGGAGCTCACCAGGCCCCCTGGGGCTCACTGAGCTCCTTATCCCTTCCAGAATGGAAGAAGGATGCAGCAAACACCAGCCTTAATCCCACTGAAATCCTTCACCGTGAGCCTCACTCTTGAGAGTGAGAAGGGAACAGGTTGTTTAGGAAGCTGTGGCTGCCCCACCAGGGAAGTGTTGAAGGGCAGGTTGGATGGGGCTTGGAGCAGCCTGGGCTGGTGGGAGGTGTCCCTGCCCATGCAGGGGGTTGGATCTGGGTGATCTTGAAGGTCCCTTCCAACCCAAACCAGCCTGTGATCCTATGAAGACAACTTTCACCTCCATTTCCCCTTGAACGTGACACTCCAGATGAGGCTGGAATTGCTGTGAGGGTTGGACTGGGGCTCGCTTGGGAAGCCGTGGGGTGGAGAGGCACAGCTCCTGCCCCACAGCTCCACGTGGGGAGCAGCTTCGTGGCCACAGGGGTCCAGCTGGGGCTGCAGGTGGGCAGAGCTGGAGGCCAGGGGCTCCAGGACCAAACCCCAGCAGCAGCACGGGAGGATCAAAGCCTCCAGGTGGCTGGAGAAGGGCAGGTGCCTTCAGAAGCAAAGCTGGGTGCTGGTGCTCAGGGCACAGTGTGCCTTCTGCTGTCTGTATCTGGTGGCCAGGGGGGTTTCCAAGCAGGGCTGGACTTGTGTGCTGGACTCCAAAGTTGAGGGGTGTGTGTAGGAACAGTCAGTGCAAGCTCCCAGCTGTGGTGGGAGGCCTGTGCATCCCAGCGCCCCACACAGAGAAGGCAGGAGCAGAAAATGCCTCTTGAAGGAAAGATGCTGAAGCAGCAAGGACAGGAATGGGAAATAGGAGTGCTGGGAACAGTGCAGCTCTCCTGGCAGCTTCGTGCTGCTGCCTCCCTCTGCAGCCCAGGGATGGCTGCGATGAGCTGCACAGGGCTCCTGTACCCCTGGGCTGCCTCAGTGCCCCTCTGAGCCACTGTCACCAACCTGCTGTCACCTGCCTCTGCTTTCAGCCCCCTGCTCTGTGCAGCCACCATCTCACTCTGCACTGCTGGGCTGAGAGTGGGTGCAGAGCTCACGGGTGCTTGTCCTTGTAGCTCTCGCAGCCCTCCAGCCCCTTCCAGGGTGTCCCTGTCACTTACTGTTCCTCTGGGCTTTGCCCTCACCTTTCCCACATCTCGCTGAGACAGGAGGGGGATGGAAACTCTGGAGAGCTGGCAAGCAGCCTCTCTGAGGCCTCGAGGCAAATCGATCCATCAGGAACCTGAGCCCAGGGGCATCTGCTGACTGGGGCGAAACAGCCCGGAGAGAAATTGGATGAGAAAAACCACTGGATATTGGTGCTTGGGGCTGCAGGACAGCAGAGGAGGGAGAAGTGGCCTGAGAAACAGCTCCCTCTGGAAGGCTGTGACATGCTGCCTGTGCAGCTTGTGCTGTTGGGGTTTTACGGGGACACTTGGGGTGTCTCTGCACCCTGGGCTTGCTCCCCCAGAGGTTCCCAGTCCTGTCAGGGCTATGGCCTCTGGCTGTTGTCTCTGCAGGGCCCCTGCACCTTGTACCTCCTTCAGGAGTGCAGCTGATCAGTTAGGCTGTCACTGCAGAGGGCAGGGTGGAGTGTGGTTGGTGAGGGCCTGGGAAAGCAGCCCAGGACGTGGGGCTGCCTGAAACCCCTGCTCTTGTCTTGCCTGGAGCAGGAAAGGAGAAGCTTCTGAAACCCTCTCTCTTCCAGGTGCCTGTCTTTGCCCAAAAAGCTGGTCTGTTGTGTCTGTCTACCTTGTAAGAACTGGGCAACCCACAGGGAGAGCAGGGCAGTGCCTGGCCCCTCAAAATGCTGAGACTAGCACACAGGAGGCAATTGTCTTACAAAGCAAACCATGACGACTTAGGGAATGGACTCCAAGCTTCATTACAAAGTCTTTGCAGAGCCTCTGAGACATCTTCATGGTGGCTGTGCCCAAAACGTCAGGTGGGAGGGAAATCTGCCTGGCTCAAAGCAAAAAGAGTTGGTGCAGGTGAGACATCTCTGCAGGGAACCGTGCGAGGGAGGGAGCAGGGAGAGGTGCAGGGCTGGGCTGTGTCTCTCACTGCTGAGAGCTGGGCACATCTTGGACTCCACTCAGGAAGCACTTTTTTGCAGCTCAGATGTTTCCTGGAGCAGCAGCATCACGACAGTCTTGATTTTGGGCTTCAGCAAGCCCCAGGTTTTTACAAACTGGAGGTGCCAGCAAGATAGCATCAGATGGTGGGGCAGAGACTCCCTGCTGCTCTTGGCTGCAGTGGAGCTGCATGTGAGAGACCTTGCTGGAGGTCGTGGGCAGGCTCAAACTTCTCCTCAGAGAGGGGAGAGCCAAGGGGGAGGACTGAGTCCTGCAGCATTGCTGAAGCTGCTTCCCAAGTCCCTTAGAGCACAGCTGCAGGCAGAGAAGCAATCTTCACAGCAGGCTGGAGGAGGAGCAGCCAGATGTCTGGCTGGGGAATGCTGGGCACCTGCAGCATGACAGGGGGGTGACCACAGGCCCATAGCATGGTGGACACCTTGCTGCTGCCCAGCAGGATCAGGATAGGAGTAGGTGTAGGAGTCAGGAAGCACGAATACATGTGGGAAGGAGCCTTGTGTATGTGTTCCTAGTGCAGCGGTACTCGCAGTGCTTAGTTCTGGGGTGATTCTGCCTCTGCACAGGGACCCCCAGGAGCTGAGGATGGGATGGATGCTCCTCAGGAGACTGGATGGAGCATAAACACCTCCCGCACGTGTCAAGCAGGGCTGGGAACCAATAGCTGCATGAATATTTAGCATCTGCTTCACTCCGCTCTGCGAGGATTTTCATGCTGGGTCCTCCTGCTCCTCCTGAGATCGAGTCGTTTGGGTCTAGCGAGGACAGGGCTGCCCGAGGGTGAGGAGACAGCAGCTGCTGGGAATCCTGTGCCGTTGGGATGTGCCTTTCAGAGGAGGATGGAGACAAATGGCATCACTAAACAGCTTGTGTGACAGAGAAGGCAGGAAAGCAAGGAGCAGCTGGCGCCGGGCACACGGTGCTGCTGAAGGCGTTTGGGAGGCATGGATCCAGAGAGCTGGCTGGGTCATCAGCCACCAAGCTGCTGACACCCCCCACCCTTCCCAGAGCAGGGGAGAGGAGGAAATGGGTTCAACCCTCCCTCCTCCCAGAGGTGAGAAATGGATTCTGACGTGGAGCTAAGGACCGTGGGCTCCTGCTGGTCAGCCTGGAGCAGCTCAGTTGTAACGGCTGGTTGGAAACGAGGGCTGGAACTGGAGGGATACAGGGGATGTTGGAACCCTGTGGAAACCATGACATGCCTGGGGAAGGCTGAAGGGAACACTCCCTGTGAAATGTGCCACTCCATCCGGAAGAGTTGATTAAAATGTCTCTGGCTCTTAGGAAAAAAACGGGGCTTTGTGCCCCTAGAGCTGCCAGCTGAGCTGGGGAGATGTGGCTTGCAAAAAGGCACCTCCTGGAGAGACACGGTGAGTAAGTGGGTTGTGAAGTGGCATGAACAAGGCTCCAAGGAAAAATAACCTTCCCTTGACCCTGAGGACAGGAGGGCTGGTGCCCTTGTCCATCCCCAGCACACTTTAGGTGGGTACCTCTGCTCCTGGGACCATCATTGCTGTGCTCCAGCAAGACATTCCTACAGCACATCTTCAGCTGTGCAGAGGCTTTGTAAGCTTTCTAGGGCTTGTTCATACTCAAGTGAGTGTCTCATGACTTCCCATCAGCTCGGACTCCATTCAGGAGTGTTCACCTTTCAAATTCCTCACCCACACCTACCACCCCTACCCTGCCTGCTCAGCTTATGAGTTGAGGGGTGATCAGGGAACTTGGTTGCAGATACAGGTATAAAGCTCTCTTTGGCAAAGGTTCAAAGCAAAGGTCATTAAGATGCAAGACACCTTCCCCTGGAGATTGAGTTTGTTAATTAAAAATGCATTAATAAATCCAGAGTGTTGGCCAGAGACATAGTCAGGAGCAGTCAGGAGCTATTAAGCAGGTGAGGAGGCAGGACCAGATGAGTCAACAGGGACCAGGCTGTCTGGGCCCAGCCTGGAAAATCAGTGAGGTGCTTGTGGATGGGGCAGGGAGGAGATCCTGGGCACGGGCTGGGAAGAGCATGAGTTGGGAAATGGCCTGACGTGCCTGCAGCTGGACTCTGGGACTCGATGCTCTGATAGCCTTGCTGGAGCCAGGGTGGCCCAACTAGCCCAGACTCCCTGTAGGTTCCTGGCAAAGGCAGTGCTGGAAGTGCAGGTGGAGTGTGGAGCTCCTCAGTGCTGCGTGGCCTCCTGCATTGAACCAGACATCCGTGCTCTGTTCCTTCTTCCCACCCGGGAATTCTGGCACCGCATCCTCACCTCGTCCCTGAAAGGACTCAGGGAGTAGCTGTACATCTGGGTCAGCTCTGGGGAGCTGAGTGAGCCCCTGAGAGGTTAAGTGGTGTCACTGTCTCCTGGGTTAATGATGTCTCCAGATGCTGCAGGCAGAGCATTATTTACTGAGGACACCAAGCAGGCAATCGCTTCGGGAGGAGGTGATAAATCTTGTTATGTCTCAGTGATCCCAGCACTGGCAGCAGCAGCAGCAGCAGCAGCAGCAGCAGCAGGGCTGTCCCTGCTCCAGGGGTCCAGGGGCAGGGTGGAGGGGGGTGGCTTTTCTGAAAGCAGCAGGACACGTTAAACCAAATACTAGTTTTTGGTGGACCTTCTAGAGAGCAAACCTGGGGAGTGTCTGCCCATGGGGTGCTGTCACCAAGGAGGGCTCAGCAGAGCAGCTGTGGGGTCAGGCTGCCTGGTGCTGTGGTACCAACTTCACAGCAGCTCATAAAGGACAAGGAGCTACTGGGGAGAGTCCAGCCCAGGGCACTGAGGTGATGAAGGGGCTGGAGCATCTGCCTGTGAGGAAAGGCTGGGAGAGCTGGGGCTGCTCAGCTGGAGAAAAGGAGGCTGAGGGGGGATCTGATCAGTGCTGAGCAATATCTGCAGGGGGTGGCAGGAGGATGGGCCAGACTCTGCTCAGGGGTGCCCAGGGACAGGACAAGGGGCAATGGGCACAAACTGGAGCTCAGGAGGGTCAAGTTCAAGATGAGGAAAAGCTTCTTGCCTGTGAGGGTGACAGAGCCCTGGGACAGGCTGCCCAGGGAGGCTGTGGAGTCTCCATCCCTGCAGACATTCCAGCCCCAGCTGGATGTGTTCCTGTGGGATCTGCTCTAGGGGATCCTGCTCTGGCAGGGGGTTGGACTGGATGGTCTTCAGAGGTCCCTTCCAACCGTGACCACTCTATAACTCTGTGACTAAGGACACATCTCTTTAGGTCTCAGACACCTTTTCTGCCTGCACTGGTAGCTCTTCTCATGAAAAATCTGCAGACTCTGGGTGGTGAGGAGACTCCCCAGCTGTCCTGCCTGCTCACAGTGAATCCACTGCTCTCTGCACCCACAAAGCTGATCCCACACCTCCTCAGTGTAAGCTTTGTTCTAATAAATCGTTTGTCAGGTTGAATTCCCAGGCTCCCCCGTGTCTCCCTCTGCTTGTGAAAGCCTCTGAGGTTGGTGGCTGATGTCCTAGTGAGCACATGGAGCTGGAGAGTCTCAGCCCTGACTCCAAGGGAACCCAGAACACTCTAGAACCAACCCAGCACCACTCCTGGAAACATCTGAAGGGTGAAGTTTGAGTCTCTACGGAGCTGGGAGTGGAAAGGAATGAGAGTGGAAAGTCAAGAAGTGAGGGGACTGTTCACACCCTGGAAGGCAACAGCATCATTGAGGAACATGCCTGGTCTTAGCAGCTCCAGCTTGAGGCTCCTTGAACCTAGTCAGGTGTACAGAAGACTCACACTGACATACCTGAGCAGCCTTTGAGCTCCATCTTCTGCAAAAATATTGAAACTCTTCCCCCAGTCTGGCCCCACCCTTCAGTTTCTACCCCTCATCCTTTGCTGGAAGATGTGACCTTATCCTCCTTGGGAAGAGCCTCCTTGGCTGGTCAGGAAAGACATGTTTCTGCCTTGTCAACCCACTCAAACACTTCAGAGAGGGAATGGCCATCGATAAATGGATTTTTCTGGGCTCAAGCCCTGCCCAGTTGAGTTCTTTGATAATTTACTGTGCCATTTCCTGATGGGCTGCTCAAACGTGTAGCGAGAGAGGAGCCAGATCTTGTCTGCAGAGATGGGGGTCATGTCCTGGTGGAGGAGGGGATGGAGCAGCGTGTCACTGAGTGCAACCTGTGTGCTGTCCAGAGAGGATTGTTGTTAATTGAATTGAAGAAGACAAATGGCCATTAGCTCAGTCTCCAAAGGACAATAACGGTCCTGATAATGAAGCTGGACTCCCTAATACTGATCTCTGGTATCTGGGAAGTTATGTAATTGATGGAATATCATTAAGTAAGAGGAAGATGTCCAAATACAGGTAGGAGGGAGGGAGCTTAGACAATTTGCTGAGATCTGATGCTTTTCTGAAGCACAGCGACCTTTGAGGCTCATTTTTAATCCTCCTTCCCCTCTCTCTTTCATTATTATTATATTTTTTTTGAGACAAAATTGCATTCCAGGCAGTGATTGCAGTGACATTAAGCTCAAGTGATCAAAACCTGTTTGGCTGCAGCCGTGTCAGCTGCCGGAGGGACGAGTGCCTGCGATAAATGTTTTGCTACCTGCCCATCTTCCTTGATCTGGATCCCAGGAGGAAGAGAGGAGACAATCTGAGCAGCTCAGCAGCCCCCTGGCATCTCTGGGGCCATATTTCTCAGAGAGCTTCAGGCCATCTCTGCAGGGGGGATCACACCTGGTGCAGCTTTGGCACAAAGCCTCGGGCCAGAGCTGTGGGACAGAGGAGGTTTTCTGTCAGCAGGTGCCAGTTTGTCCTATTTGAACCTTTTTGCAGGTTCTGAAGGAAACTTAGGGGGAAAAAAAAGCCTTTTAGTACTAAAGTTGGGCTGGAACTAGAGCAGCAAGCAAGCCATGGCACCCTCCTGCCACTGGTCCCAAGTCCATCCAGACCAAGGAGCGTGAACTGGGCATATCTCGGAGCTGCAGACTTGACCAACAATGATGACCTGGAGCACAGGCTCTGTGAGGAGTGTCTGAGGGAGCTGGGGTTGTCTAGTCTGGAGACAAGGAGGCTGAGGGGAGACCTTCTCACTCTGCAACTGCCTGAGGGGAGGTTGGAGCCAGGGGGGGGTCGTTCACTTCTCCCATGTAACCAGTGATAGGACGAGAGGGAACGGCCTCAAGTTGTGCCAGGGGAGATTTAGGTTGGGTATGAGGAGGAATTTCTTCACTGAAAGGGTAATTAAGCACTGGCACAGGCTGCCCAGGAAGGTGGTTGAGTCTCCATCCCTGGAGGTGTTTAAGAGACATAGAGGTGAGGTGCTTAGGAGCATGGTTTGAGGACTGGGCTTGGTAGAGTTGGGTTAATGGTTAGTAGAGTTGGGAGATGGTTGGACTCGATGATCTTAAAGTTCTTTTCCAACCAGAATGATCCTGTGATAGACTGAACAACTGCCAGGTGATGATGCCATGACTTGGGGCCAGCAGCCCCACCTGCCCTCTGCTCTGGTGGAGCTCTCCCATCCTCAGGAGCACCTCCTGCCAGCTGGCTGCCGCAGAGGGGATTGTAGGTTGGGTAAAGGCCCCTGGGCTGGAGGAAGAAGCCTCCCTTGGTCTGGGCAGGGGGGCTGCAGGCGGTTGGTGAGGTGCACAGGTGAATTGGCTTCCCTGGAAGCAGAGAGGTTGTTGTTATTCCCAAAACCTCATGCGGAGCCTTCCATAACAATCCCGGTCTTGTAACCCGCACGCTCTCCAATAACATCCCCTAAATGATTCCCCCCTAGGCAATAAGGTTAAGTCATGGGAAACAATTTCTATTTTTAATAACATTTTTGCTAAATATCCTGTCCCCTGCCTTTCCCCAGAGGCTCCAAATCCATGTGCAATAAGGGGGCTTTAAAAGGGCTTTAATAATAAATATCATCCCGCCATTCTTTTATGCTTGTAACTATTCATGCTTGAGTGAATTCCCTGATCTTTTTATGGGTCTGTTGAAATATATTGCACGAGTCAAGGGCAGGGCTGTTTTTAAGCTGCTGCTTTTCCCCTGCTTGAATTCTTTTCATCTCTAGGTGACAGTCTGGATAATGTAGTCCTAGGGTTGTGTTTGTCCGTGTACGACAGCAACTGAGCCCTGAGGGCAGCAGAGAACCTTGTAGGGCCTGGGGAGAGGAGAACCCTGCTTCCCAAGAGGAGCAGGACTACCCAGTGCTGGCTCCAGGAGGTCCTAAGAGCTCCTGAAGGAGTCCTGCACCAAGCTACAGGTGCAGTTCTCCTGCCCCTCTGCTCTGCCCTGGGGAGGCCTCACCTGGAGCACTGGGGGCAGTTCTGGGCTGCCCAGTTCCAGAGGGACAAGGAGCTACTGGGGAGAGTCCAGCCCAGGGCACTGAGATGCTGAAGGGGCTGGAGCACCTGCCTGTGAGGAAAGGCTGGGAGAGCTGGGGCTGCTCAGCTGGAGAAAAGGAGGCTGAGGGGGGATCTGATCAGTGCTGAGCAATATCTGCAGGGGGTGGCAGGAGGATGGGCCAGACTCTGCTCAGGGGTGTCCAGGGACAGGACAAGGGGCAATGGGCACAAACTGGAGCTCAGGAGGGTCAAGTTCAAGATGAGGAAAAGCTTCTTGCCTGTGAGGGTGACAGAGCCCTGGGACAGGCTGCCCAGGGAGGCTGTGGAGTCTCCATCCCTGCAGACATTCCAGCCCCACCTGGATGTGTTCCTGTGGGATCTGCTCTAGGGGATCCTGCTCTGGCAGGAGGGTTGGACTGGCTGATCTCCAGAGGTCCCTTCCAACCCCACCATTCTGTGAGTCTGTGATACAGCATCTCTGAGGGACCTCACCAGTGTGACAAGGGCTATCACCAGCCCTACCTCCAGCCTCCCTGACAGGACTTGGCAGGGTGGTTTAGAGCCCTCAGAAATGTCTTTTTACCCCATTTAGGAAAGATGCAAAATTATCCCTAATACCCTTTCAGCCCAGCCCCACATCTGTCCTGCAAAGGTGTTGACTCCTCAGTCCTTTTCTTTACTCTTACTCCTCAAACTGCCTGGGCATCCTGTAACTTTCTCCCATGACATTCCTTTGCAGACTCCTCAAGAAGCAACCACCCTCTCTGTGAAGCTCTCAGGGTCCTGAGCAGCCTCACCTGGGACCTCCACCCACCCATCCTCTGCCCATTTCAGCTCGGGTCTGAGGTCTCAGGTCTGGCCTGAGCTGTGCTGCTGACAGCCCCAGCTCTGCTGCTGCTGCAGACCTTCTGTAGCTTCTTCCCTTGGGCATTTTCTTTCCTCCGAGCTATTCCATTCTCTGAGCCTTTTCATCTCAGAGTTTTCTTCTGCCAAGGCTTGTGCTTCTGCCCTCCATGTGTCTTTGCTCAGCTTTTCCTCCTGGAGGAGCTTCTACCTGCTGGAGCCAGTGAAGTCCTTGGCAGGCTCAGGGGCAGAGCTGGGGGAGTTTGCCCTCTGAGCATGACAGGCAGAAAGATGGGCATTTCTGAACCAATTTGCTGTAAACAATGATCCATAATAGGTCACTTCTCTCTTCAGCAACTCAGCAATTAAATCCATCAGAGGCATGAGTGTAATTGGGCTGCTGGCAATTAGCACTCACAGATGCTGGAGGGCCCTTCCAGTGATTTCCATCCTATTGCTTTGGAATCTTTTCATGTCATTTGGCAGAGCTGATTTGAGCCCAGGAATCCCACTGCCTTGCCCAAGGGTGCTGGAACACCCAAGGGATTGAAGCTGCAATCCCCTTGGTAAGGAGAAGTCATGGGGTGATGGTGAACCTTCCTGCAGGGAGGGCAGCCCAGGGCTGAGTCCCACGTAGCCCTGGAGTCTGTCTGCTATGCTAAAGCCAAGCTGAGTGCTGCAGAAATGCTCTTTGACTTTGAGAGACACCAGGTGATGGTGGGTCACAGCAGGGTCTGTTCCTGGGGGTCTTGGTGGCTCAGCTTGGTGGCTTTGCCCCAGAGGAGAAGAGGTTGGGAGTAACCTAGGAACTCTGCCCTGCTGCCTGGCTCACAGGAGGTGTCAGAGTGGGGCTGGGGACCTCCTTAGAGCAGGTATCTGGGCCAGCCCTGCCCACCCTCCTCGTGGTAATTGTGGTGGACCAAGTGCTGGAGGTTGGAGGTGCAAAACTGACAGCAGTTACTAATGACTTGTAGCACCCAAGCCAAAAACTGCTGATGTGGACACACCACCCAAGCTATCACAGTGTGGGACTCTCATCAGGACTGGGTGGGAGACTGGTCTGCCCTCCCAGCAGGTAGGGATGGGTTTTGCTTGGGCCTTTGGTTTCAGGACACCTGAAGAAGGAGAGTTTTTCTCAGGTAAAAGGGAAAGAAGAAACTTATTAGAAAACATAGATTCCCAAGAGCTGGGAGTAAACAGGACAAAAAGTGATTGAAGTTCTTGAATGAAAACGTTTCTGATCCTGGGTCAGAAAGCATGAAGGAGCTCTTTGAATTCAAGCTACAGAGCAGAAACTTTGCCAAGATCAGCCTTTGGCTGAGGAGCTTGGGTTGGGGCCAGACGTGGAGGCCTGCTGCTGCCTGGCTCAGCAGGTCCCTGGGGACAGCTTCAGATTGCCTCCCTGAGACTTCCAGGAGTGGCCAGTGATGACAGAAGGTCTGCTTGAGATGGCTCAAACCACTCACCTTGACAATCAGGGACTTTCATGTCATTTCCAGCTGGGCCATTAAGTATGGAAGCCCATAAAATCATTCATCCCCTTCTGCTGTGGCCTCTTCACTCAGCCTCCCTCTCTCCTTCAGGATAAACTCTTTCCTCCAATAGGCTTTGTCTGAGGTACTTTGGATTTCAGCCACATGTGTGTGTTATTTTTACCTATCCTGATACTTTGCTTGGCTGTTGCACGTCCAGGTCACTCTTTTATCTGTAATTTTAACAGCGAGGACATGAATGAGAGGGGGTTTTATTTCACTTGTGGGGTTCCATTCACTCCTGTGTATTAAATGAACCCTTTGCTTGAACACAATAGCCATAAATATCCTTTGTCTTCCCCGTTATCTCTTTGTCTGTAGGAGAGAACAGTCCTACAATATCATCACCCAGAGTCCTCCCTGTCTCTACCAGATCCCAGCTGATTTTATGGTGCTGCTGTTTCCTATGGACCCCAGTAGGATCATTTTTTTCTGCAGGCATTATTTGAGGAGGAAAGGAGCTGCTATGAAGTTTAACAAACCGTTTTTCTATTGTTTTGTTGGTTGTTGGTGGGGGTTTTTTTAAGGGATCAAACCCACCCAGGTCTGACTCTCCACGGAAGGCCCAGGAGAAATCTGTGCTGCTCATACTGGTGTTGTCAGCACCAGTGGGGCTGGCAGGATTGAGCCAGGGAGACACAAAACTTCTCTTTGATTGCAAAAAAAACCCCAACAACCCAACAAACCCTTACTTTGAGAAGAGCAAAACTGGTTGTCATCAGTGGTGGACTTTTTCAGGACCCTTCTTTTCCCCACTCTCCTGCCCAAATGGTTACTAAAATGATGGGCTTTACCTGCCAAGGAGATGAAAATGTAGTTATTCAAGGAACAGGAGGTGCTGTGGGGCTTAGCAGAAGGAACTTTGGAGAGGCCTTTAGCTGTTGTCAGGAAATAAATAGGGAATGAAACAATCAGTCCTGCATTTGGGCACTTTTGGTCCTATCACAAAGCTAAAGACACCTGGGGACCTTCTGCAGTGACAGCATCTCTGGGGAGATGCTGGTCCCTCCCTGTGACTCTGTCTGCTGAGGCCAGTTTATCCAGTTCACATCATTTTTAGCCTCCTGCTTGTTCTCAGCCTTGTCTGGTGAGGACAGTTGGGTGTCTGAGCTTTGGAGATGGACTTGGAACAGGGCAGCTTGAGAGCTTGTGGCAGGGGTGAGGTTGGCATGGCTTAGCCTCGGGGTCTTGCAAGTCAAGGCTTTTACTGAAGTGTGGAGAAGCCCTTTCCACTGGTCTGGGAGTGGTGGTGAGAAGGGGACAGGGCTGACTTCAGGTTGCTGAGGGACACGGGTCATGCTTCAGGCACCTTCTGGGAAACCCTCTGCAAAGCAGCAGAAATGAAGCTTGGGATGAGCTGAGATAAACAGCAAGATCTTCCTGGTCAGCCTGGTTTTACAGCTTGGTCCAGCTGAGAAGCAGTGATAGTTACTGATCTCCTCTGGAGCTTTTGTGAACAGCCTCTCCATTTAGGTCTGACCTTCCTCTCAGGCAGAGTCAATAACCAATAAATGATTCAAAGAAGCATTTCTGGGCAGGTTTGGTGCTGGCGGGATGAGGAACAGCCAGGAGGTCCACAAGCCCATGTGGGAGGAACCACTTTCTCCTCAGGAGCTCTTCTTCACCATGGCTCTCCAGGCCCACTCCCCAGAGGAGATGTAGTGGGCAGGAGATGTTTCTCCTGAGGCTGGGAGGAAATCCCAATGCCTGGATGAAGCTGTGCAAGGCAGATGGAGAGAGAGGAGGGGACATCACAGGGGCAGTCGTGGTAGCTCATGGTGAGAGAGGCTAAGGTGTTGGCTTGCAGGAATCCCTGTTGCCCACAGAAGCAAACAGGTATCTGCCAGCTCTGGTGGCCCTCACCCCCTCTCGTAAAGGGAAGTAGGTCTCTGTTTGCAAAAGGAAAAGGTAGGTGAGAAACTAGATTCCCACCACACCAAAACTGGGATGAGGTGGAGGAGGAGGTACCACAGCTGCACCCTGGGAGGCATCTGGACATCAAAGGGGGACTTTTATCCACTGATGTCACCATGAGCAAGTGTAGCTGCAGGGTGTGGAGACCTCCAGGGCTTCTGGCAGCCCTGCAGAGCAGCAGCCCCAACACCCTGAGAGCAGGTGGTGCTGGTGCCCTGGGGCTCCTTCCTCAGAGGCCAGGAGATAACGGGGCATGTGGGCCATGCTGGGACCTGGTGGAGCATGGGTCTGCAGAGAGGCATCAGAATCAGGGCAGGGAGTGTGCAGGGAGTGTGCAGGGAGTGTGCAGGGAGTGTGCAGGCAGGCAGCCCCTCCTGCTGCTGCCAGAGCTGGTTTGGGCAGTTCCTGCCCTGGCTCCTCTGCCTCCTCAGGGTCCATAACCTCCCCTCTCCCCATCAGGAGCTGCTGTTACTTTAGTCCTGCTGGCACAACCCTGCTCCTTAACTCCTTCCTGTGAGGAGAGCCTGGGGGTGTTTGGTTTGGAGAAGAGGAGGCTGAGGGGAGAGCTCATTGCTCTCCACAGCTCCCTGAAAGGAGGGTGCAGTGAGGGGGCTTTGGCCTCTTCTCCCAAGTGGGTAACGACAGGACCAGAGGAGATGGCCTGAAGCTGCACCAGGGGAGGGTCAGACTGGATGGGGCTTCCACAGCTTCCCTGGGCAACCTGGGCCAGGCTCTCACCACCCTCACACTCCAGAATTTCCTCCTCATGTCTCACCTCAATCTCCCCTCTTCCAGTTTTCATCCATCCCCCCTTGTCCTCTCCCTCCCTGCCCTTGTCCCAAGCCCCTCCCCAGCTTTCCTGGAGCCCCTTCAGGCACTGGAAGGTGCTCTCAGGTCTCCCTGGAGCCTTCTGTTCTCCAGGCTGAACACCCCAACTCTCCCAGCCTGTCTTTAAACACACTCTTTAAAACATGTTTCATGTTTCTGCCTGTTCTGGCCCTTATTCCATGGGCTTGCTCCCCACCCCTGGGCTGCAGCCTGCAGGGCAGAAGAGCTTTCTACAGGAACCATTTCTTTCAGGGCTAGCCCTGAACCCTGCAGCAGGAAAATCTGAGCTCCCTGCAGAGGTGTGGGCTCATTTCTGAGAAGCAAAGGGCTGATCAACATCTCTGTCAGCCCTGGGAGGTGTGCTGGGGGAACAGAGTATTTCCTCTGTGAAAGGTTCAGGCATTTAATCTGGTCCCATTCTGACTTTTTTTTTTTTTGGGGGGGGGGAAGCATCAGGATATTTATTAGACTGGGCCAGAAAAACCTTCCTGCCAGAAATTGCTTGGTAGCTCCTGTAGCATTTTAGAAAATATTAACATAGGTTGTTGGAAGAGGAAGTCCAAGGAGACAGGGATACTGGGATATTCCAGGAGTCCATTGTAAAACGAGGCACGAGATCTTTGCCAGAGAGAATATCTTCTCTAACCTAAGCCAGATAGCTCCAGAATCAGAAGCACTTGTTAATATTAAAGTCAGGTGTTACCTGATGCTGTAACTCCCACTGAATTCAAATGCTCTCAGAAAGGACAACATTAAGAAAGTACAAAATTAAGAGGGAGACTTATTGCTAGAACAGGGAATGTCCCAGTTGGATCAAGTAGGAGGAAAAAATGTCCTGTTGGTGCTGTGCTCAGGTCCATGAACTGTGGCTTTCTGAAGAAACAGGTACTTTTTTCATGCTAGAATTGAGACAGGAAAGAGAAGCATCTCTTTTCAGAGAGATCATTTTGACTATTTTGGGATAAGGGGCGAGGGGGGGGGAAACTAAAAAATGCTCATGATGAAGTGAGTTACATTTCTCATGGGTCAGATTTTGTTCCCAAGGGAGAAGGGCAGGTAAGAGGTTTTTGGTGGTGAGACACTTGCCCAGGGAAGCTGTGGCTGCCCCATCCCTGGCAGTGTTGAAGGGCAGGTTGGATGGGGCTTGGAGCAGCCTGGGCTGGTGGGAGGTGTCCCTGCCCATGCAGGGGGTTGGATCTGGATGATCTTGAAGGTCCCTTCAACCCAAACCAGTCTGGGATCCTATTATTCTTTCCCTCTGCCTCAGTTTCCACCTGAGCAAACTTGAAGGGAAGGGAACCAAGAGGGGAAAGCAGCAGCACTTATTGTCAGCTATAAACTGAACAAGTTGCTTATTTTGTGCTAATCCACACATAACAGAAAAGGTCACTCCAGTTGTAGGAGTGAGCTGCTATTTTTAGGCCTGAAGATTATTGTTAAAGTGGAAATGGAAAATAACCTGAAAAGAGGAATTGAAAACACAACACAAACGTTCCCCATATTTCACTGAAAACAAGAAATTGCTTGAGTCTTGACAGCATCCTCCCTCCTACAAGGATGGATTTTTTTCTACCAGGGCATTATTAATAGCTACATCAAAGCATGAGGCAGAGGAGAGACTATGTGGTTAAGCAGAGGCTGGTTCTGATATTGCCACATTACATAAACTTGATTTCTGTTGGGCCAAACAGTTCTACCAGTTTGGGCTTTTCCTCTTTTTTTTCCTGCTCAATAAGGACGTTTGAAATTGTTCCCACAGAAAGGCCCATTTGTTCTCAGCAGGAACATTTGCTGGCCACAAACACAAGAGGCCTTCTCCAGCTCTGCAAGTGACTGTGTAAAGCCACAAATGTCCCACTGGAGAGGAAAGGGTGTTGGATGTGATTTGGGAGGGTTATCATAGAAACACAAACGGGTTTGGGTTGGGAGGGGCCTTCAAGATCATCCAGCTCCAACCCCCTGCATGGGCAGGGACACCTCCCACCAGCCCAGGCTGCTCCAAGCCCCATCCAACCTGCCCTTCAACACTGCCAGGGATGGGGCAGCCACAGCTTCCCTGGGCAACCTGGGCCAGGCTCTCACCACCCTCACACTCCAGAATTCCCTCCTCATGTCTCACCTCAGTCTCCCCTCTTCCAGTTTTCATCCATCCCCCCTTGTCCTCTCACTACAAGCCCTAGTAAAAAGTTTTGGTGTAGCTCCATATGTCACTGGTGTCCTTTGTGGGCTCAAATCCAAGGAAGCAGGTGCCAGAGCAGGAATGTCCATCCTGAGACATTTCTGCTTTTTGGGAATATGTTCTGCTCTGTGGAGTTCTCTTAACATTGAAATGCTTCCAGAAACCTAAACACTAGTTAAACTGACATAATCTGTCCAGATTTTTTGGGGTAAACAAGCCATCCTTCTGGAAGGTGCCAGCTCTTACCCATGCTGATCAATATCTGCAGGGGGTATCAGGAGGATGGGCCAGACTCTGCTCAGGGGTGTCCAGGGACAGGACAAGGGGCAATGGGCACAAACTGGAGCTCAGGAGGGTCAAGTTCAACATGAGGAAAAGCTTCTTGCCTGTGAGGGTGACAGAGCCCTGGGACAGGCTGCCCAGGGAGGCTGTGGAGTCTCCATCCCTGCAGACATTCCAGCCCCACCTGGACGTGTTCCTGTGGGATCTGCTCTAGGGGATCCTGCTCTGGCAGGGGGGTTGGACTGGATGATCTCCTGAGGTCCCTTCCTGCCCCCATCATTCTGTGATTCTGTGTTAGGATAGGCAGAAATGACCTTGATGGAGAAGTTGCCAGATCCAGCCATGACTCTCCAAGAGGAGAAACACCACACTTGCTTCCCAGCTGGTTCCTCCCAAAGTGCTGGCTCACCTCTACCTGTTCCCCAGTCCTTCCAAAAGCACCAGGTACTTTCTGCTTCCAACACAGCTGGAGGCAGAAGGTGCTGGAGGCTTGGAGAGCCAGGCTGCTGGAAATGGGATTTGGAGGTGTTCTGGAGAGGGGCTTTCTGAGACAAAGATGCCTGAGTTAAGTTTTGGTGCCAACATTAACATGAAGCTCTTCTGCTGTTGTGCCCTTGTGCCCAGGGTGCTCTGCACTTCCCCAGGGAGCTATGAACCCTTCTTTGGAGAACATGTTTGGGGGCTGTTTCTGCAGACACCTGCCACCAGCTGCAAGGTTTCCTGCTGGAGGGAATCCCACTGCCTTCTGACATGAATTATAGTGCTGAGCCCTGAGCTGAGGAACAGCTGCTGCCAAGCTCAGGCCTCCAAATCAGGTGCCAAATAGTAAGAAAGTAGGAAAGCCCCCAAATCCAGGGAGACCTGGAGGTGGGGACCTTGTTTCTCTGCCCCAGGGGGTGAATCCAGCCAGGGGGGTTGCACAGTAGATGCTGAGGACCCATCAGTGCCCCAACAGTCACGGAACCTGGTGGTGTGGCTCCAAGCAAGGTGCCAGATTCCTCCCTGGCACATTTCCCAGGGAGCTGCAGAGGCTGGATGTGCAGAACCAAGGTGTTTGCTGACAATAACAGGTGTCGTTTCTGCTCCTGGATGTGAATCCTGTTGAGCTGTCATCTTGGCTTGCTCTTTTTTTTTTTTTTTTTTTTATTATTTAAAAGGCAGAGAACAAATAAGAGAAAACGAACTGCAAATAATGACTAGCAGCACTTCCAGTCCAAATATTTGCTCACGTAATCATGTGGAAACTTTGAAGACTTGTGAATGGTTCTAGGGCTGTTTATAATACAGGTTGGCCCAAAGGCAGCCAAGATGCTCCTCTCCCCATGTCAGAAGAGCCCTGACCACTGAGGTTCAGAGAACCCTACAATGGTTTGGGTTGGAAGGGACCTTCAAGATCATCCAGATCCAACCCCCTGAATGGGCAGGGACACCTCCCACCAGCCCAGGCTGCTCCAAGCCCCATCCAACCTGCCCTTCAACACTGCCAGGGATGGGGCAGCCACAGCTTCCCTGGGCAGCCTGGGCCAGGCTCTCACCACCCTCACACTCCAGAATTCCCTCCTCATGTCTCACCTCAATCTCCCCTCTTCCAGTTTTATAGAATCACAGACTAGTTTGGGTTGGAAGGGACCTTCAAGATCATCCAGATCCAACCCCCTGCATGGGCAGGGACACCTCCCACCAGCCCAGGTTGCTCCAAGCCCCATCCAACCTGCCCTTCAACACTGCCAGGGATGGGGCAGCCACAGCTTCCCTGGGCAACCTGAGCCAGGGTCCCATTTTCCTTCTTGTAATTAAGGAGGTGCAATTAAGAGGGATACAAATAATGAGGTAACACTTGGCATTTACAAAGAACATGGGCTGTGCAGGTCAGGATGTATTGTCCTTCGTGCCCAGGCATTTCTTGACCATGAAAATATCAAGAGATGCTGTTGAGCAGTGGGTGCTGTTGATTTGTGATCACATCTAGCCCAGGTAGCAGGTGGCATTTCTGCAGTTCCTGCAGGCAATATATCCCAAAACGTCCAATTAGATTTTTCAGCTCCTTCTATTAGAGAAAAATGTGTGAGCAAAGGAGTGAGGGAAGAGGAGGAAGGAGGGGGAGAATGTTTCCTCTCTTTTCATATTTTAGCTTGCAAGTGTTCATGGGGCTTGCAGAAATTAGGAAGTGTTAAAAACCAGGGTAATGTCACTTTCTCCTTGGTGTCACCATTTTGAATCCCAACCTTTTGTCCATCAGGAAACACATCCTTGTTAGACAAAAAGTCTCAGAACCTGGGAAGGAATGTTTTGTTTTCCAGAATGTGCTGCTGGAAGGAAAAAAATCCTGACCCTTAAGGCATTTATCCCAAATTTATAGTTTCTGGGGAAAAAAAAATAAATATGTTCTGATTGTCACTAACTCCTGGTTTTCTTCCACCAGTATTTTTCATTCAAAGACCTCCTCTAGAGCAATCTTTCCAAATCCACTCCTAAATCATAGAATCACAGAATCATCCTGGTTGGAAGGGACCTTGGAGATCATCAAGTCCAACCATCACCTTCCATAAATGGGAAGGATGAAGAGTAAAAATGGCTACAAAAGGGACCAGCTGCACAAACTGGGATCCTCAAGGAATTGTGATTGCATTAAAGGTGGTGAAAGCCTCACGCTGGGAAAGCTATTTTTGATTTGTTTCCTCCACCTGTCTTAAGAAGTGGTTTTTCATTGCTGCTGGTAGCTGGGAGATGGTCACATCCCAGCAGACAAGTGCAAGCAAGGTGAGACATGAGGAGGGAATTCTGGAGTGTGAGGGTGGTGAGAGCCTGGCCCAGGTTGCCCAGGGAAGCTGTGGCTGCCCCATCCCTGGCAGTGTTGAAGGGCAGGTTGGATGGGGCTTGGAGCAGCCTGGGCTGGTGGGAGGTGTCCCTGCCCATGCAGGGGCTGGATCTGGGTGATCTTGAAGGTCCGTCCCAACCCAAGCCAGTCTGTGGTTCTGTGAAGATACTGGTGTGCAGCTCCTCCAACATCCCTGGGAGGTGTTGGTGGTTGTGTCTTCCTTACCCCCGGGGGGCCTGGACACAGGGAATGGTTTCTCTCTGGTTTTGCTCCGTGATGCCCCTTGTTCCACCTTGGCTAAATCTACGACGACCCTTAATGAGATGTGTTCAGGATGAGGAGCTGAGCTGACAGCTGGGCAAGGACAGGGCCGTGGGCTTTGGCATGGCTGGTTGGGGGGCAATAATTCTTGCAGGACCATTTCTGCTTGTGTGAGCATTTTCAGAGGATCTTTAGATGTGCCAGCCTCTCCTCTGTCCTGTTGCCTGTTTGGAAGCCCTGACTGAAGAAGGATTTCAGCTCAAACATAAAGTGTCCTGTGACCTGAGCAGCCCAGGGCAAATCTGGGATCAAAGCCCTGAAGTGGGTTTATTACCATGATCAATTTAATCCAGATGAGATGAAAATAACCAACCACCCTGCAAAGTGATTCTGCTTGAAAGAGTCGCCCAAACTGAAGGTCTTAGACACAATAAACCTGAAAAAAAATACAGGTTGGGGTTGGACAGCCAGGTCCCTCCCAGCTTCTTCTGGAGGTGGAAGTGATCCACGCAGCCTGGAGAAGGGCTGGTAGGAAAGCAGAGATTTCATAGGATCACAGAGTGGTTCTGGTTGGAACCCTGTAGAGCGTGGTGGGTGGGGAGCAGCGCGTCCGTGCGCTGGGACTCTCTTGGAGCCTGCTCCTCTGGCAAAGAGGGCTCACCAGGAGCAAGCGAGCTGACAGGAGCCTCATAAACCGTGGTGGGGCATGGCTCTGGGCAGTGAGAGCTCTGGATGCAGGCCAGGTAGTCCCTCCCTTCCCTCCTTTCATCTTCTCCTCCTCTCCCGCCCCTTCATTCATCTCCTCTCTTCCCTGCGCTAATTCGGGCTTTCCCAGCCGCCTTTGATCACTGCCACATGGTTTTGTTGGGTTTTTTCCCCCCCCCTCTCGCCCTTGATCCCGGGGAAGGAACCAGAACGTCCATGGGTGGGGGCTGTGGAAGGGGCTGGGGCTGCAGATGGCAGTGGTGGCAGATGGTTGGGGTGGTGGGCTCAGCCGGGTCTCATCCATCACAGGCAGGGCTGGCGTGGCCAGGGCTGAGCAAAACAGGGAGTTGTTGGCAGAGAGGAGACATTTGTCACTGCTGAGGAGGAGGAGGAGAGGGCCAGGGCTGGGCTCATGCCACAGTGAAGGATGAATTCATCATGGTTTTTCCTTTTTGTTTTGTTTTGGTTCCTCTCCCCACACCCCCCGCCCCTTTATTTAATCCTGCCTGCTTTGCTGGATGCTGCAGCAGCCCCCCATGCCAAGCAGCCAGTGAGGCTGGAGCTGAACCCTTCCCACCAGCCAAGCTGTCTGGAAGCAGCCAGGATGTGCTGAGACCCGTGCTGCTCTTGTCATTGTCACCCCCCTCCCTGGCAGTGCTGAAGGGCAGGTTGGATGGGGCTTGGAGCAGCCTGGGCTGGTGGGAGGTGTCCCTGCCCATGCAGGGGGTTGGATCTGGATGATCATGAAGGTCTTTTCCAACCCAAACCAGTCTGGGATTCTATGAAAGTCAAAGGGTGAAAAAATTCCACCCACTCCCCTCACTGTGGGGCTCTGCTTTGGGTTGTGGTGCTGTGGTTCATCTGTGTTAGCTCCATGAGATGCCATCAGCACCACTGAAGGCAGATGCCCTTAGTGATGAGCCAGTTGTCCCCAACCCCCCCCCCCCCCCAGATGTTTTTCCAGCAGAGACAAACACCTGGACCAGGGCTCCACTCCTGCTGCATCCCAGCCAAGGAAGCCCCAGGGGCCTTGCAGCTCAGGGACTCCTGCCAGTGACTGTCCCACAGGCAGGACCCAGCGTGGTGCTGGCATTGCTCAGAGCCTGCTCCTGGGCATGTTGCTGCTCCCACTTGCTTTTGCCTTACTGGAGTTTGTTGTGGTTGGGCTTGGATGCCCCCCAGGGCTGTCAGTTCATCAAGAATAACAGCAGACAAACCCAAACAAGCTGAAAGAAGGGAGATGGAGGTGAGACATGAGGAGGGAATTCTGGAGTGTGAGGGTGGTGAGAGCCTGGCCCAGGTTGCCCAGGGAAGCTGTGGCTGCCCCATCCCTGGCAGTGTTGAAGGGCAGGTTGGATGGGGCTTGGAGCAGCCTGGGCTGGTGGGAGGTGTCCCTGCCCATGCAGGGGGTTGGATCTGGATGATCTTGAAGCTCCCTTCCAACCCAAGCCAGCCTGGGATTCTGTGAAACTTTGCACAGGCTCATGGGCTGGATGTGAACCTGGAAGTGACCTCAATGCAAAGAGCAAAAGAAGAGAAAATAATGAAGGTGGGGTGAAAAAAAACCAACAAAACAAAGTATGGTTTCTCTCTAATTTTAGACATTTTCAGAATCCAGCCAGTTCTGAAGCTGATTTCTGAAATTATTCTGTCTCTTTTTAGAATATTGTCTGCATTTTTTCCCCCCCGATTTAAGTATTTTTAAATGTGACAGACTTGGCCAACTCAACAAAACGACTTTGCCCATTGAAGTTCTCTCACATTTTATGGAAGGAGATGATTAGGAAAGAGATGTTTAGGAAAGAGATGGCAAATAAAGCTATTAGAATGGGGATTGGCAGGACTAACTGTGTCTATATGCAGCAAAACTTAATTCTGTGTCTCAGTTGTGATTTGAAAGCAATTCCTAAATGCTGCCATCCTCCCCAAAATGCATCTCTGCTGGGAAGTGTTTCTTGGCTGGTTTCAAGCAGGAATCTTCAAAGACTTTAATTGATCAGATCCCTCAGTTGTGCTGCAAGGCATTCCTGCAGCTGCCAGGGGGTGAGCAGCCTTCTTCAGCCATTCCCAACTGAGGTTTTCAGTCCAAATTGGCTGTCATGGTCCCCTTGGGTTTCAGGGGGTGATTGGCACCAGCAGCACTGGTCTCTTCTGTAATGATCAGTCAAGATGCTGTGTTGCCCACATTCAGGAGAAGGCACATCTGCCCAGTGCTTGCTGTCCCTCCTCCTGAGTTTAGAGTGATGTGTTCTGGTTTTCTTTGCTCCCTGGCCTGGCAGGGCTCAGTCTGCACCATCAGCAGGGCTGGGGAAGGGGCTGGAGCACAAGTTGCCTGGGCCCGTGCATAATGAGTGGCTTACAGCCTGGGTGAGGCAAAGTCCTGCTGCAGCACCTCAAGGCAAAGGATGCCATCCAGAGGGACCTGGACCAGCTGGAGAAGTGGGCCCAGGTGAACCTCATGAGGTTCATCTTCATGGCCCTTCTCTGGACACGTTCCAACAGCTCCACACCTCTCTTGTGCTGGGGCCACCAGAGCTGGACACAGTGTTCTAGGTGAGGTTCAGGGCAGAGCAGAGGGGCAGAATCACCTCTCTGGGGCTGCTGGCCACACTCCTTTTGATCCAGCCCAGGATGGAGTTGGCCTTCTGGGCTGCAGCTGCACACTGGGGGCTCACGTCCAGCTTTTGATCCACTAGGACCCCCAGGTCCTTTTCCACAGGGCTGTGACCTCCCCAGCCTGTCTTCTTATCTCTGGTTGCCTCAGCCCAGGGGCAGGACCCTGCCCTTGGCCTTGTTGAACCTCACGAGGTCCACCTGGGCCCACTTCTCCAGCTGGTCCAGGTCCCTCTGGATGGCATCCTTTGCCTTGAGGTGCTGCAGCAGGACTTTGCCTCACCCAGGCTGTAAGTCACTCATTATGCACGGGCTGCAGAGGCAGGAGTATTTGTTCCTCTTCCTACTGGTGGAATATTTTGACATTTCCCTGACATTTCTGCTGCATTTCAGTCCTGTCTTTAAATAAATATCTGGCTTTCCCATGGGAAGAGGTCCAGGAGCTCCTACCTGTGATGCATCTTTCCAGTGGAGTTTGCTTCATCTACATCTTGGGCTATGGAAGGCTTTGGTTTGGGGGAGATGTTTTGTTCTTTTAGGCCAAGAGGAGGCACAGCAGATCAGAAAAGACTTTCAGTTTTCAGATCAAACAGAAAAAAATCACAATTTCCTTCAGGGAGGGCAGGGGGAATCCCCCTGTTCAATGAAATGCTGCACGAGGTAACATCTAGGGGAGGATTTTTCCAGCCATGAACAATGTTGTCCTTCTCAGCATTCTGGGTTTGGGGTTTAGGGGTATTTCTGATGATGGCTCATGAGATGTTTGGCTTCTACTGAGTATGTCTTGTAGGAGGGAGCTGTGCTTTTCTCTCTGCCCAGGTTTTGGTAGTTCCTGGGTACCAGGAGGAAGGTTTCAAGGGCCATTTGAAGTCCAGAGGGGAGGCCAGTGTCACTCTTTAAAACCACTCTCTGATCCGTGAGATCTTGTGAAAGCCAGCCCAGCTGCCAGGTGGGAAAGCACAGGTCCCTGACTTCACTTCCCACCTTTCCAGGTGTCCTGTGGAGAACCAGAGCATTGACAGCAAAAGTCAGTTCATGTCAGACTCTGATTTCAGCATGAAAAAAAGCCAAACCACCACGAAATGCCTGGAAAGCTGGAGCTGAGCAGACACCCTGTGGGATGAGCCACTGCAACAGGTGGGGCTGTCTGCTGGGGTGGTGGTTACTGGTGTGGGGGACAGTCTGAGGACAGGTCACATCAAACCAGTTAGGAGAACCCCAAAGGGAGACGTATCAAGGATCACCCGACTCCAGTGGTTTTGTGGCAGCAGCTACCACCTGCCAGACCCAGTGGGATGTTTCCTCCCTCCTGTTTCTGAATCTGCCTGCCTTGAGCCACATCCAGAAAGCTGCTGCTGCCCTGAGCCCTGGCAATTCCCACCTCCCTGGTAGCTTCTCACACCTTGGTATCACCTCATCAGCCAGGCCACGGGTGTCCTCCCACCCACACCAGGAGTGGTTTGCAGCTTTTCTGCCTGAAGGACAGGCCTGTGCAGATGGGCTTTCACTCTGCTTTAACTGGGATTGAGCCCTGCCTCAGCAGAACCAAGGGAAGTACCCCAGCTGTGGAGCTTTCTCCAAAAGAGCAATTAAGACTTAAGTGGCTTTTCAGCAGGTAAAAAGACTGATTGTGGTTAGGAGCCCTGATGGTGCCATGTATTTTGGATGGTCTATTAAATACCTGATTTTTAGCTCAAATTTCAGCTTAAATGTGGACAGGTTATCACACAGCTGCCTGCTCTAAAGGTCCTGAGCTATCCCTGAAGCATCTGGCTGCAGGCAGAGATGGGGCCGTGGGGTGGAAGGAGCCTCTGCCAGGTCATTTCCAGCACCCTTGGGGAGCAGAGACCAGGGCAGACTCCAGAAAACCAACTGTTTGCTCCCCAGGATGCTTATTGACAAACGACCATGTCAGGAATGAATCTCATTACTCCCCAGATGTCAGCACTCCTTCAAAGAAACAACCCAAAACCTCCTTCCTTTCATTTTCATGTTGGTTTTTGGTTTGGTTGTTGTGGTGGGTTTTTTTTTTTTAGCCCTACTGGCTTGCCCACTTTGTATTAAAAAAAAAAGGGGTTGATGTTTTTTGAGTGAGCACACGTGGCTGGGGTCACCAACCCTGCTGAGCTGATGGAGCAGAGATGGGCGTTTGGAAGCACAGGTGCCTGAAGCAAACGGTGGGGTGGGTTATTCCATGGCATTCCCATGCCTTTTCCAGCCCACACACAGCTCCCAGCCGTGCTGAGTCACTCCTGGAGCTCATCATTCCTCACCCAAGCAGGGACACGGGCTGGCTCAGGCCTCTCTTCCCATTCCCTCACTGGGAAGGGCTGGAGCTGTGCCAGAAGTGCCAGGCTTTGCTTTTCCCCTACTGTCTGTGTCCTTTGTTGCAGCCAGAGCTGGTGGGAATTGCAGGGGCTGTAGGATGAGCCACGATGGGAGAGACCTTCTTGCTGTCTGCAACTCCCTGGGAGGAGGTTGAAGTGAGGGGGGTCGGTCTCTTCTCCCCAGGAACAAGGTGCAGGACAAGAGGAGATGGCCTCAAGTTGTGCCAGGGGAGGTTTAGATGGGATGTGGGGAACAATTTCTGCCTAGAAAGGGTTGTCAGGCCCTGGCCCGGGGTGGTGGTGGAGTCCCCATCCCTGGAGGGATTTAAAAGCTGTGTAGATGTATCACAGCATCATCCTGGCTGGAAAAGGCTTTCAGGATCATCAAGTCCAACCCCTACGATGTGGTGCTGAGGGGCATAGCTCAGTGGTGGCCTGGGGAACAGCTGGTGACCTGAAAGGTCTTTTCCAGCCAGAATGATCCAGTGATCTGGGGACAGAGGGTCTCGGGGCCAGCACCTGCCCCAGGGGTGGGAGGGAGGGCTGGGGTTTCCTGCCACCCCCATCTAACAGGGCTTTGGACTGAGAAGGTTCCTCCAGCCCCAGCTCTGGAGCTCAGGACTCAGCCCCGTGCTCAGTGGCACCAGGGCCCTCCCAACGGGGTCACAATCAGACTTACTAAAGCTCAGACAATGGTTGGACTCGATGACCTTAAAGCTCTTTTCCAACCTAAATGGATTCCATGATTCTAATTCAGTGCAACCAAGAACAAGTTCCTAATTTGGCTTTTTTTTTGTTTTGTTTTTGGTTTTTTTTGGAACTGGAAACTTAAAAGCAACAGGTTCCTGTTTCTTCTCACATATGCCTCACATATTTGCCTTTTGTTGTTTTGGCTAAAGCTAATCTCCCAGGACCCCACCAGCACACCCAGCAGCATATGGCCTTCTACTTGCTTCATTTCCAGCCCTCATTTTTTCCCACAGCAAACCAGACTTTTTCAGGCAATTCTAATCCCCTGTGCCTGTCACTGGTAGAGGAAAGCATTAATAACTGCAGTTATCCTGGAAATATCTGTCACCCACATTTGTTTTTCCTTTCCCTTTGGGCGCTCCTGCTCCAGATCTAATTACTGCAGAAATTTCTTTTGCTCCAAAGAGCAGCATTTTGGGTTACCTCCCTGGCTGGTTGTAAGTTGAACTCCACGGACAACAAGGAGATCCATGTTGATTTACACCAGGCCCGAGGATCTGCTGCTTCCCATCTTGATTCTGTGTGTGGTTTGGGGTTCCAGAGGTGGTGGTGATGGATGGCTTCAAAAAAAACCACCACGGGACTGAAGGGGCTGGATCTGAAGGCCAGGAAAGTCAGGGAGAGACTTTGCTTGGTCTGCGTGGGCTTGGGATGAGGCACTGGGAGAGTGAGGAGAAAGGAAACAAGTGTTTTCTCCTCTCCCTGCCATGTCTGGGAGGCCAGAGGTCCTGGCTGAGGCTGGTGGGTACACAGGGCAGGTGCCTGTGGGATGCAGTGCCCACTGACAGGGCATTTTCCCTGCCTTATGTTCCTTTTCTTCTGGATGAGGGATGAGAAGGCATCTCCTCAGCCTGCCAGCAGAGAGGGACCAAGAGCAGCATCCCATGGGAGCACCCACAGGTCAGCACTGCCAGCCACTGGGTGAACTGGGCAGACTGGGGAGAGCTGCAAGGACAGGCGACCTGTTAAATCAAGCCCTGTGGGACACGAGGCCTGAGTTTGAGATGAGAAAAGGGTGCAGAGGCATCACCCAAGAGGAAGGAGCTGGGCTGAGGGGAGCTCAGGCAGTGTGGGGACAGTGCAGGGACTGAGGGAGCAGGGTGGGAAGGGGGCAGGGCGAGGGGCAGCACTGGGTTTCAGATCTGTGATCTATTTGAGAGCATAATTCCCTCACCCAGCTGGGACCTGGGAGGGCTCAGGAGCAGCCCAAGTAGCTCCAGCTCCAGCCCAAGCATTTGAGGCACATGGGGCTGTGGAAGAGGCCATTGCACCCTGATTACCAGAGGGTGTGGGGTCTGGTAGAAGCAACTGGTACAAGGAGCACGTCTATGAACTGGTGTTTTGTCATACAGATGGACAAAAGGACTGAGTTACCCCGTGGTGAGCAAGATGAACAGCATCTTGCAACCCTGGAAGCCATTCAGGGACAGGACACTGACCTCTGGGATTGGGGCAGCAAGTCTGAAAGGAGCCCTGAGAGCAATCATGAGTCAATGGATTTGGGATCATTCCTGGCTTAGCTTTAGCAGCCGAGGCCATGAGAGAGAATTGATGGTCAGGACAAAGCTCACCCAACCACTTCCACTTACAGAGAGGCAAAAAAAAATAAGAGGATATATTATCCACAAGAGGGAAGAGGGAAGTATTGAGTTTTGCTTGCTTTGCTCCCCAGCTGAATTCAGGACAGGAATGGAGAGAGAGGGGCTGGAGAGGAGGGGGGTGGGTGGAAAAGGGCAAGGAAGGGAGAAACAAAAGAGAGACAAGATGTCTTTTCTTCTTTCCTTAATTAATCTTGGAAGGTGATGACAGCGTGGGATGAGAAATGGGAAGTAAATGCTCTGCTAACAGCCCTTCATAAAGATCTCTGCCTTTGACAAATGAGCTCAAAGCCACAGGACGAGGAGCCAAGAGCTCTGCCAGTACATTAGAGAGAGCCCAGCAGTCAGAGGGAAGGAGAGAAGGGCTTGGAAGGGGGAAAAAAGCCCTCCCCCCCCCTCCAGAAATGCTCCCGGCCTCCTGGCTTGCAATTACTCCTGTTGCTCGGGCTGCAGATTGAAGCCCACCTGGTGCCTGCTTGGGATTTGTTTAAACATTTGCCTTTGCTTGGTGGCCTTGCTGCTTTCCCATCTGTGCCTGTGGTGGTGGCTGCTGGGCCCTGCAGAATGCTCCTCACTGCCACCTGCCCAGCCTTTGCTTCAGGACAAGGCTTTTGTAATTGATATTTCAGCAGCAGGGCCAGCAGGTCTGACCAAAATACAGGCTGGGAGAGTTGGGGTGTTCAGCCTGGAGAAGAGAAGGCTCCAGGGAGACCTGAGAGCACCTGCCAGTGCCTGAAGGGGCTCCAGGAAAGCTGGGGAGGGGCTTGGGACAAGGGCAGGGAGGGAGAGGACAAGGGGGGATGGATGAAAACTGGAAGAGGGGAGATTGAGGTGAGACATGAGGAGGGAATTCTGGAGTGTGAGGGTGGTGAGAGCCTGGCCCAGGTTGCCCAGGGAAGCTGTGGCTGCCCCATCCCTGGCAGTGTTGAAGGGCAGGTTGGATGGGGCTTGGAGCAACCTGGGCTGGTGGGAGGTGTCCCTGCCCATGCAGGGGGTTGGAGCTGGATGATCTTGAAGGTCCCTTCCAACCCAATTCACTCTTTGATTCCATGCACATTTTGTCTGTCACCAGTGAAGCTGTTGAAGCTCCAGAATCTTGTTCCTCCCATGAATTTGTTTCATTTATTGCTTTGTACAAATCACTTGATCTGTTTGTGCTTTTAGAGGTGCCAATCCCAGCCTGCCCCAGGAAGGGACTGGGAGAGTAAACGCAAAAAAGGCTACAAATATATTTTAATGGTGAACATCATAAATCCCAACATTTTATGGGACAAAATAAGAAAGAAGAAGTTGAAGAATTAAACAGGACAGGATGGGATGGGACATGGATAGAATGGAGAACAGAATGGAATGGGATTGAATAATTAAAGGCTTTTTAAAAAGCAATAAAATCTTACACTTGGGAGGGATTAATTTTTAATTTGATCATGATTGCTCTTCTGGAATTTTGATTCCATGACAACAACTGAATTTTTGTCTTTTTGCTGGGATTCTGATTATTAATTGGCAAAGTGGGGCTGGCAACAGCCTCTGCAATCACCCGGGAGCAGTGAGAGACACGTAGAAGTTATTCTCCCAGGACAACCCAAGCTATAAACTTTATTGCCCTGTAAAGAGTAGCCTGCAACATCAGAGGCTTTTCAGGGATCAATAAAATCAGTGTTAACTAAACCATCAGCAGTCACTATCCCCTTCCCCCAACCTGCTCTGCCATTCAGCTCCAATTATACTAAATTGGGACTCTGAATTTTGGGTGAAAGCCAAACTGTCAATCCTGGGATCAGTTATGAACAATGTAAGCAGGGTCTATCTAATCTGTAAATGACCAGCTAGTCTGAGAGGCTCCTCTAATGATGCTAAAATAAACATTGGCTTGCTAATTATTCTGGAAAGGGGGGGGAAGAAAATCCCCTTTGGGATCTGTTGGACCAAGCAGATCTGGGGGCTTCAAAACCCAGAGCAAGGCAGCCCCTCAAGGGGTAGTGAAAAGTGTAAGGCCATGGGGGGGGGAAAGGGAAAAAATCAAGATGAGTGGGATATTTTTAGGGACATGAGTAGGTGTCCTGGGACCACGTAGGGTGGGGGCAAAGCTGTGTCACCCCCGGGCTTCTTGGCATGAGGTGTGAGATGATGTGAGCGGTCGGAGCTCCGTGCGGCCCGAGAGGAGTCATTTTTCACGAGGGCATCTTCCTGTCAACCAGTCCAAACAGCTGAATATTCAAGTGCAGGCAGTGAACAACCCCCTGCAGTGAAGCAACTGCCAGCACTCTCACAGCTCGCAGTTGAACCAGGGCATTGCTTCCTAGGTGTGAAAGGAGGCTGCTTGCAAAACGTAAACATCCAGCGAGGAACGCCGAGCTCCGTTTAGTGGAAGGGCAATGGCAAATGGTGCAGAAAACAACAGGTGAATCACACTTCCTTGGAGGTGGTCTCCATGGCAAGGTGGTGTTTGTAAACCAAACAGCCAGACAAGGCTGGAGGAGAAACCCTGCAGAGGATGCTCCCCATCACTGTGGCAGGAGCTGCCCAGCGTGGGTTTTGGGCTGGGAGCACAACTTTTCGTGGAATTGTAGAATCCCAGGCTGGTTTGGGTGGGAAGGGACCTTCAAGATCATCCAGATCCAACCCCCTGCATGGGCAGGGACACCTCCCACCAGCCCAGGCTGCTCCAAGCCCCATCCAACCTGCCCTTCAACACTGCCAGGGATGGGGCAGCCACAGCTTCCCTGGGCAACTTTTGGTAGTGATTTGGAGGCAACCCCACAGTGTGAATGCGTGGGGATTTTCCTGGGAGCCTGAGCATCCTCTGCAGACCTTGCACAACAGGCTGGGTAGGAAAGGAAGAGCAAGATTTTGGGAGGAAACCCCATCATTCTTCCCCACTATCAAGGCAGGCTCTGCCACAGCCCATACCCTGCATGAGCTTTCAGGAAGAACTTCCTAAATCCATCCTTCACCCCTGGAATACATAGCAAAGTCTCTGTCTGCCTTAATGCCTTCTCTTGTCTCCAGCCAGCCACCACCAGCACAGGTAAGAATACCAGCAATAAAAAATTAAAAGCTACAATAAACATTATTGATGCCTTTCCTAACGAGACAGAGAAAGAGAAAGCCAAGATGCTGGGGTGATAAATATCGTCTGTCAGCAATAAATTACAGCCATCATTAGGTTTCTACAGTGGGGCCTGACAAATTATTTTGTGGCAGTACATGCTTAGCTGGGCCTTACCAAACCTTAAAAACCAAAAAAGATCAATGAAATGGATCCTGTATCGACCTGAGATGCAGCAGGGAGCACGGGAAGAGGGCTCAGCTCTTGGCGCTGCTCCCACCCCCCGGCTGAACTTCTTGGGTAGGGTCAGGAGCATCCGTGGGGCTTTCTGGAATGGGCACGGGTCAGGTGCAGTGGGCTAAGGGAAGGGGAAAGGCTGGGCTCTGCAGGGCTCACCAGGGATTCCCCAGCTGGACCTAATTGTCACCTTCCTGATGGGAGGAATTAGGCTTTTGGGATTTTTAATCCCGGCCGCAGGGGGACGGTGCCCTGGGGAGAGGTGCTGTGCCCTCCCAGGAGACTTGCACTGCTGCTCCTGGGGGTCCAAATCTGTAGGTGCAGGATCTCTGGGTGCAGGAGCTGCTGTGGGGCTGTGAAATGAGCAGCAGCCTGGCCCTAGCAGACAGGCAGCCAGTGGCTGGCTGTCCATCTGTGTCCCCCGGGGCGTGGTGGCACAGGACGTACACTTGCTTCTTCTGGAAGATGCCAGCCCCTTCTTCACAGCCTGACCCTCCTCCCTGACCTTATAGGTGATTTTATGGTGAAAAAGGTGTTTTTAATGCACCGAGGGAGTCCAAGGGAGGCTACAAGGATGGTGAAGGGGCTGGAACATCTGTCTGATGAGGAAAGGCTGAGAGACCTGGGGCTGCTCGGTCTGGAGAGGAGAAGCCTGAGGGGGGATCTTGTTAATATTTAAAATATCTGAAGGGGGGGTGTCAATAAGAAAGGGCCAGTCTCTTTTCAGTTGTGCCCTGTGGCAGGACAAGGGGCAAGGGACACAAACTGAACACAGGAAGTTCCACCTCAACATGAGGAAGAACTTTGCTGTGAGGGTGACAGAGCCCTGGGACAGGCTGCCCAGAGAGGCTGTGGAGTCTCCTTCTCTGGAGACTTTCCAGACCTGTCTGGATGGGTTCCTATGTGACCTGCCCCAGGTGATCCTGCTCTGGCAGGGGAGGTTGGACTGGATGATCTCCAGAGGTCCCTTCCAACCCCTCCAGGGCTCTGTGAGCAGGACCACGCTGCAGGATGGCTCCACCTCCCCCCATCCCTGCGCACACAAGCACCCCAGCAGCTGCCAGCTCTCTTCTTGCTCTTCCACCCCACGTTTCATCCAGCCTCCACCCAAAGCACCTTGGCCTGTGCCTGCAGGAGCCAGAAGTGGTGACTCCAGTGCCTCCAGCACTGGTGCAGCTGGAAGTCGGGGCTGCCCCTGCCAGACCTGGGGTTTGCAGAAGAGCAGAGCGAAAGGGAAGGGCAGGCTGTGGTGCAGTCTGTACAAAAGCCATCCATCCCCCTGCTCCTACTAACAGGCATCAAATGAGATTCCTGCAGCAGATGATTTGTTTTGTCCTTCTCCTGCCAGCTCAGATTAATCTCTGCTGCTGAAGTGGTGGTGTCGTTTCTGGGAGACAAGACGGCGGCAGGAACCGAGGAGCCCCCACAGAGGAGGCACAGCTCGGGCTCCATCCATCTTCCATCCTGCTCACTGTCCCCACACCTCTCTGCAGGGCCAGGGCAGGCCCCACAGGTGCTGCCACCACCACCTCTTTGTAGACTAATAAATGAACTCAAAACAATACAGCCCTCAAGATGGGAGAGGTTGGAACACGAGAGGGATTCCTGTGGTTGAAAGCAATTCAACCTTCTGCTGTTGCCTTCCCTTTCAGCTCAGAGGAGGAGCCAGGTCGTGGTCAGCAGTGAAATGTCATGTCCCCACCAGGATCCCTGCTCAGCAGCTCCAGTGTCCTCTAGGTTTCCAGAATCCCACATGAAAAGCATTACCCAGGTATGCTAGTCGCTGCGTTTCTCTGGGGTTTGCTCCCATGAGAGCTGGGTTTGGTTTCTTTTCCCCTATTTGATGGCTTTTTCAGGAGAGCAGTTTTGGGCAAGAAGAGTGGGTTTGCATCTTCCAAAACTCACTGAAGCAGTCGGGCTGAAAGGGCTTGAAAGGAGGGAGCAGGGACAGGGTGATTGGACATGTGCCTGGGGGTAAGGGAGTGGAGGAGCTCAGGGTGCACCTGGGACACCCCTGTCCTGCAGCCAGTGTCTCAGACCTCTCCTCTGAGTCCATATCATGCTAGTTTATACATGAAGTATGAAAGGGGCTCCAGGAGGGACTTGGGACAAGGGCAGGGAGGGAGAGGACAAGGGGGAAGGGATGAAAACTGGGAGAGGGGAGATTGAGGTGAGACATGAGGAGGAAATTCTGGAGTGTGAGGGTGGTGAGAGCCTGGCCCAGGTTGCCCAGGGAAGCTGTGGCTGCCCCATCCCTGGCAGTGTTGAAGGGCAGGTTGGATGGGGCTTGGAGCAGCCTGGGCTGGTGGGAGGTGTCCCTGCCCATGCAGGGGGTTGGATCTGGATCATGTTGAAGTTCCCTTCCAACCCAAACCAGTCTATGACATGATTTCTATGATATATACACCCATACACAATAGATGACCTTTATAGGTCCCTTCCAACCCCACACATGCCATGTTTCTATGATTCTATGTACATACACACACACAGACAAGCACAGTGCACCAGGGTAGCCAAGTGGAAGCTCTGAGGAGACAGCAGCACGTCTAGTTATTATTTATGGAGCCCAGGCTGACAAGCAGTGCACAGGCAGCAGGGCCAGCCCTCTCTCTCTCCCCTGAGGAGTTTACAAGTTCTCTCAGACAGAGACAAACTGGTCCGAGAGCTCAGAGGGCTGGAGGGAGGCGATGAAGCTCTGACACTCCCCCGGATCCAGCCGTGCCCTAAGCAGCACCCCCTTGGCAGTCAGCAGCACCACGTCGTGTGGCTCCATCCTTCCTGGAGCCACCAGGTGCTGCCAGGTGTGGTGGGACAGCGACAGGGACCCGGAGGAGGACACGTCCCTGCCGCTCCCCTTGAGACCCAGCACCCCCGGCCCCTCCCTGGCAGCAGGGTGAGAGACCAGCTCTTCGTTTTGTATTTCATTTTTAAAGATGCCCTGTCTGGGGTGAGTGCCTGTCCAGCTCTGGCTGGTGGCCACTGCTGAGGAGGTTCATTACTGTGGTGGATTGGTGTCATTTTTTCAAGCGCTTCAGGTGACAACCAGGAAAGCCCACGGGCACCCTCTGCTCCAGAGCCACAGCCAGGCCAGGGCTGGAGGGGAGCACAGGGGATTTCTCCCAGGGTGATCCCTGCAAACTCCTCTCTGGGTGTCAGCACCAGGCAGGGGGAAGTTGGGGTTACTTAGTGATGGAGCTGCTGGGCAGGGGGTGAGGCTGCTGGGGCCCCCAGGGCTGCTCCATCCCCCCTCTCCTTCAGCTGCAGCCCAGCAAACCAAGAGGAACTGTGGTGCCTGGAGAAAGGGCCAGGAGAGGGGTGAGGACACCCCAGGGAAGTGGCCAAGGGGGCTCTGGGGGAGACACCAATGGACACTGCTGTATTTTTCCCCAGGAGCTCTCAAGAGCAGGTGAGGTGCTCTCTCCTTGGGCAGGTGATCATCACTGCTGTAACTGCACGGGCTCCAGAGGAATAAATCCCACCAGACAGGCTCAATCACTGTTCATGACAGAGGCACAGGATTTGTGGCTGTGAGGATCACACTGCAGCAGTGCAGCTTGGCTTTGGGATCAGGCTGGACCCAGCAGAAGTGGCCCAGTCCTGTGGCAGCCAGGCCAGGTGAGTGGGGTGGGGACAGGGGCAGGGATGGCAGCAAGGGTGGCTCTGAGAGTGAAACTAAGACAAGGTGAACACATGGAGCCCCAGGCTGAGGTCACTCAACGTGGCATTTGTATCTTCGATGTTTTGTGATGCTCTGGAGAGGTGGAAAAGAAGAGGCTGGGAAGTGGGTTCCCCTGTAGTGGAGCCAAGACCAGCACGTTCCTCATGTTCATGCTGTGCCTGCAATTTTACCTGTGATCTTTGGCTGGGCTGCCAAGGTTATGGGGTTCAAATGATGCAAACTGGCTGCTCCAGTGGCCAGAATACTGAGGAGAAGGAAGGAGAAGGAGGAGAAGAAGGAGGAGGAGGAGGAGAAGGGGAAGGAGAAGGAGAAGGAGAAGGAGAAGGAGAAGGAGAAGGAGAAAGGAGGAGAAGGAGAAAAGGAGGAGGAGGAGAAGGAGGAGAAGGAGAAGGGGAAGGGGAAGGAGAAGGAGAAAGAAGGAGAAGGAGGAAAAGGAGGAGGAGGAGAAGGAGGGAAAGGAGGAGGAGGAGAAGGAGGAAAAGGAGGAGGAGAGAAGGAGGAGAAGGAGAAGGAGGAGAAGGAGGAGGAGGAGAAGGAGAAGGAGAAGGAGAAAGGAGAAGGAGAAAGGAGAAGGAGAAGGAGAAAGAAGGAGGAGAAAGGAGGAGAAGAAGGAGAAGGAGGAGGAGGAGGAGAAGGAGAAAGGAGGAGAAGAAGGAGAAGGAGGAGGAGGAGAAGGAGAAGGAGAAGAAGGAAGGAAGTGAAAGAAGGAAGGAGGAGAAGAAGAAAGGAAGGAGGAGAAGGAGAAGGAAGGAAGAAGACGGAGAAGCAGATCTCTGAGAGCAAGAAGCAGAGCAGTTGTTTTCTCTGCCACTGAGAGTTAACACGTGTTTTGGCACTTGCAACAATATCCTTGCTGCTCCCCAAGGGCCTCCTGACGCTTCCAGCAGTAACTGAGAAGACGTGGTGGGCAGCTTTTCACCAAGTGGCTTTGGGGTTTGTTTTTTTTTTGGAGCTGTGGATGAAGAATTTCACTTCCCTCTAGAGGAAAGGATCCTGCTCTGGGCTGGCCAAAAGAAGTGCTTTTTTGAGTTTTCTCTTTGTCTCTTTGGACAAAAGAAATGAAAATGAAGCTCACAGTTTGAAAGAAACATCAAAAGTAGCAACTCTAAGTAGTTCAGTCTTTTTTTTTTCTTTGAGCTCACTCTCTTTTGACCCTGGAATTCTCCAGCAGCTTCAGTACAAAGCCTCAGGTTGTTTCCTTTGCCTTGCACACCCAATTGTAGAATCATAGAATCCTAGAATGGGAGTTTTGGGTTGGAAGGGACCTTAATGGTCATCCAGATCCAACCCCCTGCATGGGCAGGGACACCTCCCACCAGCCCAGGTTGCTCCAAGCCCCATCCAACCTGCCCTTCAACACTGCCAGGGATGGGGCAGCCACAGCTTCCCTGGGCAACCTGGGCCAGGCTCTCACCACCCTCACACTCCAGAATTCCCTCCTCATGTCTCACCTCAATCTCCCCTCTCCCAGTTTTCATCCATCCCCCTTGTCCTCTCCCTCCCTGCCCTTGTCCCAAGCCCCTCCCCAGCTTTCCTGGAGCCCCTTCAGGCACTGGAAGGTGCTCTCAGGTCTCCCTGGAGCCTTCTCTTCTCCAGGCTGAACACCCCAACTCTCCCAGCCTGGCTCCAGAGCAGAGCTGCTCCAGCCCTCCCATCATCTCTGTGGCCTCCTCAAGCTCCAAGAGCTCCATGTCCTTCCTGTGTTGAGGGCTCCAGAACTTGCTGGGCTGCAGCTCCTCAGTGATTTCACACCCCTTTATTCCCAGGCATCACCAGCAGCAGTTTCTGCATCGTGCAGATGGGCCAGACTGAAGACTCAGCTCCTAAAATTCCTGCTTTATCCAGTGCAATCCCAGAGCTTTGCAGAACTTGAACACACACCGAGGGGGGTTGCTCAGGAAAGGGGCATTTTCCTGAGCTGGAGCTGACACCTGAAGATTTTTGGGAAAGGAAGAATAGATGTGCTAAGTATTGTTATTATTTCAGTGGCTAGAGTGAAAATTGAAAGGAAAATCTGTTTACCAAGAAGCAGGATAGCAGATATTTGTCATCTCTATCAGAAACCCAGCCCTATGCAATTTCACAGGTTTCATAAGCTCTGGTTAATTTTCTTGTTTGGAAGAATTTGCTATTTTAATGAAACCTATTTACACAAGAGACTGCTGGAAAATCATTCATTAGTGGACAAGAACTATTGATTACTTGCAAGCAGCTCCTCAGCCGTGTTCCAGCCAATTACTGTCACCAATAAATAAAGCAAGATCAACCTTGCATTCCTGCCACTGTCTCCAGTAGGACTTTATTCCCCTGGATGACACATGTCATGTCAGCCTTGGGGAGATGCTGTGCAGGAGAAACCTCTTTTAAGACTTGTGTCACATTGTCTGCAGGCTTCTGGGGAGCAGCCCAGCCCCAGGAAAGCAGAGAAACTGCTGGTTAGGGCTTTAGTGTGTGGAGTAAAGGGACTAGTTACTGGGTGCATGTTATCAAAGGACCAGTGTGAGGTTTAAAGAATCACAGCCTGGTTTGGGTTGGAAGGGACCTTGAAGATCATCCAGACCCAACCCCCTGCATGGGCAGGGACACCTCCCACCAGCCCAGGCTGCTCCAAGCCCCATCCAACCTGCCCTTCAACACTGCCAGGGATGGGGCAGCCACAGCTTCTCTGGGCAACCTGGGCCAGGCTCTCACCACCCTCACACTCCAGAATTCCCTCCTCATGTCTCACCTCAATCTCCCTCTGCCAGTTTTCATCCATCCCCCCTTGTCCTCTCCCTCCCTGCCCTTGTCCCAAGCCCCTCCCCAGCTTTCCTGGAGCCCCTTCAGGCACTGGAAGGTGCTCTCAGGTCTCCCTGGAGCCTTCTCCTCTCCAGGGAGATGGCCAGATTGTCCTCACTCCCTCACAGTGGTGGCTTTCTCCTGAAGAAGGCTTCAGGCTTTCCAGCTATGAGCTGGAAGTATCTAATCAACAGCACTTCTCATCCAAAATTTGAAACTCCAGCTCAAAACTGGTTTTTAATAGTTTGTCATTGATCTAATTCCTAGAAACTTTGAAAATACTTTTACTGTTACACACATTTCCAGATTTTGTACTTCAGAGCATTTTCTACATGATGCTCTGAGTTTAACCATAATAGAGGGTAAAAAAATAGCTCCTTTGACCTATCTTGGGTTATACATTTTCCATGGCCAGGACTGTTTCTTGGTACAGTTCGTTCATCCTAAGGACCAAGCATCTCCATGGAGGCACCTGCAGTGGTGGTGGAAGCACAAATGACAACCTTTATATGCAAAAGGACCCTGAGAAGAGGAGCTGAGCTACCAAACAAATGCCACTGAGAGCTGCATGAAGGCTGAAGAACCCAGAGTGCAACTCAGAGAAGAGATCCTTGCCTGAAATGCACTTTTGCTGACCTGTCTTGCCCATGGGGTTCTCTTCCAGTTTTGTCAGGAAGCAGCTGAAGTTTCAGGTTCCTTAAGGTTTGCTATTTTAAAGTGAGGTGTTGAGTGTGAACTTGAGCCTTCCCTGGCCCTGCTGGTCTCTTTTTGGGGTCCACCAGCTCTGTAAACAGCCCAGATTTCTTAGTCCAGTGAGATGAACTCCAGAGTTTAGGACTTCTGCAAATCAGGCAACTATTTGCTTAATGAAATAGGAGTTTAATATCTGGCCATCAGCCAGGAAATGGCCATCTGGCCATCTCCCTGGGGAGGAGAAGGCTCCAGGGAGACCTTAGAGCACCTTCCAGTGCCTGAAGGGGCTCCAGGAAAGCTGGGGAGGGGCTTGGGACAAGGGCAGGGAGGGAGAGGACAAGGGGGGATGGATGAAAACTGGGAGAGGGAGATTGAGGTGAGACATGAGGAGGGAATTCTGGAGTGTGAGGGTGGTGAGAGCCTGGCCCAGGTTGCCCAGGGAAGCTGTGGCTGCCCCATCCCTGGCAGTGTTGAAGGGCAGGTTGGATGGGGCTTGGAGCAACCTGGGCTGGTGGGAGGTGTCCCTGCCCATGCAGGGGGTTGGAGCTGGATCATCTTGAAGGTCCCTTCCCACCCCAACCATTCCATGATTCTATGAATGTGTCCATGCTTTCTGACTTGTGGCTTTGCTGGTTAATAGGGAGATGTTTTATTTCAGTATTCCCTTGTGGCTGGAGCCATGGCTTTCAATCTGTGGCCATTCACATACATTTTAATGGGCTGGGGGGAAGAGAAGAGAAATCTGTCTCTAGGTTTTTTTGACAGAGTTGTAATTAAAGAAGATTTTTCATAGAGAACATCTGTTTCTCTTGACAGATATATTCTTGTTGAGAGAGAAAGAAGTGCCTAAAAAAAAATAGTTTGTCAGTCTGAGCTTTTTATAGGTTTCTTCATCCAAGAATATTTATCTTGAGGCTTTTTTTTTTGACAAAAAGAAAGTTGATGTTTCCTGAAAGGAGATCTATTCTGATTAAGGCTGAGTTTCAGCAGGTGTTGCCAGGCTGGTGGCTGCTCCAGGTCTTAGCTGAGCTGCCTCTGCCTCCTCCACAGCCCCTGAAGTGAGGAAGCAGCTCTCACCCGTCCCAGCCACTCTTCTCCCCCTCTGCTTTGGTGAGACCTCACCTGGAGTGTTGTGTGCAGTTCTGGGCTCCCCAGTTCCAGAGGGACAGGGATTTATTGGAGAGTCCATCAGAGGCTACAAGGATGATGAAGGGACTGGAACACCTGCCTGATGAGGAAAGGCTGAGAGACCTGGGGCTGTTCAGTCTGGAGAGGAGAAGCCTGAGGGGGATCTAATGAATGTCTATCAATACATGAGGGCAGCAAGAAGGCAGGACAAGCTCTTGTCACTTGTGCCCTGGGACAGGATGAGGGGCAATGGATTCAAACTGGAGCCCAGGAAGTTTCACCTCAACATGAGGAAGAACTTCTTTGCTGTGAGGGTGACAGAGCCCTGGGACAGGCTGCCCAGAGAGGCTGTGGAGTCTCCTTCTCTGGAGACTTTCCAGACCTGTCTGGATGCCTTTCTGAGTGACCTGCCCTGGTTTGGGTCCTGCTCTGGCAGGGGAGGTTGGACTGGATGACCTTCAGAGGTGCCTCCCAACCCCTCCTATTCTGTGATCCTGTGAATATATCACTGAAATGCCATCAGAGGGATGAGGATGCTTGGCTTGGCCACAGGGGTCACACTCCCAGGCACGTGCATGCAGATGTGTCTGCAGATAGAGACAGGGATGGGATTTTTTTTCTATTTCTTTCCAGACTGAGAGCACTGCAAGTTCCTCCTGAGTAATTTCCCAGTAGTCCTCGTTAATTCCTTAAGATTTTCCCCACCTCTTTTCAAAGCCTGAAGTTCAAAGACAAAGAAAGGAGCTGCCTCAGCACTTTCTCCCCCCCCCCCCCACCTCATTTTATTTTTTTTGTCAACTTTTTCAGCAAAGTCCAATCAAGCCCATTAACTCCTTTCTTTCCTGTTTTTCTTGTGTGTTATTTTGTTTTGTTTTTTCCAGTCCTCCTTGAAGGGAAAGGGCCATGGGGCTTGGGGCTTGGGCAGGGCTGCCAGACACAAACATCTGGAGAAGTTCCCTCTCCATCTCCTGCTGGGAAATGCCCTGGTTTTTGGCACCCGTGTCCTCGTGGATCTGCTAAACACCCATCAACCCTGCTCCTGGAGACCTCCAGCAGTGTCTGGCCACCCTGCCCTGCCCAGGAGGAGCAGGGTGAGTTGGGGCACAGGTTCCTCTGCAGCAGGGTGGGCTTTTCCCCCCCTCTCAGCATCTCCTAGTGCATGTTCCAGGGTCCTGGGGACAAGGGGACTTTGGGTTTTAAGATGCCTTGGACCAGTGACACACATGGAGGGGCTGGAGGGTGTGCAGAGAAGAGCTAAGAAGCTGATGAAGGGGCTGGAGCACAAGTGTGAGGAGGAGCAGCTGAGGGAGCTGGGGGTGTCCAGCTTGGAGACAAGGAGGGGAGGGGAGACCTGCTGGCTCTGCAGCTGCCTGAGAGGAGGTTGGAGCCAGGGGGGTCGGGCTCTGCTCCCCAGGAACAAGGGACAGGACCAGAGGAAATGGCCTCAAGTTGTGCCAGGGGAGGTTTAGGTGGGATATCAGGAGAAACTTCTTCCCCAAAAGGGCTGTCAGGCCCTGGCCCAGGCTGCCCAGGGCAGGGGGGGGAGTCCCCATCCCTGGAGGGGTTTCCAAGCCCTGGAGATGGTGCTGAGGGACACGGGGCAGTGGTGGCCTTGGCAGGGCTGGGGGAAGGGTGGGACTTGGTGACCTTAAAGATCTTTTCCAACCAAAGCAATTCTAGGAGTCTGTACACCCATTCTCCTCCTTCCCCCTGCTGTTCCCCTCGATGGTTTGTTTTTTTTTTTCCCTGTTTGCTATTACCAGCAGAAAACTGAAGACCCTCCCTTGCTCCTCAAGCAGCCCCCTGCCCTGGGGGGCTGCATTTCCAGCAGGTGCCAAGTCCTCCAGGGAGTCTCATCCTCTCCACCCCAGGCACCAGGATGAATCCCAGGAGCCTAAGCCAGGCTTTCCCCCTGCCCCTTGGGCTGCAGCCCTCCTGGTGGCTGAACACTTTGCTCCACCCTGTCACCCTGAGCATTGATGCAACCAGCAGCCAGTAATTACAGCAGGGCATTCAGGTTCTGTAATTGTGTGTCCTCTGGGCACCTTTATAAGGCACCAGCAATCTTGGGGCTGGGGCAGTGCTTCTTGCTCCCTGGCACCACGTGCCTGTGAAAAGGCAAAGGCAAACCACATCAAGCAGCCAATAAACTCCAACCCTAGCAAGGTCAGGGCAGTAAATATAAAGATAAGCCTTGCATGCCTGGAAATATTTCTCAGGAGGGACATTTTTCATGAGCAGAGGGGCTGGGGCTCCTCGGGGAGCACACGGAGGTAAAGGCAGGCCCCAAGTCTTGGCTCAAGGCCACAAGGGCAGGGAAAAAATGGCTTGGAAATGGGCTGGAAATATGTTGGGAATGGGTGTGGGTGGTAGGCATGGTCTTGTCTCCTTGGGAGCAGCAGGTAGGTCACTGAAGGTGGACCTTGCTCCCCAGGGTAGCCCCTGGGGTGGCCCAGGGCTCGTTGCTATCCCAAAGGAAACAGGGAGTTGGTTTGGGGGGGATTGGGAATGTCCCTCCCCCTGCCCTGCTCAGGTCACACAGTAGGGACCTGACCTAACAGAAATGGAACAAGAACCTGAAGGGCTTTTGTACTTGGCAGAACAAAGCCAGGACTCTCAGGAGGATGTGCCAGAAGGAGAGAAATGGGATGGAAGAGCAATAAAAGCAGGTGATGACTGACCCCATGTAAAAATAACCCATGCAGGCCAGAAAAACCCACCTTAGATGTGAAGAGAAAAGGTTCCTCATGGAGAAAAACCCCATCCTGCATGACCAGCAGATGTGCCTGAGCAACCCCACCTCCTACAGCAAATCCCACTGGAAAAGAGAGACCTGGAGCCCCAGGGCTGGAGCCCCCCCAGCCTGAGCTGGTAAGAAACAGCCAGAAACACTCCCTGTGGGGCTGGGCTGGAGAAGGGCTTCATATTTTTTAAACCCCTGGACTAAGTGCCAATTCATCAATGCATTAGAAACAGAACATTAATCTGTTCCTCCTGCCCGTGCCTTAATTGTAACAGTTTCCCTTTAATGAGGTGAAGCAGGAAAATGGGCAGGTAATTGTGGCAGTGCTGGGGGAAGGTCTCCTGTGGAATTTTAAAAGGGATGGTGCCATGGGGTGTGTGGTGTTTCTGTGCAGCACGGGATCCACTGGGGCTTTCTCCCCCAGAGGAGCTGGATGAGCAGCACTAACCCTGCAGATGAGGTGGGTCTCCATCACAGCTGTCCTGCTGGGCTGGGGAGGAGCATTCCTGAGAGCTGGAGAGAGCTGGACACTGGGCAGAGCTGGACACTGGGCAGAGCTGGACACTGGGAATAGAGCTGGACACTGGGCAGAGAGATGGATACTGGGAAGAGAGCTGGACACTAGGAAGAGAGCTGGACACTGGGCAGAGCTGGACACTGGGAAGAGACCTGGACACTGGGAAGAGAGATGGAAACTGGGCAGACCTGGACGCTGGGAAGAGAGATGGAAACTGGGCAGAGCTGGACACTGGGAATAGAGCTGGAAACTGGGAAGAGAGCTGGACACTGGGAAGAGAGATGGAAACTGGGAATAGAGATGGGCACTGGGAATAGAGATGGACACTGGAAATAGAGCTGGACACTGGGAATAGAGATGGACACTGGGCAGAGCTGGACACTGGGAAGAGAGCTGGACACTGGGAATAGAGATGGACACTGGGAATAGAGATGGACACTGGGAAGAGAGCTGGACACTGGGCAGAGAGATGGATACTGGGAAGAGAGCTGGACACTGGGAATAGAGCTGGACACTGGGCAGAGCTGGACACTGGGCAGAGAGATGGATACTGGGAAGAGAGCTGGACACTGGGAAGAGAGCTGGACACTGGGCAGAGCTGGACACTGGGAAGAGATGGACACTGGGCAGAGCTGGACACTGAGCAGAGAGATGGATACTGGGAAGAGAGCTGGACACTGGGAATAGAGCTGGACACTGGGCAGAGCTGGACACTGGGCAGAGCTGGACACTGGGAAGAGATGGACACTGGGCAGAGCTGGACACTGGGCAGAGAGATGGATACTGGGAAGAGAGCTGGACACTGGGAAGAGAGCTGGACACTGGGCAGAGCTGGACACTGGGCAGAGCTGGACACTGGGCAGAGAGATGGATACTGGGAAGAGAGCTGGACACTGGGAAGAGAGCTGGACACTGGGCAGAGCTGGACACTGGGCAGAGAGATGGATACTGGGAAGAGAGCTGGACACTGGGAAGAGAGCTGGACACTGGGCAGAGCTGGACACTGGGCAGAGAGATGGATACTGGGAAGAGAGCTGGACACTGGGAATAGAGCTGGACACTGGGCAGAGCTGGACACTGGGCAGAGAGATGGATACTGGGAAGAGAGCTGGACACTGGGCAGAGCTGGACACTGGGCAGAGAGATGGATACTGGGAAGAGAGCTGGACACTGGGAGTAGAGCTGGACACTGGGCAGAGCTGGACACTGGGCAGAGAGATGGACACTGGGAAGAGAGCTGGACACTGGGAAGAGAGCTGGACACTGGGCAGAGCTGGACACTGGGCAAGGAGCTCCCACTGCTGCAGTGCTAAAGCAGGTGAGTGTATGTAAAGCTGTCCATAGGTAGATTCACAGAATCCCAGAGTCATAGGATGGTTGGGGTTGGAAGGGACCTCTGGAGACCACCCAGTGCAACCCCCCTGCCAGAGCTGGGTCCCCTAGAGCAGATCCCACAGGAACACATCCAGGTGGGGCTGGAATGTCTGCAGGGATGGAGACTCCACAGCCTCCCTGGGCAGCCTGTCCCAGGGCTCTGTCACCCTCACAGGCAAGAAGCTTTTCCTCATGTTGAACTTGACCCTCCTGAGCTCCAGTTTGTGCCCATTGCCCCTTGTCCTGTCCCTGGACACCCCTGAGCAGAGTCTGGCCCATCCTCCTGCCACCCCCCTGCAGATATTGCTCAGCACTGATCAGATCCCCCCTCAGCCTCCTTTTCTCCAGCTGAGCAGCCCCAGCTCTCCCAGCCTTTCCTCACAGGCAGATGCTCCAGCCCCTTCAGCATCTCAGTGCCCTGGGCTGGACTCTCCCCAGTAGCTCCTTGTCCCTCTGGAACTGGGCAGCCCAGAACTGCCCCCAGTGCTCCAGGTGAGGCCTCCCCAGGGCAGAGCAGAGGGGGAGAACATCTCACGACCTGCTGGCCATGCTCTTCTTGATGCTCCCCAGGGTGGCACTGGCCCTATTGGTTGTGAGGACCACATTGTTGGCTCAGGGTCCACCAGGCTTCCCTCTGACACCACTTGTGGCTTCCCTGGGATAAAACTGGGCTCTGCTGGCAGGGCATTTATGTTTTGCAGCTCTTCTTCTGGACAAATCCCAAGTATTGATCATCATAAAGGGCAGCACGTACTCCTGGGTCTCCTGGAAGCAGGAGTGATGGAGAAGGTAAAGCACTTGCCCAGGGCTCATTTCCAAACTAGCTTTGAAGCTGTCAGGTCATTCTCCCCTGCAGGGACACTTCTTGGCATTTCCTTCATGCTGTCCTGCAGTGTTGCCTTGGCTTCTACCCATGTCCCACACATCAAGTGGATTCAGTCCTTGCTTTCAGGTTCAGGGGCAAGGAGACCAGCAACCCCTTCAATAGTCTTCAGAGGACAGAGGGCCAGGTCTGGGCAACCTCCAGTGGTGCTGGAAGCCACCAGCATCTCCCCCACTGCATGGCCTGAGTGCCAGGGCAGCTGGCCAGGAGCTTTCCCTTGGTGCCTCCTTCTCAAATGTCCTCATCTTTGTTCCTGCCATGGTGTCCTGGCTGTGGATCCAGCCCTTCCTGCAGTCCCTGCACCCCACAGGAACCACAGGAACTGCTTCCAGGACCAGTTTTGTTTCTTCCTCAGAAGCTCTGCCAGCAGCAAGCGAGCCAGGAAGGGCTCTCTGGGCTGCATTTTCAGCCTCTTCCCTTCTTCTGGGCTTTTGTGCCTGGCTCCAACACCTCTGTCTTCTTGTCCTCCTCTCTCACAGGCCTCTGTGGAGGAGTCACAGACTAATGGGTCTTCTGGGTGTTCAGACCCATCCCTTTGAGCAGAAGCTGCTGATGTTAGTTACTGCCATTGCCTGTGGCCCAGGAGGGGGTCCTGACCTTCGACAGCCTATTCTTCACCTCCAGAAATAGTCATGAGTGCAACCATTTCATCACCAGGACGCAGGAACTGCCTCCAGATTGGCTTCCCACACCACCATCCCGCAGGGAAAAGGGGATTTTGGGGATGTCCCCAAATTTGAGGAGATCTCAAGCCAAACACATCAGTGTGACAGGAAGGGGGGGGGACTCAGTGGGCCACCCCCCCCCACCCATCACAGGCTGGATGGTGCCCAAGGTTGGGAGGGTTGAGGACAAGTCTGAGATGTGTCCTACAACGCGTGTGTTGCAGCAACATCCTTGATCCTGTGGTGAAAAGGGAAGGAATGAAGAATGGGACAGCTGCCTGGGAGAGATCCACAGGCCTGGGTGTCATCAGAGACCCCTCCCTTCATCTTCTGCAGGAGCTTCTCTCTGCTAAGGTGGTGGCAGGGATAAGCTCAGGCCAGAGAGGGGTGCAGCAGAGGTCTCCTCATCCCCTGCAGACCAACCTCTCCTTGCAAAACACCACTGGGAAAAGGGTTCTGGGCCTTCTAGCTCCCAGAGTGAGTTTGGGGCTGAGTGGGAGCAGGAACTGTTGGTGATCCCAAGACCTGAGAAATGCCTGGTGCCTCCAGGGACGTTGCTGCATTCCCACCTTCCCAGGGCTCTGCATTGGCAGCGCCAAGGGAAGAGTTAATCCTGCCTTGGAGGGGGATTCCATGCACAGCTCCAGGGTCCCTGCTCTCATGCAGCCCATCACTTCCACACCATCCCCACTGGAAGGTCTGGCCCTCACCTGCTGCAAGGCTGCCTCCTTTTCTATCCCTTCCCTGGTGGGCCAAAGTATTCAGGGCTGGAAATTGGCCTCACACTTTTGGGGAACTTTTCTTCCTCAAAAATAAGAGTAAAATACCTTGGCCTAGAATCTTCCAAGTGGGCTGGAGCCCCTTGCCTGTAGCAGAGGGTGTTTCCCCTGGAGAGACTGGGGCATCTTCCATTATCACCAGCAGGCTCTGCACGTGCAGGTGGGGCTGCATGGCAGGTACTTGAACCAGAAAGCCCAGCTCAGGGTCTGCCTGTAATTATTCTAACTATGCTGGGGCACTGAGAACTGTTTCAAGCCCTGTTGGTGTCCCCTTGGTGTGACACCTGTGGTGGTGACCTCGGGGAGAAGGCACGAGGGGGGAAAGTGTGTTGGGAGACCTGCCCTGGGCACACCTGGGGAAGCTTTGTCTTGAAGAGAGGTGAGAAAACTAGCAGAAGGCTGCCACAAATGGTGAGGTCAGAAACTCAGGAATCCTGAAAACCTGTTTGTGGCCTCTGCATCTTCACAGGTCTGCTGGAGGGGTGGCCAGAGAACAACCCTCAGGCTGGGAGAGGAGGGGTCCCAGATCCACCTGGGCTCTTGAGCAAGCACTGAGTTAATCACGAAGCCATAGAAGAGGCTGCAGGAAGGTGGGAAACCAGGGCATTTCTGCAAGGCATTCATGGCCCTTCTTTCCATCCCCCCTTGCCCAGCCTCCCTGTACAGCCAGCTGGTGGCAAAGGAACAGGGTCTTCCCCCAGCAATCCTAGAGCAGGAAGGTCAGGCCCATTTCCCAAGGACCTAGCCAGGATGACCTTCATCCCCTTCCCTCCAGGGCCAATCCTGGTGACCTGCTGTTCCTCAGCAGTGTTTCCATGCCCCAGACAGCCCCATCAGACAAGCCTTGGAGAGCCAGCCCACCTGCTCACTCCCAGTTCACCCCTGCATGACTCTCTCCTCATGCTCCCCATGTTCCCACTGTCTCCACCTGCTTTCCCTTCCCTGCCTGGGGAAACACTGAGACTTGGGATATGGCAGCTGCTCTGCTTTTCCTGGGGTCGTGGCCCCTCCATCCTCTCCTCTCCACAGCTTCATTCCCAGCTTTATCTTCAGCTCCACCTTCTCCTTTACTTGTAGGTAGAGGACAAGGGGGGATGGATGAAAACTGGGAGAGGGAGATTGAGGTGAGACATGAGGAGGGAATTCTGGAGTGTGAGGGTGGTGAGAGCCTGGCCCAGGTTGCCCAGGGAAGCTGTGGCTGCCCCATCCCTGGCAGTGTTGAAGGGCAGGTTGGATGGGGCTTGGAGCAGCCTGGGCTGGTGGGAGGTGTCCCTGCCCATGCAGGGGGTTGGATCTGGATGATCTTGAAGCTCCCTTCCAACCCAAACCTGTCTGGGATTCTGTGATTCCTCCCTCTCAGTAAGTTATCTTAACAAACTCAAAACATTTCCTTGTATGAAACCCAGGTCTGAACAGTGTGCAGGGGCTCAGGAAAACAGGATTTAAATGCTGCCCGTGCACATCAGATGAAGTCCAGAGAGGTAATTTACTGTGTGTAGAAACAGGAAGGCAGAGGGGCAGGACATTAATGTCTAGGATCATTATTATTATTATCATTATTATTATTACTAATAATAACAATATTATTATTATTATTATTATTTTTATTATTATTATTATTATTATTATTATTATTATTATTATTATTATTATTATTATTATTATTCTAAACCAGAAGATCTTTGTCACTTCATTTCTATTCCTAGCAAAGACAAATTGGTGCCACAAATCCAGACCCCCCCCCCCCAGTCCTTATGGGTCGCTCTTGATTCTGGGGGAGGAGCAGGGGTGTGAAAAGCAGCAGAAGAAAACCAGCAGACACAAGAACACGCCAAGAGTCTAAAAACCTCACAGAGGCAACAATTTAAAGGATTTCAAAGGCTGTTTTCCTAAGCCTTTTGGGACTCGGATGGAGCATTATTGATTAAACTTCGGCAGCAGCTAAAAGCAGCTGCAACGTGGCTAATGAATGCAGTGATGCCCCGATGCCCCCTCTGCCTGTACTACCCAGCTTCAGCCTGTCACATCAATTAATATTCACCACCCCCCTGCAAGCAGAAACTCTTGTTTATCATTTGAGAAACTGCTCCACGTTATCGACTCGCTCGACATCATTAACTGACCCGTCCCGTGGGGTTTGGACGTGCAGGTGATTTTGGGGTGGCACAAGGGAAGCAAGCTCCTGAAGAGCCTTGTTTTGGCTCCATCGTCACAACAGGAGGGTTTCTGAGCTGAGGCAGCACTGGATGGTCAGCCTCTGGAGAGCCCTGGATGAGGACACATCAAGGAGAAAGGGTTGTGGTTATTCCCTGTTGGAATGGAGCTGCCCCTGCTGCTGGGACACCCTGGTGGCATTTGGGATGTGGCCTGATGGGGTGCAAGGCCAGCACCCCCTTCTTTGGGGAAGGTCCTTTTAGTTCTGACACAAGAGGCAGCATCTCACATGGGGATGTGACATCACCTCTTGCACTTGTTGGCCTCCACCCTCCCTTGGCTGGACCACCACACAGGTTCCTGGTGGGACCCTGGCCCAGGTTGCCCAGGGAAGCTGTGGCTGCCCCATCCCTGGCAGTGTTGAAGGGCAGGTTGGATGGGGCTTGGAGCAGCCTGGGCTGGTGGGAGGTGTCCCTGCCCATGCAGGGGTTGGATCTGGATGATCTTGAAGGTCCCTTCCAACCCAAACCAGTCTGTGATTCTATAAAACTGGAAGAGGGGAGATGGAGGTGAGACATGAGGAGGGAATTCTGGAGTGTGAGGGTGGTGGGACCCTGGCCCAGGTTGCCCAGGGAAGCTGTGGCTGCCCCATCCCTGGCAGTGTTGAAGGGCAGGTTGGATGGGGCTTGGAGCAGCCTGGGCTGGTGGGAGGTGTCCCTGCCCATGCAGGGGGCTTGGATCTGGATGATCTTGAAGCTCCCTCCCAACCCAAACAAGTCTATGACCCAGTGGGCAGCTCACCCCCAGCATCTGCAGCACCAGCCTGCAGTGCCAGCAGCAGGCAGAGAGGGGATTATCAATAATTTATTCTCTGGGCAAGGAGGAGAGGAAGAGAGAACGAGCTTGTAATGAAAGCAGTATCTTACAGATCTAATACATATGAATAGGATGCCAAAACCAACTGTAGAAATCCCAAAACATCCTCTGGTGGGTTCATTATTTGTGTTGATAAAACAAGAGCAAAGACATTTTGCTCTGCTTGGAGGGGGAGGAGGCAAAAGGTCATGCTGCCATTTTTGATGGTCTTTTCAAGGAATAAGCCCAGATCTGACAAACTGTAATTCAGGTCAGGGATTCAATGGGAACTGAGAGAACAGTTGTTCATATTTCGAAGTAGTTGTTGGAGAAATGATCCTTTTGGTGTCTCCCTCAAAAATAATTACCCAGCACCAGTATTATTTTTTTTTTTAGTCTCCTTTTTGAAAAGCTGCTGTTCTGTTGGGATAGTGGGAAGATGAGGAGGGTTTTTTTTGGTGGGGGTTAGTTCTGTAGTTCCAATGCAGAGAAAAACAGGGAAGGACTTTCATGTTCCCAGGCAAATGAGTCTGAGTCATGAAGAGCTTCAAGCTCCAAGGTTGGATTCAGTTGAAAAATCAGGGAATTTTATATATATATATATTTTAATGGGTGGGATTGGTGAGTCCCAGCAGGCAAGTGAAGAATCAAAAGCTCTGCAGATGAATTAGGAACAGGTCCCCAGCTAAACTCTGGGCCCAGGGAGGAGCCTGGCGTGGGGCACCAGGCATCTTCCTTGGTGTCCAAGAGAAGAAAGTTGGGTATTTGGAGGTTCTACATGTGCTTTTTACCACTGGTCTTTCAAATACAGCCAGAACAGCCTTCCAGACAGTCAAAGGAGATGTGACTGTGTCTCCTGCACAGCCCCACCACCTGGGCAGCAGGAAGAGGAAGGGTCTTCTGCTCTTCAGGTGGGGCACTGAGACATCTGTGGCCTCCTGGGAAGGGGCTGGTGCTAAATATTTAGAGGACTGTGCAAAAATAAAATATGGTAAAAGGGATCATAGCATCACAGGGTGGTTTGGGTTGGAAGGGACCTTAAAGATCATTTAGATCCAACCCCCCTGCATGGGCAGGGACACCTCCCAGTGGGATGCTGGTGGTAAGCTGGATGTACCTGGGTCACCACCAGCATCCTGGGTTAGAACTTGAAGAGGGGAGATTTTAGATTAGACATCAGGAGGGAATTCTTCATTATGAGGGTGGAACAGGTTGCCCAGGGAAGTTATGGAAGCTCCATCCCTGGAAGTGTTCAAGGGCATCATCTTCTCCATCCTGCAGCCCCAGGGCGGGGTGATCCTCACCTTGGAGCAAAAACTCCTCATCTTCCCCTCCCCATTCCAGGAAGACACCGTTTCGAATGCAGAAGGAGAACCAGCTTCCTGGGTTTTGCTCAGTTTTCCTGCAACGTTCTGGATCCATTTTTGGTTAGGCACAAACACCAAATGCATCTTGAAGGCTCTCCCTGACTGACACACACTTTTTTTCATCATCTAGTTTTTCTCAAGGCAGTGCTGATGCTGATGGGAATTTCTCAAGTGCCCAGGGAGAAGCAGCATTTTATTTCTGTTTGTTTGGGTTTTTTTTACCCAGTCTTCTGGGAAAGGTTATTTCTCACTGCAAAAAAAAAACACCCAAACCAACCCTTTTTTTTGGTTGTTTGTCTGTTTTTTCATCTGAGCTGTCACCTCCATGTTAGAATCCCCTCTGGCTTCCCCAGGCCCTACCTGGGCTCCCAGCAGACCTCCCTGGTTGTCCTGTTGGCCACTGGGATGGTTGGCCTGACATCCCTTGTGGAGAATCCGTGGCTGCCAAGAAACCTGGGGGAAGATCCTCTGGCTTTGGGGTGGTTAATGTTTCTTCCACCCCCTTTGTGCTCTAACTCCCTCTTCTCTTTCATCTCAAGGACTCCAGACTCTCCTGAAGACACTGGTCTGCAGGCTAATGAGGAGCACACTTGACCTTTGCAGACACTGTGATTAAAGACGACCAGAGAATGTTGGGGAAGCAAAAAAAAACCAACCAAAACACCACCAAAAAAAAGATGCTTTTGGCTTCATCCTCCCAGCTTGTTGGAAGTATCCCAATTATGAAGCAGATCACAGGGGCTGTGTTGGAAAGGCAGTGGGAGCAGCAAATGAGCAGCCTGCAGTGGGAGCAGCAATTAAGGCAGCTTGGTGTGTTTGCCTGGGTTTGGGGCTGTCACTTCTGTTTGTAGGGTGCTTTGGATTCAGGGGGTCCCCCCCACCCCTGCACACCTGGGCTTTGGGATCCTGGATGTGCTTTTCAAATCCTTGCTGTGGTTTAGGAGTTAATGGCAGTGATTGCAGGTGAAGGAGGAAACATGGGGAGGGGGTTGGGTGGTGCTGCTGCAGCCTCAGAGGTGTTGGTGACACCCTGGTCCATCTGAAAAAAGAAGGACCAGGGAGGCAAATGTCCTCTGTCCTCACAGAACAGGGAGGGTGATGGATTTATACCCTCCCAGGCCTCCTGCTTTTGCAAGGCAGAGGTCCAGGCTACGTGGGAGAACTGGGACAACGGGGGGGACAAGGCACTCAGCCCAGCTGAGCCCCCAGCTGCTGGAGGAGCAGAAGGGTCCTCTGCTCCCCCTGTGCAGCCTCTGGAATTTGGAGCCCTTCCTTTGAGACTCCACTTGTAGCACAGAGCTGTTCAGAGCAGACAGCTCTGCCAGGAAGATTTCCCCTACTCTTAAGCCAATATTTTCCTGTTCTTCATGGAAGCCCATGCTGCTTGTTTTGCAGCTGGGCAGAGGCATTAGATAGACGTGCTTCATAAATCATCTGCAGGCTACTGGGATCATTCCAGAGCTCTTCTTTGCCATCCCTGTCCAAGGGCTTGGGCTGCAAGTTTCCCTGTGGATCAGATCTGAACTGGTTGTCTCAACCCAGAGGCTGAAGAGTGATCCTTCTCTCTCCTGCAACACATTTATTTCACAAAAGGCTAAAAACCTGTTGGGTTTTTTCCTTCTCCAAGCCAGGACTTCTGTCTTTTTCAGGGTTTTTTTTTTCTTGCTGTAAAGTTCATTATGGAGAAAACAAGGGAGGGAGAAGCCAGTCCCTTCCCAGATGGAGCTCGACAGCCCTGAGCGTGTCCATGTCCTGGGATGATGTCCCTGCTATTGCTCTGGAAGTGCCCACCCTCTGGATCTTGCTGGCAGGCCAAGGAGCTCCTCAGGGTCTTGAGGCAGGATTTGGCCACTTGAAGGTGACATTGTCATCAACCCACTCCCCCTGGGAGCACCCCACAGGGGGGAAATTCTCCCCAGCAGCCGCCGAGGGCTGGGTTTGGGAGCACTGCTGCTCCCTGAAGGATGCAGGCAGGGTCAGCTGGGAGGATGCAGGAGAAATGCCAGATGCCCAACTAACATCTCATACTGATTTTCCAGCAACCCAAATAGTCCATGAAATGTGACCAGCTCTACTAAGAGCACATCTCAGCATAATGACATGACCTTTGGGCCCAAGCTCTCACCTCCCTCTTTGTATTCCTTGAAGACTTTATAATGAAGTGACTAATTTGATCTGTATTTTGCCAGACCCAGAAAATGACCTGACAAATCTGTGAGCATCAGGAGAATCTCTGGGTGTTTTAGAAGTACTGTCACCCAGCCAGCACCCAAGGCAGGTCACCTCTAAATAGGAGGTAAAGTCAGCTCACTGTGGGACATGTCAGGCACCCCGGGTGGTTTATCTACCTGCATGTATATTCACAAAGGGTGACAGAATCCCAGCCTGGTTTGGGTTGGAAGGCACCTTCAAGATCATCCAGATCCACCCCCCCTGCATGGGCAGGGACACCTCCCACCAGCCCAGGTTGCTCCAAGCCCCATCCAACCTGCCCTTCAACACTGCCAGGGATGGGGCAGCCACAGCTTCCCTGGGCAACCTGGGCCAGGCTCTCACCACCCTCACACTCCAGAATTCCCTCCTCATGTCTCACCTCAATCTCCCTCTCCCAGTTTTCATCCACCCCTCCTTGTCCTCTCCCTCCCTGCCCTTGTCCCAAGCCCCTCCCCAGCTTTCCTGGAGCCCCTTCAGGCACTGGAAGGTGCTCTAAGGTCTCCCTGGAGCCTTCTCCTCCCCAGGGAGATGGCCAGATGGCCATTTCCTGGCTGATGGCCAGATATTAAACTCCTATTTCATTAAGCAAATAGTTGCCTGATTTGCAGAAGTCCTAAACTCTGGAGTTCATCTCACTGGACTAAGAAATCTGGGCTGTTTACAGAGCTGGTGGAACCCAAAAAGAGACCAGCAGGGCCAGGGAAGGCTCAAGTTCACACTCAACACCTCACTTTAAAATAGCAATCTCCCCTCTCCCAGTTTTCATCCAGGTACCCAGGATGCTGGTGCTGAGCTGCCCACTGGTGGGACCTGGGATGCTGATGCTGAGCTGCCCACTGGGTCATAGAATCACAGAATCTCAGAATCCCAGACTGGTTTGAGTTGGGAGGGACCTTCAAGATCACCCAGTTCCAACCCCCTGCATGGGCAGGGACACCTCCCACCAGCCCAGGGTGCTCAGTACCCAGGGTGCTGGTGCTGAGGTGCCCACTGGATGGACCCAGGGTGCCAGCACTGCCACGGGCAGTCTCCCCACCTCCTGGGAAGGGTGCAAGCCCCAGGTGAGGGCTGGCTCCCTCTCCCAGGGGAAGCCCTTGGCAGCAGAAAGGTTTGTCCTGCAGGGCTGTCTCTCTTTACCACCCACCTCCCTCTTGCTGTGGGCTGGGGCAGGTTCTGCACACCCAGCAGCTGGTTCCCCTGAGCAGAAGGCAGCCCAGGAGGAGGCAGCTTTGCCCCTTCCTGATTCTTCATGCCCTGCACAGAGGACCCCCCACCAGCAGCTTCTTCTGAAGCAGAGTTACTACAAAGGCCTTTTCATTTCATTTTTCTCTTCTCTCCCTTGACTCCCCAGTGTTCAGCCTTTGCTCACTCCTCTTCAGTGGCCTTCAGATGCATCTCAGTGCAGTGGGGTAAAAAAGAAATGTCAAAACTGGAGTTTTCTTCATTCCCTGGGAGGTCTGAGGGGGGAAAACGAGAGGAGGAGCCTTCCCACTAAACCTGCTGCTTCTCAGAGCCAGGCTGAAAGCCTCAGGTTAGCTGCAGTTTCCCCAGGCATGGCTGGCTGCAATCTGCACTGGGAATCACAGCCTGTCAGGGGTTGGGAGGCACCTCTGAAGGTCATCCAGTCCAACCCCCCTGCCAGAGCAGGACCAAAACCAGGGCAGGTCACTCAGAAAGGCATCCAGACAGGTCTGGAAAGTCTCCAGAGAAGGAGACTCCACAGCCTCTCTGGGCAGCCTGTCCCAGGGCTCTGTCACCCTCACAGCAAAGAAGTTCTTCCTCATCTTGAGGTGGAACTTCCTGGGCTCCAGTTTGAATCCATTGCCCCTGGTCCTGTCCCAGGGCACAAGTGACAAGAGCTTGTCCTGCCTTCTTGCTGCCCTCATGTATTTATAGACATTCATTAGATCCCCCCTCAGGCTTCTCCTCTCCAGACTGAACAGCCCCAGGTCTCTCAGCCTTTCCTCATCAGGCAGGTGTTCCAGTCCCTTCATCATCCTCATAGCTTCCCTTGGACTCTCCCCAGTAGATCCCTGTCCCTCTGGAACTGGGGAGCCCAGAACTGGACACAACACTCCAGGTGAGGTCTCACCAAAGCAGAGGGGGAGGAGAACCTCCCTTCATCTGCTGGACACACTCCTTTTGCACCCCAAGATACCATTGGCCTTCTTGGCCACCAGGCCACATTGTTGTCCCATGGAGAACTTGTTGTCCACCAGGACTCCAAGGTCCTTCTCCATGGAGCTGCTCTCTAGCAGATCACCTCCCAACCTCTGCTGGTGCATCTTCTTGTTCCTCCCCAGGTGCAGGACTCTGCACTTGCTCTTGGTGAACCTCGTGAGGTTCCTCTTTGCCCAGCTCTCCAGCCTGTCCAAATCTGGCTGAATGGCTGCCCAGCCTTCAGGGGAAGGACCAGTTTCCCCCTTGCAACCACATTATTGAGAGGAACTGGGCTCCTCTGCTCTGCAGAACAATCTGCAGCACATACCAAGGGCCACGGACCTTTGGGTGGTGGTAGGTGGACATGGTGACCATGTGTACTCCAACTCACCCTACCCCAAAATGGGCTTCTCTGGGCCCCCCAGTGGTTAAAATGCAGCTCCCAAGAGCAGCCATAAAAGGTGTCTTTAAGTTAAGTTACCCTTGATTCGTGGCAGATTTCAGCAGAAGCTGCAGGGAAGCATTTGGGCTGGGTCCCCTTCCCCTTCTTCTCTGCTTTGACAGCAACTGGATGGCCACTTCACACCCTGGTCTCCACTCCAGGAGGACTCTGATCTCCTTCAAGGAGGGGAAAATTCCTCCACGGGTCATGTAATTAAGTACCAGCACCTAGAATTATGGATGAGACTTTATAGCTGTGCAGATTGAGCACTTGGAGCATGGTCAGAATTATTTATGAGGAACCAGGAGAAGATCATCCCCAGCCACCAGCAAGGGAGGGGGGGGGTTTATCTGAAGTTCACCACCCTGCCTGTTGGTGAGAGGGCTTCTTTCCAGGTGAACAGGAGAGCTGCTTTGAGGGTTGGGTTTTCTCAACACGAGGAGTTGGGGGTTCAGTGCCATGGGTTTAATGCAAAGGAAGAGGCTGTTAATGCAGCTGCAGGGAAGGACATGGAGCTGTTGGAGTGAGGCCAGAGGAGGCCACAGAGATGATGGGAGGGCTGGAGCAGCTCTGCTCTGGAGATAGGCTGGGAGAGTTGGGGTGTTCAGCCTGGAGAAGAGAAGGCTCCAGGGAGACCTCAGAGCACCTTCCAGGGCCTGAAGGGGCTCCAGGAAAGCTGGGGAGGGGCCTGGGACAAGGGCAGGGAGGGAGAGGACAAGGGGGGATGGATGGAAACTGGGAGAGGGGAGATTGAGGTGAGACATGAGGAGGGAATTCTGGAGTGTGAGGGTGGTGAGAGCCTGGCCCAGGTTGCCCAGGGAAGCTGTGGCTGCCCCATCCCTGGCAGTGTTGAAGGGCAGGTTGGATGGGGCTTGGAGCAGCCTGGGCTGGTGGGAGGTGTCCCTGCCCATGCAGGGGGTTGGATCTGGATGGTCTTGAAGGTCCCTTCCAACCCAAACCAGCCTGTGATTCTATGCTTGGTGGCTGGTGACTGGTTCAAGCCTGAGCTGGAGCAGTGGGTGAGGAAGCTCCAGCAGCAGGAGTTGGCTCTGGGACCAGAGGAACAGGGAGGTTTTGAGGAAGAGGCAATAAACTGATATTCCTGGAGTCTGAGGCCACACTCCCACTTTTTTGGCAGCTCAGGCAGATCTGGAGACAGGGATCCAAAGGGATTAGTACAGATTTATTTTTCTGGAGTGAGATGAAAGGGGGGAGGAGGAGGAGGGAGAGAGAGTCCCACAGAAAGGAACTCGTTGTTTTACATCTTTTCCAATGACCTTGTTTGTTTTATTCCTCACTTAAAATCAGTTTCTTTCCTCGTGGTAGTTTGGAGATATTGGAGACTGGGACCAGTGAGCAAAGGAAAAAAGGGGGGGAAAGGAGCTGGCATGGAAGGTACAAAGAATAAAAGGCAAACTAAGCTGGAGAAAGTTCTCCTCGTGCTTGCTGATGTTTCTCCAAGGTGAAGCACCCACTGGGACTTGGTGCAGGGTCTGGGGGAGGGCAGCTGCTCTGAGGGGCAGGGGCAGGTGTCCCAAACAGGGTGGGAGAGCAGAAGAGATGGAAATGACCCTTCCAACAGCAGATCCAGGCCCAGAGTCCATCAGGAGCTGCTCCAGTGCTTCAAGGGTGGCTACCATGGAGACTCCCTGTTTAACAAGGAGTCACATGGAAAAGACAAGGGGTGATGGGCACAAGTTGCTCCTGGGGAGATTCTGATTAACAGCAAGAGGTAAATTTGTCACCTGAGGAGACTCCAACATTGGAATAACCTCCCAAGGGAAGTGGTGGATTCCCCCACATTGGGCAGTTTTAGGTCTCAGCTTGACAGGGAGCTGGGCCACCACATTTCAGCTGGTTTGGGTTGGAAGGGGCCTTAAAAATCACCTAGATCCAACCCAACCATTCTATGATATGATTCTATGACCTTGTTGGCCTCAGAGCAGTGGACAGCCCACCTGTGCCAGCCTGGGGGGGAGAGACAGCCCCAGGGGGGCAGGGACACCTCCCACCAGCCCAGGCTGCTCCAAGCCCCATCCAACCTGCCCTTCAACACTGCCAGGGATGGGGCAGCCACAGCTTCCCTGGGCAACCTGGGCCAGGCTCTCCCCACCCTCACACTCCAGAATTCCCTCCTCATGTCTCACCTCAATCTCCCTCTTCCAGTTTTCATCCATCCCCCCTTGTCCTCTCCCTCCCTGCCCTTGTCCCAAGCCCCTCCCCAGCTTTCCTGGAGCCCCTTCAGGCACTGGAAGGTGCTCTCAGGTCTCCCTGGAGCCTTCTCTTCTCCAGGCTGAACACCCCAACTCTCCCAGCCTGTATCCAGAGCAGAGCTGCTCCAGCCTCTGATCATCTCTGTGGCCTCCTCTGGACTTGCTTGAGGAGCTCCATGTCCTTCTGATACTGGGATCCTCCTTGCCAGGCTGTTGACATTACCACAGAATCACCTTGGTTGGAAAAGACCTTCAAGATCATTGCATCCCACCATCAACCCAACACTGACAATTCCTGAACCAGTGTGAGGGTGGTGAGACCCTGGCCCAGGTTGCCCAGGGAAGCTGTGGCTGCCCCATCCCTGGCAGTGTTCAAGGGCTCCACAGCTGTTTTCTTTCACCTCCTTTAAAGCTCCTGTTACGTGGAGTTTTTAATTAAAAATGTGTTTTTTAGGAGGCTGCTGGGATTTACTGCTCCTTGTCCTTGATGGAGGTGAGCTCTGCAGAGTGTCCCAAGGCTGGTGGAGGGACAGGGGAAGGTTGAGAACAGGATCCCACCAGCTGAAGGGGACCTGCAGGCAGAAAGCATCACCCCAAGGTGGAGAGAAGCAACTCCCACCCCCCTGCTCCTGCCTCACTTCCCTGCACATGTGGCTCCCAGCCAGCCCCGTGGCTGCCTCTGCCTGGGGAAGCCCAGATCTGCATGAAACTCATTCCTGCTGATGGTAAAACATGCCCTGAAACCCTTGGATGCAAAGAGAGGCCGTGTTTTCCTCCCAGCCAGCCTGAATTTTCTGCCTATTTGTAAAAGAAATGATCTTTCTGTGCTGTAGCCAAAGCAGTTGTTCATGTTTTCACACCAGAAGAGACACGCTCAGCAATGGCAGAACCTGCTGGGGAGGAATAATGAGCACCTACCCCAAACGTGCAAAAATCAATGTGTGTTTGTAGGGCAGGGCTGAGAAGGCAGGGTTAGCACCAAGAGTTGCACCCACTGTTTGACACCTGCTTGGATTCAAACCCCCAGAAATGAAGAAATTCTGGAGTGTGAGGGTGGTGAGAGCCTGGCCCAGGTTGCCCAGGGAAGCTGTGGCTGCCCCATCCCTGGCAGTGTTGAAGGGCAGGTTGGATGGGGCTTGGAGCAGCCTGGGCTGGTGGGAGGTGTCCCTGCCCATGCAGGGGGTTGGAGCTGGATGATCTTTAGGGTCCCTTCCAACCCAAACCAGTCTGGGACTCTATGATTCTAAGAAAAGCTTCTCACAAAGCCCCTTATCACAGCCCCCCACTGTTCCCCTCCCTCCAGCTGCAGAGTCTGAGGAGGCAAGAGGCTCTGCTGGAGATCAGTGGGTAAATGAGATGAGCAGTGAGATGAAATGACCAGCCAGATAAGCAGTGAGATAAGCAGTGAGCTGAGCTGAGCTGAGCAGCCAGATGAGCAGCTCCTGCTCCAGGCCGGGGCTCTCACAGCATCCCGGCTCATCAGGAAGGCACAAGGACACCCTGGCAGAACCCTAACCTAATGAAAGGCTGATTTTCCAGAGCAGCAGTTCATTACTGGACTTGCTGTGCAGTCTAAACCCCTAAGGTGGGGGGGGGGGAAAGACACAGGGCTGCTGCCTGACTAGGGAAATCTCAGGGGGCTTCAACATCTGCAGCTGCACCACGGCTCTTTTGGAGGGAGATGCTGCTTGCACTGAACCATGGAACCCCAGACTGGTTTGGGTTGGAAGGGACCTTCAAGATCATCCAGCTCCAACCCCCTGCATGGGCAGGGACACCTCCCACCAGCCCAGGCTGCTCCAAGCCCCATCCAACCTGGCCATACACAAGCACGGCAAGGTGAGCTGGGAGGGCTCCAGAGCACCTCAGCTTCCATCACCAGTAGCTCCCTGCAGGAATCTCAGCTTTGCAGGCTGCCCTGGAGCAGAGCAAGGGCCATGACTACAGGGGAGACTTTCCAAAGCCAGACATGAAATAAGAACAGAGGGGGATGAGCCTTCCCCCCCCCCAGGCACACAGAGTCACAGCCCTCCTGCTTCCCAGGACAGGAGGAAGACAAAGAAAGCTGGAGGAGGGACTTTTTACAAGGGCATGGAGTGATGGGACAAGGGGAATGGATGAAAACTGGAAGAGGGGAGACTGAGGTGAGACATGAGGAGGGAATTCTGGAGTGTGAGGGTGGTGAGAGCCTGGCCCAGGTTGCCCAGGGAAGCTGTGGCTGCCCCATCCCTGGCAGTGTTGAAGGGCAGGTTGGATGGGGCTTGGAGCAGCCTGGGCTGGTGGGAGGTGTCCCTGCCCATGCAGGGGGTTGGGTCTGGATGGTCTTGAAGGTCCCTTCCAACCCCAACCAGTCTGTTTCTGTGCCAGCCACCATGAGCTGCAGGCTGGGGATGACCTGCCAGGAGCCTGCAGAGCCACGTCTGGTAAAACAAAGCTGCTCATCCTTGCTTCCAGCAGTAAAATAAGGGGAAAGATTGTAACCTGCCTTTTTTTCCCCCTCATCTATTTACAAATAGGAGGAAAAAAAACCCAGCAAGTCAGGCAATCAAGAGCCTCTCCTCTGCAGGAGCAGGCTGGGCTCTGCAGCCTGGAAGAAGATGCACCTCCCAAAGTGTTGCTTTCATCCTGGCCCAGCCAAGCATGAGCCACGTGGGTCCAGCCCAGAACAAGACCTGCTTCTGCATCCCACCCACCTCCATGCTCTGCAAGCCAGTGTTAATAACCCAGGTGCCTCCAGAGGAGATGTAAAACACATTCACACTCTCCCCCAAAAAGGGAGGAAAACAGACAGGCCCTGGTGCAAAGTGACAGGACCTGATCAGGCAGATGGAGAGAGAAAACAGGAGAATAATCCCATTTTCTACTCCAGCCTTATGCAGGATAATCATCACTTGGGTGGTGTGATGGCTCCTTTTTTTTTTCAGCCCATCCATACGTGGCTCATGAATCTGTTTGTCATGATTGTGGGGATGTAGGAGACAAAGTCCCTCTGGCTTTTCATAAGACAACAGCTCATCCTTGGAAAAAAATGGGAGGCTCCTCACTCAGCCAGGCCTGCAGGTCCAGGCAGGGCAGCTCCCAACCAGCACCAGAAGGTCTGGACATGGGGGCTGAAGCCACAGAGGGACCTCAGGAAATGCAATCACCCTGTCAGCCAGAAAACTGCCTCCCTCCACTTTGCAACCACCACCCAACTTCTTCAAAGGCATCAGCTGCTCCTGACAGCTCGGGCTGTTTAAAAAAAACAATAAAATGAAGGCATTGTCAGAAATTCTGGGAAATTACAGTTATTTGTGCTTTTTCCAGGAGGGAAGAGGGCCTGTCTGTGCTAATGGCACCTCCAAAAAGTCACATCTTTAGGGTAAAATTTGCCTACAGTCTGTGGCAGAGAAACTCTTCAGGGAACTGCTGCACCTGCCTGTCATGGACAGCCCTTTGGGGCAGGACAACTGGCCTTCTGGTGGAAACTTCTGCATGGACTGCAGAGAGAGCTAAAAGGAGCATGCACCTAATTTTTACATGCTAGGGGAGGTGAGAGGAATCCCAGCCCATATGTTGAAGCACATTAGTTCTCCCTTGACATCACTTGCAATCATTAGGAGCAGCTCCTCCCAGCTTCTCTGTCCAGGGTATTAGGGAGGGTGTCCAGCACTGCTGCAGGAGCTGGGCTGGGCCTGCTCTCAGGGATGCTGCAGGGTGAGCTGCTGTGGTTGCTGAGCCTGCTCACTCTTGCCCAGCACAAGGACATTTTGTCTCCTTCACACCTTCTTCCCCAGGGCAGTCTCTGTAGAATCACTGAGGTTGGAAGGGACCTTAAAGATCATCCAGTTCCAACCCCCCTGCCATGAGCAGGGATCCCCACCACCAGACCAGGCTGCACAAAACCTCCTCCAACCTGGCCTTAAAAACCTCCAGGGATGGGGCAGCAACAACCTCCCTGGGCAGCCCATCCCAGTGCCTCACCATCCTTACAGCCCAGAATTCCCTCCTCATGTCTCACCTCAATCTCCCTCTGCCAGTTTTCATCCATCCCCCCTTGTCCTCTCCCTCCCTGCCCTTGTCCCAAGCCCCTCCCCAGCTTTCCTGGAGCCCCTTCAGGCACTAGAAGGTGCTCTCAGGTCTCCCTGGAGCCTTCTCTTCTCCAGGCTGAACACCCCAACTCTCCCAGCCTGGCTCCAGAGCAGCCCTTGGAGCATCTTTGTTGCCCTCCTCTGGACTCAATCCAGGAACTCCAATGTCCATACAAGGTCCAGCAAGGAGCAAAACTCTGGGAATCTACCAACTTCATAGAATCATAGAGTCCCAGGTTTGGGTTGGAAGGGACCTTCAAGATCATCCAGCTCCAACCCCCTGCATGGGCAGGGACACCTCCCACCAGCCCAGGCTGCTCCAAGCCCCATCCAACCTGCCCTTCAACACTGCCAGGGATGGGGCAACTCACTTGCTGGGGCTGTGAGTTGCTCTCAGCTGCATCTCCAGGCAGATGGAAGAGCTGTTCCATGCAGGGGTCAGGATGGTGCCTGGTGGTTTTTGAAAGCCCGAAGGATGTCATCTAAAAATAAACCTCCAATATTCTCATCTCCACCTTCACACTTGAGAGGTGACTGCAGGGGATGCACTTCCTGCCTCAGCTCCCCCTGGCACCGGACAGGACTGACTGATCCACCCACCCTCAGAAACCATGAAAGGCTCTTTGGAGAGAAGGGAACCTAAAACTGGTTGGTCTCTTATATCTGCAGGTAATGGCCTGCTAATATGATTCATTAACACTCAGGCACTGCTCGTTAGTGTCTTTTCACTCTTCCTTGGCACGGCCCATATTTCTATTTTACACATAAACTGTTTTATTAAGCCCTTTCTTTATAGAAATCATAGACTCATAGAACCATTCAGGCTGGAAAAGCCCCTTGAGATCACCCAGTCCAACCATCATCCCTGCTCTACAAACTTCTCCCCTAAACCGGCTCCACCAGCACCACATCCAAACCTCCCTCCAACACACCCAGGGATGGTGACTCCACCAGCTCCCTGGGCAGCCTGTGCCAGGGTCTGACCACTCTTCCTGGGAAAAAATCCTTCCTCATGTCCAGTCTGACCCTGCCCTGGTGCAGCTTGAAGCCCTTCCCTCTTGTTCTGTCACTGATCACCTGTGAGGAGAGACCAGCACCAACCTCTACAATGACCTTTATTATAATAAATGATTATTATCATCCATGCAGGTTGTGGGGGGAGTTTTTTGGTAAAGCCCCTCAAATGTGATGAGGCCTCAAAAGGTTCACTTTGGGTAAGTGTCTCAACTTCAGAAAACTCACTTCTAACTCCACCTCCAAAGTCTTTCAGTTGTGGTCTTCAGAGCTCCCTGCTCCACGTGATGTCAGACAAGAGGACCACTCTGCTTTGCAGCACTGGGGAAGCAAAGAGCTTTTTTAACAGCTCCCAGAGGGTAAAATCCCTGCACCAACCTTTGCAAGGGGCCTTCCCCTCCCTTGGGAAATGAGAACAGCCACGTTCCATCCCTTGCAGAATGAGAACAACTGAGCAGGACCTCTGGAGCCCTTCCCAGCTGGGTTTCTGCACTGACCTGTGAAACCTCCCAGTTGATGGCTTCTCCTCCCAGACTCAGTCCCCCTTGCCATTGAGGTGCTGAGGCTGGAGCCCAGGGCTGCAGCACTGGTTGAGGCTGACATCAGTTGAGGTTGACACCAGCCAGGCTTGGCTCAGCCCTGGAGAAGGGAATGAACTAGAGCTCAGTTCTTGGCCCATCTCTCCTTGGACTTGGAGAGGCACCACCAGGACCACCGCCACCACCAGACCCCTTTCCTGTCAGCAGGGTTTGCTAGGGCAACATCCCAAACATTGGATCACAGCCTAGTTTGGGTTGGAAGGGACCTTAGAGCTCATCCAGTCCCAACCCCCTGCATGGGCAGGGACACCTCCCACCAGCCCAGGCTGCTCCAAGCCCCATCCAACCTGCCCTTCAACACTGCCAGGGATGGGGCAGCCACAGCTTCCCTGGGCAACCTGGGCCAGGCTCTCACCAGCCTCAGTGTCAAACATTCCCTTATAACTGCATCTCCCCTCCTTCAATTTAAAACCATCACCTCCTCTCCTATCCCTCCAGGCCCTGCTAAAAAGCCTGTCCCACCTTTCATGTGGGCTCCCTGTGAGTCCTGAAAGCCCACACTCAGGTCTCCATGGAGCCTTCTCTTCTTCCCCAGGCTGAACAACCACGAGCAGTGGGGAACCTGCAAGGCCTCCAGGTGTGTCCCCACCAGCACCTCCAGCCAGGGACCTGGACCTTCACTGCCAGACTCAGCAACTACCCTTCCCAGGGCCAACATCCTCCAGAGACAGGGACAACACACCTTTGGAAGCCACTGCTGCCTTGCAGCCCACAGCTTCTTTCCTGGAGCTCTGCTCCAGCCACCAGGACCTGCACTGCTCCTCAGCTTTGCCTTTCCTGCTCCTAAAACCTCCCCTCCCTGCCAGGTAGAGGCCTGAGGAGCTGCCATCCCTCCTCATTACCAGGAAGCAGTTTGCTCCATATTGTTCTGCTTTCTGCAGGGATTGCAATTCCATCTGTGGCTTGAAACAAATGGGGAAATGTTCTAAAACACAGGCTTGTATTGAGTCAAATAGGAACATAAATACAGGGCTGAACGCAGCACTGGATTATTAATTTTAATATTTAATCCCACTAGAAACCTTCTGGTTGGCTTGGGGTGGTTTGTTCTCTTTCATCCAATTCATTTCCCATCAGCACTCAAATGAAGTTTTCTTAGTGGAGGGAGGTGATGGGGAAAGGGGCCCAGAATATTAGGGGCTGGTGCCTGAGAGCATCCCAATCATGAAAAGGGAAAGGAGGAGGAATAAGGTTCCCCCCCGTGTCTGGGCAAGGATCAGAGGAACATCATGAATACAAAGCACAGCTCAGCTGAGCAGGAGCTGCAGGAGGTGACAGAAAGCAGGTGCCACTTCAGGGTTGATCATCCAGAGTGACCCCAGCACAGACACTCTGAGGAAGAGGTTTTCAAACACAAGCTCCCCTCCCCCAGGCAGGAATGGGAATGGCCCAGGAGACCCTCCAGCCCAGCTCCAGCCTTCAGCTGGTGTGGCCAGTTCCACCCCAGCATGACAGCACCGAAGCTGTGGGGCTCAGCAGGGATGTGGGCAGGGCTGCCCTGCAAGGTGCTGCTCCTCCTCCCAGTTCTGGGTCCCACAGCCCTGTGCCTTCACAGGACACTTGCTGCCTGGAGCAGGGATACTGGGAGAGCTGGCAAAGGCCACTGCTTGGGAAGCAGAACCTGGAGCAGGTTGCCCAGGGAAGCTGTGGCTGCCCCATCCCTGGCAGTGTTGAAGGGCAGGTTGGATGGGGCTTGGAGCAGCCTGGGCTGGTGGGAGGTGTCCCTGCCCATGCAGGGGATTGGGTCTGGATGGTCTTGAAGGTCCTTCCAGGTCAAACCAGTCTGGGATTCTGTGATTTCATGTACATCCCTTCTGGATTCCCAGAGTTTTGCTCCTTGCTGGACCTTGTATGGACACTGGAGTTCCTGGAGTGAGTCCAGAGGAGGGCAACAAAGATGCTCCAAGGGCTGCTCTGGAGCCAGGCTGGGAGAGTTGGGGTGTTCAGCCTGGAGAAGAGAAGGCTCCAGGGAGACCTTAGAGCACCTTCCAGTGCCTGAAGGGGCTCCAGGAAAGCTGGGGAGGGGCTTGGGACAAGGGCAGGGAGGGAGAGGACAAGGGGGGATGGATGAAAACTGGGAGAGGGAGATTGAGGTGAGACATGAGGAGGGAATTCTGGAGTGTGAGGGTGGTGAGAGCCTGGCCCAGGTTGCCCAGGGAAGCTGTGGCTGCCCCATCCCTGGCAGTGTTGAAGGGCAGGTTGGATGGGGCTTGGAGCAGCCTGGGCTGGTGGGAGGTGTCCCTGCCCATGCAGGGGGTTGGAGCTGGATGGTCTTGAAGGTCCCTTCCAACCCAAACCATGCCATGACTCTGGCATTCCTGTCTCTACCTGCACCCCATGGCAGGTTTCCCACCCCCCTGCTGGCTGCTGCTCCCCAGCTGGGCTGTGAGGTAGAACAGGCTCAGTGTCTGGATTTTAGTGATGGCATTTGGAGTTGAAGGAAGGTAGGAAAAGAAAACCAGCCCAGGCAGTAAAAAGCTTTGGAAGAAGTACTCTCCAGCAGCAGCTGCCACTGCAGGAAACCAGTCTCTTCTGTTTGCACCAGCTGGGGTTTCTGGTCCAGAAGCCTGGGAGGATTCTTCCCTTCCCCAAATGGAGCAGGATTCTTTCTGCTGCCTTTTTTTTTCCCCCTTCACCTGGGCTTTAGACACACTCTGTTCTCTGCCCTGATGACACCACAACCTGGGGGCAGTCACATTGCCAGAGGACCCATCATGGTGGGCACCACCTTTCCTGGCAGGTGAGCTGTTCCCTTGGGCCTCGTTCAGCTTCTTGGACAACTGCTGCTTCTCCCAGTAACCATGAAGGTGGGAGGTGAAGTTCTGGGGGTTTTTCTCCCCAGGTGGATGCTGAGCAGAGCTGTGCAAGGGCTCAGCAGGCAGGGAGAGGAAGGACAGCCCGTGCATGCCAACACGTCCTTCTGTGTCATTGTTTAAGCTCTTAAGCCCCTGTTTGAATTTGAGCTGTAAAACACTGAACTGATTAAAACAGAGGAAGAAAAAAAAAATAAATAAGAGTCCTTAATCCAGAGAGGAGGATGAATGTTTGCACCAGCCCTGCCCGTGCTGCATGGAGCTGGCTTGCTCTGTCACCTCTGCCACTTCTCAGGGGGATGGGAAAGGGACCCTTCCCTTCCCCACAGCAGGAGCCAAAGCCAGACCCTGCCAGCCCCCCTGCTCCCCTGCCTGCTGCCAGGGGCTAAGGGGACAGAAGAGAATCATAGAATCATAGAATCCCAGGGGTTGGAAGGGACCTCGAAAGATCACCCAGCCCAACCCCCCTGCCAGAGCAGGGTCACCCAGAGCACATCACACAGGAACGTGTCCAGGGGGGTTTGAATGTCTCCAGAGAAGGAGACTCCACAGCCTCTCTGGGCAGCCTGTTCCAGGGCTCTGTCACCCTCACAGGAAAAAAATTTTTTCGGATATTCACCTTGAACCTCCTGTGCTCCAATTTGTATCCATTACTCCTTGTCCTATCACTGGTCATCACTGAAAAAAGCTTAACTCCATCTCCCTGACACTCACCCCTTACATATTTGTAAACATTGATGAGGTCACCCCTCAGCCTCCTTTTCTCCAAGCTCAAGAGCCCCAGCTCCCTCAGCCTTTCCTCATCAGGGAGATGTTCCACTCCCTTCATCATCCCTGTGGCTCTGCCCTGGGCTCTCTCAAGCAGATCCCTGTTCTTCCTGAACTGAGGGGCCCAGAACTGGACACAATACTCCAGATGCAGCCTCACCAATGCAGAATAGAGGGGGAGGAGAACCTCTCTTGACCTACTAACCACCCCCTTTCTAATGCACCCCAGGATGCCATTGGCAGAGGCAGAAAAAATGTCTGTGCCACCTCCTTCTCACTCAAGGGGGGCCTGGAGTGTGATCCTTTGATGATATTGTGGCCTTCAGATCATCACCTGTCACCACAGAGCCCTCCAAAGACTGTGACCTGCAGACCCGACCTGCTGAGGGGCTGGAGATGAAGGAGGCCAACACCAAGGCATCAAAGCCTGCCTGGGACACAGTGACATGGTGCTGATTGCTGTTGCTCATAATCACACATAATGATGGCACAGGAGAGCACCGTGGCCACAGGGAATCGATTTCTTGCAGCCTCTCCTGCTCTGACAGAAAGGAACAAAGACAAATGTCCCTAAATGCCAAGACAAGCCAAGAGTGAGCCTGGTCAGGTCTTGATGACAAAGTGGACACTTACATTAATGGCTGTGTCTCTTGGTCCTCACGTTGTGGAGGAAAATAACAGTTCTGGGCTGCTGTGGTGGACCTGGTTGATCAGGCTTCAGCTTTTCATTGTCACACCCCCCCCCCTGTTCCCCAGCACGGGGCACAACCCAACCCTGGGGTGATGAGCAGGCTCACCAGCCTGGCCCAAACCAGCCCTGTGGCTCTTGTGCTCTCCTGGCACTGAAAAGGGTGAAAAATATGGCAACCACAGGTGGAAAACTGGGGCTGGGAGAAGGTGTGACTGCTTGGAGGGCAGCTGGAGTAAGGATGGTTGGCACTGCAGCTGCTCAGAGCTGGAGCAAGCTTGGGAAGAAAAAGGGATCCAGTTTTCCCCAGTAGAATGGGTTGGCCCTGGAGTGACCATCATTAATCTCTCAGCACTATGGGAAGAGCTCACAGGTACAGGTGGGAGCATCTTCCCCACAAAGCCAGGGGGGTGCCAGCCAAGCTGCTGGTGCACAAGGCAGCTTGGGTCTGGGACAAGAGCAGGGTCTGTGCCTGGGAAGGAGCAGAGCTGAGACAATAAAACCTGCCTGGGTTTTAACCAGGTGTGCCCAGATGTGAGCCCCGTGCAAACACAGCTCCTGTGTCCAGGGCTGAGCTCAGTCCCAGGGAGTCACCTGGAGGCATCTGCTGGTTCTCCACCACTCCTCGTCCAGCCTGGGCAGGGCAGAAGGATGAATCTGTGACCAGCTGGGCCTGGCACCTTGGCAGACCCCGGCCAACCTCAGGGAACAGAGGGGACCTGCAAAACAACAAGATGTATGAGTCAACAAGGGATGGTCAGAAGGGTTTTTGCTTTACAATGATGATTTATTTGCTTTGCACCTGGTTACAAATGCTAAGAAAACAAGACTTTCAGCAGCGTTTTTCACTCTCCTGTTTTGTGTTGTTTTTTTTTCCCAGGCAGGAGAGACATCCCTACCCCTCTCCTTGCAAAAAGCCCCATTTTTGTCAAGATCTTGAAGTGACTTGGACAGGCCTGCAGCTTGGGAGGGGGTGAGAGCATCTGTGGCCACACCTGCACTGCCCAGCAGCAGCCAGAGGGAAGAGGTGACATGGCAGGCAACACTGGTAACCTGGTGATGCCACAGAGGTCTCTTGCTGGGTGATTGTGTCCAAGCAATCACTAACCATGCTCCCAGAAGCAGGGGAGCTCTGGATTCACTGCAGAGCATTCCCTGTGAGGGGCCAACCCAGGCCATGAATCCTCTGACCATGGAAAAGCTGTAGCTGCTCTGGCAGCCACCAGATCCCTCCTCCCTGTGTGCTCCTCGTGGGGGGATTTACATACTATTTATCCTCCTTATGTGTCATAGAATCACAGCCTGGTTTGGGTTGGAAGGGACCTTCAAGACCATCCAGCTCCAACCCCCTGCATGGGCAGGGACACCTCCCACCAGCCCAGGCTGCTCCAAGCCCCATCCAACCTGCCCTTCAACACTGCCAGGGATGGGGCAGCCACAGCTTCCCTGGGCAACCTGGGCCAGGCTCTCACCACCCTCACACTCCAGAATTCCCTCCTCATGTCCCACCTCAATCTCCCTCTGCCAGTTTTCATCCATTCCCCTTGTCCCATCACTCCATGCCCTTGTAAAAAGTCCCTCCTCCAGCTTTCTTTGTCTTCCTCCTGTCCTGGGAAGCAGGAGGGCTGTGACTCTGTGTGCCTGGGGGGGGGGAAGGCTCATCCCCCTCTGTTCTTATTTCATGTCTGGCTTTGGAAAGTCTCCCCTGTAGTCATGGCCCTTGCTCTGCTCCAGGGCTGATGGGGCTTCCACAGCTTCCCTGGGCAACCTGTTCCAGGCTTTCACCACCCTCAGAGGAAAGAATTTACACCTAATATCCAATCTAAATCTCCCCTCTGCCAGTCTTCATCCATCCCCCTTGTCCTCTCCCTCCCTGCCCTTGTCCCAAGCCCCTCCCCAGCTTTCCTGGAGCCCCTTCAGCCACTGGAAGCTGCTCTCAGGTCTCCCCAGAGCTCCAGCCAAAGACCTTTGCCTCTAAAATACCCAGGCAGGTCTGTCCCCCCCCGCATCCTTTTCCCTGTCCCTCCCTTCTCCTCTCACGAGGGCTGCTCTGAGCTGCAGAGATGCCATGTGCCACGAGAGGACACCATCCTACCTCCGACTTCCTCAGCCAACACGGCTGGGGAAAAAAAATCTCCATCTCCACCTAAACCAGGGACCGACTGGAACACACACACACAGGTCGGAGAGGAGAGCAAGAAGGGACCTGTGTGTTTCTCACCCTCCTGTATTCCACAGCAACACTGCCCTGCCATTTATTGCTGCAGCAACTACCCCTCGAGATACACAAGTGGCAGGAAAATGAGGCTGTGATTGGCAAAGGAGGGATGGGAGTGTGGGGATACCTCACTTGGTGATTTGTGAGAGGGTAGGGGGGGGGGGTGTGTGTGTGTTGGCTGGCTTTAAAATGGAATAAACCACATTTAGCAGCTAGGTAGCTATGGAAACATCACCCAAATTGTTCTAGCACCTTTGTGCTGCTCTGCTTTCTGCAGCCCTGCAAATACTGTCAAGGGAGGCCTGAATATTGTTCCTTATAAATAATAGAACGTCAAGAGCTACAGGAAGAATCCCTAAATCAGGATCTTGAAGTGGGGATAGCTCAGGAAAGAAGTGCCCGGTGGCTCCAATCGGATTTCCTGGTGACTTGGCAAGGATCAGGGGCTTCAGCTCATTCTTTTGTCCCTGGTTTTGCAGTTTGCAGGCTGAGGAGCCACAGGGGTGTTGGTGCAGGTGCTGGTGGGGAGGGAAGGGTGTGTGTCTGTACAGCAACGTGTAGGCACAGAGATGCTCCCGCCAGCAGCTGCACCCACAGAAGTGCACCCACAGCCTTTTGGTGTTCAAGCAGCACAGGACCTGGCCTGTCACCCACCCGGCCCTGAACACCTCAGCCCCAGCCAGGAGCAATTCCAGCTCTGCAGCTCCACTCTGCCCCATCCCAGCTTCTCACCCAACCCAGGGATTAGCCCATAATCCTGACCATGCTCCCCAGCCCTGCCAAGCTTGCTGAGATATTTAAAGGCTGAAAAGACTGGTTAGATATCACAGATCATCTTGAAGAGCCTTTCAAGCTGAGGATGAAATTCTGGCCCCCCTGGACTCCACCAGAAAACACTCCGTTGTTTTCACTGGGCTCAGGATTTATTCCCTGGATGTGCAGAGATTCTCCAGGGCTGAGCAGTCAGGATGAGTCCCTGGAAGCCTTCTAGGGCTGGATTTTGTCACCCAGTGCAGCCCAGAGGACAGCACCATGCCCAAATGGTGCCTCCCTTGGCTTGCAAGCCTCTGCAGCAGGGGGGGCTGACTGGGGATGGCCAGGCCAAGGACAGGGGACAACGTGGGGCTGGCTGTCCTACAGGCAAATGTCCTCCTGCTGATCTGGTTTTTTTTGGGTGCTGGCACAGTTCTTGTAACTGCCAAATACAGAGAGCCAAGGCTGGGGTCTCCAGGTCACCAGCCCTGGGCAGGGCAGAGGTCCATCCAGCTCCAGCTCCTCCAAGCCACCTGTGACTTCCTTCCTCTCCTTTGTTCCTTCACATCAAGGTCTCCTGGTCACCCGAGGTCCTGCTGCTACAACAGGTAGCTCTGGTTTCCTCTCAGCTCTTGCCTTGTGCCTGAGCCCCTGAGCCACAGCCACCAGACCCCCACACAGCAGCTGAGCACCCTGGGGTGACCCGGGGACGTGTCCAGTCTGGTTTCTGCTCCATTCCTTCCTCTCTAGCTCCTCACCTTGCCCTGGCCTTTGTGATGGCTGCTGCCATTTCCAGAGGTGGCTGCCATGTCTCTATACTTTCCTTCCAGAGACCTAACACCTCACTTAGACCGTGTTGCTCTGTAGCTCCCAGCTGCTCTTGACTTCTCCCCATGTGCAGTTCCCAACAAGGCATCTCCTCTGCCTTTCCATCATGTAGCCACCAGCACCTTGCAGCCTTCCTGCCCTTCTTCACTGTCAGCTTCTGCTGGCTCCCTCCTGAACAATTTTCTCTCTCCTTGCCAGTTTTCATTTCCTGCCTCTCCTTTTCCAGCTGGTTTGTGGCCAGGGCAGCAGAAGCCCTGGAGGACCTCTCTTGTGTTGCCTGCCCACAGGGTGAAGGGATTGCTCCACTGGAGAAGGCTTTTGCTTCCCAACAGCATCTTCATTCCTATCTCATGGCCACTACGTTTTTGAAAGCCTTTTTGGAGGACTCAGAGAAGCAGCTCAGTGCCCAGAATGGTCTCAGCTCATACAAACCCTGCTTTATGCCAGGACCATGAGCAATCAACCCCTTTTCATCTTGGTGCACTTGGTCCCTCTTCCCTCTCCAGCCCAGCACAGGAACATCTTCCCCTGCTCTCACATTTAGGGTCTGGTCCACAGGCTAAAACTCCCTGATGAACCAGCTCCTTGCCCACCAGGCTGACCTCCAGCAGCACCTGGGTTTCACACCCCACTGCAGCAAGAGAAGAGGGTAGAAACTTCTCCTACATCTGAACCACCGACCCTTCCCTGTGACCCACCCAAAACCCACTGGATGGGAACCTTCATCAGTCCATCAGCTGGAAGGTAACTTGCTTTGGGCTTTCCCCAGGACTCCTAGAACTCTGCAAGGTGCAGGAAGCCCACCACACCTCAAGCAGGGCTGCTCAGGGTTCTCCAGGCAAGCCCAGGGAGGTGGACCCTGAAGGACACACACTTACTGTGTTTTAAGGGCTGAAGATTTGCCTCTGCAAGCCTGTCCACATGTCAAGACACCCCAAACAATTCATCTAGTCCCACTACAGCCTGTGGAGAAAGGTCAGCTGCTCTGGAGGCTGAACTCTCCTGAGACAGGATGAGTGATCCTAGGAAGTCCTGCCTCTCTCCTCTGACCCCAGGAGAAGCCAGGCCAACCAGCTCAGCACAGGAACCAGGCTGAAGAGGTGATGTCAGGAGAGAACCCCACAGACCACAGACATTGCAGAAAAAAAAACCAACCCAGCCCTAAGGAGCCACTCTCACAGTTCAGGACTAGAATCACAGAATCATGAAGGTTGGGAGGGACCTTAGAGATCATCAAATCCCAACCCCCCTGCCATGAGCAGGGATCCCCACCACTAGACCAGGCTGCATAAAACCTCATCCAACCTGGCCTTAAAAACCTCCAGGGATGGGGCAGCAACAACCTCCCTGGGCAACCCATCCCAGTGCCTCACCACCCTGAGAGTGAAGAGTTTCCTCCTCATATCTAACCTCAATCTCCCCTCTCTCAGTTTAAAACCATCACCCCTTGCCCTGTCACTGTCTTCTCTGATGAAAAGCCCCTCCCCAGCTTTCCTGGAGCCCCTTCAGGCACTGGAAGGTGCTCTCAGGTCTCCCCAGAGCCTTCTCTTCTCCAGGTGTCAACCTGCACTGGTGGAGCCCTCTATGTATTTTCACTCCCCACAGCCCCACGAGCTCTGGGCCTGAACCAGCTTGTGCTGCTACAGGACTGTGAGATCTGACAGAGGTTGCCCATCCTCCAGATCCACCCCTGGAGAACTTGGCTCCCACCAGAGCCTCCCAGCAGAGATGCCTTCTGCCATGGGGGGGAAGGAGAAAGGGTGAGGAAGCAGATACCTCTGGCAAGCAGTGCAGGGTCAGTGCTGCTGCTCAGCAGCCACAGGGGGCTGGAGAGACACCTGTGCTGCTCCATCCCCTCTGCCACTGGGACAGCCCAGGGAGGGATGAGGTCCCTGTCCTGCTTCAGCTATTGGATGGGCCACGCACAGAAGAGGAAAATGCCAACTTCTCCTCCTGCCTGATGCAGGGAGTGCTGCCCAGTCCCACCACAACTCCCGGTTCGGATGGGGAGCAGGTCCCTCTCCAGCCCAACGCGTTGTTGCTTTAACAATCAGAAGGATGGATAAACAAAACCCTTTACTGTCCATTGTTAAACTTTACTGTCTAATGTTTTAATAAACAGTCAAGTTCTTCCTCCAATCATTAAGTCAGCAGTAAAGCAGGATGGAGACTGGTTTATGAGATTCTATCTGCGTCGCTCACATACAAATGTGAGGTCTTGGCAGCTGCAAACAGCTACTCCCAGTTGTGTGGCTTCCTGCCCACTTCAAGAGCTGGATCTGCTGCTGGTTTGGAGGAGGCAAAGCTCATCCTGCCTCATGGGAGGTGGGCAGAGAGTGAGACCTCTCCAGGGCCCTCCTCAGCCAGCCCGTCACCGAACGCCAGGGCCGTGGAAAGAAGGTCGTGGGGATGTTCTGCCCCCAAGAAGGATGAGGAAATCCTCCTGGAGATGGTGGGTGGGCACGTCTCAGGATGGGTTAGGACAGGCCAGGTGAGACCTCGCTCCCAGGTCTCTAGGGTGGCAGCAAGTGGCCCAGGCTGGGTGGTCAGAAGCAGCCAGAGCTCCTGTTGGATCCCCAGCATCACAGGGCTCATCATCAGGCATCTCAGAGGAGCTGGGTGATGGGCTGGATGGGAGCCAAGCCAGCTACACACACAGGCCTAAAACCAGCAATAACCAACCCCACAGATTTTGGGGTGGGAGGGCTGGGACATCCCAGAGCTGGGTGCAACCCACCACTTCCCCCTGCAGCAGCAGGTTCTGGCTCTGTGCTCTGCAGCACCAGGCACTGCTCAGTGGCCTCCAGTGCCACCCAATTAGACAACTGCCTGAAGAAACTGGAGCCCTTTGTTATCTCTGGGATGATCCACATTGGCTTGAAAGCATGAACACCCTTTAATCACCCTTTTCCCAGCAATCCTCAGCCTCCAGCCCAGCAGCTGTGGGCTCTGTGGACCTGAGGGTGAGCAGGCATGGTGGTCCCTGGAGGACTAACTTCTAAACACCTTCCAAAATGCTTATCTGCCACTTCTGCTCTGCAAGTAATAACCATCACCCTACCACCCATCCCCAAAGTCATTTTAATAGCTCACAGTTGTTGCATCAACTTTGATTACCAGCAGTGAGGTTTTATCTCCTCCAGGGTGGTTCTGCTGACAGTAGACACCAGGTTTCCTGCCCACCACCATTTGTGGGCTGCTCCAACCCTCTGTCCAGTCATAAAATGATGAGCATGTGATCCCTGGGTAAGAGCTGGTGATTTTTTTTTCCCTTTTTATTGCTCAATACATAGTTTGGAAGCCAACCCCCCCCAGAGGGAGAATGGAAACTTCACTTGCTACTGGCACACACACAACTGGTGCCACAGAGAGACAGTGAAGGAGAGCAGAGAAGGTCCTAAAAAAGAACAACTAAAAGGAGAGAATGGGTGGAGAATGGAGCAGAAACAGCCCTGAGGGGAAGGACTTGGGGGTGATGGTGGATGAGAAGCTCAACATGATTTGGCACCGGGTGCTGGAGCCCAGAAACCAACCCTGTCCTGGGCTGTGTCACCAGCAGCGTGGGCAGCAGGGCCAGGGAGGGGATTGTCCCCTCTGCTCTGCTCTGGTGAGACCCCAACTGGAGAGCTGTGTCCAGTTCTGGAGCCCCCAACACAAGAAGGACATGGAGCTGTTGGAGAGAGGCCAGAGGAGGCCACGAAGATGATGGGAGGGCTGGAGCAGCTCTGCTCTGGAGCCAGGCTGGGAGAGTTGGGGTGTTCAGCCTGGAGAAGAGAAGGCTCCAGGGAGACCTTAGAGCACCTTCCAATGCCTGAAGGGGCTCCAGGAAAGCTGGGGAGGGGCTTGGGACAAGGGCAGGGAAGGAGAGGACAAGGGGGAAGGGATGAAAACTGGAAGAGGGGAGATTGAGGTGAGACATGAGGAGGGAATTCTGGGCTGTGAGGGTGGTGAGAGCCTGGCCCAGGTTGCCCAGGGAAGCTGTGGCTGCCCCATCCCTGGCAGTGTTGAAGGGCAGGTTGGATGGGGCTTGGAGCAGCCTGGGCTGGTGGGAGGTGTCCCTGCCCATGCAGGGGGTTGGATCTGGATGATCTTTAAGCTCCCTTCCAACCCAACCCATTCTATTCTATGCTATTTGCAGGGGAATGGAGGAAAAGAGACAATTCCTCTAAGAAATCCTGCAGGGAAGAGTTGCTGGAGCACATTTCCTTGCCACCAGCTCCAGCAGCATCCACACCTCAGCCCCATATACCAATACCACCAAGTGGACCTGCCTGGAGAGCCCTGGGAAAGGGAACCAGAGCAGGTGGCTGACACAGTCCAGCTCCTGCCATTCCAGGACAGGATGGGTATGTATTTCCAGCTAGAGCTGGGAAAAGGGGCTTTGGTGGAAGGAAATGCAGTTTACACAGAGTGAAAACCAGTGCTAAATCTAAGCCTAATTGACTTATAAATAGCCTGGGTGTTTTCTTTCCAGCCACCAGCTTGTTCCACTTCCAAATGTATACACAGATAATCTTACATTTTCTAAACCTTTCTATCCCACTTTCTGTTTCCACGTGGCATTTTCGATTTCCAAGTTGACCTACTTTGAGGAGTAAGAAAATGAGCTGAATTCCCCCAAATCTAAATGCTTCACTCTGGCTTGAATCAAATATTGGGAGGGTCGGGGGTGGGTTGTTTTTTTCTCTTATTCCTTTCTCCAAAGAAATATACTCCTCACTGGGAGCTACCAGAATGGATTTTATTTATGCTTTTGAAGCCCAGTTCAGCCATGGAACAGAAGAAGGAAAGAACAAAAAACCCAACCCTCTACACAATTTGCACAGCAATGATTTCCAGCCTACTTTCCCATTTCCAATTAAGCTACCTAATCTATCCTATGGATTCAGGATATAGGAATTTGAAGTGTAACTAGGGATTGATAAATTGAGCAATGGGGTTTTTTGTCTAAGACAAAGGTTTCTTGGGGCGTTAGCTCTTGGAAAAGAACTGCCTGTAGCCTTCTCTGTCAGACACAGATCCCTCTTGATACCCACCACTGCAGCTCATTGGCAGCTTTGGAAATCAGGGTGAGCAGAGATTTTGGTCTTGCACGCCAGGCTGGCAGGCCAATCTCTGGATAAATTCCCTCCCAGCCAAGCAGCAGCTTTTCCCAGTCATTCTTCAAATAGCTGGAACACTTCCCCTGCCAGTGTTTGATTAAAGAGATTTTTTGAATTGACACAAGATCCCTACAATACAGCTGCCACTGGCGTGGAAGAAGGAAGGGAGAAGCTCACAGCAGCCCTGCCAGCCAAAAAAATCTACTCTAGAGCTTGTGAGCAAGGCTGTTTCAGCCTGCTGGGCTTGGAGAGGCTGGGTAGGAAGGATGACTTGCTCTTTGCCAGCAGCAGCAATGCCTTTGGTGCAGGAGAGGGACTCAGCAGAGCTGTGGAAGGTCTGGCCAGGTTGACACAGCAGGAGGTTTTCTTTCTGAGGTGGGTTTTGGGGGGGGTGGGGGGGTTTATCTGAGCTGTTCCCATGCCATTCTCCAAACTCTGCAACGATGTTGGGCAAGACAAACAAAAAAAAAAGCAGCATTTGGATTCTTATTTGCACATCTCAGCCTTTGCTCCAGGCTGCCTGGAGGCTGTTGGCCAACTCAGCTCCATCACCAGGTTTCCTTGACAATGCCTGCAGGATTTTTCTTCTCAAGCCAGGCTCTGAGGCACAGATCTCCTCTGCACAGCAGCCCCTGCAAACCAGCCCTGGTTTGAAGAGGCAGTTGCCAGAACATGTGCTGGAGTGAGACCTGGGCAGCTCCCTGCTCAACTTTCCCCCCCAACTTTTGGACAGAAGGGTTGTGTTGGGGCTGCTGGGTGCAATCAGGGCATGAGCTGTGAAGGTGGGACTCCTGATTGCTGGCAGTCATCACAGGGCCTGAAAACACAGCAGGATTCACAGGAAGATCAGCCAGTCACCCCAGGGAACAAGGACATCTTCAAAGGAGCAGCTCTTGAGTTGGGATTGGGAGCTGATTTATCCCAAGGGATGGTTATTTCTTAACTGCCTGTTGAAGAGTTTCTGAGAGAGCTGAAGGAAGGGTGACAGTTCCTCTTCACAACAACCCCCAAGGATTATTCAGCCTGCTCTGGAATGAAAACTGAAGCTCCTTGAAGGAGGGGGACAGGGACTACAGAGACAGCAGCACGGATGCTTCAGGTTCAAATCCCTGCTGCCTGAGTGAGACACCAGGCTTTCCAGGCCCAGAGACCAGGGCTGACATCTCCCTGTTTGGGATGTCCAGGGTATTCCCTTCAGTTTGCTGCCACTCCAGAGGGGCACCAGCCCCTCAGGTCTGCTACATCATATCTGCAGCTGCTGCACAGGTGCTCAGACCCTGTCACTGGTACCAACCACCTTGGTTAGGTGCCTGCATTCCCACCCCAAAATGTCTTCAGCCAAATACTGGGCATTTGAGAGAGAGAAAACCCTCTTATTCAGGCAAAGATGCCGCTTCTGCCTCCACTACCATTCATATCCCCTTGCTTTGAGAGGCACCTGTATCACTGATGACTTGCTAGACTCTTGGTTGGCCAATTCCCAAAGCCAGAAACATGAAGAATATGTCAGCCCTTATTTCTCTCCCTTAAACTCCTTGCAGTGTTTCCCATTCCTTCTCTTAGTATCTCTGTGAGAACACCTGTCTGAGACACACCTGGGCCCTGTTTACCTCGGGGCACTTCAGCAGACACAGCGTGTTCCCACGTGGCCACCATGTCACTGTCCTGTGGGGAACAGTCTCCTTTGAGCCATGTGGAGCCATGAGGACACAGAAGAGTTCATAGAATGGTTTGGGTTGGAGGGGACCTTCAAGATCATCCAGATCCAACCCCCTGCATGGGCAGGGACACCTCCCACCAGCCCAGGCTGCTCCAAGCCCCATCCAACCTGCCCTTCAACACTGCCAGGGATGGGGCAGCCACAGCTTCCCTGGGCAACCTGGGCCAGGCTCTCCCCACCCTCACACTCCAGAATTCCCTCCTCATGTCTCACCTCCATCTCCCTCTTCCAGTTTTCATCCATCCCCCCTTGTCCTCTCCCTCCCTGCCCTTGTCCCAAGCCCCTCCCCAGCTTTCCTGGAGCCCCTTCAGGCACTGGAAGGTGCTCTAAGGTCTCCCTGGAGCCTTCTCTTCTCCAGGCTGAACACCCCAACTCTCCCAGCCTGTCTTCAAGTAGGCCAACTGGAGTAAGCCCCCTAAAAGATGAAGGACATGAGGTTAAGATGGAGAGGTGCAAGTTCAACAGCCAGTTCTGGGTGGCTGCACAAAGCCAGAAGTCTGTGACTGAGAAGCAGTTGTTTCCTCCATGGAAATCTGCTGGGTCACAGTCCTCACCCAAACTACCAGGCAGAGCTGAGCATCCATTTCAGTCACAGAATCACCTTGGCTGGAAAAGACCTTCCAAGATGATCAAGTCCAACCATTCTCCTAACACTGGTGAGTCCTGAACTAAACCACAGCCCCCAGTACTGTGTCTGTATGACTCTTAAATCCCTTCAGGGATGGTCGCTCCACCCCTGCCCTGGGCAGCCTGTGCCAGGGCCTGACAACCCTTTTGGGGAAGAAATTCTTTCTACCATCCAGTCTAAACCCCCCTGGCACAACTTGAGGACATTTCCTCTTGTCCTGTCACTTGTCACTTCACTGAAGAGCCCAATCCCCACCTCTTTCCAACCTCCTCTGCCACAAGGTCTCCCCTCAGCCTCCTTTTCTCCAGGCTGAACATCCCCAGCTCCCTCAGCTGCTCCTCATCAGACTTGTGCTCCAGCCCCTTCCTCAGCTCCTGGACACACTCTGGTAGCTCAGTGTCCTTCCTGCAGCCTCACCAGTGCTGAGCACAGGGCTCAGATCACCTCCCCACTCCTGCTGGCCAGGATGCCATTTGCCCTCTTGGCCACCTGGGCACACGTTGGGCTCCTGTTGCCACTCATGCAATTAGCCTTGGCCCATTGATCAAGCTCATCAAGATCCCTCTGTGGAGCCTCCCTACCCTCAGGCAGATGAACTCTTGGTCAGTTGGTCCCCAAGCTGGACACAACTGATGCCCCTAACACCTGAGGGGAGCACAGCCCTGCAGAAGGGAGGGTGGCATCCAGCCCCGGGGCTCTGAACCAACCCTGGGCATGAGCAGAGATAAAAACGATGCTCAGACAGAGCAGGAAAATAAATCACTGACAGAATCTCAAAAAGAGACAAATGAAGTTGAAATTCACCCTTGTTTCTTTTAATGTTTGGAACGTTTTCGAGGTGATTTATGCCCCTGCTCCAATGTGCTTCTCTCTCTTCGTCTCTCTCCCCTCTTTTGTTTTTTTTCCTCTTTAAAACAGGAAGAAAAAAAAAATACATATTTGGGAGTTAATTGGATTTCCAGGCTTCACAGCCAGACAGTGTAATTGATCTCTGAAGAGATGGATTTGTCGGTTAGCTGGGCATGAATTTGACAACAGGAGAGGGAGGGGAAGAAAAATTTCCCCTGCACACAGAGAGCAGAAGAGGGTCACGTTGGCAAAGCCAGGGAGCCAGGGCAAAGTCTCACCTTTTCCCTGACCTTGTCCCAGGTTTCCAAGTTAAACACAGCTCGTTGCTTTGGGCCCCTTCAAGGGAGATGGCCAGGAGGGCTGAACTGACTGGGACAACCCCCTCCTTGGATGCTAAATGTTTTCAGTTTGTGTTGTGAAGCTTTTTGAAGCTACACATGGAGGAACACCTGCCTGCCTTTCACCCATGACATGGGATGCTCCTTGCTTTCCTGTTCCCTCCCCTTTTTTGGCCTGCCTTGAAAGTCCAGTATCTCCAAAGCAGGGATACCCCGGGTGTGACCCATGCAGCTCCTGCCACCCCAGCCTCCCCCCAGCCAGCATTGCTCCTCAGCCTTGCCCAGCCTTCACCCCCAAACCCATGTCACTCACCCCTACTGTCCCCAAAAGGTAGGTGCCACCTTAGATCTCTTGTCAGGGCAGACCAGCTGGTTCACACTGTGGGGTGCAGAGGAGGCCATGACCTGGGGGGTCCAAGGATGCATCCAACTGCCCATTCCCATTTTGCCCAACCAGTTTCCAGGTGTTTCCAAGCACGAGCTATCAGGTCAGCAACACAACAAACCTTGCTCAGGCACCAACAGAGGTTTCTCCTCTGTTGTGTGCAGCAAAGAACCTCATATTCTGATCTCAGCTCTGTTGCTTGCAAGAGCAAGCTGTTCTGGAGAGAGCTCTGCAGAGGATGCTGTGCCTGAAGCTGCTGGGCTGAACCCCCTCCCAGCCCCTGCTCTGGGGCCCAGCTCAGCAGGTGACAAGCAGCCATTCCCAACAGGCTGCCAAGTGCTCTGGCACTGCCCCTGGGGAATCCAGGCTCCTGAGAAGTGTCACATCCCAAGGAAAAAGCTTTCTACAAAATACAGCCCCAAGGCTCCTCTTGGCTGGTTTCCAACTGTGCTGCACATTTACCCCACCACCAGTCTTGGCAGGGGACTGGCAGACCTTGCAAGGAGCCAGGACAAATCAACCCTTCCCCTGGTGGGTAATCCAGGGGAAGGTATCCCATTCCCATGCACCTTCCCACCTGCCCAGGAGATGGGGCATTGCAGTCCTTCCCTCTCTGAAGAGCCCTGTCTGAAAAGCCAAGCACACCTCCAGCCCGCGCCTGGTGTTGTGCCCTGGTGAGGCTTTCATGCTGTGCCCTGGTGATGGCTTTGCTGCTCACCCTGCAATAACTGACCCGGCGTTTCTGAGCTGCTGACACCACCCTGGCAGGGCCCTGCAGGAGGAAACAAGGGCCTTGCACAATGCACCATTAAACCGTGGAGCTCACTTCCACAGGAAGCGGCCGTGGCCAAGAATTTGTGACATTTCAGAGAGGAAGCAGGCATGGACGTGGCTAATGAGAATAGCTGGAGCCACAGCAGCTAAAGACCAGCATCTCGATCCCACCATCTCTGCTGAAAGGGATATTGGCATTGCAATCTCAGCTCTTGGAGGTGATGAGCAGGTCTAACACCGGGGCAGCTCTGTCTCCCTCGGCACCTCCCTTTGCAACACCCGCTTCTGGCCGCCCCTTGGGGAGGACGTGGAGTGACACGGATCCCATCCAGCTCCTGCAGTTCCCCTCTCCTAGGTCGTTTTGGTTTTTTTTTTTAAGGCTTGTGTTAAAAAAGAGAAAGATTGCACAGTCTTGTTTTCGCTGTGGATAGAAAAGTGTGTCACGGGGGGTTTCTGGAATTGCAAAGCAAGTTCAGAGGCGGGAGCTGCTCCGTGCAGGTGCAAGGTATCACTCAGTCCCAAGCTTTACAGCTACTACAGGCTGTGACAAGCAAGCAGCTCACAAATGGTCACACGAAGGAAAACATCTGTTAGGAGCTAGCAGGTACACGGATCAGCTGCAAATTGCACAGCTTGGGCCTGATTTTCCCTGGCTTTGTTTAGCAACCGGCGGCGCTGGCAGGCGGGAGGCACTGCTGCCTGCAGGGACCTGGGCTGGAGGGGCAGGCACAGCATCCCCATCCCTGCAGGAGATGCAGGTCCTGCCACGGGCCTGCTTTAACTCAGGGCCACTCCTGTAAAGGCAGGATACACTTTCAAGCAGGTATAAGTGCCCCCTTCCCCTACAGAGCTGGCTCTCTCTCTTGCAAGCTCCTGAGCTGCCTCCACCTCGTGCACAAAAGATTTCCTGGTCTGGGCTGGACTTTTCCAGCTGCTTTGTGTTATGAGGCTCGGACCAGGAAACAGAAGGATTCTGTTTCCATCACAAAGGATGGCCAGTTGGTCTCCAGCCAGCCTCGGGACCCAACCCCAGTTCCACACGCCACGTGCGCTGGTTGGAAAGGAGGAGCCTCCTGCAGCCTCTCTGGCTCACCCAGCTCCCCGTGTTCCCACCCGGGGGCAAGGACTCAGAAGTCCCAGGGACAGACCACAGAGCTGGCTGTGTCCAACATCCCCCTGCCTGCTCAGGCCTCTGGAGTCCTTCTCAGCCTTGCACAAGCTCTGCTCCCATCCACCAGGGAGCTGAGGGGCCAATTTTGCCTGGTTTATTTCTTAAAAATGACTTAGCAAATATCTCTATACTCTCTACTCCAGCAAAGTGGGCAGGAGGAGGGGACCCACCCCTGCCATCACCTGCTTTGAGCTCCTGCCCACCTCAGCTCTCCCTCAGACACATCAACACCTTTGGCACATGGATCATCGTGTCAAGAGGAGCTCATCACTTCTGGCACTGAAGGAGCAAGACTTCCTAAGCCCCAGACACACACCTTAGAAATCAACGGGAATTTCAGCAGTGTCTTCATCAAGAAAGGGATCAAACCTTTTAAAATCCCATTCCTCAAAACACAGGGGTCTTGCATGTTGCAGGAGAGCCCACTTAAACCCTGGGTCTTCATAAGCATCTGCATGTGCTTTGAGGGGGCAACAAGAGTCACTGTGCACAGCCTGGTGGCACCTGAAGTGCTCTGCAAGCTTTGTCACCCAAAACTGGGGTCAAGGCTGGTGAGCCCAGACTGAAACTGGCTCAGAAGAAAGCTCTCCAGACCATCACAGCAAAGATGGCCTTTTTAAAAAGTCAGCTGCTAGGAAAGCCTGACTTGTTAGCCTAAGAAAATGAAGGTGGAGAGGTGAGAAAATTGTTCTCTCTCCATGTTATCAGGAGGTTTAACATGAAGGACAAGAAAGTGCTACTTAAGGTGAAGGGACAACATCAGCAAAAGGTCATAAACCACTCATGAACAAATTCAGGTGAGAAATTAGAAGAAGGCTTCTAGCTGTCCCAACAATTAGAAGAAAAGCCAGTGCAAAATGAAGGGGGGGGGTGTTTCAGCCCAGAGGAGGGACAAGATGGCTCAGGGGTTGCAGAAGAAGAGAGTAGGACTTGATGGCTTGGAGGTCCTGCCCCAGCCCTGCTTGGGCTGCTCAAGCAGTGTCCCTGCAGCCCTGCAGACCCAGGAAGCCCAAGGTGGGCTGGGAGAGGACAACAAGTTTGTGCACGGTCAGAGGATTCCACTGGGAGAAAACACAGGGCAAGTTTAAGGTTTGGGTCTGACTTAGGGCAGTAAAACCCAAGGGAAACCTACATCAAAAGGCCACGGTAATGCCCAGGGAACCAGCTGCCCAGGCACTGGGGACAGGGAGGGAGAAGCACCAGCAGAAGCTCTGCTGACAAACCAGCTCTGGCTCTCCCCTGGCAGCCCACGTGGAAATCCATATGGAAAATCATTAAACAATTACTACCTCCGTCAGAAGCAGATCACCCTTTGAAGACATTTCCCCAGAAAGCTCCGTTCACAGCTTTCAAAGAAGCCCCTGCCTCTTCAGAATAACTGCCAGGAGTAAAAGCTTGGTAGCTCAGCAAACATGAAGAGGGGGAGAGCAAAGCAAAAAAGGAGCCCAGGCAACCCCACCAGCTCTGCCTCCTGCAAAGCCCCACACCAGCTCACCCCAAAATGCCACCAAGCCCAAGCACCCCGTGGAGATGTCACCTCCCTTCACAAGCCTCAGTGACCTCCAGGGAAAGGGGCTGTTTCCAGTGGAGGAAAAAAAAAAAGGGCTATTTTTTCATAAACTAACCACTCTGGGCCAGCTCAGCAGTTCACCAGGGAAAAAAAACAACCTGCCTGGAAAAAAAAACCAACCCAGCCAAAGAAGTGAGGTCTAACACACTGACTGATTCCATGCACCATCTTATCCCTCCCTCCAGGCAGAAGCCTCTTTTATTTGGAAGGTCCATCAGCACCTGATTTTGGTTTGGCCTAAATACCTCTCAAAAACCTGGCCCATCGTGCAGAACCATGATCATCTGGGAAGACACAGCAAGTCCACCAGCTTTGCTAATTCCATCTCAGCCCTCTTTTATTCAGTGTAAAAAAAAAAACCACCACTTCCCAGAGATCACATTTCCACCAGCACTTGTTACCCATTTAGAACTATCACCTTCATCATTAAAAACAAACAATGGGGGAAAAAAAAGCCATCATTAAATTCATCCCTGATCTGGAATCCCAGAGGAGAAAATGAATTCTTTACAGGACTGGAAGAATTAGGGACTCACTTTCCTGATGGTGTAAAAACATGAAGAGGGAGTGTCCGTGTTTGCTGCCAGGGAGCAGCTGAGGCTGCAGGAGGACAGGAGGGGCTTGGATGGCTTTGCTGTCCTTCCTGCCCCTCTCTACAGAGCCTGGCAACTGCACTGTGAGAGAGCAAGGTGAAGGTCAATGGCATGGTTGGGGTTGGAAGGGACCTTCAAGATCATCCAGATCCAACCCCCTGCATGGGCAGGGACACCTCCCACCAGCCCAGGCTGCTCCAAGCCCCATCCAACCTGCCCTTCAACACTGCCAGGGATGGGGCAGCCACAGCTTCCCTGGGCAACCTGGGCCAGGCTCTCACCACCCTCACACTCCAGAATTCCCTCCTCATGTCTCACCTCAATCTCCCCTCTGCCAGTTTTCATCCATCCCCCCTTGTCCTCTCCCTCCCTGCCCTTGTCCCAAGCCCCTCCCCAGCTTTCCTGGAGCCCCTTCAGGCACTGGCAGGTGCTCTCAGGTCTCCCTGGAGCCTTCTCTTCTCCAGGCTGAACACCCCAACTCTCCCAGCCTGGCTCCAGAGCAGAGCTGCTCCAGCCCTCCCATCATCTCTGTGGCCTCCTCTGGACTTGTTCCAACAGCTCCATGTCCTTCTGATGTTGGGGGCTCCAGCACTGGACACAGTTCTCCAGATGGGGTCTCATGAAAGCAGAGCAGACAGGGAGAATCCCCTCCCTGGACCTTTCAGAATGACCTCCAGAGGAGCATGGGCTGGATGGAGCAGTGCTGGGGCTGTCCTGCAGCCAGTGCAGCCTGAGCAAGGACAGGTCACATGCTGCACAAGCACCACCAGGTCCTGGACCACAACCTGCCATCCCTAAGGCTTCCAGGGAAAGCACATCCTTGTTTCCTACGAAGCTCAGGTTGCCGTGTCCCACCGTGCTCCCATTACAATCAGCATCCCTCCCACCCATCCATGGTTCTGACAGCAGAGTGGGCTCCTGCTCCCTGACTAAACTCATAATTTAGAGCAGCTTGGACTGTAGGAAACACCAGGAGCTTTTTTTAGACCAGCTGATAGAGACAGAAACAAGGAGACACGTTGAATGCAGACCATGCTCCTGTCTCGTGAGACTCCAAGCTCACCTGCTTCTCAGGTTCAGGGCTTTTTGGTTGCTTTTGGTTGTGCTTTTTTTTTTCCCCCTCCCATTTGGATGGGTCAAAGTATTAACTACCCTGCCAAAGCTGCAGTTCACCACCGTTCCAACCCCACCACTGCTCAAAACAAATGTCTACGTGAAAGGGAGCAAAAGCAGCGCAGGGAGAGGAGGGGGAAGCACCACAGAGCACAGAATCATTAGTGGTGGAAGGGTTCTCTAGGGATCATCCAGGCCAACCCCCCTGCCAGAGCAGGATCCCCTAGAGCAGATTCCACAGGAACACATCCAGGTGGGGTTGGAATGTCTGCAGGGATGGAGACTCCACAGCCTCCCTGGGCAGCCTGTCCCAGGGCTCTGCCACCTCCAGAGAAGCATCTTCCACTGGTCCAGGGGAAGGCAGGGACAGAGCTGGTGATGAGACCCCAGCCTCAGTCCCAGCCCCAGGGCTTGTCACCACCCAGCTCATGCCCCACCAGCCTTCAGTAACTGCAGGTGACACTGGGAATGGGTGGACTAAGGTCTGAGGGCTGGATGGAGAGGCTGCCCAGCTGTCTCTGCATGATGCTGGACCTGGATCCTGCACAGCTTGGAAAATTCAGGGTTGGGTGTGTTGTTTTTTTTTTTCTCCACTTGGCTGAAGGAATCATCCTTCAGTGGAGCAGCAGATGAGGCTGAGCAAGCTGGTTCAGCCACCCAGCCAACAGAGGGCACTGAGAGACTGCCCAGCCAACCTGCCTCTCCCCATCCTGCTCCTCCTCCCCCTCCTTGCACCAGAGATGACCTCCCCACTATCGACTGCTCCATCTCAGACCTTGGCAGCCAGGTCCCCCACCCAAGACGAATCAATGGGGCGTCACCAGGACGGGAAGCCAGCATCCCAGGGCCCTGCCAAGCCCGCTTCCTCCCGCTGCCACCGGGAATGCTGCTGGAAAACCCTATGGGGTCAGGGGGAGGGGGGTGGGAAGCCTTGACTTCTTGGGGCTGTTCGCTGCCAGCAGCCTGGTTGCTGAGCTGGGGTGACCTCTCCATCTCCAAGCAAAACCCCCCCGGGGGAACCCCCAGCGCTGGAGGCAACTGTGACATTCCAGATCAATGCCCAAAGTCCTGCCTGGGGTCGCTGCCAAGAGTTTCCACCCCAAGAAGGAGCTGGAATCACCCAGCTCTGACCTTCCCTGCCCAGCCCGCTGGCTCCGCACAGGGTCCTGCTGAGGGGCTCCCACCCCAGCCCCAGGCAGAGGCACCCAGCTTGGTCAGAGCCCGGTGACAACACCCCAGCACCCCTGGGGGGTGGGCAGCTCGTTGTCTTTGGGGGTTTTCCTTCCCAGAGGAATTAAATCCCCCAGGTTATTTAAGACGGAGCAGGAGCCAAGCGTGTCAGGTGTCTGGAAACAAGGCAGCTGCCAACAAATCACAGCCTTCCTTCCTCTTGCAGAAGCAGCTCCTGAGCCTCCTCTTTGCTGCCCTTTTTGTTATTGCTCTGGTGAAACCCTGCCTGGAGTTCTGTGCCCAGTTCTGGAGCCCCCAACACAAGGAGGACGTGGAGCTCCTGGAGAGAGGCCAGAGGAGGCCACGGAGATGATGGGAGGGCTGGAGCAGCTCTGCTCTGGAGCCAGGCTGGGAGAGTTGGGGTGTTGAGCCTGGAGAAGAGAAGGCTCCAGGGACACCTGAGAGCACCTTCCAGTGCCTGAAGGGGCTCCAGGAAAGCTGGGGAGGGGCTTGGGACAAGGGCAGGGAGGGAGAGGACAAGGGGGGATGGATGAAAAGTGGGAGAGGGAGATTGAGGTGAGACATGAGGAGGGAATTCTGGAGTGTGAGGGTGGTGAGAGCCTGGCCCAGGTTGCCCAGGGAAGCTGTGGCTGCCCCATCCCTGGCAGTGTTGAAGGGCAGGTTGGATGGGGCTTGGAGCAGCCTGGGCTGGTGGGAGGTGTCCCTGCCCATGCAGGGGGTTGGAGCTGGATGATCTTGAAGGTCCCTTCCAACCCAAACCGTTCTGGGATTCTTTGAAGAGTGGGTGAAGGAAGAGAGGGAGAACCAGCTGGGAAGCAGGACTGCCCTCTTCAAGGCTATGGAGCATGCAGTGAGGCAACCAGGGAGGACTCAAAGCTTGCTGTTGACTTAACTTCCAATTCTGAAGTGTCTTTTCCATCCACTGCTCTAAGACACCACCGGCCCAGTCTCAGACAGACACCTAAAGCCAGCAGAGCTATGCTGGCCTAGCTCAGCAGAAGAACCCACCAATGCCATCCCAAAGTGCCTTCCCTCTTGGCACTCTGCTGCCACGGCAAGTCCCTTCATGTGGGTCAGACTTCAGATCACGGGAAGGTGTTGGTGTCCTTAACACAGCATGTCCCCCAGCTAAGACGTGCTGCACCACAGGGAGAGGAACACTCTGGGAAGGAAGCAGTCCCTTCATGGCTTTAAAAGCTGGAAGCAGCACTCAAACATCTCCTTACATCTCCAGGACAATGCCACCATCTCCAAACCATCATGCTCATTACCCAAAGCACCAATTCATTCACCCTGCCTTAGCTGAGGTGGGCGAGGGACTCCCAGAAACATGCTGAGCCTGCAGCAAGGTGCTCTCTCTCCAGGAGATGATCCAAAGAAAGAAAAACACCCCACTGCTGTGCCCTTCATCAGAACTTCCCTCAGGTGTCCTGCAAACGAGCTCCTCCAGAGCAGAGCCCTGCCCTGTGTTGTGGGTAATTAGCAGGAGCTTCTGGAGAGCCTCCTCCAGCCTCACCAAGCCCCACTTAGTTAAAACTCTCCCACTTGCTATGAATCAAGCCCACTCTCTCTCCTCTCCACGGATCTAGTCACTCACAGGATGCAGAGAACAAGTCTGGAGAGCCCATTAAAAGCCACTCGACTGGAAAATAGGTTTTTGGCCTAATTCTAGCACTGGGGTCTTGGTTGGGGAGAGAGAATCTGACAGCAGGAGCGTGGCTGCGGGGAGGAGGAGACAGAGCTGTTAACTACTTCACCAACCTGATGTTTAGGGCTCTCCAAGAGTAACTAGTAATTAATATTCGTAGCCTGCTTCAATCTGTTGACTCTGTAAACTGCAGCCTCTCACTTAAAGGACTCTCAGCAAGCTGAGACAAAGTGAAGAACATGCCCCATGGAGAGACTCGGCGTGAACAAGAGCAGCAGCAACTCCCAGCTACTACTCAGCCCTGGTTTTAATCACTCTGCTCCTCTTGCCCTCTTGATCTTGTTTAATTAAGCATGGTTCCTCAGCAGAGGCTCTGAGCAGAGGTGGATGGAGAGTCCAGGTCTGGTCACTGCTGTGCTACTCCCAGGGCTTTAGTGGGACCAGCAAGGGCTGGGGCTGGTACAGGACCCTCAAGTCACCAGCTCCAACCTCCTTCAGAAGGTCTGCTGGGATGGTCTTGGGCCACAGGCCACATGCCAGAGGACACACAGTATGGCAGTGGAGACAAATGCTGCCCATAATGTCTCCTTCCAAGCACTTGGGGTTACCCAAAGGGTCAACCAAGACAGATGATCTGATTTATAGACAGATTTCCCTGATTTGGGAGCTGGGCTCATTGCATCAAAGATCCTTTAGGACTTTCTGAAGACTGAAAGGCATCATCAGGGCATTGCAGCTCATCTGGTAGAAGGCCCAAGCCCACCACAGCTCAGACCATTGCTCTCTTTTGTAATGACCAAGAGGTGAAGGACATTTTTTGGGAAGGCTGAAGCTCTGCACACTTCCCTGACCATATGGTGATGATGACACATTGGCCACCAGGCCTCCCTTACTCTTCCAGAGTAAACACTCAAGCAGGAACTCTCTGCCTGCTCTTCACCAGCATCCAGACTCACTCTGCACCCTGTGGTGGGAGATGACAGCTCCACATGGGACATGCACAGAGCTGGGTTGGTTTACAGTCAACACCAGCATCTAGCTTGGCTGCTGGAGATGCATCCCTTGACAACGATGCAGCATTAACTTTCCAACATCTGAAGAAGGAAAGCTGGGGTAGGGCTTTTTACATGGGTGTATAGTGAGAGGACAAGGGGGAATGGATGAAAACTGGAAGAGGGGAGATTGAGGTGAGACATGAGGAGGGAATTCTGGAGTGTGAGGGTGGTGAGAGCCTGGCCCAGGTTGCCCAGGGAAGCTGTGGCTGCCCCATCCCTGGCAGTGTTGAAGGGCAGGTTGGATGGGGCTTGGAGCAGCCTGGGCTGGTGGGAGGTGTCCCTGCCCATGCAGGGGGTTGGATCTGGATGATCTTAAAGGTGCCTTCCAACCCAAACCATTCTATGATTCTATGAAGCTGGCAGTGTAAACCTGCCCCTCTTGAGCAAACTGCTCAAGGTCCACTTCTCCAGTGATCTTCAGGAACCAGTGAACTAAAATGCCCCAAAGACAATATAATAAAGTCAGGGCAATTTCAAGGTCTTTCTCAGAAGAAAAGGCTGCTCCAAATCCACAGGAAATTCACACATTTGGTCACAGATCTCCAGTTTGCTGCCTTCACTTTTACCAACCCTCCTTTCTGGGATGCAGCCCATAGTCCCCTTAGCCCTCACCCAAAGCCACAGATGTCAGGCAGTTTCCCTCTTTTCCCCACTTCCCAACATTGCCATCACCTGAATCTGAGTTTCAGCCACCAAAAGGTCCCTGATGTCTAGGCACTGTGCTGGTGGTATCTGTGGGGTGGGGGTCAGGTGAGGGTTGTGCCTCAGCAGCACGTTGACATCAAGCTGTGGGGCTTGGTGACCCACTTCAGGTGACACACATTGAAAGGTGGAGAGGTGGAACAGGGCAGGGCAGGTTTTCCTGATGGCAACCACGAGTCCTGAGGAACAAGATCTCCTCCAAATGTCACAAACCAGAAGAACTTGAAGGTCTGGACCAAGAATCAGGCACCTTTGTGAATATGGCCTGTGGCATCACCCAAACTGTCCTCGTGTTGCCTCTGTAGCATCATCTCCAGGAACAAACTGCCCTCCACAGAAATCACAGACCCACTTGAAAGACTTTGCTCAAGCCTGGAAGGAGACCCTTCACACATTTGAAACATCACACGTTGGGGTAATTCAATAGACACCCAGAGGAGTGGATTTGTAGCAGATTTGGATCATTACGTGTATATATCACTTCTCCTGCTGTTTTCCAAGTTTGGTAGAACACACCAAAAAATTCCTCTTTTCATCATAAAGAACATGATTCTATCATCTGTGTCATGAGTTGCATTTTATCAGAGCTACACTTTAATCTGGTGATCATCTTCTAAGATACAGGAAACAGTTTAACTCAGTAAGTCATATTTTATACCTTATTTCCCAAGTAAATTCTAAATTCTGTTCCTTTAATCAGTATTCAGCAAATACAATCCCATGGAAATTTGTTTTCCTTTCCATAGTGTAATGGAAAAAACAGGCCTGTTTGCCAGAACCCAGGGATGAGCACACCTAAAAATACCCAATATCAGGAAACAATTCTACATCTTCCCTTGAATTAATCATTTGCATTTAGAAAGGAGGAAGATTTGCCCGTAAATATGTGTTTGTTTTTTTTTTCCCAGCTTCCTATTACCAAAAACAAGGCAAATCAAGGTGATTTGGGAGTTTAAAAGTACCAAGGACGTGGTTGTCCTACAAAGGAGGTTTTGAGGGTGGAGAAACCAAGCGTCGTGAGGATCAGCCATGAGAGAACATGGACATTTCTGCACCGTGGTGTAGAAGGTTGATACTTTGGGGGGGAAAAAAACCAAATCCAAACAAACCCTGTTTGTTATTTGCTTCTGTCTTTTTGAATATTGTCTTTACACACCAAGCCAATAAGACCTTCCCTCTGGAGTCTCAGAGTGAGAGAGACACTTAACAATTCTGGTTCCCCTCAGACTGCAGAAATGGAAGGCAAATTAAGAAATCCTTGGTTTAGTTTCTTTCTCACTAAAATGAGAAAAACATTCATTTGGGTTTGAGTGAAACCTATTACTCAACTTAAACAAAGCACATCACTTGGTCACCAAGGGTCTGCAAACAAGTCTGGTAAGGTATCAAGAAGAAAAGCGTGTGAGGGTCGAAAGATGAAAGTCAACGTTTTCATGAGGACATGAAACAGAAGGCAAGCAACATGGAGAGGTATCAGACTGTACTGCCAGGAACAGACCCCAGACACACCAAATACAGAAGGAGCGTGGGGAAAATGGCTGATCTTTCTCTGATTTCTACTGATGATGCCATTAGAAGCTTCCCTGAGCTCACCACTGCTCACCTTGACACCCACTCTCTCAAACCAGGTCTTCTCCATGTGATCATAGAACCACAGAATGGTTTGTGTTGGAAGGGACCTTGAAGACCATCCAGATCCACCCCCCTGCATGGGCAGGGACACCTCCCACCAGCCCAGGCTGCTCCAAGCCCCATCCAACCTGCCCTTCAACACTGCCAGGGATGGGGCAGCCACAGCTTCCCTGGGCAACCTGGGCCAGGCTCTCCCCACCCTCACACTCCAGAATTCCCTCCTCATGTCTCACCTCCATCTCCCCTCTTCAGGTCATCTCTGTTCCCTCTTCACCCCCTTAGACTCAGCCCTGCTGAGAACAACAACATCCCCCAGTGAGGAAGACAGAGCGAGGAAGGTTGGTGAGCAGGAGCTCCTCCTGAGAGCAGTCCCACAGCCTCTGGACAACAACATCCATTTTGCTAATGACTGGAATAACGATGGCGTTCCTGCTCGTAACTGTGAAGATAACAAGGCAAACACTACTCGTAATTATTGTAAGATGTGCAGAGGGCAATTTAGAGTAATAAATGTCTGGGAGGCAGGGAGCACACGCACACGCTGAGGAGCTCGCCGTGGGCTGCATCTCTCCTGGTTGCATTGGCTGGAGTAACATGTCCTGTGGTGGTGCCTAAACTTAACAAGGCCAGGTCCCCCCTCTCTGCTGGACCAGCAGCACGTGTTAGTTCTGCTGCTTGCAAGGGATCCTGCTGCTTTCCCACCAAAACCAAAAACTAAAGGCTGGCTCGAGGCCCCGGGGAGGGGAATCATGGAATGGTTCAGGTTGGAAGGTCCCTTCAAGGGACCATGTCATCTTCTCCACTTCCCAGCCCCTGGAAAGGAGATGTGGCTGCATTTTTTTTTTTCCTCAGTCGGGTAGAATCATAGAATCACAGAGTGGTTTGGGTTGGAAGGGACCTGGGGGGAAGAGTCTCCTTTGAGCCATGTGGAGCCATGAGGACACAGAAGAGTTCATAGAATGGTTTGGGTTGGAAGGGACCTTCAAGATCATCCAGATCCAACCCCCTGCATGGGCAGGGACACCTCCCACCAGGCCAGGTTGCTCCAAGCCCCATCCAACCTGCCCTTCAACACTGCCAGGGATGGGGCAGCCACAGCTTCCCTGGGCAACCTGGGCCAGGCTCTCACCACCCTCACACTCCAGAATTTCTTCCTCCTGAGAGGCCAGGAAAGAAAGTAGAGAGAGAGCAGGAAGGGTAGAGTGAGAAGAAGGATCCAGAAGATGATCAAAAGGGAAGAGGAAAGCCAAGGAGAAGAAGAGGGGGCCTGGGAGACTCTCAGAGCTGAAGCATCCCTGCCAAAGCAAACAGTTGGACACGCAGGGCTCTCGGTGGCTCTGGCTAATTCTGACCATCTGGCATTGATTGAAATGGCCTCCCTTTTGTGCCTTCTCCCATGAAGTGCTTTTGTTTTCCTGCTTTCCCTCCCTCCTTCCTCCTCCCTTTCAGCCTGACGTGCAGCTTCTCTCCTGCCTTCCATCACGTGCATCCCTGTGGGATCTGCTGAGCAAAGAGCAGGACTGTGGGGAATGAATCCCAGGAGAGTGCCAGGGATGGGGAGCAAACACCTGCATCTGGACAGGCACGGGTTCTGCCTGCCCTGCTACCTCCCCATCCCTGGCCTCCCAGTCTGGGAAAGGAACAGACTGGGAGGAAAAGATGGGAAGAGAAATCAGAGCAGAAGTTAAAACAGGAGAACAGAAAACCGGGGGGGGGGGGGAATAATAATAAAAAAAGCCTTCAAAAAAAAAGGTGCCACTGCAAAGTGCTGACAGGCTGGTGGAAGGGAATGAGCAGAGAGGAAGGCTCTGCTCAGTTCCTCCTCTCCCTCAACTGCCGGGTGAGGAGAAACAAGCCAAAAGAGCCATTTTGCAGGGAACTTTGGCATCAGCCCCTCCCCGGCAACGAGGGCGAGAGACTGAACCCACCGTCGTTTCCCGCAGCGCAGAAACGCCAACACTCAGACTCCAACGTTCCCTGACAGCTCCAGTCAAAACACGTCACCCTGACGTGCTGCAATTAGAAAAGATCCCCAGCCTGGTTGCACGGCCTGGCCTACCATCCCAGCCAGGTTCTGCAGCCACATGGCTCCCATCTCCTCCGAGTCGGCAAGGAAAAGCCGTGTGTCCCCAGGCCTCGGGCAAGGAGCAGCTCTGGCAGCAGGTCTTCAGGCAGCCTGTGCCAGGGGACATGAAAAACACCTCCCCAAACCCAACCCAACCCAACCAAACCAAAAGCAAGGCAGTTGTGAGGGTGAGGAGATGTTTCATGGAATCGTCTCATAGAATCCCAGGCTGGTTTGGGTTGGAAGGGAACTTCAAGATCATCTAGATCCAGCCCCCTGCATGGGCAGGGACACCTCCCACCAGCCCAGGCTGCTCCAAGCCCCATCCAACCTGCCCTTCAACACTGCCAGGGATGGGGCAAAAGGAGGTTTCCTTTGCCCTGCTCAGCCTCTGAACTTTTCAGAGTCAGAACATTTGTGAGGCCTCACCCAGCAAACACAGACCCTGTCACCCCGTGTGCTGCTGGGATGCTCCTTGGACCCATGGATGCTCCTTGGAACCACAGATGATCCTTGGACCCATGGATGCTCCTTGAAGCCACGGATGCTCCTTGGAGCCACAGATGATCCTTGGACCCATGGATGCTCCTTGAAGCCACGGATGCTCCTTGGAGCCACGGATGCTCCTTGGACCCATGGGTGCTCCTTGGAGCCACGGATGCTCCTTGGAGCCACAGATGATCCTTGGACCCATGGGTGCTCCTTGGAGCCACAGATGATCCTTGGACCCATGGGTGCTCCTTGAAGCCACGGATGCTCCTTGGACCCATGGGTGCTCCTTGGAGCCACGGATGCTCCTTGGAGCCACAGATGATCCTTGGACCCATGGATGCTCCTTGAAGCCACGGATGCTCCTTGGAGCCACGGATGCTCCTTGGACCCATGGGTGCTTCTTGGACCCATGGATGCTCCTTGGAGCCACGGATGTTCCTTGGAGCCACAATGCTGGTTGGAGCCACGAATGCTCCAAGCTCCAAGGGCTGCAGGCAGAAGCTCAGCAACTCTGCTGCCACAAATTAGTGGAGCTGAAACCTGAGATCACTGACAGAGAGAGTCTGCCTCCTGGGAGCAGTAAATTGTGATGCTGGTCCCTGCAGACCCTCCTTGCCATTAAGTGATTAATGAATTCATTAACACCTCTGAGAACACAGGAAATATGACACAGCCAGCCTGCCTAGGCTTCACCAAGTATTTTTTTTCCCTTTCCCTTTTAGGAACAGCAGAGAATAGTGACTAATTAAGCTATATGGCCCATGGCAGCACAACTACCATCATCCAGGGGGGATGAGCAGAGTGGGGAGATTCTCTGTCTCATGCTCTGACCAGCTTTTATTTGACCCGTAACGAGATGTTAAAAGGAGGGGGTTATTGCTATTATAAACCTTTCATTTGAAAGGGGAAAGAAAAAAAAGGGGAAAAAAAAAAAAAAAGAGAGAGAGACTTTTTACTGTAATGGCTTTAAATTACTTTCCCAGCATTCCCAGCCCAGGGGTGGAATGGTCCCAGAGTAACTGGAGGTAACAGGAGGGGCAAGGAGAGGGGGAGGAATTGCACAATGGTCTCTCCAAGCCCTACAGAGAGCCTTAATTCTTGCCCTAGAGCCACAGTCACAGGCTCAAGACCATTTCACTGACAGTTTTATTTACCAAAGGCAACATGACCAACAGGCTGAACACTTGGGATGAAGTGTGAGCTGGGTTCTGACACCTGCAATAAATCAAGGCAGGAGGTCACCTCCCACCATCCATCAGCAGGAGCCTCACAGAATCCCAGAGTCACTGGGTGGTTGGGGTTGGAAGGGAACTCTGGAGATCACCCAGCCCAACCCCCCTGCCAGGGCAGGGTCCCCTAGAGCAGATCCCACAGGAACACATCCAGGTGGGGCTGGAATGTCTGCAGGGATGGAGACTCCACAGCCTCCCTGGGCAGCCTGTCCCAGGGCTCTGTCACCCTCACAGGCAAGAAGCTTTTCCTCATGTTGAACTTGACCCTCCTGAGCTCCAGTTTGTGCCCATTGCCCCTTGTCCTGTCCCTGGACACCCCTGAGCAGAGTCTGGCCCATCCTCCTGCCACCCCCTGCAGATATTGCTCAGCACTGATCAGATCCCCCCTCAGCCTCCTTTTCTCCAGCTGAGCAGGAGACTCTGGGGGCTCCTGTGGCTCCAGCCCAGCAGCTGCCAGGGGCCAGTCCTTCCCGGCCACAGCCATGGCACAAGCCTCTCACCCCACCTGTCCCTGGGATGGGTGTCCCTGCTCCAGCTTCCCTCTGAGCCCACAGCACAACCTGGAGCTGCCCCACCAGCAGCCAGGCAGGGTGAGGGGCCTGGCTTGAGAAGAGATGCCCACATCACCTCCTCTGAAGGGACAAAGGGCTGCTCCTTGCATCTCATGTCCCTCCACTCATCCAAGAGTTACAAGTACCCATGTCATCTATTCTCTATATTCTCTGCATTGGTGCAGAAAATGTGGGACTCACCTCTCAAGCCACCAATGACTGCAGAAACTCCTTCCCACAACCCAAGTGGGGCCACTGTCCTTCACCCCTAAAGAGCACAGCAGGGTGGCTGGTCCCTTTGGCTTTCAGGGTCCTGCAGGACTCTTGGGAGCATGAACTGCATCATGGTGCCCTTCCAGCACTGCTTGTGAAGAGCCACACCAGCCCAAGGGGACAAGGGATGCTCTGTAGGTAACTACCACCAGGAGACCAGCGGAGGTGGGAAGGAGCCACCACCCATTCCTGCTGTGGGCAGGGACCAGGGCTCTGGGAAAACTGAAATTGCAGAGAATCTGGCCTAAAAGAGAACTCACTTTCCAAGGCAGTAAATTGGAGAGAGCTCAGAGAAAGCCACTGCAAAGATGAAAGGGCAGGAGATATTGATTTACGTAGGAAGATCAAAAGAGCTATATTTGTGTACAGTAGTTTAGCTAAGTGATGACTAAGTGTTTAAAGGGAAGAGTCTGAAGGACATAAACCAGGAGAGGGACCATTAGGGTGAGTGCACTGAAGAGAGCTTAACAGGAGCCGTGGCAGAGAAGGAAGGGAAAAGCAGGAGGCCTCAGCTGCCTGTGGGTGGTTTTTGGCAGGGAGACGTGAGCAGCTCCAGCAACACTGAGCCCCAAGCCCCACCTGGCAAACCCCAGGGCGTCTCAAGCCCCATCCTGCTCCTTGCTCCCTGCAGCTCCACGGCCAGTGCAGCCCACAGCACCTCACAGGGCCCAGCAGCAGGTGGGGGGGTCCTCGAGAGGACCGAGGGGCCCATCACAGCCCCCCTCAGCTTGGTGACACTGAGGTACCTCAGGCTCTGCAACCTGGGAGCCCTGCAGCTGCTCTGAGACACACGGTGCCCCGGGCAGCAGCAGAACCAAGGCAGCTCTGTATCTCACACCCACTTCTGAGGACTTTGCTCTCCTGCTCCATCCACTCCTAAGGATCACATCCCCAGGCTTTCAACTTACTTAAACGATACTGGAGCTACCACTTCTCATCTGGAAACAGTGTTTGCAAAGCCCTGAATTTGCCACAAACCATGATCCATCCGCGTGGTCTGGTGATGGCCCAGCTTGCAGGGGACCTTCTGCCTGAAGGTCTCACACTGCCCTACCTGAACTGAGGATCTGCAGGGCTGGGACCACAGCCAGAGCACCCAAAACCATTCTGTGCCTCGAGATAATTCAGCCCCAGGTGAGAAACATTAGTTAGAGGGACTTACCCAGAGCCTCCCTCCCTCCACGGGCTCAAGGTGACCGATGTCTCCCATGGTGCTTCCATGAAGAGCAGCATCCAAGAGCATTTCAGAGACTGGCACCTTGGAAATCCCCCATGGAGAAGCAGCCTGTGTGCACAGGACAGGCAAGAAACACATCTTTCCCATCCTGAGGAGCCTGTCAGTGAGGCATGAAGGTGGGCAGGACTGGAGCTGGGGAGGACAGGGAGGCCAGATGTTTCCTTACGTGGCTGATTTTTTTTAAGTTACTTCATAGTCCTGTATCTTCATGCTCTGCTGAAGGCTGCAGCTGCCCATCCTTCAAATGTGTAGCCAAGCCTTTAGAGAAGGCATTTCCTACCCGGGTGGAGAAAAGAAGGAGGAGATAAGTGAGACAAAGAGAATCTGATAAGGGAGCCTGATGGAATTGCTCTGCCATTGCCAGGGACATCCTGAGAACTTTATGGCCTCACTCCTGAGGCTGAAAACACCAACCCAAGGTGTTGCTCTGGGTAGGCAGGGCACTTTAGATGGATGCCCATGCTCTGCTCTCTGTGCACATCACTCAGCAGTTTATCCACCATTTGCTGGAGTGACACTCTTTGCTGGGAACATTTATAGACAGCAGAGAGAGAGGTCACGTAAGGAGTCAGGATGGGAAGAGGGTGGGTTACAGAGCAGGCTGAGTGAGCTCAGGTACAAGGGGCAGGATTCATGGCCTGTCACAGAGCCACTTTTGTCCCCCTGTCCTATCAGGTGTCAAAGAAGTCTGGAAGGCCCCTTGATCTGAGGGACCAAGCCTGGATTCAAGAGGATGAAGACCAGCGGGTGGATGAAGAGGGTGAGACAACACACAGACCTTGCTCAGCCACACCTGGTCCCTCCCCCACGAGCTGCTCTCCCCTGCTCTGCACTGCCTGGGCCCATGTCTGGGGGGGAAAAAAATCCATTCTGATGCAACCAAATGCAAGAGATCACCTCTGAGGATAAGGAATACTAATTACAGCTACTCACACTGGGAGAAATGACCTCAGAAAGCACCAGCTGCAGCAAGGACTAGAGATGCTTTCTGTGGAGTAAGTGAATATTCATCCAAGCAGGGGCAGGAATGAGGCTTTTCCTGGCCAGTTGCATTTTCTCCCTCTCTTCCCCACCACTTGGCCCATCTTTTGCCCATACTGACCTGACTCCATGGAAGACAAGCAACCTCCCCCCCCCAACAGTTTAACTAGAGGCTCAGAGAGCCCTTGTGCAGGGCACACACAGCTCAGCATTTGCAGAGCTTTTCCAGGAGATGCAGGGATGTCTTTGGCATCGTGAGGTTGTCATGCAGAGGCAGGGGACATCCACACATCCCCTTCCAGGAGAGCTCTGGGCTAGGGCCAAGGGTGCCTGCTGGACCACGTGAATGTAGGATGGGGCTCGACCCTGCAGAGGTGCTGCCTCAGGAACTGGCCAAGCAGGACTCAAGGGTGACAACAAGGCTGCTGAAGGTTCAGCCATGTGCAACCAGCTTGTGCAACCAGCCTTCTCTCGTGGCCTGCTCTTCCACAGGCCTTGGTGTCCACGCAGGGAGGGGAGACAGCAGAAAGCTTTCAAATGGAAGCCAGGCACGTGGCTGAGAGCTGGGAAAACTCATCACTCAGCTCGTTCAGTTTGCTGAAGAGTGGCTGAAGAGATCACAAGATGTCTAGGCATCTTGCACATGGGATTATCCTGGGTTGCAGGCGACTTCCCAGGCTTTGACAAAGACATGGTGAGATTCAATGCCTGGAAGTTCAGGTCAGATAAATCCCAAAACACAGTGCAGTTTCCCAGCAGGGAGGGAAACCAACCACTGGAGGACCTCACCAGGGTGTGGACCCTCCTCCTTTGACATGGCCAGCCTAGCAGCAGATAACTTTGGAGCAGCTAGGCTCTCATCCAGCTTCTGGGAGCAAGTCCAAAGCCCAGGTTGAGTGGGAGCAGGGCTGGATGGCACAGGCAGCACCTCCATGCCCCAGCTCCCTTCCTTCTCCCCTCAGCCATGACAAAAACAGGAAATTCTGTGTTATCTGCTGCTCAGCCTTGGAGCTCCTCATTAAGGCAGTAGCTGCAGTCCAGTCTCATTCCCCAAGACCTCAGCTGGTTGCCTGCAGACAGAAGGAAGGAATTCATTTATTTATTTTCCTTCTCCAGGCTCATTTGGCCAGACAGATGTTGCTTGCTATTTATTTTATTTCTTTTTTTCTTTCTCACCTTCCTCTGAATCATCAGCCTGGAGAAGAGAAGGCTCCAGGGAGACCTTAGAGCACCTTCCAGTGCCTGAAGGGGCTCCAGGAAAGCTGGGGAGGGGTTTGGGACAAGGGCAGGGAGGGAAAGGACAAGGGGGAATGGATGAAAACTGGAAGAGGGAGATTGAGGTGAGACATGAGGAGGGAATTCTGGAGTGTGAGGGTGGTGAGAGCCTGGCCCAGGTTGCCCAGGGGAGCTGTGGCTGCCCCATCCCTGGCAGTGTTGAAGGGCAGGTTGGATGGGGCTTGGAGCAGCCTGGGCTGGTGGGAGGTGTCCCTGCCCATGCAGGGGGTTGGATCTCGATGGTCTTTAGGGTCCCTTCCAACCCAAACCTGTCTGGGATTCTAGGATTAGCTGTGGCTGGAGACACCATGCTGGCAGCCCAGCCCAGGGGCTGCAGATGCACTGGAAGTGGGGAGCAGGGGTCACCTTTCTCTGCACCCTTTGGGACCAGTTGGTGCCACCTCACCCAGTGACTGGGACAGCATGTGCTGGGTCATTGACACAGAGGGTCAGTGAGGTTTTGGTATCATGGCTGGTGTCACCTGCAGGGTTTGTAACCCTCTCGTGGATGCTCCTGTCTCTCAGGTGCTATCAGCATTCAGAGCCTTTTGGGACTGCCTAAACAAACGTAGGTAAGAGCTGAAATTCAACCCCTCCTCTGCCCTGTCCCCTGTAAAACCCTTTGATGACTAAGCCTATTAGGGGAGGAGCAAAACTCTTCCAAATGTCACAGCTGATCTCCCCTGACCTTATCAAAGTGCAGGATCAATACACTGACCCTTCTGAGAAAGAAACCTTAAGCAACAGCCAAAGAGAAGCAATTAAAGCAGAATTTCAAGAGTGGGAGTTGGGGGGGGGAGGGAGATAGAAGTGCCCCTCGTTACATCTCTGGAGAGTGAAAACGAGCCCAAAGTAGCAGTGATGCTTGGCATGGTCATAATTAGTGTTTGATAAAGCAGGAAATAAAACCCAAGAGCCAAGCCACCCTGGGTGTGCTGGGAGCACTGGAGGCACCCAGCCCTGCCCTGGGCTCTGCTGGGGACAGGCTCAGAGCATGCAAGGCTCCAGCAGCTGCTCCTCACCGTGGGGAGGCAGCAGGAGAAGACCTGGAAGCAGCTAAGTCCCCCTGAGACTGTGACTTCAGGCACACCAGGACCTTCAGCCATCCTAGACAACTCAACCTGCTTTCCTGACATCTGGACCTTGACCAGCTCCCCCATCTTGTGACTGCAGCTGTGAACCCTGTTGTGGCTCTGGACCTATTATAACAGATTCATAGCATAGCTAGGGCTGGAAGGGACCTTAAAGGCCACCTAGATCCAACCCGTGTCAAACAATGCCTCATCCCACCCTGGGAGATGACAAGGCCATTTCAGACAGGCAGCCTGCTTCAGAGGAGCATGGACAGGGAGCAAGGGATGGCCCTGGGAGCCTGAACAGGTGCAGCTAAAGGGTTGATGGTCAGACAGGACCTAAAACTCCTCAGCCCCTGATGCCTCTGCCCTACAATTCCTCACAAGACATAGAAACACAGAATCCCAGACTGGTTTGGGTTGGAAGGGACCTTCAAGATCATCCAGATCCACCCCCCTGCATGGGCAGGGACACCTCCCACCAGCCCAGGCTGCTCCAAGCCCCATCCAACCTGCCCTTCAACACTGCCAGGGATGGGGCAGCCACAGCTTCCCTGGGTATTTTCAGGTCAACTCATTTATTAACCTTCCCACTGGGAGGGCAACCAGCAGGGTAGAGGGCCTAGGGTGCAAAGAGGAGCCGTGGTTCCCATGGGGGAGAGCCTAAAGGAGCAATGACAGAGAAAACACTGGACAAAATCAAAGAGAGAGGGATGAACAGGTCAATAACCTGGAGGAGGCTCCATCTAGAGCTCAGCTCTCTCTACAGGGCTTTGCCAAGCGGGAGGTATTTTTCCTTCTCTTCCTATATATTTTTAAGGTTTCCCTCCCCTCACTGAGGGTGAACGTGAACCATTTGCAAGCATCTCGGTGGCCAAACAGGAAGAAATGAATTTCTGCCTTGCCTGACAAACACAGCCAAGTGCCTGCTGGCAAAGCCACCCGCCGGGCCGGGAGCGGAGCCCCAACCTCCCCCTGCTCCCCAGACTGAGGGCTTGGGATGGCTCCCTGTCCACCTGGCCAGGCAGAACCATTCCACCTGAAAAACACTACATACAACTCCCCAGAGGACTGTAACCATCCCAGTTCCCCTTTTGAAATGTCTCCCCATCAACCACAAGCTGCTGGGAGGAACAGGAAGAGGGTCCCATCCCCTCCCTCCCTTCTGATTTGAAGACGAAGCCACCACCTCTAATTACATCAACCTCTTCTTTTTTTTCCTGACTTTTTTTTTTCACCAACTCACCTCAACAACCCGCAGCTCTCTCATTTATTTCTTCTATTTATTTTTTTTTCCCCAGCAGAGAAAGAGCTCTGTGAGCCCCCTCGTTCCAAGGGAACCAAAAAATGCAATCAAAAGGAAGTCGCTGCTGGCCTGGGAAATTTTCTATGCACTAAGAGGCTCATCAAACCAGGGGAAAGAAAGCACCAGCAAGCTTGACAGTGCCATCCATAGCAGACACAGATGGCTGCAGCTCCTAAATAAGCATTACATTAGTGCAAAAGAGAGAGGGGGGGGAATTAAAGGAAGAAAATAAAAGATAACAGCTGTATCTTAAGCCTGGAGGCTGATGCTAAATCTATGTTTGGAGATGGTTTCAGCCCTGACAGTAAAAGTCAGGTTGTTTCTGTCTTCAGGGGGCATTGCTGAGGGTTTCAGGCCCTGCCCTCGACCTGCTCAAGATTTGGTGGGAACATCCCCCCAGCCTGAGGGAGCCACGGCAGGACAGGAGGGGATGGGAGCAGGACAGGAGGAGATGGGAGCAGGACAGGAGGAGATGGGAGCAGGACAGGAGGGGATGGGAGCAGGACAGGAGGAGATGGGAGCAGGACAGGAGGGGATGGGAGCAGGACAGGAGGAGATGGGAGCAGGACAGGAGGGGATGGGAGCAGGACAGGAGGAGATGGGAGCAGGACAGGAGGGGATGGGAGCAGGACAGGAGGAGATGGGAGCAGGACAGGAGGGGATGGGAGCAGGACAGGAGGAGATGGGAGCAGGACAGGAGGGGATGGGAGCAGGACAGGAGGAGATGGGAGCAGGACAGGAGGGGATGGGAGCAGGACAGGAGGAGGTGGGAGCAGGACAGGAGGGGATGGGAGCAGGACAGGAGGAGGTGGGAGCAGGACAGGAGGGGATGGGAGCAGGACAGGAGGGGATGGGAGCAGGACAGGAGGAGGTGGGAGCAGGACAGGAGGAGGTGGGAGCAGGACAGGAGGGGATGGGAGCAGGACAGGAGGAGATGGGAGCAGGACAGGAGGGGATGGGAGCAGGACAGGAGGGGATGGGAGCAGGACAGGAGGAGGTGGGAGCAGGACAGGAGGAGGTGGGAGCAGGACAGGAGGGGATGGGAGCAGGACAGGAGGAGATGGGAGCAGGACAGGAGGAGATGGGAGCAGGACAGGAGGGGATGGGAGCAGGACAGGAGGAGGTGGGAGCAGGACAGGAGGGGATGGGAGCAGGACAGGAGGAGATGGGAGCAGGACAGGAGGGGATGGGAGCAGGACAGGAGGGGATGGGAGCAGGACAGGAGGAGATGGGAGCAGGACAGGAGGGGATGGGAGCAGGACAGGAGGGGATGGGAGCAGGACAGGAGGGGATGGGAGCAGGACAGGAGGAGATGGGAGCAGGACAGGAGGAGATGGGAGCAGCCAGGGGAAGCAGGGGACAAGCCTTAAAAGTTAAAAGCTCCTTTGAACGGAACGTTCTGCTTTAAATAAATAAATAAATAGATAAATAAACTAAAAAATACTGAGATAAAAATCAATAGCAGGCAATGGCCCTCACTGCATTGACTGAGAGATCGTTTGCCCTCTCGTCCCTGCTGTCAAACTGCAGCCACAGCTCAAACAGTTTCCTCAGCACACGTCCTGGGATTCTGCTGGGTGGACAAAAAGGAGGTTGGAAGGACTGAGGGGCCTTGACTGGAAATCTTGACCCCGCTGAAGCAGAGTGAAGCCTGGCTCTGGAGGGAGCTGGGAGCTCAGGCAGGGTGCAGGGAAAGCTCTGCTCTCAGCCCAGGGATGCTGCAGGTTCTTCTCTGTGATCTGGCAAGGAGAGGATGAGCTGGCTGCCAGCAGGGATCACAGCTGACACAAACACTGAGGAGCAGTAAATGATGACACCAGCAGACAAGCTGTGCTGGCTGACAGGCAGGCTGGGACTGGCCTTTCAAATTCCCACATGCCAGGCTGGGCCGGAGAAACAAGAGCCCAGGGCTGCGCTGGAAACCACCAGCAGCTTGAGGAGAGCTTCCTAGGGCAGGGGATAACTCCACAGAACCACAGCATCACAGAATCTCAGGGGTTGGAAGGGACCTGGAAAGATCACCCAGCCCAACCCCCCTGCCAGAGCAGGGTCACCCAGAGCACATCACACAGGAACGTGTCCAGGGGGGTTTGAATGTCTCCAGAGAAGGAGACTCCACAGCCTCTCTGGGCAGCCTGGCCCAGGGCTCTGTCACTCTCACAGGAAGGAAGTTCTTCCTGATATTCACATGGAACCTCCTGTGCTCCAATTTGCACCCATTGCCCCTTGTCCTGTCCCTGGACATCACTGAACAAAGCCTGGCTCTGTCCTCCTGACACTGCCCTGAACATATTTGTAAACATTGATGAGGTCACCCCTCAGTCTCCTCTTCTCCAAGCTCAAGAGCCCCAGCTCCCTCAGCCTTTCCTCATCAGGGAGATGTTCCACTCCCTTCATCATCTCTGTGGCTCTGCCCTGGACTCTCTCAAGCAGCTCCCTGTCCTTCCTGAACTGAGGGGCCCAGAACTGGACACAATACTCCAGATGTGGCCTCACCAAGGCAGAACAGAGGGGGAGGAGAACCTCCCTTGACCTACTAACCACCCCCTTTCTAACACACCCCAGGATCCATTGGCCTTCTTGGCCACCAGGGCACATTGCTGGTCATGGTCATCCTCCTGTCTGCCAGGACCCCCAGGTCCCTTTCTCCTACCCTGCTCTCCAGCAGCTCAGCCCCCAACCTGTACTGGTGCATGGGGTTGTTCTTCTCCAGATGCAAGACTCTGCACTTGCCCTTGTTGAACTTCATCAGGTTTCTCCCTGCCCAAGTCTCCAGCCTGTCCAGGTCTCTCTGAATGGCAGCACAGCCTTCTGGTGTGTCAGCCACTCCTCCCAGCTTGGTGTCACCAGCAAACTTGCTGAGGGCACACTCTGTTCCCTCATCCAGGTCCTTGATGAAGATATTGAACAGCACCTGTCCCAGCACTGACCCCTGAGGGACTCCACTGGTCACAGACCTCCCACCAGATATTTTTTCATTCATGGAGGTGCAAATAAGGACCTTAAGTGACAGGAGCCCCTCTGATACCACGAGACACCAGCACTGTGCTCCTGAGCCAACCTGGCCTCCACACCTGTCCCCACCTCCAACCTGCAGTGAGTTCAGCCAAGCACTGGAGACACGTTTTCTTGAGGCAACATCTCCCCTGAGGAGGGACAAGGGCTGCTGAGGAGCAGGAGGCAGCTCCCAGCCAGGCACCTGCTCTTCATACTCAGAGGCAACTTACATCACTTCAGATCCTAACACACTGAGCTCAGATGACACAAGGGTGCTGGCCTCCAGGGGGTGAAGTCCCTTGCAATCTCACACAGCCATTTGTCCTCTCTTCTGCCTTCTGAAAGCAACCAGTGAGTGTCTGTTCCTGCTGATGTTCCCATTTGTCTATGACAAGGTGCAAAATTGACCTGGTCAAGACTTTGTATCTGTATCAATTTCTTCTTGTTGTTGTTCACACTTTATAGCGTTCATATCACAGAGTCATAGAATCCCAGACAGGTTTGGGTTGGAAGGGACCTTAAAGATCATCCAGCCCCAACCCCCTGCATGGGCAGGGACACCTCCCACCAGCCCAGGCTGCTCCAAGCCCCATCCAACCTGCCCTTCAACACTGCCAGGGATGGGGCAGCCACAGCTTCCCTGGGCAACCTGGGCCAGGCTCTCACCACCCTCACACTCCAGAATTCCCTCCTCATGTCTCACCTCAATCTCCCCTCTGCCAGTTTTCATCCATCCCCCCTTGTCCTCTCCCTCCCTGCCCTTGTCCCAAGCCCCTCCCCAGCTTTCCTGGAGCCCCTTGAGAAACTCAAAGGCCTTTTTTTCCACTTTCTGCTGCCCACAGCCTCTAAGATACTTGCTCCCTGCAGCATCATTACTTTTTGCAGTTGCAGCACCTCTCTGTGAAGCAGCAACTCGTTCATGGCCAGCACAAGCTCTGAGGCTGAGGAGTGCCAAGGGTGGCCTTGCACAAAGGGGGCAAGGTTTGGCTGCTCCTCCCCAAGCTGAACGGGGACCTTCCATCAGGAGGGTGCTGACTTCTTGCAGAAGAAACAAGGCAGCTGCACGTGTCGGTCCCAACACGTTCCTGTTTCCAAACAAAAACCTGACCCAAGTGTTTGGATAACATCAAGACATCATGTTTCATTATTCTGAGGGCACAGAATACTTGGATTTTCGTGCTAAAAACAACTTCTCACTTAAAAGTTTCTCTTCCGTTTCAGTTGCTTTTAAATGCCAAAAAAATTGACTCAACACATTTTTTTTTGAAACAGTTTCACAGGGACATTGCAGAAGGAAAAAACCAAATCCATCTCACTTGAGCTCCAGAGTTTTGCCATGAAATGGAAACTGCATTTCTTGCTCAGCAATAGGAATCAGCACAACACCTTGATGGGCTTTCCTGGAACTGAGAGAACCTGCCCAGAGGAGATGGAGAGCTGGGCAACCCGGGGCTGCTGGAGGGCAAGGATGAAAGGCAGGCTGAGCTGGGGGAGCAAAGGGGCAGGAGGATGAGCTGAGAGCAACACTGAACATCAGGGGGATGTGGTTTTGTGATGCCAAGGGGGGGGATCTGCACCTGGGCCAGCTTGCAGAGGGGCTGGGGGGGGGTGATGCTGCCCAAGAAGGACATTCCAGAGCCCTCACTTCAAGGGCAATCCACTCAATCACGACATCTCAACAATTAGTGGGAAAAAAACCCCACCCAAACCCCTTGCTTTTCCTCCCCAGCTGCCTCCCTGCCGTGCCAATGCAGAGCTGCTCCTGGTGGCATCAAGGAGCAGATCTGGAAGCACCATCTCCAGCAGCCCAAGCTGCTCTGAACCCCTCTCGTCAGAGGAAGAGGATCAGTGCTGAGAGGATGGCTGGGAGAAAAGGCATAGCCATGCTCTGAAGCACATTAATTGCTTCTTAATTACCCCATTAATCACAGTGACACCTTTGTCTGCATTCCCAGTAGGATGTGTGCAGGTAGCTGGGACTGTCCTGCTGCTTTGGGTGAACTGAGATGGTTTTGCTGCCTCATTCCAGACCCTCCTGGGCCCTGAGGGGTGAACAACAAACCCACAAACCCCAAAGGCCAGGGAGCAGCCCAAGGGCAGCAGAGCAGGGTGTGACCCAGGGCTGGCCCAACAACACAGAACCCTCAATAGCAACGGGCAGGACAAGGAGATCATGGAATCACAGACTGGTTTGGGTGGGAAGGGACTTTAAAGACGATCTAGATCCTCTGCACAGGCAGGGACACCTCCCACCAGCCCAGGCTGCTCCAAGCCCCATCCAACCTGCCCTTCAACACTGCCAGGGATGGGGCAGCCACAGCTTCCCTGGGCAACCTGGGCCAGGCTCTCACCACCCTCATACTCCAGAATTCCCTCCTCATGTCTCACCTCAATCTCCCTCTTCCAGTTTTCATCCATCCCCCCTTGTCCTCTCCCTCCCTGCCCTTGTCCCAAGCCCCTCCCCAGCTTCCCTGGAGCCCCTTGAGATACTGGAAGGCCTCAGTGCTGCTGACAGCAGACTTGTAGGACAACAAAGTCCTCCAAGTTTGAGATCCAGGCTGCAACTGGCAAAGTGTTGGCTTACAGAGCCCATCCAGGGCTTTGCTGCAGCTTCCCACAGGCAACTGCAAGTTCCCATTAAATCACAGAAAGCTGGAAACCAGTCACCAGGGGAAAATTTCTGTTCCATCACTGCTGCTTTTTCTTTATTTTATTATTTATAGCACTCTCCAATTTCCAGTAACTTTTTTTTCTGATAAAAAAAAGAAAATAATACAATTATTTTCTTTGTCTGAAAATTGATATAAAAAGAAATCCATCTCTTAGCTGTCATTGCTCCTAATGATGTTTACATCAAGCAGATGGGGGAAAAAATCACTTTTTAAACAGAATTTATTACCCGCTGACCCAAAGCTTCACCATACATCACTGTGGGTTCAGAAAGTTAGTTTCCACAGCAACATGATGTAAGTCTCCAGTGGGTTGTTGCTGTTAACTCTTCCACTCCTAGCTTGATTCTTTTTTTGGTGAGGAGGCACCTCGGCCACACGGCAGCCACCAGGAGAGCTCAGGGTTGGTGAGATGGGGAAGCTCAGGCTCAGGAACCCTGTGCCATTCAGGGCATCTTTAAATTCCCTCATTTAATGGCATTCCAAGCAGTCCTGGTGGCACCAAGGCAGCCCAGCCCCTGCCAAGGCTGCCAGGCCTAGTTCCTGGCAGGGAGGTTGGAACTAGATGATCTTTAAGGTCCTTTCCAGCCTTAACCAGCCTGTGATTCTAGGATTCCATGATCTAGGGCAGCCTGTGTGGTTCAGTCACTGTTTCACCAGCCAGACAAGCAGAATGACAGGTCAGGAGATGTCCCACTCTCTTGGCTTTCATCCACCCCCCCTTGTCCTCTCCCTCCCTGCCCTTGTCCCAAGCCCCTCCCCAGCTTTCCTGGAGCCCCTTCAGGCACTGGAAGGTGCTCTAAGGTCTCCCTGGAGCCTTCTCTTCTCCAGGCTGAACACCCCAACTCTCCCAGCCTGGCTCCAGAGCAGCCCTTGGAGCATCTTTGTTGCCCTCCTCTGGACTCACTCCAGGAACTCCAGTGTCCATACAAGGTCCAGCAAGGAGCAAAACTCTGGGAATCCAGCAGGGATGTACATGGAATCACAGAATCCCAGACTGGTTGGGGTTGGAAGGGACCTTGAAGATCATCTAGTCCCAACCCCCTGCACGGGCAGGGACACCTCCCACCAGCCCAGGTTGCTCCAAGCCCCATCCAACCTGCCCTTCAACACTGCCAGGGATGGGGCAGCCACAGCTTCCCTGGGCAACCTGGGCCAGGCTCTCACCACCCTCACACTCCAGAATTCCCTCCTCATGTCTCACCTCAATCTCCCCTCTCCCAGTTTTCATCCATTCCCCCTTGTCCTCTCCCTCCCTGCCCTTGTCCCAAGCCCCTCCCCAGCTTTCCTGGAGCCCCTTCAGGCACTGGAAGCTGCTCTAAGGTCTCCCTGGAGCCTTCTCTTCTCCAGGCTGAACACCCCAACTCTCCCAGCCTCAAGCAGCAGCTTCAAACAGAAGTGAAAGCCTGCAGGTGTCCCAGCAAGGGGACAGCTCTGTGCCCACCAGCACCAGCTGGGTAAAGGTAGCACAGAAGGAAGAAGATGATGGATGTCTAGAGATACCTACCAGTCCAGCAAGTTCATCAATGCTCACAGCAGGAGCACCCAAGCCTGGTCAGAGGTCCTCCTCCATGCCCACCTTCTCCAAAACCAAGCCCAGGACGCAAGAGAATCAGGGAGGAAAAGATAATATCCCAAAATAATACAAGATAAAAACCCACCGTGGTTCTCCAGAAGAAGGGAGAAGAGTCTAAGGGCTTAGCAGGGATGGATGAGCAGATGCTCCTTCACTTAAGACTTCAAAACAGGTGGTGAATTCCTCTGGGGTGAGGAACTAGGGTGAGTCTCATGTCCATGGTTCACCTCTTCTCTGTGCAACTCTGGCTTGGTGCAGAAAAACCCAGAGAGCAGGTACCTTCCTGGCTGCCCAGGTGTGAATGGGCATCTCCTGAGCTACCTGAGTGAGACAGCAGAGGACAAGAGATGGAGCACAGAGCAGAGGACAAGAGATGGAGCACAGAGCAGAGGACAAGAGATGGAGCACTGAGCAGTAAGCACCACCACCCCATGGCAGGACAGGGCTCCAGACAGCACAAAGGAGGACCTCTGAGGACCTCTGAGACCTGCCCTACAGAGACAGCCAAGCTTCAAGCACAGGAGGCCAGGGCAAAAACAGCTTCTCCCTTTCACTCAAGGCTGAGCTCCAACAGAGACAGCTGCACCTCTCCCTGCACTTACTGATTGCAGGGATGTTGATAAACCACTGATTATGTGGGGTTTTTTCTGCCAATGTCACCTGGAAGGAGTTTGATACTTCTCTCTAAAGGGAGCAAGAGCCTGACACACACACACAGGCAGCAAACCACCTCCACAGAATCAATCACCAAGGCTGGAAAAGACCTTTAAGATCATCAAGTCCAGCCTATGACCAACAGCACCACTTCTGCTAGGGCAGATAGTTCCTCAGAGCAAGCAGCTGAGTAATCCAAGTGGCTTCTTCTGGGATTTGGGAGTCTACTGTGGTGGGAGATGGGAAAAGCATTTACTCAGTGCTTTGGCTCAGGCACCAGAAAGTCCCTTTGGCACCTTATCAAAGAGATCCTGCAGGCCCTTGGCCTTGGCCAAATGCAGAGCAGGAACTGATCCACCCGAGGAGAGATGTTCAGCTTTCCCTGCCTGCCAGAGACAGATCACAGGCCTGGAGAAGAAAAGCTGCTGGGACACTGGGAGGTGTTTAAGAAGCCAGAGACACAGATTGTGCAGGGGAGAGAGCAGAGCCACGTGAGCCATGTGCTGAGGACACAGAATCACAGCATCACAGCATCACCAAGGCTGGAAAAGACCTTTAAGATCATCAGGTCCAGCCCGTGACCTGACACCCCCACATCTCCAGCCCATGGCACCAAGTGCCACCTCCAGCCTTTCCTTGAGCACCTCCAGGGCTGGTGCCTCCACCACTTCCCTGGGCAGCCCATTCCAGTGTCTGATCACCCTCTCTGTGAGGAAGTGCTTCCTAACACCAGGCATGAAGCTCTTGAGAAATAAACAGCCCGGGGTTTAGAGAGGGGACAAGCAACCTGCAAGTGACCTGGCTCTAAGACTACCTGAAAACTGACCCTATGCATCACGTTAGAAACCAGGGGACCATCTAGAGGACCATGTCACCCCAAATCAAGAAAATTTTAAGAAGCATTTACAAGAGACAGCAAAGCACTCAGGGCAAAAAGACACTGGAGCTCAGAGCTCAGTAGCTCTGATATCCCTGGAAATCCTTAGGTGCTTCAGAGCTCTGCTGGGACAGTTCTCTAAGGAATAACAACCCCACTGCATGATCTGGGCATCTGCCTCTGGACATCAGCCCTGTGTGGGCCATGCCACCACACACTGGCATAGCTACAGCTGGAGTCTAGAGACCTTCTTGGTCCACGTGGCTCAGGAACCTCTCAAAAGGTTCCTGCAGGAACCAGGATGCAGTCACCAGTTCAGTACTGCAGACCAGTCTTCCATCTGTTCTACTGCTGTGAATCCCAAGAGGCACCCTTGGTAAAATCTCCCCTCTGCCAGTTTTCATCCATCCCCCCTTGTCCTCTCCCTCCCTGCCCTTGTCCCAAGCCCCTCCCCAGCTTTCCTGGAGCCCCTTCAGGCACTGGAAGGTGCTCTAAGGTCTCCCTGGAGCCTTCTCTTCTCCAGGCTGAACACCCCAACTCTCCCAGCCTGGCTCCAGAGCAGAGCTGCTCCAGCCCTTGGGTCATCTTCATGGTGTCTTCTGAACTTGCTCCAGGAGCTCCATCTCCTTCTTTTGCTGGGGGGCTCCAGAGCTGGACACAGTGTTGCAGGTGGGGGCAACCATCCAGTCTTGGAGACCAAGGTCCTAATGCCATTGAGCCTGAAAAGGTCTCAATCCAAATCCCCCCAATCCCCAGTACTGTAACCATCAGAAGGGCAGATAAACCTCCCTGCTCCTAAAATACTTCTTTCTGCTCTCCCTTAAGCATTTCCATTTAAAAAAAAAAAACAGTGATCAGAAACCTTCTTCAACACAGGGTGCTTCCAAATCTGTTGCCCACAGCCCAGAAGGACATGGTGCAGCCCTGTGCTGAACCCACAGAGCTTCCCAAAACTCAGGGCTTCCTTGGGACCACCAATAAAGGGCAGCCCTTGCTCTTCTCTGCTTGAATAAAAGGATTTCAAGCACTTGGAGATGTTCTCCAAAACAAAAGCCTCCACCTCTACCTGCATTTTTGGCTGGCATGTCAAATGTGTGCTTATCCCTACAACAATTAATTAGCAAACACGTAGCTTTGGGAGAGTTGGCTCAAGAGGTTGTGACAACATTCAGCCAAGAACTCTTGCTCTGATTGTGGGGTGGGTTTTTTTCCCCCCTAAGAACAATCCAAGCGTCCCTTTCTGTGCTGTCTGTGGCAGCTGACAAGCAAATTGAAGTCCTCCAGCTTCTGCCAAAAGAGACACCAGCCACGTTCCCAGAGATAGGAGCAGGGTTAGTGTCGTTCTCCAAGTTCAGACACGAGCTGAGGATCATCACCAAACCCAGCCCACCAGTGCCATTTCCTCCACTTCTCTTAGAATCCTCGAGCCTGGCAGAGGCTGTTGACCTTTCTATCCAAGACTATTTATCAGAAGGCTTCAAATTAGATGGCTAAGAGGGAGAAAGCTTTTCCAGAAGCAGCTCCCCACCCCTTCCAGCAGGGAGATGGAAGGCAGGTTGGAGCCCAGGTCCCAGGAGAGCAGCTTCAGGCTCATGCAGAACAGCCTCCCTGCTGGAAGGAGATGAGGAGATGCACGAAGGAGCGGGCAGAGCCGTCAGGAGGTGTTGGACCATTCCTGCCCAGGGGTGAGGGATCCATCCATCGTCACCGCTGGCTACCCCAGCAGGAGCAGCACGGGCAGGGGAGCTGTCAAACCTCAGCCTTCCTGACAACACGGCCCCCTGATCAGGGCTGAGGCTTGGGACTGAGTCTGGGGGGGCTGGGAAACGGGCTCTGCTGCCCCGTGGGAGAGCCAGAGCCCTCCTCCTGCCTGGGGACCCTGAGGGAGAAACAGCAATGGGTGCAGGACTCTGGGCTGGGCTTTAGATGGGAGTCCCCACACCATAGAAGAATTATTTGCTTGGAAAAGACTTTTAAGATCATCAGGTCCAACCCTTCCCCCAGCCCTGCCAAGGCCACCACTGCCCCGTGTCCCTCAGCACCATCTCCAGGGCTTGGAAACCCCTCCAGGGATGGGGACTCCCCCCCTGCCCTGGGCAGCCTGGGCCAGGGCCTGACAGACCTTTTGGGGAAGAAGTTTCTCCCTGATATCCCACCTAAACCTCCCCTGGCACAACTTGAGGCCATTTCCTCTGGTTCTGTCCCTTGTTCCTGGGGAGCAGAGCCCGACCCCCCTGGCTCCAACCTCCTCTCAGGCAGCTGCAGAGCCAGCAGGTCTCCCCTCACCTCCTGGTCTCCAGGTTGGACACCCCCAGCTCCCTCAGCTGCTCCTCCTTGCACTTGTGTTCGAGATCAAGCACAGACCTTTCCCAAAGCTTCCCATATCCATTGCCTGGGTCAGGCTAAAGCTCATCTCTGGCTCCAGCAGCAATTTGAGAGGGTGAAAAAATGAACCTGTTGGCAAGAGAAGACCAGGCTCCACAAACCATGACCGTGGCTGGAGCTCTGCCAGGTGAGCCACGAGAAGAACCTCCTCACACCCTCCCCTTGACACAAGACACACCAGCCTCCAGCCCCTGCAGCTGGGCCAGACCCCTGGGCAGGATCCCTCACCCTCTGGTCCTCACAACTTGCCCACCCTGCCCTTCTGCTGGGACCCCTGGGGGTCTTGCCACCCACCCCCACGGGCTGCTCCTTGAACTCAGCCCCAAAATCCTGCCCCGCTCCCGGAGAACTCCCTCTGGAGTCCAAAGGAACATAAAACAAACCCAGCTGCTCTTTGCTGTCACAGCCTAAGTGCATTAATGTCTCTTTATCTCCACGGGGGCACTGTGGCCGAGCCCTGCTGCTGTGCAATTGGTGTTAATAAAATCTCTCTCTGCAGAAGTGACAGGGGAAAGATCCACTTCAACTGGCGTGCTTCATCTGAACTGAAATGGGACTGCCAGCCTCCTGTTGCACAAAAAAACCCCTCTGCTGATAACTCTCAGCCACGACCCTCCTCTGAGACCAGCTTTTTGGGCTGGTTATTCCTGAAGAAAACCCTTAGGAAACGTCTAGATAAAGCAGCCCCCAGCTCTGGCTTCCAATCAATGTCAGCTCTGAAACTTTCCTTCAGCCAATTGATTTTTTTTCCCTGCAAAAATGGAAAAAAATAAAAGAAGGGAAAGAAATGGTCCAGAGAGAAGGGCTTACAAAGAGCATGTGGGAAATGAGACACAGGATCCCAGGTCTTGAGTCTTGGCCAAAAAAAAGGGGTGAGTTTAGATTTAGGTAAAGAGTCCTTGGAGCTGAGAGGCAGTTGAAGGTAGAGCTGAGGAAATGAAAGCAGCTGTTCCAGCTGCCTCTGCAACCAGCGTGGGCAAAGGAGGCCAGGAGGTGTGGGTTGCAGCTGAGCACAGGTGTCCACCAGCTCCAGGGGAGGAGGAAATGCTCTTGTGATAGGTGGGAAGGAGGAGGAGAAGCAGGTGCAGAGCTGAGCAGGAAACACACCTGGCTGGATCCCTGGGTGCAGCAGAGCTAGAGAGGATTTTTGGCAAGCTGAAGAAGTGGGGAGGGACATCTGCCAGGTATAAAGGGTGGCTTTGCCATGTGCCTGAGTTGTGCAGAAAGGCAGCAAGGTGGAAAGGAAACAAAGGGGGCATTAAGAAGAGTGTGGGCAGCAGGTCTAGGGAGGTTCTCCTGCCCCTCTGCTCTGCCCTGGGGAGGCCTCACCTGGAGCACTGGGGGCAGTTCTGGGCTGCCCAGTTCCAGAGGGACAAGGAGCTACTGGGGAGAGTCCAGCCCAGGGCACTGAGATGCTGAAGGGGCTGGAGCACCTGCCTGTGAGGAAAGGCTGGGAGAGCTGGGGCTGCTCAGCTGGAGAAAAGGAGGCTGAGGGGGGATCTGATCAGTGCTGAGCAATATCTGCAGGGGGTGGCAGGAGGATGGGCCAGACTCTGCTCAGGGGTGTCCAGGGACAGGACAAGGGGCAATGGGCACAAACTGGAGCTCAGGAGGGTCAAGTTCAACATGAGGAAAAGCTTCTTGCCTGTGAGGGTGACAGAGCCCTGGGACAGGCTGCCTAGGGAGGCTGTGGAGTCTCCATCCCTGCAGACATTCCAGCCCCACCTGGATGTGTTCCTGTGGGATCTGCTCTAGGGGATCCTGCTCTGGCAGGGGGGTTGGGCTGGGTGATCTCCAGAGGTCCCTCCCAAACCCAGCCACTCTATGATTCTGGGATGCCAGGTCAGCAGCACCCTCTCATGATGCCATGGAAATGGAGCTCCATTCCCCCACCAACCCAACACACCCCCCAGGTGTGTTTACACGTGCCTGTGTCTGTTCACATGCTGGGAAACTGGGGGGGCTCTACAGCCACTGTAGCTCTACCCACATTTCACCTTCTAGTTTAGCCTGGTCGGCCAAGTGAAGTCCTCAAGCCATGCAGAAATTCTTCTGTAGGTTTTTCACTGGGGCCTTGACAGCCTAAGGACCAAGGCAAGACGTGGTCTTGTGTTCCCAAAGGCTTCTCTGATCTCCCCAGCCATCCCTGCTGGCCCAACCTTTTCTCTTCTCTTTTCTAATTAACTTCACCCTGCTTAGATTTTCCTCAATGCTCCCGAAATGAAAAGTTCCACGGGGTGTTTTCTTCAGGTTCACACCAGTTCTGCCTCTTCCCTACAAACTGCTCCTTCAAATCAACACCAACCATTTGGCCAGAAGCTCCTTTGCTAAAGCAAACTGCTGTGAAGAGCAGCTCTACCCTTCCACACCAAGCACGACGAAGAAATGATGAGCCTGCTTCATCAGTGGAGGCATAAAAAGGGACAGAAATGCAGAGAGACAGTAAATAGGCAAAGCAAATACCCACGAAGTATTGCAAAAGGAAATCCAGTCAGGGAAACAACTAAAGGAAGCAGAGGATTGCTCTGCAGTTTGCAGTCATATTGCTGCTCCCATCCCCACAGTCAGTTCTGCAACACCAAGCTGAACAACTGACTTCAAAGTCAAAAAAGTAAAAAATCAGTAATAACAGGGTTTTTTTCCAGCTGGGAGAAGGGGTGTAAACCTCCCTCTTCTCTTCCCCAATTAGGGGGAAGATTTCCCTCTACTGAGAGGGAAATCAGCTGTTGTTTGAACATCAGGTTCAAAAATGGGGCCCAACTGGAGGCTACAGGGGTTGAATCCCAGCCTGGATCTCCTCACCCACAGCTTCAGCAGAGCTTTTTGCAGGAAGGTTTGACCAGACTTAAATGCAGCCCCCTCTGCTCAGCAAACCACCATCATCAATCATTCATTTGCAATTTCCTTGGTGCCTTTTCCCTAAGTTCAAGTCGTAGAGGGTGAACCCCCCAGTCTTCCCAGTCTATAGTAATGCAAAGACCACAATGATTTCTTGGTCTATCCTATTCCAGCCCAAGGCACAACCCACTGGGAACTGGAAAAGGCAAAACCATGGGCTGGCCCTGCCTGATTGATGATGGAAAGAGAGTGATTACAGACCAGGAAAGAGGTGGTGACTCGTGTGAAGGTTTACAACCAATCTAATTAATAAAGCCCAATTAATGCCTTGCTGTCTCTCACTGGGTAAAAAGGAGAGGTGTGGCTGCTGCAGATCAAGACACAGCCCAGCAGCTCTGCCCGTGTCAGGGTGATGGCTCAAACCTGCCAGTGTCACCTCTCCCAGGCACTGCTTCCCAGTCCAAAAGTCCTCTGTGAGCAGGGGCTGAAGGACCAACCCCTCTGAGGGATGTTACCTGACAATAATTGCACTTAAAGTCCTGATGTGCTCAGACTCCAGGAGGACAGAAGCTGAGACAGAAGGACAGAAGGCCCTGCAAGGCCACAGGGTGTAGCAGCCCAGCAGGGTCTTGCCTCCAGCCAGGAGAATGCCCTTGTAATGCTCTCCTGCTTGTTTAGACGTTGTGTGCTGCCTGCAACCCTTCCCATCCTGGCCAAGCCACTTCAGAAAGTGTCAAATCCTGCAGCAGAGATTCTTGGAAGCGAAATAAATACAGATTTTTGCCCTGAAAGTGGAGTCTTTGCAGGGTTCGTCAGACCTCTCCATCTCTCCAGGACATTTGCTGAGGAACTCAGATGGAAAGTCCTCACCCAGTTAAGAGGAAGAGTCCAACCACACAAAACCCAGCAAGTCCCCAGTTCCTTGCTCCTGGGGTGGCTTGAGATTTTAAGGAGCAAGAATAAATGGAGTTTCTGTCACTAAAACCAGGAAGGAAACAATTATTTGGGGGATCTGAGCAGCCTGGGCTGGTGGGAGGTGTCCCTGCCCATGCAGGGGGGTTGGAACTAGATGGTCTTTAAGGTCCCTTCCAACTCCAAACATTCTGTGATTCTATGATTTGGACAAGTCAGAAACTGCCTCCAGAGGAGCCAACCCCAGACTTCCCTCTCAGAAGTCAGATAAAAGGTCAGCAGTTGCTAAACTTGGCAAAAACATCCAAACAAACAGCAAAACAAATGAGAAGAAATTGGATCCAAGGGCTGTGGTGCTCCAGTCTGAAAGGGGACAAACTTCAGCTCTTCAGAAAGGCCCACACAGCAACTGGAGCTTTTCATTTAAAGAGAATATTTTAAACATTTGAAATGTGCTTGTTAATCAAATGAGATTATTCCTTTTTAAAGGCACTCCCTGGAAAAAGCAGGTTTACAGTGAAAAGCTCCTGAGATGAAGAAGCCTTTGCAGGTTTCCTCTGAAGAGGAAAAAGCATTCAGGGGTTTTTTTAGGTTTTTTGTAAAAAAAAAAAAAGGATGGTATCTGCCTTCTTTCCTGATGAAAGGGAACAGGACTTGTGGACAAATCCTGAGGGGGTTATAACCTGCACAGCTCCAGCCAGCAGTGAGGAAATGGGAGGAGGAGCCTGGGCTTCAGCACGTCAGACATGCAATGGACCTTCCCCCAAGGTGAGACTCAGAAGGATGAAAAAACTCACTTTTAGCTTAAATTGCAATGGCAGGAGATGGTTCCAGAGCTGGACTCGCACACCCTGTGCTTCTGCAAAGTCGTGTGGAGTCACAGGAATGGCAGTTTGGGGGGATCAGACTGTGGTTTCCAGGGTGCTTCTTTCACAGAATCATAGAATTATTAAGTTGGAAAAGATCTTTAAGACCATCAAGCCCAACCATTAACCTAACTCTACCAAGTCCACTGCTAAACCAGGTCCCTCAGCACCACATCTACATGACTTTTCAACATCTCCAGGGATGGTGACTCCACCATTGCCCTGGGCAGCCTGTGCCAGTGCTTGACAACCCTCTCCATGAAGAATTTTTTCCTAAGGTCCAACCTCAACCTCTCCTGGTACAACTTGAGGCTGTTTCCTCTCACCCTATGGCGTGATGAGGAGAGACCCACACTTGCCTTTCTACAACCTCTTTTCAGGCAGTTGTGGAGAGCAGTAAGGTCTCCCCTTTCCCCTGGCTGTGAGGATGACAGTGGAGACGAGTTCACCCCACAGGGGAAACCTGTGCCAAGGCACAGAGCATCCCCACTGCAGGTCCCCCCAGAAGCTCTCCAGTGCTGCATCTGCTCCCAACTCCAGGTTTTGGGTCATGTCAAGCAACAAATCTGACTCAACACAAAGCAAAGCTCTTCAGTTTGGATTTGCTCCAGCTGCCTTTTTCTTTTGGTTGGTTGGTTGGGTTTTTTTCCTAAGCATAATCTAGAAATCAAGAATTACAGGCATTTCTGTGTGTGTAACTAGCACTGTGGTGGAAAATCCCCACCCAGGTCTGGACCCAAATGGGCAGCAAGTCCTGCCCACAGCATTTGCTTTAAAGGACCAAATGAATTTTCCTATGATTTATCAGGAAGCACTAATGAAATACCCTCTCCTGGAATTAAAACCCCACCCTGCTCACTTCCACCATTAAATCCCAGCACTAAAAGGGTTCATTAATGCAGGCAAGATCTGCCCTGCCAGACAAGAGCAGTGGTGTCCTCCCAGTGCAGACTCTTGTCTCTGGAGTTGCTTCATTCCATGTGCTTCAGAGGACAGAAGAGGGGAAAAAAATAATAATTAAAAGGCTCTTAATGCATCTGACCAATTAAATAAAGCTGTAAATGGTGAGGAAATAATTCTTTCCTGCCCCCTGCAGCAATCAGCTGCTGACCTGAAGCATGAGAATTGATTAGTCTTATCTTACTCTAGCATGTATAACTACAAATGTTATTATTGGCCATCAAACCATCCAGCCCTTTATGGAACCCAGTGGTGGCTTTTGGCTCCATGACCTCCCAAGCCATGAATTTTACCAGCTAGAGGAACCCCCCTCCCCCCCCCAGGGTGGGAGAAGCCCTGCTCTGCTTCCCCATGGAATGAGCCTGGGGGAGGTGGTTTCCAGGGGTGGGCAGCACTGCCCCAGTTTGGCCCAGTAAAGCCCTTCAGAAAACGGGGCAGTGCAGGATAAAGTGCTCCCAAGGATAAGCTGACAGCCCAGAGCTGCTGGATCACCCTCCACTGCTGACAGCTCAGCCTTGGTGGGGGTGAGGAGCAGGGTCCAGACCTTGCCTCTCCCACTCCCACTCCATTAATAACCCAGCTGGCAGCACCAGGCCACGTGGAACTCATAGAATCATAGAATCATAGAATCCTAGGGGTTGGAAGGGACCTGGAAAGATCATCCAGTCCAACCCCCCTGCCAGAGCAGGGTCACCCAGAGCACATCACACAGGAACGTGCCCAGGTGGGTTTGAATGTCTCCAGTGAAGAAGACTCCACAGCCTCTCTGGGCAGCCTGGCCCAGGGCTCTGTCACTCTCACAGTAAAAAAAAATTTTCAGATATTCACTTTGAACCTCCTATGCTCCAATTTACACCCATTACCCCTTGTCCTATCACTGGTCATCACTGAGAAAAGCCTAACTCCATCTCCCTGACACTCACCCCTTACATATTTGTAAACATTGACGAGGTCACCCCTCAGCCTCCTCTTCTCCAAGCTCAAGAGCCCCAGCTCCCTCAGCCTTTCCTCATCAGGGAGATGTTCCTCTCCCTTCAGCATCTTTGTAGCTCTGCCCTGGACTCTCTCAAGCAGTTCCCTGTCCTTCTTGAACTGAGGGCCCCAGAGCTGGACACAATACTCCAGATGTGGCCTCACCAAGGCAGAACAGAGGGGCAGGAGAACCTCTCTTGACCTACTAACCACCCCCTTTCTAACTCACCCCAGGATCCATTCGCCTTCTTGGCCACAAGGGCACATTGCTGGTCATGGTCATCCTCCTGTCTGCCAGGACCCCCAGATCTCTTTCACCCACACTGCTCTCCAGCAGGTCACTCCTCCTGTTCTCCTCAGAGACAGCAAAGCCCAGGGCAGGACCTACCCTTGTCTTCCTCAGCAAGAAAATCCCCTGCCCTGGTGCAGGTGCTCACGCAGCACCTGCCCTGGAGTGGAGCCTCCTTGGCCAGACAGCACCTCCAGAGCCTGGAGCAGCACCCTCTGGGCTGATTGATCAGCAACTGCTGGTGCCTCCCCATCAGTCATGCCTCCCTCCACCTTTTGTGCTGGACACAGGAACCATGGTTCCTCTCCAGAAGGTCTGGGGAGCGACGTGCCAGGTGACACTGAGGGCAACAGAACCACAGGATCCCTCTGGTTGGAAAGGACCTTGGAGCTGTGTTATCTGGTGACCCAAGCCAGGGCCAACAGCACTGGTACAGCTGCGTGGGATGTTCAGAAGATCTGGAAAAACACCACTTGATGGCTTTGGTGCCCAGAGGACGGGGAGGGCATCACACCAGAGACGCTGGAGATGTAGCTCAAATCTGCAGCCTCTGATGTGTCTTTGCCAACTCAGCCTCTCCAGATCACCATGGCACAGGCATCTCCTGGGTCCCAGGCACACCTAGAGGACACAGGCAAGGGATTACTCCATGTTTTCATGTGGTGGAAGTGGAATTTCTTAGGGGCAGGCCACAGAAGGTCCCATCACACTTCAAGTGTTACTAGAGCCCTGAAGGAAGGAGAAACGGGGAGCCTTAAAAGTGCTTTCCAAACAGATGATGCTCTGCAGACAAAATGCCATTTGGAGCCTGGCTGTGGGCAGGAGATGCTCCAGGCCAAGAAACACAGCCCCTACCCACGTTTCCCAACCCCAATGTCCCAGTGTCCCCCTCAAGCAGCCTCTCTGAAGTGAGCTGGACACTGAGCTTCCCCCCTCCCTCTCAGGGGAGCACCTTTACCTTCATCACCTCAAAACCCAAACGTTTTTTCAAAGGACTAAAGGAAAAGAAACAGAGGCAAGAGGAGAAAAAGGAGAGCAGACGGGGGGGACAAAAGGGAATGGGCAGCTGCACGCTCGAGATCCAGACCTGCTTGAACTCAGCTCACCTGGAAACTGGTTCCTTTTGATGCCAGCTCCAATTAGGGGGTGGCTGGGCTGGCCCCCCCCGGGCAGCAGGGAGCTGGTCTCTGTGGAGAGCTGGAGAGGGAGGGAAGGTTCCATCCACCTGCGTGGCAGGGAAGAGCCTGCTGGTGCCTCCAGCTTTCCCACAGCTGCCCGTGCTCCTGTCCCACGTGCCTGTGGCACATGCAGGAGGTCTCTGGGGTGGGTGTGAGCATGCAGCATCCCAGCAGGTTTCTGCTCTGGCTGGTGTCACTCAGGTCCTGCTCAGTGGCAGGTGCCACAAGCTGCCCTGAACGTGCAGCAGAAGGCAGGGCTTTTGCACATGTGCTTTGATGTGACTTCTGCAAGGTCCTCCCCACCATGGCCGTGGGTGAATGGGGGCACAAAGGCCAGAGAAACTGAGGCTTGGCCTTCTCTGGTGCTTACATGAGGGCAAGGAGGAGCAGAAATGGGATTTGTCACGTGTTTTGGCTATTAGAAGCCTGAAATGGACTTGAAAGAGTCCAGGGGAGGGTGATGAAGATGACAGGGGGGTTGGAGCATCTCCCTGATGGGGAAAGGCTGGGAGAGCTGGGGCTGTTCAGTTGGAGAAAAGGAGGCTGAGGGGAGACCTTGTTAATGCCTGTAGGTGTCTCAGGGTGGGTGCAGGAGGATGGAGCCAGACCCTGCTCAGCAGTGCCCAGGGACAGGACGAGGGGCAACGGGCACAGGCTGGAACATGGGAAGTGCCCCTGAAAGATGGGGAGAAACTTCTTTAGTGTGAGGGTGACAGAGCCCTGGGACAGGCTGCCCAGGGAGGGTGTGGAGTCTCCTTCTCTGGAGATATTCCAACCCCCTGGATGCAGCCCTGGGGAATGTGCCCTGGGCATTCCTGCTGTAGCAGGGGGGTTGGACTGGATGATCTCTAGAGGTCCCTTCCAACTCTGACAGTTCTGTGTGATTCTGGGTGTGAAATTAAAAAACTCCCTGTATTTTGCTGGTTGCATAGGTTCTACCTAGTACCAAGGACATGTCCCATCAGGATCCTGGGTGCTGCAACCTGGGGGGCAGGTGCAAGGAGAGAGAACTGAGTAGGAAGTTGAATGAAGAGAGCAAAGGGGTTGGCAGTGAAGAGAAAGTAAAGCAAAATAAAGAGGTGAGTGGGGACGAGCACATGAGGCAGGGAGGGCTAACTGAATCCATTAGAGGAACATCTTGCCAGCTGCTCCCTGCCTTCACCCTGAGCTTTGCAGGAGCTTTGCAGCTAAGTCCAACAACAAATACCCACTGTACCAAAGAGATTATCCACGTTTAAACAAGCAAGAGGGAGGGAAAGGCTGAAGAGAGAAACAAACAGCACCCTCAGGGCTGGGCAGGGTGTTCCAGCTCCTGGATGCTGGTGGGTGCTGCACAGCCCATTGCTCAGCCCCTCGTGGGCTCTCTCCTCTCTCAAGTTTGGGCATCCAGGACTAGGACAATGTAGCCTCATGTGGTACCTGATTACAACTTTTTAATCACCCCCACAAGCTCGAGGTTCCAGCTTGTTTGAACCACACATGGCTGCACTTGTGAAAGCTTTAACTTTCTGGTCATTCTGTTTGGGGTGAAAAGGAGCATAATTTTGATTCATGCCCAGATGAATGTTTTATAGATACCTTCAGCTGCCTACAAGAGATCCTTGAAAAGATTGGTACACTCTCAGCTAGAAAAACAGAAGATTCAGTAATGAGGTGGCACTGAAAAACCCCTGAACAAGTCAAGACAACAAATGGGATGCTGTGGTCAGAGGTAAATAGCATAAATAACCTTAACTCTGCCTTCCATTCTCCAGCAAAAATCAAAACACAAGACAAAAGCCTACAAGTACACAGAGATGTTTTCAGTAAGCATGTAGGCTTGGAGAAGTGGCATATGGATAATGGTGCCTCTGAACAATGAATCTCCCTTTATTCAATCTCTGCCTGCAAAATCCATTGTACAAAACACATGGCCAGGTCTTCTTAGTCAGTCTCCCCTCAGCTTAAACACATCATCCACATCAAGGTGCCAGGACACATAATTCAGAGAAATTCAAGTGTTTCTGGATTTTCCCAGCCAAGCAGATTTTGGGATTCCCAGTCAAAGGCCAAGTTAGGAATATTTCCCAGAGGCTGAATAAAATGCTTTAGTAGACTCCTGAAAAGAAAATAAAAATAAGCCAAAAGGAAGAAAAAAAAAATACTAGAAGTGTTGCTGCATCAGCAGGTGAAACTGGATTGGATGAGTAAGTTAAATTACAGTTAATTATTTAAAGTTGTGTTTATGTTTCTATGGCTCCTCAACCTCACTGGTGCCATGGGAGAGCAGCCTGAGCACCCAACACAGGACAGACATTTGCCACACATGGTGCCTTCTTAAAACTGGGAGAGGGGAGATGGAGGTTGGACATGAGGAGGAGATTCTGGAGTGTGAGGGTGGTGAGAGCCTGGCCCAGGTTGCCCAGGGAAGCTGTGGCTGCCCCATCCCTGGCAGTGTTGAAGGGCAGGTTGGATGGGGCTTGGAGCAGCCTGGGCTGGTGGGAGGTGTCCCTGCCCATGCAGGGGGTTGGATCTGGATGATCTTGAAGGTCCCTTCCAACCCAAACCGTTCTGGGATTCAATGATTCTCTTGCATCCTCCTGTCCCAATCTCCCCTTGTCACTTCTTCCCACATACAGAGGAGAAAAAACTGTGCTTTGTAGTGTTTTCTTTTGGTGAGATTTTGATTTAGGGGGTTATTCTGTTACTTGCTGTTCTTCTCAACTGATACTTGACTGAAAAGGGGGCAAGGTATCACCCTGCTGCTGGAGGAACAGCCAGAATGCAACACTCTCCTTCTGATGATGCTGCTTTCAGTTATTTTCTTCCTGTTCTTTCAGTATCAAAAAGGGAATAAAAACACCTGAGGCTGAACAAAAGGTCTCCAGACTTAAATGTAAGAACCTGCTTTTTAGTAGGATTGAAAGATCACCCAGCTCCAACCCCCTGCATGGGCAGGGACACCTCCCACCAGCCCAGGCTGCTCCAAGCCCCATCCAACCTGCCCTTCAACACTGCCAGGGATGGGGCAGCCACAGCTTCCCTGGGCAACCTGGGCCAGGCTCTCACCACCCTCACACTCCAGAATTCCCTCCTCATGTCTCACCTCAGTCTCCCCTCTCCCAGTTTTCATCCATCCCCCTTGATGCTGCTGTGAATCCTGCCCTAGTGCCCCTTGGGTGGGACACAAGGTACTTTGACCAGGTCCAGGCTCTCATGGGGGCTCAGATCTGCTCAGCCCATGTCATGGCAGGTTTTATGCCAGGTTGATACTTTCCCTCAGCCAACACAAACCCTGTGTCATGAGACGTGGATCATCCACCAGAGGTGAAGCAACATGCCAGCACCTGGCTGGGTTAACCAGAAGTTCTCAGATCCTGAAACCACAACTCGTCAAACCAAATTCTCATGAACCTTTCCCCGTTGCACTTTGCTGCACTTCCAAGAAGCAAAGAGAACAAATCAGCCCCTCTGAACTAGATGAGCTGTGTACAGATCAGATGCACTGAGCATTTTGAGGAGATCCCTCAGAGCAGACCCAGCTTGATCACTCCTGCCTCCTGTTCCAAAGGCCAACGAAGCTCTACCAAGTCCTTCTGGCTGCAGCTGAACTTCCAGACCCACCACCACTGCATCCAGGTACTTTGGTTCCCTCTCTCAGTGAAGCTGCCATGTGGCCAGCAACCTATTAATTATTTTTTTTTGGTCATTAAAACAAATGGATTCTAAGCAGGAAGCACTTCTTCATTTCCTTTAGCATTCAAAATCATGTTAGCCACCATCTAGGAACTGAAAGACACATCCCAAAATGCATTCTCAGATATTCCCTAAATAGCAAATGACATTCCAACTGGGACATGGGCAGCATTGTAATTGGAGGCTGCAGAGAGTCCTCTTGCAGGATTCCTAATAATTGCTGTTTTGTTGAAAAGGTTGATGTGATAAAAGCCTTTGCAAATAAGGAGCAGCTTCAGCAAAGCATGCGGCTAATTCTGGTCACTCCAGCAACACAAAGTGCCCCAAAACTCTCTTTAGCAGCCAGGTTAATTAGCTGGTTAGTGTCACTGCAGAGCTCCAGGGGTGCAAAGCAGAAGGGGCAGAGCAGGGAAAGGGGCAGAGCAGGGAAAGGGGCACAGAAGGACAAGCACGATTCCAAGTCTGGAATGGTTTCCTCCTGGAAGACAATGTGGTGGGTTGGGATGTTTCAGCCTAGGGAAGGAGCAGGTGAGGGTGAGGGCTGCAAAATCTTGAGTCCACTGGAAGGGTGGGTGGGGATTGCTCATTAAACCATCATGTCCAAGCCAGGAACCAGCAGTGTCAGAGGAAAGTCATCAGACAGGTTCCCAGCAAACAGGAGGAGATGCTGTGTCATGGAACAGGCAGCAGATGCTTCTGAGAAGACAGGGCTGGGGAAAGTTCTCAGGGGTTCAAGGCAAGGCTGGGCAAGTGCTTAGAAGGGAGATTCAGGAAGGATTATTAGGACAGATGAGTCTTATCAGGCACTGAACATATCCTGAGCTGAAAATAATTAGGGCTAAATAATTACAGCCCAAGAGAGTACTCAAGGAAAGTATCCTAACTGCTTCCCTCTTCTCACTGCTCTGAGGAAAGCAATTATGGCCAGTGGGTTTCCACAGGGGTGGGTTTTCAGCAGCTGCCTTTACTGGGTCCTCCCTGCAATGCTGGGTATCAAACCTGACCCAGCCAACCCTCAACGCTCTCCCAGGGAAGGAGAGGGAGACAAAATATGCAGAGAAACCAACTGAAGGCAGGGAACGAGAAAAAAGGGAGGTAGAATGACATGAACACAGGTGGATGTGGAGGTATAGGTTGCTCTTATAGCTCTAATCCAGGTCTTGTTGACCTCAAATGAGAGGGAGGGCAGATCAAGAGGAGAGGGCTGAGCTTCTGCAGTTGGGCTGTTGTAGCTGTGCTGGTGGTAGGAGAGGAAGGTGAAGCTTTCAGGGAAAGGGAACATCTTCAAGTAAGGCACCTGCTCAGCTGGGGGAGGCAGCCTGCCTTCTGGATCTGCAGACACCCCACACTGAGCCTGTGGAGAAATCTCAAGTGGCCCCTGTGCATCCCAAAAGCTCACCCACTGCACCCTCACCCAACCATACCACCCTTGAGCTAAGCAAAGATGCTGCCCCTCCCTCCAAATCCTGGCTCCCCAAGTCTCAGCAAGACAGATGATGCCCAAGTAAGAATCAATAAGCAGGCTATGAACAAGGGAAGATGGACCATGTCACAAATGGATACTGAAAAGGGCAAGTTCTAGGCATGACTAATGATTGAAAAGGGGGAGTCTGCAGTGGAGCAGAGGAAGCCACACTGCTCAGCTCTTCAGACCTTCAGAAAGGGGACCTTTTGGAGAGAGAGCCATGTCCAGAGGAGCCAAGGCAGTTAGGAATGCAGATGCCAGTGAAGATGTGCACTGCCAGAGTCCTTCTATCTCCATGCTATGGGGTTAGGCAGCAGAAGGCAAAGAAAGCCACCAGGATGCTGGGCTGCATCAGCAAGGGCATCACCAGCTGAGATCAAGAAGTCATCATCCTGCTCTACTCGGTGCTGGTCAGACCACACCTGGAGTGTTGTGTTCTGTTCTGGTCCCTGCTCTGCAGAAAGGATGGGACAGGCTGGAGAGGGTCCAGAGAAGGGCCACAAGGATGATCAGAGGACTGGAGGACAGAGAGAGGTCAGAGAAGAGGCTGAGAGAACTGGGAACGTTCAGCCTGGAGAAAAGAAGGCTCAGGGGAGACCTTATCTCCATGTTCCAGTGCTTACAGGGTGGCTGCCAAGAAGATGAAGACTCCCTGTTTAACAAGGAGTCACATGGAAAAGACAAGGGGTGATGGGCACAAGTTGCTCCTGGGGACATTCTGACTGGACACAAGAGGTAAATTTTTCCCCATGAGGACAGTCCAACATTGGAATAGTCTCCCCAGGGAAGTGGTGGATTCCCCCACATTGGGCAGGTTTAAGTCTCAGCCTGACAGGGTGCTGGGCCACCTCATTTCAACTAGAGTAGTACCTAAAAAGGTTGGGCCAGATGATCCTTGAGGCCCCTTCCAAGCTGGCATTCTAGGATTCTCTGTTTCTATGAAGGGACAGGTCCAGGAGGCACGGAAGGAGATGGCAAGTTATGGAAACACAGACATTTCACACAATTAGAGGCTTATCCAGCAACAGACAGCTCAAGAAGTGATTGGAAGAACCCCACACCCACTCACCTCAAAGTCCCTGTCTAGTTCTCCTATAACAACAGGCTTGTTTTCCTCAGTTATCATCCCCTTCCAGCCCACAGCCCTCTGCCCAGTCAGGCTGTCACCACCACACCATGAAACCCACTCCTTCAGCCTGGAGTCTCGAGCAGGACGTGGGAGAAGAAAAACAAACACACCTCCAACAGCAGCTGCACAGCTTGCACGAAACACAGGGTGCCTGCAGGAATGTCACCTCTGAGGGAATTATTAAAAGGATCAGGCTAATTTTGCAATTCACACCTGGGCTGCAAATGTGAAAGAGCCTGCAATAATCTCTGATGAAATATTACATTGTTTAAAGAGTTCCCAGTGAAATTCGCCCTTAATTGATTTTTGATCTGTGAAAAAACACTACAGAGAAAGAGAGAGAGAGTGAAGGTGTTAGTCATGCTCCTGTTTTATCACTCCTGTGAGCATTTCCCTTCCTTTGTTTCCTCTGTCCCCAGAGGATCAACACAACACTGAAGGAAGCAGCCTGGAAGATCCTACAAAGCTAATAAATACCACTCCGAGGGGAATCCTGAACAGCACATCTTCCTCAATCATCCTGCAAAAGGTGAAGTGGTCTCTGAGGACAACTCAGCAATTAAGACACCCTGGGTTTGTAGCCAGAATAGTCCCAAGTGGGTTGAGGTCTTCTCCACCCCCCTCCCCAGGAACCTCACCAACAGGACCCAGGGCAACCCTTTGTGAGGATGCAGAGTTCATCTCACCCTCAAGAGTGTCACAGAGAAGCAGAAGCCAGAAGTGAAGGACATCCAGCAGCAGCCAAAAATAATTGACAGCAAAACACTGACAGAAAATCCAGGAGGGCATTAGTGGCCAGGCCAGGCTGTGCCAGGGCACGAGCAGCTGCTGAAGCCAAGGCAGCAGGTTGGTATGAGCTGAAAAGCTCTTCCAAAAAACCCACAGCAAACTGTCATAAAGCAAATGACCAAGCAGTAACATACAGCTAGACCAGACAAGAGGAAATACATCCACAAACATCACCAGAGGCCAAAAAACCAAGGTGCTGAAGGAGAAGACCCTCAAGCACTGGCTGCTGGGGAAGATGGTAACTCACATTTACAGCAGCCAGAACACTCAGGTAGGAGAAACCAAAGGTAAGGACAGGAAAAAAAACCCCAAAAATGATAGTTTTCTGCTGTATGGAGCCAACCAACCAGGCCTTCCCCAGCAAGTGGTGGGTGCCATGGCAGGTTGAAACCTGAGAGGCTGTGAAGTGGAAGTCCCTGGACACACTGAATGTCTTCAGCAAGAAAGCCTTTGGTAAAAACCTGAATACTTCTTGAAGAGAGAATGGGAGAAGAGTCCTCCAGAATTATGGAAAAACTCTGTGGTGTCAAGTTAGTGAAAGGGACACAACCCACTGTGGTGGAGGGCAAGGTGGTTTTTCCCCCCTCTAAGCAGGGTTGGGGCAGCAGGGAGCCTGCACAGTCTCAAGCAGATTTAAAACACCTTCAAAAACAAAGCTGTCTGGTGTTGGTGAAGCATTCATCACATTCAGCAAGCAGCAAACATGAAATCCAGCAGAGACCAACCATGTCAGAGCAGCTCCCAAGCAGGCAGCTGGTAAAACATGACCAGGAGCCCAGGTCCAGCTCTACCACACCAAGAGCTTGGATGGTCACAAGGAGCTCAAAGCTGTGGGACAACCCACTGGTTCCTTTTACCATCTTCCGTGGCAGCTGCTTCCCAGACTGGCACATGCTTCTTCTCTAAGTCCTCCATTCCACACTCAAGGGAATTTGTCTTTATGCTCTTTCCCAGCCTCTACTTGGAATAACACCTTGTGACATCAAGTAGACCAGCCCCTGCTGCCCTGGGACTGTGAGGTCTGTGTCCCTCCACTCAGATGCTGAGTTCCTTGGATATCCATGGGTATCTCATTGCTTTAGAGGTTTTTGTCTCTTCAGATCAGCTCTAAAGCTCTTTCTCCCCGTGCACCTGAACCCCAAGCATGTTTGCTCTGAGTGACCACCTCACATTGTCCCTTGGGTTTCCCTGCTCCCTTTCAGCCCACTGACTTAGTCATGTCAGTCAGAGACCACAAAGCAAGGTGAAAGCCTGGAGAAATCACAACAATAACCTTTGGCAAGTTACCAATCAGGATTAAATTCACTCCATCCATAGCCAGCTCAGATATTTAGCTTGGGGCAACTGGACCAGAAGAGCAGCTGGAGGGAAGTCAGATGAACCCTGGCTCCTTTCAGACCCAGCAGAAAAGGCTCCTGCAGACCTGCCTCACCTTCTGACATGGTTCCCACTGCTCCCCACTTACTGTCAGGGAGGGGCCTGGCTAGGAGAGCTCCAGAAGAAGAGCCTGATCTGGATGGCACCTTCTGAGCTGGGAAAGGAGGCCCCAGCAAGCATCCCACAGCTTTTTGCACAGCCCGTGCAAGGCCAGAGCTGCAGCCCAACCAGAGCTGAGTCGTGCACAGGCAGCCAGTCCCTCAGGGAGGAGCAGCTGCAGAGCTCACTGCTGCACCCAAGGAAAGTGCCTTCCCATTGGTTTTGTAAGGAAATGTGTCTGGACAGGGTTCAGTCAGGATTCATAGAATGGTTTGGGTTGGAAGGGACCTCAAAGATCATCCAGTTCCAACCCCCTGCATGGGCAGGGACACCTCCCACCAGCCCAGGTTGCTCCAAGCCCCATCCAACCTGCCCTTCAACACTGCCAGGGATGGGGCAGCCACAGCTTCCCTGGGCAACCTGGGCCAGGCTCTCACCACCCTCACAGCAAAGAATCTCCTCCTCATGTCTCACCTCAATCTCCCCTCTCCCAGTTTTCATCCATCCCCCTTGTCCTCTCCCTCCCTGCCCTTGTCCCAAGCCCCTCCCCAGCTTTCCTGGAGCCCCTTCAGGCACTGGAAGGTGCTCTCAGGTCTCCCTGGAGCCTTCTCTTCTCCAGGCTGAACACCCCAACTCTCCCAGCCTGGCTCCAGAGCAGAGCTGCTCCAGCCCTCCCATCATCTCTGTGGCCTCCTCTGGCCTCTCTCCAACAGCTCCATGTCCTTCTTGTGTTGGGGGCTCCAGAACTGGACACACCACTCCAGGTGGGGTTTGACCAGAGCAGATCAGAGGAGCAGCATCCCCTCCCTGGCCGTGCTGGCCACACTCCTTTTGCTGCAGTCCTGATCAGCTGCTGCTCAGTAACTTCTTCATGTGTCTAAAGCTGGGGTAACAGATGAGGTTTTCCATCCAACTTTACATCACTGGTGTAACAATTATAATATGGTTCTTATGAGAACGATCAGATCAGTTTTGCCTGTTGTTAAGCACGTGTTGGCTGATACTCCCAGCAAGAGGCTGGATATCTAGCTACCACTGGAGGGCTTCTCCTTATCAACCAGTTCAACATCTCTCTGTGAGAACCACTGACATTTCAGCCCCAGATGTGGGGCTGGGGGCATCAGCCAGATGGGATGTGGACAGAGTTATTCACCTGTGACCATGAAGTTGGTCGTTAGGAAGGACTAGCTGGGATCCATCTCTCTTCTCCACGAATGGAGGGGGAGGAACACCCAGGAGAAGCTCTGTCTGGACACTGTGCACCTGAAGGGCTTTTCATCAAAAACCATTTCACACCCTGTACAGCCCTGTGGAAAAGAAGAAGGAAAGCACCAGCTCCACGTAACAGACATATCCCTGGAAGATGAGAGCTGCCAAGGCAGGCCATACAGAAGGACCTTCAGCAAGCTCTCTTGGAGCCAGTCACACCTGCAGGTCTGAGATGGCACCTTTTCTGCAGGTGCCTGCCCTATGTGACAGGCAGAGAAGCTAAGGCACAGCTTGACTGCTTGCACTCATCAGGTGATGAGGAAAACAAAGGTAAGAGGTTTCAGGAGGGCATGAAATCTGGAACAGAGAAGGGTAGAGGAACACAGTTTCATAGCAAAGTGGTGTTTTGGACCACCACAAGTGCAGCTGAAGAAGAAGGAACTCCCATCTCAGCAGCCATCTGGGAGCAGAGAAAGCTTGGTTGTCCTTCAAAGCTCTCTGGATGGTAGTGGTGAAGAACTTAAGCAAGGTCATGAAGGCCAGTGGTAAAGCCACAACCATGAGCCAGGTCTCCTGGGTCCCAAGCCCTGGCTCTATCCACTCTGCCTGCAGATGGAGGCACTTGATTTGTTACCTCAGGTACCATTTACTGTACTTCTTACCTTCCATGCCTTTGAACATAATGCTCTGTGCTCTCTATTTGATTGTTCTGCCTTGCAACTCTGCCCCTTACTGATGCACACTCATCTGTCTAGTTTCCCCTGCTCCTTGTACACTGTCATTTTTCTAACTCATTTTTCTAACGTGCTCAACTACATCACCCCAGGCATTTTATTTGTGTGGTTCTGCTCCAACGCCCAGCTTAGCTGCTTCAAATTATGCCTTGCTTTCAGTTTTGCCTGAGTGTAAAAATGTGGTAGGAAAAAAAAGAATAAATCATCACCTGCCCTCTGATGAAGGCTTTTCAGACTTCCCATTTGAGGAACAGCATGTGGCTTTTTTTTTTTGGGGTGGGGGGAGCAACAGGAGAAGGATCAATCCAGCTTTTGTTTTACAGGTTGCTACAATAGATGGGTTCTCTGCAGGGAGTGTTCCAGTGCTATATTATGCTTATATAAAGTGTAATGACTGGGAACTTGGAGAGCTCTCCCCTTAGGAAGTGCCTGATGAGAGAGAACAGCAGGTGTGGAGGATGAAGGAAACCTAAAGTCTTTCTGTCCTGACTTTCTCTTCTTTTATGTTTGGAGATTGAAGCCGGGTGTCGGAAAGAAGGCAGTTCCTGCAGGTACCTGAAAGCAGGAAGGTGTGAGTGTGGCAAGAGAGAAAAGCCAAGGGAAACTGGAGGGAGAGCAGCAGCCCCACACCCTGTCCCTGAGCAGGTGGCCTTGGAAGGGGCTGTGTTCAGCTACAGGACACTTCAACTCCCATGGCAAAGCGAGGGGATTACAGGATAAAGGAGAACAGAGGTGACAGCAGGAACACTGCCAAGGTGCAGAGGGGAAAGGCTGCTTTGTCTTGCCAGGGTCTCTGCTCACCTCAGCAGCAAGCTGAGGGGGGGAAAAAAACCCCACACAAAAGCCTAGGTAGGCTCCACAAAGACATTTCTGACCCCCATGAACCTCAAATGCAAAAAGGTCTCATCTCAGCCTGTATAGACCTGGTGCTGAATGTGGTTTCTGCTGAAGAGCACAAGGAGCACCCCCCGCCAGGGGACACCTCCAAAGATGTACCCTCTGCTTGTGGTACAGAAGGCATAAAAGAGGCAAAAGCCCAAAGGGGGGACTCAGAAAATGCCACCAAGACACACGGAGAGCTGGAGTCTGAACTGCCAGGACCTGCAGCACAAAAAGCTGAGCCAGACACCAGCTCAGGGGAAGGACGAGAGGGTCTGTGTGGAAGCCAAGACCCAGCCCAGCACTAAGGGCCAAGGCAGGGGTGGCTGCTGCTCCCAGCCAGGCCACCAGCAGCTCTCCAGGGCTGGAGGAGAAGCTGTTTTGATGGGTTGGCCCCAGATGAAAACGCAGCCTGGATCTAACAGGATGGGTCTCCCTGCTCTTGTCCAGAGCCTCCAAGGCATCTCAAAGGCTGATTCAGAGTTGGTGCAGGGGGGCTCTCCCCATTTCAGGGGTCACACCTGTGTCTGTGCTGTCTGCTCCCTGTGTGTGTGTTCAGCACCACGACGCCCAACTTCAGGTGGCATTTGAGAAGAACTGAAATAAATGCCTATGGGAAGGATGGGGAGGGACTTTTCCCCAGGGAGTGTAGTGAGAGGACAAGGGGGGATGGATGAAAACTGGGAGAGGGGAGATTGAGGTGAGACATGAGGAGGGAATTCTGGAGTGTGAGGGTGGTGAGAGCCTGGCCCAGGTTGCCCAGGGAAGCTGTGGCTGCCCCATCCCTGGCAGTGTTGAAGGGCAGGTTGGATGGGGCTTGGAGCAGCCTGGGCTGGTGGGAGGTGTCCCTGCCCATGCAGGGGGTTGGATCTGGGTGATCTTTGAGGTCCTTTCCAACCTTAACCCTCCCATGATTCATGATCCCACGAAATACAATAAGGTAAAAAGCAGCAGGAAATTCCTTGACTAGAGATTTGTATTAAATAAGTGAGGGACAACAAACAACCTGTGCATTACACCTGAGGCTGCAAATATTCCAAACAGCAGAATAAAAAAAGGGTCAAGAAGCTGCTTGGACAACACAGCACTGCACATTCTTGCTATGAACATGGACCACAACAGCTGAAGGGGATGGTTTGTGTCCCTTTCCAGGCTGAGTTTTACAAGACCAAGCAGGCTAAGAGGTGGTGAAGCATAACACTGGTGAACATGCTGGACAGCAAAGACCTTCCCAGCACTTTGTGAAGAAGGAAACAAAGATGTGACAAAATACAGCCCATTAAAATGACCCCACCAGTGACAGCACCATGAAGACCCAAACCATTCCATGAAGGCAATACAAGTCATAAGCTGAATGCAGAGGAAAGCTACAGAAAATTAAGCACTCAGTGGCACAGTCAGTGCAAAAGGCACCACACGAGCCTAAAATACAACTTTATCCATGAAGCTGTGATGCAAAAGCTTCAGGAAATGAACAACCAGCAGACAGATGCAGGAAGAAACTCAACAGGAGAGTGACCTCCAGGAGCCCCACGTCACCTCTGGAAAAGCAAACAGCAACTGGTGTTGGAAGGAGTGGGATGGCTCTCAGGCAGTCTGCAACCAGAACTGGGTGAGAGGAGAGCAACCCAGCACGACGTGACAGCAGGAATATATCCTGGGAATGGAGCATGTCAAAAGAGCACCATTGTGAGAGCAACAGACGTTTGTGACCCAGAAATGTCCCCACCACGGGATAAGGTGCAAAGGCAAAGGAACCTAGCAAAAAACCAAACCATTTGCATGTCACCAAGCAAATTCACCCCTGGTCAGCTCACAATCAAACAGCAGTGACTGAGGAAACACTCATTCCTCTGGCAAAAGCAAAAGGAGTCAGCAAATTCTAGCTCTGGAAGCAGAGCAGACACCAAACACACCCTTCAGAAGCCAGGATTACTCCCTTACCTTGATCCCAACACTGGCAGCAGATGTGTGGGGACAGGGCCACTCCCTGGGATCCAGTCTGCAGGGGAAGATCTCCAGTGCCACCAGCACAAGTGAAGATCCTCTCTGATGCTACCAAGCTGAATGTTTGAGCTCCCCACACACGGTTTGAGATCCAGCACCCAGGGACTAACTCCTCTCTGGAAACAGCCAGGAGGGGAGAGCTAAAACCAGGATGAAAGAGAGAGGAACATCCACAAGCAACTTCTCATCTTCAGATTCCAAGCCCATCCTCCAAAGCAAAAGCAGCACAGCTGGAATCCAAAGGTCCTAAAGAGACTCAAGAGATGATTAGGGCTTGTGAATGATCTAATAAAACATCCTCCCAGTCCTACTGTCCCCCAAAGGCAGGGCCTGGACAAACACACCTCACAGCTGCATTAAGACAACACAGCTGCTTCTATCAAACAAGCAGCTTTTTCAGAAATGCCATGAGGTGAATGAAGGTGAAATCATAAGACATGATGGCAGAGACCGGGGGGCAAAGTCACACCTTCTGCAAAAGGAACAGCTCATACCTCTGGTCATAACAATCCCCGGAACAAGCCTGTCTTGCTGGAGAGCCTGGATACACAAAGAGAAGCAAGCTATAAATTCAGAGTCTGCAAGGCTTCGGGAAGGAAACCTCAACCCACTGCTGAGTGGGTTTTTTAAAGCCACAGTTTGCAGTCCAAAATACCTCCCGTGCCTCCCACTGAAACTGAAACACCAGTGCTTTTGCCACGTGCTGCTGAGAGTTGGGTTGTCTGTAGGGATGCTCCTCTCCCAGAGCGTCCCTCCTCTTCTCTGGGAGAGGAGGAACCACCACCTCCAGCACCAGTGCTGGTGCTGAGACCTTCACACCCCAAAACAAGTTCAGAAAACTGCCCAAAGACACGAAAAAAAGCATCAAAACCAACCAGTCACTTGGCTAAGTTCAAAGCCAGGCTTGGACAGCCCAGGGAACTATACAAGTCCAAGTTCCCCTGCACAGGAGCTCCCATTCCTCATCCCCTTGGGATGGGCAGACACCAGAGCCTCCTGGGCTATGGAAAAAGGTGGAGCAGGGAGCACAGTGCTGGGAAAGCAGGCACAGCAGCAGGGCTGGGAGTCTCAGGTCTGCAGGCAGGGCAAACCACAACCCAGAGGGCAGAACTGCTCTCTGCTAACCCCTCCACCCTCCCACGGGAGGATAAAAGGGGAAGAAGGGAGAGAGGCTTGAAGGCTGGAAATCAGAACTGGGACAGAGTCTCTGGAACACGGAAAGGGTGGTAACACATGGGATGAGGAGCAGGTACATGCACTGATACACAACTAGGTACAAGCATGACCTCAATGATGGCAGGAATAGGTGGGTGAGGGTCCCTTGGAGCAAGGCCAGCTCAGGAGAGGGGTCCAGGGTTCTTCCCAGCACCCAGTGGAGTTGGATCCCACAGAACACGTGGGAAGAACCGAGTGCAGCAACTTCCCAGAAGGAAGGTGCAGGAAAAGGGGCTGGGCTGCCTGTTCTCCTGGCTTTTATGGGGTACAGCAGGAAGTGGGAGGCAATCCTGACCCCTCTGTTCTGACCCTCCTGGTCCTCCAGGGTCCTACAGACCCTCCCCCTTGTTCCTATCGGTACCAACAGATTAGCTGGGCTCACTCAAACCATAAGACCCCAGTAGAGAAGGGCTTTCCAGATGAGCTCAGGGCCTTTCTGGATCAGCTAAAAAGCCAGGGCTGCCATAAAGCTATGGCAGGTAGTGCTGGAGGCCACTGATCTGCCTCCTGCCCCCAAACTCTACCAGCAGTTCCTGAGAGCTCCTTTTTCTACAGGTTAAGCTGAGCAGGAGCAGGGATCTAAGAGGCCTGGCAAGTGTCAAACACGTGTGGAAATGCAAATCAGAAAGCAGAGAGAGGTGTACCTGAAATTCCTGCTGGCCTTGAGAGACCTTACAGCAAAGTAGGAAGGATGATGGAGAACATCAGCTTACCACTACCCTCTCTCTCCTCCTCAGCCTTTTGGAGAACCAGCCTGGGTTGGCACTACAGGAAAGACAGTGAAGCCACCTGGCAGCAGGTTAATCCCACCACACACTGGTTCAGGCAGCAGGCTCTGGGCTACTTGCTGTGCTTCTGTCCCACTTACCTGGGAAAGGCAAGAGCCAGGTTGTTAACACCCGGCCACAGTAACAGCAAGAGCAGGATCAGCAACTCAAATAGCTGTGAATTAGCTAAAGGAAAGCTGCAGAAAAAGAGCAAGCCTTTTCAGAGGGGGAATTGCTCCTGCTCGGGATGTCCACAGCCAGCATCTCCCCCTCCCAGTGCAGGGAAGAGCAACAAGAGGTGAAGACAACACACCAGGTGAACATCAGCGTTCCCAGCATCAGCAGCCTGAGAGCCCCAGAAACACAGCCTGGGAAAAACAACCCCTTTCCTGCAGACCAGCCACCCACGGCAAGCTCAGATCGAGCACCCACATGCCCACACCTGAAGTGCCCCCCAAACCCCTCGTACGTTCCCCTCCACGAGCCCCAGAGCAGAGCAGAGAGAGGGGGAAGCTGAGACACGGGCGGTGAGCGGAGGGAGGGGAGGGGGGAGAACAGGTTGACAGGTCACCCCCCAGGAGCTGGCAGAGGCTTCTCATCCTCGTCACAGCCCACGGGTCTCACGCGTGGCACTTCCCTGCTGCCACGGGGAAAGATGTTCCTGCCCCAGCCGGGGCAGCACCTCAGGTCTCAGGCAGTGAGAAGACACCGAGAGATGCGCGGAGCACCGGGATGAGCCTGGTTGGCCTGGGGGAAGCAGCAGAGCTGTGAGAGATGGCAGAGACCTCTGGACTGGGAGACTGCCGAGTCTGTCTGAGGATCCTGAGCAGAAGACAAGATGTGTCTGTCAGGGGCAACGTGGCTCTGGTGGGGGCAGGAGGGCAGCGACCACCCCAGCCTGCCTGGCCAAGCCTCAGCCGAGGTGACCTCTGCTAGAGCTGCAAAAGCAGAGCTGGGACAGCCTGGCCTAAGATGCACCCACCTCCCCTCTGAGACCCCCTCACTCACACAGAAGAGGCGGGGGTGATGGTGGGGGCTGTGCCAGTGGCTCCCCAGCCGTGAGCCCAAGTGCCTGGGGGAGCAGCAGCAGCCCAGGAGAAACCTCTGCGCAAGGAGCTGCAGCTACACGCCAGGAGGAAGGAACCCCAGGACTCCACACCCCAGCACACAGATGCAGCCCTTTAGCAGCACAAGCCAACGTTTCACACCCCAGGTTTCCACCAGCAGGACGGAGGCCGTGGTGGGGATGGGGAGTCTCATCTGGCAGGTGCTGGGAGGGGAGAGGGGCTGCCTGCAGGGCCGATCTGCTGCGTGACCTTGGCCACGTCGCTTCACCTCAGCTCCCTCATCCCATGTATCTTGGGAATTCTGGGACTTGCAGAGTGCCACCAGTTCATCAGAGAGAACCACTGAAGAGCCCTGTTAGGATTTAATGGGATTTCCCACTTCAGAATTACTCCTGTGAGGATTGAAGCAACTGGGCTAGGATATCATAGAATCATAGAATCTTAGGGGTTGGAAGGGACCTCAAAGATCATCTAGTCCATAACTCTGACTCCTCCTGCAAGTGCAGAGCCTTTTTCTTTATGAATTTGTTTCTTTTAATGGTTTCAACCCCCTTAAAAAAAAAACAAAACACAAACCATGCACATCATCTTCTAGATCAGGAGCAGACAGTCTAAACGTGCCCAGGTTCAAAGCTCTTGACAAACTCTTCCTGAAATGCCTCTGGCCTCATCAGTCAGCCCAGCCACATGAACAAGCCCCTCTCCTTGCCCCATTCATTCCATTTCAAACCTGGGGAGTTCCACCCCACGAGCTGGTGTGGGGAGATGCTCAGCTGGGTGCTCACGGGGTGAAGGCTGCTCAAATCAAGCTGCAAACTCCTTGGAAGAAGTGAAAATCCAGGCAATCTTAAAAGCTAAAGCCAGGAGCAATGCCCTGGCTCTCTCAGGAAGGCCAAGTCCAAGGTCCAGCTTCACCCGTGGTGCAAGTAAGTGAGATCCCAGCACCCACAGCAGGGTTTAAATCCCTTCCTACCCACCCCAGAGCCCAGCCTGCCTCCGAGCTGCAGCACGTGCCGCTGACACAACCCAGGCAACTGGAGCTCCCCAAGAACAACCAGTGCCTCCAGCTGCACAGCAATTCAGGACGCCCTGAGGATGAAGCAGGCTGTGTGGCAAGAAGCTGAAAACAAAAGGTTTCTCCATGGTGGAAGCTTTGCCAGGGAAGCTAAGATAGGAACACAGAGCGTTTGCATCTTGGCACAGCTGGTGCTTTACACACTCACAGAGCAAGACACGCAGCCACACCACTCCAAGCCCACAGGATGGAACCTGAAGAGCTTTCTTCTGCTTCACTCAGCCCTCTGGGGGGAACTGAAACACTTGTGGGATGAGGAATGCCTGCCTCTGTCCCGTCACACTCCCCTGCTCCTTCCTCACCCTTCCCCTCATCACCCCCACAGTCATTTGCTATTTATTCTCTTCTATTTTATTTGGATTTCCTCTAAGCAGAGTCATTAATCTTGCCCACAGATGCACAGCTCTGACAGCAGGGTCTTGACACCTCCAGTGCCAGTGAAGGACATTCTCATTCTCTTCCTTTTTTTTGTTTCTTTCCCCCTTTCTCCTGTTAAAGAAACCTCTTCTACCTCCCCAGCCACAGGGCTTTGATGAGAAGGTCATGTGAACTGGAGACAAGGGGGCTGGGGGGGAGGAAGGCAAGGGAAGAGGATGCAACTCCCCCCAAGGAACTCCCAAAGTCCCCCTGAAAAGGTCAGCATGCTTGGGAGTCATCTGCACTGCTCCCTGACACACAAAATACACTCAGCCCAGGGCAGAGATACTCGATAAAGAGTCTAATGAAGTGGAAAGAGTGTTGGAGGAAAAGAATAGTCCTCTCTCATCCTGCCATCCCATGATGCTCCCTCAAGTTGCTATGGAGACTTCAAAAGAGAAGGGGGTTTTGTTGTCTTGAAGGGCCTTCTCCCTTCCCAGTAACCTTGACCTTTCCCGGGTTTGGGGGTGTGTGTCTGTGTGTGTCTGTGTTAAGAAAAAAAGAGATAAGGAATTCCATTCCCTCTTATCTGCTCCTGGCTCCCTGGCTGGCACTGCTGCACGTGGGGGGCTGTCAGCTTGTCTCAGCCTGTGGATTTGGAGAGGATGGGAGCAAGAAAATACAGAGGGGAGCAGGCTAATTAAGGCTGAAATTGCCAAGGACATTGTTTGCTGGATAATGGATTCCACACGCTTGGGAAACACGGGTGCACTTAAAGGTGTGAGGGATGAAGGGCAGGAGAGGAGAGATGGATCATACAGGACCATAGAGAATGGCCCCACTGGCCCTGCAAAGCTGGGGGGGCCAACAAAAAACACCCCACCACGTATCATAACCAGAGGTTATTTCTCATAAAGAAGGCAGAGGTGCTGCTGCCACAGGGGAGGGAGGGTCAGCAGGACCTGACAGCCACTAGGGAGTGGTGTGACAGTCATGTAGACAGGCTGAAAGGAGCTTGTTTACGTGACACCCAAAGCAAGATGAAGGTGCAGTTCAGCAGATTGCTACTGCAGGATCCACGGAATGATGGAACCACAGAACGGTTTGGGTTGAAGGGACCTTCAAGATCATCCAGATCCAACCCCCTGCATGGGCAGGGACACCTCCCACCAGCCCAGGTTGCTCCAAGCCCCATCCAACCTGCCCTTCAACACTGCCAGGGATGGGGCAGCCACAGCTTCCCTGGGCAACCTGGGCCAGGCTCTCACCACCCTCACAGCAAAGAATTCCCTCCTCATGTCTCACCTCAATCTCCCTCTCCCAGTTTTCATCCATCCCCCCTTGTCCTCTCCCTCCCTGCCCTTGTCCCAAGCCCCTCCCCAGCTTTCCTGGAGCCCCTTCAGGCACTGGAAGGTGCTCTAAGGTCTCCCTGGAGCCTTCTCTTCTCCAGGCTGAACACCCTCATGTACACAGCAGCCCTGTGCTCTGATGAGACTCCACTTGGAGAACTGTGCACAGCTCTGGAGCTCCCAACATCAGAAGGACATGGAGATCCTGGAGAGAGTCCAGAGGAGATCACGGAGGTGATCCAAAGGCTGGAGCAGCTCTGCTCTGGAGACTGGCTGGGAGAGGACAAGGGGGATGGATGAAAACTGGGAGAGGGAGATTGAGGTGAGACATGAGGAGGGAATTCTGGAGTGTGAGGGTGGGGAGAGCCTGGCCCAGGTTGCCCAGGGAAGCTGTGGCTGCCCCATCCCTGGCAGTGTTGAAGGGCAGGTTGGATGGGGCTTGGAGCAGCCTGGGCTGGTGGGAGGTGTCCCTGCCCATGCAGGGGGTTGGAGCTGGGTGATCTTGAAGGTCTCTTCTGACCCAAACTCTTCTGACAAGGTGATCTGAATTTCATCCCATTTTTGCTCAAGCTGTGGACTACTAAGAACCTGATGTCTCAGCCACCTTTGAACTCCTCTCAATTACCAGCAACAGAAGAATCCCATGGTCAGATTTCTACATCCTTTTGGGATTCAGCCTCTCTGTCCCTAGGGAGATTTTTGGCTAAGGTTTATGGTCACTACTAGCCCAGTGTCTGTGGAACTCCTGAATTAACACAGAACTGACCCAAGCAGGAGAAGGAATGAACCCAAAGGAACCCCTGGATAAGCAACCTTGGCAGCTTTCTCTTCTCCACGCTCCAACCCTGGGTGAGCTTGCTCAGGTTCTGACTGACTTGCAGCCACTTGCTGCTCCTGACAACTTGCCACACCACCACTCCAAGCGAGAAGAGGGCACAGAAAAAAAATCCTACCAAAAGTTGTGGCAAATCCTTCTCTTTGAGCTGAGGGTGCTGGTGATACAATCGCCCTTTCATTTTCTGCAGGACTGTCTGTGTCTCTGGGTGTCTCCCTCCAACCCATCTCTCAAGCTGATGATCTGAACAGTCACTCAGGCCTGTTTGACCATTCCCAGCCTGCCCAAACCATTTCCAGTAATAAGATCCATCTCCTCCAGCTCAAGGCTGCACTGCCTTCATATCCTTGGAGATCAGATGTCTGTTCTCCCTTTCATCACTTGAGCTGCACGTGTTTTGATTGTAAACACCCTGATAACACTCTTGTTAGCCCCTCACAAGTGAAATAATAAAGGATTGATAACATTTCCAGCCATGATACTTGTTCTGTCATCCTACCCTGAGATAACAAGGAGCAGACAGCCTGTGAGTCTGTCTTGCTCCGATAAGAATCTTGTCACCATAGATACAAAAGAGATAAACTTCCTAAAATAATATCCTTGCTCATGTCACTTTGCTCCAGTTGGATAATAGATGGTACAACTCCCCTCCCACCAAGTCTATTTACAATCCCTACCGCCCCCATCACCATGAAACAAGCCCTCAAGGTGCTGCAAGGCAGGAATTGACATTTCCCACCCAGGTGAGAGCAGGTGATGTGACCAACAACTCACGTCCCTCACTACCATCCCATGTCCCTCACCAACACCCACATCCCTCACCAACACCCACATCCCTCACCAACACCCCACATCCCTCACCAACACCCCACATCCCTCAACAACACCCCACATCCCTCACTACCATCCCATGTCCCTCACCAACACCCACATCCCTCACCAACACCCCACATCCTTCAACAACACCCACATCCTTTAACAACACCCACATCCCTCACCAACACCCCCATCCCTCAACAACACCCCACATCCCTCACTACCATCCCATGTCCCTCACCAACACCCCACATCCCTCACCAACACCCCACATCCCTCACTACCATCCCAAGTCCCTCACCAACACCCACATCCCTCACCAACACCCCACATCCCTCGCCAACACCCCACATTCCTCACTACCATCCCATGTCCCTCACCAACACCCACATCCCTCACCAACACCCCACATCCCTCACCAACACCCACACCCCTCAACAACACCCCACAACCCTCATCAACACGCACATCCCTCACCAACACCCCACAACCCTCACCAACACCCCACACCCCTCACCAACACCCACACCCCTCACCAACACCCCACATCCCTCACCAACACCCCACATCCCTCACCAACACCCACACCCCTCACCAACACCCCACACCCCTCACCAACACCCACACCCCTCACCAACACCCCACATCCCTCACCAACACCCCACATCCCTCACCAACACCCACACCCCTCACCAACACCCCACATCCCTCACCAACACCCACACCCCTCACCAACACCCCACAACCCTCACCAACACCCACATCCCTCACCAACACCCCACATCCCTCAACAACACCCCACACCCCTCACCAACACCCCACATCCCTCACCAACACCCACATCCCTCACCAACACCCCACATCCCTCACCAACACCCACATCCCTCACCAACACCCCACAACCCTCCCCAACACCCACACCCCTCCCCAACACAACTCCCCCAGACGCACAGACCCGCTGCCCCCCCTTGTTCCCAAAAGCCCCCCCAGCAGCAGGCTGGTCCAGCAGAGCAGCAGAACAGGGTGTCACACACCCCGGGGAGCACATGTCAACCATCAGAGCCCGTCTCTAGCCGTGGAAACCACGAGAGATCCTTGACATTTCTGTGCAGAAACCTTTCTGAAACGGAAAAGATCTTTGCAATCAAAACGAAAAGTCTCCAGTTGGGTTTAAAGCTGCCAGGCTTGGCTAATTGGAAGCTGAGTATTTCTCTAATAAAGTCAAATAAACCACAACAAAAATGCATGAGTTATTCAAGAAATACACCAAGCAATTCAAAACTACCCTAACCCTTGGGAGCTGCTTCTTCTCTTTGGTGGGGTCTGAGGAAAGTGCTTCTAGATACTTCGTGAAAGTCTTTGGAAGAACCACAGCAACCAAGGAAATGCTTCTGCCTTGACATTTGCTCTAAACAACAGAACCAGAGGAGGTGAGGTGCCTGTTGCTACTGACCCACATTTCGCTGCCTCACTGCAAATGGCACCAACCAGCATCCAAGGAGCTGACACTTTAGTGCTGCCTGGTCTGCTTGGTCCCCCCCCCCATTGCTGGAAACACCAGAATTTCTCTTCCTCCTGGTGAGTATTGACCCTGGCTTTGCTTCACTGAATATTTACCTCTTGGGTCAATAAATCATCATATTCATCTCAATAGAAGTCAGTATCTGCTTATTATTATATTAACCTTTACAAGGCAGATCACAGTTGTTTTTCCCTATAATAAGATAATGCACAAGCTGGATAAGTAAGAAAGATTTCTTTGTGGACAGTGTTTCTTTCACTACCAGCATTTTTTTGCTCAGTTCGAGGCACATGAAGCCACACACCTTTAATTCACCACATGGAGCTGCCTTTCTCCTCCATCCAGCTTTCAGGGAGCATATTGAGGGCCCTAGGACAAGTTCTGGCACATCTAGAAGATCCAGATGTGGATGTTCTGGCCAACGTGATGAAATTGCTGCATTATTTGGTTCCCACAGGCCAAGAGTTCATCCTGGGCAGGGGTCAGCAGGAGGCTTTAGGAAAGAGCACATCACAGGAGACACGGAGACCCAGCCAACATTATAGAATCATAGGGCAGGTTGGATGGGGCTTGGAGCAGCCTGGGCTGGTGGGAGGTGTCCCTGCCCATGCAGGGGGTTGGATCTGGATGATCTTGAAGGTCCCTTCCAACCCAAACTAGTCTGTGATTCTATAAAACTGTAAGAGGGGAGATTGAGGTGAGACATGAGGAGGGAATTCTGGAGTGTGAGGGTGGTGAGAGCCTGGCCCAGGTTGCCCAGGGAAGCTGTGGCTGCCCCATCCCTGGCAGTGTTGAAGGGCAGGTTGGATGGGGCTTGGAGCAGCCTGGGCTGGTGGGAGGTGTCCCTGCCCATGCAGGGGGGTTGGATCTAGATGATCCTTAAAGTCCCTTCCAACCCAAACCGTTCTATGAAAATTTGAGAAGAAAACAGATATGGGAATTTGTGGGGAAGGAAGGCTAGGAAGGACAGATGGAACCATGAAGATGAAGGCAGAAGGGAAAAAGGCCCTTAGGGAAAGAAGTGACTCTCCATGATGGAGAAAAAAGGGCACGTGCTGAAGCAGAGCCCAGCTTCCCATCACCAGCACGCAGGAGCAGCGGGGGGAAAGCAGCAGGAGGTGCCCTGGTGAGGCAGCACTTGCTCCCCTCCTGTCACCAGCCTTTGTGCACCAGAGACAGCATGGCACTACTTCAAAAGTGCAGAAGACAGTCTTGACATCCTGGCAAAGTCAAGCCTTCCATAAAAATAACTGCCTTCCAAGGCTGCCTGGGAGATATGGCTCCACATATGGCTGGCACATTTTCCTGCAGATTGCCTGAACTGCCACCATGCACCTCACTGCTTTGGGAAGCAGCTTGAGACACAGCTCCTGAGCTCGTGAAGTTGGAAAAGATAATCCTCCTTTGTATCTTAAGCTCAAATGCTTCTTTCAATATGATTTATACACTTCTTCACCGAGATTTACATTTTAACTGTGCTTCTTGCACAGGAAAGTGCTGTCCATGGATGCCATCCAGACTTTCAGCATAGAGACAACTAAATACTGCCCATACATTGATCATATTGTGGTTTGAAAGGACCTTCAAGATCATCTAGATCTACTCTCCTTGCATGGGCAGGGACACCTCCCACTAGACCAGGCTGCTCAGTGGGAACATGCTCATGTTTCATTAAAACAGAGGATGTTTCCCTGGCCTGGTGCTCTGCCCATACCCACCCAGCAAGGGTGGCCTTGGCCTTGAGTAGCTCCTGAGACAGGAGAGAGCTGAAGGGGAGGGGAAAGTTTGAGCATTATGAAAAACACTTAACTTGGGACAAGGGGAAGAGCAGAGAGGACTTGTAGAATCAGAGAATTATTTGGGTTGGAAGGGACCTTCAGGATCATCCAGATCCAACCCCCTGCATGGACAGGGACACCTCCCACCAGCCCAGGTTGCTCCAAGCCCCATCCAACCTGCCCTTCAACACTGCCAGGGATGGGGCAGCCACAGCTTCCCTGGGCACTACAAAGTCATGTCAGAATCAGTATCACAACACTGCAGTCTGCTGACTGACTCTGGATCCAAATGGAGTCCCAAACATCCCTCTGTTTATAAACACTCACTTCCAAAAGCTTCTGAGCTGCTGAACAAAACCCAAACTCCAGCCATGATATGTGATAAACAGGAACCAAGCCAGGGACAACACTGCAGTGAGAACAAAGCCTGGGAGAGCAAATCCAGAGCCCCAGGAAACAGATCCAATGGAAAACACAGGGAAGGCTCACTCTCCTGTGTGGCATGAACACCTAGGGCCAAGCAAAGGAGAAATGATCCACCTGGATCTCCAGCAGCCTGGAAAACCATGGTGAGTTTTCAGCAACACAGAGATTCCCTGAAAAGGCTCTGGGCTTTCCCAAAGGGGCTTGTCAGCTTCAAAATACAGAATCACAGCCTGTCAGGGGTTGGAAGGGACCTCTGAAGGTCATTCAGTCCAACCCCCCTGCCAGAGCAGGACCAAAACCAGGGCAGGTCACTCAGAAAGGCATCCAGACAGGTCTGGAAAGTCTCCAGAGAAGGAGACTCCACAGCCTCTCTGGGCAGCCTGTCCCAGGGCTCTGTCACCCTCACAGCAAAGAAGTTCTTCCTGATATTCACATGGAACTTCCTGGGCTCCAGTTTGAATCCATTGCCCCTGGTCCTGTCCCAGGGCACAAGTGACAAGAGCTTGTCCTGCCTTCTTGCTGCCCTCATGTATTGATAGACATTCATTGGATCCCCCCTCAGGCTTCTCCTCTCCAGACTGAACAGCCCCAGGTCTCTCAGCCTTTCCTCATCAGGCAGGTGTTCCAGCCCCTCCATCATCCTCATAATACAACAGGCTGCAAGGCCAAGTACCTGGGATTAGCCCACCATAAACCCCAAGTTAATCCAGGCAGATGCTGGAGCCCCATCAGCAAATCACAGCTCCAGAGAAACACCAGCCAAGATGTAACTGTTCCTCCTCTCCCACGCTAGGAAAAAGGCTGGCTTTGGAGTAATCCCACTTCAGACAAGGTTCTCAACTTCTCCAGCTGGGAAAACTCTTCCAGAGCCCAGGGAAAGGATGGGTTACAGCCAGCTCAGCTAAACTGAGCATAACTTCTAGTGGCCCTCCAGTGCCTGAAGGGGCTCCAGGAAAGCTGGGGAGGGGCTTGGGACAAGGGCAGGGAGGGAGAGGACAAGGGGGGATGGATGAAAACTGGGAGAGGGGAGATTGAGGTGAGACATGAGGAGGGAATTCTGGAGTGTGAGGGTGGTGAGAGCCTGGCCCAGGTTGCCCAGGGAAGCTGTGGCTGCCCCATCCCTGGCAGTGTTGAAGGGCAGGTTGGATGGGGCTTGGAGCAGCCTGGGCTGGTGGGAGGTGTCCCTGCCCATGCAGGGGGTTGGGGCTGGATGATCTTGAAGGTCCCTTCCAACCCAAACCATGCCATGATTCTATGATTTCAAATTTTTAGGCACTGTTAAACAGAACCCAAAACTGTCTCTACAAGAAAGTGACTGCCCGTGTTTCCATGGGTCAGACAATCACTAACTATCTCCTGGGGTTGTTTTTTTCTGTCTGAACAGGAAACTCTGAAAAAGTCAGAATCTCATAAACATTGTAGACCACTGGGGACCTGAAAGCTCTGCCCCCATGGACACCCCGAGATTCACCTGGAGGGAGTTCAGGCCCAAAAAGCCTGGGGATGGGAGGTTGTTCTGACTTCACAGCCTCAGAGAGGAGCCAACATTCCCCTCCAGGCTCTCTATTTTTTTCTCAGCAACCCTTTTTCCTTGAGTGCCAGTTCTACAAACACTCTGTCCCCAGAATCAGCACTGTCAGAAAAGAGCAATTCTGCTAAGAGCCCCTTGCATCCCTCTCCAGGCAACAGCTCAGGAAGCTCCAAGGAGCCCAGCAACCTCTTCATCACCCCCAAAAATTCTCAATCATGCAAAAAAAACCCACTGGAGGAGCAGCCCAACGAGCAGCTAATGGGAAGTGTTGCTTTTAAAGCCCCACTTGAACTCTAGGGTGGGTCATGAGGTGCCCTGAGAGTTCCATCAGGTCTCTCCTGGAATTCTGGGTGCAGACAGAATCACAGAACATTGGGGGTTGGAAGGGACCTGAAAGATCATCCAGTCCAACCCCCCTGCCAGAGCAGGGTCACCCAGAGCACATCACACAGGAACGTGTCCAGGGGGGTTGGAATGTCCCCAGAGAAGGAGACTCCACAGCCTCTCTGGGCAGCCTGGCCCAGGGCTCTGTCACCCTCACAGGAAAGAAGTTCTTCCTGATATTCACATGGAACCTCCTGTGCTCCAGTTTGCACCCATTGCCCCTTGTCCTGTCACTGGACATCACTGAACAAAGCCTGGCTCTGTCCTCCTGACACTGCCCTGAACATATTTGTGAACATTGATGAGGTCACCCCTCAGTCTCCTCTTCTCCAAGCTCAAGAGCCCCAGCTCCCTCAGCCTTTCCTCATCAGGGAGATGTTCCTCTCCCTTCATCATCTCTGTGGCTCTGCCCTGGGCTCTTTCAAGCAGCTCCCTGTCCTTCCTGAACTGAGGGGCCCAGACCTGGATGGCATCAGGAAGGACAAGACTTAAGCAAGACAGATGCACACCCAAGCAGCCAACAAGGGCTGAAGAAACCCCCAGCTCAGCTACTTCAGTGTGGCTCTATATGTACTTATTTCAAGTCCAGACACAGTACGAGATGGATATCGAGATGCTCAGAAATCTTCCCAGAGGACATGATGAGCTCTCAGTATGAAAGATCACTCTGCCCCAAATTTTTTCCCCATTCTTTGCCTTCTCTTAGTGGATTAGAGAGACACCAGGCTGGCCTACAAATGAACACTCAGCCAGTCCTGGCCTTCTCCCAAGCCTTAAATCGTTTATAGCCCATTCCATCTCCACTTACAGCCTTGGAGCTGCTAATCCAATTGCATCTTCTTTCAATAGTTGGACATTTTTTTTTTCCTTTTAAACACCATCTTATCTAATCTGCACCACTTGTGTTTTGTGACATCTCTGTGTGCTGCAGCAGGGCAGTCAATCAGACTGAAGACAGCAAGGAGCTCTTAGCTGAAGCTCAGCATTTTTGTTTCTCTTTAAGCATGTCAAGGGATGCTCAAAGGAGGGGTTTGGGGAAATTGTTTTGGATGGTGTTTTCTTCTCAAGATTTATGGGAAAATGGGATATTAAATTCTGGCTGAGGTGGAGTTTCTGTGTTCCTGCTGTCATGTCATCTTCTTCACTTCCCAGCCCCTGGACTGGAGATGTCGCTGCATCTTTTTTTCTCAGTCAGGTAGAATCACAGAATAACAGACTAGTTGGGGTTGGAAGGGACCTTCAAGACCATCCAGTTCCAACCCCCTGCATGGGCAGGGACACCTCCCACCAGCCCAGGCTGCTCCAAGCCCCATCCAACCTGCCCTTCAACACTGCCAGGGATGGGGCAGCCACAGCTTCCCTGGGCAACCTGGGCCAGGCTCTCACCACCCTCACACTCCAGAATTCCCTCCTCATGTCTCACCTCAACCTCCCCTTTCCCAGTTTTCATCCATCCCCCCTTGTCCTCTCCCTCCCTGCCCTTGTCCCAAGCCCCTCCCCAGCTTTCCTGGAGCCCCTTCAGGCACTGGAAGGTGCTCTCAGGTCTCCCTGGAGCCTTCTCTTCTCCAGGCTGAACACCCCAACTCTCCCAGCCTGGCTCCAGAGCAGAGCTGCTCCAGCCCTCCCATTATCTCTGTGGCCTCCTCTGGCCTCTCTCCAACAGCTCCATGTCCTTCTTGTGTTGGGGGCTCCAGAACTGGACCCAATTCTCCAGGTAGGGTCTCCCCAGAGCAGAGCAGAGGGGACAATCCCCTCCCTGGCCCTGCTGGTCACAATCCTGGTGACACAGCCCAGGACAGGGTTGGTTTCTGGGCTCCAGCACCCGGTGCCAAATCATGTTGAGCTTCTCATCCACCATCACCCCCAAGTCCTTCCCCTCAGGGCTGTTTCTGCTCCATTCTCCACCCAGCCTGTATGTGTGCTTGGCAGACAGCCTGGGCTAGGCAGGGGTTGTGTGATGACACATGGCCAGCTCTCAGCAGGAAGAGGGACCACAGCTCAGTCAGGATCTCTAGAACAAGCTTGCCAGACACACCAGTGGCACAGTGAGAAACCCAGGAGGGCTCTGCACACCCCCTGGGGCTCGAAAGGCAAGTGCAGTGTGGTGGGCATGGCAGCAGCACGATGGCAAGTGGCACGATGCAGCACTTAGGGGTACCTGGCTGCTCCTCCCTTCTCAGCTGCCTTCTGCTGTGCTCAGCCACTTGGACACCCCAGGAGGCCACTGTCCTTCCAGCTACCAGGGAGGACACAGCCTGCAGGCTGCTGCAACTCACTGCTTCCTGGTGTATAAGCGTTCTTCTCCTTCTCCTGCTTATTTGTGCATCAGGGAACGTTCCTTTTCCCCTCTGTGCTCAAACCTTGGCTTCTAATTTGCAAGATTAAAGATCCCACTAAACACAGAACTTCTTAGAGGCTTATTAACCAAAGGCTTTAGGAGGGACCATGATCCTACTTGCAAAAACCTACCACACAGACCCTTGTAGGTTGGGGCACCAAACTGGCTACACCCTCATTCTCCAGAGTCCTTTCTCCAGGCCTGCAATTTCTGCTGGAATTTGCTCTCTGGTTTCCTTAAGATTGGGGCCACTGGTGCAGAGCTGCAGCTGAAGTCTGCACGTGGTTCTCCAGGGCTGAAGAGCAGCTCCAAGCCCTGGTGGAAAGGCACCATGTCACCTCAGCTTCTTCTGCCAGCCCAGCTATGACAGAGAGAATTCAGGGGTGTGCTCTCCAATGCTTACACAGGATCCTTTGATATAATCACAGAATTGCATATAAAGGCAAGTTTCTGCCTTCTGGGCCTGATGTGACTGGACCAGGGCCATCTTCTGTCCCAGACCCCATCCTGCAGGGTTTGAATGATGAGTAGTGGCTCCACAGCTTTTGCCTCTTGGACATAACCTGCCCAGAGAACCCCAGCCCCGCCTGCCACCCGGCTCTGAGCGGTCAGCAAACTAGAGTCAGGATGAAGCCAAAACATCTGGATCTACTTGGTGTTACTTCAACCAACCCAACACACACAGAAGGGGGAGAACCCCCCCACACACACACAGACTCCCTCACTCCTCCCCTACCACTGCTACAACAACAACATCCCAAAGCCACCACAACCTCCTGAGTCCCACCATGGCCGTGGCCAGGTGTCCTCCTCCTCCTGGGAGAGCTGGTTCTGAGCTCCAATTAAAGCAGATTTCAACAGCCTCGAAGCCAAAAGGCTTCACAATGATTCCCTTTTCCTTTCTCTGCTTGGTCACCGAGTCTTGTTTCTCCCTGCAGGAGGCTCAGCTCACTAAACCTCCTCGCTTATTTAAAACTCAGCAGCCTCAACCCCCTCCCATTTTACCACCTGAGACCCAACAAAAAAAAAAAAGCCTGGAGTCCCCACGTCATTAAAAGCAAGATGCAATTAGCACCAACACTCACTGGCTCACTCCCTCCTGTTCCCTGCCCATCTCTGAAGCTCCTTCCTTTGTGAGCTCTAATGCGTGTTGAATGTGCAACTTAATTATTTGATTACAATGGCATAATTATGTAATTGTAATGTATTGTGCACGTTGGCTGGGAAGGAGATGGGAGACATTTGCTGAGGGACGTGGGACAAACAGAATAACAACAGCATCAAGGGAGCAGGAGAAATGTAATGAGATGATCATTTGGAGGAGCAGTTAAGAAAACGGGCCCTTCGGATAACAAAAAGTAGCTGGGCTTTTGTTTTTTTCTTTAATCTTCTTAATTCATTTGTACTTCCCTTGGTGATCAGTGAGAAATTCCCTTCCTGTTGCCAAAGCAGGAGGGGGGAGGGTGGCTGTGCTGGAGGAGCAGAGCCAGGCAGGCTGGCCTGTCCCTGCTCCTGGCAGGACAACTGGAACAGGCACCCAGGTTGTTCTGAGCTGCCAGAACCTTGTGGGAGCCAATGGGGCTTTGAAACTTCCCGCTGGCCATGGAAACACCAGGGGATGGAGAGTTCAAAGCAGCAGCTCCAGCACCTGGAGTCACCCCTCTGGGACACGTCAGGGTGACAGACTTGATAGAGTCACTGAATCATTGAGGTGGGAAGGGGCCTTAAAGACCATCCAGTCCCAACCCCCCTGCCATGAGCAGGGATCCCCACCACCAGACCAGGCTGCACAAAACCTCCTCCAACCTGGCCTTAAAAACCTCCAGGGATGGGGCAGCAACAACCTCCCTGGGCAACCCATCCCAGTTCCTCCCCACCCTGAGAGTGAAGAATTTCTTCCTAATATCTCACCTACATCTCCCCTCTCTCAGTTTAAAACCATCACCCCTTGTCCTGTCACTGTCTTCTCTGATGAAAATCCCCTCCCCAGCTTTCCTGGAGCCCCTTTCAAGTACTGGAAGGCCTTGCCCTTAGACATCTGGCCTTTGGAGCAGAACGCTCAATGTCCATGGATTGAACCCAGAAATGAAGGGGGAAAATATGCTCAGAGTAAGCAAAAGACATAGGGGAGCTCACTGCAAGAACTGCAGCCACATCTTGGAGACAGATTTGGTTTTGAGCCCAGCTTTGTAAGCTCTCTGGTTTCTCCTGTTCTCCTTCAAAAGACTTCAAGAAGTGCCTTTTCCCCAGCAGCCAGCACATTCTTCAGGAGACCACATCAATAAATAAGACTACCAGGAGCCTCGACAACCACTTCAGCCTACTCATCCAACTTCTGGTGAGGTCCACCTGCAACCTCCCAGGTTTCTGGGCAGACACAAGCCCATGGTAAGTTTCTCAGGGAGCCCTCTGAACCTGTTTCTCATCACTGATTGATAGCTGGCTTGTACCAGCAAAGCTTTCCACAAGAGAGGGTTTCTCCAGTCAGAGCTCAGCTCCTCCAGCACCAGCAGGTAGACAAACTCAAGGCCAGAGAAGAGGGATGTGTGCCCATGACTCTTGCACACACACTGTTCCACAGGTGACACAACTGGGGTTACAGTCCTGCCTGTTCCAACCAAGTTTGCCTTTTGCTCAACAACCTTCCCGAGCCAAACTTCGGGAAGTGTGGGATTCTGACCCGTTTCCCCAGCCAGCTGCACTCTGAGCTTGTCAAAACACAAGCTCCAGGGTAATGCTGGAATTGTTCTGGCATTAGCAAAGCAAAGAGAGGCACCTGCAACCTGCTGCCCACCCACCTGCAGGCTACCCAGGGAAGATCAGCCAAGGAGCAAACTCAACTCCGTGCTATGGAATTGCTCCCTCAGCCAGTCAGCACCAGGCAAAACAAGCTCTGGTCATGGGGTGGTGAACAGAACCAACTAACCAGGAGGATGTGCAGACTCTGTTTGCCCAAAAGGATTACTGACTCCTACCTAAGTCCTGGTTTCAGTCCCGGGGGTGTAAGCCTCCCAGGAAGCTTCTAGAGATGTTGACATCAGAGTTAACTGTGTGCTACACACAACTGCAGCACAGCAAAGCTTCACTCCCCAGTTTGCCCATGGAAAGAGCTACAGGAGCTGCTGGAAGGAAAAAAAAAACATCCCCCCCAGGCTCCATCCCTTCCCAGAACCCCACATTGTGGAACAGAGTCACAGAACTGTCAGAGTTGGAAGGGACCTCTAGAGATCATCCAGTCCAAACCCCCTGCTAAAGCAGGATCACCCAGAGCACATTCCCCAGGGCTGCATCCAGGGGGCTGGAATATCTCCAGAGAAGGAGGCTCCACACCCTCCCTGGGCAGCCTGTCCCAGGGCTCTGTCACCCTCACAGGAAAGAAGTTTCTCCTCATCTTTCAGGGGCACTTCCCATGTTCCAGCCTGTGCCCGTTGCCCCTCGTCCTGTCCCTGGGCACTGCTGAGCAGGGTCTGGCTCCATCCTCCTGCACCCACCCTGAGACACCTACAGGCATGAACAAGGTCTCCCCTCAGCCTCCTCCTCTCCAGGCTGAACAGCCCCAGCTCTCCCAGCCTTTCCTCATCAGGGAGATGCTCCAACCCCCCCAGTCATCTTCATCACCCTCCCCTGGACTCTCTCCAGCAGTTCCCTGTCCCTCTTGAACTGGGGAGCCCAGAACTGGTCCCAGTCCTCCAGCTGTGGCCTCACCAGGGCCGAGCAGGGAGACAATGTGCTCCCTTGACCTACTGACCACACTCTTCCTCATGCACCCCAGGATTCCACTGGCCCTCTTGGCCACAACAGGCTGCCTTTCTGAATCCAGCACCCCAGCCTTCAACAATCCTGCCCCCTCCGAAGCTGCAGTGAGACAACAACAAGTTTCTCACCAAAAGAAGCAGCCAGCACCCTGACACAAACCTGCTGGATGAAAATGTTTGTTTGGTGGAGTTTACTTTTTCAAGAAAGAATGTGATCTAATGCCAGAGCAAAAACATTTACATTTAAAACAAAAAACCAAAACAGAGTACTTAATAGCATCCTAAAAAGCAGACTTGGCACACCCCACACATTGTGTTATGTGACTTTGGAATAAAAATGACAAGAAAATGTTCTGTGCTGAAGTTTTCTTGCTCTTTGGCTGACTCCAAGGTGGAAGAGGCCACAGACTGGCTTGTGCCAGCAAGGATTTCCAGAGCAGCTCTCCCAAAACCCACCAGGGCTGTTGCCTTTAAAGCCTACCCCTGATTTCTCTGCCATTCCAGAAGAAAGGATCAGCATTTTGCCCCTGCCCCAAGAAGCAAGAGAGGTCTTCTCCAGCAGACCTGGGCAGCTGCTGAGCCTCCAGCAGCATCCATCACTGAGCCTGTGAGGTCTGCAATTCCTCCCGTTGCACCAGAGTGTTTGTGTGCATTTCTAAGCGTTTAAGAAGGATGATGTTGTGCAAAGACTTGTCTAACTCTTCAGGGAGGTCTCACAGAGATGTTATATATTCAACAGACGTGCAATAAACACAATTTAGCCCCACCTCCCCACTTCCCAAATACTCTGGCTCTTGCTCGCAGGGAAGGAAAACAAAACAAAATGCTACTACTAATGCATCAGCACTGGTGTTGATTATTAGATGTGTAGGCTGGCCTGGGGTGGTGTGACATTCCCTGCACACACTGACACCCCCAGCAAGCCACCATCCTGACAGCCATGGACAGATTGAGGGGGAAGAGGCTCAACAAGGGACAGGGCTGAGTGTGTCCTCCCAGCATGGCTGGTGCCAGGCTGAGGGCTGGGATGCTGCCTGGGTGCTGGACCACAGCCCAGCCCGAGCTCCCAGCACAGCTGCTGTCCCTGCTGGCCAAAACAAAGAGAAGACCTGGAAACGTGGAGATGTAGAGACTTGCTGCTCCAGGGGAGTGAGCCTCATGCTCAGACACTGGCACAATCAGTCGCAGTTTCCCTCAAGTGAGGGCTGCTGGCCTTCCCCAGAACCACCTTGGTTGGAACAGACCTTCAAATTCTGGAGTGTGAGGGGGGTGAGAGCCTGGCCCAGGTTGCCCAGGGAAGCTGTGGCTGCCCCATCCCTGGCAGTGTTGAAGGGCAGGTTGGATGGGGCTTGGAGCAGCCTGGGCTGGTGGGAGGTGTCCCTGCCCATGCAGGGGGGTTGGAAGGGTTTGGGTTGGAAAGGACCTTAAAGATCATCTATTCCCTGGGCAACCTGGGCCAGGCTCTCACCACCCTCACACTAAATTTCCTCCTCATGTCTCACCTCAATCTCCCCTCTTCCAGTTTTCATCCATCCCCCTTGTCCTCTCCCTCCCTGCCCTTGTCCCAAGCCCCTCCCCAGCTTTCCTGGAGCCCCTTCAGGCACTGGAAGGTGCTCTCAGGTCTCCCTGGAGCCTTCTCTTCTCCAGGCTGAACACCCCAACTCTCCCAGCCTGGCTCCAGAGCAGAGCTGCTCCAGCCCTCCCATCATCTCTGTGGCCTCCTCCGGCCTCTCTCCAGGAGCTCCATGTCCTTCTTGTGTTGGGGGCTCCAGCACTGCAGGAGAGTCTCACCAGAGCAGGAGGAGAGAAGGACCTGCTGGCCTCCCTTCCCCTGATGCAGCCCCCAGCCCACGACAGGCCATGAAACATTTCTCTGCTTCCATTTCTCTGGCAATGAAGAGGTTGCTTTCTGACCCTGACCAGCTGCATCCCATCCTCTTCCTCCTCCTCCCCCAGATCTGGAGGAGCCACCTGGCTTCTCCTCAGCCCAACCCACAGGTGAGTAACTGGGGAAAAAACAATAATCCCATTTCTTACAGACAACCAGCTTTCCAGGTAAGCATGAAATATCAATTATACAAGAAGCCATGCAGTGCTTTAATTAGAGCCATGAAAATCATCCCATTCATCAAGTTTCTAACCAGCTAGTTTCTTGTAATAAGGTGGCAACTGTTATTTTATTGATTAACTCTTATCAAGCCACCGAGGTGAACCAATTCTACGGTTTTTTGCCCAAGTTCTGTCTTACAATGGGAAAAATTCTCCCTTTATCAGGGACTTGAGTGTAAAATCACCTCCTTGCTGCTTCTCTCTGGCCGTGCTGCTGCCTTCCCCCTGGGGCTTCAGAAGGTGGGCTCCTCTCTCTTGAACCCACCACCTGAAGGGCCCTGTCACCTTCCCAAGCTGGGATTTCAGAGGCTGGGCCCAGTGCACAGCAAAGAAAGGTGGGAAAAGGGAAGAAAAGAGGGGGTGATACGAGAGAGCTTTGCCTTTTGAGAGGGGATGAAAAGAGCTCAGCTCACTGAGCCTGGCAAAACAAAAGCCAGGAAGAGACGTGGCTGAGGTCTAGAAATACATGGAGAACTGGAGGGGGTGGAGGAAAGGGAGGGAACCAGGGTGAAAAAGAGCCATTTCAGTCAAAGAACAAGTGGGAACAAAGCAGCTGTGAATTAATATAAGCTGGAGTTCAGAACTACACGCCAAGAGGCTCAGAGCAGAAAGACTTTCTAACAGGCTTCCCTTGGGAATCCCTGGGCAAAACCTAAACAAGGTTCTTGGATACCCTGAGCTGAGCATGGAAGAGGGGTCACTGGAAGGGGTTTGCCATGGTGAGGCATGGACACAGGGCTCCAGGCAGCCTGTCCTGTCTGCAAAGAGGGCTTCCTGGGATCCGCAGCCAGGCTAGAGACGAAGCCACTTGATTAGTTATTGCCTCTGCTGACTTCTCCCTTCTATTTGCTCAGTTCAAGACCAATTATTCAGGATCAGCTCATAATAACCTATTGAAGAGGTACAGCTCTTCATTTGCATAAGCAGTTTCAGCCAACACGGTCTGCTGAGACAGAAAATACACACTGAATATTTAGCAAGTCTGAGGGCATTTTAAAAGCACATGATAGCCCAGCACGGGTGACATCACCTGCTTCTCATGTCTCCTGAAGCTGCAGACCAAAGAAAAGGGGTGCTGGGCTGCTGGGGCAGCAGAACAGAATGTGGAACATCCAGCACTAATGCAAAAAGTTACCTTAAGAGCAAAATGCACAACTAATACTCAGCTGGTAGAGGTTAAGCATGAAGCAACTTACTTATTAATAGGCCTTAGACTAGAGCTAAAATAATTATTAAAATGACACCTGGGCAAAGGGGGCAATTCAATAATTGCAATTCTCTAGAAAGAATCCTAAGATCTTAACATTGTAGAACAGTGAAAGATTTCTTAAGATTTCTTTTGGGCTAAAGAAGATGCAGAGGGTTGATACCTGCCACCCTTTACAGCCACAGCCAGGTGTCCCTGGTCTCACCCCTTGGCTCTGAGGAGTGACCCTGGAGCAGGTGTCCCTGCTGGAGAGGAGAAGGTCCAGCACCCTCCTAGGGACACTGCTCTGATCAAAGATGGGACCAGGCTTTTGCAGAACAAAGAGACAGGCTGCTGTCGTTTAATGATCTGGCCATGCCTCCCAAATCTCCTATTGGAGAGGAGGAGGAAAGCAGTGGGAAAAACCCAAGAAAGCCCTTTTCCCACCAATCCAACTCTCGTTCATCAGCCCATTCTTGTTTTGTCTCCATTCTGGGCCTAGTTGTGGCTGGGCTCCATGTTCCTCACCACCAGAGAGCAGCTGGTTGTTAGCAGCACCTACTTGCCCCTCTGTTTGTACTTGGAAGGTCATTCCCAGCTCAGAGCTCACCAGGCCCTTTCCTTTCCCATGGGAATCTTTCCACCCCAGGCCTAGGGCTGCAAGACTGAGGGACAAAGAGTGACTGAATGGCAAAGGGAAACTGAGGCAGGGATGCTGCGATGGAGCAGGAATTCTACAGAACTGCCAAATTAGAGCAAAACCCTTGAGCAGGAGTAGAGATTAGAGGCAAGTCTCTCACTCCTCCTCCTTAGAAAGGTGCAACAAGGCAGGGTGTTAATGTCCAGGCCTGACCCACCACCCCACGGCTGGATCAAGCCACACACAGTCCCCATCCTGCTGCTCCAGCCTCCCAGGCAGCTCTGCTGTGGCTCTAGCATCTCGCCCAGGTTTTGGAGAGACCTTTTCCTTGCTGGGGTCTGGCCACGGAGCACCTGTGAGCAGAGAGGTTTGCAGATCTAAGCCCTGCTTGTCACCTCTCCTCCCACAGCCTGCTAGGTATCCCTGCAGCTGGGGAACACCAGCAGAGGCACAAGTCCCCACGTGCCCCTTCCCTCTGTCCCTGTGCTCTCTTCTTGCCTCTCACCCCACATCCTGCAGCTGCTGGAGGAGCCACTGGAGGCCCCCCAGGAAGGATGACCAGCCCCACACAGTGCAATCTGGCCTTACACAATCCCTTTTCAGCTCTCACATCTCCCAACCCCCTTTATTTCTTCCGTGCATCTGGTGCTCCAGCCACTCCACGTATCATCACCCCAGCATCAGCAGCAACACCCTGGGCCAGGCCAGAAGCTGCAGGAAAACTGGAGCTCCTTGCTGTTTGGGCCAGTGCTGCCAGAAGCTTTTTGGGGAAAAAAAAAAAAGCAGCATCTCAAACCAGTACTTGCCCAGGACAACAGCTCTGGCCTCTAATTTTATTTTTAGCTGGTATAAAACAGGAAATCTTTCCCTGCAAATACCTGTTAGCTCTCAGGGAACACGGACAGGAAATCTACACCCCCTCTTACCCGAGTCCTGCCCTGTGCTATGAAGCCTCCTCATCCTCCCACCTTGTGCACCCACCATCTCCCCCACACACTTCACACACTGGGTTAGGAAAACCACCAATCCAGCCCAGGGCAAATTTTTTTCCCCCAAACATTGCAAGTGCCTGAGTCTGCAAAGAAGCAGCAGCAGCTCCCCTGGGCAGCTCCCAGCACCCGCCTCCCTCAGCAGACCCTGCTGTGTTGTGACTTGTGTGGCCTGGGACAGGAGCAGGGAATGAAAAAGTTGGGGAGCAGGTCTGCAGGGCAGTGGGGAGAGGGAGGGAAGAGGGCTGGAAAAGCTGCAGGCTTTGCCAGGCATGGCTCAGAGCTGGAGGGAGGGAGAGCAAGCAGCTGCCCGAAAGCGCCCGCGCTGCCCCGGCCCTTGGGTTTGTTCTCTGCCACAGCAATTCTTGATTCAGAAATAGCTCCCCCCCCAAAAAAAAAAAAAAGAGGAATGAGACCAGGCACCTGCTCAGAGGTGGCATTTGTGGGAGGGGAGGAGGGTACAAGGAGCCCACCCAGGGTGGGCTGACACTTCAGCTTCCCTCACCCGCAGCCATCACCTGCGGTTTAATTCTCTGAATGGGAACGGGGGCAAAAAGAGAAGGCAGAGGAGGCAGGAGGGAGAGCAGGCACTGCTTGCTCGGGCAGCAGCTTCTCCTGATGGGCAGCAGCAGCCTCAGGCTCCCCGTGGTGCTGCCAGGGACATCCCCCTGCTCCCCATCCCCTGGGAAAAGCCCCAGCCCTGCTGTTCTCCTCCCGGTGAAGCTGCTCAGCCCCAGGCTGGCACGGGGCTGCAGGAGGGATCAGCATCCCCTGCCCTGGGATGCTCCCCAGCCACGCCAGCAAGGGGAACCCCACTGCTGGGGACACTCTTGGGAAGGCTGGACCAGCAAGGACAGGCTTGCATGTGAGAGAATGACTGAAGCTGCCCAAGGAGACCAAGGGAGAACAATGCCAGGGCTCACTGCTGCAGAGATCGGTGCCATTGAATGACACGTCCTCAGGCCAAGCCTTCTGGGTCTTGGAGACACCCTGAACAAGCTGGGGAGAATTTGGGCAGATGTTCAGTACAGATGAACCCAAGCACGGCCTCCCTAAACACCCAGTTTCGCTCCAGGATCTGAGGAGAACATACTAGGGAGCAGGTATTTTCCTGGTGGCTTTTTCAGGCTCCAGAATCTCATTTTCCAGGATGTCAAAGAGGCCAGGAGGGCTAGAAATGTACACTGGCTTTTTAGTGACAGCTGAACTACATGAAATCTGGCTCTGGGGCTCCAGGAAAACACCATAAATACTGTTAAGGCTTGCAATAAAACCACTCTGCTTGACAACAGAAAGCTTTTCCTACTCACTGCTCCTCCGGGCTCCTCCACCTTCTCTCACTCCTGCCCAGGAGCTTCATCTTTGCTACCAGGAGCCAGGGTTTGGAGACCAGCTCTTCTCCCCAGCACCGGGTACATGAGCAGATCGCCCTGGGAGAGGAGAGGACAAGGTTCAACCCAGCCCCAGCAGACCAACCAGAGGCAGAGAAGACCCTGACTGCCAGTCTCTCTGGCACCACGCAGTCAGGAAGAGGCTTCATCCCAACCTGGATGATCCACCAACACATCTGCCTTGCTCCATGTGCTGTACAAATGGGTCTGTCAAGCACAAGTGGGTTTTGCCTTCTCAGAGTGGGGAAAATGAAGAGGTGGGAGAGACCTCCTGGGCCAGCAATCCCAGGTCCTCACTGCAGTGACACCCAGTGTGCAAACTGGAGCTCAGGAGGTTCAAGTTCAACATGAGGAAAAGCTTCTTGCCTGTGAGGGTGACAGAGCCCTGGGACAGGCTGCCCAGGGAGGCTGTGGAGTCTCCATCCCTGGAGACATTCCAGCCCCACCTGGATGTGTTCCTGTGGGATCTGCTCTAGGGGATCCTGCTCTGGCAGGAAGAGGTTAACCCATCTCATCAGTCAAACCCATTCCCCACCCTGGTCTCCTGCATCCTCTGGCCATGCTTGTGGGCTCATCCTTGCTGCCCCTGGCTCTCCTAGCTCCTGCTGGTACAAAGCATGGGACCCATGACTGAGCACCACTAAATATTAGATGCAAGAAATAAATAACAAATAGTGTGGAAAGTATTATTTAGCCCTAAATGGGGACATCACTCACACCAAAAAAAACCAAAACAACCAAACAAAACATGTGAGGGGAGCCTGTCCCCAGGATTGTAAAACACCACATCAAGCCCCCAACAGCTCCACTCTGCTGCCAGAGTCCTCCACAAGAACTTGTCAGCAACTAAAACAAGAAACACAGAGCGTGATGAGAGAAGGGTTTTTCTCTCCAAAACCATGGAGATGCCCAAAACCCTCACTCCTGAGCCCAAAACTGCCCTCACCCAAGCCTAACCCTCAGATCTGGACCCTGTGCAAGAAGGAGCCAGGCAAGACAGGATCCCCAGCTCTCCACCCACAGCAGGACAACCCACCCTGACCAGAGGAACAAGAGCTTTGTTGCTAGCACAGGATGTCATGGAGGCTGTGGCTGCTAGGAAGCCCAGGAGATCTGTGGGCATTCCTGAAGGCAAGCATGGGAGTTATGAGCATGTCCTCTTCTTGGTCCTCTGGAAGCCCTAGTCACATCTCTCAGCCCTTCAGCACCAAAGAGGACACCCTAACATCAGTGACTCTCACCCCCACACGCAGTAAAATGCAGTTTTCAGTCCATTTTGAATCACAGAATCAGAATCCCAGAATCACCAAGGCTGGAAAAGACCTCTGAGACCATCAAGTCCAGCCTATGACCTGACACCACCACATCGCCAACCCATGGCACCAAGTGCCACCTCCAGCCTTTCCTTGAGCACCTCCAGGGCTGGTGCCTCCACCACTTCCCTGGGCAGCCCATCCCAGTGTCTGATCACCCTCTCCGTGAGGAAGTGCTTCCTGATACCCAACCTGAACCTCCCCTGGAGCAGCTTCAGGCCAGGCCCTCTTGTCCTGTTGCTGGTTGCCTGGAAAAAGAGCCCAGACCCCACCTGACTGCAACCTTCAGGTGGTTGAAGAGAGTGAGAAGGTCCCCCCTGAGTCTCCCCTTCTCCAGGCTAAACACCCCTCAGCACAAGAGAGAGGTGGGGACATGGCAGCCCCTCCATGCCTAGAAGGTTCTCTCAAAAACTCCTGCAAATGGTTCCACCAACTTCAGTGACAGCATCATGGCAAGTTATCTCCTCCAGCTTCACTTCGACAACTTAGGGGTCAACACAAAGAGCAAAGAGACTGTAACATTCATATGGACATTTCCCCAAAATGCTTCCCCCTTCCTGGTAAAGCTTCTGGCTTAGGAATATGGCAAGTTTCCCTGCAGGCTCTGCTTAAATGCAGCCCGGGAGCCTTTCATCAGCAGAGGTGGAGCAGTTGGAGCCCCTCACACAACAATGGCTGGTGCTTTTTAGGATGTACAAGACATTTTCCATTCTCATGGACAATTCTGTTTACAATCCTTCCTCTAAAAGGGCTTATAAAAGATTCACTCTGCCTCAGTATTTGAAACAAGAGCTACTCAGAAAATAGGATTTTGCCTCCTGTTCCTTCCCCGTGGGAATTTCTAATGAAAACCATTTTTTTTTTGGGCTCAGCTATTCCAGAAGAAACAAAAAGAAAGATTTTTCTCTTTCTTCCTTGGTTAAAAAGAAAAGTGAAAACTAAACTACTTCAGCCAGAGCCCAACATATTGGGAATGGAAATGACTTCCAGAGTGCCCAAGGAAAAGGGCAATGGAAGACCCAGCAGGGAAGTACAGCGGATCAAGTGCTGGGCTACCAAAAATGATGCAAAGGGCTGGTTGGGAAAACAAGGTTCTGTGGATTTCTGCAAGGCTAAGAATTTCCTCTTAGTGCCTGAGTGCAGATCCCTTCTGAGGAAAGCAGCTGGATTTTCTGAAGGTACCTACTCAGCATCTCCTGAGAAGCAAAACTGCTGACGACCAAGAACTGGAGTTGGAGGATGAGCAAACGCTCAGGCCAAACTCTGAGAACATGAACATGCCTTTCCCCCCCCCTCACCCCCCTTCCTTTTTCCCCCCAAGAGTGAAATCCACGGAAGCTTATGGGATTTTTGCCCCAGACTTCAGCAAAGCCAGAACTTCACTCGTGTGGTTTCTCTTTGCAGCTCATGGATCCGTCTCCACGTCCATGGGGGACACTTGGCACCCCCGGCTCCCTCAGACACAGACACAGGCAGTTGATTTGGTTTTCTTTAATGCCCCTGCAGAGAAGAGTCTGATTTTGACAGATTTCTATTTAGACTCACTTTCTTTTCATTTTTTTTTTATTTTATTTGAAGGATTTCTGTTGACCTTCTGGACAGAGCTCCACGTTCACCCACGGAGGCAACCATCGAACCATGGAAAACAACAAAAAGTAAAGGATGTGCTAAAAAAAATCCACAGTATCTGTAATACCTCAATTAAGGGAGCATAACTATTGAAGCCTGAAGTATCTTCAGAATCTAAGCCATCAATCCTGACAGCAGAAGGTGCCACTACTGGAGCAGGGGGGAAAAAAAAATGAGCCTTTCAGCTCATGAGCAGGGAATATCTCTCCCTGAAAAGAGAACAACCACCCACCAAAAGAATAGTTTCTACACTCTGTTGGAATCCACCAGTTTGGTTTTACCTTTCAGGTTTCTACTGGCAAAGCTGGTTTTTCCTGATCCCAGGCATCTTTTGCTTTTGTCATCTGGTTGGAAAGGTTCAAAAGGCGAGTTTGTTCTGCTCTCAGGAGCTGGCTGATGGACAGGGACTCGAGCACCTTGAGTATAATAGGGATAAGCCAATTTCTGGTCACAGTCCAAATTTCAGAGAGCAGGGCAAGAAAATCTGTTTGTGGATGGCACCAGTGAACTAGAAAACACCTTCAAAGATGGTCAAACACTTATTCAAAGAGGCTGGGAACGGGAATCACATTAAATAGCTGCAGTTCAGGGAGCATTTTGCTGTCGGGTGCTCTTTCACTCCAGTTTCTCCCTCTGAGAACAGACTGCCTTGGTATTTGGAAGGCTTTTTGTTTCTCCACCTACGAGCTCCCTGGACAATCCCCCTCCAGAAGCTAAATCCTTCCATTTGATGTCCTTCCAGGTCACCGGCCAATCTGTCACATCCCTGGTGGGACCTGGCTTTTCAGGGAGCCAGGAAGCCACAGGGAAGAGCTGCTCAACAACGTGCAACTGACAATCCAGCAAACCACGGGGTCCTCCAGGCAGAGAATCAAAGGCCACAGCTGCTTCCTCGGCCACTGGAGATTGTTGTCCCTGTGGTTTCATGCAGGAGAAGGGGTTTTCTGTTTCCCAGGCGCCAGGAACAGCTCAGCAGGGTGTAGGACAAAAAAACAGACCCTCCTGAGAAAGGGCAGCACATGTCACTGAGAGCACAGAAATGCTGTTGGCCTCCCAGCATCACAGGAGCTTGGCAAGATCACCCAAACCTGCCTCAGTCCCACCAGGTTCCCTGTGCTTTGCACCTCCTGCTCTGGGCCAGGACAAGGAGCTCTCTTGTCCTACAGATTTGCTGGACCTGGAGGGACCTTTCCCGAGGTCACACTGTCTCCTTTTCCCAAAGGAGGGAGGGGTTTTGCCTCTTCCCATGCTGGGCTGGGGACTGGGACCATCCACCCAAGCAGAAGGGATAAGCTGGACAGGTCCAAGGCCCAGATGTCAGAAGTGGGAAGGACAGTCCAACCAACCCACCCTGGAAGCTGCTACAATCTGCCTCCCAGGCACTGATCACATCCCCATCAGGGGTGAGCCCCAGGGCTCCCTCCAGACACCACCTGCCAGCCAAGGACAAAGGCTCCACCACTTCACTGCCCAGGTGAGCAGAAAGGTTGCAAACCAAACCACTAGGAATTTCCATCAGTAGGTGTTTCTGCTACAATCCAGTCTTCCTGCAACGATGGGCATTGTCTCCTCTCTCACTGGGAGCAAAAACTACAACAGACCCCTTGGGGTCCCCCCCAAAGGGACTTCCTCTGGGTCACCAACCCTGCCAAGCCCTCAGCAAAGGGGGACAAACCCCTCATCCCACAGGCACAGCCTCACTCTGGGGTGGTCTGCACTTCCAGACTGAGATCCCAGCAGCCATCCCAGCTCCATCCATCCCAGCCTCTCAGGAGGTTCTGCAGGGCAAAGCTGCCTGGGGCTGAGCACGGCCACAAGTGCCTGGTCCCCAACCACATGGGAGGGAGGACGGGCTCACCAGCCCCAGGAACAGCTTCACTGGATTGCAAGGAAGAAGAACCAAGCCACAACAAGCCAAGGGGGTGAGCGATGGGGTCACAGGCAAAGTGCCACAGAGACTGGAGACCCTCTGCTCCTGCTCTCTGCTTTCCTCTGCTCCCACCTGCTTCCAACTGCTCGTGGAAGTGCCAGACACTGCCAAGGGAGCTGCAGGCCAAAGCTGTCACCAAAGGACTAATTCACAGGCACTTCACCATTTATGCTCTGGCCTTTCAGCCCAGTTGCTTCCTTCAGCTGCAGCAACCAATGCCAGCAACCCCCCCAGCCCAGCACCAGCACTGCATTAACAGCAGACATGTAATGCTCCTGGCATCACCACCAAGGAACATGGCCAAGTACAGTGCATTTGCTCTCATGGTAAGGAAAACATTGGTCCTGCCTACACCCCCTGCTCCAAGGGGAGGTTGGCAGCAGGAGGGGGGAGGCCCTGAGGTTTGCTGGAGGGATGGGGTGGTCCCCAGAGGCAGCTGTGGCATTTGCAGAAGGCATTTGCAGCCACCTGGCTCAGACCTGGGGCTAAAACCAATTCACACTTGGTCACCCAGTGCCCTGCAGTGGGTCACCCACTGATTTAAATGAGGCAGTCCTGGCAGTCCAGGGCATGGTTTGAGCACCCAGTCAAACCAACCATCAACAGCAAAGCTGGCATGGTTTTACAATTCCTTGGCCAAGCTGATTTTCAAGGTACTACAGGCTCAGCCCTCTAAACACCCCAGGTGAGCTCAGTTGGCCACTCACCCTAAATTAGAACCCCCTCCTGCCTCTCTCAAAGCAGGACCCTTTAGCAGAGCTAAGAGCATCGTGAAGTACATGCACAAAGACGGGAGGGCCAGCAGATTTCAGGGTCCCACTGAGATTGCTTCAGCTGGGATGCTTCTTGAACTCAAAACCACAGAAATAATTTGCCAGTGAGAAACCCAGACCTTGGGGTTCATTCTGGGTATCCAACCTCATTCAGCTTTCCTGAAGAAGCCGAGTGTACCAGGACAATCAGGAAAGCAAGGTGTAGTTCCCATGGGATGCCTCACAGCAGACCTCACCAAAGAGCCACAAACGAGATGTTCTCCCCCAAACCAAAACGAGCTTTCAGCAAAGCCCACTTCAACCACACGGATTCAGAAACATCGTGCCAGCATCCCCAGATCCAAACTCCCCGGGGGAAGGATTCACATGGGAGAGAAGGGGGATGAGAACCTGCTTTGCAGCTGCTGTGACTCACACCAGTCCCTGCACGGGGCCAAGCCAAGCACAGGCTTCAAAGGGTTTGAGAAAGGCTCTGACCCTCTCTCCTCCCTATCATCTGTGTGTGCCTTTCCAATGGCACTCACGCTGTGGCATCTAGAGCACCCAGCTGGATGAACAGGAAGGTGACGGGCTCAGACTACAGCTCATTTATTGTGACAATGACAGGAGGCATGGCTTGCCAAAGAGAAGAACGACGGAGAAACCAGCATCACCTGCCACCGACCTTTTGTGCAGCTGTGCTGGAGTCCTCTCCTCGTGTCCCCCCCTAAGTGGGACAACAGCACTGCTGGGCTCCCATGGGCCCTGGGAAGAAGGAGAAACACAGCCAAGGCAGGGAGCTGCTCAGGCACTGTGGTGACAGGAGCCAGACAAGCACACAAGAGCAAGAGGACTTGCACCCAAGAAGCACATAAAATATAAAAGAGAAGCCACCACGGATCTTCATACACAGCATCAGGATTTATTCCCTCCTCCCGTTCTCAGTATCATGTGACAACATTAATTAAATGTGTTTCTGACCCTGCTGCGCTTCTTTAAATATTTGCCATTCTCCACAAGCAGTGTTTGGTTAATGAAATGAAATTAATGAGCTCATTAGACTGTGCTGTAATCTTTCAGATGCGAGCCTGGCGCTCAGGATCGCTGTTCCCTTTCTCTGCGCTCGTGCTTTCACTCAACACGTTCAGCTCCAGAAGCAACAGCTCAACAGTGGGGTAATCAATTAACAGGGCAGCCAGGCACAAGGAGGGGCAGGAGGAAGGACCAAGCCCCACAGGGGGCAGATCACTAGCTTTCCCACGGGAGCTGATCCCACAGAGCCCGTGTCTCCGGGCGGGCGCTGGCACCTAGTTGTGTTTGGGGGATGCTTCATCGAGGTGAGGATTGGCTAGAGGAGTCTGGTGTTCAGGACCTGAATCCGTGGCTACACCCACTCTGATCTGGGGGGGAAAGCCAGGAGACCTTGGAAAAGAAGAGCTCGTGTTTAGAACTTCCAGACCTGCCTCTGAACAGCAGCCCTTGGGTCTCCCTCAGAAGCAGCAGAGGTCACAGGGCTGTCCTCCCACCACTCAGCCTCTTCCTTGAGCATCTTAGCAAGGAAAGCACACGTGGCCCACATCCCTCCTGCCAGGCAACTCCCCACAGTCCCTCTGATAGTCACTCACCCTAATTCCTCCCCCCACTGACAGGAACAACCCCCAGGCAACCAGTCATCCCCACATCTCCCCCCAGCCCAGAGCAGCACTCACAGCTTGGTGCCCACCAGCAAAATAACACCACGGGAGCAGCAAGCAAGGCTCTCTGCCTTCCAGCTGCACCACCTCACCAAGTGAGCACTACTTCCACCTTTTCTGAGCAGGAAGGATTCTCCCCAGAGCAGTGCTGGTTTGTTGTTGGTTTTTTTTTCCTATTGTCTTGTGAAGCTTCAGCAAAGAATTAACTCAGATCAAAGTGCCTCTGCAGCAGCACGAAATCCTCCGATGGGGAGGAAAATGAGGGGAGGACAATAACATGAAAAACACTTCAGTAAATCTCTTTCCAAGGAATCAAATACATGTAACTCCTGCATGCATATAAGCTCCAGAGTTCAGAGACTGTGTTAGCTATGGAGACTCCTAATAGCACCAGAGGAATTCAGGGTAGGAAATGTATGCAAATCGAATTCTCTCTGCGGCTGGATATGCCAGCAGATCGGATCACAAAGCTTTATCAAGCTCCTGGTCCCTGGGCTTTTGTAATTTACCTTTTAGCCCAGGAGTCACACAACAGTGAACTGGGCCTGCTGGGGAAAAAAAACAACAAGGGGGATGGTGAGCACAAACGGAGGAGAGGCAAGGGGAAGGGATTCACACAGTGAGACACCGGAGAAAAGAACAAGTGAGACCCCCACGACTCCACAAATGCCTCAGGGAAAGCAACGTCACTGTCCCTGTTGTGGGGCACGTGAAAAACATCAGCACCTTCCCCCTTGCAGGTGGTGAGGCCAGAGCTGGCCAAACCTAGCTGGCTGTACTCCCATACTCACCCATGGCACCAACCCCTGGCATGCGGAAGATGATCTCAGAGGACTCCGGAGCCATGGCCCCTCTGTGTCTGAAAGGATTATCACACCTTAGCTGCAGAAAGGCCAGCATCACCTGGATCCTCCACCCCCAGGCTGAAAGCTGGCAGCACAGCCACCAAACTGCCAGGCTCTGCACCAAAATACCTTTGGGTTAGCCAGGTCTTTTACAACCCCACCACATCCATGGTGCAGACACCTAACAACCCACTGGGTGGGGTTTAACTTCCCTCTTGTTTAAAGGATCCAGGTGTCACTGCCTTTGGTGGCTGCTGATTAAAGCAGAGGAGGAAAAGTGCAGCTATCATTGATCTCTGACCTTGGGGGGGGGCTGCAAATAACACTGGCTCATTGATGGCAGGGCCCCTGGTCAGAGAGTGGAGGAGCAGATCTCAAGGGGAGCAGGGAGAATAAATAAGGAGGCCAGGCTGACCACTCACCCTCCCCTCTGCCTGCAGAGGCATCTCAGCAGGTAGGGAGAGAGCATGTCAGGCAGCTGCTACCCCAGAGAAGAAGATGCCCAGAGGAGGATGAGTGGACACCTGAGGATGGCAAGGGTGGAACAGTACCACAACACTTGGGCAACTCTAGAAACAGCAAGGCTATGCTGGATCTCCAACGGGTTTTCCACCAACAGTTACTGCAAACTCAGCAGCAAAGACGTGGCAGGCTCGACAGGCAGGACCAGGGGAGTTGCTGGTTTAGCTGAGCAGAGTCTTTGTGGGGAGGAGGAATCACTTCAAGAGGGAAAGCAGGTTAGCTGGTCAGCACACAGTGCCAGTGGCACCAGTCACCACCTTCACACACAGAGCCCTGTGTTCAACAACCCAATCATAGAATCACAGACTGGTTTGGGTTGGAAAGGACCTTCAAGATCATCCAGATCCAACCCCCTGCATGGGCAGGGACACCTCCCACCAGCCCAGGCTGCTCCAAGCCCCATCCAACCTGCCCTTCAACACTGCCAGGGATGGGGCAGCCACAGCTTCCCTGGGCAACCTGGGCCAGGCTCTCACCACCCTCACACTCCAGAATTCCCTCCTCATGTCTCACCTCAATCTCCCTCTTCCAATTTTCATCCATCCCCCTCATCCTCTCACTCCCTGCCCTTGCCCCAAGTCCCTCCCCAGCCTTCCTGGACCCCTAATTTGCCCTCACCCTTAGTTTTTCCCCACGGACACATGCACACAGGCCCTGCAGGGCAGCCCATGCAGAAGGTGCCTTTGTGGCAGCTGCAAACAGGACCAATTTGTTACACATTCCTCCAAATACAACTGCATTTCCGAAGTGTATTTATGCCTTATCTGTGCTGTTTACCCATATGTTCAATAAATCATTATTCATTATCTGATAAGTTGCTTGCACTGAATTCTTAAGCCAGGCTTTACAGTTAGCACAGAATGGGACATGCTGGGAATACAAATCAAAAAATAAATAGAGCAGCTGTTTCCAGCAAGGCTGCTCAGCTACCAGGGGACTCTGGTGACACTGCAAGCCATGAGACCAAAGCCTGGGTGGCTGGGCCTGCTGGGCTGGATACAAGAGGCTTGTGTTACGCAGAACAGCCTCCTTTTTAGTTAATTACACGTCTGAGATCCCTTCATAGATAGAAGCTTCCTCTCCTCTGCACTGTGCTCATCTCTGCCCTGCCCAGACCCTGTGACAGCCAAGCAGAAACAGCCTCTGCTCTTCAGGACCCACAGAGTCCCCACAAAAGCCTGGGAGCAAGGAGGAAAAAAAAAAAAAAAAGAGGGAGCTTAGGTCTGAGACCTGCAGCTTGAATAGACAGGAAAACTCTAATTTGTGCTGCCTGTGGCCCAGGCATGAAACCAGAGGAGCAGGAGCAATGCAAAACCAAAGCTTTTCTCTGACCCTGTCCTCTCCTTTTGCTTGTTCCAGCGTGGAGATGGGGAACACCTTGAGATGCTGCTCCATAGCGCATCCCAACCCCCCTTCTCTCCCCTTTTGATGCTCCCCCCCCCACCAGGAACAAAAACTGGCTCCATTTAGGCCAGGCCGAGTTTTAAATCAGCTTCAAACACAGCTCCTGGTCCAAGGATTAGCTGCACAGGCTGGATATTGCCATGGAGAAGAGGTGGAAGAGGGCGGAAGGAGAGCGCGGGGAGTCGGGTTCAAGCCATGTGAAAAACCTCCTACAGCACACCTTCAAAACAGGCTACAGGGAAGTGTGACATCCAATTTCTGGGGAAGGGGAGGCAGAACGGTAATTAAATTTTCTGATCTTGTTAACCAATTTCTCCAATCACTGCCCCTGCACCGGAGCAGGGGAAGGGAGAGGGGAGACGTTTGCGTCAGCGACGCCTGCCAGGGAAATTAGGTTTTCACGGATTATTGGGTTAGTTCCACTTCTCCCACTTTTTTAATTTATTTGTCTGTATGTGCTGCCGAGCTGAAAGGCCAAGAATTTCTTCCCCCTTTTGCCTCCCCCCCCCCACCTCCTTTTTTTTTTTTTTTTTTAATTAAAATCTGGAGTTTTGGAAGATGAAAACTTGGGACTGGGGAGGAAGGCTGCAACAATGCAACCACCTCAGCCAAAATCTCCTTCCCTCCCAAACCACTTGGTTAATCCCTCTTCAAAACAAGAGCCTAATAAGATCTCTCATGAGAACTCCAAAACAGCCTTTGGATATTTTCACAGAAGAAAAAAAAAAAAAATATATCAATTAACTTTGTTCTGTATTTAACAAGAACAGGATTTACTTACTGCTACTTGCAGGTTGGTTGGTGTTGGTTGTTTTATTTTTGGCCAGTGCTTTTATTTTACCTAATGCTAAAAGAGAAAAGTAAGAATTGCTGCATGTGCAACCCTCTGCCTTTATTATTTCTCAAAAGGCAGTAACACTGCCCCTCTTCCCAATTTCTTTTGAAACAGAAAGAGAAGACTAAAATGTGCAGATCAGCAGCATTCAAGCAAATTATCTGCACCATTATTTCCAACTGCCTGGTGAGTAGTTTCCTAGGAACAATGCCAAGGGGTTATTTTGTTCCAGCTTTTGGAATTTTGGATAAAAGAGAAACTGAGTGTGGTTGACAGAGTGGCCAGACTTCCCCTTGCATGAAAGCTTTGGGAAGTATCTATGGCCACACAGCTCATCATTAGCTAGAAGATGCTTGCAAAGGTTTCTGGAAAAACAGCAAAGACTGGAAACATGGAAGACAGAAGACAGCAGAGCTGCAGAACTCAAGATCTGGGAGAAGGGCTGGTTGCTCCACTCAACAGCATCCTGCAATGAACAAGAGTGGTGGATCAATAGCCTGGGAGGGGGATCAGGAGGGACTTTAAGTCTAGACCAGAATAGCTGGCTTGATGGTCTGCCCTGGCCCCTCCAGAACAACTGGGACTGCTGGCAAGTCTTGTCACTGAGTGCAGCCAGAGGGACCCATTCTTCAGGCTCACCCATGTGAGACATGAGGAGAAAATTCTTTGCTGTGAGGGTGGTGAGAGCCTGGCCCGGGTTGCCCAGGGAAGCTGTGGCTGCCCCATCCCTGGCAGTGTTGAAGGGCAGGTTGGATGGGGCTTGGAGCAGCCTGGGCTGGTGGGAGGTGTCCCTGCCCATGCAGGGGGTTGGATCTGGATCATCTTTAATGTCCCTTCCAACCCAAACCCGTCTGTGATGTTTTTTCTTCAGCTTCCAGCTTCCTTGAGACCCAAGAGATGCAGCGAGCTCTGTGGTGCTCTGCAAAAGGGATGGGACAGGCTGGGGAGGGTCTAGAGAAGGGCCATGAGGATGATCAGAGGGCTGGAGGACCTGCCACATGAGGAGAGGCTGAGAAAACCGGGTTTGTTCAGCCTTGAGAAGAGAAGGCTGCGGGGAGACCTTATTGCCACATTCCAGTCCTTGAAGGGGGGCTCCCAAGAAGACAGAGACTCCCTGTTTACACATGGAAAAGACAAGGAGTAATTCTTACAGGTTGCTCCTGGGGAATCATTCCTGGGTCATTTTTCCCCATGAGAACAGCCAGACATTGGAATAGCCTCCCCAGGGAAGTGGTGGATTCCCCCACATTGGGCAGGTTTAAGTCTCAGGCTGACAGGGTGCTGGGCCACCTCATTTCAACTACATCATTACCTAGAAAGGCTGGACCAGATGACCCTTGAGGCCCCTTCCAACCTGGCATTCTAGGATTCTCCAAGCCAGTCAGTGAGCTGTAGCTATCAGTAGCTTCCTGCTCACCCTCACCCTGCCATCCTAAACACCTTTCAGGGGAGACACCTGGCCAAAGACATTTGGGAAGCAGAACTGAGCTGTCCCTACCCCTTTCATCCCCTCCAAGAGCTCTGTGCATCAAGCCCATCCATCCCACACTAACTGCTTCACAGGCAAATCCTCTTCACACCCATGACCTTTTACAGGCAGGTGCACATGGGTGAGAATTCCTCAGTGGGGTTAGTAAAGAGGCCAAGCCAAGATCACACAAACCTTCCAACCAGCTAAGAAGAAAGGCCCAGACTCATCCCACCCAAGCTCAGCTATATGCAGAGATCTGGTCCATTTTCCATGGAGAAGGGAGGTCACAGAGTCACAGAACTGTCAGGGTTGGAAGGGACCTCTAGAGATCATCTAGTCCAACCCCCCCAACTAAAGCAGGATCCGCAGGAGCACATTCCCCAGGGCTGCATCCAGAGGGGGCTTGAATATCTCCAGAGAAGGAGACTCCACACCCTCCCTGGGCAGACAACCCACCTCTGGGCACTGTCAGAGGATTCTACCTGTAGAGTTGGCCAGAAGTACTTTCTTGAAAGTATTTAAGCAAAGAAAAACACAGACAAAAATGCTCGCCCCCCCCCCCCTCCTCTTCCTTCCCAATCAGGGTGAGTTCACTGGCTGGAACCCTGATTAAGATCCTCATCAGGGATGAGCTTGGAGCTGACCCACCCTCATCAGGCTTTGCAGTTCAGAAAAAGCTAATTCTGATGGCAGTGACGAGGAGGGGAGTTTACTCTGATCTGCCACGACCCAGACTTCACAGCCCTTCAAAAGGAGCAGCAACAGCCATCAAAAACCTCACTTTACAGACTGGAGAGGCTCATAAAGAGAGCGTGGATTCCCAGAGCAGTGGCTCAGAAAAACCTATTCCCTGGGTGTCCCACAGGCTGCTGTGATCTGGAATATGGTATAAAAGGGAGGTTCAGACTTCCTTCACTCTTCCCTTGTTTTCTTTGCTAGCTGACTAAAGAGGAAGTCATTTATAAGAGGGGAAACAAGGGGAAGCAGCTCTAATTAATAGGCCACCACCATCCCTGCTGTACTGGCACCCAGCAGAACAGGGGGCAGCAGTGACAACAGCAGCTGCATCACTGGAGGTTTCCCCAGTAATCCCACTCCAAGCCAGAGAAAAATGAACTTTTTGCCCTCACAGTGCTGGTAAAGACCCCCTGTGCAAGGCTCCTGGCACCTGACCCTGTCCTTTTGCACCCAGAGCCAGCAGAAGTGGGGAGCTGGAGGTGGTCTCCCAGCTTGAACCTCTGCTTGCAGCCCCTCTCTTCCCTCCCCAGGAGGGCTCCGAGTTCATTCTCACACCAGCTGAAGTTCAGGGTGTAGGGAGTGAGTCTAGCTCAAGAAACCTCAACTCCAAGCCCAGGAGTGAGAAGCAGGAACTAAACTAAAGGCTGCGACCCCTTGCTTCATCAGAGCCTGCCACCTCACAGCTGGGAGGAGAATATGGGGCTCCTGCTGCACCCCAGAGCCAGAGGGAGAGGGAAAGGCAGGAGAAAGGCTCTGTCACGTCCAGAAACAAATGTGTTTGTTCAGCTTTCAGCAGCATTATAGCCAGGAGAACAGGTCCCTGGGGAGCAGTAGATCACACCTTGCAGGTGCCTAGTTTTAGGAGGGGGAAGCTCTCCAGTTTTCCTAACTGCATGTGCCAGAAGTTCATCTTGACCCCAGAGGGCTGGCCCGCTCCGTGGGAGGAAACAAAGGCTGGGCATGGCCAGAACCAGCTCTTAATTAAAAGCACTTTAACCTTTCTGAGTTCCCAGCTCACAGAACTGCAGCGAGACGAGTTGTTTTCATTTCACCTCGTTGCCTGTGAGGCAGGGCAAGGGTGAGGACCAGCCTGGCACTTGCCAGAGCCTGAGCCTGCAGGAGGAGGGCAGCAGACACCCAGCTCCTGGCACCCAGCTAACCCCCCACCAGGGTCTGGGGGGGCATTTTTAGGGGTAGAAGGTGTGGGGAGCAGCTAACCAGGACAGCCTTCATCCTGGAATCACGTCAGGTGAAAGAAGTGCAAAATACAAAGAAGAACAGGCTTTTCCATCTATCCCTCTGAAGCAGCCTGTCCTGAGAGCTGCCCAGGAAGAGCCAGGCTCCTGCCTGCTCTCCCACAGGAGCAGACACTGTCACTTGCTGAGTGTGATAAGCTCCAGCTTCTGCAACATGTGGGAGGGGGGAGAGACACTAATACTTGCCCAGCACTTAGCTAGTGCTGAGCACCACTCTTCTGTGCCATCTGAGATCAGCTCCACCAGATTGCTTTGTGGACTCACTACTTACTGACACCCCCAGGCAGATGCTCCTCAGCACGCTTTGAAAAAGGTCTCAGGACATGGACTTGCATTTAGCAGGCAGCCCCAGCTGCTCTGGGAGGCCCCTGTTTCCTCTCCACCTGGGATGCAGGCAAGCCACAACCCTTCCCAGGGAGCCTGTCTTGATCATCTGCTCCATTTGGGGCCACGATGGCCACAGGGCTTAGTGCTTCACATGAATTGCAGCCTGACATCTCTGGGAGGTGGTGGACCCCTCTGCAAGCCACATCACCACCCAGCAGGAGTTCCTGGGACTTCTTAGTGTGCAGCTACTGGGAAGGGAAAGCGATTCCTGTGCCTGCTTGGCAGTTTCTGCTATGCCAGCTGGACAAGCAACAGCCACCCAAAAGGAAGAAGGCCACTGTACCTGCCCGGTGGGCTGGGCTGCTTCTGCAGGGAGGCAGGTGCAAGGGTAAGGACCAGCCTTAATCTGTGAAGACCAGGATCTATGAAGGAAGGAGCCTCCTCCAAAGGGAATAACTCCAGGATGCAGGCGCAGCGACCAAAGCCCTCATCGTGCCACCTCGAGCAAGGAGACTTCACATCAGCTAGGAAAAAGCAAAGGGGGAAAAAAGGAATCACCAGTGACCCTTCAGCCCATGGCAGTGAGAACAACTCCTGAGACATCAGGGTGGCTCACAGGGAGGGGGGACAAAGGGGTGCTCGGGGACCAACACCTGAGGGGTGAGCAGAGAAGGGGCAGAGCTGGGCTCTGTGCTGCAGTGAGCAAAGTGGTGACTCTGCTGAGAGCTTGAAGGGGACCAAAAGCAGCACAACACAAGCTGAAGGACAAGCCCTCCTCTCCTCTGCTGGGATGAGGCAGCTCCATCTGGCCAGCTCAGGAGCAACTGGACAGAGCCCTTGCCTTCCCCAGAGCAGCAGTGCAGGCTGCTGGTGGGCAGAGAGCAGCCAGAGCCACTGCTTCTGGAGGGGGCAAACAGGCTGTGCCACAGCCAAGAGCAGAGTCTGCTCCCCAAGAAGTAGCCACGTCACACGCCGAGTCCTCTAAAGCTGTGAGGAAGGCCAAGGGCTGAACAGAACACCCCACCTGGCTGCTCCTGGAGCAAGATGGGGCAGCAGCTGCTTCTGGGAGGGAGGGTCCCACCAGCCCTGCCCTGAGACCATATGGCCACTCTGAAGACCTGGGGTCAAACCTGGCGAAGCTTTGGGGTCTCAGGGGGGACGTGCTGGGGGGACAGGACTGCTGAGGAACGTGCTCATGTGCTCCTGTGTTTGTACAGCTGGTCCCAACGTGCTCCTGAACACCCCCCCTCCAGTGAGGGGAGGCAGGACGTTTCTGCAGGAGATATTCATTCCTCATCTGTCCAGCCCCGAGCAGAGGTTTCAAACACTCAAGTGCACCCTTGAGACAGCACCTGGGGAGGCCTCATCCTGGGCGTGGGGGAGGGAAGGCTAAATCCTGCCAAGATCTAGCTCTTGCTCCTCATAAAGAACAATGCAATCAAGTCACATTGTGATGCCTGTGGGGGAAAGACAGATGAGTGGAGCCCTGGCCAGCAGCAGAGCCAGACGCAGGGGAACGATGCTCTCCTGCACTCTGAGCAGGCTCTGAACCCCCAGCCTTCACTAGGCAAGGGTGACCTTCATAGAATCATAGAATCATAGAATCCTAGGGGTTGGAAGGGACCTCGAAAGATCATCTAGTCCAACCCCCCCTGCCAGAGCAGGGTCACCCAGAGCACATCACACAGGAACTTGTCCAGGGGGGTCTGAATGTCTCCAGAGAAGGAGACTCCACAGCCTCTCTGGGCAGCCTGGCCCAGGGCTCTGTCACTCTCACAGGAAAAAAAAAATTTTCTGATATTTACCTTAAACCTCCTGTGCTCCAATTTGTATCCATTACTCCTTGTCCTATCACTGGTCATCACTGAAAAAAGCTTAACTCCATCTTCTTGACACTCACCCTTTACGTATTTGTAACCATGGATGAGGTCACCCCTCAGTCTCCTTTTCTCCAAACTAAAGAGCCCCAGCTCCCTCAGCCTTTCCTCATCAGGGAGATGTTCCACTCCCTTCATCATCTCTGTGGCTCTGCACTGGACTCTTTCAAGCAGTTCCCTGTCCTTGAACTGAGGGGCCCAGAACTGGACACAATACTCCAGATGCAGCCTCACTAATGCAGAATAGAGGGGGAGGAGAACCTCTCTTGACCTACTAACCACCCCCTTTCTAACCCACCCCAGGACCCATTGGCCTTCTTAGCCACAAGGGCACATTGCTGGCTCATGGTCATCCTCCTGTCCACCAGGACCCCCAGGTCCCTTTCACCCACACTGCTCTCCAGCAGGTCAGCCCCCAACCTGTACTGGTGCATGACATTTTTCTTCCCCAAATGCAAAACTCTACACTTGCCCGTGTTAAACTTCATCAGGTTTTTCCCTGCCCAAGTCTCCAGCCTGTCCAGGTCTCTCTGAATGGCAGCACAGCCTTCTGGTGTGTCAGCCACTCCTCCCAGCTTCCTCACCCAGGAAGGTCCCACTGCTTAGCCCCACCAACGGGGCAGCCCCTGCAAGGCCTGGATTTCAACCCAGCAGATCTCCAAGCCAGTGCACAGGTGAGGCAGGAAGAGTTTTGGTCAGGAGCCAGGGAATGGGAACAGCGTGTCCCGTGTCCCACAGCTCCCTGCAGCTCAGCACACGGGTCCCAGGGCACACCACCCGTCCATGCAAGGGTCCTTGGCCAACATTCCCTGTGGCACAGGAGATCCCCCAGGCAGCACTTGTGGGGCAGAAGTGAAGGCTGTTTGTTCTCTTGCTGCAAAGCCACCTGGAGTTGAGGTGGGGGTAGAAGGACACTTCAAGATGGGAATGCCCAAGGACACACGGTGGTCTGTTTGAATGTCCAGCTCTGTGCTCACCCCAGGCTGCCCTCAGAGCACCTCAGGAAGCAAGATGGGGTCAGCCACAGGTGCACGTGCCCCTGAGAAGCATCTGCAAGTCCTGCAAGGCTTTTCTAGGCCAACAACTGAATCACTGCAGCTCAGGCTGCCACAAAAAAAGAAAGACTCAAGCATCAGACGTGTCCTCAGCAACTAAACCCTTGAGCTGTGAGCCCCTCACTCCAGCAGAGCCTCTGCTGAGCAGCATTACAACTGCTACCATTGCTTACATGCTGCAAGTACCCAAGAGAAGCCACCCTCCTGGGGAATGAGGGTTTGGCTCATACAAAAGAAGCCAGGAAAAAAAAAGATCCTAAGCTCAAGAAGCACAAGAACAGGCAGCAAATAAGTGACAGACCCCTAGGACCTGGAACTGACAGGAACCAACCTTTGCAACCCTTCATCAGCTCCTGCCAGCCACCCCTGCTGATTGAGCTGATCAGAGGACCCTGAAAAGAATGGCACAATCAAACCTCACCAGCAACACTTCTTTTGAAGAAGAGTTTGGACATTTCATCTCGCCTTTGCTCCCCATTCCTCCAGCGTTTTCCCAAATTTCTGGAAGCTTTCACTTCACATCAACTACCCCAGGATGATTTTCACCTCCTCCAACTCAACCACATCCCCGAGTCTGTCCTTTGGAGGGGATTTCATAGGCAGCAAGTTGTGGGTGTGTGTGTGGGGGTTCCCAGTCTGATGCCCATTCATAACATCCTAAAACAGCTTTTCCAGACCTGTTTATACCAGCTCAGCTGTGGTGATCAGATCACACAAGTCACAGGGCAAAACCAAGGAGAAATGCCACATACTCCAACCAGGCAGGCAGAGAGAGCAAACAACTCACTTGTCTGGGGAATTGTGTGTTATTGTCCACAAACATTAGATAGTCAAAACATGAGTCCCACCACCAGCTCATTCCAAACCTGTAAGGAGCAAACAGAATCCCACCCAGTGCTCAATCACAGAATGTTTGGGGTTGGGAGGGACCTTCAAGATCATCCAGCTCCAACCCCCTGCATGGGCAGGGACACCTCCCACCAGCCCAGGCTGCTCCAAGCCCCATCCAACCTGCCCTTCAGCACTGCCAGGGATGGGGCAGCCACAGCTTCCCTGGGCAACCTGGGCCAGGCTCTCACCACCCTCACACTCCAGAATTTACACCTGATTTCTAACCTAGATCTCTCTTCTTTCAGCTTCAAACCATTCCCCCGTGTCCTCTCACTGCCAGCCCCTGTAAAAAGTCCCTCCCCAGCTTTCCTGTAGGAAATCTTCAATCTCCTGCTGCAGGCAGTACCCCCAGTGCTGGTACCTGCTGTGAGTGTCACCCCCAGCCTGTCACTGCTCCATATCAGACTCCTCTGTACACACCCTTTGAGATGGGGCTAAGAACAGTTCAGTTGAAGGGACCTACAACGACCACCCAGTCCAACTGGCTGACCACTTCAGGGCTGACCACAAGTTGAAGGCATTGTCCAAATGCCTCTTAAGCACGGACAGGGTTGGGAGACCCAACACCTCTCCAGGAAGCCTGCTCCAGTGTCTCACCACCTCACATTCCCAGACCTCCACATCCTCTTCAAACTGTGGCTCCCAAAGCTGCTCACAGTACTCGAGGTGAGGCCACACCAACCAAGACTGAGATTGACACAAGGAAGCACTTTTTTTTTTATGAGGAAGGTGGTGAGACACTGGCACGGATTGCCCAGAAGTGGAGGATGCCCCATCATTGGGGTTGTTCAGAGCTGGTTTGGACAGGGCTCTGAGAAACCCAGTCTAGTTGAAGACGTCCCTGCTTATTGCAGAAGGGCTGGAACTAGATGATCTTTAAGGCCCCTTCCAAGCCAAACCATTATGATTCTACACCCTCAGTGCTCCCCCAGTAGCAGAGCCACCCTCAGACAGTGCCATGCCAACCCTTGCCTTCCTTCAGCATTCCTGATGGCATTCCCTTCCCCCAGGGGTGCTGGTTTAAAGCCCTCTCAATTAGTCCTGAGGCTTTCTGAGCAAAGCAACATCCCTTTGGGACAGATGGGTCCCACCCAGCTCACCCACCCATGCAGGGGCTGCAGATGGGCCCCCAGCACACACCATTGCTGCTCTTTGCACCCTCACTGTCCAGTCCCAGAGCCAACACACCTCTCCCCACCCCACCCAGAACAAACACTGACCACGTTGCCAGTTTTTTCCAGCACAAGCTGGAACACTTTCCTCAGCTGACATCAGGCAGACAGCAGAACAGTGTTCCTAGGAAGGTGGTTTAGAGCACCATCCACAGACCTGGTTTTAAAAGACTGGAAAATCCAGCAGGGAATCTTATCCCTGGGGGAAATAATCTAGGGACTACAGTGGTCTCAGCAAGATGCAGCCATGGATGGTGCTGTGAAAAGCAAAGCTCTGATTCTGCAAGGTGTCCTTGGAGCCCTATTATCTGTGATTAACAAGGCATGATGCAAACACTTAATTAAATCTGATTAGATCAATAGTACACCATGAATCACTTCTATAGGTTTCCTATAATATTTATATATACTGTAGTTATCAGCAAGACTCTACTGTAAAATTATCTGCCTCGAAATTTATTTGAAAAAGTACCTTTTATACTCTATTAAAAAAAGGAAACTGACTTTTTTATTCTCTCTTAGAGCTGCACTTACTGGGGAAAAGCTCAGAGAGCAGGATGTGGCTCCATGAAACAAACAATTTGCCCGTTTCATCATCTCCTGGAATGGCAATACCAGCTCCATCCCAGTTTCTTCCCAGTCTCCCAACCACACACACTGCAAGAAACCTGCTACCTGTGGCTCACTGTTGACAGGACAGGAGCAGAAAGCAGGAGCAGCAGGGAGATAAGCAAGGCATGGGGAAGCCAACTTGGTTCAGTGTGGCCCAAAAAAAGACCACGGTGAAGACTTGCACTGGGCTTCAGGAGCTCCTTCTGCACTAAATCAAGGCAGAGAATTTACAGCAAATTAATGAAACTAATTTTCTGACTGGAATCATCATCTGTGAATTATCATGTCTTTACTCATTAAATAAATTATCTGTGTCTTCCAAGACATTAAGAACGCATCATAAATTACAGCCCTTCATAAATAATTTGGGCTTGCCTGGGTTTAAATATAGAGAGAGAATAAAGCAAGGGGAAGAAAAGAATACAAGAGATGAGGGAAGCAAAGAGGCAAAAAAACAAAGCACAAAAAAGGAAGAGAGGGAAATGAGGAATGAAATGAGGAGAGAGGGGGAAAAAAATACACCCCACACGTAAAAACGGAGACATCCAGTATGTCCAGCTCTGAAAGGAAGGAAATGAGGAATGAAAAAAGAAGTCAGGGGATGAAAGAGGCTGGGCAGGAAAAGTAGCACCCTGTAATCTTTCAGGTCCCTGCTAATTGCAGCTTGGTGAATGCAGCAGGAAATGAACAGCTAAGATCCAAATCCTCTCGTGACTTCTCGAAATGATTTCGTTCCCGTTGGGCTCGTTTCACGTCAACGAGAACAAACAGAGATCTGAAAAGGGACCCCAACCAGGGAAGTGGGCTTTGTCCTGGAGCAGTGACAGAAGTTGCTGAAAGGGGCCCCAGAATTTGTCCGTGACAACAGAAAGGTAATGGCAAGGGGGACACAGCCAGGGGGACACAGCTCCTTCACTGGTCACCTGTCAAACCAAGCCCAGTCCTGCTGGAAAAGCTCTGCTGCAGCCTGGGCCAGAGCAGGCACTGGGATCTCCTGACCAGATCCCTGCTCTGCCTCTCACCTGGTCCAGCTCCAGGGCACACTGTGGGGAAATGCAAGGGGCACACTGCCCAGAAATGCAGCTTCTCTGCACGGATGGAGCCTCCTTAGGAGGAGGAGGTGACACCCCAGCGTAGATCACCCTGGTTCCATCATCCAGCAGGATCACTGACCAGAGACCACCCCAGATACCAGCACTGAGCAACTGAATGCTACCACCTTGCTAAGGAAGGACAAGTATAGCTCTTAAAGCTTATTAGAGAGAGCCTGTTGCTCCAGGCAGGGGCTGCAAAAGTACCAGCCAAACTCATGTCCCCGGAGCGGCCAGCACAGCTCCTTTGGCACTCAGACCACTGCCAGCTTCTGGAAGATGGGTTCCCACCTTGGTTCTGGTGCCAATAGGACAGACCCAGGTCAGCATCGTCAGCTGCACCCCAGGCTTCCTGCCACAGTGCAAGAAATGAATGATGTCCTGGGAGGAAGAGGGTTTGTGCCTGTCAGGCCATGCGTGGCAAGAGCTGCTCCACATGGAGGAGCTTCCCACTGAGCTTCCCACTCTTGCCCTGAACCCTGAGCTGTGATTTTTGGGAGATTTCTGAGAAGTGCCGAGCTGGACGAAGCTCAGCAGCCATGATGGTGGTGAAGGACAAGCCTCCCAGGCTTTCCCACGGGGCACAGCACAGCCCCATGGCTTCCCCAGCAGCTGTGAGCTCACTTGGAGGTGGCCAAACGTGACGCAGCCAAAGCAGAGCAGGGCCAAGCCCCAGCCAAGTCTTTTGCCTCCCAGTGAAGCTCCTTAGCTCAGCACCACAGAACTGCAGCCACCAAGACTTTTTCCAGCTCAGAGCACGGACACACACATCTGTCATCAAAACCCACCATGGCCATTCCCTTGCTGTGTCACCAGCCAGCCACGGTTTACGTCCTGACTTGATAACCCCAAACTTCTTGTCCCCCATCCCAGGATGTGGCCGTGTCAGCACCCTCAGGGACAGGGCAGGGTCACAGCCACTGGCCCACCTGAAGCCTCCCAGCTCACAGAGGGTGTTTCTGCAGGAAGCTGGAGGGTGGCCAGTTCTAGGAGCTCTTGGAGGACGAAAGCAATGGCAGCTGTTTCCTGTTTGGAAGTGGAAGGGCTCTGATCTCAGCCCCCTCCAGCCACTATTCAGGCCTGAAGGAATGCTTTCCCTCTTTGTCTTCCAAGTCAAAACCTGACCTGGGGTACCTGCAGGCTCAGAAAGTCTGCTCTGCTGCCACCAAACCCACGGCTTGGAAGGCAGCAGCAATGCAAAAGCAACAAGAAAAGTGGAGCCACATCAGGGGTAGGGCCTGGAAAATATAACCTCAGTCCCAGCAAACCTCTCTGGGAAGCCCCTGGCTGGGTGACAACACACACACCCTGCTGGTGGGACTGGGGTTCATGACTGTGCATCTGGAGGTCTGTGTTTTGAGAGTCCTCCAGTTGCACCCGAAGGGCAGGTCCCTAAAGACAGGCTGTGGTCTTTGGTGCAAAGGGACCTCCTTGCTGCCAACACAGGAGCCAAGGCACAACATCTGGACACCTGGCAGGGCACCTAGCAAGCTGCCTGCCCAGAGACACGTGTGCCTGCACCAACCTGCAGTGCTCAGCTCTGCCCTACACACAGGACATCCCCTCAGCTTGAACCACTTCGGCACGACTCTTCCAACTGTTCCAGATTTACCCAGTTTGAGGCTGGAAGGAGTTTCCCCAGCTAATTTCATCACAGCCCAGCAGCCTGCCAAGGCTCAAACAGCAGCAGGGGCTGGTGCCAGGTTCACTGCCTCAAGTCCCTACTCGGGGGCCCTGAACACTAAATCATTTGGGTGTTCAACAAGTTCCTGAGTAAACGCATCCAGCAAACAGGAAGCAGGAGTGCAGGGAAAGAACAACAGAAACATCCTCTAATAGGAAAGAGGATAGAACTTGGTATCTTTTTTGGGGGGAGTTCAGCTGGATGAGTGATTCCACCTGCTCTCCACAGTCCCCCACCACACTTGCTCACATGCTGAAGCTCCCCTGCAGCACCCATCTCTTCCCTGGTCTCCAGCCAGCCTTCCCCAGCAGAACTCTGCTCACACAGCACCATGCAGGCTCTTCTCAGGGAGAAAAGTCCTTCCTTTCTCTGCCCAGAACATCTGCACCCAAGACTGCCATCATCACTCGCCACACACAAGCTTTTCACACCTCCTTGTAACAGCACAATTCCCTCCTGCTTCCAACTTGGCTGCTTCCAACAGAAGTGACCCCAAACCCCGTGCAAGCTGCAGTATCACCCAGGCATGTCCTTCCCATCCTCTCCACTCCTGATGCCAGCAGAGCACTTCCACTCCAGCTGCTCTTCCAGCCCAAACTCTCATCTCCTGCCCCAACAACCCGGCTGTCAACCAGCCCTCAGGGGAGGTAACATTTCACTGACTCCAGTAGCTCAGGATGGAGGCCAGAGCTGACTGGTAATGGAAAAGAATGTCTCACAATGGTCTCCAGCTGAGTTCAGAAAGGGTCAGAGCAACCAGCCTGGATCCAACCACCTCCATGCAGCCAGCATCAACCCTGGGAATATTTACCTTCCTTTTTCTTGGACAAATTCCTCTCTTCTGCTTTCTGTACGCTGCCCTAGGACTCTGCAGATGCATTTCCCATCCCCCCCCTGCCCCCCCCTCCCCCCAGCTCAGACAGTTTGGCAACCCAGTTCAAAAAAGGGGATTTTCCATCAGTCCCTGAAGTCACCAGCCAGCCCAGCCAAGTGTGAAGCAGGTCACTCTCCTTCTTCAGGGCTTTTCACGCCGTGTGTTCTGTGTCAAGGCCGTGACAAGAGCTGGCCCCTGGGGACACGTGGAGGAGCCAGCTGCTGCTGCAGCCTTTGTTTGCCTGCAGCCTGTCCCCAGGTCCCTTCCCTCAGGCTCCAGCCAGCAGACATCTGCCCCACAGCAGCCCTACTGCTCCTTCCTCCCCGCTCCGTGAAGACAGGGAGCAGGAGATTTATGGGCTCCGCCGTTTTCATCCGCCCTCAGAAAGGGCTGCGGAGGGAAAACTTCACCACTCACAAAAGCCTCCATCTGTGAGTTTATTTATCCGTGCTGGGAAGGCTGTTTATTCTGTTTCTGGGTGGAAACTACACTGGGATCGTGGCTTAATCGTATTGTTTGCTGAATTAATTGCTCTGTTTGATCGGCCTTTTCTCCCACAACGCTTGGGAAAGAGATGCTTTTGCTGCCACGTGGGGAGGGAGAGGGTTGGAGCTGCCTCTCCCTGGCAGAGGAACACAGCCCAGCACCCAAGCTGGCAGCAGGGGCTACTTTGGGGACAGCAGACAAGTTGTCCGATGCAAATACTCGCAGCAGAAGGTGCTCAGTGAGGTCGGGCACCCCGGGATGCACAGGATACTGGTTGGGGCTTGTTTCTTTCCCAGCAGACACTGCCCAGGCAGCCCTCCCAGGGCTGGTGTGCCCATGGCAGGACCTGCTGCCAAGGATGGCCTGTGATCTCCTCTCCAGCACCAGGACTGAACATCCTGGATTTTCCAGGTCACCTGGTTAACCACAGGATGCAGAACAGACAAGAGCTCAGTATTATTTTCATACTGGAACCTTGTTCCCCTCATTTTCATGCCCAGCTTTTTGTATTTTTCCTCATTTTCTTTTTACATTTAACCAGCAGACACCCAGCCCAAATGAACTCCTGCTCTTTTCACGCTCCTTTCTTTCCCCCACTTTCACAATCTCAGCATTCAGCTCTTTACGTTTCATTCCTGCCTCTCCCACTTCCCACACACACTTCCTTCTGCCCGATGGCCTTTGAATGCAACACAATGACCAGTGGCCGTGCCTGACATGGCATTTCCCACACACATGCTTTGTCATTTCCCCTCTTCCTCTCTGCAGAATGAAACCAGCATCAGGACTCCCCACAGCACTGGGGTCACTGCTCATCCACCAACAGGACATCTATCCACGAGCCAGAACCATCTGTAGAGCCTTCTCTACCCAACACAAGGACCATTGTAGAATCCCAGACTGGTTTGGGTTGGAAGGGACCTTCAAGATCATCCAGATCCAACCCCCTGCATGGGCAGGGACACCTCCCAGCAGCCCAGGCTGCTCCAAGCCCCATCCAACCTGCCCTTCAACACTGCCAGGGATGGGGCAGCCACAGCTTCCCTGGGCAACCTGGGCCAGGCTCTCACCACCCTCACAGCAAAGAATTTCCTCCTCATGTCTCACCTCAATCTCCCCTCTCCCAGTTTAAAACCATTACTCTTTGTCTTATCACTAAATGCCCTTATAAAAAGTCCCTGCCAGCTTTATTGGAGGCTCCCTTCAGGCACTGGAAGGCCACTTGGGAAAAAAACAAATCCCATCAGGCCTTTTAATCTACCACCTGCTTGCTGCACAGCCTGCAAGTCAGTTGGCTGGACCAGCATGATGTGGTCAACCAGATGACCACCCTCCCACCACCTTGGCAACATCCCAAGGTAGACAGCAGGCTGGTTTCTCCCCCTGATTAGACACCTCAGTGGAGTTCAGGAAGCATCACAGGCCAGGCAGGGGAAATCCCTGGACGACTGAGCCTCCAAACCTGCTCCTGCCCCTTCCCCTCTCCTCTGCAGGCCGTGGGGTTGTCCCTTCCATGGCACAGAGTGAGCTGCTGGAGACAGCAAAGATGTTTCCATCAGCAGATCTCTCCTGTCTGAGCCAGCCCCGTTCCGTGCTGATAAGGGATGAATGCTGCCTGTGTCTGTCCGGGTGCGTGTCTCACTCTCTCTCTCTATTTCTCTTTTCTCCTTCATAAAGCTGTCAGACCAAAAATAACATATTAGTGGCAGAAAGGAATGTCAGGTGTAATATAATAACGTGATCAGGAGGCTGGGGGAGCGTGCGTGCCTGTCTGGCTGCCGTGCTGGAGGATCTCTGCAGCCATCCCCGGCTCCCAAATGCCTCCCACTCCTCCTCCTTCACACCCTTTCCTGCCACTGGCCCCCACCAGCCACGGAAAATGGGATGATAAATAGAAAGGGGTGTTTACTCGACACCATCTCCACCTGTGCTTGACACTGCAGGCAGATCACACGCACCCCAGGCCAGAGACAGGAGTGGCCAGACCACACCAGGCTGCAGGCTGAGCCCCCCTCTGCCCCAGCTGTGCCCCCCACTTCCCTCCATCAGGCGGTGGGTTTAGGGATTTGCAAGGACAGAAAGAGCCTCGTGCTCCTCTTAATCCACTACCTGCCACCTGCCACTCTGAGCCCTTTCTGAACCCCAAGCCTGGCATCCAGCCCCAGTTCTGTTTCAGCAACCGTGTGGTGCTGCACTGGGGAGTGAGGAACCCCAGGAAGGACTGGGTCCACCACAGCCAGATCAGGGCTACACAGAAGGAAGAGGATTCTTGGGACCCTTGTCCCAGGAGGGTGTCCTGCACTGCTCCCTTCCAACACAGGCACCCAGCAGCAAGGGTGTGAGTCGGTGCTGTCCCGGGGTCTTTGGGGGCTCTCTGCAAACCAGCACAACCCTAGTCTGCCCCAGTATGCTGGATCCCACAGCTCCAAGCACAGTCCCCAAGCCACCCCCAGGAAACCAGAACCACTAGTGAAGTTTTCCCCACTGGAAGGCATGAAAAAGCCAACAGCTTCAAGCACCACCACAACTCGTTCCCAGTGCTCCCATCTGACCAGCTGTGCTGCACCACAGAGGTTCTGGCCACCACTGCAAGCACCTTCATTCTGACCTGTTTCAAAGTCTTTTGCAGAAATCCATAAAGCTGTGTCCTTCAAGCCAGGCAATGGCCCAAGGCTGTACCTCTATTCTGGTCCCCCTCATCCATCAGGCAAAGGACCTGCTTGGACACAGGTAGAAAGATGTGATGGGTCAGTGCCCTGCAAAAAACCTTCCTTCCACACCTTTACAAAGCATTTTCTTTCACCAGTTTATTCCCCAGTCCAAAAAAAACCATCTCTGTGCTGTACACACTTTGCACTAGAGTTGACTGCAAAGGTGGTTGGGACAAAGCACAACCAGCTTTTTCAGGAGGACTTGTCACAGCTGGGCCACAGGACCCACTGACACAGGGGCACAGCTGTGCACGAGGGACTGGAAATTCCAGTCACAAGAGTTGGCTGGAACCAGGGTCTAGGACAAACTACACACTGAGGGTCACACTGCTGTGGTCAGGTCTAGATTTTAAAGCCAGGAGGGGCCTGATGTTGCTCTCTGGCCTATTTAACCCCTGCCTGGCAAAATACCCTCCATGGAAACCAAAGACTTTTGGTGGAACATCTGTTCTACACAGGAATCCACCACCACCCGAGTAAGGGAGGACTGGCTGCAGCTACTGCTCCCTGCATCTAGCTACTTTTTTTCTGCAAAGGAAAAGAAGAAATGCATCAAGATGTGGCTTGCTCCCACACAGGTCTCCTCTTCAACCTGAGTGGGTGGGTCACGTTCTGGCACCACCTGGGAAGGAGCCCTCAGGTATCACAGGATAATTGCCAGAGTTGGAAGGGACCTCTAGGGATCATCTAGCCCAACTCTCCCACTGAAGGAGGAGCACCTAGAGCACTTTAGCCAGGGCTGCACCCAGGTTGGGTGGAATGTCTGCAGAGAAGGGGACTCCACAGCCTCCCTGGGCAGCCTGTCCCAGGGCTCTGTCACCCTCACTATAAAGAAGTTGTTCCTCATATTTCAATGGAACTTTCTATGTTCCAACTTGTACACCTTGCCCCTCGTCCTGTCACTGGGAACTTCTGGCACAAGAGCCTGTGTCCATCTTCCTTGCACCCACCCCTTAGATACTTACAGACATTGATAAGGTCCCCCCCATCAGGGCCATGGATTTATGGATGTCCAGTTTGGCTAAGTGGCCTCTAACCTGGTCCCCCTCAGGTTCTTCCCTCACCCTTTCTACACTTCAGGAAGCAGCACTGCGTATTTCAGCACTTTCCCAAGACACAACATTGCCCCAGTTCACAGCAGTGCAGGTTTTCCACCCCCAAGTAGGTTTTCCACCCCAAAGCTCTGCCCTGCACGATGACACTCATTGGAACAGCAGCAGAAGTGCCAGGGCCCAGCTCCAGCTCTCGGAGTCCAGGCTGGTGCAGACCTGCTGGCTCTCAGCCTGCTGCCGAGATGTTCCCCTTGGCTATCAACTATTCCTTTCCATTTCCTCCAGCCCATCACCACACTTCCAAGACTGGGGATCTGACAGGCAGGAGCAGGCCCGTGGCCATCTTGTCCAGTGTCCAATTTGGGGACGTGCCAGGCTGAAGGAGAAGATTCCTACTGACAACACCCACGCAAAGCAGGTCTCCTTCTGCAGTCTCCGATAGCCCCAAACCGATTTAACTCTTCAAACACAAAGAGCAAAAAAAAAAAAGAAAATATCTCTTCCAAAACACTCCTGCTCCAAAAAATTCTGGCTCGTTTTGATATGCAAATGCTGACCCAGGCTCCTTACAGACCTTGCCAAGTTCTTGATTTCATTTTCTTAACTCCATCCACCAGCCCCGCGTTGCTCGGGGAAGAAAAAAAAGTGCCAAGTGTAAATCAGTTCAACAACTGGTCCCTTCAGCTCTTTTGTTTTCCATCCTACTCCTTTCCAGCCTGGTCAGCTGATGGAGGCAGCCAAGGTAATCAGGAAAAGTAACGAGGCAATAAAGTTAACGTGATGATTCTTCAATTAGCTGTACAAGGATGTGCACCCTCATGGAAAAATGTTGCTGCTGCTAATGAGAACTAACGATCCCGGACCTGAGGGATTCTGCCCTCCCATCCAAGGGGCCCAATCAAAACCTCTGCAAATCCCTGATTAGAACAGACAAAGGAGGGGAGGAAGGCACCAAACCCAGATGCTGAACAGGTAATCAAACTCGCTTCAGGTTTTCCTCCCCAGAAAATGGTAAATCTAAGAGGCATGGCTAAGCAGCTACGGGGGGAGACACGAGCACGTTTGTAAAGCAAAGGGGAGTTTAAAGTTCATCTTCTTTTCCCCTTCTGCAGCATCATCTGTGATCACATCAGGATTTAAAGGCCACCTTGCCCCCAGTGGGAAGCAGAAGGGTGGGATTCAATTTTGCATACCAAATGTGATGGGAGAAGGGGAAAGGCCAGGAGGCACAAGCTGAACAGCCCCATCCCTTTGGCACCATGAAATGTCTGTTGCTTTTTCCAGTTCTTCAGGGCACAGGGGAAATAAAAAATTAAAAATATGACATGGTGACATTTTCTGCCTAAGTTTAGCCACAGAAACACTGCTGGAAACCAAGCCAGGACAAACCTTGATTCCAACCAACACCAGCCCTGTGAGACCCTGGTTCACCCTGAGAAACCAAGCTACAATCCTGCCCTTTTCCAGAAGCTGTGGCTGTTCCCTGCTGCATTTGTAGCTCACCAGGAAATGGCCCTGCTGCTCTGGGCTTACACCTGTCTGGTACCAGCAGGATTAACCTCATCTCCATGTTGGAGCATCCAGGAATGGCAGCTAAACTGTACCAATCTGAGGGAATAGGAAAGGACTAAGCCAGAGTCTGCAGAGGAATAAAGCAGAGCAGCATGTTCTCCCTGCCCCTCCCAGCCCCTGAACCCCTGGGCTTGGGCAGAGAGGACAAGGGGGAATGGTTTGAAGCTGAAAGAAGAGACATCTAGGTTAGAGATCAGGTGTAAATTCTGGAGTGTGAGGGTGGGGAGAGCCTGGCCCAGGTTGCCCAGGGAAGCTGTGGCTGCCCCATCCCTGGCAGTGTTGAAGGGCAGGTTGGATGGGGCTTGGAGCAGCCTGGGCTGGTGGGAGGTGTCCCTGCCCATGCAGGGGGTTGGATCTGGGTGATCTTGAAGGTCCCTTCCAACCCTAGAGATCATCTCATCCAGAGCAGGGTCCCCTAGAGCAGATCCCACAGGAACACATCCAGCTGGGGCTGGAATGTCTCCAGGGATGGAGACTCCACAGCCTCCCTGGGCAGCCTGTCCCAGGGCTCTGTCACCCTCACAGGCAAGAAGCTTTTCCTCATGTTGAACTTGACCCTCCTGAGCTCCAGTTTGTGCCCATTGCCCCTTGTCCTGTCCCTGGACACCCCTGAGCAGAGTCTGGCCCATCCTCCTGCCACCCCCTGCAGATATTGCTCAGCACTGATCAGATCCCCCCCTCAGCCTCCTTTTCTCCAGCTGAGCAGCCCCAGCTCTCCCAGCCTCTCCTCACAGGCAGGTGCTCCAGCCCCTTCAGCATCTCAGTGCCCTGGGCTGGACTCTCTCTAGTAGCTCCTTGTCCCTCTGGAACTGGGCAGCCCAGAACTGCCCCCAGTGCTCCAGGTGAGGCCTCCCCAGGGCAGAGCAGAGGGGGAGAACATCTCACAACCTGCTGGCCATGCTCTTCTTGATGCTCCCCAGGGTGGCACTGGCCCTATTGGTTGTGAGGACACACTGAGAACACAGAGTCAGAGCCCACCATCCTGCCAGGCTTTCCTCCAAGGGGGAGGCTGTAAGAAGCCAGAGAGGGCAGAGAGCAGCTCATGCTCCCTGGCTCCACACGCCTGTATCCCTCAGCTCAATAAAATGTCATAAAACCAGAGAAATTCCACAAGAAGCACAAACAGATCAATAGCATTAGAACCACTCTTAACAGCTGCCTCAGGCTTTTCATGCTAAACCTTTGAAAACGTCCAGTACTGAGTAATTAATGACCAAACCAAGTAATTACTTTCTTGATTTTTCTCAAAACTGAAACTCACCAAAAGAACTCTGAGCTTTCCTGGTGCCACACAGCAAATTAATTCACTAAGTGCTGATATTACAAGTCTGAAGTGCCTGTTAAAAAAACCCACCAGTGCTGGAGAGTCCATCTCTTCTCACTGCCTGCCCTGACCCTTCAGGTGCTTCTCCACCTGCCTGGGAGGAAGCAGCTCAACCCTGTTTTACAACCTGCACAGATTTCACTCCCGTGCTCCTGGGCTGGGTAACAGGGAGGCAGCTTGTCTGAGAGGAGATACCAGGACCTCAGCATTCCTGTGCCAGCAGCTCCCAGACAGGGCTAAGGGCAGGTCCTCACCCAGTGCCTTTATCGTTGCAATGAGCAAGTGGGAGTGGGACAGGAGCACAAGGGCTTCTCTGAAGCCACACAAAAGCTGGGAGTGGGGCCACAGAGACTGCCCAGCACCTCTGAACTCTTTCCCTGGGTTCATTTCGTAGAATCCTAGAATGCCAGGCTGGAAGGGGCCTCAAGGATCACCTGGTCCAACCTTTCCTGGTAATGACATAGTTGAAATGAGGTGGCCCAGCACCCTGGCAGGCTGAGTCTTAAAACTGGCCAATGAAGGGAAATCCACCCCATCCCTTGGGAGATTTTTCCCATGTCTGACTGTTCTCATGGGGAAAAATTTACCTCATGTCCAATCAGGATCTCCCCAAGAGCAACTTGTGCCCATCACCCCTTGTCTTTTCCAGGTGACTCCTTTTAAAATGGGAGTTTCCATCTTCTTGGTGGCTACACTTGATGTACTAGAACATGGGGATAAGGTCTCCCCTAAGCCTTCCAGTGAGCAGGACAGGATTCTTCCCACTCCACTGGCAACTCCAGCTTAACCTGAAGGCTTTTAACCCTTGAGGATGGTGAGAAAGAAAGCAAAGAGGATGACCAAATAGCAGTGGCTGTGGAGTGCAAGGGAGTCAAAGAGAGAAAGGACGAGGATCAGAGGTCCTGTCTGTGAAGGCAAGGACCTCTGCCTCTCCAGGAGCAAGAGGCTCAATATGTCTCCAGCTTCTTGCCACCTCTTCTATTTCATACACCTGATTTCTGCTAAGAGTGACATCTCTGAAAACAGCCTCAAGGGTACCTACAGCTTGCTGTCTGTGCCTATTGACCCATCCAAGAGAAGCAGGACACAAGCCAGCAGCAGCCATGCCCCATCCAGCACACAGCTGCAAGTAACCTGCACAAGGTGCTGCTAACCAGTCTGTTTCCCCTTTCCCATTTCTTGACACAGCTTCAGCCACCACAGACACCAGCTGACCCCACCCCCTGGGAGCAGTGGCATGTAGAGCTCTTCCACAGACAGAAGACAGAGGCACAGAAGCTCAGCTCTACTTCCAGCCTGCCTGCTTGGGATCCTCACACAAGCTGGGCACCTGCTGCAGCAGCTAAGAGGAAGAGGATGATGAGCAGTTCAGGCCACCCATTACCCTTGGCTGCCAGACCTAGTCTGGGAAGAAACACTCACAAAACCTCAGGTGGGAGGTGGGACATGAGTCCACATCTTCCAAAACCTCTGGCCTTCCTCACCTGGCCCATCATTGTCACTGCAAGGCACAGTGGACACCACAGAGGGCAAACTATCTACATGATCATAGAGCCATGGAACAGTTTGGGTCACAAGTGCCCCTGAAGATCATCCAGTTCCAACCCCCTGCATGGGCAGGGACACCTCCCACCAGCCCAGGCTGCTCCAAGCCCCATCCAACCTGCCCTTCAACACTGCCAGGGATGGGGCAGCCACAGCTTCCCTGGGCAACCTGGGCCAGGCTCTCACCCTGGATGTCAATCACCTCCAGCACAGGTTGCCAATAAAATGAGTGTCCCAGTTGCATGTACAGGACATGAGCAAATTACTGAAGCAATCCTTCCATCCCCACTGAGGAATGCATTGCTGTTTCCCTGCTCCCAGCAGCATGGCTGTAGCTTGGGAGCTTAACATTCAATCTGACTAGGACCTCCAGCATCCACTTTTAATCCCTCTAAGCACAGTGACAGCTAACAACAAACCCCTCGAGCAGAGGAAGCACCACATTTCCTTCCCATCTTCCCATTACCATATTTTTAATTGGCTGGGAATAGCCTTTGCTTTTGTCAAAACAAATTCTGCTAAATCACCACTTCAGATTTGAACGGAGGAGCCAAGAACTGTGAGAAGCCAAGAAAATCCCACTGCAAACAAAGATTCCTGCTGGTAGCAGCAAGGCAGGGAGGAGAGGGAGCAGTGTCTGCTCACCCTCCTTTGAGGATGAGTTGCCAACACAGATGGATCTGCTGACTTGGTTGGAGGGAACGTGAGATGGGAACAGAAATGATGAGGTGAAGAAGGATATTAAAAGAAAACATGGTGGCAAGAGTCTGTCTAGAAGTTCAAAGGCTTGAGACAGAGTTTGGAGTATGACAAACAGAGTCAGTGCCACAGAGGCATGTGTTCTAAGAACAAGAGAAGCAGAAGGCCCTGGACTGAAAGCTCAGAGGGAGCATGGTGAGAGGAGAAGGAGGCAAAGGGACAAATTATACAATTTATATATAATTTATATAAATTATATTCACACAGGCAAGCACCTGACACTACTTCGGTGCTTTTCCCTTGTTTCATCTCTCTCCCCCTCCCCCTCAAAGGAAAATGGGGCTTTGACAAAGTCTAAACTTTATGAGAGTTCTTCCAATTCTCTGTTGCTTGCCTTTTGTTTTCAAGAAAAGCCTTTCCTTTCTGGCCATGAGAAAAAGGCTGACCTCCTTCCCCAAGAAAACATTTTCCAGAAGGATGTGATGGAAAACAACTAAAGCTGAAGCTGCTGGTGAAGGGTGGGTGGAAGGTTTCTACCCAGAGCCATCTTTCCCATGGTCTGAACCTCTCAGGCTGACTGCTCAGCATGTCCAGCAGAAAGTGCAATTCCAGCCCTGAGCAATCTCTTTTCACCCACCTTCACAGCTGAGGTCAAGAAAGAAAAATCTACACAGCTTGGAAAGAAGGAAAAATCTACTCGCTCTTGCAGGCAGCCAAGCTGGAGCAGGGGGAGAAGTTGTTGAAATAGTCTCCAAGCTGTAAGCACACAGCAAATCCCACTGCAGGGAGAGAGATTGGTGACATATGGAAACCTCTCCCGTGCCTAAGGAGCCCACGGAGCACTTGTTCTTGGGATGGGAGCAAGGAGAAGATGGTCTACTCAGGCTGGTCTCCTCAGACTCATCGTGTCTTGGGAAGAGCCAAGATGTGGAGGTCAGGGCTCCCCATGTTCTTCCCAGGACTGTCAGCAGCAGGCAGCATCTTAGTTTGATTCCCATCCTCAATGAATCAAGCAAGAAAAAGCATTTTCCTTCAGAAAAGGCCCAGCACAGCCCCCAGGGGCAAGGGGAGGAGGTCACAGCCCCCAGTTTGTTGCCTGCTCTGCTAGAGGTTGTTCAACCAGGCCACAATCACCACTGCAGGGGGGCTGATCCAAGAAAGCAAACCCCTAACTCCATTCACACAGTTAAACAGAGGGGGGGAAACACACACAGAAACACTCTGACAGCACAACTGGAAGGATTATCATCAAGCACAAGCTTCCAGAAGCTTCGGTGCATCAGCTTTAAGTCCAGAGAGGGTTGGCTTCAGCGTGTAGGAGAAGCCTTTTTTTGTTCTTGCTTTGTTTAGTACAAAACGAGCTCTAAATAAACCAGCAATGTACAGGGTGCGTGTGAATCAAGCAACATTCCCTGTTGCACAAAGGCACTGAATGGCTCTGGCTCCTCAGGGAGATGGCAAACAAGCTGCTCCGCCAGCCCGCTCGATCAAGTTAATTTCTCTGCCCTTTTATTACAACAGGCAGCCTTCACCCTCCTCTGCTGCACCCTGCAACAAGGGCTACACACAATCATCTGGGCTTGGAGAAGACTCAATATCCCTGCCCTGGTTCTAGGCAGTACGATGCAGCAATTTGGGAAAGACCTCAGGACATGACAGGCAGGCAAGTCCCCACTCTGAGTCATACCCACCACCCAGCAAAACAGTCCCCAGAGAGCTATAAAATATGGAGATAATTCTCCTGATGTCTCCATTAAAGACTGATTAGTGCTGCTTCTAATACAGCTGGGCCAAGGATTAAAGTGGCACGAGACACCTGGCCCAGAATTTAAGTGGAGGTGTCAAAGGAGATGCTACCAGCACAGACACAAACCTCCATCCTGCTCCCTCTTCTCTTGGCTTGGACCCCAAGGCATCAGCAGAGCCAGGGGCAGCCTGTACACCAGAGGCATGAATCCTGCCCCTGCAGATCAGCTCCTGGCCTCCTCCCATGCTCAACACAGAGGCCTGCTAACACTTCTATGCACAAGGGCAAGTCGTACAGCTAGAAACCTGAACAGCTCCTACAAAGAAGGTGGGACCCTTTGTACAAGGAGGGCAGCCACCCAGGGGAAGGTGCAGCACTGCCAACCTGACATGTGCCTGCCTGGGAGCCTTTTCAAGCACCAGATCTATGCCTCTGGGTGCACAAAATGGCCATAGTTAGAGGGATGTGGGGTTTTTTCCCCTTCAGATAAGCCTGGAAAGACAACAAAACAGGCAGGGCAAGAAATAGAGCCAAGCCCATTCATGGAAACCACTGCAGAGCCAGAGTTCACCTTCACTGACTACAGCATGGACAACTAACAAAACTTCCCAGCACAGATATTTGCCATCAGCTGACACACAGCCCAGACAAGTTTCTTACCCAGCTTGCAAGCCCCAGAATGAAAACAGGTAAAGCTGCTGGACAGAAAAAGACCAGATCTGCCTCTGCAGAGTCCCCTGGAACATGGACGTGACTTCAGCAGCAGCTGCTTAAAAAGTGAACAGCACTTGCCCTGCAGAGGAAAAAAAAACAAAAAAAACCCCCAAACTTAATACCCCCTACATGAAACTGCAGACTTATATTTGGAGGGTCTGTCTGTCCTGGAAACACGAGCAGCTGAGGCTGGCAGCCATCCCAGGCCACACCTGCCCCAACAGCCATCTGCTCTGCAGCACAGCAGCCCAGACCTCACACAGGTGGACCTGGCTTGGGTCTCTGGGACTGTCTGGGGAGGATTTCCCCTTCAGGAGCCCCCTTCTACCTCCCGCAGAAAGCCAGGGGCACAGAGATGACAGAGCTGGGGTGGGGGCACCTCTTGGGGTCCCACTCATGGAGCAGCAGAACATGGAGAGTTGTGGTTTAGGCTCAGCTGGCAATAAAGCAGCTGCTCACTCGCTCTGATCCCGTGGGATGGAGGGGAGACATCCAAGGGGAACCCCCACAGGTCGAGACAAGGACAGGGAGGGCTCACCCCCCAATTTGGTCACAGGCAAAAGAGCCTTGACTTGGCCAAAAGGAAAAAAAAAAATAAATATCAAGTTATCACCAAACCAGAGCAGGACAAACAAAACCCAACCTCACAAACACCTTCCCCCAGGCCCCAGCTGCTTCGCTCCCCATTTCTCTCACCTCCTCCCCAGCAGTGGAGGGGACAGGAAAGGGGGGTTGTGTCCAGTTCCTCACACTTGTCTCTGCTGCTCCTTCCTCCTCAGGTGGGAGGACTCCTCCTGCTCTTCCCCTGCTCCAACCTGGGGACCCTCTCCCAAGGAGGGGGGTCCCTCGCAGGAGGTGCAGTCCCTGACCTGGTGGCTGTGAAGGTATCACTCTCACCTCCCTTCCCTGCAGGTTTTCCTTCCCTTTCTTAAACAGGTTAGTGGCAGAGGTGTTACCACCTCCCAAGGGGCTGGGCTGAGGGTTGGGGGGTTTCCAGCAGCTCCTCAGAGAAGCTGCCCCCACGGACCCTCCCAGCTCAGCCCCTGGAGCACAACAAGCCTGTTCTCAAGCTGTCTGGTCAAGCTTGTTCTGACCAGATCCCACCCACCCTAGTACCAACAGTAAAACTAGGACTAGCCCCATTCCACTTCAGATTCCCAGAAGTGCTTCAAGGATCTTCACTAACCACTGCGATGCTCCTACCAACAGTAATAAAACTCCCCCCCCCCGATCACCATCCTTTTCCTGACATCCCCCTCACTCAGCCCAGCCCTCCTCACCACTACAGCAATCTTCTCAGCTGCCCGGGGAGGTTGAACAGGACTGAACCAGCCAAATCCCAAAAAACCCTTCTCATCCATCTCTTGCCTCAGATGAGTAACCATCACCCTCACCGATCAGATCCAAGGCTGGTGCTTGAGCCTACAAATTCTCAGCAGTGCAGCCCCTCGGTGGAAGCTGAGGAAAGGCAACCAAGCCCCCTGAGCTGAGTTTTCAGAGTAGGGGAAGCAAATCCTCCCCTGCAGCCCCAGCTGGGCCGTACCCTGATCCCACAGCACTGGGGAGCACAGCCCGCTCTGCACCCACCCCAACCCCCCAAGGAGCAGGTCCCACAGAGGGGAAAGTCATTCCCAACCATCCCCATCCTTTGCTGTGGCCCAGACTTCAAAAGCCAGGAGACAAGAGCCACCCAGACACTGTGCTGCAGTCAAGCCCTGATCCTTCCCACTGCCATGGGACCCTTCAGTGCACCTCATCCCCACCTGAGAAACCTAATGCCCAGCCTGGCATTGCATGAAGCTTTTATTTATTTGATATGCCAATGAAAGCTCCATGATGGGTGCACCTGAATTGCTCTCCCCCTCAGAAAGGCAGGCCAGAGAGCTCAAGGAAACAGAGGGGCTAAAACCTGTTGCCCATGATCAAAGCAGCCTTAATTTCCTCAGGATGTGTAGCCACCGTGGCTCTGGGGTAGAGCACTGATGGGGAACAGCCAGCAAGCTCAGCCAAGCAAAGCAGAGACATTCCAGGTTCAATACCCAAGGTCTTAGTGCCCACCTGGACCTTGTAGGGGAGCGTGCAGACAGAAGGGATGATCCTCAGCAACCTGTGGTCTACACCAGGAGCTGGGGGCTTTGAAGGGTACCTGGCTGCAGCTTGGCAAACGAGCCTGCAAACCAAGCTAGAAGCCACAAATCAAGCCCAAAAGGGTGGTCATGGAGAGAAACACCTGCTGACACCACCCCATGGACTCCCATGGGAGTCCATCTCATGGTGCTCATCACCATGCAAGGTGCACATACCCCAGTTCATCAAGGTACAATCAGGTGAAAGCAAAACTTACAAGAGACTCAAGGAGCACACACAGAGGGAAGACCTGTGTTTTCTGACCCACAGGTTAGGGTTTCATCTAGCAGTATCAGGTATTTGTTTACCTTGCTCATTTCTACAATGAAAGAGATCTCTGGAGAGGTTTTAGGCATGAATTTATCTTGCACTGGAAGATGCTAGGTTGACAGCTCCAGAGAGGAATCCTCTGTGCACAGGAAGAACAACAGATGCTCACTGCCTGCCTAACACACTGTGGAGATCCAGGTCTCAGAAGACTGGCACCCAGACAGGCCTCAGGATCTCAGAGTAAACACAACCAATGCTGCACACCAAACCTCTCACCCTACCCACCAGAGCTCACCTCTGTCCTCTCCTGCTGTGACATGCTCTTCCACCACTGCTCCATCTCCTTTTTTTCCAAGCCTAAGCTACAGTTCCAGTTTTCTGCCTTCTGCAGCTCAAAGGTTTGGCTCCTGACCCTACATGTTCCATCTCCAAACTACATTCACCTCCTGCCTAAATCTCAGCTTCCCAAGCCAGCTGGGAACTAGTCTGTGCACAGATGACAGCAATCTTGCATCATTTGCTTCCCTGGAGCCATCTCGGAGCTATTTCCCTGGATTTGCTCTTCTGAGGATCAAGTTCTTTCTTCTCCTTCTTCTCTCAACAACTATCCCAGATTCCTTTTAGAGACTATGTCCACCCCTTCAGCCCTGCAGTCACAAATCCCAGCAGTTAAGCCCAAAGATCTCCTTTCTGCTCTCCAAGCCTGGCACCCCATGAAGCCAGGGCAGCTATAAAATCAATTTCTGCAACTCCCTGCCTGCAAAACAAAGGGAGGCACGTTTCCCCATCTTGCTTTAAGCACCTGGACAAAAGCTCCTTACATGTAACTGACAGAGATGGGCAGCACCTGCCATGACCCAGCCCCTCAGACTTAAATCACCACAGCTGTGAGACCCTGGAGCAATTGCCTCTTCGTTTCAGGTGCTGGGAGGAAGGCAGGAGGTTGTACAAACCTCTGGGAAGCAGTGCTCCGCGTGTCCCAGTGGGTGCTCAGGTCCCAAAGGACCTGACCTGGCATTTCTCCGTGAAGCCAAAGCTTCCTCTCTGGCTGCAGCAGTTCCTATTTCGTTGATGAAGATGTTGAACAACACCGGTCCCAGTACCGACCCCTGAGGGACTCCACTAGTCACACACCTCCAACCAGCCTGACTTAGACAGGCTGGAGAGTTGGGCAGGGAGAAACATGATGAAATTCAACAAGGGGAAGTGTAGAGTTTTGCATTTGGGGAAGAACAACATGATGTCCCAGTATAGGTTGGGGGCTGAGCTGCTGCAGAGCAGTGTAGGTGAAAGAGACCTGGGGGTCCTGGTAGACAGGAGGATGACCATGACCAGCAATGTGCCCTTGTGGCCAAGAAGGCCAATGGATCCTGGGGTGTGTTAGAAAGGGGGTGGTTAGTAGGTCAAGAGAGGTTCTCCTCCCCCTCTATTCTGCATTGGTGAGGCCGCATCTGGAGTATTGTGTCCAGTTCTGGGCCCCTCAGTTCAGGAAGGACAGGGAACTGCTGGAAAGAGTCCAGGGCAGAGCCACAGAGATGATGAAGGGAGTGGAACATCTCCCTGATGAGGAGAGGCTGAGGGAGCTGGGGCTCTTGAGCTTGGAGAAGAGGAGACTGAGGGGAGACCTCATCAATGTTTACAAATACGTAAAGGGTGAGTGTCAGGGAGATGGAGTTAAGCTTTTTTCAGTGATGACCAGTGATAGGACAAGGGGTAATGGGTGGAAATTGGAGCATAGGAGGTTCAAGGTGAATATCCAAAAAAATTTTTTTACTGTGAGAGTGACAGAGCCCTGGGCCAGGCTGCCCAGAGAGGCTGTGGAGTCTCCTTCTCTGGAGACATTCAAACCCACCTGGACACGTTCCTGTGTGATGTGCTCTGGGTGACCCTGCTCTGGCAGGGGGGTTGGGCTGGGTGATCTTTCGAGGTCCCTTCCAACCCCTAGGATTCTGTGATTCTATGATTCTATGATTTCAGCTCAGGGTTCAACCCACACCACGCTGGCCCAGGTGGCAGCTGCCACCAGCACGTTGCAGCCAGCTTAAACGAAACGAATCCCTGGTGTAGGTGCAGGGCTGGAATTCACACCCCTGGAGACTGAGACAGGCTCTCCTCCTTCCCCAAATTGCTGGATGCTCCATCTTCCCCTATCTGACACGTCCATCATGCAGACTGCAGGCTTCAGCAGCCAGGGATCTGTTTCCTATAAATTTTCTGCAGGGTGCCTACAACACTTGTAGTGTCTCCAAAATAACGATTGGAGGAGGGACAGAGGAGAACAAAGAGTTCAGATCAACAGTTTATCTGATGAATTTAGCCTCCTCTCCTGTCCCTGCAATATCAGGTGGACAAATCCAATTTCCTCAAGTGCATTTGTTGTTTGAGTTGATTTGACAAATACTTCCCCAAACAATTGCCTCTACATTCACTTAGCAAATATTTAAAATATGAACTGTGCAGTTTAGTGAATCCCCAGGCATTTCACTAGTCCCCACTGGAGTGGAGAAGTTAGATCTCCCCCCAATATTAGGTATTTCTGCATTTCAAATTAAATTTTTTGCCAGTTCTCATTCTTTTGCTGATAGCACCAGATGATTTGGTGGTGCTTATTAGGAGAGGAGCTGGTCAGTTGTCTTCTGAGGAAATCGAATTTTGCTGGAAAGCAATAACCTACTGAAGCAGATCCAGTTCATCAGAAGCACCCCACAGTCAGGTGACTTGCAGCAGCTGAAGCAAGGATGGGCTGTGCAAACTCAGCTCTCAGAAATCCCTTCTGGTTCTTTTCCCAATCTATGAGCCATCCGTTTTATGTCAGCCACCTGTCAGCCCCACATCTGCAGCCAAAAGGTGGGAAGTTTTGGCCTTGTTGATCTTCTTTGAGCTGGGGAAGCCCTGTGACAAGCATGGGTTTGTAAGGGGAGCTGGAGAGGCAAAGGAAAACATAAAGGTTCCAGAATCATGGTTTTCCAGGCATATTTTGCCCCATCTGAAGCCAAGGCAGCTGGGCTTAGGGGCACCTAACAGCAGCTGTCCAGTCCCTGCATGGGGGCTACCAAGATGGAGCCAGGGGGTTGCCAAGAATGTGGAGATGGAAGACAACAGGCACAAACTGAACCAACTGGATAGAAATGACTGGATATAAACCCCATCAGGACAGTCAAACAGTGGTACAGGTTGTCAGGAGAGGCTGCACCATCTCCATCTGTGGGGATGACAAGCCTTGGTCTGATCTCAAACCTAACCTTGCTTCAAGCAAGATGTCAGACAAAATATTTCCTCAGTCCCTTCCCACCTGAATTATTCCAGTTTGTGGCCCTAGGAAACCCTTTATCAGTAGAGATGAAGCTGACAAAACTGATGGTTACACAGAGTGGCAGCAGAGTTTGAGGGATATAACATCATACCTTGGCAAAAGTTTGCTTCTAGGTTTGCCTGCTGATAGCAAAATTGGGGAAAAGAATAATCACATCCATTTGTGGTCCAAACTGGACCAAACCCAACACTTCAACAAATGCTGAGGCCTCAACATCTGCATTTCAGCAAACTCAGCTACAAAGATGCATCATTTCAGACACAGAAGGAAAAAAATAAAATCAATTTCTAGGCCCCACGATTACAAAGAAAAACTCAAGAGCCTTAAGAGTTCAACCAGAACCAGAAGGCAAATAAAATGAAATCACAATTCATTATTCATCCAAATCTTCTCCAATCTGGTTTAAGACCGTGTCAGGATATTTTAGCACTGCAGGTATCAATCCTGGTAAAAAGGAAAAAGAAAAAGAAAAACAAACCTGCAAATGTGACTTTGAAATTTGCTTTTCATTATTTTTATTTTTATTTTTTTCTAATGCCAGTAAAAAATCTCATTGCTTGAATGTTCTTGGAAAGGTACCAGGGAAAGGTTGGGAATATCGCCCAAGCAAATTCACTGAAGGATTCAACCAAACACATCAGGACACAATTTTGCTTTTGTCACCCAGATCTGGAGAAAAGCTGAGCAGTTTGGAAGAGGGCAGTAAAAGAACAAATGCTCCATTAAACCTGTTTTCAGGCAGGAGAACAACAGGCAGCTTGCTCTTGGCAACAGCCTTTCCTGCTCTTCCCTCAACCGAGAGCCTTTGAATGCCACGTGGAGTTGGACAGCAGGTCCTCGCAGCCCCAGGATTTATTTTGTGACTTGGAGGGGCACAGCCAGGACAACCCATCCTTCTAAGCTTTCTACCAAGGCAGGAGAGGGAGGGATTTCATTCTCCCTCCACAAACCCCCACCCGCTGCCAAGACCAGCAAACGACACACACGCACACCAGGCACGGAGACAAAAAGAATGAAGCAGCCTCTCTGAGACACAGAGAATTCTTTCCCTGATCACCAGAATGCATTTTTCATTTAAAACTCTAAAAAAAGAAAAAAAAAAAAGCACCAGGTGGCAGCTCTGGCAGGGGATTTTTCTGGTTTTGTGTTGCTTTTTTAACCTTAAGCCCAAGTGTGTCAAATGTTCACAGGGCTGAGTAGGAGAGAGGCTGAAGTGATGGCTCCAAAGCCAGGGATGCAGGTCCCAATCCCTTCCTTGCCTGGAGGGGAGGTAAGACACATGCAGCCATGCTTCAAGAACCACAGTTTCTCTAGGGTGGATTGTCCAGAAGCTTTCCTAAAGAAAGTTGGGTTGTCAGCCAGTCATGGACCAGCACCACACCTCCAGCAAGCACCCAGATCTTCAGAGCTGAGGGCTCCTCACCTCTGGGGGGACCTTCCTTTGAAAATACCATCTGTGGGTCTCACCCAGGTAGAAGAAATGGGATCTCATGCTCTGAGAAGATATTTTTCCAATTCTCTGTCCCTGGGAAAGGCAGTTTTTGAGAGGTGCCTGTGAGAAGCCATGGCTTGTTCCAACAGGCTGCAGTTGCTCCTGGATGTCCTCTAATTCCTGGCTCCGTCTCTGACTCAGCCTGCTCTACAGAACACTCCTTAATGGACTGGCTCACTCCAGCTATATGCTTTATATCTCTTTAGCTCCATGAGCAGATGGAGTCGAGGGACAGCAGGATTTATATCTCCTGCTTGAGTTGCAGCTTGGCTAAGTAGAAATAAAAAATGAGAAAGAACAAGGAAATGGCATCGTTACAGCATTTACCTCAGGGGCTTTGGAGCATCTATATTCTACCTGGGTAGTGTTTGCAGTTGTCAGGATTAATCCCGTGCCTTCCTCCCCAGCTGAAGAGGAGGAGGCCCAGAGGGATGGTTCTCCTCCCCAGACCATCTGATGGATGGAAAGGAGCTTCCAGAAGTGTTCATCAGCGCCGATTTATACCGGCAGATAATCTGGCCCAGACCATTTCCTTCAGGGCATGCAAAAGAAAACCAGGAAATGCTTCTGACCTCTGAGGGCTTTAAAGGGAGAGAAAAAGAGGCAGAGGTATTTGGAAGCAAGCAGGGAGATTGACAAGGGCTGGAGAAGGAGCAGCACAATAGGCTCCTAAACTCTTTACCTTTCTCTGCGTTTCATGCAATCAGGGGAGAAAAGGAAAAGCAGGAAAGGGAGGGAATGATAATGAATGTGAAAGCTTCCCGATTCATTAATTACCCCTTTTATTTTGTGAAAAGGAGGCTAGAAACAGCCACGTCTGCTCTGCTTGGAAGGCAACCCTGGTGCTGGCTCCAAACATCCCCCCAGCACAGGGATAATTAATCCATTACGGGATGGAACACGCCGCGCCGCTGCACAAAAAGAGAGAGATCTATTTCTCCTTTGCTTTTCCCCTCCTCCCCAAAGAGACATCTGAAACATATCATGTAATAAATGTTTCTTGGATGGAAGGAGGGGTATTGTTCTCTTGCTGTGGAAACAATCCCACTGGTGGGGCCAGCCAGGAGGGAGCAGGGCCGGATACTTCACTCGGCGGCTCTTACGATATCCTGTACGGCAGCGTGGCCTCTGAAGAGCACGTTTCATGACATTCCCTCTGAAAAGCAGTGCTCAGAGGGCAGGGTGAACCAGCCCTCGCTGAAGAGAAGAGCTCAGGCTGCTCCCTGGGCTGGCTGAAGGGGCAGAGGTGGGCCTCCCCGCAGAGGCATCCGTGGCGCTGGTGGACAGGAGGTGGCCCGGAGTCCATCAAAACACACCAATACAGCATCTCTCACCGAGCCCCTCCAACCCTGAATCCAGGCCAGGGCAAACAGCACAGCCTTCTCCATCCCACCCCACTGGGACGTGGCTGGGATGGGAGCAGCTGGGTTGCACAGCTCAGCTCTTCTACAGGCACCCCCCTCCGAGCCCCTCACCTGAAGCACCTAGAAATGAGCTGCAGTGGACTCAGTTTCCAGCTATAAAAGACTTGATCACCCTCCAGCAAGTATAATCATTTCTTCTCTTCCTGGCCAACCACCATGGCTACCTGGGGTGAGACATTTCACCCTTACACACCTTTTTCACACACCCCCCCACCCCCTCCTGCCTGCTGCCCTGTCCTGCACTCAGGAGGGCAGGAGCTCTCTCCTGTTGTGCTCAAATGGCAGAGAGCACGAAGCCTGCCTCACCAGGGTGTGGATTTTCACATCCTCTCTAATTAAGAAAACCCACACGCCGTGCCCTTCATGCCCCACTGCTGGTATTTATGTGGAGCACAACAAAGTCTTACACTTCAGGTTTCTCGAGGAGGAAGGGGCAGGTTGTACCTGCCCGAGACCCTTTGCTCCATGGTGGTTTGGTACCTTCAAAGCCTGGAAAATGCATGAGCTCAGAGCTCCCCCGTGCTGATCTCACCCCTGATCCCAGCATCCCATTTGCATCAGTTGATCAGAAACATTTCTTCACTCTGCTGACATCCCAACATTCTTGGCATGAAGGAGCTGCTGACATTTATTCCTGAATTGCCACGTTGCAGGAGTTTTGGCTAAGATGAGCATTACACAGGACGAGTGAAGGACCTTGTTACTTGGTGAAGATATGTCTTCTACAGTCTATCAGTCTAGATTAGTCTTGGGTCACTTCCTCTGTTCATTTCCCCAGCTGATTTTTTTTTTAATATATATATTTTTTAAGGCTCTTTCAAAGAAACACTTGAGCTCAGTACAATGTTCTTGATTGCAACCAGAACCAGCTGAAAAATGCTGAGCTAATTGAAAGAATTTTTCTTTCCTTCCTCAAAACATTTCCAGGGTTTTTGGTCAGTCCCTGGAGCTGTGGAAACCTCCCCTGGGCTTCACTGTCCAACTGCAAAAGCTTTTTCCACGGTGTCAGCAGCATTTTGAAAGCCTGTGAGTTGATCTTAGGGCTGCAAAGTGAGTTCTCTGTCTATCAAAGACAGAGGGATGTCACAACACCTCTTTGTGTTTTCACCAAGTCATCTCTTACACCAGCATCCAGGGCATGGAGAGCAGTTCCCCCCACACCTCTGCACGTGCCCTCAGCAGGTCCCAAAGCTCTCTTGGAGCAGTTAGTGTCATGAATCTTATCTGCCACGTGGGGAAACTGAGGCAGGGGGTGGCAGCAGCTCCCACCACAGCAGAGACCTGCCACCTCCCTAGTCCCCACGTGAAGCTCAGCACACTGAACCACAGCAGGGTGTCCTACCACCTGCTCTGCACAAACCTCCAGCCAGCCCCAGAGACCACGAGGCACAGCAGAGCCCAACAAGCCCAGCTGCTCCTGCAGCCCACCATCTCCTCCGGAGGATCTCGCTGGTTGATTCCTCCTCACCAGCACCTCCTCAGCTTTCCTGTAGCCCCTTCAGGTACTGGAAGGCCACTAGAAGGTCTCCCCAGAGCCTTCTCCTCTCCAGGCTGAGCAATCCCAGCTACCTCAGCCTGTCTCCACAGGAAAGGTGCACCGAGATGGCATCATTCATGTCAAGCAAGAAGCAGAACCCACCCGCAATGCCCAGGTTCTCTGGCAGAGGGGAGAGGTTTCCTCATCGCTCGTTTTCCTCCCTGTCAAATGAACACAAGCTAAACAATCTCTTTTCTCTCCGTTTCTCCTCCAAGCAGCTCCCCCCCTTTCCTTTCTTCCTCTTCCATTTCAAACCCCTCAAGCAGAAGGCCCTTCGAGGCACTCGCGACTTCAAAGACACAAGGTCCAATGTGCGGCGAGTGATAAAAACCTACACAGCATGTGTTGGGCAAATTAATATCCCCTCCAGAGCCACCAGCTCTATAATGAGATGTTGTACTGAAGGGGAAGGGGAACTCGATGCAGGAGGGGAGATGTATTTAATGTATGCAAATTGGCTGGCATGCAAATCGCTGCTAAGTTAAAAATAACCCTTGGCATGAGGAGTCCGGTTTTTAAAACGCTCGTTTATTCATTAGGGTAATATCTGTTAGTCTCCTCATTTCCTAGAATCACAGAATGGTTAAGATTGGGAGGAACCTTAAAGATCATCCAGTTCCAACCCCCTGCATGGGCAGGGACACCTCCCACCAGCCCAGGCTGCTCCAAGCCCCATCCAACCTGCCCTTCAGCACTGCCAGGGATGGAGCCCCCACAACATCTCCAGGCAGCCTGTTCCAGTGTCTCACCACCCTCATGGTGAAGGATTTCCTCCTAATATCTAATCTAAATCTCCCCTCTTTCAGTTTAAAACCATTACCCCTTGTCCTAACACCTGTAGGCCCCTGTGTTTCCTTCCACATCAAGACCTCACTTTTAGGGAGCTTTGTGTTTTGGCAAGTAACTGGGATTTCCCACTGATCTTGGCCACCCCAGTACAACATGGGTTCCTTCCCCTTCCCTTCCCTTCCTGCACATCAGCTGCAGGGGTTAAAGTCACCTGTCCCCACAAGGGAGATGCTCAGGAAAAAGTGATGAACTTCAAGGATCTGCCCCAGACTGGTTCCCACCACCCAGAGCCTTCCCCAGGGCTTCCACAGCACCTGGCCAGGCTGGGCTTGGCTTGGGGTGGCCAAATTGGACCAAAGCCACAACCCCAGGATTGGCTTCTGAGAAATCATGGTGTAAACTCCTCCTCCCAGCCTGAGCTCCACAAGGCAGCCTTTCCTCCTGAAGGCCTGGGCCAATTAATTAATATTAGAGTCCTGCCAGTGATGGTTAAGCAGAAGGAAAGTTACTGCCAGAGGCTGGAGCATCAGACTGATCCTGGCTGACTGATCTGATGGCAAAGCCACTGCTGATCACACCTGGAGCAATGGGGCCATCAACTGATAAGTGCAGTAAGGATGGCAGCTTACCCTTTCAGGACAATGGTTGCAGGTGAAGTTCTGCTACCTGGAGAGGCACTCAGGCACTAAAAGCCTTTGCTTTGTCCAGCATTTTGATACTGAGGCTTTCTGTTTACAACAGGTTGAGTGTCTCCTACACACCTCTAGAGTAGAATCATAGAAATGTAGAATTGTTTTTGGTTGGAAAAAAAACTTTGAAGATCTTTGAGTCCAACCATTAACCCAACTCTCCTGAGTCTGGTGCTAAACCATGTCCCTCACCATCACGTCTGCATGTCTTCTAAACACTTCCAGGGATGGTGATTCAGCCACCTCCCTGGGCACCCTGTTCCAGTGTTTGATAACCCTTTCAGTGCTTGATAACCCTTTTCAGTTCTTCTCATTTCCAATCTAAACCTCCCCTGGGCAACTGGAGGCCCTTTCCTTTCATCCTGTCCCTTCTTACTAGGGAGAAGAGACCAAGCCCCACCTCTCTCCAACTTCCATTCAGGCAGCTGTAGCTCTTCACCCAGCCTCACCAATGTACTTCAAGACCTTGCAGTCTTCAGCCATACACGTCTGGGGGTGTTTCCACTGGGGTGAAACACAGAGGGAGCCCTGGACAACTGCAAAAGGTCTTAAACACAGCTCGTGGTGCAGGAGAGGACCAGCAGCTGGACAGAAGCTCCAGCCATCCCCAAACAGAGAACAACACTGACAAAATCCAGCTTTACTGTAACAAATGGGCCAGGGTCAGAGCTGCCACAGCTGGAGCATTTCCAGTCCCCTGAGGAACATGTTCTGGGGTGGATTTTTTGGATCATTTATTATTACTCAGCCAAAGACTGATAAAGTTGCAGTGCCAGTACAGCCCTCCAGCACCTGCCAATGAGCAGGAGATTTATTGCTTCCCTAGATAACTCTGCCCCTCTTGGGAACCTTGTTCTTCTGTCCTGTGCATGGTAGGGGCTGGAAAAACCATGGAGACTAAAAGGAGCAATTAGCATGACTCGTTTCATTCCAGCTAGAACCCTCAATCAGCAAACAAATGGATGTCCACACTGCCAAGAACTGGGCTTATCCTTCAAGGGACAGCCAGAAATAGGGGAGAAGCAGAGCTGGGCTCCCCTCTCCAAGCTCTGGGAGCAGGCAGCTCCTCCTCTTTCCCCCTGTGCAGGGAAATCCATCCTCTTGGCAGCCAGGGGAGATTTGAAGTGACTGGGTTAAACTGCATTAACCTCTGTGTGGACGTGGTCACTCCAGATTCAAGTGGCCATTGCTCAGTTTGATGCCAGCCCCTTCAATCTGACCTAATTCTCTACCTGAGTAAATAAGCCACAGCAAATAAAGGTTAATGACTGCCAACAAGTGTCTCCCCAGAGGAGAGTCATCCACTTGGAGCTTACCTATCAAGTCAACACAGATTAACAGCAGCCCACTGGCAGGCACCAGCTCTCAGTCCTCTGCCTGGAGCTCCAGCTTGGAAGAGCTAAGAAGCAGAAGAGCCCACTGAGTCCTGGATGGGAGCAACACAGTGAGAGGCTGGGGGGGAGGGTGACATTTGATTAAGGCAGGAACAAAGGAAAGGAGAGACTTTATTGCTCTCTACAACTGCCTGAAAAGAGGTTGTAGAAAGGCAAGTGTGGGTCTCTTCTCATCAAGCCATAGGGTGAGAGGAAACAGCCTCAAGTTGTACCAGGAGAGGTTGAGGTTGGATCTCAGGAAAAAAATTCTTTATGGAGAGGGTTGTCAAGCACTGGCACAGGCTGCCCAGGGCAATGGTGGAGTCACCATCCCTGGAGATGTTGAAAAGTCATGTAGATGTGGTGCTGAGGGACCTGGTTTAGCAGTGGACTTGGTAGAGTTAGGTTAATGGTTGGGCTTGATGACATTAAAGGTCCTTTCCAACCTAAACAATTCTATGGTTCTGTGCCAAGTCAGGTTGGCAACTTACCCCCAGTACACAACACCTCACTGCCACGAGCTCTTTCCTAAGCAAGAAGTTTAAGCAAGAGATGGGAATGGAGCAGGGGAGATGTCCATACAGCCACTGCCCTCACACAGGGCCGTGGCAGAGTAGCATCCAGAGCAGCTCCAGCTGAAGACAAAGTTCAGGACTGGAAGATGCATATAAAGGTGCAATGGTGGAGACCACCCTGCAAAGCTTGAGCTCCTTCCCTGGGGAAGGCTAGGAGAGACAAGCCCATCAGACCTGAAGACACAACAACAACAAACTCAGCTGGGAGGGGTGATGGCAAATCAGCAGCAAAACACATGGCCAGCAAGAAGCAAAGTGGGGTTAAAGATATTCATGGACATTCATGATCAAGAAAACCCCAACCAGTGGCTACAGGGACAAGGCAGAGAGACACACAGGGACAAGGCAGAGAGACACACTCCATCACCCCTCTTTCCATGACTGTGGGTGCTGGGCACAAGGGGGTTGGGTGGCTAGAGAAGCCAGACACACACGCTCTCTCCACAGGGCACGTGCTGGAGGTAGCAAGCTGGCTGAGATGAACCACTGGCCTGTCTCAGCAAGGCATTTCTGTCCCAAATGGTCCAGCTTGCAGGCTGCTCCTCCCCACACCCCTCATACCCAGCCTTCTGCCCCCAGGCAGCACATCCCCACTGCTCTGCCAGGCAGGACTCTCTTGCCTGCCCATCCAGAAGAGGATGGAGACCAGTACTTGGGCATCAGCAACTGCTCTCTCAACTTCCAAAGCTCATGCGAGTTGGCTGTTTCATCCATTCCCTGGGCAATGCCCTCTCCCTACCCATGTTCCCCCCAGTTTGTCATTTCCAGTGATGTGCTCCCTGTAGTGACCAGGAGCTGGTGGCTTTCTCTTTCTGTCACTGAGGGTGGAGGAGAAGGAACCTGCCACGTGGTGTGTTTTTCAGAGGATGAACAGAGCCTGAGCCCAGCACGTCTCTGAATCCCAGGGAGCTGCCACCCTACCACCAAGGTTCACTGATGTTTTCCCAGTGTCAGTCACACATCAAGAGATTATTTAGACCATTTCTAGCATGTGGGGTGAGTCCCTTTCCCATTCATGAAGCCCCAGCGTTTGCTGGTGTCAAAATGCAGAGCAAGGAGCACTCTCAGTTACTGCTACACCTGCTCCCCTCACTGCACACCCAGGCTGGAGGTACCTCCTGACTGGAGGAGCTTCTCCTGCTCCAGGGCACATCCTAATCCCATCAGAGCTCCTCTAATCCCAAAGGCCATGGAATAGAGTTTGCTGTCTCACAAACCAGTTTGTTTAGCTACCAGCAAGAGCTGCTGTTGACCTGTGGTGTGAAGACCACTCAGAGCTGCTCAGCAATTTGTTTCCCCAGGAACTCAGTGTCCTCTGTCATCTACCTCCTGCTCCAGTTCCTTCACCTAACACCCAGCCAGCCACCCCAGGCCAAGGGCAGAGCAACCTCTCTGCTTGTAGATGAACATTAGGATTCTTGTTTCCATTCACGAGTGCCAAAGATGGCAGGGCTGCAGTCTTGAGACTTAAAGGTTATATAACCTGTAGGCTGGTGAATTTGAGCTCATCCCAAATTCAGCAGCAGCCTCAGGAATTCCTGCTTTCTCTGAGAAGTCTGCTCTCTGCCAGGGAACAGCCTGGATACATTCCCCACCAAACAACACAGAGTGATATATTTCCTAGTTAACTGCACGGGAGAAGATACCAAGAGCTATCAAGCTGGTGGAAGGTCTGGAAAATAAGTCCTATGAGGAGAGCCTGGGGGACCTGGGGGTGTTTGGTTTGGAGAAGAGGAGGCTGAGGGGAGAGCTCATTGCTCTCCACAGCTCCCTGAAAGGAGGGTGCAGTGAGGGGGCTTTGGCCTCTTCTCCCACGTGGATAACAACAGGACCAGAGGAGATGGCCTGAAGCTGCACCAGGGGAGGGTCAGACTGGAGATGAGGAAGAGTTTCTTTACTGGAAGAGTGGTCAGGCACTGGGACAGGCTGCCCAGGGAGGTGGTGGAGTCACCATCCCTGGGAGTGTTTAAAAGAAATAGAGATGTGGGTGCTGAGGGACATGATTTAAGCACAGAACAGGTTGGTTAGGTTATGGTTGGGGGATTCAGGTTATGATGATCTCCAAGGTCACTTCCAACCAGGATGATTCTATGATTCTAGATAAGATAAGATAAGATAAGATAAGATAAGATAAGATAAGATAAGAATTCCTTGCTTTTGTAAATCCTGCACAGGTGGGAAGAGAGGTGCTGCGTGAGCCTGACACCGGGGCAGGAGAGAAGGAGCAGCTGTGGTGGGACACGTACTCACCAGTGCCACAATTCCAGCCTAATCACGTAGGGCACGTGAGGTGGCCGTTCTCATAAGGCAGAGCAGGCCCACAGGACCTAACAGCAGGGCCTGGACATGAGGAGTGTCCCAGCTCGAAGCACAGGGACGTGCTCTGCGGAAGCCTAATTGCACGGAGCTGCAGCAGCAGGCAGGGTGGGCAAACAGCTGCTGGAGCAAACCTGGTCACCTCCAGGCCTGCTGCTTCCTGACCCGAGGGCTTCAACCGCAGCATCCTTTTCCAGATCCTTTCAACTCCTGCCAAAAAGCAGCAGCTCTGAAGAATGGCAGAGAAGAAACGACGCAGCCCACAGCATCCTAAACCTGCACCAAGCTCTCCACCAGCCCCAGGCCTGAGTCTCAGCTGCTGGAGCATGAGGAACTTCTTTTGGAAAGGACCTGCCACAGCCCTGTGGACCTTTCACTTGGGATCAGGAAGGTGATAACTAAGGAGACAGCAGGCTCCTCGTGGATGTCATTTTCCCAGCTCCTTGCTGAGGCGGGTTCATCACAGCTGCTCTGGCTGCAGGAGCTGGTGCTGGGTTCAGCTCCCAGCTTTCCATCCTGCTGCCCACCTGCAGCACGCCCGCCAGGGTGGGGAAATCAAGGTACTGCAGCAGGAATGAACGATTGCTCAGGAAAATGAATTGCTCCCTGAAAGATCCAGGGTGAAGTGACCTCCATGAATATCTTTACACACGCTGCCTTGGAGGACTTGGTGTCTAAGCACCAAGGCTGCACAGTAAACCAGAGATTAATGCAGAGCAGAACAGAATATTCCTAGGCAAGAATACAAAGCAGAACAAAGGCTGCCTTGGCATGTTTCTGTCCCATGCTTTTATTTTCTTTATTTATTTTAGGAAAAACTTCCCGTGCCCAACTCCCAGCTGTCAACTCTGACTTGGCAAAATGCAAGAACTCTACAGTAATCCCCCTCCTTTGCAGGAAAGAGAAGCTCCAAGTCCCCAGCAGACTTGCCTTCCCTCACACAACTTCCAGAGGGTCTAGCCAGGCAGAGACCCTCAGCAAATCTCAAACCTAAGCTCTGCCAAGGGGAGAGGGAGATCCTGTGTTCTCTGCAGGTGGAAAGACATCGTGTCTCTGCTGCAGGACAGACTAGCTCCCAGCATTTTTCTTTCCCCAGAACCAGAAACCCTTGTATCAGTCACACAGAATTCCTTTCACTGTGCTGGTTTTCCTCAGAAAAAACACACCAGAGAATCCCCACCTATAGAGACTCAAGCTAGGGCTGAAATCTGTGCCTTAACGCCTGCCATCTGCACCCAGGGAGTGACTCCAAGGTTGACAGAGCCCCAGCACTGGTCGTTCAGCAAAACCCAGTAACTCCTTGATCCTTAGCAGGAGCCAGGGAAGGCATTTTGGGATCACTCTTCTGCCCAAATTCAAAAGGCAGCCAGAGGAGCAGAGGCAAGAGCAGCCACCGTGGGATTTCTGCAAGTCCTTCTTGGCAGAACATCCCCTGGGCCTTTGCTTATAAAACCCTCTGAAGGCCAGTCAGAAGCAGTTGCTATAGAAGACTGCTTGTCTTTCAGAACAACATTTTCAAGGTCTTCCCCTTGCCTCCACACACTGCAGGATTATCTCCTGGAGGCTGCCTGTGCTCCCCTCCCCAGCACGCTGCGGGGAGCAGCAGCAGGGCTGCCACCACACCCTGGGGCCAAGCAAGGAACCAGAAGGAGGGCAGGTCATTATTACCAGTTGGTAAATAAGGGCTGCCCAACCAGTTTAATTTATTTCCCTTCTCTCACAGAATCATAGAATGGTTTGGGTTGGAAGGGACCTTCAAGATCACCCAGATCCAACCCCCTGCACGGGCAGGGACACCTCCCACCAGCCCAGGCTGCTCCAAGCCCCATCCAACCTGCCCTTCAACACTGCCAGGGATGGGGCAGCCACAGCTTCCCTGGGCAACCTGGGCCAGGCTCTCACCACCCTCATACTCCAGAATTCCCTCCTCATGTCTCACCCAAATCTCCCCTCTCCCAGTTTTCATCCATCCCCCCTTGTCCTCTCCCTCCCTGCCCTTGTCCCAAGCCCCTCCCCAGCTTTCCTGGAGCCCCTTCAGGCACTGGAAGCTGCTCTAAGGTCTCCCTGGAGCCTTCTCTTCTCCAGGCTGAACACCCCAACTCTCCCAGCCTGGCTCCAGAGCAGAGCTGCTCCAGCCCTCCCATCATCTCCATGTTCTCCTCTGGACTCTCCAGCAGCTCCATGTCCTTCTGATGTTGGGGGCTCCAGAACACGACACAGCCCTGCAGGGAGGTCTCACCAGATTGAACAGAGGAGCAGAATCCCCTCCCTGGCCCCACTGGCCACACCACTGGTGATGCAGCCCAGGACACAGCTGGTTTCCTGGGCTGCCAGCTCATGTAGAGCTTTTTCTCACCCATTATCCCCACGTTCCCCTCCCAGGGCTCAGGTCTCACAGCCAAGCACACCGCAGAGTATTTACAGCAAGGGCGATGAATTAAGACAACACAATTTGAAGCTTTTTTTTTCCTATATGGAATGGACACACAAGGAGGTCCTACTTGCCCTGGGCAGCTCGTGGTGGGTGGAGAAGCTCTGGTTGGGCTGAGGAGGCAGCAGGGTGAGCACAGGAGGCCTGGGAGCTGCAAGGGAGGGCACACCAAGGGGGGGCACAGGAACACACAAACCCCCGTGTCTGGTTTTTAAGCTGCAGCAAAGGGAAGAAAGAATTGCAGGGACCTGCCCAGGAAGGGGTTGCATGCCAGCACAAGGCTTGGGTCTGTCTGACCTACTGGCATTTCTGCTGGTCCACAGTTCCTGCAGGGGGGCTGTCACTTGGGATTTGACTTGCCTGCTTTTTCCTTCACAACAGCCTGATTATTTTTTTTCCGGTGAAGAAGAAATATTTGCAAACCTTAACTCTTGCCAAAATAAAAGGCACCTTGTCCCGGACATTTTTTTTTTGAGGGGGGGGTCAGGTCTGGTTTAAATGTTTTAGAAATCATAGAATCCATGGAATGGTTTGGGTTGGAAGGGACCTTAAAGATCATCAAGTCCCAGCCCCCTGCATGGGCAGGGACACCTCCCACCAGCCCAGGCTGCTCCAAGCCCCATCCAACCTGCCCTTCAGCACTGCCAGGGATGGGGAATCATTGCCCAACAGGTTCATTTCTGTTATTAAAACAAGCAGCACAGTGAGAAGAGCTATGAAGGCGGGGACAGAGCACAGCAGCCACTTGTTAACGTTCAAGGATTTTCAGGGATGTGTTGGAACGTGGCTGAGAGACCTCGCAGGGAACACCAAGGATAATAGCTCAGCAACTCCAGGCAAGGACAGGTCACCCATCTGGAGGAAACACGTTTTCTTGGCAAACTAATGGGAGCTCAACAATTTCATGCAAGCAAATGTGAGATTGTAAACAGATTATTTTTTTTTTTCAAAAGAATACATAGAACTCAAACACACACTGCAAGCAGCAGCACCTCTCCTCCAGCCAGAGGAGCTCGCTCCAAGCTACTCAAACATCTAGAGAGCTGCAAACAAAAACTGAGCCCAGCAACCATTTAACAAGTGCTCAACATCCCTGAGAACCTGACCTCCCATGGAAGTTCCTCCCCAAGAGCAATTCCCTTCCCCTGGGATGTAGAGGAGGGTTTAGGGAGATGATGCGTTCAGGGCAGCAGGGGAAGCTCAGGGTAGACATCAGACTAAACTCCAGCTTCCAGCACCAGGCTGAGGTTCACCACACCTTCTCTGCCCAGTGGTGTGGAAAGGGAGCTGTATTTCACATTCCTACCTGGTGCTGGCAAGAACATTGTGTCTGGTTTTTGTATTCTCACTCCTGAAAAAACAACCTGTCAGATAAAGGAGAGTTCAGATAATAACTACAATAATAGTCTAGGGCATGAAAAACCAGCCTTAAGGTGAGACCAGGAAGGACTTCAGTCAATTTAGTTCCCAAAGAAGGTTAAAAGCAGCTTGACTCTGATCTGCTCATTCCTACACAAAATAATTTCTGATACAAGTGGCTCTTTTATCTTGCTAACTGCAACCCAACTGCCAGGGGCTGGAGCTTGAAATGTCCAAAAACAGACTCAAGGGGACTGTTTTTGCCGTACAGATCCTGAGATGTAGATGTCTTCCCAGAAGAGATCTTCCCACTGATTACCAGAGGTTGGCCAAGCAACCAAGATTCAGGGATCACATCCTCCTGCCCAGGTGATGCTGAAGCCAAAGCAGTTCTCCCTGACTTCCCTAAAGCCCCATCCCTCAGCCCTCCCAGCTCCAGGGGTCACTGGGGATACAGGACCAGCTCAGACCACACACAAGTTGCACAAAGCAGGGTGAGAAGATCACCCAGACCACACAGCTGCAGGGACCTCCTTTGCAAGAAGGGGGCAAGCAAGGAGATGGGTACAGCTGAGCTGCTGTGTGACAGCAAAGGGAAGCCCAGAAGGGGAGGACATCTTCAGCACACGTGCACAACAGACATTGCCAGAAGGGAGCAGCCAGGATGGGCAACCTGGTAGATCCTGTGGACAGAGAGATGGAAAGACCAGGCTGGGAGCAAGGAGATAAATACTGGAGAGAGATGAGGCATTGCATACCCCACACAATATAGAGCTGCTTGACTCTATTAGGTAGATGGATGGCAAGGAATTAAAGGAGAGAAATAGATTTTTTTTTTTAATGAGCTAATTAGCTAAAAAGGCCTGTCGGGAAACACGGGCCCCGTTGTGTCTGAGCTCTGCTGCCCCAGAGCTCACTGCACCAGCTTTCTTCCCTGTTACTGCTCTGCCTCCCACAGAATCCCTCCCAGGCACGTGGAGGGGGATGGTGGAGCCTGCTGCAAGCCCCTGGCACCTGAGACACCCAACAAGGTGCTCAGGAGACACGGGAAATACACGTGTGTGTGTGTGTGTGTGTGTGTGCACAGGGATGCACACACTTGCACAGCCAGTTGCATCCCAGGCTGCATCACCAGTGGTGTGGCCAGTGGGGCCAGGGAGGGGATTCTGCCCCTCTGTCCAATCTGGTGAGACCCCCCTGCAGGGCTGTGTCGTGTTCTGGAGCCCCCAACATCAGAAGGACGTGGAGCTGCTGGAGAGTCCAGAGGAGAACATGGAGATGATCCAAGGGCTGGAGCAGCTCAGCTCTGGAGCCAGGCTGGGAGAGTTGGGGTGTTCAGCCTGGAGAAGAGAAGGCTCCAGGGAGACCTGAGAGCACCTTCCAGTGCCTGAAGGAGCTCCAGGAAAGCTGGGAAGGGACTTGGGACAAGGGCAGGGAGGGAGAGGACAGGGGGGGATGGCCCTAAACTAGAGCAGGGCAGATTCAGACTGGATATCAGGAAGAAGCTCTTGACACTGAGGGTGGTGAAGCTCTGGAACAGGCTGCCCCCATCCCTGGAGACGTTCCAGGTCAGGCTTGATGAGGCTCTGAGCAACCTGATCCAGTTACAAAGGTCCCTGTGCACTGCAGGGGGACTGGACTAGATGACCTTTAAAGGTCCCTTCCAGCCCCCCCCTCACTATGACTCTATTTGCATCCATCTGCATACACAGCCACACGGACAGGACTTATAAATACATTATAGGTATTTACATATTCATCTAGAAAAAAATAAAACCCATGAAAGAGCAAAGCTTGCAACCAAAACCAGTTTGCTGATTCACATTAGCCTGCCCCTTATTTTAAAAGCAAAAGAGGGGAAACCTGATGAAACAGAAAGGCTGCAGATCTGAGAGAAATAAAAGAAAAATATGGCTTGGCCCAGCACAGTCACTTCTGGAATCCACCACCCCAGGAAGTCACAGAGACACACACCAGTGGAACAGACATTTTAAGGGACTGGATAATTTTATGAGCATTAATAACATTTGCTGCTCTGCAAGCTAATAAAATGTTACAAGGGTAATCAAACTTCATGCTTCAGTGTGTAAGTTGATCACCTGTGAGCACTGGGAAGGAATTTCCTCCCTGGTGCTGCTGCACTGGTTGAGTAGCCAGCTGAGCCACAGGGGTGCTTTTTTTTAAATCAAAAGTATGAAAGAAACTAAAAATCAGTGCCATTGCTACTGCTGCTGTGTCTCTGAGTTGGTTTTCTTCTTCTGAAATACCTGGCACCCACCAGAAGAGACTGAGCTCACAACATCAGTGAGAATTTTGCTGTCAACTTCCTAAGGTTTCCAGGTGCAGTGTGTGGACAATGTACCTGCCACAATGCAAAAATAATCTCACTTTATTCTTGGGAAGTTAGAATCATGGCATGTGTGGGGTTGGAAGGGACCTTTAAAGGTCATCTAGTCCAGCTCCCCCCCCCTCCCTGCAGTGCACAGGGACCTTTTTAACTAGGTAAGATTGCTCAGAGCACTGTCAAGGCTGACCTTGAACACTGCCAGGGATGGGGCCTCCACAACCTCCTCTGGGCAACCTGGGCCAGGCTCTCACCACCCTCACACTCCAGAATTCCCTCCTCATGTCTCACCTCTATCTCCCCTCTTCCAGTTTTCATCCATCCCCCCTTGTCCTCTCCCTCCCTGCCCTTGTCCCAAGCCCCTCCCCAGCTTTCCTGGAGCCCCTTCAGGCACTGGAAGGTGCTCTCAGGTCTCCCTGGAGCCTTCTCTTCTCCAGGCTGAACACCCCAACTCTCCCAGCCTGGCTCCAGAGCAGAGCTGCCCCAGCCCTTGGATCATCTCTGTGGCCTCCTCTGGACTTGCTCCAACGCATCCATGTCCCTCTGGTCTTGAGGGACACAACTCTTGTGTTGAGTTGTTCCTGGATGCTGGCAGCAGATTAACACCAAGCTCAACCTGTTCCTCCAGGACCACAGATCCCACAGGTGCCCTTTACTCCTCCTGCACTGCACAAGTTGTGTTGGCCAACAAAGCACTGGCTCCTCCATTAACCTTGCTCTGAACCCCGACATGGAAGAATTCCAGGTCCTACCAGGTGAACTTGGCAGCTTTTGAACTCTCTCTACCCATTCAGAACCACCCAATATGTTATTTATAACATTGGAGAAACAACCTTGGTATTTCCAGGGTTTGCTAGTCACAGAACTGACTACTCTGGTAATTAATGAACTGACAGAAAATGCTCCAATCTGCTGCCACAGGCTTTGCAAACCGAATGACAGACTTTGCTCCTGTGCCTGCCCTTCTGTTCCAGGGAACACAGACACAGCCCAGCCAGCTGGGCAGGAGGCTGAAGGGAGGAGGGGACACAGCACAAGTGTCAAAATGATCCTCCTGCTTAAAAACAACCAGCACAGGGGTTACAGCTAGAAGTGCAAAGGGCTGGAGAGGATGACTGTGCTGCCAGGCACTCGGTGGGACAGCACGGAGGGCAGGGTCATGCTGGCAGCAGGAGATCTGCTCCAGGAAACTTCCCTCTCCAGAGCAAAAAGTGCTGGATTATATTGGCAAAACACCTGCTCTAGGCTCTTCCAGCAGCTCCCTGTGGTCAGACCTCAGTTGGGTCTGGTGTGCTGTCTCTTGTGAAGTAAAGTCCTTGGCAATGCAGGACTACTGCCCCTGCTGTACCCCCATCCATCCATCCACCCATCCACCCATCCATCCACCCACCCACCCATCTCTCACTGCCATGGTAACCAAATAAGCACCTGGGTCTTTCACTAAATCCAAGCAGCCCACACCCAGGCCTGGTGTTGCTGCTCATGTTCCACCTGTTGTAGGGAGCACCTTTTCTTAGGTCCAAGTGCCAGGGGTCTTCCCTTTCTTCAGCCTTTGTTGGAGGCAAGACACACTTCCCTGGGACAGGAGGCAAAAACATCCTCCTAGAATCAAGAAGTACATCACTTATCTTCTGAGGACTTTTTTTATTCACATCTTCCACATCTGAGCAGAAAGCACCTTCCAAAGAGAACTATGAAGATCCACCAACCAACCTGGCCATGCACGAGTTTGGGCCCATATTTCATCTCCTTCACATTTGTCTTTAGAGAACATCAGTTCAATATTCCTCTGGGACAATAAGACAGAGGATGAGAGGATTGCACTCATCAGTCACCCTCTCTCATCCCCCAAAAATCATTCTCACCCTGAGTGTGACCTCCAGGCCACAAACCCCATATTTCTCTGAACACTGAAAAGTGCACTCACTGCACTCCAAAGACCTTTCCAAATTACACTTCCTCCTCAGCAGCAGTTGGCCTAGAACATGATACACTCCCCAAAAGCCATAATTTCCTCCAGCAGAACAGGAAAACACCTTAAATCACAATTAGAAGACCAGCAGCAGCAGGAACTGGAGCTGACACTGCATGTGATGTCACACACATGAACCCCAGCGTGGTGACAACAGCCAAGGGCCCAGAGAGATTTGAAAATTATAGGCAATAAAGTATGACATAATGATGACATCATGGAAAGAGAACTTAATTGCCAGCTCAGAGGCCATCAGTTACTGCTTGATTCTAAACCCTGTCAGGACTGACATGAGCAATGAGGAGAATCAATCATTTGCAGGGGTCTTTATGGCCACCATAAATTCTGAACACTTGTGTCTCAGCCACCTTCCCATGCACAGCACAGCCCATCAGCTGGTTCCCAGGGTGCTCCCTCAACATCCCAGCCCTGCAGAAACCCCAGCACGTCTCAGGAACAATCACAGCAAATGAAAGACATTCACAGCTAGTCTGAGATTGAAACTGGCAGAGGGGAGATTGAGGTGAGACATGAGGAGGGAATTCTGGAGTGTGAGGGTGGGGAGAGCCTGGCCCAGGTTGCCCAGGGAAGCTGTGGCTGCCCCATCCCTGGCAGTGTTGAAGGGCAGGTTGGATGGGGCTTGGAGCAACCTGGGCTGGTGGGAGGTGTCCCAGCCCAGCTTCCCTGGGCAACCTGGGCCAGGCTCTCACCACCCTCACACTCCAGAATTCCCTCCTCATGTCTCACCTCAATCTCCCTCTTCCAGTTTTCATCCATCCCCCCTTGTCCTCTCCCTCCCTGCCCTTGTCCCAAGCCCCTCCCCAGCTTTCCTGGAGCCCCTTCAGGCACTGGAAGGTGCTCTAAGGTCTCCCTGGAGCCTTCTCTTCTCCAGGCTGAACACCCCAACTCTCCCAGCCTGGCTCCAGAGCAGAGCTGCTCCAGCCCTCTGATCATCTCCATGTTCTCCTCTGGACTTGTTCCAACAGCTCCATGTCCTTCTTATGCTGGGGGCTCCAGAACTGGGCACAGAACTCCAGGCAGGGTCTCATGAGAGCAGAGCAGAGGGGGAGAATCCCCTCCCTGGCCCTGCTGGCCACGCTGCTGGTGATGCAGCCCAGGACAATGTTTCTGGGCTCCAATGCACATTGCTGCCTCATGTCGAGCTTCCTGTCCACCATTACCCCCAACTCCTTCTCCTCCAGGCTGTTTTCAATGCTTAACAGATGCTTAAGGATGCTGAACAGTGGTGCTTTTAAGGGAGTTCAGTTAATAGGCATCAAAGTTGGTACCAGCTTGGGCACATTTTTAACCATTTGTTGATGTCATCCCTGAAATCCCAGCATTAGGTGGGCACAAAATGGTCAACTTTGGCTAAGAGAAACTTTAGTAGCAGTATTAACTGGATCACAATTCAGTGCAGATTGGACTTAATTTTCAATATATTTCATAAGAGAGTCTTTACACCATCTCAAGTCATTACTTCTGCAGAAAGATCAAGGATAACACCAGGGTTTGGAGAAGAAAGAACTCTCCAAGTCACCTTCTCTTTTCTTAAAGGCAATTAATAACTCCAAGAACAAAACAACCTCATGTAAGAGGGGCTGTTGGACAAGTCACTTCTGAGGGAAATTAGGGGAGGCTGTTGGTATTCAGGGAAGGCAAAAAAGCTGCTGAAATCCCTCACGAAACAGCCCACTTCAATTCTCAAGTCCTGCAGTCACAAAAATCACTGTATCAGTCCAGATCTGCACCTCTGATTACTTGTAGGCTTTCTGGGAATGTGACTTCGCACTAATATCCAGCACTGAGAATGGTTTTTAAAAGCCAGAGAGTTTTTCTTAACCCAATTTCCACAGCCCTCATCAGTGACACAGGATGAACAGCTCGTTCTGGGCAGCTCCTGAGGCAGCAGCCTGTGTACAACACTCCCTGTGCTTAACATGGCTAACATTTTGTACAGCCCGCAGACCAACCAGGAGATGTAAAAGTGGGCAAAGGATTGAGGACATGACCTAAAACTGGCTGTACAGATGTAGCTCTGAGTTGGCAGCCCAGGAAGCCAAACATCTTCTGGGCTACATCAACAGCAGCGTGGGCAGCAGGGCCAGGGAGGGTTTCTCCCCCTCTGCTCTGCTCTCATGAGACCTCACCTGGAGTTCTGCGTCCAGTTCTGGAGCCCCCAACACAAGAAGGACATGGAGCTCCTGGAGAGAGTCCAGAGGAGGCCACAGAGATGATGGGAGGGCTGGAGCAGCTCTGCTCTGGAGCCAGGCTGGGAGAGTTGGGGTGTTCAGCCTGGAGAAGAGAAGGCTCCAGGGAGACCTGAGAGCACCTTCCAGTGCCTGAAGGGGCTCCAGGAAAGCTGGGGAGGGGCTTGGGACAAGGGCAGGAAGGGAGAGGACAAGGGGGAGGGATGAAAACTGGCAGAGGGGAGATTGAGGTGAGACATGAGGAGGGAATTCTGGAGTGTGAGGGTGGTGAGAGCCTGGCCCAGGTTGCCCAGGGAAGCTGTGGCTGCCCCATCCCTGGCAGTGTTGAAGGGCAGGTTGGATGGGGCTTGGAGCAGCCTGGGCTGGTGGGAGGTGTCCCTGCCCATGCAGGGGGTTGGAGCTGGATGATCTTGAAGGTCCCTTCCAACCCAAACCATTGTGGGATTCTATGATTAAACAGTCAGAGCTTATGCAAACAGAGGACGAGCAATTAGTGAATTTGTTACTGCTTCAGCTTTCCTGCCAGGCATGAAAATAAATCTTATTTATATGACATACAGTCATCTATAAAGGCCTTTTATTGTTTTAGAAATTCTTCTAGGATGTCAGTGTGCTACACATGGCTCCTTTCTGAGAGCTCTCCAGACTGGAGATCAGGGAAGATGTACAAGCCTTTCAGCCTGTCAACTTTCATACTTGTTAAGATCAAGTCTGCGTTCTGAACATTTTCTAGGTGGTGCCTCCTGGAATGAGATGAAGGCTGGGAGCAGGGCGAGCAGGTCCTACCCTCCACAGGAACCCACTGAGAAGAAGGCACGTGGGGAGCAGGTAAGACCAATTCCCTTTCGTTCCTTGGCTGCAGGGATCCAAAACCACCTCTCACTTCATCCCACAGGGCTCCCAACAGCCTGGGTTCATCACTGATTTCATCTTTGTAGCTTCAGCTCAGGATCACAGAATCACTGAACTGTCATGGTTGGAAAGGGCCTCTAAGATCACCAAGTCCATTGACACAAAAACCCCACAACCTTTGCCAACAGGGCATGTCCTGAAGTCCCAAATCTACGTGGCTTTTGAATCCCTCCAGGGATGGTGACTCCACCACCTCCCTGGGCAGCCTGTCCCAGTGCCTGACCACTCTTCCAGTAAAGAAACTCTTCCTCATCTCCAGTCTGACCCTCCCCTGGTGCAGCTTCAGGCCATCTCCTCTGGTCCTGTCGTCATCCACATGGGAGAAGAAGCCAAAGCCCCCTCACTGCACCCTCCTTTCAGGGAGCTGTGGAGAGCAATGAGCTCTCCCCTCAGCCTCCTCTTCTCCAAACCAAACATCCCCAGCCTCTCCTCATAGGACTTCTTCTCTACAGCACAAGGAAAGGACCTTTCTTTCAAGCCTGAACCAGAGCCCAGAGCTTCCTCCTTGCTCTTCAGACATGCCTGCCCTGCAGCCCTGTCCTAGCACACCGGCACAGCCACACCAACACAAAAGACAGGGTGGGTTGAAGAGTCTCTTGCTTGTTCTGCTGTGGGGCTGGCAGCCCTCCCAGAGGCAAGGTCTGAGCAGGATGTTCCTGATGCCAGAACCCACCAGCACCGCCCTGAAGAGCCCCTGCCTCCCAGTGCTGGGTGGATGCATCCCTGACAGACACAGTCTGAGGCCCCAGCTTCGCTGCATCACTCTTTCCTTAAACACCTTGCAAGGAGACATGACAGCAGATGCTGGAACTGGGACTCATCACATCAACCCACCGAGCAGCAGAGAGAACCACCTGTTACCTTCTGCCATTTAAGCACCACGCTACTGCAAATGGCAGCTCCATGAGTCTCTCCAGGAACCCACCACCCATCTCCAGAAGGACACGCTCCCAGCTACTGCACCATCCAGGCAAGTTGAGGCAGTAAATAGGAAACAAAACAAAACAAAACAACCCACAACACAACAAAATAAAACTGAGGAATGGGGGGAGATGCTGTCTCCTGATCTTAAAAATATCTGGCACTTCCAGGAAATAATGGTATAAATAGCAAACGAGACCATCCCTCCTCCAAAAATATTTCCTAATTACGTGTCATAAAAATAATTAGGTTATGGTGAATTAGTACAAATGTTTACAAGGAAATTGCCATGCAAAACATGCTGGGTAATAACAAGCTAATTGCTGCAGAAGCAAAAGCTGATTATGTTTCAGCAATATTAAAAGTTGCCAACTTGGCGTTTCTCTCCGAGCTTCAGCATCTCTCGGCGGTGCCTGGGGACACGCCAGGGGAAGAGGTGAGGAGCAAAGGGGACAGCAGGTCAGCAGGCCCGTGCCCTGCTCTGCCAAGCAGTGTCCTTCAGGAGTGGCAATTCCCAGGAAGGTGACTCTGGATAACCCCTGCACAGCAGGGGGCCCACGCCTGCCCTCGCTCCCTGGTGTAACTCGTGCTCCGCCACGTCCCTGCTCAGCAGCATCACAGCATTGCTGGAGCTGGCAGGGACCTCTAGGGAGCATCTAGCCCAGCTCTCCCACTGCAGTAGGAAAACCCAGGGCACATTCCCCAGGGCTGCATCCAGGGGGTTGGAATGTCTCCAGAGAAAGAGACTCCACACCCTCCCTGGGCAGCCTGTCCCAGGGCTCTGTCACCCTCACCATAAAGAAGTTTCTCCTCATCTTTCAGTGGCACTTCCCATGTTCCAGCCTGTGCCCGTTGCCCCTTGTCCTGTCCCTGGGCACTGCTGAGCAGGGTCTGGCTCCATCCTCCTGCACCCACCCTGAGACACCTACAGGCATGAACAAGGTCTCCCCTCAGCCTCCTCCTCTCCAGGCTGAACAGCCCCAGCTCTCCCAGCCTTTCCTCATCAGGGAGATGCTCCAACCCCCCTGTCATCTTCATCACCCTCCCCTGGACTCTCTCCAGCAATTCCCTGTCCCTCTTGAACTGGGGAGCCCAGAACTGGACACAATATTCCAGCTGTGGCCTCACCAGGGCAGAGCAGGGGTAGAATGACCTCTCTCAACCCACTGACCACACTCTTCCTCATGCCCCCCAGGATTCCAATGGCCCTGTTGGCCACAAGGACACACTGCTGGCTCATGGATCATTTACTGTCCATCAGGACTCCCAGATCCTTCTCCTCTGAACTGCTTTCCAGCAGCTCCACCCCTCACCTGTAGTGGTGCTTGGATTGGTTGCTTGCAACCACTAGATGCATCCCAGGTGCAATCAGGTCTAGGGCATGTTCATAGAATCCCAGACTGGTTTGAGTTGGAAGAGACCTCAAATATCACCCAGTTCCAACCCGCCTGCTACATGGGCAGGGACACATCCCTGCAGACCAGGTTGCTGCAAGTCCCATCCCACCTGGTCACTTCCAGAGACAGGGCATCCGAGAGCAGGCAGCGATAGAACAAGAAGTAACTGTACTGAACTGAAAGAGGGGAGATTTAGGTTAAATATTAGGAAGAAATTCTTGCCTGTGAGGGTGGCTGAGACACTGGAACAGGTTCCTCCTGCTCCAGTCAAGAGCTGCCACACCATCTGCCCCATGGGCAGCAGACCCCTGCCACAGGGACCACCAAGAGATGGCCTTAGGCCGAGGCTGATTCCAGGGCAACACAACCTCCACTCAGTCTGCTCCTGCTGCCCAGCACCACCAGGCATGGGAGGGGACCATGGTCCTCTTTTGAGGCCACCCGACATCTGAGTATCAGCCCAAAAATGCAGCATTTTGCACAGAGGTGCCCTCTGCTCAGCGGGGGCTGTTTCTTCAGGTCCATGTCTGGAGCCGTTGAACTTGACAAGCCCGCAGCATCCCACCTACAACCTGAGGTTTTCTCCCCCCAACTTTTGGGAAAGCCAGGGGTTTGCCACAGGCTCCCAACAGCCACCACATGCCCAGGCTGAGAGGTTGATGCTCCTTCTCTCTGGTGCTCCTGAGCTGGCCACATCAGAGCAAGCCCCTTTGGCCACCAACAGGCAGCCAGAGAGTGGCCTCTGCCCTTCCAGGGGTCACAAGCTGCTTTTTCAGCCCACCACACAATGCCTCCAAACTCCTACCCCACTGAGCTCCTGCCCCATGGGTCCCCAGGGGTGAGCTACATGGGCTAGCAGGCCAGGACACAGTTTGCAGCAGCAGCAACCACTGCCTGAAGACGTTTTTGCACCACATAGATGTCCTCCTGGAAGCTGAAATGCCTGGAGCCCACATCTCCAACCTGCTGCTCGGCCAACTCCTGTGCCCGATGCTTTTTGACACAGATGCCCTTGATCCAAAACATCTCAGGAGAACAGAGGTCTACCTGCTTCTAGAGCTTGGGCAGAAGATCTTTCACAGGTACAAATAAATCTGCCAGGTTCCTTATGGGTCACCTTTGGTTGCCACCAGGTGTGACTAATCACGGGTCTAACAAGGAGCACTGGGTGAAGTCTGGACATGTTAGCTACAGTTGTGAATTTCAAGGGAATTACTTCCAAGCTGGTAAATCCCGTGGGGATGTCCTCATTTAAAACTGATGTTAATTGGCTTTCCCAAACTCATTTCCAAGGCAGATGACAATAAACCAGATTACATTTAAACGACAGTGTTCACACAGGGATATAACAGTGTCTCACTAATCCTCTTTAAGATCAAATTTGGCTTAAACCCTCTAAGTGCCCCATGTTTCAGTTTCTCCCAAAATTAACCTTTGTGCTGAATTTGGCCTTTGAAGGCTTCATCATTTAATACCTATTTTTGTAGATTGGAAACAAACTGCTTTCCAAGAGGCAGAGTTTCCTCATCACCCTTTCACCAGTACCCAGAGCCAAGACAGTTCCCAGACCAATAGATTGAGGTGAGATATTAGAAAGAAATTTTTTCACTGTGAGGCTGGTGAGAGCCTGGCCCAGGTTGCCCAGGGAAGCTGTGGCTGCCCCATCCCTGGCAGTGTTGAAGGGCAGGTTGGATGGGGCTTGGAGCAGCCTGGGCTGGTGGGAGGTGTCCCTGCCCATGCAGGGGGTTGGATCTGGATGATCTTGAAGGTCGTTTCCAATCTAAGCCATTCCATGGTTCATTAAAGGAGAGGACCCGGGTGAATGGTCCAACAGCCATCTCTTAAAAAGACCACCCCAAACCCTGCACATACTGGGGGTGCTCCCCTGCATGCCAAACATCAAACAAAATGCTCGTCAATATGGTTGCCTCGCCCAACAGTTTGGTTGTGTTTTTATCAAACTGCCCCCACTTAATTGTGCTGTGCACTGGAGCTCTTGGTGGGGCTTCCACAGTGGTGATAAACCAACAGATCTCCATTAATCCCAAGCCCATGAGCAAGAGCAAGAATTCATTTCTTCTCTCTCTCTCTTTACATGGAATCATAGAATAATTTGGGTTGGAAGGGACCTTCAAGACCATCCAGATCCAACCCCCTGCATGGGCAGGGACACCTCCCAGCAGCCCAGGCTGCTCCAAGCCCCATCCAACCTGCCCTTCAACACTGCCAGGGATGGGGCAGCCACAGCTTCCCTGGGCAACCTGGGCCAGGCTCTCACCACCCTCACACTCCAGAATTCCCTCCTCATGTCTCAATCTCCCCTCTCCCAGTTTTTATCCATCCCCCCCTGTCCTCTCCCTCCCTGCCCTTGTCCCAAGCCCCTCCCCAGCTTTCCTGGAGCCCCTTCAGGCACTGGAAGGTGCTCTCAGGTCTCCCTGGAGCCTTCTCTTCTCCAGGCTGAACACCCCAACTCTCCCAGCCTGTCTCCAGAGCAGAGCTGCTCCAGCCCTCTGAGCATCTCCATGTTCTCCTCTGGACTCTCTCCAGGAGCTCCATGTCCTTCTGATGTTGGGGCTCCAGAACTGGACACAGTGCTCCCTTTTTATTAAGGAAAACTCTCTATCAATATTTGATGAGGGCAATTTTAAAGACTTGTTCAGCACCATCTCCCCTTCAGACCAGCCCCAAACCCTGCCCAGCTCCACGGGCCTCAGCCCTGCCCTAGAACCCCTCCTCACCCCAGCCTCAAATACCCAACGTGAGCCCTGGAAATGAATTTGTGTTTGTTGCTTGCTTGCTTGCTTGCTTTTCTTTTCACAAAGCACCATTTCAAACCTGAATTCTGACCCTGGCTGATGAGTGGCTTCGCTGTGAAGAGTCTGGAGAGGCCAGGAGGCCAGGCCCTCCCTCCTGTTGGAAATGCAATGTTGTGTTGTTTTTGCATCCTTGTGTTAGAAGCACAGTGTGGGATTGGGTTTTATATATATATATATACCCTAGTGTTAGGAATATAATAGTTTGTTTAAGAGAGAAGTGAGATCTCTGCACATTCCAAGGACACCTGGGGAGGTTTATGGTCCAGGAAACTGAACTGGGCTCCATCTGGGGGATCTGAACACAGAGCAGGATTGATGGCCAAGATCAGACCCAACGAAGCCACTTCCAGCTTGCTCCTCAGGGCAGGATGACACCAATGGGTACAGGTCATTGTGGTGATTGGGAAGGCAGCCAAGGCAAGGTCAGAATTAAACCTTCAGAGGTGAAAAGTGACCTGCTAGAATGGGACGTGTCAACAGGGGCGGGAAACTTCTGGGATCATTAGCAGCGTGGGATGGGCTGTAAAACCCTGGAGTGCCCAGCCAGGGGGGAAACAGGGGAGGGAACTTTGGGAATAGGGAATAGAAACCATTCTTCACCTTCCTATGGGTGTGCCTGCTTGTTTAGGGTACCCATTCTGGCAAGAGTGTCAATACCTTGTGTTTGGCTGCAGGATCATTGGCGACAAACTCTACTCATGCTCCTGCCCCCAGGCAAAATCTCTGTCCCTGGGGAGCAGGACCAGCTGCCAGGCCCTGTCACACACCCAGCAGTGCCCCTGAGGAAAGCAAAGAGGAGGTAAACCAGCATTTGCACACAAAAGAGGGTTCTCTCCAGCCTAATTAGCAGCAGGTCGCCCAGCAGGGTGGCGGGAGGCGAAGGTCACTTCCCACAAGGCTCTGCTCAGGATGCCGAAACACCCACTTAATTCAGACCACAGCAATTACTCTCCCTGGAGCTCCCTAAGGAAGGGTTTAACAATGTCAGTCTGAGGGGAAAAAAAATAAAGCAAAAGGTGCCTGCAGGAGCTCTTTATCCTGCCCTGCTGCGGGCAAGGCTGCTCTTTGTGCCCCCACGCTGGAGGAGAGCTCAGAGGGTTGGGGTTGGGTTGGTTTTTTTCCCTGAATAAGAGCAAATTTTAGCATTTAAAAAAAAAAAAAAAGGCACAAAAAAAAAACCCCAACCGAACACAACACCCTTTGTAGTGGGTTGAATTCCCTCTGAGCACTCCTGGTTTCTTTCCAGGTGCTGCCGGTGAGAATGAACCTTTAAAAGGAACAACCTAAGGGGGAACTCCGGGAGCCTTCCTGGGAGACACTGCTCCTCTGCTGGGACCCTCTGCCTGGAATGCCCAGCCCAGGAATTCAGCTGTTCTGCTCAGTGATTCACTGCACCCCAGCCACCTCTCACATGCAGCTCTTCCAAAAGGTCAAAGCATTGTTTTTAACCTCAGCAGCTGTTTCCTCCTTGCACAGACCCTGGGCGATGTTCACCCACACGTGCCCTCCTCCTGCCACCTCTCCCGGCTCCACAGCAGCCACCCTCCCTGCAAAAGGGTCTGCACAACCTTTGACATCTCCTGCCAAGCCCAGGAGCGTTTTCCAGCGTTGCAGAGGAACTCTGTTTCCTTCATCCCCTCCCAAAGGCTCTAGAAAGGGGAATTCATGGTGACTGTCAGTGGGAAAGGAAGACTGAGATGTATTGGTTTGTATTATTTGTGTTTACCTGATAAGCCAGAGATGCAGACACCATCTGGATCCTTCCTTCAAGGCTTTAGATAGAAAACGTTGGCCAGGCCTCTCCTCACCATCCCATACCATACAGGATCCACCCTGATCATTTCTTGGATGGGGAAGGGCTGGAGGCAGCAGCTCTGCAGGAGGCAGAGCAGCCACGGGCTTCATGCAACTTCTAATCACTTTGGAAACACTTCTCAGCAGATGACCTGCAGCCCTTGGACGTGCCCTGTGCTGCTCAGTCAACATCCCAAGCACCACAGAGCCCTCCAGACCTGCTGCTTCCCAAGCCTGGCTCACAACTGGCCATGTAAAGCCACCTTCTCTCTGCGTGGTACCAGCAACCCCAGCAGCCCTGGCACAACCCTCAAGAGGTGCAGCTCCCCCTTACTTCCTCTCCCAGCTCCACCAGCAACAACAGACTCTCAGCACTGGCATTTCAGATGGTTTCCAGCTGGTTTGTTCAACACCCAGGTGGTGGTGGGTCACAGCTTCACCCCCCATCTCCAGCAAATGGAGCTGGTGGGGTGTTTGCCCTGGAGCTGGAACCACCAGGCACGGAGGGTGGGTCTCAATCACCTGCCACTCCTGTTTGGTCACAGGCTGTAAAACCTCCATCTGATCCTGCTTGGCAGGTCCCTTCTGAGAGTGCTAAGAGATGGTTTGAGTGCAGGTTCAGCCAGGCCTGCCAAAAAAAAAGTGGTCTTCAGGTTGTGTGCAGGCAGGGTGGGTTTGCCACCAGGGGTGTATGGCTCTCCACCAAGCTGGTAATTCCACTGTGCCTCCATCCTTCACACTAACATACAGGATGAGAGAGAATGGGTCGGGGGAGGTTTAGATTGGATATTAGGAACAATTTCTTCCCTGAAAGGGTCATCAGGCCCTGGAATAGGCTGCTCCAGGCAGGGGTGGAGTCCCCATCCCTGGAGGGATTTCAAAGCCACGTAGATGTGGTGCTGAGGGACATGGTTAAGTGCTGGGTTAGTGGTTGGACTTGATGATCTTAAAGATCTTTTCCAACCAAAACAATCCTGGGGTTCTAGGATTCTAAAATGCTGAAGCATCACATTCACTGTCTGGCTGCACTCCCTGTCCCTCCAGCCACTGGTCCACTGAGGGACCCCACCAAGATGTCAGCTGCTGTCTGGTTCTCTGTTGCTCAGGTTTGCTCTGCAAATACTTCCTAAGTGGTAACACCCACAGTCACCTGAAAGCAACACCCAGTGAGCCACCCCAGCACACAGGGTAAAGTGCCTCTGCCTCCCAGGGTTCCATCAGTCCATGGCAGTTGGCTGTAGCCAAGCAACCAACACTCACCACCACCACAGCAAGGGTGCCCACCTGCCCAGCTCTTTGCCTCTTCACTAAAAGCAAACTCATAAAAGCAGCAAGTACCTCAATCCAACAGCAACTCAACACAGCCAGCTCTCTCCAGCCTTCCTCCTCCTGACACTCACTGCCTGCAGTCAGCATCTTGATGCCTGCTCCACACCTCCAGAGCCACTGTTCCCATCGAGTTTCAGCTGCTCCCTTCTCTGTGCAGGGTGGCCCTTTGCCCGTTCTCTTCCTGGTCCCACATGTTGGGTGATCATGCAAGAGACCAGAAGCTGCTCTGCTCACCAAACCTCCTCTAAGCACTTGGCAGGGCAGCTGCTGGGCACTGCAGCCAGTCCCCCCACGACTCATCCTGGTAAGAAAGCACACCTCTGGCACCTCCCAGGCCTGAGGAGAAGGTGGAAACAGAGCAGTGCAGCCCAGCTCCCTCCCTTTGCACATCACCAGAGCCAGAGAAGGTCCCCAGTGAACTTCTCCCATGGAAGCTGGAAGCTTCCAACTGCTCCACAGGTGCTGGAAACAACACAGGACTGCGACCTGGGCTCCCTACAGAGCACACTGCTGTGGTCTCCAGACCCCAGGTGGGAGGAGATCCCTGCCCTCACAGCTCTGCTGACCCACCCTCCACCCTGGTGGACCCTCCAATACAGCCCATCCCCTCTGCGACACTTAAACCTTCACTGCCTCAGCTGAGTGACACCAGTGGTGGCTCTGGGGGTCACTCTCCTGTGTGCAGCCAGGTGGCCATCAATACACCTGCCTCACCCAATTGGCTTGTAGGGCTGGTTTTGTCCTTTACCCACCCACCTCCACTTTTAGTTTGGCTGTGCACTTGGAGCTCTTGGCAGGGCTGGTGAGAAACCAACAGATCCCCATTAACCCGCAGCCCGTGGGCAAGAGAAAGGATTCACTTCTTCTCTCTCCCTTGTTTTAAACTCTCCCTCTATCAATATTTGATGAGGGCAATTTCAAAGGCTTGTTTAGCATGAGCCCTGCGTGAGGAGTCCTTGGGAGTGTTTATCACCTTCGAGGTATAATTACATTCAAATCCTGAGACGCAGTTGCCAGGGTTACAGCTGCTGGTGGCTCCTCCAGCTTTTGTGTGCCTGGAGGTTCTCACCACCCCCTGCACACACCCCACGCTCTCTGCTCACGTTGCTGCTGGGGTAAGAGAGGAGGAGGAGGATGGTTACAGACCAGCAGTGGCCAGGGTAAGGTCACACTGGACATCTCCCAGCCTGCAGGAGAAGTCAGCATCACCACCCCAGGGGGGGACGTGCAGAGCTTTGATGCCACCCTGGGTGGGTCGGGAGCAGGGCAGGGGCAGAGCCAAGCAGGGGGGTGAGTGTTGCCAAGAGAAATCTGACAGTTCCCAGCCTCAGAGGCTGTAGAAGCTCCACGGAAGGAGAGACAGTGAGTCTTTCCTTCACCCCTTGAACCCCAAGCCAACAGGAAACCTGAACAGCCAAGACGCGAATCGCCAGGGGTAGAGACCTACAAAGGAAAGGTTCAGGAGGGGCCAGTGCTGCCCCCCAGCCAGCCTGGGGTGCCCTCAGCCCCTCAGCCTTCCCTGGACACCCGCACAGCCCTGCCACCAGCTCCTCTGCTCTAGCCAGGCCAGGGAGCCAGCCCGAGAGGCAGCTGATGCCCAAGGACACCAGCGCCATGAGCACCCGGAGGAGAGCACAAACCCCATCCAGCAGGTTCTTACCAGCATTCCTGGCACTTGCCAGTCTCAAAACCTGCATCCGCCTCCTTGGACTGCGTTGCTGGAGACCTGGGCTCGTGCTCCTGGGGCCAGCTGAGCAGAAGCCCAAGGACAGCAGGGCCATGTGCGTGAAGGCAGCTGAGACCGAGCTGGGAGCAGCCCTGGCCCCACTCTGAGCTGGTGGTGGGCACCTACAGAAATGTCCCCAAGAACCCTGCTATCCTGCAAGTGGCAGCAAGCCAGAACGGGCAATAAACACCTGAGCAGGGCAGCATCCCCTTCATGCTGCAGCCCCTCCTTGGAGACCCTCAGGTCAGGGGCAGGGCTCAAGGAGGCCTTAGCCCCCAGGGAAGGGCCACCAAAGAAAACCATTCTCCTGCCCAAGCTCTTCCCCCCCCAGCAGAAGATATCTAGCCCTGTTTAACCCCCTTCACTGGCCTCAAGAAAGGCAGAGACTCAGCTCTTGACTTGCTTTCCCTGGGCAGTGTCAGTAAACCCTATTTTAGCCGTGCAGCGAGGAGCAGGAATTGAGTTGCTTTTGTTCTAGCTCCACTTTTAAATAATATGAACCTGGGTACAATAGGCAGTGTTGTCACTAATCCCCACAGCTGAGCCTGAAATGAGCTTACAAACCGTGCAGCAGCCGCTGTGGGAAGAACAATTATTCCAACAAAGGATGGAGGAAGGGGGGGGGGGGGGGGAAAGGAGAACAACCCTGAGCTACTTGGCTTGTATGGAAGGTGAGCACAAGGGCTGTACATTCACAACAAATAAATAGTCAAATTTGAAAAATAGTAAGATAATAAAAATAAAATAATAATAATAGCAGTAATAATAATAGCAATAATAATAATGATAACAATGATAATGACGATAATAATGATAATAATAATAATAATAATAATAATAATAATAATAATAATAGCAGCAATAATAACCATAATAAATACAAACCACAAACCAAACCCCAAATAACTGCAGCATGAAGGCCTGGTAGAACATTTGCAGACATTCAAGAATAGGAAAAGCTACCTCCTCTAGTCAAGAGGTTGTGAAGCAAAGGCAGAGGGAAGCTGTTGTTCACCCCTACATCAGCTGTGAGGCAGGAGCAAATGTGATTAGCAAGGCTCTGCAAAGGAAGGGCAGCATCAGCATTCCTTACAGGTGTGCTCAGGAAAGGCTCTTTCGGCCACAGGGTCATTTGTAATTATTCAAATGCAGCTCGTTAGTCTGCACTGAGCAGGCAGCAAGTTCCCTGTTGCTGGGCCCTGGCACCCAGTGCTTGCTTGAATTTATTCTGTGGGGTTTATGTATGATTTTACTGTGTCAGGGCCAGAGTGCAGATGAGAAAGGCCTCGTCTCAAAGGCAGGAAGCAGAAGGTAGCTCAGGATTTCACGTCACCCGTGCACTTGGAGTTGGCACATCCCTCAGGGAAGGCTCTGCCAGCAAGGACAAGCAGGGGAAAAGCTGGTGGCCCTGGGGGCTGTTCTGGGCTTGGAAAGGGAGCAGAAGAACACCTGGGGAAAGCGACAGTATGGGATTGGGGAAACCTTGGCATACAGAATTGTTTGGGCTGGGAAAGACCTTTCAGATCATCCAGTCCAAACCACTACCCCAGCCCTGCCAGGGCCACCACTAACCCATGGCCCTCAGCACCACATCCACACTGCTTTGAAACCCCTCCAGAGATAGTTAGTTAGTGTGCTGGTTTGGTGGGATATTTTTTTGGGGGGGGGAAAGGGCCCCAGCAGTGGCTCCTGCAAGAAGCTGAGAAGCTCCCCCTGCTCCAAACCAGCCAAGGAGCCTTTAGAGGGACAAAGAGATGAACCTCTGCCATTAATATAGGAAAGAACTGAGAGAAGAGCTGAGCTGGAGCGGGGAAAGGCAGTGCTGGGGTGAAGATCCTGGTGGTTGGTGGGGAAGAAGGTGCCCAAGCAGAAGTTTCCCTGCAACCTGTGGGAATCCTTCTTCCCGAGGAGGAAGGAGCAGCAGGAACCACCAGGCTGTACCTGACTCTAAACCCCATCCCCATCCCCCTGTGCTGGGGGGGAGAGAAACGGGGAGCAAAGGGATTTGGGTGGGAAGAAGGGAGGGGTAACGTGTAAGCACATATGTAAGAAGAGACAAAACCACACCAGTGGCTGGACTGCAACCTGGAGCCTTTGAGAAGAGGAGCCCACTCTTGGGCCCAGCTAGTGGGGCTGCTGGTTAAAGGGACCAGCACGGGGAGGTGACCAGGGTCACCTCACCCAAAGTGCACGTTACTGCTCCCAAAGCAGAGGCCCAGGCCGAGATCTGATCCAAAGTAATTTCCAAGATCAGGGAGGGAGGATGAAGACATTGGGATGGAGGTCCAGAGTGGCATAAAGGGCACTGCTCCCTGGTCTCAAGCTGCAGAGGTACAAGCAGCACTGCTTATCAGAGGAAGGAGCTGGGAAGGAGATGACCAGGGAGCATGTCTGAGCATCCACGTTACAAGCAGGGCTTGTAAGGGACAGGATCTGACATTTAATGCCTCTGTTTGTGGAGTGCTTGACATTCATGATAACAGGAGCAGCACAGACAGGCAGCCAGACCTTCTGTCTCCTGGGGAGGAACGTGCTCTGCTAAGCCCAGCCTGGCTGCCCCTTTGATGGCTGGGTCCCTGGGAGGTGCCGAGGCAGGGAGATGTGTTTGCTGCACGAGCACCTGCTGCATCCCTGCCAGGGATGGCCTCCAGGCTCCTGGAAAAGTCACCCTGTCCCCGTGTGCCTCAGCATTCCTCCCCAGAGGGTGGATCCTCTCTTCTGCTGGCGGGCTCTGCAGGACACAGCCCACACTCGTGGAACACACAGCTCAGGAGAGCCAGGTTTTGATCTTGTCTGGGGCCTCTCAGGAGCCATTAGGAGCAAAACAAAGTTCAGGGCTGGTTTCTCTCTTGGACAGCTGTGCATTAGAGGGATGGAAACCACTTATTTTGAAAGGTGCCTCACCTGACAGCAGCTCAGGAACCGAAGTGGCAGAGGGAGAAGGAAAAAAGCTGGTAGTTGGTGTCTGAGGTGAGCCTGTGCTGGGCAGAACCCAGAACTAGATTGAATGCAGCACTTGGCTTGGAGAAAAGCAATTGCCAACACTGGTGCAGGTACCTTGGTCCCCAGCAAAGAGTCCCAAGTCCTGGGAGGTTCTCAGCCCATCTGCTGCCCGAGGCCACCTCCGTTTGAGAGACCTGGTGAGCAAAAGAAACACATAATGGCAAGAAAGAAGACAGATGAACAGAGAGCATCTACCAGGTAGGTTGAACATCACGGGCGCTCTCAGCTTCCCAGCCCATCTGATCCCAAGTGTTCCTACAGGATGCCCACCCCTGGCACACACTGCCCTGCACCTGGCTCGTCCTTCCCCAGCCCCTCAGTCCCACCTTGGCCTCCAGAGCCCACCTTGCCATGTGGCTGCAGAGGGGTCTACAGGAGCAGGTCAGCCTCAGGGGTGGCCCCCAGGCTTTGCAGGGCCAGCCCTCCAGGCTGGATGGTGCTGGTGACCCGACCAGAGAGCACTGGCACATCATAGCAGTGGCACCACATGGGAACAGAAACTGATTCCTGCCACAGTGTGAACTTAGTGCCCAGCAAGAAGGGACATGGTTGGTGACAGAGAAGGGAGCAGAGCCTGAGGTCTGCAGAGCCCAGCACAGATCCCTGCAGAGCCCATCCATCCATCCATCCATCCATCCATCCATCCATCCATCCATCCATCCAGCTGTGTCTTCCCTTAATTACATTAAAATAACACTCTTCCACCTCATCTTTTATTATTAGGAATGAACAGATGTAAAGCTTTTCCCCTCCAATTATGGTTCACCTGAGTAGATAATTAAAAGACAATCAAGGAGATACATTTTTAGGTGTAATTACTCCCACTTCTGCTGCTGCATCGGGGCTTCAAAAAAAAAAAATGTTTGCAAAACAACTCAAAACTTTTAGTTTGTCAGCACAATCATTGCCACTTGCCAGAGCCACCCATGCCCACAGGCTGCCTCTGCTCTGGTGGGAGCAGAGTCTCGTAGACAGCTTTGCTGGGACAGGGAGGGCAAGTGCTGGGGCCACAAAGTGTCCTGGGCAGCAGGACAGCCATGCATGGTGGGACACCAAGCCAGCGTGGCCACAGGATGGCCCAGAGCTCACCTGGATCCCAGGTTCAGTGGGTATGGCTGTGGAAAGGAGAGGGACATTTGTGTTCCATGAAGTGATGGGATGGAGGGGAGGATGCTCAGACTCTTTCCCTGAACAGGGGAACAAGGTCTCTTCTCCATCCATGGTGTTAGTGGGTGCACACACAGACAGGTCTCCTCCACGTGCTGCTGGGTGCATCTGCTGTTGTCTGGCTCACTGAATCACTGGATCATTTTGGTTGGAAAAGGTCTTTCAGATCATCCAGTCCAGCTGTTAACCCAGCACTGCCAAAGCCACCACTAACCCATGTCCCTGAAGGCTCAGTATAGAACCACAGCATGGGTTGGGTTGGAAGGGACCTGAGTAATCACAGAATCACAGAATCACAGAATCACAGAATCACAGAATCTCAGGGGTTGGAAGGGACCTCGAAAGATCATCCAGTCCAACCCCCTTGCCAGAGCAGGGTCACCCAGAGCACATCACACAGGAACGTGTCCAGGGGGGTTTGAATGTCTCCAGAGAAGACTCCACAGCCTCTCTGGGCAGCCTGGCCCAGGGCTCTGTCACTCTCACAGGAAAAAAAAATTTTCTGATATTCACCTTAAACCTCCTATGCTCCAATTTGCATCCACTACTCCTTGTCCTATCACTGGTCATCACTGAAAAAAGCTTAACTCCATCTTCTTGACACTCACCCTTTACGTATTTGTAAACATTGATGAGGTCACCCCTCAGTCTCCTTTTCTCCAAACTAAAGAGCCCCAGCTCCCTCAGCCTTTCCTCATCAGGGAGATGTTCCACTCCCTCCATCATCTTTGTAGCTCTGCCCTGGACTCTCTCAAGCAGTTCCCTGTCCTTCTTGAACTGAGGGGCCCAGAACTGGACACAATACTCCAGATGCGGCCTCACCAAGGCAGAATAGAGGGGGAGGAGAACCTCTCTTGACCTACTAACCACCCCCTTTCTAATACACCCCAGGATCCATTGGCCTTCTTGGCCACCAGGGCACATTGCTGGCTCATGGTCATCCTCCTGTCCACCAGGACCCCCAGGTCCCTTTCACCCACACTGCTCTCCAGCAGCTCAGCCCCCAACCTGTACTGGTGCATGACATTTTTCTTCCCCAAATGCAAAACTATGACAAACCCTCTCTGCATCCCAAATCCCAAAGGATGCAATAAATGTGAACATTCATCTAAATGCCCATCAAATTAAGTATCTGTGCAATTAAGGATGAACAAACAACTTCAGCTCTGACCTCCCTTGGCCACGTTTCCGTCTTGTGTGGCCAAAGACCTGCCAGGAGGCTGGATTTTATGGCTCTGAGGAGCTCTGGTTTCATTTGTCAGGATGGGCCTGGCAAAAAAAAACCCCAAGCCCAAACAAACAAACAACAAAAAAGGCAAACACCCCAAAATACCAGTTAGTGTGGGCTCATCCTGCTCCCCCTGTGAGCAACCCCCCCCTCTGCACGTGTGATCCCAGGGCAGCTGAGTCCTGTCTAAGGGGACCTGGAGCCACCACCATGAGCCCATTGAATGTACCTGCTCAAAAAACCCTACAATAAAAATCCCAGCTCTTCATGACCCTGGAGATATAGCAAGAACTCAAAGATCTCTTGATCACAGCGTGTGAAAGTCCCAGAGCAGAAATAGTGCTGACCTGAGAAGGACCATGGAGATGATGGGAGGGCTGGAGCAGCTCTGCTCTGGAGACAGGCTGGGAGAGTTGGGGTGTTCAGCCTGGAGAAGAGAAGGCTCCAGGGAGACCTGAGAGCACCTTCCAGTGCCTGAAGGGGCTCCAGGAAAGCTGGGGAGGGGCTTGGGACAAGGGCAGGGAGGGAGAGGACAAGGGGGATGGATGAAAACTGGGAGAGGGAGATTGAGGTGAGACATGAGGAGGGAATTCTGGAGTGTGAGGGTGGTGAGAGCCTGGCCCAGGTTGCCCAGGGAAGCTGTGGCTGCCCCATCCCTGGCAGTGTTGAAGGGCAGGTTGGATGGGGCTTGGAGCAGCCTGGGCTGGTGGGAGGTGTCCCTGCCCATGCAGGGGGCTGGATCTAAATGATCTTGAAGGTCCCTTCCAACCCAAACCTGTCTGGGATTCTATGTATTTCAGGGCAGCTGAGCTCAGGGATGTGATGACCCCACCAACAGTGGAGCCAGCAGACATCTCCCTACTTGAGATCCCCTCCAAAGCCCCAGGGCACAGAAAGCCCATACCCCCCCACCCTGGAAGCTGTCCCAGGAGCAGCTCACCTTTCTGACCCCCAAACACCTGGGTGGTGGGTGCATATTTCTGAATTTACTCTCCCATTTCAGCCCCCAGCGCTGCCTCGAGGCCGTTCCTCGTGGTCACCCGATGTTGCCCAGCTCAGCTGCCCCCCCAAGGCAGCACCACCTGGATGGGCTGCGTGGTCCCAGCTGGAGAACATGCCCCAGTGTAGCTGATACAACAAAGAAGAACCCAGTTTCCTGCAACCCCTTACAGAAATCCTGAAGGCAAGCAGGTTGGAGAGCAGCATCGACCTTTCCCTGGCCAGGCTCCAGCAAGGCTGGAGAATCCAGGGGCCACCAGCCTCCCCCAGCACCTCTTCCCCCAGCCATTCCACATCATGGACTGCCCAGAAGAAGAACACCCATGGCAAGAAAATGCCTTTTCCTGGCTTTTTTTTTGTTGTTTGCAGCAAGATCTTGGGTGATCTGATAGGGATCACCAAGAATCAAGTCACAGACCAGAGAGCCAAGTCTGATAGACACCAAGATCTGAGGGAAGTCAAGGAGTAGTGGAGCTCTGCCAGTTCCCCAAATGAATATTCATGGCAAATAGTCACTGAGATGAAGAGAAACCTGTGGCAGAAAAGCTGCCCCTGGGAAGGGGAAGGATCAGGCTTATTTTCATCCTTTTTATTGAGTGCAATTTTCTCTGTAGTACAATATTTTCTGAAAGTTACTGTTACAAACTCTGACAAGTTCAACACAATCAACAAATCGGGGGGAGAAGGGCCAAACAAAATAATAATAAAATAATAAAATAATAATTACAAGGGGGGGGAAATCTTTTACAGACACCTCACGGGTTATGTACAGGACAGGGCAGGGCTGGTGGCACCGGACACGCCGCGGCTGGAGGGGACGGGGCTCCCAGAGACCCCTGGAGCTTCACCCAGGGGGTGGTGGGGGGAGAAACTGGTGACAACCCCTCTCCAGTGACACTGTCCCACTGCAGTGCTGGATCCAACCACCTGCAAGGCAAGAGGGAGATGAGAAAGAGGTGAGAATCACAGAATCCCAGACTGGTTTGGGTTGGAAGGGAGCTTCAAGATCATTTAGATCCAGCCCCCTGCATGGGCAGGGACACCTCCCACCAGCCCAGGCTGCTCCAAGCCCCATCCAACCTGCCCTTCAACACTGCCAGGGATGGGGCAGCCACAGCTTCCCTGGGCAACCTGGGCCAGGCTCTCACCACCCTCACAGCAAAGAATTCCCTCCTCATGTCCAATCTAAATCTTCCCTCTCCCGGTTTTAATCCACCCGGGGCTCCTCTGGCCAGCGGGGACTGCACCCAGAGAAACCCCAAACCTTCCTCCAGCAGATACAGCCTCTCAAAAAAAAAAAAAACAAAACCCACCAGAAAACCAGAAAAAGCCTGGGTCCATGAATGAGCTGTCAGAAAAGCAATGATCTCACTGAAAACTCTCCCTTTGTCCTTGGGGGGGGAAAACCAAGGGATGGGAAAGAGGCATTTCTTTGTGAAGCTGCTTGGAGCCTTGATGCTGGAGCAGGGAGGGTGACTGTGTCCCCCCAGCAGTGAAGCTGCTTTTCCCCCCCCTCTCCCTCTGCCATATGAGCAGGAACAACCCCCCAGGCACCATGAAATGGCTTTTCCCAAAGGAACCAACCCTCTTGTTCTCCTCCCTGCTGGGGAGAGCTGGGAGGTCTCCAAACTCCAAGAGCAGCCTCAGCAGCAGCTCCATCTCACCCTGCCACCAAGAAGTGCCAGGCTGCAGCAAAATCTCATTAGTTAGCCCCTTTCAGAGAAGCAAAGATGCTTTTTAAGAAACAATTGCACCTTGGAAACCTGGAGGCACCAGATGAAACAACAAAGCCAGTGACCACTGAGTCCCTTTGCTCAGCCACGGGGAACTGGGGCTTGCTGCCCTAATTCTGGCCAGGCCCCTCTGTGCCTCTCCAAACACACTGATGCTTTTGAAAAACAACTCCAGCTGTGCCTGACATTTCACTACTATTAAAATTCATCATTCTGCTGAAGGAAAATAATATTTTAGATTCATTTCTTTTTTTCCTAGCAAGCCCGGGTAGTGCTGGAACTTTTATTCAGCCACAAAGTGTTTGGCAGGAAGAGGGACATGGGAGGAAGGGTAAGAGAAATGGAGATTATCTGGAAAAACAACTGGGGGTGAAAGCTATTGCTGGGGGTGAAAGCTATTGCACCAGGGTCCATTTTTGGGGCCGTGCTTGGAGATTTGGCCTCACAAGTTCCCACTCAGGTAAATGGGAGCAGAAGGGCTGCAGGGCTGGGAAAGAGCCACAGCAGAACCACACCTGATGTTTCACAGGAGGCAGCAGAGCCTGGTGATGCTGCACAGGCTGCTGAGTGGGCTGCTGGAAATCAGGGTGGCTGCACCCAAGCCAGGGGGGGTGATGGTGATGGTGACTGGCTGTGGATGTGGCCACATCAAAGCTGGAGCTGAGTGAAGGCTCCGGGCTCTGGCCCCAGGCACCGCTCCCAGCTCTGCCACCGCCTTCCCTGTGGCCTTTCCCACCTCCTCTAGCTGCCCAACCTGCCTGGCAGCAGCAGGGAAGACTTTGTGGGTCTTTATTCCCCTTGGGAGGCTGCACCTTCCGCGGGGTGGTGGCTGCTGGCTCAGCTCAGCTCCCCCACAGCAGCTGCAGCCATTCCCTTCACCCTGCCAAAAATGATCCAGGGGCAGCTACGGATGGTTTGGGCTGATCCCAAAGGATCCACCCCGAAGAATCCACCCCAAAGGACCTGAGGGACATGGAGCTCCTGGAGAGAGGCCAGAGGAGGCCACAGAGATGATCAGAGGCTGGAGCAGCTCTGCTCTGGAGACAGGCTGGGAGAGTTGGGGTGTTCAGCCTGGAGAAGAGAAGGCTCCAGGGAGACCTGAGAGCACCTTCCAGTGCCTGAAGGGGCTCCAGGAAAGCTGGGGAGGGGCTTGGGACAAGGGCAGGGAGGGAGAGGACAAGGGGGGATGGATGAAAACTGGAAGAGGGAGATTGAGGTGAGACATGAGGAGGGAATTCTGGAGTGTGAGGGTGGGGAGAGCCTGGCCCAGGTTGCCCAGGGAAGCTGTGGCTGCCCCATCCCTGGCAGTGTTGAAGGGCAGGTTGGATGGGGCTTGGAGCAGCCTGGGCTGCTGGGAGGTGTCCCTGCCCGTGCAGGGCATTGGATCTGGCATGGCCTGGGTACACAGCCATGGGACCACTCCTGTCCCACACCCTCCTCCCCATTCCTTTGTGGCAGCCCCTGCCAGGCAGAGGGCTTGGATCTCAGCCTGTGTGTGCTGGTGGGACACAAAGAGCAAGAAAAAGGTCACACCTGCAAGACAGGAAGGCATCCCAGCAGAGAGGGTCTCCCACCCAGGGCATCCCAGCAGGGAGGGTCTCCCAACCAGGGCATCCCAGCAGGAAAGGGGCTCCCAGCACCTGGGGTGTGGGCAATCAGACTGACCCCAGGGCCATGGGGATGGTAGCCCAGGTAGAATCCTAAATTCTGGAAGCAACCAGAAGATGGGACACCACCTTGCCCCCAGCTGTGATTCCTGAGCAGTGCCATGCAAAGGGGAGCAGCAGTGGGAATGGGAAGGAACAGGGGCACCCACAGAGTCACTCCCCAGCTCCAGGAGCACCCCAAAGCCATGGCTGAATCACTGACAGTTGCCACAAACCCTCCCTGGACACTGGCCCAGCTGCTACCCCTGACCAGCTTTCTAGTCTAGCCAGCTTTTCAGTGAAGAGACACCAGTGACCCCCCTGGGACACAGGGCAGGACCCTCCCCACGCCCCATCCCCAGCCAGGGCTGGCACAGGGTGCTGCCACCCAGCCACTAAACCCAGCCAAAACCTAGAAGCCCAAGTCCCTGACCCCCAGCAGCCTCTTCCTGTGGGCACCTCCCCAGGATATTTTGGCTGGGGAACCCAAAAAGTGTTCAGCCAGCACCTGGGGGGGGGGGTGTTTGGCAGTCACAAGCCCCTGGAAGCCCCTGTGAGGCTCCAGTCCACGCTTCCAAAGCAACTTCCAAACCCTGCTCCTTGGCCAACCTCAGCACGGTGTGCACCTCCCACCACCAGCCCACTCTGCACTAATTACCACTGGTAATTGCCCTGCTGGTGACCATCATCTCCCTGCCCTCTCTCCCCCACCTCCAGGGTTCAGCTGCCTGAAGATAAAGGTGGAGAGAGGAGCAGGTTCATCCCCACCACACTCTCAGCTCCTGGGCCACGTGCAGGGATGGGACAGCAGGGCAGGGAAAGCCACGGCCTGAGCAGTGGATGGAGAAAGCTGCTGAGCCTGGTTTGCTTGGGGACACAGAGGGAAGTTCACTCCCATGAATATTTTTTAAGGGGATGGGCATGAATCCCCCTCACGCTGCCCCCCAATTAGCTCAGCCTTCAGCAGGGATTTGCCTGATCCACTGGCACAGCCGCCCCAAAAGGGCACCTCTCTTTTGGGAAAGAGTGGGGCTCAAGCTAAGCCACTTACAAATTCAGATGGCTGCTTTGTTCAGCTTAACCCCCTTCCAGGGTTCCCCTCCAGAGAAGACCTCCACAAGATCCCACCCGCGCCAGCAGCGGGGCCACCACGGCCCTGGTCACCTCACCAGGCAAGGCAGCTGGTGGCTCCTCCACTTGCTGTCCATGCATGAGGGACTGCCTGGAGCAGCCATGTCCCTGCCACAGCCCAGCCATGCAGAGGGGGTGGACAGGAAGGGCCTTCCTGGGGTTTTTAGATGCCAGTGGCCAGAGGAAAGAGAGCAGAAGCAGCGGAGATGCTCAGACAGATGGGGAGTGTGGCCAGTAGGTCAAAGGAGGTTCTCCTCCCCCTCTGCTCTGCCCCAGTGAGGCTGCATCTGGAATGCTGTGTCCAATTCTGGGCTCCCCAGTTCCCCAGAGCTCTCCCAGTTCCCCAGGAACTACTGGAGAGAGTCCAGCCCAGGGCACTGAGATGCTGAAGGGGCTGGAGCATCTGCCTGTGAGGAAAGGCTGGGAGAGCTGGGGCTGCTCAGCTGGAGAAAAGGAGGCTGAGGGGGGATCTGATCAGTGCTGAGCAATATCTCCAGGGGGTGTCAGGAGGATGGGCCAGACTCTGCTCAGGGGTGTCCAGGGACAGGACAAGGGGCAATGGGCACAAACTGGAGCTCAGGAGGGTCAAGTTCAAGATGAGGAAAAGCTTCTTGCCTGTGAGGGTGACAGAGCCCTGGGACAGGCTGCCCAGGGAGGCTGTGGAGTCTCCATCCCTGCAGACATTCCAACCCCTGGGACACTGTCCCCAGATTGCCAGCAGCTCTGATAACCCAGAAAGGCCCAGGTGACCACAGGCAGCAGATGCACTCCCCTCCCCAGCACCCATCTGCTTCTCTTGACACAAACCAAGAGACCAGACTTAATGCCATGGATGCTCACAGTCCCCAGAGACATGTGCCTGGTTCCCATCTCACATCTTCCACCATGTGCAGCAGAGGAGGTTCTCTCCTGACCAGAGCTGCTGTGTCTGCTCCCCTTTCTAGGCCAGGCCCAGGGATGGAAACACAGACCATCAGGGTCCAAGGACAGAGGGACAACCTCCCCTGAGATGTGGCTGTAGATCCAAAACCCGTTCCCCCCTCATCCTGTCACTCCATGCCCTTATCAAAAGGAAGTGTCCAGCTCTACTGCTGAGACCTCTGCAAACCAACCCCAAAACAACCCTCCAAACCCACCACCCTGGAGCAGCATCCTCCACCCTGGGCCATCAGGAAGGTGCCATCCCTCTGCAGAGGCGCAGAAGAGGAGATCCTTGAGCCCCTGGAGCAGAGAGGGAGGAGAAGGGAAGGGGCTGGGGGAAGGACAGGTCTGCTTTCTCCCAGGAAAGGAGCTCTGCACACACCAAGGCCACCAGGCTCAGAACTCATGGCCTGAGCTCACTCTTAAAACCCAGCTGCCTGCAGTTCTCCTCGCGTGCCCCGCTCTGACTTGCAGCAACACTTACAATTAAATATATTGCAGTGCTTTCCAAGAGCTGCTCATCTGAAGGTCATTAAATGGTACAAAAACACATTCCCTTTTTGGGTTGTTGTTGTTGTTGTTGTTGTTTTCCTAGACAGAAGCCCATAATAATGCCATTAATTCAGGCTCCTCTTCCACCTCCCTGGGGTTGCGAGTGGCCGAGTTCACCTTGGCTCGAAGCAGCACGACTCGTTTTAATGAGTGTTGCTGAGGCAGGTGCTGCCTCCTCCCTGGGGCTGGACAAAAGGCACAGGAAAGCTGGGGGAAAACCACGCAGCTGAATTGTTCTCTGGGGAGAGCAGCTGAGGGGTGGTGGCTCTGGAGGACCCAGGGGGGAAGGGGACAACACGTCGGTCCAGACGCGACCGTCGCGCCCGTCGAACCTCATGCCAAGACCAAGGTCAGAGCAGGGGGTTGGTGGCAAAAAAAAGCCCCTTTTTTTTATTCTGTGAAATGCTACATGCAAAAAAAGACCAAGCGAACACAGACACACCAAAAAAAAAACCCCTCCAACCCTAAAAAAGACGGAAAAGGGCTGAGGTTTCTGCTGTTGCCATGGAAATGTGAAGAAGGAGCTGACAATGTGCTCCCCTGGCAGGGGGAGCCGAGCACAAGGTGGTCTCACTCAAAGGCTACCAGGGTGAGTGGGCACATCCATGTGGCACTGCTTGGGATGCAGCTGGAGGAGCAAGGTGCCACGGCCAAGCATCAGCTCTGCTGGTAGCCAGGATCTGGCCAGGTGGGCTCCACCTCGAGGGACACCTCCCAGCACCAGCAGCTGGCAGAGGAAGCCACCAGGACCCTGCGTGGGGGATGAACCCCAGCCCAGAGAGAAGGTCTATGGAGTTGGTTCACGTCCATCAGAGATGCCTTTTTCTTCCTCTTCTTTCCGTGCAAACCAAAACTTTGGGGGTAAAAAAATAAGCCCCACTGGGATCAAAGAAAGGAACTCCAACACCAAGCACAACATTCATCGGAAGGTGTGCAACGAGGGCTTTTGTTTGTAGAACATCCTTAGTGGTTTCATGTTTCTTCTTTCTTTTCACTGGTTCTTTCCCCACATTTGGCAGAGGCCCTGTGAGCTGGCAAAGTGTCCAACAGACCCAACCCTGTGTCCCTCCTTGGTCCACAAACACACAGCAGGAGCTGTGGGGCAGAGCCTCTGGGGACAGGTCCCACTGCTGCCTGCAGCTCCTGCTCCATCTCCCAGCTCTCCAAGCTGGGGCATTCCAACTGCTTCTCCATGCCATCACTGATGGAGACTTCTTAAATGACCTGGACAGGGCAGTCACACAGCTACAGCCAAGCACCCAGAGTCTTCTCTTGATGCAGGCAAGTGACCATTGGTAGCAAGTCTTAGGAGGCACCTCTTTGATGTCGCCCTGCACCTTCCACCCTGGCAAGAGCCTCCTCCTTGGCTTCTTGTGAAGGAAAAGAAGAGCCAATTCACAGACACACAACTCTGCTGCCATGGCCAGGCAGGGACACTTCCAGACAGGAAGTGGTTCAGTGGTTTGGAAAACTGCTTCTCTTGAAAATGAGCTCTAAAGGATCAAAAGGGCCCAGCAGAAGTTCTGAATGTTTTGTTGTTCTTTTCAATAAAAAGCAAAACTCAGACCTATTTTGCACTTCCCCTCCCCCCCACACCTTGTTTTCCATGAGCAGATCAGAAAACTGGCAGCTTTTGGTGAAATCTTCCATGTTGGATGAAGAGCCTGGTACTGAAAGGCAGGAGAGCAGGTGGCCCATGGCAGCCCTCCTTCAGGTACCATCTTGAGAGCCACCCCCTTGGCCAAAGGGACTGGTTTGCAGCACTGTCAGTCTCCCTGCTCAGCCCTGAGGACCATCAATCTGCTGCCAGGCTCTCATCAGACCCTGGAGGACTCAAATCTGCTGCTGCTGACCCAGCATGACGTGGAGATGCGACCCTTGTGGTGAGGGCTGTTAGAAGAGGTGGGTTACGGGAATCACCTGCCACCACAGGAGCCCAGGAGAGGACAGATGCTGGCCAGCTGGGGACAAGCAGCAGGGTGAGAAGCCCAACAGCCCTGGCATCACCAACAGACACTGCTGTGGCCATGTGTCACCTCTTGAGGGGACTTCCCACCCTGACCTCCTGCTGGTCTCCCTATGGTTGAGCTTAGGATGGTGCACAAAGCTTCTCTGGGCTGAGACTGGTCTGGAAGGCACCAGCTCTGGGGTTGCTGCTGCAGCCCTCGACTCCCAGCGCAGCTTTCTCTTGCTTGCCTTCTGGCCAGAAAGAAAAGCAGGTGAGCACTGGGCTGGGTTTACCACGGGCAGGGTGAAACGAGGGTCTAGAAGGCATCTTCTGAAGGCATCCTGCAAGTTTTCAGAGGTCAGAACGGTCTCCTGCTCCCCATGCTGCGGTAACACCACACTGCTCTCAGCCAAGAGCCTCCCCCTGCATCGGTGTGGTCCTGGTGCCCAGATGTGCTCCCTTCACACACTGGAGACCACAGCCCAAGGTTCTCCTTGGCCAGAAACCTGCCTGCAGCACTTTGTCTGTGGGTGCTTGGCAGCACGGGCAAGGAGGAGGCAACGGGTGTCACCGGCCCAGGAAACCAAACCAAGACAAAAAGCAGGACTCAGCATCTCCAAAACCATCCCAGCACTGGGACACCTTTATCCACTTGTGGGTGCTCACCCTCCTGGGCTGGACGGGCAGGACCAAATGCTTTATATTAAAGCATGTGACATTAAACCTTGATATTAAAGGGTTCATATCAGCACAAGGGCCGTGGTGCCATCGCATCGTCCCACCGGGCGCGGAGCTGCCACGTGGGGCTGCAGGAGCAGCTGCTGGCACGGCTGGGCCAGCCAGAACGGTGGAATTCTGCTCCTCAGCCTGTGTCCCTGCCATCCCTCTCTTGAAATGCCTTTTGTTTCCTTCTAATAAAAGACAAATCATCCAAAAAAAACCCAACCCCACAAAGGATCCTTCGCCGCCGGTGAACATCAAGGGGAGGCGGCGCGTCAGCACGCACAGCGCCCGCCCCAGCTGCATCTGGAGGGACAACACCCCGGGATACAGATGTGGGCTGCGAGGATCCCAGGAGGAATTAGAGCCCATCTTATCAGCCAGGCCGAGGAGCAGTCCCTGCTCTTTGTAAACAAGGGGTGGTTTTCTCCGCCTCTTTCTCTGGGGGGAGTTCAGGGATTTGGAACACGGTCATTGCTGCGTCTCGTTAGCTGCTGTTCTTCAGCAGAGCGGTGGGTCATCTTCCTCAGGTGATGAAGGAAGTAAAACGGGAGGTGTAAAGAGGTCCAGAGTCCTTCATCTGCTGGTGGTGCCAGCTGCTGTCCTCCCGACCCCAGCATGTGCACCCCACAGGACACATGGACAACCCTCAGCCAGAGAGAGCCCAACAGACCCAGCACAGGGACAACACTGACACCCAGGCCACGTGGCCAAGTGCTGACAGCAGGCAGAGCTAGGGCCCCTGGCAGCAGCAAACTAACCTGGTGAGGCATCTCCACGGCATGGATGGAGGTGGGACAATCACAGCATGGTGGGGGTTGGAAGGGACCTCTGGAGATCATCTAGTCCAACCCCCTGCTAGAGCAGGGTCACCCAGAGCACACTGCACGGGACGGTGCAGGTGGACGTGGAGCAGCCCCACAGTATGGGACATCCCCAGAGCAAGGGTGGACAAGGGGAAAACACACAGCACAGGTGGGACACGAAGCTTCCTCATAGCACTGATGGACTCAGGGCATCCTCACAGCACTGGTGGACAACAGGCATCCTCATGGCACAGCTGGATGTGGGGCAGCCCAACAGCAGGGATGGACATGTGAAGAGCAGGGAGGGTTTCTTGTGCACCTAGGAGCCACCATGCCACCAAATCTGGCTGAGGACCAGTAGTCCTGGCATCCAGCCCAGCATCCTGCCCAGCAGCTCTCCCAGCCCCAGGGGTGCTGCTCAGCACAGTGCCAGCAGGAGTACAGGGACGGATCATTACAGCTTCATTACACTGCAAGAAGGACCTTGAGGTGCTGGAGCAGGTCCAGAGGAGACAATGAGGCTGGTGAAGGGACTAGAGGGAAAGTCTTATAGGGAGAGGCTGAGGGAGCTGGGGTTTTTTAGCCTGGAGGAGACTCAGGGGGGACCTTCTCACTCTCTACAACCACCTGAAGGGAGGTTGTGGTCAGGTGGAGTTGGGCTCTTCTAGTGACAGGACAAGAGGGCCTGGCCTGAAGCTGCTCCAGGGGAGGTTTAGGTTGGGTATCAGGAAGCACTTCCTCATGGAAAGGGTGATCAGACATTGGAATGGGCTGCCCAGGGAAGTGTGGAGGCACCATCCCTGGAGGTGCTCAAGGAAAGGCTGGAAGTGGCACTTGGTGCCGTGGTCTGGAGATGTGGGGGTGTCAGGTCACAGGTTTGACCTGATGATCTCAGAGGTCTTTTCCAGCCTTGGTGATTCTGGGATTCTGTGAGCTCACACAACCCACCAAGCAAAAGCCTTATTAAGAGGTGATTCATCTCCCAAACTCCCAGCAGGACCCACAGAGGGAAGTTACCTTGCCCAGCTGTACAACCTCGTGTGTAAACACCGACACGCGCCCGGTTAGTTTAACTAGATCAGTTTGCAACGGAGCCAAGAGTGGAAGGGAAGAAAATCAAATCAACTTCAACACAGGGAAAACATCCACTGGGACAGGCCTTAAAGGAGCAGCCAAAAAAAGAGAGAGCTTACTGAAGGAAAAAGAAATACCAGTAAAATTGGCTTCATTCTGGCTCAAACCAGGACACACAGAGCAGGACGGACAGAGAGGCACCTACCTCTGAACCACGAAACCAAAGTCCGTCAATCACTATCAAAATCCTTAGGTCCACAAGATGGGGGATAAAAAAAAAGTCCTCCGTAGCCATCTTCTGTGCGTGGCCAAGGCTCAGGAGGTCCCAGCAGTCTGTTTCCCACAGCACCTCCTCCTCCTCCTCCAGTCACCAACCCCACAGCAGCTCCTCCGGTCCCGTCCCATCCCGTTCCTGCTGGCAGGACGAGCAGCGAGTCCAGGGTAGGTTGACAACACACACACACACACACACAGGAACATCTCCCTCCTTTTTTCCAGGATGGATTTGTTTGTTTGTTTGTTTGTTTTAAATCCCTTTCTTTTTTTTTTCTTTTTTGCAAAAAAAAAAAAAAAAAAAAAAAAAAGAAAAAGAGGAAAAAAAAAAAAAAAACCCCAACCAAAAACCCAAGGTTTTCTATTGAAGGTACATCTCTTCTTCAATATGAAGACATTAAGTGGATTGAGTCGGATCCCCCATGCAGTGGTCAGAGAAGTCCTTTGGTAGTTGTGGCCCCCAGCAGGACAGCAGGGAGCTGTGGAGACATCTGAGGACACTTCCACCCGGTCCACGAGCCAAGAGGGTAGCGGGGGGAGCAGGAGTGAGGCAGGGAGGGTGGGCAAAAGAAGACAAGAAAAGGAAGGTGGTTCCTCCAGCCGGGACACTCCATCTCGTGCCTCTCCCTCCCCCAACAGCCCCCTCCGCCTCCTCCTCAGTTTTGACCACTGCTCACTGGTGGTGGGATTGGAGTCTGGTCTCTAGGGTTTGGGTTTGCTTCCCCAACGCACATTGGTTTGTCTTCATTGATTTTTTTTTTTTTTTTGTGGTTTTGTTTTAAATATATGATTTGTACATATTTATAGGTATTTATAGGCCGTTCCCCGTGGCATCGGTAAGTGTGCTTCTGTTGGTGAGGAACGGAGGTCACCAGCTGACACGAGTCCCAGGAACACCCTTTGCCTGCAGTGACAGTCCCCAGGCAGGGGTGGCACCTCTCCAAACGCTGCCCTGTGGTGCCCCTCAGTTCCTCCCCTCCCACCTCTGCCCTCCCTGTCCCCCATCAAACAAGGGACGTCACGCCATCGAGCTCGGAGACTGGCTCATCTGGACTCGCATGGACTGGACGCTGTTCAGGATCTTCTTCTGGTGCCCAGCCAAAGTCACCCCTATTCTCAGGAGGTCTCTGGAAGACAGACAGACAGACAGACAGAGAGGGATCAACGGCCAGATGAGGGTTGGTGGATGTGTTTTGCTGTGAGGTGAGGGATGTAAGTGCAGCTGGTCCACGCCTTTCAGCAGAAGCATGGCCAGAGAGCCCAGGCACACCGTGACCCCCACCTGAGGATAAGGTGGGACCTCTGATGGTGAACGTGGCCACCTCCAGACCGAGGGTCCTTCTGCTGCCCTCTCTGATGGACCCTCCCACCCTCCCCTTGCAGGTGCCCTGAACTGACCTTCCCACCTCCCCAAGCCCACCCCCCTCCCCAGGCAGCCCCGGCACGGCACCCAACTCACTCGGACGTCATCTGGGCGACCAGCTGCAGGGAGGTGAAGCCAGCAGTCAGGAAGCTGTCCCGGTACTGGCTCATCTTCACGGCGCTCAGCCAGTCGTCCACTGAGGTAAAGGCAGTGAAGTCGGGGATGGAGCGGTCGAGGAGGGGCTGAGAAGGCCTGAAACAGGACACGCCGCTGGGGACAGCCCACAGCTGGGGCTCAGACATGCTCCCCACCCACCCTCCTGTGCTCCCCCTGGCACTGCCCTGGCTCCTGGCGCGTGCCTGGGATGAGGAAGGCACATCCCATGGGAACAGGGCTCTGCCGAGCAGCGCTGCGTGACCCCGCACGTTGCTGTGGGAGCCACCAGGACAGAGGCACCAGCAGAGCAGACGCGGTGCCCGTGCAGGGTCACATGCCACAAAGACTCAACAGGGAGGAATTACTGCTGCTGCTCAACAGCACACGACATGTTCTCTGTCTCAGGGGAAGGCAGGACCCAGGCAGGACCCCCCCGGGCTTGGCAAGTGATCGATGAATCCCTGCCCCTCCCACTGGCAGCATGAGACACTCAGGGAGCCTTTCCCTGTGGATCATAGAATGGTTTGGGTTGGAAGGGACCTTAAAGACCGTCCAGATCCAGATTGGACCTTCTCACTCTGTTCAACTACCCGAAGGGAGGCTGTAGTCAAGTGGGGGCTGGGCTCTTTTGCCAGGCAACCAGTGGCAGGACGAGAGGACATGGCCTGAAGCTGCCCCAGGGAAGGTGTAGGTTGGATATTAGGAAGCACCTCCTCATGGAGAGGGTGATCAGACATTGCAATGGAAGTGCTGAAGGGCAGGTTGGATGGGGCTTGGAGCAACCTGGGCTGGTGGGAGGTGTCCCTGCCCATGGAGGGGGTTGGATCTAGATGATCTTTAAGGTCCCTTCCAACCCAAACCATTCTCTGATTCTTCTCCCTGCCCCTGGGAATCCTCTGCAGGGCTTGGCTGGGGACACCCCACCCACCCTGGGATTTGCTTCATCAGGCATCTTCAGAGTAAACGATTTTGCAACTGAGCCATGCAAACGAGCCAGATGAGTTGTAAACACTTTCTGCTCTTGTGGGCCCCTGGTTTCTCCCCGTGATGGTTGGTTTGGTTCTGGTGTGGTTTTGGTAGAGGTGAAGGGGCCCCCAGGGGTGGCTCCTGTAAGAATCTGCCAAAAAGCTCCTCCAGCTCCAAAAAAATGCAGCCACACCTCTGGCCAAGTCCGAACCATCAGAGCCAATATTCTACTCCATCTCCCCCACACCCCAAAGACAATCCAAAATTTCTCCAGCCCCGTGGCTGCACTTTGAGGAAGGCAGGAAGGCTGGGAAAGACCTTTAAGATCATCAGGTCCAGCCTATGACCTGACACCACCACATCTCCAACCCATGGCACCCAGTGCCACCTCCAGCCTTGCCCTGAACACCTCCAGGGATGGTGCCCCCACAGCTTCCCTCAGCAACCCGTTCCGCCGCCAACGGGAGCGCGTCCCCCTCGCGCCGGGACCACTCACACAGCGGTGATGGTGGCCACAGTTTTGAGGCTGGCCGGGTTGCGGATCATCTTGTCGAGGGTGTTGACGATCTCGGTGAAGCGCGGGCGGGTGTTGCGGTCCTTCTGCCAGCAGTCCAGCATCAGCTGGTGCAGGGCAGCAGGACAGTCCATGGGCGGTGGGAGCCGGTAATCCTGCTCGATGGCGTTGATGACCTGCCGGGCAGCGGGGCGGGGGACGACAAAGCAGCACGTGAGGATGAGGGTGGCACAGGGAGAAGCAGAGCTCTGGTGGGAGGGGACACTCTGGCCCAGCTGCCCGTGCAGGGGAGGCAGCTGCCAGCCCATCTGATCAGCAGCCAAAGGAGAAGGAGGAGACACTCCCAGCTCCAAGGGAGCTGGGGCTCTCCAAGGTTAATCTCCACTCTGAAGCTCCGCCGGCTGCAGCTCCTCCCGACAGAGCTGCCACTCATTATCCCGGCGGCACACTTCGCAGTACAACAGTCCAACTGCCAAAGCTCTTTCCCTCTGAACATTTTCAAAGGCCCTGCAGCTTGTTCAAGTCCAATTACCAGCCCACTGCCTTTTCTTCCTCCTTTCCCTCCTCGCATCCTCCCGCTCACCAACCTGTCTCATCTCCAGACCTGAGCACTGCCACGGCTCCGAGGAGCAGGGAGAGCCACCTGGGCAGGGCTTTCTCCTGGGAATGAACCTCCCCCACCCCCTCCAAGCTGTGTAGATGACCCCCAGTGCTTACATCTTGGTTGGACATGTCCCAGTAGGGCCTCTCCCCAAAGGACATCACCTCCCACATGACGATGCCGTAGCTCCAGACGTCGCTGGCCGAGGTGAACTTGCGGTAGGCGATGGCCTCCGGTGCCGTCCACCGGACAGGGATTTTCCCTCCCTGAGGAGAAAGGGAGAGCAGCTGAGGAATGTCTCCTGTGGCAGGGGAGCCTGGACACCCACCAGCCAGGGTTGGAGTCATCCCACACACCCCTGGCCACTGGTACCTAGGGACTCCACTGAGGAGCGGGGAGGGGGAGCCCAAAACCATGAATTTATCTTGTGCAAACAGGCTTAGTTAAACCAAATAAAAGGGCTCATCCAAGGGTTTAATCCACCACCCAGGTGCCACCCACCAATGTCACCTCTCCACATGGGCTGCCACGCAGGACCTGGCACATCAGTGGCCAGCCCTCATGTCCTGTCCCAGGGAGAGATGAGGTGACAAAGGGCTACGCAGGACAGTGCCAGTGCTGGTCTCAGGTAAGGAGCCACAGGTATCCCTGCCCCTTGGCCTTCAGTGGAAACAAGCTCTACTCTAAGAGCAGCCTCCATGGCACCATCTGGGCTCCCACAGCTGCTGGAAGGTCCTTCCAGCCCCACTGTTGGGAAGCAAAAAGCAAAATACAAGCCCCAGAGGAGATTTGGCAGAAAGCCCCGCATCGCTCCCACCGGGCTCAGCATCTCAAGCCACCCCACCAAGCAGGTCCCAGCAGGACAGGAAGGGCTGGAGGCTGTGCCAGGGGGGCAGGGATGCTACAGAGAGGCAGCAGGTACCTCTCCCTGGGCAAGCAGGGGTAAAACAGCAGGAAAAAAAACCCAAAAGGAGGCAAGGGGTGAAGGACAACCTCAGCCCCGCGCCGTGCTTGCTGCGGGCAGAACCGCGCCGTAAATCGTTCAGCGCGATTGTTTTCCGCAGCCTTTCTGATGAAGAGTCAGCTGCTCTTGAAGGATTAACGGCCAAAAATTTCATCTGAGCAACTACAAGTGGAGAAATTAACTGCTAAGGTTGTTTTTCCTGCCTTTTCCCCAGAGCTGAAAACCTGCTGTGGGAGGCAGAGTGATGTAATGGCAGGCACAGCATCACTTCCCAGCTGCCGGGGAGATCTATTATGGCCTAAATTAAATAAAACCACAGATGAGATAATCTCTTTAAACTCTGAAGGTGGGGAAAGGGGCCTTCATGCCTTATCCCCACAGCTAAAGCTGGGGTCTTTGAGTGAAAATGAAATGATGGATGGCTGTCTGTTCAAAGTGGGGCCTGCAGAAAGGGGTGGGCAGGGAGAGAGGCAGGTCCCAGCAAGGGGGAAACATCCCAGGGACAGGGGAGGAGAGCGAGGGGCTGCAGCCCAGCCAGGAGGTTTAGCCAGCCTTAAAGGCACAGAATCATGGAGTGGTTTGGGTTGGAAGGGACGTTTGAGACCACCTAGTTCAAACCCCCCCTGCATGGGCAGGGACACCTCCCACCAGCCCAGGCTGCTCCAAGCCCCATCCAACCTGCCCTTCAACACTGCCACGGATGGGGCAGCCACAGCTTCCCTGGGCAACCTGGGCCAGGGTCTCACCACCCTCACACTCCAGAATTTCCTCCTCATGTCTCACCCAAATCTCCCCTCTCCCAGTTTTAATCCAGGTACCCAGGATGCTGGTGATGAGCTGCCCACTGGTGGGACCTGGGATGCTGGTGGTGAACTGTCCACTGGGTCACAGAATCATAGAATCACAGAATCCCAGACTGGTTTGAGTTGGAAGGAACCCTCAAGATGATCTAGATCCAACCCCTTGCATGGGCAGGGACACCTCCCACCAGCCCAGGCTGCTCCAAGCCCCATCCAACCTGCCCTTCAACACTGCCAGGGATGGGGCAGCCACAACATGGACCCAACGTCCATGGGTTCCCTGTTCTGGTGGCTGGAGCCAGCCCCAGTGCCTGGGCACAGCTTGACAGCCCAAGAAAGTGCTTCTGTGTGAGGTGCAGTCTTGTGGTCACACCCAACACACACTCTTTGAATTGAGCAGATCAACAGGGTGCTCACCCCTTCTCCTCCTGGGGGTCCCTCAGGGCAGCAAGGGGACAGTGGGGCTGCCATTACCTACCAACAAGTTAATTAGGGACATGGAGGGTGGCTGGGTAACAGCAGAGCTCCTGCTGGGCTTGTCTTTAATTGATGCTTGGAACAAGTCTCCAGCAGAAAATGGCAGACCAGAGCTGGAGTGCTGGGGGAAAGGGAGTTAAAATGCCATGGCTGTGTCTTCAGGAGATGCTGTGATCCCCCTGTCTCCCCTTCCCAGTCTCTCAAGGGACTCCTCTATGCCCCATTCCTTCACGGAGAAGAGGGAAGAGGCTTCTCTGGCAACTGCTGAGGGCAGAAAAGTGTTTGGGGAAGCAGGAAGGCAGAAAGTTCATAAAAGGGGGGGAAGAGAAAGGAGAGAGAAGAGGATGATGGGTGGGAACCAGAGCTAGGGTCTCCACGTCACAAGCTTATGTGGTGGAAACCCTTCTGAGATGCTCCCACCTGCTGCAGACAGAAGCTCTGGGGGGTACATCCACCACCCTTCTCCCAGGTCTGGATGGCAGTGGGTGCAGGACAAGCATGGGGGCTGCCCAGCAAGACCAACATGAGTGAGATGTACCTACCAAGGAGCTGGTGTAGGTGGGGTCAGACGTGTCATCCTGCAAGTAGCGTGAGAGGCCAAAGTCTGAGACCTTGCAGACCAGGTTGCTGTTGACCAGGATGTTCCTGGCAGCCAGATCTCGGTGCACGTAGTTCATCTCTGCCAGGTACTTCATCCCGGCAGCGATTCCGCGCAGCATTCCCACCAGCTGGATCACCGTGAACTGCCCGTCGTTCTGCTGCCGTGGGGAACAGCGGGGGGGGTTGTGTGTGAAGGTGCAGACCCCTCTGTGGGACCAGAGCTGCTCATCCAGCCTCCAGAGGACCCTGCACCTCCCCAGAGGACACAGCCCACCCGCCCTGCCCTGCCTGGCGAAAGCAGAGGAACCCCAGCACCACCACAGCCAGGGGGTTCTGGGGGGGTGGAACACGCTGCAACCACCTCCCCAGGGAACAGCCTGGGATCTACAGGATGAGAAGCCCTGCTCCCAGATCCCATGGTTGACCAACAGCCCACCTGGTCTGGGAACAGCCTGGGATCTACAGGATGAGAAGCCCTGCTCCCAGATCCCATGGTTGACCAACAGCCCACCTGGTCTGGGAACAGCCTGGGATCTACAGGATGAGAAGCCCTGCTCCCAGATCCCTTGGTTGACCAACAGCCCACCTGGTCTGGGAACAGCCTGGGATCTACAGGATGAGATGCCCTGCTCCCAGATCCCATGGTTGACCAACAGCCCACCTGGTCTGGGAACAGCCTGGGATCTACAGGATGAGAAGCCCTGCTCCCAGATCCCATGGTTGACCAACAGCCCACCTGGTCTGGGAACAGCCTGGGATCTACAGGATGAGAAGCCCTGCTCCCAGATCCCGTGGCTGACCAACAGCCCACCTGGTCTGGGAACAGCCTGGGATCTACAGGATGAGAAGCCCTGCTCCCAGATCCCGTGGTTGACCAACAGCCCACCTCCCCAGGGAACAGCCTGGGATCTACAGGATGAGAAGCCCTGCTCCCAGATCCCATGGTTGACCAACAGCCCACCTGGTCTGGGAACAGCCTGGGATCTACAGGATGAGAAGCCCTGCTCCCAGATCCCGTGGCTGACCAACAGCCCATCTGGTCTGGGAACAGCCTGGGATCTACAGGATGAGAAGCCCTGCTCCCAGATCCCGTGGCTGACCAACAGCCCACCTGGTCTGGGAACAGCCTGGGATCTACAGGATGAGAAGCCCTGCTCCCAGATCCCTTGGTTGACCAACAGCCCACCTGGTCCCACCTGGCCTTACCCGCAGGAAGGAGTCCAGGGCCCCGTTCTCCATGAACTCAGTGATGATCATGACTGGTCGACTCTTGGTGACCACCCCTTCCAGCCGAATGATGTTGGGGTGGTCAAACTGCCCCATGATGCTGGCCTCGCTCAGGAAATCCCGGCGCTGCTTCTCCGAGTAACCAGCCTTCAGAGTTTTGATGGCCACGTAGATCTCCCGCTTGCCGGGCAGCTTCAGGCGGCCTTTGTAAACTTCTCCAAACTCCCCTGCAAGTGGAAGAGCATCTGCTACCACCTCCACCTCCCCACCACACATGGCAAAGAGCAGGAGCACCTTGAGCTGCTTGGTCTCCAGACCAACCGACTGAGAAACACCAGCCAGCCAGCACTTCAGTGATGCTTCTCCTCTATAAACCCACTCACCTGACCCGTTTAAAAAGGGACAATGTCTGCTGCTGAGGACACCCTCGGGCTTGCCAGCTTCTCCAAGAAGCCCCACAGCCACAGAAGCAGAGCCTGGGGCTGCTCTTGCAAACCCCTGCCAGAAGGAACTGCACAGACTCATAGAATCCTAGAATGCCAGGCTGGAAGGGACCTCAAGGATCACCTGGTCCAACCTTCCCAGGTAATAATATAGCTGAAATGAGATGGCCCAGCACCCTGTCAAGTCTTAAGTCTTAAAACTGGCCAATGGAGGGGAATCCACCACCTCCATTGGGAGATAAATCCAATGCCTGACTGTTCTCATGGGGAAAAAAAAGAAAGCTCTGGCTTTTTCTTGTCATCTCATGGAAAAGCCAACTAGCCAATCCCAAGAAGCCCCATGGTCACTCAGCAAACACGTTCACGGAGCCTTTCCAACCTCAGAGGAACTTTGAGAGCAGAAACCAACCCCATGCCCTCCTTAACCCATCACCAATCCAGGAAAGCCTGATGCATCGAGGCTCCCCTGAGCCTGTTTCCCAGTGAAGAACCATGGGTGCACCCCCAGAAAATGGCTCCAAGGGTTATGTGGCCAGGCATGAATGGCTGAGAGGGCGGGGAGGGAGGGATGGTGAGACCCACCTGCTCCAATGACCTCTTCAATCTTCACAAAGGACACATCGATCTCCTTGGCGAACTCTCGCACTGCTTCATTGGGGTCCTCGTAAGTGAAGGGGTCGATGTAGATCTTCATCCCTGGAGACCCTTCTTGCAGGAAAGATGGGCCCAACGGCAAAAGGGAGAGAAACCAAGAGCAGTTGTGCCGTGGCCAAGAGCTGGAGACCCATGTCCTCACGCCCTCTATCACTCTGCTCATCTGTGCCACCTCCACAGACCTGTGTCATGATCTTTGGTCCCACCACTCCTGCCGACGTCCCTGAGTCCCCTCCTCTCCCTCTCTGCCCTTCCTCATCCTCCCCACTGCCACGGGGAGCAGTTCCAGACCTGAACAACAACGAGCTGCTTTTATGGTGAGGCCTTCTCCTGGCTCCACACCTTGGTGGAGAACTCTTTTATTTACCCAAAAAGGCCTCTGGTAGCTTTGTGGCTGCTACTAAATGGAGCGAGTGTGACAATTATCACCAACAGCCTGTATGGAGCCAAAACACAGGACCTGGCCAGCCCTGGTGACAAGTGTCAGTCCCCTGCATGGGGACAACGTGTGGCAGCAGGACTGGCCACGCTGCAGGGAGATGCAGAAAGATTTTCAGATGGGGGGGAAAAAGCAACACAGGTCCCCACATTCCCCAGATGGGATTTGCAGGTGTCATGTTTGAGTGCCCTGGGGCTGGCAGAGCTGCCGGGGACAAAGTGTGGCCACGGCCACCCCCAGGGCTTGGCAGGACACCAGCGTCACCCTGAGGTCCCTATAGGGCACCCAGAAAAGGCTGTGGTCCCCCTGTGGGGGTTCAGGCCCCCCTCGTGCCATTTCTCACCCAAAAAGAGGAGCAGGGATGGTGTAGAAGCCCCTCAAGGTCGTCTCTGGAGGAGACAGGAGGGACAGGGCTGCCTGGTCCTCCTCCTCAGGGTCCCTCACCCTTATAGTGATAAACAGTGTTCCGTTGCACTGTGAAGGACCCCACTGAGGGCCACAATCCCTTCATGCTGCTGCTTCCCAGGGCCTTTCCAGAGCTGAGGCACAAACACCTGGACCACAGCATCATCAGCTCTGCACTGGGAAACCAAATCAGCTCCTGGCCACTTTGCAAGTTTACCAGCAGGTAACTGGGGAGGGGGCAGGCAAGGCTGGAGCAGGGCACTGCTGGTGCAGAACAGCCACCAAGGTGGTGCAAGTGCCTGCAGGACCCCCCAGCATTCCAGGAGGGATCAGGCAGGAGCATCATCATCCCCAAAAGGGGCATTTGGGGCAAAGCTCTGCACCTTGGAGCGGGCGGGGAAGGCTGTGATGAAGCCATCTGTGCATCTCCCAGTTCATAAATCCCTTTACAGCTCTGTCTCATCCACTTTAACTGCCCCATAAATTTTTTTACAAGAGCAGCTGATGCTCCAGCCAGGATTACAAAGGGATTTACAGGATCGTAACCGAGACTGACTCACTGATCCAAACACTGAAGGAATAAAGACGGCAATCATGCCCAAGTTCCTGCCCACTGTTGACACCGCCTGCTCTTCAAACACTCTCTGAAGTGCCCTGGGATCTGCCTGTGGGCTCAGGAAACCCCAGGTTCAGCTCTCCACCAATCCCCAGCCCACCCAAAGGTGTGGGATTGGGACACCTAACCCCGTTACTCATCTCCCCAGACCTCAGCCCCCGGCTGCTCACAGCCATGACGGTCAAACACGGGCAAATGCCCGCAGGATCGGGCAAGTGGTGCTGAGCCTGCCTGGGAGAGCTGCCTGCCCTCAACACCACCTCAGGAGGAACAGGATTAAGCCACTGATCACTACTGCAGCCCAGGGCAATTTTTCCCATCAGTCTTGGAAAGCTGAAGCACCCTGCAACCCTGACCCCAGCATTCGATCCCTTCCGACGGCGTTTCTCCTTGGAAATAAACATCGTCATGAAAGAGGAAAACCCCAGCCTGCCCAACGGCTGCCACTGCTCTCTGAGAGCTCCTGGTGAAGCAGTGGCAGAGACAAAGCATGAGAAGGGACAACCTGAGAAGCCCCAGCTCACCCCAACCCCCCCCGGGGCAGCCCCTACCAGCGGCCGGTGGTCCCGGGGAGCTGCGCCGGGGCGGCTGGAATTGCTGAACACAGGGATGATTTGTTCCAGCAGATGTGCTTGTTACTCCATTAGTTGCTCACCACAAATTCCCCACCTGTTTTGCTCCAGCATCAGAGCACCTGGAGGGCTTGCTGACCTTGAAAGGGTTTTCCTGCACATCCAGGAACCCCCCAGAACCCACCCCCGACTCTCACATCGCCCAGCTTTGAAAACCAACCACAGACACAATTTCAGTGCTCTCCTACCCTGGGGTCTGGGTGCTGGGGTGAGCCCGGGGTGCATGTGGGGTGGGGAATGTCTCAAAACTGAGGGGAAATGGGAAGAAGAAGTCACAGAATCCCAAAATGGCAGGGGTTGGAAGGGACCTCTGGAGATGATCCAGTCCAACCCCCCTGCCAGAGCAGGATCCCATAGAGCAGATCCCACAGGAACACATCCAGGGGGTTGGAATGTTTCCAGGGGTGGAGACTCCACAAACCCCCTGGGCAGCTTGTTCAGCTTGAACCTCCCATGCTCCAGCTTGTGGTAGCCCACCTGCAGCTCAACAAAGGTTTAGCCATCAGGCATTAAACACATCTTCCCAGGCCACTCATGGTGCAGACAGGCAAAGAGCAGAGGGAGGCACAGCACAGGTCTGTCGGATATAAGCATGACCTGGTGATGTTTGAAAAACAATTTATCCTGTGCTGGGAGGTTTATGGCCCCTCACAGCCCCACCATCATGTTGGGAGGATCTGGGATGAAGCTGAGAAGGTCAAAAGAGATCCTGCCGTGTTACCAGCTTGGTTGGGCTCTCCTGGCTGCCTCCAAGCCCTTTCCTTCCCACTCATCCCTCCTGTTTTCTCTGCCAGGCTGATGGCTCCATCTCCATCCCTCCCTCCTTCCTTGTCTGGTGCCCATCCCCACATCCTGCCACCATCACTTTTCCCCAGGCAGATGCCCAGGATGCAGGGACAGCTTCTTCCTGCAAGGCAGCAAAAAGTACCCGGGAGGCATCTCTGGGAGAGAGTAAATGGGATCTACATCCCATGGGGACAGGGCATGGAGCCTGTGGGCACCAGGGGGCAACTCCTCACCCCCTGGAGCTGCTGCTTTCTGCTTTATTATAAGTCCCAGTGATCATGATGGCCTCTGGCTGCTTTACCAGGAGCTGGAGGAGCACCTGAGCCCACCTTATACACAACAGGTGCCTCACGTTTATTCTGGTCCACAGCTGCACCAACCACAAAGGTGTCTGAGGAAAAGGCCCACCAAGCTCAGTCCCCCCTAGGTGTTTGCCAAGGGGGTCAGCAGCCCAAAACCCAATGAACCTTCCAAGTCACTGGCCACACATTCTTCCTGGAGTTGAGCAACCATCAGCCACAGGGCCAGGATAGTGCTGGCCACCAGCCCCCAAGCCCCAGCCATGCTCGGAAATTGAGTCCCTTTAGGGGTGAAGAGCAGCTCAGCACCAACCTTGGCCTGGGCAGAGCCTGTGGCAGGAGATCAGGAGCTCATCCCTGCTCCACCCCCTGCCTCTCACCTTCTCTTCCTCCTCTGGGAGCCTTCCCAGCATGCCCTCCCTTTGCCTTGTCCCCCTCCATCTCCCCTTCTCCCTACATCCCCCCCAAATCCTTCCCTAGCCTCCTAATCCCCCTTGTTGCTCTTCCTCTCCCACCCACAAGGCTGTACCACAGCAAACCCCCCCCAGATGGCAGCTGTGGACACCTCCACTCCCTCTCCATGTCACCGTGGGGCTCTCACCCTACACTGGGTGCACTGGAAGGGGGAAGCAGGGCAGGTGTGGTTTCCCTGGACTCACCTCTCCCAGTGCTGTAGTGCTGCAGCTTGTCACTGTACACGGCCTCCTTGCTGTAGGCACGCTTCCTGGAAGAAGGGGGGACAAAACACTGGCCTTGAGGGACACGTGGCTGGTGACAGCCCTGACCTGCTCCCCTGCCAGCAGCCCCCAGGGAGCAGCGACAGCTCAGCGCCCTCTCCAGCCACTGAGTTTGCCCGTCCTCCCCCTTCCACCCCAAATCCAGCCCCCTCCCATTTCCCCCCCCCACAGGGGACCCACCTGCTGCAAACGATGGAAATGGCCACCAGTGAGACGATGAAGACCACCCCAGCTGCTGCAGACCCTGCGATCAAAGGCAGCTGCTCTCTCAGCTCCGACTTGTAGTCATCTGCCAGAGAAGAGGGACAGGGTCAGTGCTCCCTTGCGTGCTCAGGGAGCAAGGGCAGCCTCCTGGCAATGGGCTCAAGACCTTCTTCTCTGACTCCATGGGTGCTGCTCCCATGGGAGGGCAGTGGGACAAGGGGGACTCTGGCAGGAGAGTTGTTCAGGGCACATGAGATGAGCTGATGCTGCGTTGCCCAAGGATTGATTGTCACACTTGACTCACATCTGGTTTGGGTTAACAATATGGAAGAAAAGGTCCTAAGAATCAAGTCAAACCAACAGGCCCAGTTTCCCAATAAAATGAGGTTCACAAGGTGGCTTTGCCTATGCCTCTGGGCTTTCTCTTCCCTCCACACTTTTAAACCTGTGGGTCACTTCAACCAAATTTAACATGGGGACTCATGAACACAAAGTTCCTACAAGGTGCAGGAAACGAGGAAGGGAAAAGACCCTATTAACAACCAAACCAGCCAGGGAAGGTTCACAGGATCTTGGAATCATATCCAAGGTTTTGATCTTTTAAGATCTTTAAGATCATCCAGTCCAACCATTAACCCAGCCCTGCCAAGGCCACCACTGCCCCATGTCCCTCAGCACCATCTCCAGGGCTTTGAAATCCCTCCAGGGATGGGGACTCCACCCCTGCCCTGGGCAGCCTGGGCCAGGCCCTGACAACTCTTTCCATGATGAAATTATTCCCAATCTATATCTCCCCTGGCACAACTTGAGGCCATTTCCTCTTGCTCTATCACTCATTATTTGGGAGAAGAGACCAACCCCCACCCTGCTGCAACCTCCTTTCAGACAGCTGTAGAGAGCAGGAAGGTCTCCCCTCAAAGGAGGCTCACCCATATTAGGCACCAGAGAGTCCACCACCAACCATTACCCTTGAGAGAGGCCCAGGAGAACCCCAGCCCTCCACAGCAGGTCTCCTGGTAGGTTTCCACACCTACAGCACAAGCCAACTCATTTTGCAGAGACACAGCAGCCACTGCACCCTCTCACCCCGAGGATCCCGCACACCCCGTGGCCCCTTGGCCACCCCAAAAGCCCAGATGGCACAGGGAGGACTGGATGTGCCTACACCAACCCTGAGAAAGCCACCTGCCATCTCCACATGTTCCCCCCATTTTCCCCTTCCTCTGCCCTGTTGGCACTGGGGGCACCCATGCCTGTGTGGGTGGACAGTACCCAGCAGAGCCCACACTCCTGGGGTCTTCTGCAGCCCTCCTGAAACTTCATCTTCTCCAAACATCCCCAGCAAGGTCTGTCATAGACTCATAGAACCATTCAGGCTGGAAAGGCCCCATGGGATCACCCAGTCCAACCATCATCCCTGCTCTACAAACTTCTCCCCTAAACCGGCTCCACCAACACCACATCCAAACCTCCCTTCAACACACCAGGGATGGTGACTCCACCACCTCCCTGGGCAGCCTGTGCCAGGGTCTGACCACTCTTCCTGGGAAAAAATCCTTCCTCATGTCCAGTCTGACCCTGCCCTGCTGCAGCTTGAAGCCCTTCCCTCTTGTTCTGTCACTGATCACCTGTGAGGAGAGACCAGCACCAACCTCTACAATGACCTTTCAGGGGGTTGCAGAGACTGATGAGGTCTCCCCTCAGCCTCCTCTTCCTCACACTAAACATTCCCAGCTCCTTCAAGCCTTCTTCATCAGATGGATTCTCCAGGCCCTTCCCCAGCTCCGTTGCCTCCTCTGTCCTCGCTCCAGCACCTCCAGATCTCTCTGGAATTGAGGTGCCCAGAACTGGACACAGCACTCCAGGTGTGGCCTCACCAGGGCTGAGCACAGGGGGACAATCCCCTCTCTGCTGCTGCTGGTCACACTCTTTCTAAGACAGGCCAGGATGCCATGGGCTTTCTTGGCCACCTGGGCACACACTGGCTCATGTTCAATGAGAACCCCCAGGTCCTTTCCTGCCAGACCCTTCCCAGCCACACTTCCCCAAGCCTGGAGCGTTGCCTGGGGTTGCTGTGGCCCAAGTGCAGGACCCAGCACTTGGCCTTGGTGAAGCCCAGACCATGGACACGAGCCCAAGGATCCAATCCATCCAAGTCTCTTTGCAGAGCCTCCCTGTCCTCGTGCAGATCCACACTCCCTCCTTGCTTGGTGTCATCCCAAACCCACTGATGACACACTCTGTGTCCTTATCGAGATCATCAATTAGATGTTTAACACAAACAGCCCCAACACGGAGCCCTGAGGACACCACTTGTGACCAGCTGGATGGGACTCCACTGACCACCACTCTGTGGGCCCAACTGTCCAGCCAGTGCTTGATCCAAGGCTGGGCCAGGAGCCACCAGCAAGGGTTAAAATAAAACTCACTCCAAAAGAAAGCATTCAGCAGCCTTTTATCAGTATTTTTCTCCTCTGCAGTTAATTACCAGCAACTCCATTTATCTCTTGCACGCTGCTTAAATCCTGAGGAATTTTCATCTAACAATCAATTATTATTTAATAATCTAAACTACCCGTTCTTATTAAATTTCAATTAATTGCTTATTTGAAGCAGGATTTTTCTTCTTGCTTCTCTAATCCCGACTGTGTGAGGCACTGGGGGGGTGTCTGTCACCACTTCCTTCCCTTTGGTCACCCTGCCTGGTTTCCCTTTCCTGCCCCAGCAAGCACGGGGTGACCTGGTTTTAGGAAAGAAGGGACCTTTTAGGAAAGATAGTGAGTGGGGCTGTCACCATGGGTGTCACCAAAGTGGAGTAGGAGCCACGTCAGCAAAGGCAAGGAATCATGGAATCACAGAACCATTCAGGCAGGAAAAGCCCCGTGGGATCACCCAGTCCAACCATCATCCCTGCTCTACAAACTTCTCCCCTAAACCAGCTCCACCAACACCACATCCAAACCTCCCTCCAACACACCCAGGGATGGTGACTCCACCAGCTCCCTGGGCAGCCTGTGCCAGGGTCTGACCACTCTTCCTGGGAATTTTTTTTTCCTAATTTTCCTGCAAGGAGCTCGTGGCAGGGACTTCAGCTTCCCCAGTGTCTGGAGGGGTAGGAGGACCATGAAGGAGCTTTAGCTTCATTCACCAACTTCTGGATTTGTCCCAAAGCTGGGAGTAATGAAATCGCCCCCCACCCCCACGAGTAGTTAGTCTCTAAAGGGATCTAGTGCTGGTAGGTGCAGGGAAGGGGCCAGAGGAAAACCAAACCCAAGTCTGCTGAGGAGGCCAGAAGACACGAGCTGACCCTTTCCCTCCAAAAGGGAGAGAAGAATCAGCATTTAGAGATGGGTCTGACCCTTCCAGCTTTGCCCTGATGGCTCAGACGTGGCTCTGAGCACTCCAGGAGTCCCTCCTGCAGGTACCTACAACCCTCCACACCTCCCCACCATGCTGGACGTGCAGCTGGTGGCAGGGGGGCTCAGCCACCACCATCAGAGGCAGGACAGACAAAACCACGGCTCAGTAGCGGGGGAGAAACTTGAGCAACGAGATGTAAAGCAGATTACTCCTCCAGCTGGTCATAAGACCACACTCTGGACCACGGGGCTTCCATCACACTGCCAGGGGAGAGGTTTGCAGAGACAAGCTCCTGAAATCCAATGACACACCAAGGCTGTTGCTCCCAGTCACAGAATCACAGCATGTCAGGGTCTGGAAGGGGCCTCTGAAGACCATCAAGTCCAGCCCCACCTGCCAGAGCAGGACCAAAAAAACCAAAACCAAACAACAAACAAGGAGGGCAGGTCACTCAGAAAGGCATCCAGATAGGTCTTGAAAGTCTCCAGAGAAGGAGACTCCACAACCTCTCTGGGCAGCCTGTCCCAGGGCTCTGTCACCCTCACAGTCAAGAAGTTCTTCCTCATCACAGAATCTTAGGGGTTGGAAGGGACCTCAAAAGATCATCTAGTCCAACCCCCCTGCCAGAGCAGGGTCACCCAGAGCACATCACACAGGAACATGTCCAGGTGGGTTTGAATGTCTCCAGAGAAGGAGACTCCACAGCCTCCCTGGGCAGCCTGTCCCAGGGCTCTGTCACTCTCACAGGAAAGAAGTTTTTCCTATTATTCACGTGGAACCTCCTGTGCTCCAGTTTGCACCCACTGCCCCTTGCCCTGTCACTGGACATCATTGAGAAGAACCTGGCTCTGTTCTCCTGACACTGCCCTTAACATATTTCTAAACACTGATGAGGTCACCCCTCAGTCTCCTCCAAGCTCAAGAGCCCCAGCTCCCTCAGCCTTTCCTCATCAGGGAGATGTTCCACTCCCTTCATCATCTCTGTGGCTCTGCCCTGGACTCTCTCAAGCAGCTCCCTGTCCTTCTTGAACTGAGGGGCCCAGAACTGGACACAACACTCCAGATGTGGCCTCACCAAGGCAGAATAGAGGGGGAGGAGAACCTCTCTTGACCTACTAACCACCCCCTTTCTAACCCACCCCAGGATCCATTGGCCTTCTTGGCCACAAGGGCACATTGCTGGTCATGGTCACCCTCCTGTCCACCAGGACGCCCAGTTCTACAACTCACGCTGAGGTGCAAACTTCCTGTGCTGGAGTTTGAGCCCCTCGGCCCTGGTCCTGCCCCAGCCCCCCAGGACTCACCATCGGTCAGGGTCTGGAAGCACATCTTCCCGCTGTACTTGCCGTACCCGGCCACGGTGCGGGCGCGCACCTGCACCACGTAGACCATGCCCGGGCGCAGCCCCTCGATGCGGGCCGTGTTGGTCTGGCTGCGGGCCATGGAGGAGTTGTACTCGTTGTGGTCCTGTGGGTTGAGGGAGAGCATCAGCAGGGACAGTCACGGGGGGGGGGGGCCCACCCGTCCCTGGTGGTGGCAGGGATCAGGTTTGTCTGCGAGGCGGGGGGAGCGGTAGGGCAGGTTCAGGACAGCTTGGAGGAAGTGGCTGGGACCCTCCTGGTTGCCCTCATCCCCTGACACACAGGATCCCAGACTGGTTTGGGTTGGGAGGGACCTTCAAGATCATCCAGTTCCAACCCCCTGCATGGGCAGGGACACCTCCCACTAGCCCAGGTTGCTCCAAGTCCCATCCAACCTGCCCTTCAACACTGCCAGGGATGGAGCCCCCACAACATCTCTGGGCAGCCTGTTCCAGTGTCTCACCACTCTCACACTCAAGAATTTCCACCTGATCTCTAACCTGAATCTCTCTTTTTTCAGTTTACAACCATTACCCCATGTCCTTGGTCTCCAGGGAACTGAGGAACTCCCCACAGCACATGCCACTCCAGCAACCCCTGGTCCCACCACAGCCAGGAGCCTGGAGCCACAGGGGAAAAACCCAGAGCATCCAGAGCAAAAACACCCATGAGCAGCGAGCTCCTCCTCTTCAAACCACCCATGTCCTGAACATTTAAGAAGCACCATGGGGTGTTGGAAGCACCAGCTCCCCATGGGGCCCTGCTCAGGCAGATCCAAGAGCAGCTGGGCTCTGCTGAGAGCCCCAGCCCCTGCGGCCCCTGCTCTGCCAGCACAGCTCCTCATGCAGCACCTCAGCAGAAACCTCATGCATCTCAAATCTCATTTTTTGCCTCGTTCCCTGGCGATTCGCTGTGAAGTGGCCACTGGTGGCATCATCTAATTATGCACGTTTAGAGGAATTCATTAAAGCTGGCAAGAGGCAGGAGGGATGGAACAGCTTGTGCTCAGCACGGGTCACTGCACGGGTTGAGAGTGTGTGCCCTGCAGGGAGGATGAGCTGCCAGTGTGAGGGTGAGGGGCAGGGACTTGGGGTAGGGACAACCCTGATCACCTCTGCTGGTCCCCACCACACTCTTCTTTCCTCCTGACCCTCCCCACGCTCTGGGTCCCTTTCACCCTTGCAGATACCAGAGCTAAGGCAGCAAAAGACACTGATGCAATGGGAGAAAATGCTGCCCACGGGGGAGGAATTAACAACTGCAGCCACAACATCCCCTCCCTGGGTTGCACATCATTCCCACCCTCCGGAGCTGGCGCGGACAACGGGACACCCACCCCAATGCATCCCTTCCCAGGAAAAGAGCCTGACAACTCGAAGCTCATCAGGTTTCTCCCTCTCCCAGCAGGCTCAGGCCCAGGCAGCACCAAAAGGAAGCTGCAGGTGGCCCCATCCCAGCCCAGCAGCAGGAGGTCTGTGCCCAGCTCACCGCTGCCGGCCGGGAGCCCACGGCGCCGCCGAGGTCGGGCGTGCAGATGCGGCTCAGCTTCTCGTAGTAACGGAGCTCGTAGTCCAGGATGATGCCGTTGGGCTGCTCGGGCTGGGGCCAGGAGAGGGTGATGCTCCTCATGGTGGCACTCACCTGGTGCATGATGGGGACGGTGGAGGGGGCTGCCGAGGAAGCGGGGAGGGAGGGAAAGTTAAGGGAGAGGGGGGATGAACCGGCAGCCCTAGCGAGGGGGGCCCAAGTCTCCTGGGCTGGTGGAGCAGCCCAGATCTTCCAGGCTGGTGGAGCAGCCCAGATCTTCCAGGCTTGTGAATATGTCCCCCCATGGGACACCTTCACACATCAGCAGTGGGAAAAGCAGCATCTCTGCAGCGTATGTGGAGCCGGCGAGGGAATTCTGCCACTGACGCCAATTATTCTTTTTAATTAGGAGTTTAGTCATCTCCAGTGTTCCTTCTCCCTGGGATTGCTTGCTCCAAGGATATCACTCACCGAGGGGCAAAGACAGCAAAGCTCCCCCCGTGGAGACAAACCAAGGTCCCCAGTGCTGAGGGTCCCCAGCTCTGCTGCTGGAACAGGCTCCCCATGGAGCAGCCTGTGCCACAGCCACCACCCCAGGGGCTGTGGGACACAGAGCAAAAATCTGCCCACCCTGAGGACAGTGATGGGAAACCAGGGTAGGGAGACCCCAGCCCAGCAAATGGAGCCCAAGGTGCTGGAGCCTGCAGCGTGGTTTGGCTCAGCCTGGCCAGAGGAGCAGCTGGGCCTGCTCTCAGGGGCTCTCTGGGGATGCTCATCCTCAGCATCCAAACACGCTACTCACAGGAGTTCCATTTCCAAAGCCCAAACACTTGCAGAACAGTCTCAAAATAACCTTCAGCTGGTTGCCCACCCTGGGGGTCATGGCTCAAGGGTGCTCGAGAGGTGCAGTCTCCATCCCTGCAGCCCCCAAGACCTCCAAGGAGCAAACCAGAGCAGCCCCAGGCATCTTGTCTCAGCTCTCCTGGAGAAAGGAAGATGCTCAGTACTGGGTGTGACCCTGGTGGGGCTTGTCCAACCCCCTTCCCTCCGTGCTGTGCATTTCTGACCAGCCTTGCTGCCCCCACCACACTCCACATTGCTCCGTGGAGCCACCTGCAGTACTGGAGCTCACACACCAGGGACAGAGCCAAGCCAGCTCATGTCCTAAAAAAAAGCTGCCAGGCACCTTGTCCCCACTGCCACTGCTCCCTGCCCTGCTCCCGAGTGCACTGCCGCAATCCCAGGGCTGTTCTGTGCCTGCAAGGGAACTGAACATCTGACATCCCCCAGAGCTGGACATTCCAAAGCAGAGCACCCCCAGATCCAAGCAGCCCCAGAGGTGAGCACCTCTGGAGACAAGCATCCCTAGACACAATGGTCCCCAGAGCTGAGCAGCCCAGAGCAGAGGATCCCAAAGCTGAGCACCCCTAGAGCAGAACATTCCAAAGCAGAGCACCCCCAGATCCGAGCAGCCACAGAGTTGAGCACCCCTAGAGCCCAGCACCCCTGAAGCCAAACATCCATGGACATGAGCATCCTGGAGCCAAGCATCTCTGAGCCAATTGCCCAGCAGAGCCAAGCATCCTGGAGCAGAGCACCCCAGGAGCTGAGCACCCCCAGAGCCCAGCACCCCTGAAGCCAAACATCCATGGACATGAGCATCCTGAAGCCAAGCATCTCTGGAGCTGAGCACCCCAGGAGCTGAGCACCCCAGGAGCCAAGCATCCCCAGCAGCAGCAACATCAGCCTTCCACCACCAAGGACACCAAATTAGCCAGGAGCCACTTTTCCAAAGGCTTTTTCCTCTCCAAGTCACCCTGGAAGGGCCAGAGCTGGCCAACATGGCCCTGACCCTGCACTTAATCCCACCGAATGCCTCCAAGGGAAGCACCCAAGTCCCTCCACACCCAAAGAGGTGCTGGCACCCCTGCTCACAGGGTCAGCTCCCTGGCCAGTGCAGGGAAAATGCCTCCTCCCCATGGATCCAGGGCAGAGCCAAGCTCTGGGTGCTGGGGAGGGAACGCGGGGCAGCGGGAGCTGCCGGTAACACGGCACCGCCTCTGTTTACCCAGCAGATTTAATCCCGTCCTTTCTTTTTCATCTCTCCACATCCGCTCCCAGAAGATGCTCGTGGGCTGAAATTAAACACTCAGCTTGATTGCTGCTTTGTTAATTGCCACGTTCCCCGCCCCGTTGGCGGGGCTGGTGGAGCGGGCTGGGACAGCCCTGGCGGGTGCACCCACTGCTCTGCAGCCCTGCTGGGTGCACCCACTGCTCTGCAGCCCTGCTGGATTCACCCACTGCTCCACATCCAGCTCCACGCAAGGAGAACGGGGTGGGAAAACCCCCTGCCCAGGGATTTCAGGGGGTCAGCACCCATCCTGCCCTTGGCACACCCCACGTGCTTCCATCTGGTGGCACCACAGCCCGGCTCACCCACTGGGAGCGCTTCCACGTGGATAAGCAGCAAACAGGGAGGCAGAGTGGGGAGCCCTGGCTGTTCCCAGCTCCTGGGCAGCCCTGGGGTGGGAGATGAGTGAAGAAACACCCCAAAAAATCCCACTCTGGGAGAAAAGGCCTGGAAACCAGGGGCAGGTTTGCTTGCCCATGGTTCAGCAGACGGTGATGTCAGCCGGGCACGAGCACAGGGAAGAGGTTGGCAGGAATTTCCACCCCCTTTCTCCACCCCAAGCAGATGGTTCCCATCCCCTCTGCTCCCTCCCTGGGCTCCTCCCTGAAGCCCAGGACCCTTTGCCTTCTGCACATCAAGCGTCTGCATCCAGGCTTGGCCCAGAGCTTCTTGTTCAGCTCCTGATGCCTGGTCGGGAAGAAGGGAGGGAAAGGGGCAGGGGAGCCTGGAAAAGAGGAGAAGGGGAAAAGACTGGGAGAGGGACATGAGAGAGGAGACAGAGGCTGAACTCAGCGCTTGGATGCTCCTCCCTCCCTGTGGAGATGCAGCCAGGCAGCCTTGCCAGGCTGGATTCACCCCACCTCCCTGCTCCCACCTGGGAAAAAGGGGGAAAACGGCGATGCCTCTTCATCCCCAACAATCTACAGGGGGGTAAAAAGTGGACTTTGGCCCTCACCTCCCTCCCTCTTGCACCCCAGCTCTCAGCCCAGGGCACAGACACCCCCTCCACCTTCCCCACCCCTCTTTTTTTTTGGCCTTTCCCTCCACCTCCCACCAACCTGAAGGGGGCAGGTTCACCACAGCCACCACACACCACCCTGGGAGCTCTTTCCTTCAGCCTCAGAGCTTCCAACTGGTACGTGATGGCTCCAAACCCCCAGCCTTGGTGGTTTCAGACCCCCAGCCTTGATGGCTTCAGACCCCCAGCCTTGATGGCTTCAGATCCCCAGCCTTGATGGCTTCAGATCCCCAGCCGTGATGGCTTCAGATCCCCAGCCTTGATGGCTTCAGACCCCCAGCCTTGATGGCTTCAGACCCCCAGCCTTGATGGCTCCAAACCCCCAGCCTTGATGGCTTCAGACCCCCAGCCTTGATGGCTTCAGACCCCAGCCTTGATGGCTCCAAACCCCCAGCCTTGATGGTTTCAGACCCCCAGCCTTGCTGGCTTCCGACCCCCAGCCTTGCTGGCTTCAGACCCCAGCCTTGATGGCTCCAAACCCCCAGCCTTGATGGCTTCAGACCCCCAGCCTTGATGGCTCCAGACCCCCAGCCTTGATGGCTCCAGACCCCCAGCCTTGATGGCTTCAGATCCCCAGCCTTGCTGGCTTCAGACCCCCAGCCCCACCTCATCCCCGGACTCACCAGCTTGGTTGGTGGTGATGTTGACAGAGACGTGCTGCGGTGGGAAGGGGCTCTTGCTGGAAACCCCATTGACAGCCTGAATCTCGAAGGTGTAGGGGGTGTGTGCCCACAGGTTGCTGATGAAGACTCGGGTTTCTGTCAGCCCCAGCTGCCGGGGGACAAAGTCCACGTTGTCATCGCAGCGGGAGCAGGAGCGCCGGTCCGAGCGGCACTTCTTGCAGACGATGTTGTAGGTGACGTCGTCCCGACCGCCCGTCTCCCGCGGCGGGTGCCACTCCAGGATGATGGACGTCTCGTTGACGATGGAGATGACGTTGCGGGGGCCGGACGGGACACCTGTGGGGAAGGGAGGACTTGGATCATCGAATCACAGGCTGGTTTGGGTTGGGAGGGACCTTTAAGATCATCTAGTTCCAACCGCACTGGTTGCTCCAAGCCCCATCCAACCTGCCCTTCAACACTGCCAGGGATGGGGCAGCCACAGCTTCCCTGGGCAACCTGGGCCAGGCTCTCACCACCCTCACACTCCAGAATTCCCTCCTCATGTCTCATCTCAACCTCCCCTCTTCCAGTTTTCATCCATTCCCCCTTGTCCTCTCCCTCCCTGCCCTTGTCCCAAGCCCCTCCCCAGCTTTCCTGGAGCCCCTTCAGGCACTGGAAGGTGCTCTCAGTTCTCCCTGGAGCCTTCTCTTCTCCAGGCTGAACACCCCAACTCTCCCAGCCTGTCTCCAGAGCAGAGCTGCTCCAGCCCTCCCATCATCTCTGTGGCCTCCTCTGGACTCTCTCCAGCAGCCCCATGTCCTTCTTGTGTTGGGGGCTCCAGAACTGGACACAGTGTTCCAGGTGGGGCCTCACAGGCACCAAGTAGAGGGGGAGAATCCCCTCCATTGACCTGCTGCTCTCTTGAGCAGCTGGGATGTTGGATGGGAGATCAAAATTGCATTGATTCAACCTATCACAAATGCTTGAGAGGATGAGAACTGAAGGTGAGTCCACTTGGATGTGCTTCTGGAATGGGGCTGGAGCCAACAGGGAGCGATTCAGGAGGACTCCAGGTGGGAGAGGATCATCGAGGCATGCTTAGATTTAGGGAGGGATTTGGGGTCAGCCAGGACAGCTCCACAGCCAAAACCACAAAATCCAGCTGCTGGGTTGTATTAAACAAGGGAAGTGATTAATTATTAAGTGCTAGCTGGGCTCAGTGCTGTGCTTCTGAGGAAGAAAAAGGGCTTTGCCACAGTGGGGGGAGCAATAAAGATGATGGAGGACTTGACCTGCAAGGAAAGGTTAAGAGAGTGAAGCACATCCCTCCTGGGGAAAACTATCCCGGGGAGTCCTCCACGTGTGTGTGCAGGGGAACATCGTTAGTGCCTGCAGATTAATTAGCAGCCAGGGCTGGGCTGGGCAGAGGCAGCTCCTTTAGCATGGGGAAGATAAGAGCAGTGGGATGTAGAGGACATCCTGCATGGAGGACATCTGGCTGACATCCCTGTTCTGGCCACAGCTGGGGGGGGAAGGAGGGGACCCTGCTGCCTGTGCTGCCCCTCCCCCTGCTCCCTTGATTGCACCAGGCAGGCACTTTGGGAACCTCTCTCAGCTGTTGCTGCGGATACTGGGGATGACAGCATTTTGTTAAAACGCCTAGAAAAATGACAGCCCTTCAAAAAATAAATATTCCATCCCCTTTCTTCTTATTTTTTCCCCCTCTTTGTGGATTCAACGTGTCCGTTGGAGCAGCCACCAGCGCGACATCCTCTCTGGAAAGGGCTTTTGTGGACACCAGGCACCACACACATCCCATGGTGGGGTCCCCTGACACCCCAGATGCCAAAGGGGGTTTACAGGAGCAGGGGTGGGGGACACACTGGGGGTCAGGACACCAGCTCCCAGGGGAGCCAGGCCAGTGGGCTCACAAAGGCTGGGGACAAGGATCAATATGTAGCGAGTTGCCCTCAAAAAGCTGTCTCAGGAACCTGAAGCCAACCCCCCTCTTTGTACCTGAAGCAGACAATGTACTTTCAAGCTTTTTTTCAAGAAAAAGGCACAGAAAACCATCTTCCTTCCCCAGCCCAGGGACAATCTGCTGTTCCCCCAGATTCCTCCTGCTGGGGCATGGGACAGGAGCCACACCTGCAGGCACTGCCCTTGGGAAGGGCTCTGGTCCAGGGTTATTTACTCCTCTGACATGGAGGAACTTTGTCAGTGAACAGCTGGCACCTCCAATCAAGAGTGTTGTAAAAATTTAGCGTCGAGGAGAAGAACTAAAAATCAGCAAATAGCCTTTTTTTCCACTGCATTGCCCCAGCACAGCAGCCCTGTAAATCAGCCACACAACGAGACGTAACAAAGACCCATAGATCATCTGCAGCCCTGCTACCTGCTGGCTGCCTCCAGTCTGGCAGCTCAACTGAGCCAGAACATTCAAATCATTCCTTCCTTTTCCAGTTTTGGGGATTCCCCCCCCAGCACCCTGGGGTGCAGAGCATCCTTGAGCTGCAGCTCCCCAATGGGCTGGAGAAGATGTTAGGGGGGGAGCTGAGGCTGAGACTAATGTTCCCAGCAGGCTGAAGAGCACAGAGGCTTCTTCTCTCCTGGGCTCTTCTCTCACCAAAAGACAGGCTTGAGGCCACCACTGCCATCCCAGGCAGGTCAGGCAGACATCTGAGTGGTGATGCATGGCATGCAACCCCACACTGAATGCCAAGGCTTTGCCCTCCTTCCACCCTTAAAAAAGGACCCCATCTGCAAGACTATGAACAAGACAGCAACAGCAGACGACTCTGAATTCTCATGGATCCTGGGGACTATCTCTCTGCCTTCACCACCACTGTCAGGGTGAAGTATAAATTCAAGCAGCTGCCAGAGAAGGAGTTTGTGGGGCTGTCCTGTTGCTCGTCACTTGGTGGGTGCCATGGTGGTGTCCCAGAAAAGCAAAGGGTGATGTAGCATCATCTGCTTGAGCCAGCGTGGTGGAGAAGGGATTCGTGTCAGTGTGAGGAGCATGTTGAGGTCTGGGTAACAACGGCCCAGCAGGGGTCTTTTTTGCACACCTAGGGAGGTAAGTTGTGCCAGGGGAGGTCTAGATTGGAACATTTTCTTCCCCAAAAGACTTGTCAGGCCCTGGCCCAGGCTGCCCAGGGCAGGGTGGAGTCCCCATCCCTGCAGGGATTTCAAAGCTGTGTAGATGTGGTGCTGAGGAACACGGGGCAGTGGTGGCTTTGGCAGGGCTGGGGGAACGGTTGGGCTTGATAATCCCAAAGGTCTTTTCCTACTCAAACAATTCTATGCTTCCACGATTCTACACGCCACGTGGAGAGTGATGGGTGCCCAGTGTGGGCACCCCAGCCCCCCCCAGAGCTGAACTCTTGTGGGGAAGCTGCCAGACGCCCACCCAGCTGCTCACTCGCTCCCCTCTGCAGCAGGACGGGGGTGGGAAAGAAGACAAGAGAAAGCTCACGGGTTGGGAGACTTTATCCCCAGCGCTTCCCCAAGCAGCAGAGGGGAGCAAGACCCTCTGGCCCCCCTTCCATCATCTGTTACTCACTGGTGCAGGAGGCTGCTGGCGGGTCCAGGTCCGCCCGGTAGTACCCGTTGCGGCAGGAGCAGAGCGGCGCGGCCTCGGCGGTGGAGCGGCTGTTGGGGGGACACGGTGTGCACCCCCCCGTGCCCTGGCTGGCCTTGAATGTCCCCGCTGGGCAGGCTGCAAGGAGAAAGAAAGAAAAAGGTTTGGGTGCTGAGCAGCACCAGGTGGAGGTGACAGCCCGGTTCTGTTCTTGGTGGAAAGAGAAGGAACGGACGGAGCAGAAGGGAGACACAGAAAAGCTCTGCGCCTGTACCCGGGCAGCACTGTCCTACAAAGCCAGGAGGGCTGGGTTTTTCCATCCTGGAGCCAGCAGGAAAACACTGACCTGGTGCAGGGAGGACACGGTCACCGGCCAGGCAGGGTCCTGGGGCCACAGCAGCAGCTTGGTTCCCCACCATTCCCACCCAGGGACGGCGGGAGCCGTAGGACCCCCCTCCTGGCAGCACCCATGGGGACAGGGACACACGGGGGCAGGACAGCAGTTCCCTTCTGCTGATCCAGAATGTCCCTTCTGCCACCCGGGCAGAATGGCTCCAGCCTCACATAGCTCTCCACGCAGAATTTGATTATTTCACTTAAAAGCTGACCCAGGGCCCATGGCAGCGTCTTCAGGGGACCATCTCTTTCATCCCCTGTCCCCCCCTGGGGCTAACAACCTTCCTGACCTTCAGCCCCTCGAGCTCACTCCAGCAGGAAATGGTGGTGAGTCCATAAACCAGAAGATGCTCCAGCTACACTTGCAGGCAGGCTTTAATGGGCAAGCGGGGAGGTTTCATTCATCAACTGCCTCACTGCTCCAGGGTTAGAGGGGGAAGATGGAGGGACAAAGATAGGATCCCCTGCCTCACCCCACCAGTCCTCACTGGTGCTGATGGATGCTCATCTGTCCCTGACACCTTAAAACCCCGTTGGTGACACCTATGAAACCAAAGGGACCATCTACATTTTGGCACAGGGACCAGAGCTCCACCCACGTTCACCACCAGGCCGGGGAGAGGCTGCTCCTGGGCTCCCCCACAGGATGGTCCCACCTCTGCTGGGCTCCCAGCTCTGCTCCCAGGGTGCTGCCCCCTCCAAGGCACAGCTCTGCACACCCTGAGTGCCTCATAAACACGGCGATGATTGAGATAATGGAAAGTGCCTCTTAGCCCCTGTCTGCTGCATCAGGATATGAGGCATCTCCCAGCAGCCATGGAGAGGAAATTAATAGGAGCAAGCAGGAGTAACCACTTTGATGCAATTTCCTTGGGAGATAGTGGACCATCTAATCTTTATTGGAGCCCTTTAACCTGTCATTCAAAACTCATGAAGGCCTCTTGCTCACACAGCCTTTCCAGATATTAAAAGATGATAAAAAGGGATAAATCAAAACAATATTTTACAATTTTATTATTCAGGGGATTTCCCCCCCCCTCCCCAGGCACACAGCTGGCTGCAACGAGCAGCCTCTTGCTACTGGCACTAACAGCAGAGTGGGGACACGGCATCCCAGAGGGACCAGCCACCACCTCATGCTGCCCCTTCCTCCTCCCCAGTCCGTGGCAGGACTGAGAGTCCTTGGTGCCCTGACACTGCCTTCCCCCACACGTGGCCTCTGATGGAAGCACTTAAGAGCCATCACCCACCACCCTGTGCAACGAGCTGGACAGGTGTGGTCACCATGCACTGGGTGGGCACACGAGGGGGAACTTCAGGATGCCAGCACAGAAGGCAGCTGGATGGAGACCCTTCCCTGAGCCATGCACACAGCCCAGTGCCCCACAACAGCACAAGAAAGCAGAGTTACACCAGACACGTGAGGCAGGAGACACCACCAGGTGTGGACACCCCAAAACTTGGAGGTGGATCTCCATTTCTTCACCCCCCATCCCACCACCACCTCCTCATGATGTCCCAGCAGCACTGTGCTCCCACCAGCAAACATGAGCATCCATGAGATGTGCAAGGGGTGGCTTGTGGGGTCTAGAGTTGGAGAACTTGTTCAGAAACGTGCCTGAAACATGCTGGGCTCTTTGGAAGAGCAGGAAGGAGGGGGCAGCCGTCCCAGGGAACAGCACCTGGATTTTGATGGAAAGGGGTGGGAGAAGGAGGAAGGAAGACCAGAGGGTCACAGTGCTATGAACACTCCTCAGTGTTAAGCACAGGGGCAGGCTGCTGGATTGGTTGAAGGGGTTTGTTAATTTTTAATTACAATTAATCCAAGTGATGCTTTGTCAAAATACCTGAACAAAGGGAACCCAGCAACCCAGCATCCTCAGGTTTCTCCTATCCCTTTGCTTATCCATACATTCCTGTAGTCTGCAGGCACATGGCTCTTAATTGCTACTATTACCAATTAGCTTTTCTCTCCTGTAATTACACTGTGCTTGCCTGATGTCTCCTGCAGCTTCGGGGGAGGTTGATGCCTTCTCCTTCCTCCCAAAGCTGCTGAGGCTGCAGCCCCTCCGCTCTGGCTGCTCCCCTCTTTCTGGGGGACCTGAGCCACAAACCTCACACTGAAGATGAAGACAAAACCCCCCAGACCCCCACAGGGCCCTGGTGGGATGTAGAGACCCAGGCAGCCTGGGCTCCATCATCCTTCAGATGGCAAACCCAGAGCCTGAGCGGCAGGCTCGAGCCCAGGAGGGAGCAATAAATCACCCCAAAATGGCAAAGCCAATGTTTGCCTTGATTTAAGGGCTGCTGCAAGGTTGTTCCCCAGAGCTTGGCAGGGTCTGGATCTGCAGAAGCCTCTTGCACCAGCCTGTGCCTCCCTGTCCCTGCAGCAGCACAGGCTGCCCCACACCCCTTCAGCCCGGGGAAGGATTGATTGATTGTTGATTACGTGGGCCGGGTGAGATTAATGATGAGCTTAACTGCCTGTTTCCCCTGCTGCAAGCACCCGGGCTGTGTTGGGAGGGGCTGAGGCAGGACAGCCTGGGTGCTGCTCAGCAGGGGGGGCACTCAGCTGCTCACTCAGCACCTGAGCCCAAAGCTGCTTGGGAACTGCGCATCCCACCAGGAATGCCAGGCATTCCAGGCCAGGCTTTGCCAGCAGGACCCCTCTCCCAGAGCCACCACAGCCCTTTGGGAGCATTGCTGGGGAGCTGCTGAAACCTTCTTGCTGCAAGACCACAGAATCATTAAGTTTGGGAGGGACCTTAAAGATCATCAAATCCCAACCCCCCTGCCATGAGCAGGGATCCCCACCACTAGACCAGGCTGCACAAAACCTCATCCAACCTGGCCTTAAAAACCTCCAGGGATGGGGCATCAACAACCTCCCTGGGCAACCCATCCCAGTGCCTCACCACCCTGAGAGTGAAGAATTTCTTCCTAATATCTAACCTCAATCTCCCTTCTTCCAGTTTTCATCCATCCCCCTCATCCTCTCCCTCCCTGCCCTTGTCCCAAGCCCCTCCCCAGCTTTCCTGGAGCCCCTTCAGGCACTGGAAGGTGCTCTAAGGTCTCCCTGGAGCCTTCTCTTCTCCAGGCTGAACACCCCAACTCTCCCAGCCTGGCTCCAGAGCAGAGCTGCTCCAGCCCTTGGATCATCTTGATGGCCCTTCTCTAGACTCTCTCCAACAGGTCTGTATCTTTCTTGTGCTGAGGGTACCAGAACTGGACACAGTTCTCCAGGTGGGGTCTCAGCAGAGCAGAGCAGAGGGGCAGAATCCCCTCCCTGGCCCTGCTGCCCACACTTCTGGTGATGCAGTCCAGGACACAATTGCCCCTCTGGGCTCCAGCACTCACTGGTGGCTCACGTCCAGCTTCTCATCTCCTCCCACCCTCAAGTTCTTCTCAGGGCTGCTCTCCAGCCATTCTCCGCCCAGCCTGGATTTGTGCCTGGGGCTGTTGGGATGTCATCCCTGGAGGTTTTACAGGGGAGGGGAAATAAAACAGATGCAAATCACTCAGGTGCCCAAGGGGATGGCAGGGCTGGCAGCTGATGTGCAGCACCCCACGGGGCTGCAGCTGGGGCAACCCCAGCCAGAGCTGCCTCCCATGTCCCCCAAATGGATGGGGATGTGGCCACATCCCACCCAGGGCAGAACCCCCAGTGGAGACACCAGAGCTGCAGCCCCGCTCTCCTCACTCCTCAGCTTGCACAGGGTGGGAGGAATTACTGAAGAAGAATTGAGAGGTTTTTTGCTGCTCAAAACTCTCCTGTCCTTGCAGTGTGTTTCCTGCACCCTTGTCTTGCGGGTGCCAGGGCTTCTAGGAAGAGTGGAGGTGGCTGGGATTGCCTTGCTCACCCCCCCCAGCTCCTGCCCAAGGCCAGCCACCCTCCCCCAGTCCAGACACTCAGCAGAAAGGCTGCACAAGCACAGGGGTATCCAAGCATTGCATGTTCCAGACTAAATCCTCTCAGTTAACGCCTGGAACTTGCACTTTTTAATTACTCTCTCAGGGAAGCTTTAGTCAAAGATTAAAAAAAAAAATTAAGAAAGAAGAAACAAAGAAAGGAGACATCTCCTCTATATTATCTTGCTCTAAAGCTCCCTCAGGACACAGAGTGGCATTTATTTTCCTTATCAGGCTTCAAAATGGGAGCTTCTGCAAAGAATTACCAACTTCAGCTGGCATCCCCCCTCTCCTGGCCCCAGGATCCCCCCAGCTCCCCTCTCCTGCCACAACCCCAGCCTGTGCCATCCATCACCCCTGAGCCTCTGGCTAACCACGTCTGCCAGGTATTCCCAAATCCAAGGCCAGGTTTGGGTTTCCCTTTTGGGCAAACCCAGTGTCTTTAGGTACACCTGTGGTCACGCTGACAGAGCAGGTGATGAAAAGCTGGTTGGAAGTGGGAGTGCTGCACAAGGCGATGCCCTGGAGCACGCTGGAGGTGTGGAGAGGATTCCCACAGGCAAAGGCACTAAACCCCTGGATGATCCAGTCCTGCTCCAGGACACATGGCTGGAACACACCAGCACCCCTGGAGATGAGCAGTGAAGAAGTGTTGGCTTTGAGGGTGATGGAGTAAGGAGGAACTGTGGCTCCTTGCACTCACCACCCACCAGAAAAGGGTTCAAGGCCGTGTCACCCCTTCCTGAAAGCTACAATTTATCTCTAAGAAAAAAAACTGGCTCCTAAAACTGACACTTTCTGCACAAGACTCACAAATTTGGATGAAACCTAAAAAAAAAAAAGAGAGACATTTGCTAGAAACCCCTTGCAGACACCATCCACACAAAATGCAACTCTCTCCAAGCACATGCACAAAAGAAATACAAAGGAAAAAAAAAAACCACAACCCAGCCAGTCCATTTTTCAGATTTCCAATTGGAGATTTCCTGATTAGCCCCAATTTCAGGTATTACAGCTGGAAGGCAGCTCTCCTTCCCAGGGAGCCTGCAGCCAGGCCAGGAAGCCCTCCTAGATGCCTTCAGCTGCAAGACACCATCCAGCTAAATAAACACCCCCGTGACATGGGGTGCTACAGAAAAATGGCATTCAGAGGACATTGTGATCACAGGGACAGGCACTAGAGCAGCCAGCATGGCTTCCCAGGGAGGCCCTCACCTCAGTTCCTGGGCAGGCAGTGTCACCAGGGACACACAGACAGGGCTGCAGAGCCACCACAGCCCATAGCACAACGGAGGTTTCAATCCCTGGATGTGTTGCCAACACCAGGGATTGCAGGCTGCAGTCTGGGGGGGAAAAAGCAGGAGAAATCAGGCAATCTGTCACCCATCTCCCTGCCTTCAGAGGGCTACAGGGATGCTGCCTTCCCACCCTGCTTTCATCTCCCTCCTTATCCTCCCTGCAAACATCCAGGCAGGTTTAATTGCATCCCTGACTTGATGTTCTCCCATCATCCCTTCCCCTCCGCATCTCTGCTGGGCAGGGGGTTGAGCTGTTGTTCAATGGGTTCCCCCCCCTCCATTTTTACTTGTTAATGATCTGATTCCCTTCTACACCAAGCTGAGCACTTACCTGTAGCACCCCAAGCCCTGACACGGCCACAGCAAGCTCAGCAAAGTGAACAGCCATGCTGCCCTCAGCCCCACATCCAGAAATGAGCCCGGAGGGGGTTCCTGGGTTCAGAGCAATGCTGTACCCTGGTGAGCATGGCACCCATGGCACACATCCTGCCTTCCTGCCCATGCCCAAAAGGCAGACAGGGATGAGACCCAGCCTTGGAACACCCCGTCAGCCAACAAATCTCCTTTCCTACATCTATGGGGCAGGACAAGAGGCACAACACAGATGGGGAAACACCAGGAGCCCAAGCGTACCTGACCTTGAAGCACCCCAGGAAAGACAGACAGACGGAATCTTGCTCCTCCAGGGAAGGCAGCACAAGCCCCCGAGTATCATCAACAACCCCAGCACGCTGGGGACAGCTCATCCCAGCCAGAGCCTTGTCCCAGGGAGGGAGAGAACCTCATTTTGGAGCAAACTTGCTCATTTTTTGCTGCCAAATGCACAAACGGGATCAGGCTGCGCTGCTCCCACCGCGGGGCCGAGCGCTCGCCCGACGTGATGACAAACAACCCCCACCTTGTTGCCTTGTCTCTGTATTCCAGCCCTGTGCTGGCAGCAGCTCATGAGATAAACATGAGCAATCCCAGCATCTGGGTTTGCATCCTGCAGGCCAGAGGCTGCATCCCTCCCTGCTGCACAGAGGAAAGAGGCCCCAGCTCCTCATGATGGAGCCAGTTAATTAAACCAGCCCTTCACCTCTGGAGGGACAGGTTGAGATCCGCCTCGGGACACATGTAAATTAAACTCAGCAGCATCAGAGCCCGGCCTGCCATGGTTTATTCATGGAGAAGTAGTAAAATTCAATGTGGGTTGTTGGTTTTTCTCCTTCTCAGGGCTGTTGTTTTGTTTGTTGGGTTTTGTGTTTTTTTTCATCTCCTCTTCTCAGGGATGAGCGAGGAACCGCAGCGGAAAGCGCGGGGCAGGACTGCGGAGGCACTTGTGGGATAGGCAGCTGAGCAAGGGCAATTAAGAGACAACAGGGTGAGGGGGTGAGTTGTGTGTTTGGCTCTCCCAAAAATTCAATCCCTCATCACCCAAGGATTTACTCCCCTGGGGAGGACCGAGGGGCTTGCAGGCCGAGCCACAAGTGCTTGGCTGCAAGCGAAACGCAGCCAATGCTCACCCAGAAGGAGCATTTCTCCTCCAAGAAGGTGGGCTTGGGAAAATTAAGGGTTTCTGGATGCAGAAGAGCTTCAACACCAACAGGCCAGCTGGTATCATGACCCTAAACCAGTATAAACCCAGAGCAAGGCACGGAAGTAGCCAGCTTTGGCTCCCTTGTGCTCTGATGCTTGCTGCCCATGGTACCCATCTTCCCAACCGATCCACACGTCCCCAGCTAATCACACTCTGGGCTTGGCTTTCTCTGTTCTTCATGGTTGGAGGGATTTTGAAGGTCTAAAGACAAAATCTGTCCCAGATCTGTTTGTTGGATGAGAAAGGGCCCTGGGCAGACGGCGCTGCGGGGCTGCCAGCTCACTGCAGAGCTGGGGAAACTGGCTGTGCCCTCCAAAGCAGCCACTGGAAAGAAAACCAAAACCACTTCTCAAGGTCACTCGTGTAAACTGCTTTCCTCCTGCTCCAGCTCCTCCACTGCAGCAGTGTGAGGCAGCCCAGTTTCCTGCTGCAGCTCCTCAGCCACCAGTTGCTCACATTCCTTCCATCAACCAGCCATCAAAAGAACAATCCCTGACCTTCCACTCCAGCACTTCTGCACCTGAAACCAGGGGAAAGGAAACACAGCTCATGGAGACCATCCAGTCCCCAGCCTGCTTCCCTTCCTCCCTCATGTTTCAGCTCCTCCCCCTCGGGAATTAAAGCAGGGAGCAGAGGAGGCAGGCCCTGCAGGGAAGGCTGAGGCTGACACAGCCCTGCTGAGCACTCACTTCCAGTGATCAAAGGCTAAATAATTTGATCAAACACGAGGCAATTTATCCCCGTAACGCAGGGAGGTTCAGAGGGGATCAGCCAGCGGCCGCTGCGGTGACTGGTGCCAGATGCTCCTCACCATCCCAGCCATGCCTCAGCTCATTCATCTGAGTCAACAAATGAAGGTGGACGAAGTTCTCAGCGATGATTTGAGGCCGTTTAACCTTCTTACACTCTTTAAAAACCACCCTGCAGGCTGCCACGGGCCCTTCCCTCTGCAGGGGTGCTCAGTTCTGCAAGAGGACAGGGCTGAGCTTGTTCCTGCCCCTCCAAGCCGGTGCAGGCACCACGGGCAGGGAGCTCAGCAGCTGTGGGAATAGCAGCCACAAATTAAATGCCATGACACAGCTCTCCTTGGGGATGTGATACAAGGAAAAGGGAGATTGATTTACCAGTAAACAGACAGCGGCGTCCAACCCCCCTACTCCTGGGCTTCCCCGGCCCCACCGGCGCTAGATGAACATTTACATCTCTGCTCTACATTAAAAGCAGAGCTGAGGGCTGGGGAGCAAGCCAAGAGATCCATCCTGTGCTGGCAATGAAAAATAATGTAAGGAGTAAGAGGACAAGCAGGGTGGGGGCAGTGCAGGGAGCTGGATGGCAGCGGGAAGCACCAGGGCTCCAGTGGCAGGGCTGGAAAGCTGAGGTCTGCTCCAGGCTTTGGAAGGTTGCTCCTGCCTGGTTGCTCCTGCCTGACCTCCAGCTCCCCCAGCCCCACCACTTCACCTGTTTTAAAAAAGCAGGGTGGTTTGTCACAGCTGGGTGCCTCATCTTAGCTGCCAGCTGTTGACCCCTCGAGGCCCACAGCATGCTTGGTTTGACGAGGGTGATGGAACCATCCTGAGCTTAGGGTGGTTGGCACTGTGAAAGTGAGCAATGCTCACCTCAGTGACACTGATGTGCTCGGGTCCCCCTGCCTCACATCACAGCAGGTGAACCAGTGCTGCTCATGCAGGGCATGAGCCAAAGAGGGGACCAACCAGGACCGGTCCCAGGTGACCAGGGACAATCCCAGCACTGCAACATCACCAGCAACGATCCTCCCATTGAGTGTGAAGACAACAGCTGGAGGAACAAGATTCAGGCTAGGATCCATGTCCCAAAACCACAAGGCCCAGAAGATGCTCTAATCCCACCCCAGGCATCAGGCCCAGATCAAGATTATCTCCCCAGCATGAGACTCCAGGAGCTGATGGAGACAGACTGGAAGCTGCAGAGAAGAGCCAATACTTTCATGGACTGCTTAACCCAGCACATCACGTTCACAACATCCACAGGAGCTGTCAAGCCACCTGTGGAGCAGGAGAGCAAGCTGCCACGAAAACTCATGGTGGGTCTCTAGAGCAGGCATGGAGGTGCTGGCAGGGTTAGAGACCCCTGAAAATGACCTGACTTTGCTTTGCAACTGGCAGAGTCTCCAGGGATTTCGGGATCAGACGATGTTGCTCCATAACACTGACCAGGCAAACGGGAGCGTGGTGGGCAGCGTTGCCCCTGGGCTCCCTAAGGCACAAAACTCTCCTGGCTAGGAAGCAAATGACTCCTGCTTCTAATAGGAACTAATTAAGCGCCTTTTCCTCCTCTGCCAGCTCACGCCACACAGTGTCCCCTCAATCTAGAGAGCATCAAGTGCTTATTAATTACATCTGAAGTGGTTCCTCATTAGTGCTGACACCGCAAAGGACGAGACACCCTGGGCTGGGGCTGGGAGAGCTTCAGCCACAGGGCCAGGCACTGTCTGCTGACACATGGCTTCCTTGAGTCCCTGCCATGGCACTGGAGGACATCCTGCCTTGGGTTGCACAGGGGTGGTAGGATACCCCATCATGGAGCAGGACCCACCCATCCCAGCAAAGCTGAGCCTCGGGGGCTGCAGTTTGGCAGACTGCTTGACAACCATACCCAGGAATGGATGATAGAATCCCACAATGGTTTGGGTTGGAAGGGACCTTCAAGATCATCCAGATCCAACCCCCTGCATGGGCAGGGACACCTCCCACCAGCCCAGGTTGCTCCAAGCCCCATCCAACCTGCCCTTCAACACTGCCAGGGATGGGGCAGCCACAGCTTCCCTGGGCAACCTGGGCCAGGCTCTCACCACCCTCCCAGCAAAGAATTTCTTCCTATTGTCTAATCTAAATCTTCTCTCTTCCAGTTTGAAACCATTTCCCCTCATCCTATCACTACACACCATTGTGAAAAGTCCCTCCCCAGCCTTCCTGGAGCCCCTTCAGGCACTGGAAGACTGCAATAAGGTTTCCCTGAGATGGATTCAGCACAGCAAGATGGATTTGGCACAGGAGGACATCCCAAACAAGGTAGAACTGCTCTCCCACAACCCTCATCCACCCCAAGAGCCCCATGCATGGAATTAATTAGAAAAGTAATTAAGAGAGCTCCCCTATGAATATTTATAATGGAGTGAGCCATGATTATTCCTCCTCAGAGGAAAGGCACCTCCTAACCCAGCTGCAGAGAGGAGAGGGAGAGCGCGGCGCCGACCTGGGACCGGAGCCACCGGCTGCTCCTGCCTTCACATCTGCTGGTCCAGTCCTGGTCCCTGGGAATCTGCCTCCCTCATCCCACACTCACTGTGCTTCCCTTCCACCTCCAGGGGTGGCATTTTCAGCTGCAAGCTGGATTCCCTGCAGTCGGGGACAATTTCCTGTGATTTCTACAGATGGGCATCACTGATTCCTGTTTTGTACCATTTCTCTCTCTACCCAACACAGAATCACAGAATTTTTTGAGTCGGAAGGGACCTTCAAGATCATCCAGATCCAACCCCCTGCATGGGCAGGGACACCTCCCACCAGCCCAGGCTGCTCCAAGCCCCATCCAACCTGCCCTTCAACACTGCCAGGGATGGAGCCTCCACAACATCTCTGGGCAGCCTGTTCCAGTGTCTCACCATCCTTAGACTGAAGAATTCACACCTGATCTCTGACCTAAATCTCCCTTCTTTCAGCTTAAAACCATTACCCCTTGTCCTCTCACTGCAAGCCCCTGTATAAAGCCCCTCCCCAGCTTTCCTGGAGCCCCTTCAGGCACTGGAAGGCCACTATGAGGTCCCCCCAGACCCTTCTCTTCTCCAGGCTGAACACCCCAACTCTCCCAGCCTGTCCTCATCAAAGAGCTGCTCCAGCCCTCGGATCATTCTCGTGGCCCTTCTCTGGACACGTTCCAACAGCTCCACATCTCTCCTGTGCTGGGGCCACCAGAGCTGGACACAGTGTTCTAGGTGAGGTCTCCCCAGGGCAGAGCAGAGGGGCAGAATCACCTCTCTGGGGCTGCTGGCCACACTCCTTTTGATCTGCACATTGGGGGCTCAGGTCCAGCTTTTGATCCACTAGGACCCCCAGGTCCTTTTCCACCCTATGCACTCAAACACTGGCCACTGCCATCAACTTGCCCTGCTCCTGCCCTCATCTCCTGGAGCCAGAAAATGTTTAAAAAGCCATTTCTGAAAGTTCTACCTGTCTCTCTTCAGGGAATGGACATCTCTCTGCTGGGACATCTCTGCACCAGGACAGCCCTGTGTCATCTGCCAATCCATGGAGAGTTGTTCCAGCATAGAGATGACCCAGCAGAGAGCTGTCTTGTGGAGAGTTGTTCCATGGAGAGTTGTTCCATGGAGAGTTGTCCTAGACCCCTCTCTTCCACACTCATCCACACTCTTCCTCTTCACTCCATTCCTATAATGTTCCCCCTCCAAATCGCTCACTTCCAAGCACCTTTCCCCAGCAAGCTGCTGAGTCCCCACCTTGCTACCTTCATCTCAACTTCTCAACAATCCCAAATGTAACAGCATGGGAAAGCACACAGCACCACGGATATTTCAACTTCCCTTCCCAAATCTTCTCTCTCCACATATGGCTGAGCTTAAAAGCTTCCTGACCCATCTCCAGCCAGCAGGAGAGCAGGTCCTGGAGCATCCCCACCCCTGGGCAGCTGAGCCTTGCTGCCACCAGGCACTGCTACAAAAGGAAAACCTTGGCAAAAAATCCTCTCTCGTGGCACTTGGTCTCCACTACCAGAGAGAAACAGGAAGCAAAAGCCAAACTAAGAGGCAGGCTCCTCGGGCAGCGCATGGCCACGGTGCTGGGGCAGAGGAGAGGGAACCCCAAGGATGATGAAACACTTGGGTGTCCTCCCAAGTCCCTCAGCCATTGCAGTTCTCCCCTAGCATCATGCTCACAGATGGAAAATTCAGCCAAGGCCAAATTTCCACCCTCTCCTTGGCACATGAGGCCAGATGCTCAGTCCCAGAGCAGCAGCCTGGCTGGTGGATCAACAGCAAATGGAGGAGGTGGAGATGATGTTCATCCCATGGTGAAGTGCTGGTGTTTTGGAGACCAGAGCCACCATAGCAGCCACTGGGGTCAAGTGGCACAAGCCAGCTGAGACCCCAGCCTGCAGGGAGCTCAAAGGAGGAGATCAAAGGAGAAGGCAAAGCAGACAACAGGTTACAGCAACTCGATGTGACTCAGCTCTAACATAACTACCAACACTGCTGGCTGGGAGGGTTGCTGGATGGAGCACAGAGCAGCTCAAAGCATTGCCCAGGCTAAAGCACAGGGGTGAAAAACCTATGGTAGCTCATCCTCTGCAGCTCCCTGACAAGCAAGGTGGAGCTGGAGCAGGTGGCATTCCAAAAGCTCCATGTCCAAGTGGAAACCAGTACTGGTGTGTTCCTCTCAAGGCTCCATAGTGGGACCAGTACTATTTAATATCTTGCTCCCTCAGCAAGTTTGGAACATCTCTGCTATGGAGAAAGGATGAGAGAGTTGGGGTTTTTAGCCTGGAGAAGTGAAGGCTCCATGGAAACCTTACTGTAGCCTTTCAGTAAATACAGGAGGCTTGTAAAAAAGATGGAGAGAGACTTTGTACCAAGGCCTGTAGTGACTGGACAAGGGAAACAGTTTTAAACCAAAGTAGGATAGGTTTAGCTTGGACATGAGGAAGAACTTGTTTATGGTGTGGGTGGTGAGACACTGGAAGAGCTTTGCCCAGAGAAGATGTGGATGGCCCATCATGGGAAGTCCTCGAGATCAAGCTGTCTGGGACTTTGAGGAACCTGGTCTAGTGAAACATGTCCCTGCCTCCAGCAGGGGGTTGGAGAGGAGGATCTTTGAAGGTCCCTTCCAGCCAAACAACTCTATCATTCTGTGATTCCCACACCAGCTCATCCCCATTCCACAGCAGGAAGGCAGGCAACCTGCTCAAAAGCTCCCAACTTCTCCCTGCCAAAATCCCCACCAGTGTCCCGCTCTGGTGTAGCAACAAGCAGACAAAAACCAGTAATCTCCTCCATCCTCAACATCTGTTACACCTAAGTCAAAGCCACCCAGGATTGCAGGGATTTGCTGTACACAGGCAGCTCTGGAAGCTTTTCTTAGCTGTGAAACATAATTTGCACCTTGGGCTCTCTAGGAATAAGTTGTCTTAAATAATAACAGATGATTAAGAGCTCATTAACAGATCAGATATGGAGGCAGGAGGTCTCTGATAGCTCCAGGTCTCACCTGGAGGTCTCACCCTGTCACCCTCATCCCAGCACGGCCAACCCTGCTCACTCGTCATGGTGAAATGGATCTAGGCAGAAGATGAGGGTCCCCAGCAGCCCCCAGAGAACATTTTTGTTATGCCCACAAATATTTCAGGCTTTCAAAGAGATTCCCTGTGTGGCACCAGAGCGAACCCCAGAACACCAAAGCAAACCCTGCTCCCCAGGAGGGCAGGTGGCTCCCTCTGTATCACAGAGGGGACACACATGCCAGAGTGGGTCAGCCTGGCCCAGAGCTACATCCAGGGCAGGTTTATCAAGCAACTGGCTTTAAGCACCTTCATGACATCACACCTGGATGCAGAGAGGTTGATGTATTAAAAAAATCAGATCAAAAATAAGTCAATACCAAGTCTCAACTCACAGGCAATTGACCCTCTGGGCTGCAGACCCAGCAGAAGAGAGCTGGTCGACCTGGAGCAGAAGTTCAATCCCTAACTCCCCTCAGATATCGGTTCCCCAGGACTCCTCTGCTTTTACAGACAAGTTCTGGACAGCAAAGCCCAGACACCAGCCCTGAGGCCACAGCCCCTGCCTCCAGCACAGCACACAGCCCCGTGCCCTGGGCTTTCCAACCTTCACCCCCAAAAAAGCCAGGAGAGGGTGAAGCTTTGCCCACGCGGACAAGAGCATCGTCCCAGAGAGCTGCTGGGATGTGATGGGTGGAAGGCAGCCTCAGCCAAGGGACACTCCCTGCACACGGGGACCTGCCACCAGCAGCTCAGCAAGGACCACGCAGGGTGTGGCCGTCCCGAGAACACCGAGGTGACCAGCTCCCACCCTCTGCCTGCAGCTCTCTCCTTCCTAAAAAACACTTTCATGGATAAATATCACCCAGTCAGGTGAGCCCTGGGCTTCACACCAGACCCAAGTGATGCAGTTCCACCCCACTAATGACATTTTCTCAGTTGCTGCTGGCTGGGTGAGGCTGCCCTGGGCAGGGGAACATCAATCCCCTCCTCCCGTGGGTTTGTCTATCTCCATTTGAGGTGTCCACAACTGAATATTCAGTCTGGGTTGATGATCCAGCAGACACAGGGGTTGGTTCCTTGGCCAGGAGCCTGCTGCAGATGGATGGGTTGGTTTTCCCAGGGCTCCTCCAGCCACAGCCCCCACTCCAGCGCCGATGCTCTGATGTAATCACCACACTCCTGCTCTCCAAGCATCCTCTGAGAGACAAGACACCGGGTATGACAAATGGCCACTTTCAGCACACTCAGAGGTAACACTCCATCCATCAGCCTCAGGGTGCAGAACAACCCGGGCAGTGGGCACAAGGGCTTTGCAGAAGGTGGGAAATTAAAACCTGACGCATCCGATTGATTTTCCTTTTCCCCGTCATTTTGGTGGGCTCCATCCTCCCTCTGCACGTCCCCCTGGTGCCTTGGCTGGCAGCTCCAACCTATGCAAAACTCCTCTGAGAGCCAGGGAAAAGCAGCAGGACCAGCCCATGGCTTTCTCCCAGCTTGCATTCACACCACCCATGACAACATCCCCAGCAAAGGCGTGTCCCTCCTGCAGAGCCTGACTGCAAACCCAGGCAGCAGCTCCCAAGCCCTGCCCTGCTGGGTTATTTTCATGGCTTGGGAGGGGAGCAAAAACTTAGTTTTGTAATTATTCTTACTAGCCAGCTGAAGGAAAAAAAAACACACAACAAAAGACACAGCCCCAAACAAACCTTCTCTCATTATTACTACGCTAGATTAAAAAACTCTTTTTAGTTATTATTACTGCTACTACCCAGCTAGAGTCATAAAAAGGAGGGGGTTTTATTATTATTACAAGCTAGCTGGAGTAGAAAAAAATCCTCTTTTTTATCCTTTTAGCAGCCAGCTGGGAATGATGCTGGCTCCTGAAGAGCTTGCCATGGGCTGTTGGGTGTAGCACAGCCCCCAACATGGGTGAGATTCCCAGCCCTTGCAAGCAACCAGCAGGAACTGGAGCTGGCTGGAGCCCTTCCCAACAAAGCTCTCTCGTGAGTTAAAAAAAAAAACCAAACTCAAAACACAACAAAACCCAAAGGAAAAAGTTACAGAAAGGCTTTAAAACTCGCCGGGCTGAGTCAGTGGGTTTGCCAGGTGCTGGCTGCTTGCAAACAAGGGTGGGAACAATGCGGGCGCCGGACACCGGCTGGATCCTGTGCCTTCTCAGGGCTCTCCCATTGTCCTGGAGAACAATTCCTGCTCCGGTGGGAGAGCAAAGGGCCTTCGCCACGGTGGCGACGGGCTGGGAGTGGGTGAGGTTAGGGAAAGGGAAAAGCAGGGCTGGGTTTTGCAGCAGGGATGCTCAGAGACTCCCTGTTCGCGGCAGCCCCTGCCAGCGCACCCCGAGATCCCCCCCAGACAGGTGGTTCCCCAAGGGCTCCAGCTGCTGTGGGAAGTTTCCAAGATGGACCAGGAAAAAAACCAAGGGGGTGGAAGCAGATTCGTGCCCTGATTTGTAAACAGGCTGGTGAAAAGACCCTTGGGGGGACAAAAAAACCAAACGGGGGTGGGGCGTTTCTACCTCTTTTAAGACTGGAATCAATTTAACACTCCAAAGGTCTCATTACAGAGGGAGGAAAATACATAAATGGCCCAGGGTACAATTTGAGGAAAGGAAAAAAAAAAGGATATGCAGGAAAATACAAGCCATACAGCACAGCCCAGGGGCTGTTCCCTAATCCGTGTGCTGCTACAGTCCAGCCCTGCTGAGCTCCCCCAGCCCCTGCTCACCCCTTCCCTGGGGCATTTTCCAGGTTTCTCCTTCATTTGTCCTTTGGAGGGTTCTGGATGGCAGGGATGACCCCAGGGTGGGAGGGCCAGGATTTGGGGGACAGAGCTGGCAAGGAGTGGCTATGGTGGCTGGAGCTCCCCACCAGCACCAACCATGGTCCTTCCCCATCCCTGCTCCACGGGAGAGAAAAGGGCCCGAATCCCCTGGAGGGACATTGTGGCTAATAATGTCTAATTAAGACTTCCATTAAAACCCATCACACTCATCAGAAAAAAAAGGTAACAAGGTTTTCCTGGACATTTTCCTTGCAAAATTACTGCGGGGGTTAATGGATGCCTTCATTAAGGAATAATTTAAGAAAAATCACACTTTTTTTTTTCTTTCTCTTCCCCCTTTTTTTTTTTTTGGAGTCACCGTGATTCAAACGAGGCTCCTCTGCTGTGATAAAACTGGGCTGGCTGTTCCACCCAGTGGTGGGAGCTGGGAGATCGCTGCCAGGAGAAGGCAAAGCCCCTGCAACAAAGGGCAGCATCCCTCTGTCCCTCTGGCTTCACCCCTGAATTCGGGAAGAGCTGGGAGAGCTGCTGTCTCCTGGGGGGAAAGCAGCTCGGGCTGACACAGAATGGGAGAGGGGGCAGGAAACTTGACACTGTGCAAAGAAAAAAAGAGCAAAAGGCTCATTTTTAAAGGTCGGAGGTTTGAAGCTGCTCCCCCTTGTCCTCTCCCTCCCTGCCCTTGTCCCAAGCCCCTCCCCAGCTTTCCTGGAGCCCCTTCAGGCACTGGAAGCTGCTCTAAGGTCTCCCTGGAGCCTTCTCTTCTCCAGGCTGAACACCCCAACTCTCCCAGCCTGGCTCCAGAGCAGAGCTGCTCCAGCCCTCCCATCATCTCTGTGGCCTCCTCTGGACTCTCTCCAGGAGCTCCACGTCCTTCTGACGTTGGGGGCTCCAGAACAAGAGCCAGCACTGCAGGTACCAGCAGAATTAGGGGACAAAAAGCCACCATCCTAAGAACCAAAAAAGGCATTTCTGCACCCCCGTGGTGCTTGGTGTGCTGCTCCCTACCCAGGCACCTCTGGCATCCTGGGCTGGATGCTCCTCAAGGGGCAGGGAACAGGGTCCCGTGTCCCTGCAACACAGCAAGGCAGCCCAGGGTGCAGGGGGCACCAGGAGGGAGCACCACAGGGTGGGGAAAAGGCAGGGAAAGGCACAGGGAAAGAGACCCAGAAGACCCTGCTCTCAGCACAAGCAACGACATGATCAGGTAAACTGGACATCTCCCTTATTTCAAGTGTTAGCAAATTATTCTCCTACTAATTACAAAACGTACATCATTATTATCTTTTTTTTAAAAAACCCCACACTTATCAATTCCATGCTCTGCTATTGTTCCCAGCCTTCTGTGATGGAGAAATAAAACAAATCAATAATTATCCCCAGGGCTGTTTGGTGGGAGGGGAGGATAACGGGGAATTCGGCCACTTGCTCCTTCACGTTCAACTGGTGGGAGTTGTCCCCCTGCTCTTTCCCAAATCCAGCCCTCCAGACACAAGGCAGAGGGAAGGACAAATGGAGGAAGGAGACAAAGAAACCATGAGGAGGGGTGCAAGGAACCCACACTGATCTTCAGCAAAGCTCAGCACAGGCTGGTGAGCTGAAGAAGGGCTGGGGGACCTGGACACCAATGGGCTGGGGAAGCCCCACTGCCTTGCAGGAAAAGCCAGGAATGCCAGGGAGCAAGGATGCTCTAGAGGCAGCTCCTGCACCCTGGGCATCACAGCCCAACTTTCTTCTTGTTTTGTAGTGCTGGATTTTTTACTTTTGCCACCCCTGCCAGCTCAGATTTCCAAGCCACACACACACAAGCAGGTCGGTTTGTTATCTCAAGCCATAGCAGGTTGGAAGCTCCTGACCCTGAACTTGGCAGGAGGGGCAAACAGAAGTGAGACCAGCCTGGGAAGCAGCAGGACTGCTCTCCTGCCCCACCTCCCTGGGTTTAGACACACAAAGTGAAAATTCAACACAAGGCTGCTTTAGATCCAGATTTTTCCCTTGGCTGGCTGCTTCTGAGTTACCTCCTGGTCCTGGGAAGCCCAGAGAAAGATCCAGCATGACTCCAGCAGACACAGTGTCCCATCCTCCAAGTCAAAAGGGATGAAAGCTGAGAGGCCCATGACTGCCACCCCTCTAGCTACCCTGCCATCATTAGGTTTCAGAGTCACACACCAGCAGAGAAAGGGGTTAATACCTTCCTTGAGAGAACAAGCAAAATCCACCCAGCATGCTCCTCCAAGGTCTCCAAGTGATTTCCCCAGCCTCCCAACAATCCCCACTCCCACTTCTCCTCCCACCTCCTCCCCAGCAGGATGATGCATTGCACCTTGACCACACAGGGAAGCCACAGAGCAAGGCTGAGGGACGGGGCAGAGCAAGATGAATGGATTTAATATCAACCCGAACGGAGCGTGGGCTCTGACACCAAATGAATTATTCATTTTGGATTCAATAACTGCCTCCATTTCGCATTGACCCACAGCTCCCACGGGGAGGAGGTGCTGCAAAGGGTGGGGCAGACAGCTCAGCAAGCTTCCCAGTCCAAGGTGCCATCACCCAGCTGAGAGCAATGTGGCTTCACACCCAGCCATGAGGTCTTGAGGCTCAAACCCCAACCAGCCCAGGATGGAAACAAATAAGGGGTAAACAACCAATCGAGAAGATCTCCCTCCCACCCACCTCCATCCTAGGGTCATGGCAGTGACAACCCCTCCTCACTCCGACCCTAAAATGTGATGATCATCTCTTTGGGGCTCAAAATCCATCCCCCCCGAGGATGGTGTTCTGCCTGTGCCTTCCACGGGTAGCTAAGTGCTGATAAAAGCTGGTATTAATGAATCCCTCAGTGGCCTCAAGCTCTGCTATCAGCACAAAACCACTCAGGTCTAATAGCCCCATGATAGACACAGCCCCTGTCCCCGGGGGGGGGTGGGAGAGATGAAAGAGCTGGGGGAGCTGAACAATTCAACCCAGGGTTGGCTTTTTTTCCCCCCCACTGCTGAAGAATGAAGCACATTTTCTCAGCCTTAAAATATCGAGGTGTTTTTTTGGTTGGGTTGGGTTTGGGTTTTTTTTTTTTTCTTTCCCTTGGTGACAATTCCCCCAGGCTTGTTAAGTGGCTCATCTCAGGCTGATGAAGGCTTTGAGCAGATGTCAGGAGCATGTGCCTCCCGGGAGCATCCCTGCCAGGAGAACCCAGCAGGGGAACGAGGCAGGGGGATATGACCCTGTACAATGACAAACAGAAAAACAACAAATGATTATTTCTAAACCTTGCCACGTGCCACCTCCTGCCTGCCAACCTTTGGGAAACAGGCCCAGGTCTTCCCTTGTGGTCTCTAAGGTCCACGGGGAAAAAAGGAGGAGCCTGAGGGCCAAAAGGGGCACCAAGAAGCCAGAATCCAACCCAAGGTCAGATCTGTACTCACACACAGTTGATTTTCCAACCCTCCTAACATAAGTCCTGGTTCTGCCTTTTAGGGCTGGTTTTAGTGAACCTCTAGGAGGGCCTGGCAGCTTTATGGGCTTTGTGTTCCTCACCAGCACTGAGTGGGACCTTCTAACGTGCAGGTCCCACTCACCAGCCCAGCCTCTCATCTCTCCCCCTGACAGAGGAACTGGGAAATACCCTTAAAGGACTGGGAGAGGGGAGGTATCAGAGCTCTGCCCTGGAGACAGCATCATACCAGCACCTGGCAGTGCCCACAGGACCATCAAAAAAGCATGACCCTTTAGCCACCTGCTTGGTCTGCACCCACAATGGACTCTGCTGCTTTTCAGGACTCCAAATGCTGCCAGCCAAGCCATGAGGACATTTCTACCCCCTCAGACCTACCAGGACCCTGAATTCTCCTCACAAAGGAGCTCAAATGCAAAGCCTTCTCCCACCACACATGCAAAGCTCTGGCTGGAAGCTCCACAGAGCCCACTCCTGATGCCACGAAGAGTTTCTTTTGTCATTGGTGCTGCCACTGGGGAGGGGGAGCATGGATGGAGATGGACATTGTGGCACAAAAAACTCAGTGACTTCCTTGCACGCAAGGGCTTTGTTTGGCCCAGCTGTGATGGCACGAAAACTTCACAACCATCGTGGGGTTTGCATGAGAAAAGGAAACCAAAAAAGCCACAGAGACGGGTCCAACAATCACCCTGAGCACTGCCAGGCTGTCCCCTGCCACCCTGCCCAAAGCTGTGAGTGCTGGGTGGGTGCAGCACACTCCTTCCAGGGCCCCAGAGGCACTCAAGACCTCAGCCTCCTCTACCACCCCAGGATAGAAAGGTCAAGACCACCAAAACCTGGGACAGGTTTTCCACAGCCCTTGTTTTCCCACATTTCTGGCAAAAATGACACGATTTCCCAGTCCCAGTCTTCAGCTGAAATTAGCATTTATTTTTGCACGATAAGAAAATGTCATTTTGCCACAAAACCATGTGCACTTTCTATTTGTTTACTCAACAGCAGAGGAACATCTCGCCAGGGTTTGTGGAGAGCTCTCCCACCCATGGAGCACTGCAGCTCCTCGTGGGAACAGGACATCTCCTGGTGGGAACAAAACCATGCTCAGTGTCAACTGGAACACTCAAGAGGATTCCCACCTGCAAGGCTGCTCAATGTGGAAGTGCATGGACTCAGGTGGCATCCCAGTTTTTGGAGGCCTGGCACAGGAAGGCATCGCTTGGACAGGCAGGAAAAGGGTTTTTCACAGAGAAAAACTTGACAAGCTCCCAGGTTTAAAGCGAGCAAACAAGTTTTCTCCATAGCTTGAATCCCAACTTTGACATTTTCATGTATCTGGAGCTACAGGTGGAGAAGAAACACTGTGGTGGCCACACCAAGGAGCATCACAGCCAAGCCTGGTGCTACATCTGCTGGCACCTGCACCAAAAGAGGTCCCAGCCAGACCTCCTCCTGTCACCTCCTTCCCCAAAACCAGCCCTAAAGCACTGACACCTGCCTTAGACCTTCTTCTTCTCAGAATCATAAAATAGTGAAGGTTGGAAGGGACCTTAAAGATCATCAGGTTCCAACCTCCCTGCTATGAGCAGGGACACCTCCCACCAGACCAGGCTGCACAAGCCTCATCCAACCTGCCCTTGGATACCTCCAGGGAGGGGACATCCACAACCTCCCTGGGCAACCAGGGCCTTACTACCCTGATGGTGAAGAACATTTTTCAACCTAAATCTCCCCTCTTTCAGTTTAGAACCATCACCCCTTGTCCTGTCACTGCCCTCTCAGGTGAAAACTTCCCAACCCTTCCTTCACCTGGTGGTGCCTATCTTTTTGGAAAACACCAGTGAACTGGGATTAACTTCTCATGCAAAACCCCCTCTCCTCTTCCAACAGCAGACAAAAACCAGCACCTTAATTTGGGAGAGGAGAAGGAAAGGGCAGCAAGTCAAGATAACAGCAAAAAAACAAAACGACAAAACCACCAAATAATTCTCCAGTGGTACTGGGGAAACATTCATCAGAACAGCAAGAGGAGATGAAAAGCATCATTTCCATATTTATGACCTGGTGCTGTGGAGGACTCCAGCTGGCAGCGTGGCTGGGGGAACCCAAAAAACCAGCAGCAAAAAATGCCAATTAATGCAGAGGATCAGAGCAGCTTCGCCGCAGCCGGGCCCGGCGGCCGCTCCGCTCCCGCAGCTGCCCAGGGAAATAACGAGGCGGATGAAAGCGGCTCCGCCGGCCGGCGCGGCTCTTTGAAGGCACCAGATCACAGAGGTGGCTTCCAGGGGTGGCTGTGCCCGTGTCCTGGCCATGCTGATCACAGATTCTGGCCACCACCGAGAAGCCACGGGCTGAGGCTGCTCCCGAATCCCTGCCCGCTCACCGGAGCAAAACCGCTTCAGGGCAGATCACAGAATCCCAGAATCACCAAGGCTGGAAAAGACCTCTGGGATCATCAGCCCATGACCTGACACCACCACATCTCCAACCCATGGCACCAAGTGCCACCTCCAGCCTTTCCTTGAGCACCTCCAGGGATGGTGCCTCCACCACTTCCCTGGGCAGCCCATCCCAATGTCTGATCACCCTTTCCATGAGGAAGTGCTTCCTGATACCCAACCTAAACCTCCCCTGGAGCAGCTTCAGGCCAGGCCCTCTTGTCCTGTCACCCAGAAGAGCCCGACTCCACCTGACCACAACCTCCCTTCAGGTGGTTGAAGAGAGTGAGAAGGTCCCCCTGAGTCTTCTCCAGGCTAAACAACCCCAGCTGCCTCAGCCCATACCTGTAAGACTTTCCCTCTGGCCCCTTCACCAGCCTCGTTGTCTCCTCTGGACCTGCTCCAGCACCTCAAGGTCCTTCTTGCAGTGAGGGGCCCAGAGCTGCACCCAGGACTCAAGGTGAGGCCTCACCAGTGCTGAGCACAGGGGGAGAATTACATCCCTACTCCCGCTGGCCACACCATTCCTGACACAAGCCAGGATGCCACTGGCCTTCAGGGCCACCTGGGCACAGTGCTGGCTCGTGTCCAACCCGTTGTCAACCAGGACTCCCAAATAAACAGCACAGAGCCAATTTCACCACAGACAACACCCCGAACACCTTGTCTGGGGAGAAAAAATATTGTGAAGCCAAGCTTAAAAAGCAAGAGAAGTGCCTGGGTACCAAAGCCAACCCTTACCTTTGCAGGCCACGTTGTTCTCGGGCTCGTAACCAGCCTTGCAGGTGCAGCGGCCGATGGGCACCATCCACTCCCCGTCCCCGTTGCAGTACAGCTTGATGGGCACGTCCACCTCCTCAGCGTTGGGGATGCAGGTGCCGCGGGCAGTCACCAGGGAGGTGCTCTCTGCTCCTGTCATCGTCTCCGGGAAGATGGCAAAGTTCTGCACCACGCTAGGGCACTTCTTGAAGAAGACCCTGACAGAGAGCAGAGACATGCAAGCCCCGTAGTCCTGGAAAGCCAGGTAAAAACCATTGCGGGTCAGAGGCCCGAAACTTCTCACTTCTGTGTTCACCTTCATCAACCTGCCCCCAAAGTCCACCTGGGAGAAGCTCTCGTCAGCAGCAATGGTGTCCACTTTGAGGTAGGGTGCCTCTGTCCAGAAGGTGGACTTCTTGGTGGCAATGACAGAGTCTGTCTCGTAGTAGTAGAGGTTGAAGGTCTCCTTGCAGGAGCCGGGGACGTTGGGGAGGCTGCTGCAGTCCCGCACGGTGAAGCGCATCTCGGTGTAGATGCGGTGAGCTCCACGCCGGTTGATGAAGGTGGTGAGGAGCCAGTTGTTCTGGTTGGGCTCGAAGACGTTGCACACCTGGTAGGTACGGATGGTGTTGAGGTTTTCGTCGTAGCCACTGACTTCTTCCCACTGCAGAAAGGAGAAGGGAGAGGTGATGAGAGGGCAGCGGAGGTGGTGGCCCACGAGCCACGGAGGTGCCGCTCACCCCGCACAGGGCAGGGCTGCAGGAAGAATCCCAAAGGGTGCACACAATGTGGGACACGTGCAGAAACACCAGCTGGGCCAGCACCAGAAGAAACCCTCACCCTCACATCCCTGCACACCTCTCCCCATTGCTCCCAGCTGACTCTAACACACCTTCTCCACACGGGCAACCACCTTTGCTGCCCCGAGAAGACACAAAAATGGGTTGGGAAGATGGTCCAGGCACCCGGCGGAAGGAGGGAGGGAGAGCAGCACGTGAGGCTACAGCTTCTTCAAGCCCAAGGCAGCACGTGGGCTGGAGAACAAGCCTGACCCCAGGCTCCCAGCACAACGGGATCATTTCCCTGGCAAAGAAAACTAACTAAATAAAACATCGACGCTGCAGAGAGAGAGAGAATATAGATTTGCAATTCGATTTATAGAAGGGCATTAATATAATCCAGGCTACAATTTCAATTAAGGGACAGCGGCAAACTGTGAATAGTCTATGATGGCATTAGAGTCCTACAGACAGATTTACAACCTCATAATCCATTCATTTTAACTAATCCATGTTTACAGTCTCCTCGCAGCAGCATTACTCATACGGCAATCTTGAAGCAGCACTCGGAAGAACATCATGCATCATTCCCACAGGAATGCTACGGCAGCGCGTTCCCGCTTCCACGGGCAGCCTCACAGCACGTGGGTGATGCCAACCTGCCCCCTGACACGGGGGCTTCCCCCGAGCTGCTGGCCCATGACCAACCCTGCAACCCTACAGATTTTACCCTCTTCCATTTCCCACCAGAAACCGAGGTTCCCCGCCTGCTCCCCCAGGGCCCTCCGCACGCTGCCAGCACCTGCAGCAGAACGGTTGCTCCAGGGTCCCACCTGAGCTGAAGCAAAGATCACAGCTCAGGTTTGTTCACTGCTTAAGCAACGTCACCAAACCAGCCACAAAAACTCATGGAGGGCGATGCAGATGCTCCCGTGGGCATCCTTGGGTTGAGTGCTCCTGGAAGTGTGCACTGAACAGCAGCAGGTCCCCGTGGCTGGAAGGACCCACAGTGCCAGCAGCTGCTGCCACCGAGACATTAACAGCAACAAATGCCTCATTTTGACAAGATCCCACTAAATAATTCACAGGGAGCTGCCGATTAAGACAATGTTCTTCTCCGTCTCTGCTGAGATTTAAAGTACGTGCATCGGGGAGAGCAGAAGGAGAGCCCATGTCCTGGGGACCACAGCCTGGCATCCATGTGCTGCCATCAACACCAAGAGCCCCAGGACACATCTGTGAGTTGGGGCAAAGACTCACCCTTGGAGCTCAGCCTGTCCCAGGGTAATGCCACCACCCACAGGGACACCAAGCCTGCACAGAGTCCATGTCAACAGCAACCCTGGGGTCAGGAGAGGTGGCTCATCACCTCCAGGGCCAAGAGAGAAGCCTGGGAGAAGGAGCCCAAGCCCTGGCAACAGCCATGAGCCCATCTCCCATCCTCCTCTTCCCTCCCTCCTGCCCCAAGGGGCAGGAAGGTCCCATTTACAGATGGCTGCTGCTCTTCTCCCTCTTGTTTCTTTGCTTCCCTCTCTGGTTCTTCTCCTCTCCATTTGTTCCTGCAATGCCATGGATGGTGCTGAGCCCCAGAGCAAAGCTGCCCATGCACCTGCATTTGTTTTTGAGGATGGCAGGGAGAGGGAAAGATTTTGTTTCTTAACCCAACTTGCAGCAGTCTGGGCTGAAAAAGAAACAGCACAGCCCTAAGGTGGCTGCTGTTGGGAACCAGGACAAAAAAAAACAAGAAAAGACCAACCAAGTTTGGGTCTTCATTGAGTCCAGCACAAATAGAAAACCCCATGTGTCTCTCAGAGCTCCATGCCAGGCTGCTTGGATGGGTCAGGGTCTGCAATCCCTCCCTGGCACCCACTCTCTGGACAAGCCTCACCTCGTTGTTGCCATTACCACTGGACAAGCCAAGAACCAGCACAAATGTGCCCTCAAGTACTTGTGAACTATTAAAGAGGACAAATTTTACAAGCCAATGCAGTAACTGGGCAGCTTAGAAGGTCTACTGCATGCCTGGAGCAAGTGGAAGACTTTGCTTATTTCCAGCTGGCATCTACCTATTCCAAACCTGCCCTGGCTGGAACAGGATGTCCACGGGCTGGGGTTCATTCCAAGAGCCCCAAATACACCATCAGATGCTCTGTATCCACCCAACAAAGTAGCTGGTACTATGGAAAAAAGCCCAGTCCACAAGCAAGGGGACTTCCCAGGGAACATCAGGCTCTCCCAGCCTCCAAGACTGACCTTATGTCTTTCAATTAAAGTTGCAGAATTGTTTCGGTTGGAAAAGACCTTTAGGATCATCAAGCCCAACCATTAACCCAGCCCTGCCAAGGCCACCACTGCCCCACGTCCCTCAGCACCACATCTACATGGCTTTGAAATCTCTCCAGGGATGGGGACTCCACCCCTGCCCTGGGCAGCCTGGGCCAGGGCCTGACAGCCCTTTTGGGGAAGACGTTGTTCCTAAAATCCAATCTAATCCTCCCCTGGCACAACTTGAGACCATTTCCTCTTGTTCTGTTCCTTAGGAGAAGAGACCAACTCCCCCTGGCTCCAACCTCCTCTCAGGCAGCTGCAGAGCCAGCAGGTCTCCCCTCAGCCTCCTTTGCTCCAGGCTGGACACTCCCAGCTCCCTCAGCTGCTCCTCATCAGACTTGTGCTCCATCCCCTTCCCCAGCTCCCTTGCCCTTCTCTGGACACACTCCAGCTGGGTTCAGTTTTTGGACCCTTACTACAAGAAGGACATGGATTCGAGGTGCAGCCTCACCAGTGCCCAGAACAGGGGGTACAATCACTGTCCTAGTCCTGCTGGCTACACTCGTGCTGATACAGGCCAGGACACTGTTGGCTTCTTGGCCACCTGGGCACACACTGGCTCCTATTCAGCCAGATTCCAAATATACTTTGTGGAAGATCAAATATACACTCCTGCAAAGGAGAAGACTCATCAGTAACTCCATGAGGACCAAGAGACCCTAGGGATGGACCCAGCTGCTGCACCTGACCAGCCTGTCCCACCACGATGTCCATCCATCACCTCACATCCCCTCCCACTGCCACTCCTCTCCTCCCCAGCGCCATCTCCTTCTCTGCCAGGGGAATGTGAGTCAGGTTATTTTATGCTTCCATTCCTCAAAGGCTCATATGATATAAAAAAGATGTTTTAAGTGCCTCAGGGTGTTTTGTTCCTCATTACTTCATAAAAGTGACATTAATAGCCAGGGAAGAGCACTGCCGAGTGCAATTACGGATGATGTTCCAGGTATGAAAGCTGTTTGGAGCCTGCTAATGTTTCCTCATTACAAGCCTCTTGGTACAGGAGAAGGAAGGCACGAGCAGGGGGATGGAGAGGAGCGAGGGGGCTGGACCCTTCACCTGGAAGGAGAACAGGCAAGGGAGGAAAGAGCCTAAAGATGGAGGAAAACTCCACCTTTGCCGAGACCCCAGGATCAGTTCAGGAAAGGGATGCTCAGCCCTGGCACTGCTGCTCCTGTGTGACTTCCCCAGCTCCCCCCCACCTGCGTCTCAAGAGAAACAGCAGGAACCCCAGGAGATGGTGCCAGGGTCAGCTGGCCAAGTGGCACTTACCCCCGAAGGAGGGTTGGCAGTCCAGCCCAGCTCGGCCGTCGCCGTCCGTGTATCCATCAAAGTTTCTGAGGAAATACAAGAAAACAAAAGCCAAGTGGTTACTCCCCAAGTTTTCGATGACGTTGTGAGCAAAGAGCCACAGAAAAACATTTAGCTGCTTTCATGGAGCATGTGGATCTACCTCAGATGCCCAACACAGGCAATGAACCAAGGGCAGCTTCACTAGAGAGCAAACACTGCAGGACAAGTCTCTTGGCAAAGAGTCACCAGCCCATGCTGCCATCTCTGACCCTTCCAAGCCTAGGGAAGGAAACCAGCTTTATCAACTAAAACTAATTAAAAAAATGAAGAAGGATCCTGCATTTTGGTGAGACACTGGCCCAGGCTGCCCAGGGAAATACCTCATCCCTGGCAGTGCTGAAGGGCAGGTTGGATGGGGCTTGGAGCAGCCTGGGCTGGTGGGAGGTGTCCCTGCCCATGCAGGGGGTTGGATCTGGATGGTCTTGAAGATCCCTTCCAAACCAAACCACTCTATGATTCTATGATTTTATGGAGTGTAAATTCCATAAAGCAGGGAGTTTGAAGAGGCTGGAGCAAAGCCTCTCCTGGCAGGCAGAGCCCACCCTCTCCCCCAGCACTGCTGGACAGGCTTTTGAGCAGGTCCCATCTGATGTTCTTGCAGCTACTCACTTCATCCCCCCATGCCCAACATTCCCTTTTACCCACCACGTCTGTTTGGTGCTCCGAGTTGTCCTTCCACCCAGTTACCATTTGTCAGAGTGACTTCAAACAAACAAACAAACAAACTCAAAAGCCCTTGTTGGGCTGATGTCCCTCTGCTGATGGGAGGATTGGGCGGAAAATATTTACAAGCTGTAACGCAGCTGACACTTCCCTACTTATGTTCTTAAAGATACAACAAACAACAACAAAAAAAACCCAACAAAACAAAACAACAGTGAGAGCCACAACATATAGAAACAGATGGGGAAAATCCTCCAGGTTGTATTTATTTGTTTGCAGCAAGCAGACACGCAGATTAATTTCCTCGGTTCCTGTGTCTCCAGCAAATGGGAGGAGGCAAAGTGCCGGCTGGCAGAGCTGAGCATCCCCCTCCTCCCCTTTCCCCCTGCTCCCAGGTACTCCCAGCTCTGCGGCGCCAGGAAAACGGGTGGAAGCAGAGAAAGAAAGGTCAGGAAATCCAAATCAGCCCAGGAATACGAACTGCTGCCGGCCTGCTGCTTTTAATCTCTCCACGCCTGCTCCAGCCATCGCAAGCGGGAAACGAGATTCCCATTAATCTTCCCACCCCTCCCTTTTGGTGGCTGCTCCGGGATGGGAAGCTGGAAAAGCGTGACCAGGAGCTCCCCACCCTGCCTCTGGTGATAAACACTCCTTCTCCCAAAATCCCTGCCAGAGCTGCCAACCCAGCCTGGCTACCAGAGAGACAAGTGGGGCTGCAGAGGCAGAGGGAGCGAGGCAAACCCTCCAAGGTGCAGCAGAAAGGTCCCTCAGTTGCTGGCAAAGCTTCTGCAGCCCCAACAAGGTCCCAGGATGATGCTGTGGGCACTGCCAGGGGCTTCAAAGCCCCCAGCCCATCCATGCTTTGCATGGTGCTTTACACTGTGCCAGCCCATTTCTGCCCACAATGCCCTCCCTGAGACCATAGAATCACGCAATGGTTTGGGTTGGAAAGGACGTTAAAGATTATTTTGTTCCAACCCCCCTGCATGGGCAGGGACACCTCCCACCAGCCCAGGTTGCTCCAAGCTCCATCCAACCTGCCCTTCAACACTGCCAGGGATGGGGCAGCCACAGCTTCCCTGGGCAACCTGGGCCAGGCTCTCACCACCCTCACACTCCAGAATTCCCTCCTCATGTCTCACCTCAATCTCCCTCTTCCAGTTTCCATCCATCCCCCCTTGTCCTCTCCCTCCCTGCCCTTGTCCCAAGCCCCTCCCCAGCTTTCCTGGAGCCCCTTCAGGCACTGGAAGGTGCTCTAAGGTCTCCCTGGAGCCTTCTCTTCTCTAGGCTGAACAACCCTAACATTTCACCACCAGTCCATACAGGGAACAGTTAAGTGTGGTGGCCTTCCTGCCACAACAGCACATCTCTGTCTGCAGCTTCAGCCCCTTTGTGGTTGGGAGAAGCCAGCTAAAAACCAGACATCCCACCTGTAATTCCTCCAGCTCCAGACCTCCAGCATGTTTCTGCTCCCTCCACCTTCCCTCCAACCTCCCCTTCCTCTGCAAACAGCCCTGTGCCTCGTTAGTGGTCATTAATCCTCACTGCAGCCCTCCAAACCAGCAGGCAGATGTGCCTGCCCATAAACCGACATGAAGGTGGAAGCAAAAGGCTGATCAAACATCCCCCAGTCCCAGCTCCTGGTGGCCTGCATGGGAAGGGATGCTCCTCAAACCCCAAAAACCCTCAGTATTTTCCCCACAGCCAATGGGGCATCCTTGGAATGTGTCCAGAGGAGGCCATGGAGATGATGGGAGGACTGGAGCAGCTCTGCTCTGGAGCCAGGCTGGGAGAGTTGGGGTGTTCAGCCTGGAGAAGAGAAGGCTCCAGGGAGACCTTAGAGCACCTTCCAGTGCCTGAAGGGGCTCCAGGAAAGCTGGGGAGGGGCTTGGGACAAAGGCAGGGAGGGAGAGGACAAGGGGGATGGATGAAAACTGGAAGAGGGGAGACTGAGGTGAGACATGAGGAGGAAATTCTTTGTTGTGAGGGTGGTGAGAGCCTGGCCCAGGTTGCCCAGGGAAGCTGTGGCTGCCCCATCCCTGGCAGTGTTGAAGGGCAGGTTGGATGGGGCTTGGAGCAGCCTGGGCTGGTGGGAGGTGTCCCTGCCCATGCAGGGGGTTGGATCTGGATGGTCTTTCAGTTCCCTTCCAACCCAAACCATTCTGTGCTTCTGTGATTCTTGTGCCACACAGGGGAAACTGAGGCAGCAGAGGCCAGGGGGACGCAGGGAGCACGGCTGGGCTGGGATCCAGACCTGGCTCACTCTCCTCTGCAGTAAATATGGACACGCTCCCTTACAGGAAACTTCAGTTCCAGGAACCCTCTTGCCAAGTGTTTATCCAGAAGGATTTTCACTCCACCTCCCGCCCTGTTCCACACACTTCCAGCTTCCTTCCCCAGGTGGGGTTTTCTCAGTGGGGCAATGACAGCAGAAAGTACTTTAGATAAAGCTCAGCTGTGGCACGTGAGGAGCAGCTCTGCTCCAAGGTGACATCCACCAGGATCCCTCCCAAAACCTCACCCTTCCTATTCTGTTCCTCCCCAAAGGCCTCTGCATAAATTGACGTGAAAGTGGAAGCAAAAGGCCGAGCAAACATCACCCAGTCCCACCTCCTGGCGTTCCTGGCTCCTTTCCATGTTTTGGAAAGAAAGCAGGAGGGCACAGCAGCAAAACCACCAGGGCACACAGCAGCTCCCGAAGCTGGAGACTTCAAAACAACTAAATAAACAGAGAAGCAAGTGAATAAATTGGCAAACAAAACAAAACAAACCACCACACAGAGAAGCTTTCACTCTGGAGGTTTCCAGAGTCCTAAGGGACTACGTGGCCTCTGGCCAGGGAGGTGACACTCACAGAGTTTCCACTGCAGCTGCATCTTTAAAGGCTTAATTTAATTACATCTATTTTTTAAACTTCCACCTTTTTTCCCCTTAGCAAAGAATCAAAGCAAGAAAAATTCTGTATACAAAAGAGTGAGAATGTGTGAATACCAGATATTTGAAATGAAAGGCCAGGTTGGATGGGGCTTGGAGCAACCTGGGCTGGTGGGAGGTGTCCCTCCCCATTCAGGGGCTTGGATCTAGATGATCTTGAAGGTCTCTTCCAACCCAAACCAGCCTGTGATTCTAAGATAAGTTGCACTTCAGCAGCTCCATGTTTCTAAAGCATTTTGCAAAGGAAGAGACAAAGAGGGCTCAGAGCCCCTGCTAAAAAGCTCGATCCTTTGCAGACCATCTCCTGCCCTGAAACCCAAGGACACTGCCATATACAAGAAGACCCATAACCTGGCAAAATAGTTTGGTGGTTTATTTTGGTGGGTTTTGGTTGTTGGTTTTGTTTGGTTTGGTTTTTTAATAAAATAATATGAACTGGTTCAATCCCCCCTTTCAGCTCACATTCCCACTGAACTCTCCCAAACCCAGTGACTCCAGAGGTACTGGCACCAGAAGGGCTCAGCTGAGCTACTTCCCATTGACCTCTGCTACTTCCTCTTGGAGGAAATCTTGGATTTTACTTCATTTTCAGGGAGTAGGAGGGATGTTGTGACCCTGGGGGAGACGCTATTCACGGCCCAGGGAACTGGTGGCTCACCCCTCCATCTCTGGGCTGCAAAACACTGCTGCTGATGGGACACATGGAGATTGTCCCCCAGCCATCCATCCCTTAGGAGGAGGGTCAGGCAGTAAAACTCCTTTGCTCTGCCTGCTAATGAGGGGATTGCCATGGACCAGTGGAGAAGCCACATGGACACCTCACATCTCTCCTCCCACGTTCCTCAGTTCCTGCTCCCAGGACCTGTCCTTGTTATTTGGCACTGGGTGTTAACACCCAGTGGGCATTAACTGGTGTGGGGGGGGGTCCTGCTGGGAGAGGTGTGCTCATTCCCTCAGCCCGGGCAGGGTGGGAATCAGTGCAGGGGGACATCATCTCCCCATGCCTCCTACATCCAGCACAGCATTGCTGGGAGAACCACATCCACCAGCATCACCCAGTGCCCGTTCCACCACCATGCCAGTGAGGGCTCAGTGCCCCACAGGCAGGAGCCACCTCCAGCAGCTCCTTCTACACCTGACGGTGATGTCCCAGGAGATGCTCTGCCCAGGAGGGTGCTCAGCAGGCTCCCTTGGGGGAACCTGTGGGACCTGAGCATCCCTGGAAGGCAGCTGACGAGGCTGTAATGGCTGAAGTCCTCGTTAGGGAGAAGACGAGCTCTGCTACGGCGCGCTGAGCTCTCTTAGAGTGAAGAATCTTCAGCTGTATACAGTAGATTTTCTTTAATGGACACATTACTTTAAACTAAGCCTTCGCCATCTGTTCCAGTCCCTAATTATCAATACAAAAACAAACGTCTACTCACAATTACACTCGTAACGAGTAAAGATGCCAGCAATTAGGATGCAGCAGCATCCCCGGCACCGAGCGGCACATCCATCTGTGGTGGCACTCGTGCCATCCAGGCGGGAGCACTCGCTGCTGGCCCCGGGAAAAGGGGTGTCAGGTGTGCCCAGGGAAGAGAAGGTGGGATAAGCTGTGTCCGAGGAGGAAAGGGGAGGTGGCAGCATCCAAGCCACAGGGGGAAATAAGGGGTTTTTACGGGAGGAGAGTCACCAGGTGCGGAGCGGGGCAGCGCAGCACCCAGCACTTCACTCCACACGGGCTGATGCCAACCATCCTTCCCAGTGGGATTTCAGCCTCTTCCAGAAAAACCTTCCTGAGCTATCCAGAATGAAGTGGAACTTATTTCCTGGAATCCCCAGCCACATGTCAGACCACCCCGACATAGAGGGCACCACAAGAAGGTGTGACTTCCCCCTGGCCAGGAGGCCAACCCAACTCAACCATGTTTTGACAGTGTCACGTGGAAAGAAAGAGACACAACGACAAATTTTCTGCTCAGGGAGGGCACAGGGAAACTTCTATGAGTGCTGCACTCCTCAATAGATGCCTTGGGGACACTGTCCCCCTCCCCAGGCAAGCAGCAGCTCCTGCAAGAAGATCACAGCAGGCATCAGCCTGAGGCACTTGAAAGCAAATGCTTGGGCATCTGCAAAGAGACGCAGGCATGGCTAAGACAACCAACATGAGAAGGACAGAAATTAAGCAAAGTAAGGAGAGAGGAGGCTTGATAACAACAGATGGGTAGAGAGAGATTTGGAAAGGATGCCAGCTGCTGGAAATAAGCCCCCCAAGATGCTTGGGGAGTAGAGAGGTGCGTGTCAAGAGCTGAGCCTTGGGAGGGAGAGCAGAGACGGGCAGACAGCCGTGGAGTGAGGGGCAGGGCACACGGGGCTTGGGTCCAGAGGGACAGAGGATGCTCTCTGGGTGGGATCATCAGAGATTTGTCCTTGCAGAACACAAAGTGAGCCTGAGCAAGTGCTGATGGGGTCTGTGCACAGTCCAGTCCCAGGGCAAGTCCCCAGGACAGGCCCAGCCCCAAAGCAGGACTTCCTGAAGGGGAACAACAGCAGGACTTTTTTCCATAAGCAAAGCACTGAATTTCCCCCTCTATCTCATTCTCATAAATGCCAAGCCTGCTTTCTATCCCCTCTCTCTCTCCCAAGAGCTTCAGCAAACTCAGCCCAAGGCAACCGCACAGCTTGGGAAGCTTCTGTCCAAGTTTGGTGACATTACCAGAGAAAGGGAACAATAGAGAAACGGAGCCAAGAGGCTTTATTACAAAGCCGAGCGCTAAATAACATTAACTGCTCTGATGCCACGAGCTCTGCCTTCCTGCAGTCATCAAGACTTCACACCAAGCCAATCATGGCTTTCATCACCATTACCTGTGTGCTCACAGTCTGCACCACACCTCTCCATGTCAATGAAAAGCAAGTCCCCCAGGTGCAGGGGAAATAATCTGAATTTAACTCTCACTATTCCCCATAGCCAAAGGGGTTCAAGCACACACCACCAGGTTGCCTGAGTAATTCCAGGTTATTCTCCATGACCTTCTGGTCCACAGCATCCCAAGGAGACGGGTCCAGGTTCAGGTATGCAAGGCTTCAGTATATCATGAACTTCAGACTAAGCTGGGGAAAAGCAGGAACACAAGATCTGTGCGGCTCTACCACATGGAGGTGGCAAGCCTCTAGGTGCACATCCCACCCAAAAAGCCTCTTCCACAGGATGACTCCCCACCTGGTTGTTGTCCTTGTGAGCACCATGACATCTCCCTGATGGTTTAATCACAGCAAGGTCAGAGCAGGACCAGCCTCTCCCCTTTGAGAAGCACTGCTCTCCCTAAGAGTTCCCCAAGAGCTCCAGCTCCCGGAGGAGCCGCTCACAGCATCGATAGACTTTCAATCAAAAATATTACAGCAACAACTAATTACATCCCATCATTCCCATGGCTCTCTGCCTTTAATGGTGCATTTTGCTGCTACAGAACGATGGTGAAACTGCTCTGCAAGTGCATAACGAGCTCTCCCCATCAATCTCCCGCAGGTTCGTTATGAAGGATCACCCGCCAAATAACAAACCCAGGCGAGAGGGGAGAGGATGCACGAAACAACAACAAAGCAAGTCAACATGAAACGTTTCCTGCCTGTATTGCAAAGGAAATTACAGATGCTTTGGGGTCTGTATGAACCTCTCGGGGGAGAAGAGCAGCCACGACACCACACAGAATCACACACACAGAATTATCCTGGTTGGAAAAGACCTTCAAGATCGAGTCCAACCGCCACCGTAACACTGCTAAGTCCTGAACTAAACCACATCCCTAAGTACCGTGTCTATATGACTCTGAAATCCCTCCAGGGATGGTGACTCCACTACTGCTCTAGGTAACCCATTCCAATGCCTGATATCCCTTTTTTAGGGGAAGAAATTCTTCCCAACATCCAATCTAAACCTCAGTTTAGAGGGTGCGACTTGAGACCGTTACCTCTTCTGTCACTTGCAACTTCATTGAACAGACTGATCCCCACCTTGCTCCAGCCTCCTCTCAAGCAGTTGCAGGGAGCCAGAAGGTCTCCCCTCAGCCTCCTTTTCTCCAGGCTGAACATCCCCAGCTCCCTCAGCTGCTCCTCATCAGACAGACACTCCAAACCCTTCATCGGCTTCATTGTCCTTCATTGCACCATCAACAGCCAGCACGAGAAGATGTGCGATGGCCAAAAAAAAAAAAAAGACAACAAAACACCCACTTTTGGTTGGAAAGGGAAAGAATTTCTCTATCTCAGCCAAGGAGGAGCGTGCTGCATGAATCTGTGAGGGGAACCACTAAGCCACAGCCCAGCCCAGCCCTCCCCCAGGACCTGCCAGGGATTTCCGCGCGCGCGGAGCCGCATCGCAGCAGGGCAGGCGACAGCTTAATGAAGCTCAGATTTGGGGGTGTTTGCTCAGCAACTATCTAACAACTTTATCAATAAACCACTGCCTGCTGCGACTGCGGGATGAAACGCTCTAATTACAAGCAGCAGACACTGCCCGTGTCAGGACACAGTAAATTGAAATATGCTGCTTGATGTGCCTGAAAGCACCCGACGAAACACCCTTTCGCGAGCGGACGTGTGTCCACAGGCTGGCAAACCCCGAGTGCCTGGCAAGAGAAAAGCACAGCCAAGTGTCCCACGCCTGAGGCAGGCTCAAGAAGCTCCAGAGGTGATGTCAAGTCTGGCCCATAAGGCTCAAGTCTCATTTACCAACACTCACTCTTTCCCGCAGACTGTGCTGAGGAGATCAAGCCTCAGCGTCTTCTCTTGGTCTTCAGGCTCCAAAGAGGCTTGACCCAGCATGGGGACATGGTGTTGGACAAGCTCAGCCAGAGCCAAACAATCCATTTATCATAATCCTACTGAGAAGAGATACAGTAAATCAAAGAGACAACCTGCCTGGAAATAAATTAGATGGGGGAGGGAGAGGGGGAGAGGGATAGAGAGGAAAAGAGAGAGGAACTGCAGAGGGAGAGATAAGAGAGGGGGAAGGAAACAGCAGAGAATTACCAAAAAAGATCATGCAACATGGGGATGGGGGGGGGGAAAGACAAAGGGGACCAAAGCAAACAAAGATGAGAGAGAAGATAGGGCTTTCGGTACATTTTGTTTTCCAAATAGTAAACCTATTTTAGAAAATGTGGGAACAAGTTTTAATCCACCGAGCTCAAACCGGGCATTGGAGGCAACGGGAGGATTTCACGATGCGACACGTAGCCCAGTATTTTCCAAACGTAAGGAGCTCGTTTGCTCCCGCAGTGACCAAGTCAGTTGCTGACACCACACCCGTGACAGCTGCACACAGGCCATGGATATACAAAATCCCCACGGTCCACACCTCAGTATTGACAGATGGGCACAGATGCCTTTGGCAACTCAAAGTCAAGCAGCACCAAGGGCTGAGGGAGCACTTCACCAAACACTCTGGCCCACCAAGCCAGACCCAGCTGTCCCCAGGGCCCAGTTCCTCCACAGGCCACCCTGGAGGAGCAACCCAAGGCTGCAAGATGACAAGGCTATCTTTCAGGAGAACGTTTTCCAGGACAGTATCACTACACATTGAAAACCTCAGCTTTGCTCTCACGAGGCTGGGTTGCCAGCAAGCATCACTGAACGCCACAGCCTGCTCCGAAAATCACCATATGTCAGGTTTGGCAGTGACTCACTTCATCCTCCAGAAGATGTGGAACAGGAACTTGGCCAACCCAAGGGATGGGTAGAGGCCTTCCTAGAAATCCTACCCTCCAAAAAGGTTATGAGGCTGCCCAGGAGAAATAGCACTCTCCAAGTCAAGGGTGGTGCAAGAAGGCTTGAATGAGGGATTGCTCAGGTTGGGGAAGGGCAATCATCTGCTTGTCACCAGCCAGTGGTACCACCACCCAGGAGTACACACCAAAGCAGATGAAGGCTGAGGGTAAGGAGCCTGAGGACACTGTCCCTCATCACACAGCTTTGGCATGAGCTGGGCATAGCACCCTCACACCACTGGACTTCTTGGATGGAGACCAGCTGGCTTGGACAACCATTTCACCAGCCAAGTGAGCAAGGAGGATCCGGCACCCCAAACTCCAAAGTAGGAGCACAGCACCTTAAAGGATGGCATGGATAAATCAAACATGGGGGAGTGATGTCAACAACTTGATGTCTTCTGCCACTTTTTGTAGCTTACTTTTTGGTCACATACCAGCATTGGCTGCACATGAGCAAGTGAGCTCACCCAAGAGGAGGACACTCTTCTCTTGGGAAGAGAGGCCTTGATCTTCACCATGCTTTGAGAAAGTAAGGAACACCAAAAAGAGGAGGAAAAAAAATCCAGTAAGACCAGGGTTTGAGATTTCAAAGACAAGGTCCACAGAGGCCTAAGGAGTTCAGTGGAACTGAGCTCCTAATCATCTGGGATTCCCTTGGAAATGGTAGCCTCTACACACAGAATGAGTCAACTGAGAAGACAAGAGCAGCTGTAAACATCAAAAGCATCCATCACCACGTGTGCTAGGATAAATTAAAAGGATACACACAGGACATGGGCCCCTGGGATTGCAGGGGGCTCTTCCCAGCAATGTGCTCACGTGTGTCTCGTGGTTGCCCCCAGCCCTGAGGCAATGCTGGAGCTGCTGCGGTGAGTTTTGCTGAACCAAAGCACCAGACCTGTCCTCCCTCCCCCTGTGGCTCTCCTTCCCCACTGGATTTCTTTTGCCTTATTCCACGACAGCACTGCCTGTGAGGAAAGCTCTACAAATCCCAAGACTCATCCTGCATTTCCCTCCACGTCACCACTTCTTTAGAGAGTCAAGGTGAGTCACTGTCTTGGACAACGCTCTCCATGAAAAGCTTCACACTGGCTATGAAAACAAGCATCTCGTAGAGCCCTAAATCTAAAATGCCAGCCATGCTGTCAGGGAGCCCTGATGGCGAGAGGTGCACCTGCTGTTGTCCAGCTTCTATTTACTAGATCTTATTTTAAAATGCCAAAGGGATTCTGCATGAGCTACGAACACGACAGGCTGCTCAGAGCCCAGCCACAGCATCCCCTGGCCCACACACACCTCCTCCCCACGCAGCACGGGCCTTGGCCTGCCCCCCAGGCACCAGAATTTGGGGGGAAAGCCTCTCTTTTCACCCAGACACACCTCCTGGCTGCCTAAAGCCAAAGCCAGACTGCTGGGTTGAGCCAGAAACCAAGTCCCCCCACCAAAACTAGAGACTTGGCAAAGAAAAAGCCTGGACAGGCAAGCCCAGAGCGAGCTTCCTCGAGCAGCTCCAGCACAGAACAACAACAGCCAGGCTGATCCTGTGTTTTCTTCATGCAGCATCATACAGGTAGGAAAGACTTCAAGGAGGCCAGCCAACTATTTTCAGGTGCAAAGAACCACCAAACAACAGCAAGAGCATTGCTGGTCTGAGGATGCATCCTGAGGACCCCAGGTTGGACCGCCTGGCTTCTAGACTGGAGAAAAGGAGGCAGAGAGGAGACCTTGATCTCTGCAACTGCCTGAGAGGAGGTTGTAAAGAGGTGGAGATTGGGCTGTTCAATGAAGTTACAAGTGACAGAACAAGAGGTAATGGTCTCAAGCTGTGCCAGGAGAGGTTCAGGTTGGAAATTAGGAAGAATTTCTTCACCAAAAGGGTTGTCAGGCACTCACACAGCCTGGCCAGGGCAGTGGTAAAGTCACCATCCCTGAAGGGATTTAAGAGTCGTACAGCCACAGTATGTGGGGATATGGTTTACACTTCAGGACTTGTCAGTGTTAAGGTAATGGTTGGACTCAATGATCTTGGAAGGTCTTTTCCAACCAAGGTGATTCTGTGATCCTGCCTCGTGGAGGAGAGCAAGGAAGGCAGGAGAACAAGAGTGGAAACACACAGGGATGCTCTGGCTGCTGCTGGAGATGATGAGCTGAGCCCCGGCCATTGAGGGGAGGGGGTGGGAATATTGAACCTCAAACTGAGGAAACTGCAAAAGCTCGTCAGCAAGCGGCTCCCAGCACCGGGAGCACCATCTCCCTGGTTCGTGCACCATATGGAGGCAGCTCACGAGTGCAAATGAGGCAAAGAGCGTGAGAGGCAAAGGGAAATAAATCCGTGCCAGCACGGGGCTGCCGGCGGGCAGGGGAGCCTCCGTTGGGATGCAGATGGGATGGGGAAGGCTCTGCCCAAGTCCCGTGGGGAGACCTCGGCAGAGCTCCTGCCCAGCCCAGGCTGCACACATGGGAAGGGAGATGTGGAAAAGCCACAGGTCCATTGCCAAGGGCAGACAACGCAGGAGCAGATCCCTTCCGAAAACACACTGCAAACCATCCCTTGGCTCTCCCAGCTTTGCCTGGGACTTACCTTTTTTTGGGTTTCTTTTCTTCTCCACTTTCAGCTTTGGTGAAACCAGCCAACAGCCAGCATCCATAACTACCCTGTGCCCTCTCCAGACCATCTGACTCTCAACCTGAGCCCCCTCTAGGTACACAGGCCTGTGACACCAGGGCCCTTGTGTAAATAACAAGTGTTTGCCAAGATTTCCCAAGGCCTGTTCAGGCAAGGAGCTGTTCCAGCTCCAACAGGCCAGCTGGGCTGGGTTAAACCCTTGTCCAAATACACCAAGAGCTCCCAGCGAACGGAATTGCCCCTCTAGAAGATGCTCTTCACCCATGGGGAGCACAGCAGGGGCTTCAGGACCCCTGTTCATGAGCTCCTGGTGCATCATCCGAACTGTGCCAGGAGCAGCGGGCAAACCCCATGCCCACATGGAGGCAGCCCAGGCTTTCTGTCCCCCCGTGTCATCCCCAGATGGAGCCCTGGGATCCCTATTCCATGAGAAGAGAGAAAAAACCAGCCCTGCCCTAAGATGACCTTAAATCACAAGGTTTTACTTGGGCTTGTGCTTACACCGAGCGCTCCCAGTAAGCTGCAGTGGCCGGTTGAGCTGCTGAGTGGCCCCAGCTCCGGCCGGCCCTGGGAGACAAGGAAGAGGAGGAGGAAGGAGGAGGAGGAGGATGCTGGCAGGAGGCTCGGCTTGGCAGCCAGCCTGCCCAGCACAGCCCTGCCTCCAGCCCGGCGGGTGCAAGCTGGGAAAAGGCTCCAGCATGAGGACAACCATCTGTGTGCCGGGAGCCGCGCCAAGGCGGGTTCGGGGATTATCCTTCCCCCTCCACGGCAGGGCCGGCTCCTTCCCCAGCAATGGGCAGGGCTGGCTCCCAGCACCAGTGACACCTCACCAGAACACTTCCAGGATGGCTGCAGGGAGGCAAAGGAGAATGCCACCAGGGCCACGTCCAGCAGCTGCCAGCCAGGCCACCAGCCAACCCCGGGGAGGTGCCTACCATGGGTGAGGGACAGTCCCTGTGACACCAGCACAGCTCCATTTCATAGAATCACTGAATCATTAAGGTTGGAAGGGACCTTAAAGATCATCCAGTCCCAACCCCCCTGCCATGAGCAGGGATCCCCACCACTAGACCAGGCTGCATAAAACCTCATCCAACCTGGCCTTAAAAACCTCCAGGGATGGGGCATCAACAACCTCCCTGGGCAACCCATCCCAGTGCCTCACCACCCTTAGAGTGAAGAGTTTCTTCCTCATATCTAACCTGAATCTCCCCTCTCTGTTTAAAACCATTCCCCCTTGCCCTGTCACTATCTCCTCTGATGAAAAGTCCCTCCCCAGCTTTCCTGGAGCCCCTTCAGGCTCTAAGCCTGGAGCCTTCTCTTCTCCAGACTGAACAGCTCCAACTCTCCCAGCCTGTCTTCATGCCACACCAGCTCTGCTCATCTTTAAAGTGGCACCAGTTGATGATAAAGTTCCTCGGAAACTCATCTCCATACCCACCTCTTCTCCTGATGACGCTGACCCATCCTCCCTGATTGTAGTTTTCCTTGCTGAAATAAATCACTTTAAGTGCACGTTGTGCTCTGGGTCTCATTACTGTTCATCATCTTCTGCGCAACAGAGATGTCACATCCAAGCAAACTCTGTCACCTGGGTGACACGGGAGCCATTTGGGAGGGCAGGCAGATGGGGAGCAAGCACCTGCAGCTCACCAGGGTACCAGGACCTCCCCACCCCCTCTGCTCCACAGCTTTTGGATGGTGGGCTCACACTTTCAGCCCCAAGCACCCCTCATGGCACAGACGCTCAGGGAATGAAAGCAAGAAGGTGCAACACACGTGCAAGGTGGGACCATGGTCTGCAAGCACCCCAAAGATAGCAGGAATGGTGGCAGGTGCATCTAGATGGCCAAGAGGGTTTCCCTCAGTGGGGGATGTCCCTGCAGGGAAACATCCTCCAGAAGGAGTGGCAGAAACTCCCACTCCTCCCCAGATTTAAACACCTAAGGGAGGGAAGGAGGAAGAGCCAGGCACGGGGACAGCAAGATGGTCACCAAGCCTTCACCAGCCCAGATCCCAGGCACCACCAGGTTCAACTTCTCATCACAGACTGGTGCTTCCAGCTCCACAGGGTTAATGCAGATTAATCCAGAACAGAAGATCGTGGTCATGCTGCACACAGTAAATTAAAAGCTCTGTGCCAGAACCCCAAGAGGACCCTTCAGGCAACAGCAAGGCAACAGCATCGCCTGCCTGTCACATCACTTCTGAGAGCCAGACACTCAGAAAGGGAGACAGGGAGCAATTAAGGCTGCTGCTGATCTTGTGGTGTCCACAGGGATGGGTCTGTTGGGATTTTTAAGGAGGAGGAAGTGTAAGTGCCACCAGGTTCCAGATGGCCAGCAGCCCTGCAAGGGGTTGGGACCTGCCTGGTCTGAAAGGCCAACCCAGCTGGCACAGAGGGCACTGCTGACCCGGCATCCTGGCACATCAGCACAGCTCCCTGGGAACAGGAGCTGTGCACGGACACGGTGCAAAGCCTGGGTTTCCCACCAAGTACACAACACCTACACACCCCCTTGAGTGTGGCCAGGGAGAAGACAGGCTGCTCTCACGCCTCCCATGAGGTCAACACTTGCACTTGCCCATCCATCTCCCCATCTCAGCCTCGTCGGAAAAACACCGATGGCTGCCCATGGCAGGAGGAGACCCTCACAGACACACGTGCACTGCCGGAAAGACCACCGCAGGTGGTCCCACAGCCTTCCCTTGCCTCTCCCAGCACCCCAGGTCTCCCCAACCCCCCTGCACCCCCTCTTGGAGTCCCCTCCTCCCCCCGTGGCCCGGGGCGCTCCGACACGTGTTCGCACACCCCGGCGGGGAGCGGGGGGGGGGGAGGCTGCGTTGCAGAAATAACACAGGCACACAAACAAAAGAGCACAAGCCATTAATCTAGGGGAACCAGAGGAAATGAAATCATTATGTCTGCAGCTACAACATCCCGAAGAACAAATTTCCTGCCTGGATAATAAATGGATTCTTTTGTTTCACGTTGGCCCCAACCACGTGACTGCCTTGGCCTATTCCTCATCCAAAACATCTTGCTGTATAAATACCCAGACGGGCTTGAATTTCAGCTGCTAAAAATATGTTTTCATTATAATAATATATAATAATAATAACAACCAAAAAAAATCTAAATCTATAGGCTCCCTCTGCCTCCTAAACAACCTCTGAAGGCTTTCCAGCACGCAGGCAGGCAAACAACAAGTCCAAAAGTTGCCAATTACAGCTGAATAGCACAAATGAAAGCTTAGAAAGAAAGAGCAAGGCACCTTCTGAGCCAGGTCTTCTTCCAATGGCTTTCTGATGCTTCACTTGGGTCTGGAGTTCATTCATCAGATGGATGGGGAATGCAAGTTCTGGCCTCCCCCAGCTTGGCCAGAGTATCTGTCAGCCTGGGGGGCTCAAGGGATGCAGACCCCTAGGAGAGCTGCATGAATTATTGGTTCCAACTGTTCCTTTAATCTGCAGCAACTCCACCAGATCACTCAGATGCAAAAATGGTTCTAACTATGTGTTTTGCTTCCGATTTCAGCTTCTTTTCACTCTCCTTCCCAGCTTTACAAACACGTAGCAAACACTGCAAACAAGACATGGTTTTGAATCCAAACATCAAAGCGGTTGGTGTGAAAAGTCTAAATTGTTTGGCTGCTGAAGAGAGACCTCTGTGGATGGAAAGGAGATCAAAGATCCCCCTGAGCAGGTTCAACCAAGCCCACCCCACTCAACCACAGCTCTTACTGACTCAGGGTTGTAGTTGTTCCTCATCTCCCCAAGTATCCCAGCACCCCAAGGCAAAACCTCTTCTCTTCAACTACAAACATAAGCAGAGGAAACCCTGGTTGAAAGTCAGTGTGGTGCAGCACACCAGCAAAGCTTCATTTGGGGGTCATCTTTCATTGCAATTATATTTTTTGGATGCTGGGGTAGGTGTCCATACATAGCTGCTGCCTCGTTAAATCACTTCTCATTTGCTGTTTCTTCAAGGAAGGGGAAAAAAAAAAAAGAAGCCCTTGGAAACTAAATATTTACACACCCACGTACACTAATCCCAGCAGATCCAAGGGTGGGAAGCCTATTTAAAAAAAAAAATCCCTAATTACTTTCCCGTTTTAAAGGGAATAATCTGAGGATTAGCTAGAACACTTTCCTTAAGAAATGACTTATTTATTTTCTTAAGAGGAAGCATCTGCCAACGTGTGCACCCACAAGACATAGGTTAGATGATTCCCTCCCACACAACCGGGCAGCACGGAGCACCTGGAGGCACAGTGGGTGGGCAGGGGGTCCTCAAATGCCACCCCAAGAGTGGTATCCACCACAGAAGGGGACAGCAAAGCCAGCTTAATCAGTGATGATTAAGTTGCAAGTCCCTGGATTAATAAATGGATTATTTAATAATGGATAGTGGCCACACCCCACCCAGCAGTGCCACAAGGAGGGAAACATGCTGATTTATCAAGAGCATCTTTCAATCCCTTTCTGCTGATGGATTAACAAAACTTAATTGTCTTATCAGAATAAGAGTTCAGGGTTTTTTTCTGCTGAGAAAATAGCGTAAATAACCCAGGCCAGAGGAGGAATGTGAGGATTCAACAGGGAGAAGTGCAAGGTCTTGCACCTGGGAACACGTAACCCAGGAGTGCAGTTCAGACTGGGATCCACCTGGCTGGAGAGCAGCCCTATGGAAAGGGACCTGGGGGTCTTGGTGGAGAACAGGCTCAGTATGAGTAACCAGTGAGCAAAGAAAGCCACCAGGATGCTGGGCTGCATCAGCAAGGGCATCACCAGCTGAGATCAAGAAGTCATCATCCTGCTCTACTCGGTGCTGGTCAGACCACACCTGGAGTGTTGTGTTCTGTTCTGGTCCCTGCTCTGCAGAAAGGATGGGACAGGCTGGAGAGGGTCCAGAGAAGGGTCACAAGGATGATCAGAGGACTGGAGGACAGAGAGAGGTCAGAGAAGAGGCTGAGAGAACTGGGAACGTTCAGCCTGGAGAAAAGAAGGCTCAGGGGAGACCTTATCTCCATGTTCCAGTGCTTACAGGGTGGCTGCCAAGAAGATGGAGACTCTCTATTTACAAGTGGAAAAGACAAGGGGTGATGGGCACAAGTTGCTCCTGGGCAGATTCTGATTGGATACAAGAGGTAAATTCAGACATTGGAATAGTCTCCCCAGGGAAGTGGTAGATTCCCCCACATTGGACAGTTTTAAGTCTCAGGCTGACAGGGTGCTGGGCCACCTCATTTCAACTACATTATTACCTAGAAAGGTTGGACCAGATGATCCTTGAGGTCCCTTCCAACCTGGCATTCTAAGATACTATGATTTCCAAGATCCCACCACCACAGCAAAGCCAAGAACAGCTTTTTGCTCATGAGCACCAGCCACTGTGTTACACAGGGAAAGGGCTGAAGTCTTTGGGATAGGTGGAACTTTGACCATGAGATTAGCACAGCAGAGCATTTAGAAGGATCAAACCACATTTGCTCTGAAGCAGCCAGCTATTAACAGCGGAGAATGTTATTTCAGGTAATAAAGAGCAAGACCTGAGGACCAGCCTGGGAATTCAAATTTACAACTTGTATCAAATTCATCTGCTGTAAAAATCCACCTAGTTTATAAGTTTCTCACCAACTTCATAAAACATGTTTTATTATTATTGTTTTCTGACTCTCCTGCCTCAATAAAATTCCTCTCCCAGCCTGTGTGGGTGTTGCACTATAAACATTTGCACTTTGATTCATTCAAGACTGAAGAAAGCTTTCAGGTAGCCTATTAGGAATACTTTAAATGTTTCAAAGACATCCCACTTTCCCCTGAACCTTGCAAAGAAACAAATCAATGTGCCTTGCCACAAACCACCTCCAGAACCTGCTGGGCTGGTGACTCAAGTGCTTGCGTCTGGGAGTGACCGTGTCGGTGGGAAAACACGGGGGCTGTGGGTGCCCAGGGGGCTGGCACCCACCCCTCACTCCCCAGACACCCTCACAGGGACCCTGGGGATGCAGCCATGTGGATGTCACTGGTCAGAGGCAGCTGGACCATTTTCTCCTGAGTTATGGACAGGACTCTGCAAAAATAGGGGTTTGTGTGTCCTCAGTGAGCCCCGGGGAGCAAAGCCCAGAGCCAGAGGGTGCTCTCAGCAGCACCCCCCTCCAAGCAGCCTGCTTGCCCTGGCCTCCTCCAAAGCCCACTGAAGTTAAGGAGGGTTTTCCCAGCCTTCATCCCTCTGGGATGAGCCTCTGAGCACAGCAGGCTCCCACATGTGCTGCCAACCATGCTGCAGTGACCCATGCACAGTGCAAGGAGGGATAATAAAAGCAGAGTTTGAGAAAGATACCAGATACAAGTAGCTGGCAACCTGATAGCTCCCCGCAGCCTGCATCCACCTCCTCTCCTCCACGAGGTTGGCACTGGCATCCAGGGGGTGGTGGACCATCCCCACCCAATGGCCAAGAGCTGGGGGGGCCCTACCTGAGCTGGGCCCATAAGAAAAAGGCATCAGTGCCCTTAGCTCCTGCACAGTTGATGTTTTTCTCCATTTCAAATTCTACTAAGCCAGATATTACCACTTTACAGCTCTGCATCTGGTCCCAGTGACATCATGATCTGTGACTTGGCAGCACCTCTGCCAAGACAAGCTGAAACCACTTAGGTCCCACCAGCAGTTTCAGCCCAAGAAGCAAAGCACAGACAGCAAATGCCACGCACCTCCAGGGGACTCACCCACTCGTGCCTGGAGCTTCTGGGCAGCTTCAGCTAAACCCCACAGGCTGGGGAGCATCTTGGGCTCACCCTCAGCCAGGTTCTGCCTGTCATTTTCAGCACTCAATAAAGGATAAATAATAATAATAAAAATGAAAATCACTGCTTTAAAAATAACCTCGGCCCAAGTGCAGGGATGGAGCAACCATGTGGGGAGGACATCTCCATGCTCCTATCCTGCAGGCACCACAGGTACACCATGTCAGGCAGGGCAATGGAAAAGTCCTGGAACAAGTCAACACCACCGCAAGCAGTACTTCTGACAGCACACTGGTGATCCTGAGAAGCCAAATTCTGTTCTTTTCAAACACTTCTCTCAAACGAAAGCAGAGCAAACGCCTGACAAAGCACTCAGAGAGCATCCCACCCCTGCTCTGTCCTTCCACGTCCTCATCTTCCTCAGGCTCTGGGAAATATGAAACTACAGGTGTTGGGTGGAAAAACATTTACAAAGTGCCCAGCCACCCACCAGGGACTTCCCCCAGCTCTGCCCTTGGGCCACTCCAGGTGTCCCCCCACACACCAGGCTGTCCCCCTCCTGGGTCCCCAGAGGGACCTGAGCAGAACCCACCACTCCCCCTCCTGCCTCCAGAGGACAGCGTCTCCTCTCCAGCTCTTCTGCTGGGTTCCTGGCTCTCCCCAGGAAGATGTAATTCCCCCCCCTGTGATTTGATGTCTTTGGAGCAAAAAGCAATTATCCTCGTGCCAACAGGACCCTAGTGAGGATGATAATGAATCGGCTCCGACCCCGCGGCTAAGGAAGCAGCTGAAGCAAGTGGAGGCCTTGAGTAATCAAAGGCCCATCCCCAGCCTCTGACTGCAAAAAAAAAAAAAGACTAAACAGCCTCCATAAAACTTCCCATCTCTGATGACCCTTGCTCCATCCCTCCATCTGAAGGCCTGTGTTTTAGCACCAGTAGAAAGGGGACCAACACCAGCTCCAGGTCGCTCCGGTTTGCCATCTGGGTACATTTTGGGTGTGGGGAGCTGGAGGGTCTGAGCACCCCATGGGCACAAGGGATTCGACCTCTTGCTCAACCATCAGACACCACAGCCTCATTTTCCCAGGTTCTGGAGGTGAAGGGGAAGCAGCTGCCAGCCCAAGCCAAGCCCAGAAGGCGACAGGAAGGGAAGCTGGCATGCAGAGCCAGGCAAGACAAGGTGTCCCCATGCCCTGCAAATGGAAAGAAAATAGGAAAAGAGTGGCAAAAACATGGATGTGCACCAGGTTTTGGGCTTGGCAGGACTGCAGAGGCTCCCCAGGAGATGGCAGGGCCAGGAGCAGAGTATCCTGTGCTGCCAAGCATGGGGGCAGCAGGCTGAGTGGCTCTTCCCCTCAAAAAAATAAATATACAATCAGGAAAGACATCCCAACCCAGCCAAGTGCCAAGCAAGCCAAGATCAGAGTGTCAGGCCCTGGCCCAGGCTGCCCAGGGCAGGGGTGGAGTTCCCATCCCTGGAGGGATTTCAAAGCCCTGGAGATGGTGCTGAGGGACATGGATTAGTGGTGGCCTTGGCAGGGCTGGGTTGATGGTTGCACTGGATGATCTCAAAAGGTCTTTTCCAACCAAAACAATTCAATGAACCCATGATACTGGTTAGGTCTAAATAACCCAAAATCTGCTGCTGGGATGTGGCACAGCAGGGCACGACTGCGAGAAGATCTTCTGGGGAGAAAATACCTGGGACCAATCTCTTAAAGTCATGACAAAGCCTCCTTCTCAGATGGGAGGAAGCAGCCTGAAAGTGAGGATTTCCACAGCCTCTTACCAATTCCCAGCCACCACTTTGATTTGCTGCAGAACAAATCAAAGCTTAACCAGCTTCCAACACCAGCAACACCATCTGGATTCCTCCCCAGATATTAAACATGCTTCTCACTACACTAAGAAGCACAGACCTCAGGCTTTACTGATCCCTAATTACTTGGCATGGCTATTTCCAAATTTTTAAAAAGCCCAAAATAAACTTAACACTCTAAGAAAAAAAAGGATTCAAAAAAAAAGCATTATTTATATGGGTTATATATAAAAGGATTATATATATGGGTTTATTTTTCTCCCCCCCCCATCTGCAAAGACTTTGGAAGGACTCCACCTGCTCATTAAGGGGGGCAACTTAGAAGAGAAAGCAAGGAAATGAACACTCATTAACTAAAACCACTCCTAACCCTCTGCCCTCCCAGATGACAGCTTGCCACCACCTTCCACCCCTCCCAAAAGTGGACAGCATGGAGATGTCAACTGCAGAGGGCTCCTCCTGGGAGCACCCCCCCAAACCCAGGAGCATCCCACCCACCAGGTTTCAGTTGGAAGGAAAGTCACCTCCTTCCTCAGCCGGGCTGGGCAAAGAGCCCCTTCCTCTTTGAACTGTCTCCTCTGTGATTCCTCACCACGGAGCTCCCAGCAGGAACTTTGATATTAAAGCCAGCCCAAAGCACGTACGCTTGAAAAGTAATTAGGTCACCCTGGGTTGTGGGCTTAGCAGGCAAAACTATAATTATTTAGAAACATCAAGTCTAAATGCCAAAGATTCTTAATGGAGCTGAGCTAATTAACCAATTTTAACTGAATAACTGATTAGTTAAAAAAAAAAGAGAGAAGAAAGAAAAATCAATGATCACAGACATCAACATATTCTTTTCACAGGTTGTTTTCTCGCAGCAATTCTCAATTGCACAAAAGGAGACCAACAACCCCCGCTAACCAAATATTATTGTAATTAAATATTCAACAGAAAGCCTCTTCAATTATTCAAAAGACTGATAACACTTGCTTATAATTGGGGTGGTGGGAGAGGTTTCCAGAAGCAGGGATTCTGCATATCATCAGGCTCCGGTCGTGGATGCAAACCCTCCTGGGTCGTGGCACTGGCTCCCATCCCTCCTGCAGAAACCAAACCCAGGGGAGAGGGATGCTTTCCACCCAGACATGGGAAAACAGACCATACGGTCCACACTATTCCTGGATAGTTGTTATTAGACCAAAAATTTAGGGGATTAATGGCCAGTTTCCAGGTTTCACACCATTTTCTGATGATAGTGCTACCCCACCCCCCCCAACAGAGAACCAGGAGGAAAAGCAGATCCCAGTGTATCCTTATAACTCACTAAGCAGCATTACCACAGGAAATTACAAATTAGCTTTTCAGCAAAGGATCCAGGGATATTTAGATCAGCTAGAGAGAAACTACAGAACCCTTCAATCCATTTATCAAAACTCTCACAGCTCCAACTTCCAGCGAAATGAAACAATAATAAATACCAAGCAGGGAAAGTTCATCTCCGCTTTAAATATTCAAAAGGCACAAGAAATCAAAAAATAAATCACAGACCCTTTAGCTCCTACCAACACACATCCCATTTTTCTCGCCATTTCTCACGATGCGACTTGGTGGAAAATGGAAAAACAAATGAAACAGATCAGCTGTGGCTGGGAGTGACCACACTTAGGCTGCAGGAGAGAGCCCACCCCTGGCTGCCACTTATCTGGAAAGCTGAAGGGCTGATCTAGGCAAGAGCTTGGTCTGGCTGCCCCTGTGGAAAGGGCTGAGTTGCCTCTGGTGTGCTGCTCACTTTTGGAAACACTGGATTCTAACCCCCCCCTAGGAAGCTGGACTCTGCAAAAGCCAGCTCCAGGTCTGTGGCTGCCTGAGGTCCTGACTCCCCCCCTAATGCTGCTCGGACGTCCCTTCATCCTTTTTTTGCACATTTCCAACCTCTGCCAAGAGGGGAAGCAGGGAGGGATGCTGGGGGCTCAGCCAGCAGAAGCACCCTGCGTTCACACGTGGACCACAAGGCATCTGGAATAGTGTTCAGTTCTGGTCCCTGAGATACAAAAACAAGGTGGACAGGCTGGAGAGGGTCTAGAGAAGGGCCATGAGGATGATCAGAGGTCTGGAGGACCTGCCACATGAGGAGAGGCTGAGAAAACTGGGTTTGTTCAGCCTGGAGAGAAGAAGGCTTCAGGGACACCTTATCACCATGTACCAGCACATCAAGGGTGGCTGCCAAGTAGATGGAGACTCCCTTTTAACACATGGAAAAGACAAGGGGTGATGGGCACAAGTTACTCCTGCAGAGATTCCAACTGGACTCCAGTAGAAAATTTTTCTCCATGAGAACAGTCAGACATTGGAATAGTCTCCCATGGAAAGTGGTGGATTCCCCCACACTGGCCACTTTTAAGACTCAGCCTGACAGGGTGCTGGGCCACCTCATTTCAACTATATTTATTACCTAGAAAGGTTGGACCAGATGACCCTTGAGGCCCCTTCCAAGCTGGCATTCTAGGATTCATCTGAACATCTTCTGGACTCACCTTCACTAGCCATCCCCACCACCCTGTGTGGCTCTGCAGGGTGCTCTGGACCACCAGTGGACATGAATTCCCACCGTCTGGATTACTTCCCAGCCCAGGTGCTGCCTTTCCCAACTGCTACCCTGCAAATATCTGAGCTTCACATTTGCCTGGCACGAGTATCCATGCATGCAAGGCTTGAGAGCTGGAGCGTTTGCAGAAAGAGAACAAGGTCAAATTGAGATGCGCTTCCGAATCCTAATGAATATTTGGGGAAAACACTCCCTCCCCCAACCCCAACTATTTACTCAGCCTCACCAAGCTGTTAAATGACTCCTCTGGCAGCATTAGACAGGTTGGGAGCTCCTGCCTGAAGCTGTGCTGGGAGAGGTGGAAAAGGCCTGGGCAGGGTGGCTGGCTCTGCGACAGGACGGTCCAGCACACACTGCAGGAACTGTGACCCTCAGCCTTGCTCCCAGCACCTCTTCCATCAGCCTCATCCCTCAGCACCTCCAAGACTTCACCAACCTGGATTACTCGTTGCCCAAGGTACTGTTTTCCCCTTTCCACCAAATCTTGAGTGCTTCTTTAGCCCCCGAAACCCACCTCTGCTAGAAGCATCTATTATTCAGCACCCTGGCCTGGATCCAGAGCCAGAGGACCACACTGGGGCTACTTCAGCATCAAACATCAATATTTTCTTGGGTTTTTTAAGGCCAGTGGAAGGTTTTTACTCTGTCCTCTTGTGTCAGGAGCTGCAGTGGAGATGGACAAGAGGACACCTGGCAACCCTCCCAGCAGATCAGGCCACTAAACACATGGAAATCCAGGGCATCAGCCCAATTTCCACCCAGAAAAATAAATATACTTATCCCAGACCCCACCTTCTCAGTGTCTGCCTTTCACAGAGCTCCTCCAGGGCCCTTATTTGCATCAACTGCTCCAAGACCATCTTCAATGACAAATAAATACTAATAATGACAGCCTAACAGGCAGGCTTTCCATTTCCAGCACTGCTTTTCTGATCTCTCCATCACTGCCAGCACTCATTTTCATCTCTAACAGGCTTCCAGAGCTGAGCACTGTAAGTTATTCAACTTTCAGCTGCACTGCGTTAGGGGAGAGTAATATTCAAAGCTTTAATTAAGGCAAAAAATAAATCAAGACCTTCACCTCGAGGAAGGAGACCGACATGAAATGCAGATGCAGAAGTCACCCGTGAGATGGGTTCAAGCAGGACTACCACCAGTTCAGGAAGAGCTGTATCACAGCCATCTCCACCACAAATTCAACCACATGCCAGGGACAAAAATCCCCCTTTTCAGGTTTTCTAGCACATTGTCACACCAGGTGGTCTGAGCCACCGAGGTCACCTGCAGCTTTGGGCCAGCAGGACCTCCTGAGGACGGTGCCTTTCCTTCCTCTCCAACTCCAAACCAAAGCAGGAGGAAAATGGGGAGGGAGAAGACTGAGGCAAAGCATAATGAGTCAGTGATACCAGCAATTAGTCAAAAAAAAGCAACACAGGCATCTGCAGTCTCAGACCCCTTTTCCATGACTTGACAAAACGTTTTCCCTTCAGGCTGACAAGATCTGGGCTCACTCAGCACGCCAAGAATAAGGTTTTTGCCCTTAGGGTTTGTTGGCTGTTGCTTTCTCCGCCCCCCCCCCCCCCCCAGATAGTTTGTGCAAAAGAAGTAAAGCAAAGGGGTGGCTGGATAGCAGCACTTGAAAATTCCTGTGCAGCATACTAGCAAATTCCCTCTTGAAAGACCAGTTTTTAGCTTCCCCTTGAAAACTGCTCTGCTCGGGGTGAAGCAGCTGGGCCAAAGGTGGAAAGCCCAGGCAGCAATGAAGATGATGATGGTGATGATGATGGTGGTGGTGATGATGATGGGAAGGGCAGCGTGGCGGCCGCCAGCTCTCAGCCAGCTTGGCACAGGCACTGCTCCAGAGGAAGCAGAGGAAGCCTGAAGGATTCCTGCAACAGATGTGTGTGTGCTGAGCCAAAACGTGAGGAGAGCAAGCACCCAAGGAGCAGCAGCCAAGGACATTGCTCTGGAAACAATCCCTAAACCAGTCATCTCCCAGGCTGTGGTTCCAAAGGCCAGGCAGACAAGCCAGTGGATAAGTACTAGAAGCCAAACCAAGCTGATCCACCAACCCTGAGCAGGGCTTTCTACCTCCCTGCCCGTGCTCTGCTTATCCTGGTGCTGCAAGCAGCAGTAGAGGAGACAGAGAGAAAAAAAACAGGTTTGGAAAGAGCAGGGGTGAGGCAGGGAGACGATGGGCAGGTAAGTAGGTAGGCAGACTGAACAGCATACGTGGAGGAGCTGCACCAAAATGGACATCAGCCCCAGCTGACCCACCGACACCTCAAACCCACACACAAACACCTTTAACTCCAGAGTTAAAACGTGTAATGTCAGCCCATTACCACCCGCTCTCTATGCTAAATGGGATTATATTTGGTTCAGCTAACACGAGAGAGAGCACGCGAGCGGCCCCTGAGTGATTGCAGGGTGTGGGAGAGGCAGAGTATTTGTTCCTGTCATCTCCTCACGTCCCTCTTCCTCTTTGTAAGCCACAGAAGAAAAAAAAAAAACCTATAAACATCCAGATGTCCAGCAGAAAAGCCACAGGATTTGGTAGAAATCAAGTAACCATAAGAAAACTCAAGACTCTCTCCGGGCTGGTGGCTCACAGGCAATGAGTTAGCAAGGTTTTAGGGGGGAGAGAGATATTTGCAGGCAACCCCAGCCCTGACCCCCGCTGCATCCTCCTCCCCCTCCAACAGGGTCCAGACCCCAAACATTCTCCCCCATGGCATCCTGGAAAAATAAAGACTTTTTGTCTGGCTGGGGATGCAGGGAGACGTTCCCTTCTCAGCTGCTCCTGCAGCCCACGGCTCCAGCCCTGGCTTTGCTTGGCTACCAGCAAAACCAGTCCTGTGGCCCCTCCAGGGGGAAAGCCAGGCCCTTGGGAAGGTCAGGCTCTAGGAGATGCTTCAGCTCAGGGAAGAGAAAGCCATGCTTTAATCTAGCAAATTCAAGCCCCGCACCAGGAGGATCCGTAAGGTTTGTTAAAAGCTCCGTAAAAAGGTGTTTTTCCTTCACACGAGCACGCCAGGAGGCTGCCACCTCAGCTCCAAGCCACATTCCATCGCTCTGCCTCTGAAACCCCTCGTCCAAAATTTAACACAGATCTCTCCCCAGGACGCTGCTTTTCCCATCCAAGTCATTTCCTCAGCAGAGCAGAGCAAACGCTGCTCTTCAACAGGTCGGGTGCTCCCGGGGGTGGCTCAGGGCAGGCTGGGGCAGACCCTGCGTGACACAGGGACACCCAGGATGGCTCTAAGGACGGGGATGGAGCTGAGCTCTCCCTGCCAGCCAGGATTTCGGCAGCACCTCAAGCAGCTTGAGGCTGCAGAGGCAGGCTGGGGAGGTGCTGCTGACAAGGTCCCGCGTCTCTGCCTGCTTTGGGCTGAGGGAAAGCAGCAGCAGCATTCCCACCCCGGGGGTGGGAGACGCACCGAGGGAGGAAGCTGGAGGAAGAAGAAAAGCGAAACACCTGGCTCAGCCAAAAGCTGGTGGCGAGGAGACGCTGCAGAGAGCGGGGCCTGCCCGCCACCACCCGGAGAAGGGCAACCAGCCCTGCTCCCACCCCAGCCCAGCCCAGCCCAGCAGCATTTCAGCTCCTGAACCAGCTCCACGCTGCCCAGAGCTGAGCCACTGGTCTCCAGTCCAGCCACAACCACGCTCCCCTCAGCTAAATCCCCCCAGCCCCCGAGGAAGGGCCAAGCCCCACAGCAGCTCCGCTCACCCCCCCGGGGGGGGGGTCCCACCACGTCCCCCCGGCCACCTGCCCCTCCAGCCGCCGCTGCCGAAGCTAAAAAAAGGGGAAAACCAGCAGGATCAGCTACACCTGGGAAAGGCAGAGGGCTGGGGGTCCTGCCAGGCCCCGTCCCGAGTCCCACGGCCGGGAACGGGGGTAAAACCCCGGGCCCCAGGGCAGGGACGGGCACACGTCTGACCCGCGGCTCCACCGACGGGACAAGCGTCTCCTGCCCCAGCCCGGGAAGGAAACCCCCCTCCCGGCCCAGGCTGCCCGGGGGGGGCCGTGTCCTCCTCTCCCACGAAGCTCCCCGGGAGCAGGCACGGGAGGAGGAGGAGGAGGAGGAGGAGGATGCAGAGGCTTCCGCACAGCCGGGGAGGGGTCCCAGGGCAGCCCCCGTCCCACGCAGACCCCGACAGGTTTCCCAAGCCCCTGGTCACCCCCGAGGCCCCCGCACGGCTCGGCTGGCGGGTCCCGGGCCGGTTCCCTCAGGGAGGGAAGCCGGCACGACCGGCCGGTGCCCGGGGCAGCTCCGCACCCCGCTGGCAGCGCCCGGGCTGGCGGGGGAGCCGCGGGTCCCCGGCACCGGGTGGTGCTCGGCAGAGACCCCGGCTCAGCATCAACCCAAACCCCGGTTCCCGGTCCCGCCTCACCTTCCACGGCGGCCGCAGCGGCGGCCAAGCAGAGCAGCACCACCAGATCCGCAGCCATCGCCTCCCCGGGCCCCGCGCCTCGCTGCTCCGCAGGCGTCAGCCGCTACCGGCGGGCGGCCGTGAGCGGGCATGGGGGTACGTCCGCGGGCCGGGACGGGCCAGGCCGGGCCGGGTCGGGCCGAGGCGGTGGGACGGGCCCGGGCCGGAGCGGGACCGCGCCGGGACCGAACCTCCTGCCCGCCTCACATCCCCGCCGCGAGTGGCCGGCGCGGACACGCCGCCCCCGGCCGCCGCCGCGCCCCGCCCCCCGGGCCCGCCCACACCGCCGCGCAGCCAATCCCCGCCGCCCGCCGGCCCCGCCCAGCCAATCCTCCGCCGCCCTCCGGCCCCGCCCAGCCAATCCGCCCCGCCCCCCCTCCGCCGCCGTCCGAAAGGGGCGCAGCGCCCCCTGGTGGCTCCCGCCGCCAACGCCTCGGCCCGACCGACCCCCTCCCCCACCATCCCCGACGGGGCGGCCCGGGAGCCCCTCGGGGCGCGGGGTCCGGGCGGACAGAAGCTCCTCTTGCCCCTCCAGCCGGGACCCGGAGCAAACAAACAGCCTTCTCAGACCCCTGAGCCTTGGCTGCTCCCACCCTCCGGCTGCTCACGCAAGCGGCTGCAGGGAGGGGGGGGGGTCTCCTCTCCCCCTCCCCTTCTCCCGGCAGCTCTCCGGGGCTTGAGCGAGACCCCCCGAGGGCACCGGGGAGCACAGCAGCGTGTGTCCCCCCAGGGTCTCACAGTGTCCCGCCGCTGCTGCCGGCCCCGGGCTCCTGTCCCCCCGAGCCCACCTGCCCATGTCCTCAGGTGGGGTGTCACCCCTGGGTGCTCTGGGGTGCCCGGTGCCCACCGGCTGCTGAGCGGAGAGCAGGAGCCTCCAGCGGCCGCACCGCATCCCTCACGGCACACCAGCCAGAGCCGCTTCCCCTCCCCAAGCCTCACACCCCCCCTCAGCCCTTCTCCCCCAGCTCCCCACATCACAAACCCGACTCCATCCCTCTCTCCTGCGCCCGGGAGAGGGGGGGGGGGAAGAGATGTGAGGGCAAGGAGGCAGAGAGGTTTGGGTCAGGGCCACCCGCCCGCAGGCTGGGCTCGTGTCCGGTGCCAGGGTGGGACCTGCAGCCCCTCGGAGGCACCAAGCCCTGGGAAAACCACCAGCTTCCCAGCGCCGGGCAGCTCCGGGGCCGTTCTGCAGCGCCAGGGGAAGGAGAAAGTTCCCCTCCTGCAGTTGTGCAGAAGATATTTCGAGCAGCTCCTTATTCAGCTGAGCAAATAACAGGGGGACCAAAAAAAAATAAAAAAAAAATAAATGCCAGGAACATTCTGGCTAAGTTTTAAGGAAATTTGCTTTCATCTTGACAACCCCTCTGCATTTCATTCCCATGAATATCTCAGCAATCCAGTTTACTCACTCGGAGGATCACAGGAAGAAAACTGTGAAGTAAATGTCAGTATTATTTGCATCTTTATCCACTCTGCCACAAAAGCAACACCGTGTTATTTATCTGATCTAGCACAACTCAGTAACAGCTCAAGTATAGAATATTCATGATGTGCAAAGCAACAACGACAACAAAAAATAAATAAAAAATGATAATCGTTTGAGAATGCAAGAAGCAAAGAGCTGAGCCTGTGATTTATCCAAGGAACTGCCTCACTTGGGGGTTTGGGTTGGGCTGGTTGTTTCCCCCCCTCCCAATAATTGTTATCAGCTGAAAAACTTGCATTCAGAAACTAACATTTGACCAAAAAAAGCCTGATGGGTTTTGTATGGGGGGGGGAAAAAAAAAAAAAGAAAGAACAAGATAAATACATCAATATTCTTCTGATTTCTTTTCAGCTGGCCAGAGAGTTGGCTGTGCTGGGCGAAAGGCAGCTGTGTGTGCTCAGACAGCTTTGTCTTCTGTCAGCCCTGCTCCCAGCCTCGGAACTCCTGGAAGCAGCAGCTCAGGAAAAGCCTCTTCACCACTGAGAGCAGGGGCAGGAAGGCAGCAGCACAGCCCTGCAAGGCCACCCTGGCTCCCTCACCCCATGGGATCGTGCCCACCACAGAGCTGTGCCCGCCAGCAGCCCTTTGGAGGAAGCCCCAAGGACATGGAAGCCAGCCCTTTGGGGGTGGTTTTTTGGAGCATTTTGCTCTGCCTCCCTCTCTGAGCTGGCCATCAGCTGGAGGCCTCTCCCCAAGTGCCCCCTTCACCACCTGGTCCCCACCCCAGGACCATGAAAGCCACCAGAAAGGTCTCAACTTGCTTGCTTCTCCCCAGGACTCCGTGTCTCAGAGCTGCCACCAGCCCCCAGCAGAGCAAAAGGCCCCAAAGCCCAGGCAGCAGCACATGGTGCAAAAGACAAAACCACCCCCCTGGGCCAGGGATAACCTCCAGTTCCTCCCACCAAGCACCAGTGTGGGAAGGACACGAGGCAAACACCTGCTAAGGGCACCAACAGCCTCTGGAGGGGCTTCTGGCAGCACCCCGCCCGGGGTGCAGGGCCAGTCCCCCTGTTCCCACAGCACACAGCACCCCGAGGTGGCCACAGCCAGCTGCCAAAATTAGCTCTGTCTTAATTAACAGCTTTGCCTTTGCTCTCTGACGGTGCATCGGGGGATGCCAAACCCTTGCTTGAGGATGGAGACCCGGGATGGCAGGGAAAGGCAACATCAGGAGCTCTCCTACACCACAGCACAGACCTTCCCCTCAAACCCAGCCCTTGGAAGCGCTTTCAGGACAAAAGGTGTCACAGATCCCAGCTGTCCCCATCCTCCCCCACCACGCGGTGCTGGCTGTGGAGGGAGCAGCAGAAGCACGAGGATGAATCCCACCAGCCACCCCTGTGCGTGGGGTGGCAGCAACGACACTGCAAGGGGGACCCTGGAGGGGTCACCCCAAATCCTCTGAGCTCTTGCCACATCCTGCATCGCCCAGTGGGTGACAGAGGCTCTTGTTCTGCACCAGAGCTACTTCCCAGCTTAGACCAGGGGGCTCACTGGTGGCAGGAGGTCCTCAGCAAGCCACTGGCCAACATGGGAGCAGCTCGGAGCAGCAGAAAGATCCAACAGGCCTCCCATGCACCAGCCCCAAAGGGCAGAGGAGCTGGCAGGGCACAGAACCCTCCCCTAGTCAGAGCAAGCACAGGCACCAAAGCAGCCAGGAGGCTTCTGGTTTATTTTCAAAGCCAAGGCCAGGCCCATGGAGAGGACAGGACAATTCCCACCCGGCACAGGAGCCGTCCCAGCAGTGCTCTCACACCCCTAATCCTGCCAAGGCAGCACAGCCTGCCCCTGACAGCTTGCCCGGGCATTCACTGCAGAGAAAAAGCACACACCTCCAGCATCCTCACGGAAGCCCAAGCCTGAGAAGCCGATAAATCCCCTCCTGGATAAGAAAAGCACATTCCTTCCATTTTTCCAGCATTTCTAGACCTGTCTCCTGTGCTGCAACACACGGGCCAGGTGAGCAGGGGTGATGCCTGGGAGCTGCATCCAGCCCCTGCAGCACTGCCTGTGCTTTCAAACCCCCTCCTGCGAGCCCAAATAAATGTAGTATGATGTCATAATATTAATTAGCACCAGTAAATGCTCAGGGTATTCAGGGCACAGCTCAGTCACTTGGCACAGCACAGTCCAAACTGCTTACTGTAATCCCAGGAGAAATAACCTCCAAGGGACTTCTGGACTTAAAATACCACAAGAAAACCCAAGGGAGGGAGACAAGTTCTCCTCCTCTTCATAGAAAATTCAAGTATCTTATCAGAGCAGAAGTAGAAGCTGCAGGAAGGACGACTCCTTTGTCATGTGAACAATTTGAGGGCTAAATTGAAGCGAGACGTGAAGAAAAAGTAGGTGAGATGAAGGTTAATTTGGCAACCGGAGTGAGAACAGAGGGAGCCAGGGTGTGGAAAGTCTATTAATTCCCTGGGCAAAGAGAGAGATGCAGCCAGAGCAGAGACTTGGAGTAACTCCCCCCGCAGTCGGGAAAGATAAATTGCAAGTTCTTCTTGTGGAATATTCTGTTTATTAAGTACAGAAATAGGAGACAGTCAAGTGCCAAGTGCCTCGAGCCTCTCGGCGCCCGAGAACGTATCCATCACCACAGCTGGCTGAGCAAAAGCTGGCAGGGGGGCTAGGCAGGTGCAACACCAGGCATCACACCACCCCGGGGACCCCAGCTTCCTCCACTCCCCATGGCCACCAGCTACAGAGGGAGAGAAGGCACCTGGTCCTCCAGCAACAGGCAGCAGGACAAGCCTCCCAGCTCTCCTCTAGGGAGCAATAAAACAAAGCCCCTTGGATTTCATAGATGCTGCAGCTCCTGCTTCACAGTTGTTCCCTTCAGGCTTGCCAGGACGGCTGCCAGTCCCAGTGGACATGCAGACCACAGGACAACACCAGGGTACACCAGGTGTGCTACTTGCTCCCTGTTTTCCCTTTTTTGTTCAGTCTTTCCAGGTGGAAAGATCTCTCTGCTCCCTTTGAAGGCAGAGGATTAACACAGGCAAGAGAGAAAAACAAAACCTCCCGTGTCTGAGGATGGATGACTTCTTTTTATCTGTTGCTAATCTGGCTTCAACTTTCATTTCCCCAGGACGAAAAATATCTGAAGATTAAATGTTATACCAAGGCAAGGCAGAATAAGTGACAGGAACCCTCTGTCCTGGGGCCTCCACTGGCTCTGTGAAGTCAGAGCACTCACAGTGAAGAAAGCAAAATAGAGACAGACAAACACTTTGGATGGAGATTTAAAATAAAAACTCTTCTCATGTTCCGGATGCAAAGAGGAGAAGATAACTCTTCTCCAAGGAAATCTCATTATATCGAAGCAAAATGCGACTTATCTTTGGAAGCTTAATAAAAAAACAACAACAAAAGTGGGGAGGGGAATCTGCCACCGGAGTTTCACTTGATCAGAGTTGGGCTTGTTGCAGCCTGAGCTGTGGTTCCTCTTCTGGAAGCAAAGAAGGGATGTGAAGTTTCTCAGGTGCAAGTCATAGAATCATAGACTAGTTTGGGTTGGAAGGGACCATAAGATCATCCAGTCCCAACCCCCTGCATGGGCAGGGACACCTCCCACCAGCCCAGGTTGCTCCAAGCCCCATCCAACCTGCCCTTCAACACTGCCAGGGATGGGGCAGCCACAGCTTCCCTGGGCAACCTGGGCCAGGCTCTCACCACCCTCACACTCCAGAATTCCCTCCTCATGTCTCACCTCAATCTCCCCTCTTCCATCTTAAAACCATCACCTCTCACCTGCTCAGACCTTCTTCTCCTACTCCAGTCCCCCACCAGAGTGCCCAAAGCTGGCTGTGGGGGCTGGTTTGGAGCAGCCTCCCATCTCACCCACGGGCAAGTTCCCATTTTTCCTACTACACCATGATGAATTTCCAATTGTCACCTTGATCAATGGTCCCGTGAACACCATCAAAAGGGTGATATGAATTTCCCCCACCCCCTCTTTCCTATCACTCACAGGGCAATTACACAGGTGGCTGCACTCAAGGGCAAGAGCGTGTGCCTTGCACCCCTGCACAGAGCACAGCCTGGAACTGCTGGCTTCACCAGGTAAAGGGAAGAAGACCAAGATGATTCAAACCTTCAAAACCATGTGCTAGACACACACACTGCAGCCTGCCTGCTGTATTTTTATGTCGAATCATTAAGGTTGGAAAAGACCTTCCAAGATCATCAAGTCCCCCTGCCAGCCCTTCACCCCTACTTGTCAGTGCCGCTGGACTTGATGATCTTGATCCATCACACACGGGTGGGTGCAAAGCCCAAAAGGACCTGCTGCACCCCCCCCTAACCTGACTGCACGGACACAGAACCTCACCCAGAAAGTTTTCCCGGGATCATTTGACTCCTTGCAAGAGAAACCAGCACCTCGATGGAGTCTTGACCAAGCTGCCCCCTTTGTCTGTCCCAGGCGCACGTTCAAGCTGCCCCAGCAGCACCCATGGGCCCCTTCAGAGAGGGAGGACGGGCACCACAGGGTGGGTTGGTGGCACCCAGGCTGCTCTTTCCCACAGCCCCTCCTGGGGGGAACTGCTGCTAAAGCCACAGGATGCCACGTGCACAACCTCCTGCTGGAGCAGCCAGGGGCTCCACCATCATGGCAGTGACCCTCACATCCCCAGCTCCACTTCGTGCCAGCACCAAGCAGGGGAGGAAGGCTTTGCCTCATTACTCTGACAGGCAGGAGAGGACACTTGTTTCCAAGAGATGTGATAACTGCACAGGTCTCAGCTCCCAGCCCTCCACACCCCAGCTGCTGATGCCCAGGCACTTTCCACAGCAACTCTTAGGGGAAGTAGCAGGGAGAGGAATGAAGCTTCGTCAGGCTTGATTGGCAAGGAACATCAAGAACCCTGCAAGGGGGGATTTGAGGAAGTTTTGCATTTCAAACAGGGCAGGCAGAGGTTTGCCCAGAGTAAAGAGGGAAGCAGCAAGGCTGCTGTTTCATCCCTTAACATCTGGCAGCTGCAAAGCTCAGAGATAATTCTGCCTCCGTCCTCCAGAGAGTTCAGATCTGGGAGGGATGCCAGAGACATGGCAACCAGGAGGGGATGAAATTCCTTCACAGAATCCAAAACAGGCAGGCAAACGTCACAATATTCTTCCTCCCGTTAAATAAGTGACTCTTCAATGCTGATTGAGCCTGTGGAATTATTATTTTTTCAGTCTAAGTGGAAGGGGGAGGAGAGCAGAGAGGGAGGCACAAGTGGGGGAAGGGGAGGAAGAGACCACGGCTTTTTGACAGAAATCACAGCTTTTTGAGCAAAGCCTGCAAAGACTTTTGATCAAAGTCTGCAAAGAAAGCTTTCAACTGCTACCTGCATTTCCATTTTAAAAAAAAAAAAAAAGCCAACAGTAAAATCAAATGGCTTCCATTTACCAACACTGCTGTTCAGTTCTAGGTTTGGATAGAACAAAAGCTCAGCCTGCTCTGATCTTTCAGCCTAAATTTGAGACTTATTCAGGGGTAATTCTGAAAATTAACAAGCACGTGCTAGAACAGCTTGTGTAGGAACATCACTTGCAGCTGTTTCACTGTGGGCAAAAGGACAGACTCTGGGTGGCATCCTGTGCCCCAGCCTGCCAGCTTTGCACTCGAGCTGACAGCCCAGCCTGGGAAGATGAAGGGCTTCACCAGGGAGGGTCACAGAGCAACCATAGAATCATAAAACAGTTTAGGATGGAAGACCATCCAGTCCAACCCCCTGCATGGGCAGGGACACCTCCCACCAGCCCAGGCTGCTCCAAGCCCCATCCAACCTGCCCTTCAACACTGCCAGGGATGGGGCAGCCACAGCTTCCCTGGGCAACCTGGGCCAGGCTCTCACCACCCTCACACTCCAGAATTCCCTCCTCATGTCTCACCTAAATTTCCCCTCTTCCAGTTTTCATCCATCACCCCTTGCAGACCTTTCAAGTACAGAGGAAATTTCCCCAGTGAGGTCTGAACACATCACTTGCCTCTCCACAGGCATTTCTCCTGAACGTGCCACCTGAGCCCAGACCCCACCTGAGCACAACCTCCCTTCAGGTGGTTGAAGAGAGTGAGAAGGTCCCCCCTGAGAAGAGACCAACACCAACCTCTACAATGACCTTTCAGGCAGTTGCAGAGTCTGATGAGCTCTCCCCTCAGTATCATCTTCCTCAAACCATCCCCAGAGGAACAGCTGGATGAGGGGAGCTGCTCTGAGCTTGGCCCAGCCCACTGCTCTCCCCTCCCCAGTTATTCACCAACAAGCAGCAGCTTTAGGCTGAGCCCAGACCTCCTTTTTTTGCTGCTGCCCACGCTGTGCTGAGGACCAGAACCCCAGGCTGAGGACCAGCACCCCGAGACCCCTCTGGCCATGCAGGTACCCGAGGTTCCCCCCACCAGCCTCTGGAGGTCAGCAGCCAGCAGTGCTGGGCCTGAATCAGCAGCTGCTGTTAAAAATAAGACCCAGAAAAGCCACCCAAAGGGAGGCAGGACCCAGCCTGGGCACAACACCCTCCCTCCATCCCACGGGTGACCCCAAATATTTGCAGGGGCCAGGCACACATCCCCCCTGCCCTGCTCTCCTTCTCCACAGGCACACAGGGAGTGCAGGACCTGCCCTGGTTCATAGGGAATGATGAATTTCTCAAGCCTGCTCTGCCCCTTTCACAGCTGCAGGTGTCGGGGCAGTTTGTGCACTGCTGAGCCCCGGCTCTGCTGACAGCAATGAATCCACATTTCATAGAATCATAGAATCATAGAATCATAGAATCATAGGGGTTGGAAGGGACCTCGAAAGATCATCCAGTCCAACCCCCCTGCCAGAGCAGGGTCACCCAGAGCACATCACACAGGAACGTGTCCAGGTGGGTTTTGAATGTCTCCAGAGAAGAAGACTCCACAGCCTCTCTGGGCAGCCTGTCCCAGGGCTCTGTCACTCTCACAGTAAAAAAAATTTTCTGATATTCACCTTAAACCTCCTATGCTCCAATTTGTATCCATTACTCCTTGTCCTATCACTGGTCATCACTGAAAAAAGCTGAACTCCATCGTCTTGACACTCACCCTTTACGTATTTGTAAACATTGATGAGGTCACCCCTCAGCCTCCTTTTCTCCAAACTAAAGAGCCCCAGCTCCCTCAGCCTTTCCTCATAAGGGAGATGTTCCACTCCCTTCATCATCTTTGTGGCTCTGTGCTGGACTCTTTCAAGCACTTCCCTGTCCTTCTTGAACTGAGGGGCCCAGAACTGGACACAATACTCCAGATGTGGCCTCACCAATGCAGAATAGAGGGGGAGGAGAACCTCTCTTGACCTACTAACCACACCCTTTCTAATGCACCCCAGGATCCATTGGCCTTCTTGGCCACAAGGGCACATTGCTGGCTCATGGTCATCCTCCTGTCCACCAGGACCCCCAGATCCCTTTCACCTACCCTGCTCTCCAGCAGCTCAGCCCCCAACCTGTACTGGTGCATGACATTTTTCTTCCCCAGATGCAAAACTCTGCACTTGCCCTTGTTAAACTTCATCAGGTTTTTCCCCGCCCAACACCCAATCTCCTCTTCTCCTTTCACACCTGAAGGGCACTCTAGCAACCCCTTTACAGCTAAATCATTACTGATTTTACAGAGGTTAGGAGGAGCTGGCAGTGTAAGAAAAAAACCACAAACAACAAACAACACAACACGTTGGTAAATTTATGACAGAGACTCTGACGTTGTCCTGCATCAATCTCAGCTTTCCTGCTAAATGCAAAGATTTCCAGTAAATTAAAGACACCAAGAAGAGCGTAGGCAAGTGGACTGGAGGGTTAATTGGTACGGAGGGGAAGCAGGGCAGAGACCACATCCAAAGGCATCAGGAAGTCCCCAGCAAAGCCTCCTGTGCAGAGCAGGGAAGGGGAATATCTTCTTGCTTCCAGGAAGGGGAATGTTGAAGGAGGCAAGGAGGAGAGGTCCTCTTGCTCTCCCCAGCCACACAGGGCAAGGCAGCAGCTCTGCTGGGACACAGCTGACATCTTCTCCCAAGGACACACCTCCTGGGACAGAAAAGCCACTGGCCAGCATCCCTCAGAGCCACAGCTCTGCTGGGTGCCAGAAGCTAAATATGGACCCAAAAGGAGGAACCCCCCCCCCCTCCCCAAGCTGGGGCTGTGGCAGCGTGTGAGGGCTCCTGGCTGGGCTACAGCCTACCTGGAAACAGCATTTCCTGCCCATTGGGAAAGAGTTCTCACTGCTGGCTTTCATCCAGCTCTCTAGGAGAGCAAAAGCCCTCCTTTTGGGTGAGGACCATTAGCCTAATTATTTTAAGTGACATTTCTGGGCGTGTTCTCACAGCTCCAAGCTCAGGGCAGAAGCGCAAGACGGGAGGACGGGTCCATGGTGCAGTGACACGAGACCACCCCCAAAAAGGAGTGGAAGCGGATAAAAGGTTAACAAGTCTGGGACTGGGGAGATCAAAGAGGAGAACTGGAGGTCATCTGGTCCTCTCCCCATCAAGGGGGGGCTATGGCACCCCAGAAGCTCACTAGCAGCTGGCACGGGCTGTGGGACGGCAGGTCCAGCGCACAACTCACACGCAGGTTCCTCTTTGAGAGCAAGCAGCTGCACTTCCACACCCAAAACTGACCCAGATGGCAGCCTCCTGGATGGCTCGGTCACACTACCCAACAGCACAGTGTTACCAGGCACCCAGGCTGCCCAAACCAAGGGCAGCTTCCTCCAACACCCACCCCGGTGGGTGCTTCGCTCCCGCGCACGGTCCCCAGCACCTCTCTGGAGCTGCTGGCAGTCCTGAGCACCACAGCAGCTAACCAAGCCTCCCGAGGGCTGCCAGGGCCCTTTTTTTTTATCCCCTGACCATGTCATTCCTTCCTGACAGGGCTCCTGCAGGTGTGCTGGAGAGCAGTGGGCAAAACCTCTCCATCCCACCCCACCTTCAGCTCTCCCTCACCAAGGGGCTGCCAGAGCGGAGGGAGATGCAGCAGGAAGGGAATTTGAGTTGGGTTGTTAGGGCATGACATGCTCCCAACCCGAACTGTTCCACACCAGCACCTCCAATGGTCCCATCCCTCAGCATCTCCTCCAAACCCACCAGCTTCCACTCACCATAGTGCTGCTCCCACTTTCTCTCCAGGAGCTTCACACACCTCCTGGTGACGTGGCACTACACCCCCTTCCTCCTCTTGCCCTTTCCTTTCTCTCATCAAAGTTTCCTTTCATCTCCCACCTCCTTGCTCCAGGGGTGGGGATTTATTGTTCACATCCCAGCTGCTCTGCTGGGAAGTGCTCTGTGCCCAGGAAGCTCTCCTGAGGAGAAGGGAACACCAGCCCAGGAGCAGCTCAAAGCCCCCCCGGAGCCTCAGCAGCTCCCCACAAAACTTGGAGGTGGAGCTACCACGGAGTTGCACGGGATGGGGTGCTTGTCCATGTCTACTGGGCAAGCACGTGGGCAGAAAAAGGAGACACAGCAGAGGCTCAAAAAAGCAGAGTTTGGTTTGTGGGATCTACCCAGGCAGGAAGGTGCTGGGGTCAGGGCAGCACAGCTCAGAGCAGCCACCCCAGATGCTGCAGGAAGGAACAGGGACACTGTCCCAGAGCAGGGTGAAGACCCCCCCGGGCAGGACAGGCTGGCACAGCTGGAGGCACGTGGGTTATCTCCAGATGATGGGTGTGATGATCCCACCATCAGGGCCTGGAGTTGGCACAACAGGAGAGACAGACCTGGGAGAGGGAGAAGAAGGAGCAGCTTGAACAAAGTGACACTTCCCAGCTTCTGGCAGCAGCAGCAAAACTCAATTCCTTTCAGATTACCTGATTTTTATGTCTCTCTGATTTCTTTTTTCAAAGGTCAGAACATCTGAGCAGGTTTGTGTGTGTGTGTGTGTTTGAAGCAAAACACTGATCCCTTTGGAGGCTCTTTCCTGTTACGTGCTGTTCATTCCCTTCATCTCTAAATAATTCGGAAAAGCTTTAAAATCACTCACACCCAGAAAACAAACTGCTCACTGAAATGTCTTTGTTGTGTTGGGGTTTTTTTAACTGTTTCATCCTTCCTCGTCCCCAAGGGCATCACCAGAAAGCCCCCAAGGTCTCACCAGCCTTCCTCCAGCTCAGACCAGAGCACGGGGACAGGCTGCAGAGCCTCGGGGCTGAGGGACACCAGCCCCCAGGTACCTACAGTTGGACAAGCTTCCCAAGTGTAGGTAGCAAGCAGCCAACTTAGCCCTTTTTGATTGCAAAAAAAAAAAAAACACCAACCATTTGAGAACCACAGTACCAGACAACTTCAGCTGATTTTTTCTAGGACAGGTTCTATCCCGACCCGCCGATGCAACACGTGGAATAAACCAACCAGAGGCACCACTGGGAAGAGGCTGGACCCTTCTTGACACCCCCCTTCAGATATTTGTAAACATTAGTGAGACTCCTTCCCAGTCTTCTCCAGACTGAACAGCCCCAGGTCTCTCAGCCTTTCCTCATCAGGCAGGTGTTCCAGTCCCTTCATCATCCTTGTAGCCTCTGCTGGACTCTCCAATAAATCCCTGTCCCTCTGGAACTGGGGAGCCCAGAACTGGACACAACACTCCAGATGTGGTCTCACCAGGGCAGAGTAGAGGGGCAGGAGAACCTCCCTCCAGCTGCTGGACACACTCTTCTCAATGCACCCCAGGAGACCACTGGCCCCACCAGGGCACACTGCTGTCCCATGGAACACCTCCTGTCCACCAGGACTCCACAGTCCTTTTCCATGGGTGAATGGTGTTATCCCTCCCCAGCTGCAGGACTTTGGAGGCCACGAGATGGTGGTGCTGGGAAGCAACCACCGTGGGGACCTGATGAGACAACACCAACACCTTGAGGCTGGTTTGCATTGAAGCCTGAGTGTTGGCTCAGCTTTTTTCACTGGCTGTCAGTGTTCCCGTTCCTCCACGTAAAACCCCACCTGAGTCACCAGCTGTAAAGCTAAAGACTTGGGCCCCAAATCAGCAAAGAGCACTTGAGCACATCCTGAAGTCCTGTTGAAAGAAATGAGACCTAAGCAGACACTTTGCTCCAAGGGGAGGTGGCTTCATGGAAAAAGCAGAGAGGAGGTGGCTCAGAGGAGGTGTAATAACCTCTGGAAGAGAACCATTCCTGCTGGGGTGGCCTCTGACACCCTGCTCAGCATCTCCAGGGGCCCCTCTGAAGCACAGGACATATAAAACCTTAGACCTGGCTTTATTTTGTTGGCAGCCCAACCTGAAGAGGCTTCAGAGGATTGTCCTGGGGCTCACAGGCTGCCCCCACACCCCGCATGCCCCCCACCCATGCCATGAGACCATCTCCTGGGGTACCCTGAGCCAGGTGGGGATGAAGACACAACACCCACAGTTGGGTCTAGGACAACTCACCACCACCATCTCTCCACTGGGACACCTCTCCACCAGGATACCTCTACATCAGGACATCTCTCCACCAGGACAACTCTTCACCAGGACACCTCTTCACCAGGACACCTCTCCACCAGGACAGTTCTCCACCAACACAGCTCTCCACCAGGACACCTCTACATCAGGACATCTCTCCACCAGGACACCTCTTCACCAGGACAGTTCTCCACCAACACAGCTCTCCACCAGGACACCTCTACATCAGGACATCTCTCCACCAGGACACCTCTCCACCAACACAGCTCTCCACCAGGACACCTCTCCACCAACACAGCTCTCCACCAGGACACCTCTACATCAGGACAGTTCTCCACCAACACATTTCTCCACCAGGACATTTCTCCACCAACACATCTCTCCACCAGGACAGCTCTCCACCAGGACAGCTCTCCATGGATCAGCAGATGACACAGGGCTGTGCCAGCATCCTGGCACAGGGATGTCCTGTCTGAGAGATGTTCTGCTGGAGAGATGTCCCAGCAGAGAGCTGGCAGCAAAGACCTGTCCCTTCCCGCCCACAGTCACCCCAGGCAGGACCAGCATCCCCAGCAACACTCAGGCACTGGGATGCCCCAGCAAGCTGCAGACAGGCCCTGCCCAGCTCCTCTCCCTGCAGCAAGACACAGCACCACTCAGCAAGGAGCAGGGTTAGAGACCAGGGACCCCAAAACCAGCCCCCTCCTCATCACCCCCACTCCCCTGCCTATCCCCAGTGCCCGGGCAGGACTGAGCCCCCCCAGCAGTGCCACAGCCTTGCTCCTGCCTTCACCACCCCCCTGAGCCTGCTCACCAGCAGCTTCACAGAAACCCAGCATCCTGGCCCCCCCTGCCACCTCCCAGTCATGCTCCCAGTGACGGGAAGAGCAAGGATCAAGTTTCCCTGTGCAGCACAGAACGGGAATAGCGTTGGCTCCTGCCAAGGACAACACAGCCCTCTGGCAGGTTGTGCAGGTGACCACCCAAACCTGGCCATAACTCACCTGAAACAGGGGACCTTACAGTCCCAGGAGGTGTTAGTGCATATACCCTGATCTGTAGGTAGCTGGGGAACTGACCTGCTCGCAGGAGACAGTTTTCCTGGAAGTTTTCCAGAACCTGGATATCTTTATTACAGTGAATTCCTTAGGTCACAGCCCCAACTTGTGTGAACTGGCACAGCTCTGCTGAAATCAATACCCCTCCACCAGCCTCTGCTATTTGATGAGGTGGCCCGAGATCGCCCTGTTGGTTTTATCTCCTGCCACCATCTGCCTGGATCCCATTTCAGGGCCTCTTGCTGAAGTTTGTGAGGAAATTCAAGCAGGAGGCACATTCAGGCTGACACCAAAGCATCAGTGGGGCTCAGGGAGGAGACAAGAGCAGCAGAGGGTGCTTTGTGGAGCCACCCAGCACTGAGCCTGGTCCCCAGCCCTCTGTGAGCCACATCCTGAGTGTTCCCAGCCCTTGGGAGCCCACCCAGCTCAGAGACACAGGGAAAGAGGGAGGCTTCTAGCAGGGACAAGCAGGACTGAGGGACTGGCCACACAGACTGAGCCAAGTCCGTGGCTGGAGATGGATGTGGCTGAGAGCACAGGTGAGGGCAGCTCCTCTGCTGCAGCACTGAGAGGACTTCACAGAATCATGGAATCCCCGACTGGTTTGGGTTGGAAGGGACCTTCAAGATCATCCAGATCCAACCCCCTGCATGGGCAGGGACACCTCCCACCAGCCCAGGCTGCTCCAAGCCCCATCCAACCTGCCCTTCAACACTGCCAGGGATGGGGCAGCCACAGCTTCCCTGGGCAACCTGGGCCAGGCTCTCACCACCCTCACTCCAGAATTTCCTCCTCATGTCTAGGACTTCTGCCCTGCCCCATCACAGCAGCTACCTGGGCTCCACCTGTTCTTCCAAGGATTAAAAAGCAAAATACAACCCCACCCATTCAGCTCATCCAGCCATAATGGCTCTAAGTTAGCTGAGAAGCTGAACATTTAGTTAACAGCTGTGAAAAGACAACTGGTTCTTTTGTTTTTCAGCTCATTTTAGTTTTGTTTGCAGAGTCCTGAGGGGAGGGTGAACACTGCAAGCAAAAGGGTGGACAAGAACAGCTTCACTGGCAGCTGAGACACTCAGTTGTGATCACCATCTCAGGGAGGGTTTGCTTTCTTCAGGTCTCCCAATGCTTTGGAGATTACTGGAGATCTCCAGGGACACTTCCCCCTAATCCCTTCCTGAAGAGGTGTCCAGCCCCCGGGGGTGCACACAGGGCCAGCTTGAGACCTGGTGGACCAAGAGGTGTTTGTGCTTTCCCACCTGCAGGCAGCATGAGGAGACACCTGCAAAAACCAGGCAAACAACCCTGGGAGGGCCTCTTGCAGCAAGTCAAAAGCAAAGTCCCAACAGGCATCTCCTACAGCAGCAACCAGGGCCAGAGGGGGGGAAGAGAGAAGGTCGTGCTCAGCCTCTGAGGAGGGGCTGGACCAGTTTACCTGCTAATCCCAGTGTGAGCAACCAGAGCTGGCACCAGCCAGGGCCACTTGTCTGACTTCAGCATTTGGCAGGGAGGGAGAGATGGAGAAAGCCACTTTGTGCCTGCAGCCCCGGGGGGTCAGCTGTCAGCAAAGGGAGCCAGGTGGAAAAACAAACCTAGGGAAGATCTTTGGGTTTGGAGAGAGATTCCCCTGCCACTGCAGAGCCCCTGCCTTGGCTTTTTAGTGCCTGCAGCACTGCTGTGGCCAAAGGGAGAGAGCTCCCAGCCCTCCCCCAGATCCCACGTGTCCATGCAGTGCCTCCAAGCCCAGGAACATTTCAGCATTTGCTCTTTCTGAAAAAAAAAAAAAACACAAACAAACAACAAACCAAAACCAAAAACCAGCAACAAAACCACATCACCCTGAGGCCAGAGGAAGAACGAGGGCAAAGAAGGGATCATCTTGGCAGGAGAGAGCACTGGGTGGGGATGCTGTGAAGGGGTTATATTCTAGGGGATGGTAGCCTGATTCTCCCATGGGACAGCCAGTCCTGTCCTCCCTGACAGCCTGGGACCCACGTGTCCTGCCCACGGATGCTTTAGGAAGCACCACCTGTACATGTGCCACATCCCAGTGCCACATGCCAGGGTGACAGGGCTGGCAGCAGCCAGCAGGGCAGGGGGACCCGAGGCAGCCTGGGGAAGGGGTGTGAGGCAGCCTGCAGAGCTGAATGTGACCCCAGAGGCAAGGGCAGGGTCATTTTAAGCAGCTAAAGTTTCGTTTTAATGGGTACCACAACAGGGAACACATCCCTGAAGACAAAAGGCACAGTGTGTACCTTTTGCACACAGCAGGTCTGGCAGCCAGCCTCCCTGGGGAAACGGAGCACGGCCACCTCCAGGCCCCTCTCCCTACCCCACAGTTTTGGAACCCATTGGTTAATTTTTGCTGAGCTGGAAGGAGATATCTCAGGGGACTATTTGCTCCTACACTCTCCAAGAAGCAGGGACAGCCAGGTCACAGACAGCCCCTTTAACCAGCCCCACGGGGTGGGTGCTGGGGGGTGGCTCTGCCACCCCAGTGCACAAAACCCACTTGTCCCCTCTGGCTAGAAGCTGCTCAGCCCTTCTCCTCTGTTCCCAGATCTGTTTCAGGTTTAAGGGAAAGCCTGGCAGAGACAGCTCAATACTCATCCTGCTCCTTCTCCCACCAGTGCCTCTTCCCCTTCCCTGCCCAGGAGAGCTGGGCCCTGGGGGTGCTGAGCCCAGGCACCCCCCGAACCCCACGGGGCACTTTGCACTCTTTGCTTTGCTCAGTATTTCACTCTGCAGCTCAAACAGCTCCATTTCCAACCCTGTTAGATAGGAAGGATTTCTCTCCCCCAGCTCAACCTCCCCAGTTTTTAGAGGAACGTGGCACTGCTACTAACTCCAAAGCTAAAAAGTCAATTAAAAGGGGTTCTCCTGCTGCAGCTAAATGGCCAAACCCCACCCGAGCTCACCCACTGCACTTCTCCTTTGTATTTCAAGCTTGAAGAACCCAGATCTCCAAGCACCTAGCAGGGGAGTACCCCACCTTCCCCCTCCAAAATAAAAATGCTTGTCCTCTCTGAGGCCAGATCAGACAACAAGCTGCTGGAAATAAGGCAAAAGCTGCTGGAATAAGGCAAAAGCTGCCTGTGCCTTGGCACGCCGGGCCCAGTTTTACCAGCCTGTGCTTTGCAGCGGGGTAAACTCCCTGCCACTTGAGCAGGTTGGCTGAAGGAGAGCTAGTTCAATCAGGCTGAGCAAATCAGGCACTGGGAATCAGGGCTGCAGGGAGCCTCCCAGCTTTCTGGGGATCATCAGCCAGTCCATTTTCTCACGCGTTCACCGGGGAAAACCCAATCTGTCGTTTTCCGCCCCGCAACCTGAGTCCCAGCCTTCCCGAGTGCTTTGCTGCCAAACCTTTGGGCCCAGCTGTGCCTGCTCCCCAACCAGCAGGGAGAACTTTCCTCTTTCTAAAGGGCTGAGTCTGGAGGACGGGAAGGTTTTGTAACTCCTCCTGAGGCTGGTATGTCCCGTGGAGTCCAGCACCCTGGTGCTGGGTGAGGCTCCGGCCACCCCAGCAGCGACTGCTTCTCCCTTTGGTTTTTCTTGGTCTGTTCTGAATTTCAGCTGGATTTGGCTCTCCCATGACACAGGGAATTACTAATTAAACGTGGGCTGGGTGAGGAGCAGGGGGCTAGGAGGCAGCTGTAATATTTCCCTTTGGAAAGAGCAGCAAGAGCAGGGGCTGGAAGCAAAGTGGCGATTGATCTGGCTCCTGCAGAACAGCCTTTCAAAGTGAGTTATTAGGGATGAGCTGCTTGTTGCCATTTACATCTCCCATGGTTGATGGCAGGCTCCAGCTGTCCCAGAGACAGGGAGACAGCCCAGCCTTCCTGACCAAACTCTGGGAGCACAAACCACCCCCCCAGCAGTATATTAAAGAGTGGAAAAGACCCTTCCCAGGGAGCTGGATGGAGCCACTGCCCCCCTGCAGCACCCCTGGGAAGCCTGGGGCTAACAGCAGCTCCTTCTGCTCCCTCCACTGTGGCAGTGGACCTGGGGCTGTGCTGCAACACCAGGCTGGTCTTGGGCACCCTCCTGAGGTCTGCCCACTAATTTCAATAAAACTGGTGGCTGAGCCCATCCCCCTGGCTCCGGACACTGTCTCAGGGTCGGGGTGGGGAGCACTTCTCCTGAAACTGATGGGTCCCCAGCCATTTATCCTGGTGTACAGGCTGTTCTTACCTCTCCACACGGACACCGAGTGGAAAGGCAGTCAGAAATCACCATGTTTTAAAGCTGATGGACCCGAGCCCAGGCGTTGTCCTTCGTGTTTTTAACAGCCCGGCACCTCTCCAGGTGCCTGTGTACAAAGACAGGCAATGTCATCTTCCCGCAGCTCTCTTAACTGCTTATCGATCCCAAAGAGCCTCCAAATGGATTTCTCTGGCTAGCTATCATCCTCCACAGCCTAGGAGATCCCTTCTATATTATAAAGTAGACATCTCAGTTATAGCTTTATTTACTGCCAATGAGCAATTAAGCCGTCCCGCTTCGATTTATGGCCAGCACAGATAACTCCTCTTAACACAAGCCAAGGCCAGTTTAATTTTTTAATGCTTCCCTCTCAACAGGAGAGAAAAAAAAAAAAAACAACCCAGCTTCATTCGTGCATTTTTTAAGTCTCTAGCCCAAATTCAAGCCTCATCAGTGCAAGCTGGGAAATCATCCCCCAGAATTGGATCGAAGAGGTTCCCACCACGCTCCCTGCAGCCACAAAGTCAGAGCTCAACTCATCCAGCTCTGTGTCCTGAGAGCTGGAATTTGGGCTGTTGGTGCCTTCAGGACCCAAAGGGGTTTAAATATCCAGCTCCATAGTCAGGCCAGCATGGCAAAGCTCCCAGGATCCAAGGGACTGGAGACAAGCTCCCCCAGCCCAGCCTGTGCTGCTGCTCTGCTTTTCAGAGGAGAAAGACTCAGGCTGGTGGGGGGTTGGACCCAAGAGAACATCCAGCCAGCCTTGGTGGTGGGGCTGGCAGCCAGGAGATGCCTCCCAGCCCCTTTCCAGCACCCTCTTGGGCTGCACCATGGCAGGGAGCATCCCAGCACATAAAGCCTCCAGCAGGTCCCAGCCTTACCTGCTGTTCCAACAGTTTTCAGTGGATAATATTCAGACTTCAAAGAAAAATCACCTAGATTGGTACAGATCTGCACTTCATTAATCTTTCCAGCTACCAACAGTGAATTAATCCAGACTGATCTAACTTCTCAGCACTGCCCAGATGTTCCACAATCTCAAATCCATGTCTCACTACCCATTGGGACAGGTGGAGTTTCCATATCCAGGTGGGTCACCAGGACATCGCTGCCTAATGCTCATTCCAGACAGCAAAGCCCCCAGAGCCCACTGGGAGACACCCCACCGTGGCTGTCCTCTCCAGAGGACAGTCTGTGGTATTTGAAGGAAACCTCTTTTTAGCTGCCTGTCTTGGCAGGACAGAGCATGAAGACTGGGGAGACCAGGGGGAAGTGCTGCCACTTCTGGAAGCCTCATCCCTGGCAGTGTTGAAGGGCAGGTTGGATGGGGCTTGGAGCAGCCTGGGCTGGTGGGAGGTGTCCCTGCCCATGCAGGGGGTTGGAACTAGATTGTCTTGAAGGTCCCTTCCAACCCAAACCATTCTGTGGTTCTATGACTCTGGCTTAGGGAGTTGCTACATAGCACTGGTTTGGGAAACACCTGGGAAGAGCTGCTGCCTTTGCTCTCAGAGCTGGTTTCTAGGGTCAGAAACAGGCTTTAGTTTTGCATTTCTTCAGCTGAGCTCTTCTGTGTCTGGAGCAGCAGCATGTTCTGCCATGCCCATGGCACTGGGATGCAACCTGGCAGCACTGCCCACCCCACTGGGGAGCTATGGACTCAGGGCCTCTGCTGAAGAGCTGCTGTACCCAGCCAGTTCTTGCCTCTGGCTTATTAATTTAACACTTGATTTCTGCTCCCCTGGCCTGAGATGCTCCCCAGGCTGGTGGCCTGCAGACCATTTCTGATGGCCCTACAGGAAGACCCAGCAGCCACTTGCCCACTGGCCACCACCCAGCACTGATCAGAGCCACGCTGCAATCCAGGAGGAGCAGAAATATCCCAAGGCCCTGTTTTTTTCTGAATTATACACTTAGAAAAGTTCTAAATAACACATAAATAAAGAGATCTATCAGCAATGACAGCCTGTCTGGTTTTGAGCTGAGCCTTGCAGACAGAGATGGGCTCTGCTCTGCATCCTGCTCCTGCTAAAGGTGTGTTGCCTCCTTCCCACCCCTGTTGCCCAGCTGAAGTGAGATGAATTTTGGGTTTTAATCCTACCAGAGCTCCTGGAGTTCTGAGGCATCTGCATGGAGCACCCTGGTGATAACTCCAGCTCTAATGGCAGGCACAGCCCACACCCCCCAACACCCCTTCCCCACAGAGCTCCTGGTGCCACCACCCAGCAAACCTGCTTTGCCTTTTGCTTTCCATTCCTGCACCCACCCGGGAGGGAGCAGGAAACTTGTCCCAGCTGGTTTCCCTGCTGCCTCTCTGTGCTCCGTGGCACCTGCACACATCAGCATCTCCTGATGCTCCCACACACGGGGTTTCAGTCAAACAAAAAACTTCACCCAGTGCATTTCTACCGTAGCCAGCCAGGTAAAGGGACCTTCTCCTTTGTGAGCTCACATAGGTGGTGGTGCTGGTGGAAAATACCTCAGAAATGGTGAATGACCTGATCATTGTGGGTCAGGTGTGCTCTGCACATACACGTGAGCAGCTGCAGCCAGAGGGACACACCAGTAGCACCAGTTAGCACTGAGCAGGGACACCTGCAGCAACTGGGCCTTGAGGAAGCCACTGACCAGAGGTTCTGAGGGTCTTCTGTGTACAGCACTAACCTGGCAAGAGGACTCAAGGTCTGTTGCACCTAAGGAAAGCAGGGTGGGATAAGAACTAGAACTGAGGAGAGATTGACTGCTGAACCAGCCCTGGGTGGTTGGAGCCGTAGAGCTTGTGATACTGTGACCTTTCCAGTGAACTTAGCTCACTATAATGTCATTATAATGCTAAAAATCACACCTCTGGGTCAAAAAGACCCCTGCCCAGGTGAAGCCCCTTCCCCTGAGCACGTGTGACAGCAGAAACAGTGATGGAACCATGTTACAGCTCTATGGAAATCACCAGCCACTCACTGTGAGGAGGATGGACTTGGAAGCTGGTGACTGTAGAGTCTGGGGTATAAATGTGTCAGGAAAAACCTCCTTGGGTGTGCTTGGTTTGTGGGGAGGCACCAGGTACCCAGCTTGGGACAGACCTGCAGGAAACACCAGTGTCTCCTTCCTAAACGTGGTCTCTCTGCCTGTGTCTCAGGATCTTAAAATGGTGACAGTTTTCTGGTGACCCAGCTGGGACAGCTGGTTGGGACTGGCCCAGAACTCACTGCACACCACTGGAGAGGAGCTGCCTGCACTCCAGGGCACACTGGAGAGTTTTCCAGGGACTCCTCCTGTGATCTCCCCACCATGGAGGAGCAAGACCCTTGAGAGACATTGTAATCAGGTGATTCAGTATCTTGGTTTGCTCAGTTTGTTCCCTCCTAGTGAACTGTCACCAAAGTTTTGGTACATCTAGGAGGAGTTTTGGGAATCTTGTCTGGTTTGTTCCTTCCCAGTGAATCACAACCCACGTTTTGGTACATGGAGGAGAGGTCTGGGGAATCTTGAGGGTGTTCCTCTGGTAGCTTTGGTCATTTGGTAACTGTTGAAAGCCTCGTTGTTTAATTCATGTCTGAGAAGTGTTAAAAGGCTCATTTCGCTTGTCCTGGGTGTGTGTTCTCAAGAGGGGTAACACATCCTCAACAGGAGGTGGTTTTACCAGCTGTTCACCACTAGGATGTATTCTGGGAAACTGGAATAAGTTTGGGAATAACCCCCTTGCCCAGAAAAAAAAATGCTGATGCCTTGTAATGATTGGTGGGCACTTGGTGGGAACAGCCACAGCTTGGAATGATGGAGGACAATTCCATGTTACCACTCGTGATGTTCTGCAAGAGGGAGAAGAAGTGGGATGAGGAGCCTTATTTTCAGTTGTTCTTGGCATTAGGGGACGATTGTGGAGTTTGAAGGAAGTGTGGGCTGGTTTCAGAGGATTCGAGTGTGGTTTTAATGCAAAGAGAGCAGGAAAAGCCAAAAAGATGGTGGTGATGTTGCTCAGTGTGCAGCACTGGGGTAAGAGGGGAGAAGCTTGAAGGTGATGAGGAGGAGGAGGAGGAAGATGTGCAGTTGTGGGCTGCCCCTCGGAGGAGGGAATGGGATGATTGGGAAGGTGTGGAATCTGATGGAGAGGAAAGTGATGCAGGAGATGGAGCCAGAAGCACTTTTATTAGTCCCATTGCCACATGAATGAGGGACAAGAGATGGATCGTGCAAACCCCTCTTAGGCAGGTGGTGGGGCCAGAAGGGCCAGTGTGCATGAAAGCACCATTTTCCACTGTGGATCTTAAAAACTGGAAAGAGTTGGTGGGGTCATATAGGAAAAATCCAAATAAGGTGGCCAGAACTGTTGAGACTATTACTGAAAACAACCCCCATGGGTGGGACACGCAGGTGATGATGAATATTTCATTTTCATGTGAGGAAAGGAGGATTATCTTGACAAAAGCTATGGAAGAAGGTGAGAGATTCCAGGACAGTCTACCTGAGGATTATCTACTGAAAGAGGATCCAGCCTGGGATGCTAATACAAATCAGAGGCTGTTCATTTCAGGCTATCAGCAACTATCTTCTCGTGGGATCAAAAATGTGATTCCAAAGCCTAAAAACCTACCCAAATGGTATCAGGTTGTGTAGGGGAAAGAGGAATCCCCTTCTGCATTCTGTGAGAGGCTGTGGGAGGCAGCCAGGCAGTGGATGGATCCAGATCCTAAGAGGGAATCTGGTAGTTTAACTTTTGCTGCTCAATTTGTGGGGCAGTCAAATCCAGGTATTAGAAGGAAGCTCCAGAAAAAATGGAAGAAGCAGAGAGACTGTCAATGGAGCAGTTGTTGGAGGTTGCCTGAAAAGTGTCTGAAAACAGAGAAGAAAGGGAGCAGGCAAAGAAAGAGACTAGAAAAGTGCAGCTGCTGGCAGGGGACAGCACAGGGAAGTCACAGAGGGAAGCCCAGGGAGGGAGATGTGCTGTCCAGGGCCACAGGGATCACCCAGACCTCCTACAAGAGCATCCTTAGGGAAGAGCCAGTATGAATATTGTGAACAAGACTGGCACTGGGAAAGGGGTTGTCCCCAGAGCCCTGGCAGAACAGCCCCCTCTAGTTCTAAAGAAGATCCTGTGTCTGAAATGGTGACTATTGACTGGGACAGGGACTCAGACTGCTGGGGACTGAGGGTGGAACCAAACTCCCCAGCACAGCCCCTGGTTACAGCAAAGCTGGGGAAGGAAGGGGTGAACTTTTGCTGGCTACAGGAGCTACTTACTCTGTTCTAAACTCTTGCAAGGCACCTTTAAGTAAGTTTTCTATGCCAGTGGTTGGTGAAACAGGGGAAAAAAGCAGTGAAGCCCTTTTTCCAGTCCCTCCAGTATGAGCTGGGAAACCAGACCTTCACTCCTGGATTTGATATGTACCTGAATCTGGTGGCTGCTCTTCGGGAGGGATCTCTTGGCCAAATCAAGGGCTCAGGTTGGTTTTCAAAAAGGGAAGAAATGTGTTCACACTCCCGAGGAAAACACCTTGGAAGTGCAAAGGTTTGTTTTACAGAACCAGGAAGAAGAGGAGGACCTGGACCCTGTCCTGGAGGACACGGTGAATTCCCTTCCCTGCACAGCAGGGAGAACAAAGACTGGGTCCTGACCAGTCCGTTGGAAACAACATCCCATGCAGCCAGAAGCTCACAGGGGTTTGGAAGAAATCACAGACGAGCTTCTGCAAAGCTTTGCAGGAGTGTCAGTAGGAACAGAACATCCCAGTTTCGCCAGTAAAGAGGCCCCATTGGGGTGGGTACGGGCTGGTGACAGACCTGGGAGCTCCAAACCACATCGTGGCAGATGTGCACCCCGCAGTGGCCAACCCGTGTGCTTTGTTAGCCACAACCGAAGGAGCTCATCAGGGATTCATGGTCCTGGGCTCGAAAAGTGCCTCCTTTGGGCTGCCCTTCCAGGCAGGTGGGTCAGAAATGATTTGCCTCCCAACGGCAGAGCCCGCGGCCAGGAAGCAAAACCCAAACGTGCTGGGCCGTGCTCCTGCAAGGGTTCAAAAGCAGCCCTGCTATATTTGGGAACGTTTTGGCCAAGGAATTGGAAAACTGGCAACAGAGACACCCGGGGGGGTCACGTTACTACAGTATGTAGACGATATTCTGCTGGCAACTGACGAGCTGGATCAGTCTGTGGCCCTCTTGATAGACTTGTTGAGTTTTTTGGGGGCAGTGCAGGGTATCAAGTGTCCCAAAAGAAGGTACAAACCACAAGACAAGAGTGTTAGCTATTTAGGATTGGAAATTACCAAGGGGTACAGAAGGCTGGGAGCTGAGGGAAGAGGGGCAATCTGCCAGCTGCCTCCCCTAGCATCAAAAAAAGAGGTGAGAACATTTCTAGGCATGGCTGGGGGGGTGTCAGCTGTGGGTCCTGAGCCTTGGGTTAATGGGGAAACCTTTGTATGAGGCTGGGAAGGAGGCAGGGGAAATTTGGGATTGGACCCTGCAGTGTCAGTCAGCTTTTGGAGATCTGAAAAGGAAGCTGATGATGCTTTGGGTCTCCCCAGTTTAGTGGGAAACCCTTTGAGATGTGTGTGACAGACACCACCAGGCCCTGGGATCGTTGGCTCAACTCGTAGGGTGGGAGCAGAGACCATGGGGGACTTTCCAAAGCAACTGGGTCAAGTCAGGAGGGCTGGCTTCCTCGCTTGGGACCAGTGGCAGCAGCAGTGCTCATACAACAGGCATGAGAATCAGACTTTGTGTCAGATCTGTGCATGTCCCTGAGCTGGGACAAAGGGACACACTGGCTGTCACCCAGGACAGTGATACCATATCAAGCTGTCCTTGCAGAAGAAGACCACCTTGAATTCAACATTACTAAGGCCTTAAACCCAGGAACTCTGTTACCAGCAGCAGGGGAATAAAAATTAACCCGTGACTCCTTGCAAACAATTGAGCAGGAATATTCCAGCTGGCCAGACCTGCAGGATCCACCCTTGGAAGAGGCTGAGGTGGAGCTGGCTGTGGGCAGCAGCAGCTTTCTGTCAGGACACCAAAAAGGGGATGTGCCATCTGACTGCAGACTCAGAGAGGGAAGCTCAGCCTCTCCCAACAAGCACATCAGCCAAGAAAGCAGAATTGATCCCCTTAATCCAGGGGTTGGAGCTGGTTGAAGGGAAACCTGAATATCTGGGCTGGCTCTAAATGTGTGTTGGGAGCAGTACGTGCACGTGGAGCCAGGTGGAAGGGCAGAGGACTTTTGTGATCACAAGCTGCCCCTATAAAACATGGGGAGCTCATTTTGAGACTGCTCCAAGTCATAAACTTCTCCAGGCTGGTGGCAATTCTGCATGGCAAGGCCCACAGGTGTGGGAAAGCACCTGAAGTGATTGGGAACGGGGAGGCAGATCAGGCAGCAAAAAGAGCAGCAGAAACTTCACAAGCACAGGCTTTGGTGTCTGAAGAGTACCCAGAGGTGGACATTCCTCCTGCCTATGGGCCAGAAGATGACAATTTTAGCAGGATTATTGAAAGCAATCAATTCAAAGAGCGGATGGTGGGTAGTGCCAGATAAACAACTCACTGTGACATTGTGACAAAGGAGGTGATGCAAAGAGCTCTTCAACAAGTGCTTGTGTGGACAGAAGCTCTAGCAGACTTACTAAAGACCTACCTGATCAGAGCAGAGGTGCTTGGCACAGCCAAGAAGCACGGCCAGGAAGTGTCAACTCTGTGTGAAAAACCATCCAAAAATCCAGCCAAGGCCACCACTGGGAGAGGTAAAAAAGAGGAAATACATCAGGAGATGGTTGGCAAATTGGCTTCTCCAAATGACCAAGGCAAAATGGGTTCAGGTGTTTGCTGGCATCAGTAGATGTTCTCAGGTTGGCTGAGGCCTTTCCATCACATGCCAATCAGGCAAAAGAAGTAAGTAAACTTCTTTTGAAAACAGTAATTCCTGGATTTGGAGTGCCTATGGGAATGGCATCAGCCAGGGGACCCCATTTACAGCAAGGGTGATACCAGACTTAGGGAAGGTTTTAGGCATAAAGTGGGATTTCCAGACCCCCTGGAGACCACAGGTCAGTGGGAAGGTGGAATGAAGCATAGAATCAGAACATGGAATCATAGAATAGTTTGAGTTGGAAGGGACCTTCCAGATCATCCAGATCCAACCCCCTGCATGGGCAGGGACACCTCCCACCAGCCCAGGTTGCTCCAAGCCCCATCCAACCTGCCCTTCAACACTGCCAGGGATGGGGCAGCCACAGCTTCCCTGGGCAACCTGGGCCAGGCTCTCACCACCCTCACACCAAAGAATTTCCTCCTCATGTCTCACCTCAATCTCCCCTCTTCCAGTTTTCATCCATCCCCCCTTGTCCTCTCCCTCCCTGCCCTTGTCCCAAGTCCCTCCCCAGCTTTTCTGGAGCCCCTCCAGGCACTGGAAGCTGCTCTAAGGTCTCCCATGAATGGATGAATCAGACCCTAAAGAGGCACATCAATAAAATCTGTCAGAAAACTACTATGAAGTGATTAGATGTTTAACTTTTGCCCTTGGGAAGAGTAAGAGTGACTCCAAAGTCAAAAGATAAAGTCCTTCTGAGATTGTGCACAGGAAACCTGACGTGGCAGAGGGAGAGGATCCAAAACCAAGATCCAGAACTGGAGACCAGAATGTTAAAGAATATCTAAAGCCTTTAGGGAAAGTGTTGCCTTCTCTTGACAGGTATTTGCAGCTGAGGGTGCCCCTGAGGCTCGACTCACCAGTCCATCCCTTTCAGCCTGGAGACCCCATCGACCTGTGAACCTGCAGAGATGAACCTCGACAGGAGAAGTGGAAAGAGCCACCCCAAGCTCCTTGGACAGCATCCATGGCTGGTGTCTTGCTTTAGTGGAACCACAAACCAGAGGGCAGAACTGCTCTCTGTGATCCCCTCCAGCCTCCCAAGGGAAGAGAAAAGGGGAACAAGGAAGAGAGACTCGAAGGTTGGAAATGAAACCTGGGACAGTTGTGCTGGAACACAGAAGGGGCAGGAACAGGTGGGATGAGGAGCAGGTACATGCACTGATACACAAATAGGTACAAACATGACCTCGATGGTGGCAGGAGTAGGTGGGTGAGGGTCCCCTGGGGCAAGGCCAGCTCAGGAGAGGGGCCCAGGGCTCTTCCCAGCACCTGATGGAGTTGGATTCTGCAGAGCACAAAGTGAGCTGAGGGGAAGGCAGGAGCCTCCAAGCACAGCAGCAACCAGCAAGACAGGTGTAGGAAAAGGGCTGGGCTGTCCCTTCTCCAGGCTTTTATTGGGCATGGCAGGAAGTGGGAGGGAATCCCAGCCCCTCTGCTCCAACCCTCTGGGTTCTCCCAGGGTCCCACAGACCCTCCCTCTCCTCCCTCCTGTCGGTACCAACACATTAGGCAGGTCCAGTCCAACCAGCTGGGTGGAATCAAGCCTTGGGTTCATCACACCTGGTCCCTTCCAACCTTCACCCTTCTATGATTCTCTCGTTCTCTGAATAATTTGTGGTTAAAACCAAAGATCACAAGAAAGAACGAAACTGATCTTCAAACCTGGGATACATGGGATCCCAATCTTTCAGCTGTTACAGGTGTGACAACAAATAAAACTGGTCACCTGGTAATATCTCAGTGGGACATTATCCACAGTGTGACTGGCCAATGCAATCACCAAGAAAGAACCAGCAGGATGGCTACTGGAACGTTCCCAAAGGTAGTGGTTGGGACTGGTTAGGAGGGAACCAAGCATGAAAGGCTCTGCCTCCAAACTGGTCAGGAACCTGCACTTTGGGAGCAGTGATTCCCAATATCACAGTGAGGAAAAGATTAAGTGACAAGGACCAGAGGCCATGGTCAAGATCATTCATGGAAAGAAAAAAAAAGGGAGAATAACCCCTCAATAGAAAGAGCCACGGAATTTCACTCCTTTGCCAGATGGTTTATTCCTTGTCTTGGAGCGAGTTGGGAAAGGTCACAGTGAACATTTCTGCCCTCATAGGATGAACTGGAAACAGACCATTTGATGCTGTCCTGGCTTCACAAGAAGAAGTATCAGAAGTGGTAAAAATAGCTCCCCCAAAACAGAATGGCTCCAGATGTCTTGTTGGCCTCTCAAGGAGGGCCATGCTCAGTGGTTGGTACCAGCTGCTGGGTGAGCACTGATCAGAGGGGGAGAACTGCTCTGGAATTGCATGAGGTTTGGCACCACACTAAGGTCTGACATGAAATTCAAAAGGATGATACTTCTCTGGGATGAGAAGAGATTCGGAGGTGTTGCTGGTTCCCTGACTTCAGGATGTGGCTGAAGAAATAGTTGATGGTGTTCATGGTCTTGCAGCTCCGTGTCCCTGGGTGCCCCTGCACTGCAGCTGTGGGGGCTGCTTGTTGCTCAGCTTGACAAACCTGATCCAAGAAGGAGACTTATCTAAAGGACACCCTTAGCCAGCTCTCAGAGGGGGGGAACTGCTGGAAAATACCTCAGAGATCATTGTGGGTCAGGTGTGCTCTGCACATACACGTGAACAGCTGCAGCCAGAGGGACACACCAGTAGCACCAGTTAGCACTGAGCAGGGACACCTGCAGCAACTGGGCCTTGAGGAAGCCACTGACCAGAGGTTCTGAGGGTCTTCTGTGTACAGCACTAACCTGGCAAGAGGACTCAAGGTCTGTTGCACCTAAGGAAAGCAGGGTGGGATAAGAAGAACTAGAACTGAGGAGAGATTGACTGCTGAACCAGCCCTGGGTGGCTGGAGCCGTAGAGCTTGTGATACTGTGACCTTTCCAGTGAACTTAGCTCACTATAATGCTAAAAATCACACCTCTGGGTCAAAAAGACCCCTGCCCAGGTGAAGCCCCTTCCCCTGAGCACGTGTGACAGCAGAAACAGTGATGGAACCATGTTACAGCTCTATGGAAATCACCAGCCACTCACTGTGAGGAGGATGGACTTGGAAGCTGGTGACTGTAGAGTCTGGGGTATAAATGTGTCAGGAAAAACCTCCTTGGGTGTGCTTGGTTTGTGGGGAGGCACCAGGTACCCAGCTTGGGACAGACCTGCAGGAAACACCAGTGTCTCCTTCCTAAACTGTGTCTGTCTCAGGTGGTATCCTAGCAGGGTGGGAGTGCCACCTGCCTGGAGCTGGCAGGTACGAAGATCAGCCCAGCAGGAGCAACAAATTTCTTCCTACTTCCTCCTGTTGCCGTAACTCATCCTGGCTAAGACCAGCAAACCTGCCACCAGTTTCACCAAGTCCCAGGACATGGGAGGTCTTGCTGGCCTCCTCACCTGCATGGGAAACATCAGGAGCAGCTGCACCACCTGGGCAAGGAGGTAAAGACAAAACCTGGCAGGTTAATCAACTCCTGGGGACCCAGCCAGTCTCAGCAGCCACAGGTTTTTGGAAAATCCTGCAGTAGCCAGAGTGCTGTGAGCAGCAGCTCCTGGAGAGGCAAGCTGGGAGCACTGGGGTGGGAGCTGGGGGAGGCTGGGAGCTGGGGGACAGGGACCACAGGCCCTGGTGGTGGGGCAGCCTCGCTGCTTTGGCTGTTTGCTCACAGACATCATGAAAACACCAGGGAGAAAAACAAGACCTATGCCCTTTATATATATATAAAAATATATTTTTATATTTATATTTATATATTTTATATATAATTTATATATATAATTTATTTATATATCTATATCTATATCTATATCTATATCTATATCTATATCTATATCTATATATATATATATATATATAACATTTTTTCCCCTTCTAGCCCTTCAGACAATGTCTGAATATTCATTTAGCAGCTTCCAGGCAGGACAGTAGCCTTGCCTCATTGTAGGATGGCAAATAAATTTAGGCTTAAAAATAAAAAAACAACAACCCCAGAGCCTTTCAGGCTCTGAAATACAGCCCGACTTCCCACAGCATGAATTGGTGGCACCAGTGCTGTGTGATTTGTTCGTGGTGGCACATTTCTGGATGGCTTCATTTCCTTGAAAAGCAGGGGAATTGATGGGGTGTTCCTGGCAGGAAGGGACTGGCAGGCACCAAGTGTAACGTGGGCACTCATCAGAGAGGCTTCCTGGCTGCACTAAGGGCTAGTAACTGCTGGCTACACCACAGCTCCCCTGACCTGGGGGGGTTAATTTACACCGAGGCTGATGTGTTTACACCAGCTGAGCACCAGCCCCTGCACACTGAAGTGCAGCAGGAGAATTCACCTTGTCTCAGTCCTAGATGGCAGCAGTTTCATCACGGGTTTCGTTTCTGAGCTCCTGAGGATGCCTTTTCCCAGCTGACTGGGATCTTCAGGAATTTCTGCTGGCAAGGAAGCCCACCAGGCAGCACCCAGGTGTCACTGACCCTGTGGTGGCATCAGCCTCACGAGCCACAGCCCCTCTGCTGACACCATTCCTTGCAGTTGGCCTCATTTCTTTGGATAGGAGGAGTAACTCTGGGTGGGGAAGTGCCCATCCCTCCTCTGAGCAAACCAACAGCCCTGGGGAGAAGCTGCTGCTGGGGTTTTGCTCCCTGGCTCTGCACCCACAGCCCCGGCCACCCAGCGTTGCCTGGAAGGGGAGAGCTGAGAAGAGGGTTCCAGGAAAGGCCCCCCCAGGGCCAGCTTTGGCCCCAGGGATCTGCATCACAGCCTCAGTGTGCACCAGGACAGACAGGGCTTGTGGAGGAGAGGTCGGGCTGCCTGGGAGCTGCCAGCTGGATGAGACCAAGCTGGGAGGAGAAGATGCTCCAGGTGCAGCTTCAGGCTCCACAAGCCAAAGGGCAGCACAGGCGAAGAAAACAGCTGCCAGAAACCTGCAGCTCCACACGGTCTGAAACAGCTGAGAGGCAGAAAGCTCCTCCCTGACCCCAGAGGTGCAGGGGGGACCCCACGGGGGGCATCCCACCCCAGCCCGAGAGGTGCTGCCTGGCCTGGCTGCTCAGCAAGGGAGGACACGGGGCCAGGAGGTCGCAGGGATGGGAGGGAGGACATTTCTTCTGCCCTCTTAAGCAGCACAATGTGGGATGCAGCCAGGGCAGGAGTTTTGCTGGATGCTCAAGAGCCTTTGCAGGATTTGAGCGTTGCTGGGGCCCCAGGCAAAGCTCGAGCACCAACAATTTCAACTCCTTTTTGACTCCTTGCCAGCAACAGCTGGCCAGGAAAGCTTAGAAATCAAAACAGTGTGGCCAGAGGTCTTCCAACCCAGCACCAAAACGAGTTACCCTAAGAAAACCTTCTCGTGTTTTACGGTGGTTTGGAATTTATTCTAAAAAAAAATAATAAAATGATGTATTTTATACATCTGCATGATATGTTTCTATAAACTTGACCTTTTAAGAGCTGCCCTGTGCACTTGCTGAGCACTTGCCTGTAAGCCAAATATGAAATATTTCAACCCACAGCTTCAAGAGGACAAGTGGGTAAAATTCAGGGCTGGGGAAGGCAGGGAAGGGGCAGGCTTAGAAAATCAAGTCCTGAAGAGGAATGTGCCTTTAACCCAGCTCTGCAGAGGGTTGACAAGATGCTTCAGCCCAGACCTCGGTCCTGGCTCTCTGAGACGCAGGCAGGAGCTCAGATGACCACTTTGAGGGGTGCCAAGATCCCCGGGGAGAAAAACTAGAGGTGAAATGGTGCCTGGAGCTGCCAAAATCCTACCAAAAATGAACACAACACTTTTTGGGGCCGACCAGCAAATAGCAGAAATGTTACAGGAATTGGGGGGGGGAAGAAGAATTGTCCAGTTTGCCGCTTTCTAATGAGCCTCAGATGAAAGACCTTCCCTGCAGGTAACATGATAACTCTGTCATCAAACCTCTGTTAGAGCAGATCAGAAACAAGTGGAGTCTTGAAGGCACAGCTGATAACCAGGGGCAGTGCCTCCCCGACGCGGGGCCTGCAGTGTTCACATTTTGTAAATCACGAGACCTGCAAATATCATGACACTAAGTCTCATGACCTTTAAGGCAAAGTGGATTCAGGTTTCTTTTTTCTTTGACTCTTGCTGTGCTTTTGGGGTGGAAAGAAAAGGCCTGGTTAGGTTCAGGGATGATTGCAGGGGTTCGCCACCACCCATTTCTTCTCAAGTTTGTATTTCTGGCCCCTTCAATTCAGTTCAAGTGCCAATTTATTTTTAAATGGTTCTTTTCCGTGCTGAGACATTTGGATAATCCTTGTTTTTAAAGCAAATTTGTGAAAGATTTTAAAGCTTGGTTGAAATTAATTTCCCTTTGAAGCTCAGTCTGAGCGGGACCAACGTTGAAGAGGGTCCTGGAGTTTGTCCGTGTTGCCTGACAAAGACAACCTCTTTCCACTGAGCTGGGAACAGCCTGAAGCCTTTCACAAGTTAAAAGGAAAGGAGAAGACTAAGATCCAAAGCCACAATATCAGGAAATTCCCTAATTCTGAGGTGCCACAACACTGTCCCGTGCTGCACCACCTCCCTGGGTGCACAATACCTGGTTTAATCTTGTCACCACCTTTCTGCCTTTGATAACACATGGTCCTGAAAAATCAGAGTTCAGACCCTCCCGTTGTTGGGCTGCATCAATTTTGTTGGCTGAAATGGAAATGTGGAGCCTGGGGCTTGACAGCTGCTCTGTGGCACAGAGAGAAAGCCCTTGCCTGCTTCTCTTCTGCACTGCCAAGGTGTGCATTTTAGATGAAGGTCCTGTTTCTGGCAGAGGTGCTCGCTGCGGGTTCTGGAGGTGGGAGGACAGGGTCTGCTCCTGCTCTCCCCCATCTCTTTCCCATCACAAGGTGCCTCGTGGCTCCTGGCCCTCAGTTCTTCCCACATGCTCTGCAGAATCCAACTCCATCAGGTGCTGGGAAGAGCACTGGGCCCCTCTCCTGAGCTGGCCTTGCCCCAGGGGACCCTCACCCACCTACTCCTGCCACCATGGAGGTCAGGTTTGTACCTATTTGTGTATCAGTGCATGTACCTGCTCCTCATCCCACCTGTTCCTGCCCCTTCTGTGTTCCAGCACAACTGTCCCAGGTTTCGTTTCCAACCTTCAAGTCTCTCTTCCTTGTTCCCCTTTTCTCTTCCCTTGGGAGGCTGGAGGGGATCACAGAGAGCAGTTCTGCCCTCTGGTTTGTGGTTCCACTAAAACAAGACACCAGCCATGGATGCTGTCCAAGGAGCTTGGGGTGGCTCTTTCCACTTCTCCTGTCGAGGTTCATCTCTGCAGGTTCACAGGTCGATGGGGTCTCCAGGCTGAAAGGGATGGACTGGTGAGTCGAGCCCCAGGGGCACCCTCAGCTGCAAATACCTGTCAAGAGAAGGCAACACTTTCCCTAAAGGCTTTAGATATTCTTTAACATTCTGGTCTCCAGTTCTGGATCTTGGTTTTGGATCCTTGTAATGTCAAGTTTCCTGTGCACAATCTCAGAAGGACTCACTGAGCAGGAGCCTCTCCCTCCCTGCAGCCCCCACTCATCCTGCAGGTGGGGATGCCCCCCAGTGTCCCCTCCTCAGGATTCCTGGCAGGCCCAGAAGACCCTCCCATCCTGCTGCCAAGCCCTGGCATCCTGCTGCCCCTCTGCAACCCTCTGCCCTGCAAACCTCCGGGCTCCATCCCGCCAGCTGGACGGAGCCACAGGGACGCTGGAAGCCAGCTCTGCCTGCCCCAGCACTGCTCAGCAGTGCCCAGGTTGCACAGACAGATAAAGATACAGAAGGCAGAGCTGAGAAGACAAGAGTCAGCTCCTCTCTGGAGCCCTCAGCTCCTGTTACCAGCAGAGCCCCGTGGCACGCACGCTGCCTCCAGCCGCCCTCAGCGGGGCCCCGCCAGGAGCAGATGGTCACCAACCCTTGGCCCGGGGCCACGGCCACCTTCCTGGCCTCACGCTGTGTCCACCTGGGTGTCCGTGCTGGGCTGGACACCACATCACTGGGGACAAAGCTGGAGCTGCTGCCAGCCCGGGGGAGTCGACCCCGAGCGGCCCCAAAAACCTGCAGCTCATGGAGCCCCAGCATCTCCTCCTGCCAAGGGGGGTGATGCTGCCCCGTGCTCCTGCTCCAGGATGCAGCTCCCCCTGGGCAGGTGGCAGCTGGGAGAGACCCTCTGAGCAACACCAAATGGCAGCAGGATCACAGGAGCTTGGGCAAATCTTCCCAAGTCTTTGCTGTTACCCAGTAATTACCTGCTCGCTGCTCAGTGCCGACCCAGCTTCAGCCTGCAGCCTCAGCTTGCCCAGAGCTCCCAGGAAGCATCTGCTGCTGCTCTTTGCCCCTCAAACAACGGCACAAGGGGCATAAAATTGCTGAGCAGGGCAGGAGATGCAGGAGGGGCGGGGACTGCCGGAGGGGCAGGGGCTGCAGGAGGGGCAGGAGGAGCAGGGGTTGCAGGAGGAGCAGGAGATGCAGGAGGAGCAGGGGCTGCAGGAGGGGCAGGAGATGCAGGAGGAGCAGGGGCTGCAGGAGGGGCAGGGGCTGCAGGAGGAGCAGGGGCTGCAGGAGGAGCAGGGGCTGCAGGAGGGGCAGGAGATGCAGGAGGGGCAGGGGCTGCAGGAGGGGCAGGGGCTGCAGGAGGAGCAGGGGCTGCAGGAGGGGCAGGAGATGCAGGAGGGGCAGGGGCTGCAGGAGGAGCAAGAGGGGCAGGGGCTGCAGGAGGGGCAGGAGATGCAGGAGGGGCAGGGGCTGCAGGAGGAGCAAGAGGGGCAGGGGCTGCAGGAGGAGCAGGAGAAGGAGGGGCAGGAGAAGCAGGAGAAGCAGGGGCTGCAGGAGGGGCAGGAGAAGCAGGAGAAGCAGGGGCTGCAGGAGGGGCAGGAGGAGCAGGGGCTGCAGGAGGGGCAGGAGGAGCAGGGGCTGCAGGAGGAGCAGGAGAAGGAGGGTCAGGAGAAGCAGGAGGGGCAGCAGCTGCAGGAGGGGCAGGGAGAGAAAGGGTCCAAGCAGGGACACTCAGCTGGTCCTGTGCCCTGCTGGAGCCAGTGGGCAGCCTGGCACAGCCACAGGCCACCAGTCCCGTGGGGCTGGGGACACAGGCTGGGGGGCTGCAGGGCGTCTGGGGCAGGAGAGAAGCCAGAGGCAGAGATGGTCCATGTGCAGTGCTCGGGTGTTTCCTCCACAAATAAGAGGTTTTGCACCATCACCAATGAACTGGGGTGGGGTTTTTTTGGCCAAGAGCAATAGGTGCCCGGGGCAGCTGCAGGAGAGCTCCTGTGGTGCTGGCACTGCAGGGCTTGGGGCTGGGCTGGTTCTGGAGTCACTGCAGGATTAATAATCCACAAGCACGTGAGAACCTGAGCAGCTCCTCTCCAGGCCTGGCTGGAGGGGCAGGTCCATAAAGAGGAGAGACCCAGAGCTCCAACTTCCTGGCACTCGGGGAATCTGCCCGGATCACGTTACGTTCATGTGTCCTTGGCTCATCTCTGTACAGTTGAAAAACACTGTAAGGGGAGCCAGTGAATTGAGACAGCCAGCCTGGTGGAGCAAAACCCGGGGACACAGTCCTTCCCCTTCTGCTTCATTGGTGACCTGGTGCTTTAGCCCAGCAGCCCTGTCTGCACAGCCCTGCTCCCCGTTGATGACCTCCAGCTTGCTTTCTCCTGCTGGTCAGGACTGGGGGGTCATGCTGCCTGCCCAAGCTTTGCACTGCTCCCTGCCTGCTCTACAATGTGTCCCTGAGGAGCAGCCAGTTCCTCAGCATTCTGGCTCAGCAAAATAACCAGAATCAAGAAAGGTATTCCCAGCGGTGGCTAGATGTAACTCCAAGCTGACGTGGCTCCAGGGGGATGAGGAGGGTGGGGAGGCAGCATTATTCCAGTGCCACCCCTCATTGCCAGTGGTGAGAGCCTGGCCCAGGTTGCCCAGGGAAGCTGTGGCTGCCCCATCCCTGGCAGTGTTGAAGGGCAGGTTGGATGGGGCTTGGAGCAGCCTGGGCTGGTGGGAGGTGTCCCTGCCCACGCAGGGGGTTGGATCTGGATGATCTTTCCAAACCATTCCGTGACATGATTCTATGACAGGCTGGTGATGCCTGTCACACCCGTGCTGTGCCTGTGGCCAGCACCAGCAGCTCCTGCTGCAGGGATGTTCCTTGGCACTGCTACCCCAGAAATAAGTCGCCAGGATAACCGGTCAGCTGGGCCAGGCCCGGTGGCCAGAGCAGAGCTGGCAGCCCCTGCCTGTGCCCACTGCTGGAATCTGCTGGGGTTTGGTGGCCGGGAGGGAAACGGAGGCAGTTGTTGTCAGGGAGCAGGGACCTGACCATCAGCACCACTCTGGGCTTCACCCGTGCAGAGTGTCCAGGAGCAGAAGAGCTCCAAGCAACCTCAGAATCATGGAATCATAGAACCATTTGGGTTGGAAAAGCCCCGTGGGATCACCCAGTCCAACCATCATCCCTGCTCTACAAACTTCTCCCCTAAACCGGCTCCACCAACACCACATCCAAACCTCCCTCCAACACACCCAGGGATGGTGACTCCACCAGCTCCCTGGGCAGCCTGTGCCAGGGTCTGACCACTCTTCCTGGGAAAAAATCCTTCCTCATGTCCAGTCTGACCCTGCCCTGCTGCAGCTTGAAGCCCTTCCCTCTTGTTCTGTCACTGATCACCTGTGAGGAGAGACCAGCACCAACCTCTACAATGACCTTTCAAATGGTTGTAGAGACTGATGAGGTCTCCCCTCAGCCTCCTCTTCCTCACACTAGCCATTCCCAGCTCCTTCAAGCCTTCTTCAGCAGATGGATTCTCCAGGCCCTTCCCCAGCTCCGTTGCCTCCTCTGTCCTCGCTCCAGCACCTCCAGATCTCTCTGGAATTGAGGTGCCCAGAACTGGACACAGCACTCCAGGTGTGGCCTCACCAGGGCTGAGCACAGGGGGACAATCCCCTCTCTGCTGCTGCTGGTCACTATTTCTAAGACAGGCCAGGATGCCACGGGCTTTCCTGGCCACCTGGGCACACACTGGCTCATGTTCAGTGAGAACCCCCAGGTCCTTTCCTGCCAGAAACCAGTGCACCACACACCTGCAGCACCCAGGAGCCTTTCTCCTGCCTTTTTTATGGATGCTTCTCTGAGGAGGACTTTCAGAGTGATGAAGATGCTTTTGGCTCTTCAGTGAAGTGTTTCCCAGGGACCAGTCCTCGTCTTCTGGGCTCTGTGGGGGTGGTCAGAGGGGTTGGGGCTTCACCCCAAGGCAGACAGGGGCACCAAGGAGGAGAACAAGCCCTGCACTCTGCCCAAGGGGCCTGGCTCCTAAGGCAGCCCTGAGCTGTGGGGCAGGGAGGAGGCAGGAGGTGCTGCCACCTTCATGCCTCCAGTGGCTCCTCCTGGGGATAAACCACGTGAGAGAAGCAAAACGCAGCTTTGGCAGAGGTGACTCTCTGCCCACCCACTCCCAGGTGGGCAGCTGATGCCAACTGGTGGCCGTGTTGTCCTTGCAGGCTGTGCTGGAGCTGTGGAAGTGGAGATGAAGACAAAGCTGATGACCTCGGTAAGTCCGCTGTGGGACCAGCACAAGCAGTAGAGGAGGTGATGTTGGTCTGTAAAAGGGCAGCCTGAAGCACAGCAGGCTGGGTCCATGGAGGACCCTGCCTCACCTCACCTCCTTTTCCACTCCCTGGAAAAAAAATCCAATAGCCTTTGCTGATCCTACCAAACAGGAAGGATAAAGCCCAAGTGATGTTGCACCGGGACGTGACACACAAAGCCCCAGTGTCACCACCCCAGGCCCATAACTTGCAGGGAACTAATAAATAGCAAAAAATATATATATTTAAAAAAAAAAAAAGCATTTGGTTTGGAAATGATGCTGCAGCACCACAAGGCTTTGCTACTTGTGTCCCAGCAGAGTGTTGGAGCTCACCTCTGAATTTACTCTTCTTTTACCTCTCTGGAACTATGTTGATATTTTATATGTCATAAAAAATACACCTGGAAAGAAAACGAAAGACCACTCTTGCTAGCAGGGAAGGTGCTTCTCACCCAGTCTGGCTGCACATCTACCCATGGCTTTGACCATGATTTGTTGTGCTTGGCTGGACGAAGAGGGGAGGGAGGGTGGTTGGTGGTCACCAGCTCATCTCCAGAGAAGCAGGCGAGGGGATGTGCTGAGCAGAGGGGCTGGCTCACCTGGCAAACCTGGGGTTCCCTGGGCAGCCTGGGGGAGCTGTGGGAGGGCAGGGGCAGAGCAGAGAGGGGTTCCTGGGGTGACCCTCAGGTCTCCTGTAGCTCAGGCCCAGCAGGAGCTCCCGGGGGCTGAGCCCGTCTCCAAGAGGAAAGCTGGGCCAGCAGCTCTGGCTTTGCCACTGCCCCAGTGACACAAGCAGAGCTGAGGGGGGCAACTGGTGAATCTCCAGCTAGGAAGGATGCTAGTGAAAGATCATTACCTGAGCCTGCTCAGGACCCTTCCTCAGGGACACCCTCAGGCTTTCTGGCTTGCTGTAACCCTTTGGGTCTGGCTCCAAGACTCAGCCCCACGTGCTCTGCCACTGCCTGTGCCTTCTGCTCCCCTTTCTTTCCCATTTCTTTATCAAAAAAAAAGCTTTCTCCTGCTCAGAACAAAGCACTGCACAGCTCCCCAGCCCTGCAGCCTCATGCCATTCAAAGCTCAGCTTCCCAAACCCCTGCAGGCAGAACAAAAAGCATGAGGTGATTTTTGGGCAGCTGCTGGAGGAAAGAGTCTAATCATGTTTTCTCCTATTTCCAACAGCTCACGTGGAGGTGGGAGAAACGACTGGACAAAACAGCCAGCCCAGCTCCACGGGTGAGCTCATTCCCTCCCCAGTGGGGGAGTCTTCCCCCACGACTTTCTGGTTTCCTGGAGCAGGAGGGATCCATTTCCACACTGCTCATGTTGCTGGGGCTGCCCTGGCAGCCTGCCAGCTTCCTGAAAAGTTCAAGCTGCCCATCAGGCTTCTCCATGGAAACACCAGGATGCTCATTCCAGCCTGGTGCACTGTCCATGTCCAAGTGGCAGGTTCATCTTCTACCTCCTTTTGGAAGGGCAGCTGGAACCAGGAGGGTGCCCAGTTCCCCTTGGTGCAGTGCCAGGCTGCTGGGGAAGCAGCAAGCTGGCACCACTGGGGGGGGGGTTGACCTGGGGAAATGGCCAACCAGCTTTTCCAAGCTGGTGGCAAAATGCCTGGCAAAGCATGAAGGTTTGGGTGCTGCCAAAATGCTTGGGTGTCTTGGACCTGTCTGACAGGCAGGGTGAGTGGCAGCAAGTGCCAGCAGCTCCCACCTGGCATGGAGGGAGAGGATGAGGGGGAATTGGTTTCAATCTGGAGGAGGGGAGATTGAGATGAGCTCTTGGGAAGAAATTCTGGAGTGTCAGGGTGGTGAGAGCCTGGCCCAGGTTGCCCAGGGAAGCTGTGGCTGCCCCATCCCTGGCAGTGTTGAAGGGCAGGTTGGATGGGGCTTGGAGCAGCCTGGGCTGGTGGGAGGTGTCCCTGCCCGGGCAGGGGGTTGGATCTGGATGATCTTTAGGGTCCCTTCCAACCCAAACCATTCTGTGACTTTATAATATGGGTTCCCCTCTTCATTCCTTCACCTATAGTCTCTTAAAACATTTGGAAGCCTCCTGCCCATCTCAGATGCACTTCACACCACACATGACCCTGCCTTCCCTGAGGGCCATTCTAGGGTTAAGCGTTTAAAGCTAAAGCACAAGGCCCAAGGTCATGGCTAATGGGACACCTGGACACACCATCCCCAAAGCCCCTGCAGGCTCCACAGGATAACATGGGCTGTCCCTGGAAATGCTGAATCAGCCATTTTGAGACCTGGTCCAACCATGGCTGGGAGATGAGGGAACCTCTTGCAGGGACCAGAGGCAGGCAGGAGAGCTCGCTGGCCTCCCAGCCAGGGCAGGGCAGGGAGGCTGGGGCACTTGCCCTCCCTGCCTTCAGAGGTGAGAGGTGTTTGGAGATGACAGCAGGACTGATGCCTCCATGACCACAGGCAGCCTGGCCAGAACATCTCTCCTCATCTAGAAAGACCAGCCACAAGAAGCCCAGCAGCAGGCTGAAGGTCCACAGCTCTGTGCTGGGACAGAGAAGGCATCAAAGCCCCCCCATCCCAGCCTGGCAGGTTTTGGGGTGGGTGTCCTGCCAGCAGCCCTGCCCTCGGGGTGCTGCAGGCACCAGCTGCCCTGCCAGAGCCACCAGAGCCCCCCAGGGCATGGTCTCTGCCACTGGGCAGCCACTTTGGTGTTTGTCCCATTTCAGAAGCCTCAGGAAACCACCTGCTGGGCTGGCAGCTGCTGCAGACGTGCTCTTCAAGGGCCAGAGAGCAGCCACCATCCTGGCAAGGTGGGGTTTTTTCTCTGGGAAAACAAAACAAAACAAAACAAAAAACAAACAAACAAACAAACAAACACCAAAAAAGGCAAAGGAGCAGAAACCTGCAGGAACATTTGCGTGTCTGGACACAGAGAGGTGAGAGCCCCGTTCCCTCAGCCCCAGCTCTGCTCCTCACACAGGTCCCCACCTGTCACTGCTGCTGCCAGCACCTCCGGGCAGGCAGGAAGGCAGGGGGGCCACATGCTGCCCAGGGGAAGGGGTTCTGTGCCCTACCCACCGCCCAGGCTTGGCTTCCATGGCCCAGCAACCCCATCTGAGCTGCAGTTCCTCCTGCCAGAGGCTCTGCTGCTGAGGAGCTACTGCCCCAAGGCAGGTTGACCCCAGCTTCACAGCATCACTCCCACCATGTCCCTGCCCAGAGGCTGTGGCACTGGATTCAGCTCTGCACCAACTCCCTGCAACCTGGCTCCATCCTGAGCTCTCCTCGCAGGAAGATCCCAGCCATCAGGCAGCTTCCCACTTGTGGATAGCAGGGAACTGGATACAGGGCTGTACAGGGCAGTGGAAAGCTCTGCTGCTCTCTTGAATCATAAAGCAGGGGTGCTGACATGGCTGCAAGACAGCCAGAGCAGCTGAGAGATCTGTGCTGGGGGAGAACATGAGAGATCTGTGCTGGGAGAGAACATGAGAGATCTGTGCTGGGAGGAGAACATGAGAGATCTGTGCTGGGAGAGAACATGAGAGATCTGTGCTGGGAGAGAACATCTGAGAGATCTGTGCTGGGGGAAGAACATGAGAGATCTGTGCTGGGAGGAGAACAACTTTAGGGAGTGCAGCTCTGCTGGAGGGAGGAAGGAAGAAAGACAGGCAGGCCAGGAGAGCAGACCAGAACTCACCAGGCTGCAATTGTCACACGTCACACAACGTCCTGGTGCTCCCAAGCTGTCTTGCAATTGAGAGGAGAAAATGGCACCGAAAAATTCAGTGTCCACAAATGCCAAGAATCCCTGGGGAAAACCAAAACCAAAACCCGAAGTCCAACTCTCCAGGCACACAATAATGGGCTCCAGATGAGCTGTTCTGTGGGGAGAAAGATCCCGGGAGTCTTTGTGGACAGCTCTGTGAAAAGATCTACTTGGTGATGGCAAGTCCAGCAAAGCTACTGCTGGGACCAGACTTCAATGGGAAGGGGATGGAGAAGGAGGCAGCAATTCCTGCACAAAGGCTCTGCAGCTGGGAGATGGCCTCTGCTGCTGCCTCCAAGGAGGCCACAGGTGGGAGAAACTGGGATCTTGTCACACAGGAACCTGTAGGTGCCAAATGAAAGGCAGAAGTTTCAAGGCAATGAGTGTTGGCCAATTACCAGAGGTGCCACCAAGGGCACGTTGGTTCAACCTTGGATGGCGTCGGCGCTGCCTCCACTGGAGTTTCATGCCCAGGGTTCCTCTGCAGAGAGTGGAGGAGAGCCCATCCCACCAGGGTGTGAGCCATCTCCCCCAGGGTGGGCAGCTGGTCAGGACAACATGCCCCATGTCCCTGCCCTGAGGACAAGGGCTGCCTCAGCACTTTTTCCAGGGAGAGGCATCAACAGCCGTCTTGGAAAAGCATCTGGGCACTCTCAGCCACAGCCCTGGTGGAACAGAGGCCTCCAGCAGGGACAGCAGCAGGACACCTGCCCACCAAACCTCCTGCTGGAACCTCCACAGCCCACAGCAAGAGCAAGAACACCTGCAGAGGAGCTGCAAACTCCTTCCTGGGAAGAGGCAGCCTGCAACCTTCCCCTCTGCCCGATGGGATCCAAATAACCTCATTCTTGTTCTACGTCTGCAAGGTCTCTCTCTTTTCCCCCAGATCACCCCTGCAGAAGTGACAGCCACGTGGTAAATACCTGTAATCATGGCCCTCTGATAGCTTCTCTTGTTCTCTGGCCGTTAATTCACCTCCCTGGCACTTAGGTGAGCATTTTAAATCCTGGCAACCAATGCCAAGAGCTGCCTTTATTTCTGAAATCAACCCGGCAATAAGAGGCTTTCTCCTTTCCCTCCTCAAAATGGAAATGATATTTTATTTTTTTTAGCTTCCAAACTGTCCTGGCACACAGGCAGATGTTGCTGGTTGTAACCTGACCTGAGGCCAGTGACAGGTTTCTCCTGCATGACAAATCACATGGGCAGAGAAACCTCCCAGCCAAGAAGGGCTTGTTGCTCGGGGGGAGGCAGCAGCACCAGCACAAGTGAAGCCTTTGCCTTCACGCTCGTGGCACCACCATGAAAACACCACCAGAAAGCTCCTCTTTGCCTGCTGGAGGCAGCACTTTGGTGGGAAAAAAATAGAAGAGAAAAAAAAAAAAGCCAGAGAGCCCTCCAAAGCCAACTGCCTTCCCCTGCTGATTGTTATTGCTAGGAAAGCAGAAACTGCCTGCAGATCATAGAATCATAGAATCATTAAGGCTGGAAGGGACCTTAGAGACCATCCAGTCCCAACCCCCCTGCCATGAGCAGGGATCCCCACCACTAGACCAGGTTGCACAAAACCTCCTCCAACCTGGCCTTAAAAACCTCCAGGGATGGGGCATCAACAACCTCCCTGGGCAACCCATCCCAGTTCCTCCCCACCCTCAGAGTGAAGAATTTCTTCCTAATATCTAACCTCAATCTCCCCTCTTCCAGTTTTCATCCATCCCCCTTGTCCTCTCCCTCCCTTCCCTTGTCCCAAGCCCCTCCCCAGCTTTCCTGGAGCCCCTTCAGGCACTGGAAGGTGCTCTCAGGTCTCCTGGAGCCTTCTCTTCTCCAGGCTGAACACCCCAACTCTCCCAGCCTGGCTCCAGAGCAGAGCTGCTCCAGCCCAAGGATCAACTCTGTGGCCTCCTCTGGACCCTCTCCAACAGGTCTAGATCTTTCTCGTGCTGAGGACACCAGAACTGGACACAGTTCTCCAGGTGGGGTCTGAGCAGAGCAGAGCAGAGGGGCAGAATCCCCTCCTGGCCCTGCTGCCCACACTGCTGGTGATGCAGCCCAGGATGCAGATGTTTTCCTTGTGCTGGAAACACCTCTGGCTGAAGGCAGGAGGCCAGGCAGCACATGGTGCTCAGCCTGTGGGCAGCTGGGCCAGGAGCAGCTCACCCTCAGGAGAAGGGGGATCAGACTCTACTGATCTGCACAGCCTGCCAGGAAGGAAAGCACCAGCAGCAACTGCAGCAGCAGCCACCATGTGCTCAGCTGTGGAGGCTCCAGCTGGGAGCTGCCAGGGAAGAAACACATCAGCTTTAACCTCATCTGGTGCCACCACAAGGTTCATTGAAGCATCTGCACCCAGGCCAGTTCATGTTCTCAGGGTGACCTGGGTTGGACCACTGAAACTTTCCTTTAATAATGACCACAAGGAGATGGTTTTTTCTTTCTTGTTATCACTGAACCAGCCAGGGTGCATTAAGAGGAGTGTAGCCAGTAGGTCAAGGGAGCCTCCCCCTCTTTTCTGCCCTGGTGAGGCCACATCTGGAATGTTGCATCCAGTTCTGGGCTCCCCAATTCATAAAGGACAAGGAACTACTGGGAAGACTCCAGCTCAGGGCCACAAGGATGCTGAGGGGGCTGGAGCACCTGCCTGTGAGGAGAGGCTGGGAGAGCTGGGGCTGCTCAGCTGGAGAGGAGGAGGCTGAGGGGGGATCTGATCAGTGCTGAGCAATATCTGCAGGGGGTGTCAGGAGGATGGGCCAGACTCTGCTCAGGGGTGTCCAGGGACAGGACAAGGGGCAATGGGCACAAACTGGAGCTCAGGAGGGTCAAGTCAAACATAAGGAAAAGCTTCTTGACTGTGAGGGTGACAGAGCCCTGGGACAGGCTGCCCAGGGAGGCTGTGGAGTCTCCATCCCTGGAGACATTCCAGCCCCACCTGGATGTGTTCCTGTGGGATCTGCTCTAGGGGACCCTGCCCTGGCAGGGGGGTTAGACTGGGTGATCCCCAGAGGTCCCTTCCTACCCTGATGACTCTGACTCTATTACCTTTCTGGAGCTGGAGAGGAACATGGTTAAGGAGCAGGCCTGGAGGAGTGAGCTGCTTTCCTGGAGGAGTGAGGCCAGGATGTGCAGGGAATCCCTGCCAATGGGAGGCAGCAGGAGAGTGAAGCAGCTCGGTGAGGAGATGCAGCAGCTGGAGCAGAGTTTGATGTAGGACCTAGGAGACACCTGAGTTAGGATTCACCCCTGCTGACAAGTATCTCAGGAGATCAGACTGTCCCATCTGCAAAGGGAAGGAGAAGGGACCTGCAGGAACACGGGCTGTGCCTTAGACAAGTGTCTGGGGCAGTGGGGAGGAAAGGGTGCTCTTTGCTGAGTGTTGCAGGCAGGAGCAGGCAGGAGGGCAGGGCTTGGTGACAGGTGATTGGAGGGTGCTAAAGGCCAACAGGCAGATGGCAAAACTGTGATGAGAAAGTCACTCCAGCCATAAATCTTGGGAACCTGAACCAGAGACAGGCAAGCCCCAGATGGCTTGGAAAGTCTGCCCAGTGGAGCCCAGTGCATCCCAGTCTGTGTCTGACCCTCCCTCCTCCTCCTCAGGGTTAACCTCCTCCAGATAGCTCCTACAGCCAGAGCTGAACCAGAGCCCCCTGAACCTAAAACCCCTCCAACTCACAAACTAGAGATCAAAACCACTCCCTGGTCCCCAACAGCAGCAGCATCCATCCCCAGCATGGGACTCTGGCCACGTTGCTGGGGGTTACATGCAACAGCCCTGCACGCTCCCCTCTTGGCAGGCATGTGGGCACCACCCAGGGCTCCCAGAGGGTTGCAGGACCATGCAAAGGTGCCCCAGCAAAGCTGGATGGAGGAAGGTCCCTGCAGGGCCACGTACACTATTTCTGGACACGCTGAGGAGCTGCTTGGGGCTGGATTTGCAGGCAGGTCTGGGGGTGTATCGGCTGTCCGTGCTTTGGAAGGAGCTCAGGGACAGAAAATGGGCAAGAGATTAGACGGGAGTGGGATTTATATAGAGATCCAGAGGGAAAACCCGTGTCTCCGAACACGAGTAACCGGACACCGGGCAGTGACACCAGCCCCTGGATCCGACGCAGCCGCTTCCCCAGCCGGAGGAGCCCGCTGCTCCCAGCGCTCCTGCCCCAAAAAAACCTCTCACCACACCTGCAAAAGGACCCCCGATCCCCCCTGACCCCCACCACCAGCACCATTTCCAGCCCTGCCGACAGCCCCGCAGCCCACAGGTGCTCTGGCTCCCCCGGGACCACTGGCCAAGCTGGGCGGGACAGGGGCCAGCCCTAAAATTAGCAGGTGCCAGGCTGCCAGCCCAGGGGCAGGCTGAGCCCAGCTGCTCACCCTCCCGGACCCCCGCTCCGCAGGGCTGGGGGGGGGCTCTGCAGAAAGCCGGGAGCTGCAGCCTTTGCCTGCCCCAGGGAGCCGGGCTGGCGGGGCGGGGGGGGGGGGTTAAATTTGGGGAAGGGTCCTCAGAGGCAGAGGGAGGCTGCTGGTTCGGGCTCCCTGGGGCCAGGCTGGCGTGCCCCCTGCCCTTCCCTCGGGCAGTGCCAGGCTCTGCCCCGGGCTGCCCCTGCCCCGTCCCCAGCCCCTTTCTCCCCGCCGCAGCTGCTGCCTCCCCCTTCGCCCTCCTCCCGCCGCCCTTATTGTTATTATTTATACGCCTAAGCATCCTTGAAGCTTCTGCCAGGGGAGAGGATCCAAAGAGAAAGCCTTTTAAGGGTTTGTGCCAGCAGCGGGCGGCGGATCCCCCCCAGCAACCCGCGCTGCTGGGGGATTTGGGCGCGAGCAAGGGCTGGAAAGGGCAGAGAGAGGGGAGGGGGGGAACGGGGGGGGGAGACACGCTCTGAAACCGAACCCCCCCCTCAACGCGGCTCCTTCCTCTGCTTTAGGAAGCGGATCCCTCCCGCGGTTTCCTTGCAGAGGTGACTCGGGAGCTGCTCCGGGGGCCGGGTGGGTGGTGGGGGGGGTGGGCAGAGCCCTGATGCTGCAGCCGGGGCCGGGCTCGGGGGGCTGCTCCGGAGGGGCCGGGGCTCAGCTCTGAGGCAGCGGCTCAGGCTTGATGGGTACCATGGACCCTAAGGCAGAGCCCGACTCGGTCACCATCAACTTGCTGCTCACCGTCCATCCCCAGGAGGCAGCCGGCGAGGGGCAGAGCGGCCGGAGCGCAGGTAACGTCCCTGGGGAGCTGCAGAGCAGGGCTTGGGCTTTTTTTTTTTTCTCTCTCTCTCTCTCTCCTCTTCTCCTTTGCAACCTGCAAAGCTCAACCCCCTCCTCCCCAAAACCCGGAGGTGTTGGTTTGGCAGAGCCCGGCTGGCGGTGCCGGGGTCCGGAGGGTGCAGGAGGGGCCAGCTCGGCTGGGGACGGTGGCCCCGGGCTGTCCCCCCCGGCTGTCAGCAGGGCCAGAGCTCAGCACTTGCACCCCCGAGCAGCCCCTGCCCCGCTGCAGCAGCGCTGGGAGCTCCGTCCCCATGGACGGCTGCCCCGAGCCATTTATAGCTCCCGTTTGGGAGAGTCTGGCTGGCCCAGCTCCTCTCCTGCAGGGGGGAGCTCCCGAAAGGCTAAAGCTGTGCCCTGCAACTCTAAGGGAGCCCTCCCTGCAAGCAGCCAATGGAGGAAAAAAGGAGCATTCCTGCTCTGAAAGTTTGGGGGAGAGGCAGATGTGCAGGCTGGGGAGGAGAGGCAGAGCTGAGCAGGCTGCATCTCACAGGGCATCCAGCACAGGTACAAGCCAGCCCTTCAGGAGCAGCTCAGGCATGGACTGTTGCACCTTCTTCTGCCTCTCACCTTGTGCTCCAGCCACGGGGGCTGCAGCAAACCCCGTGACTGAGGCTGGGGAGGTGGGTCCCAGCGACATCCAGGTTCAGCTGGAACGAGACACAAGTTTCTGGGGATCCCAGCAGCGCCAGAACCTCTCTCCAAGGAGTCAGCCCGCCAGGCTCATGTTTGTGTTTTACAGGTTTGCAGGATGATGGAAACGGGAACAGCAAATCCCGGCCACCCCAGGGGAGGGACCTTAACGGTATGTGTCATCTTCTCTCTCTAAAAACCACCCCCCCAGAGCAGGACCCCCACAGGCACCCCCAGCCCTCAGCAGCACCCTGCAGGGAACAGCCCACCCCTTCCTGGCACCTGGGGGCAGGTGGAGCTGCGGACCAAACTGCTCTGGTTGCAGATGGAGCTTCCAGAGCTTTCCCCAAAGCTCACCCAGCTTAAGCAGGGGCTGGGCTGTGCAGGAAACCTTTGGGGTTTCAACCTGTCTCTCCACCAACACCTCCTGCACCTCCCTGCCAGGCTGCAGGGCTGCTGTGCCACAGGACAGAGCAGCTCCCAGGGAAGGGAATCAGCCCATCCAACTCTGCTTCCAGAGAATCCCAGGCTGGTTTGGGTTGGAAGGGACCTTCAAGATCATCCAGATCCAACCCCCTGCATGGGCAGGGACACCTCCCACCAGCCCAGGCTGCTCCAAGCCCCATCCAACCTGCCCTTCAGCACTGCCAGGGATGGAGCTTTCATAGCTTCCCTTGGCAACCTGTTCCCGGCAGTCCAAGCCTCCCATGGGGTCTAGCAGGGAAAGGTGGGGGCACAGGTGAAGCCAGACAACAGGTGGTTCTCACAGTACCCAACAGTGGGTTGTGGCTACACCAAACCAGAGCTCTGCTTCCCCAGTCCAAGCCACGACCACACACAAAAGCCACAGCTGTCCCCAGGAGCCCTGGTCCAAGCCTCTCTGGAACCAGTGGTGGCTGGATGGCACCCTCAGGCTGTGAGCAACAAAGAGCTCATGGCAAGACACAGCCTCGGGGGGTTATTTTCTCCCAACAAATCTGGTGGTCTCAGATGCCAGATAACAAAACCTCCACTCTGGGAAGTGGATAAATATTCAACACCCTCACTCTGTTGTCATGCTCAATAGGGTCTGCAACCAGAGCTGCAGAGACAACTCAGAGCCTCTATTGTGAGTGAGAGGACAGGATCCATCCTTTACCACCCAGCAGGAGCATTTCCCATGCCCAGGGGAAACCTTTCCTTGCAGCTTTACCTTGGGCACAACTTAAATCCCTGTGAGGGTTACTGAGCAGCTGAGATGCCAGAGAAGCAGGCAGAGCTCTTGCTCCTCTAGCACTACAGGGTTTAATACTTCCCCTTCAACTAGCCCTGATAGCATCTGGATGAAGGTGCTGACATACCCAGCAGCTGGTGCTGCTGAAGGGTTTGCAAACCACAGCACAGGAGCCTCACCACAGCCACCAAACCCACCACACAGCCCATCCTACCTGCCCCAGCCATGGGGTATGGACAGTGCCAGCCCTGGAAACCAGGCTCCTGGCCCTGGTCTCTGGTGGCTGGCCAGCCCTTCACACTCTGAAGAAGGGTGAGGGACAGCCTTGGTGTCCTGGCCAACATCCACCCCAGGACCCCCAGGCTGGCACTGCTGAGACCATCAGAGTCACAGAGTGGTTGGGGTTGGAAGGGACCTCTGGAGACCATCCAGTGCAACCCCCCTGCCAGAGCAGGATCCCCTAGAGCAGATCCCACAGGAACACATCCAGCTGGGGCTGGAATGTCTGCAGGGATGGAGACTCCACAGCCTCCCTGGGCAGCCTGTCCCAGGGCTCTGTCACCCTCACAGGCAAGAAGCTTTTCCTCATGTTGAACTTGACCCTCCTGAGCTCCAGTTTGTGCCCATTGCCCCTTGTCCTGTCCCTGGACACCCCTGAGCAGAGTCTGGCCCATCCTCCTGCCACCCCCTGCAGATATTCACAGTCAGGGGCTCCCAGAGCACAGAGGTGAGGATGAGATGGTGACAACCACACCGATGCTCCCACTCAGGGACCACCTGGGCCTCCGAGCCCCCTCTGCTGCCCCACTAACCCACCCACCCGCTTCTCCAAACATGCACCTGCTGCCTGAGCACCCTAACCCCCCCAGCAGAGCAGCAATGCCCACTCCAGCCTCCTCCAGGCTGGAGCATCCCTCTGGAGCCAGGCCAGGCACCCCCAGACTGGGGGCAATGGGGCTTCGAAGCTGGAGAACAGGGTTGTGACTTACTGCAGTGCTGAGCCAGGGCACAGGTTTAACCCACTTCTGCTCTCCTCAAGGCCCTGAGCTGTTTTTCCTTGTGCCAGCAGGCCAGCAGGTCCCCAGGGAGCTCTGCACCCAGACACAAACCATCACTTCCTACTCTAACGAAGGTAAGTGGGGACCCAAGGGACACGGGTGGCTCAGGGCAGGGCTTCAGTCAGCTCACACTCCACATTTCCAGGGAAAAAAATAACCTCAGAACACACCAAAAGAGCCAGAAAGTCCCACCCTGACTGCTTTGTGATCTTGAGGGTGAAGAATTTAAAAATCCCAACGGCTCCAGGAGAATCCTTGGGTCTTTCAGCACGGAGCCCCTGGGTTCCCACCATCCCCCTGACTGCCAGGACATGGCCCAGATGGAACCCAAAAGCAGGATAACAACACAATCCTGCCCAGAACCAGCGATTCCAGTGCTGATGGAAGGGTGCAAGGCCTAGAAGGAATCATCCTGGCAGAAGTTCAGCTGGTTGGAGAAGTCCTTTCATAGGCCAGACCCTTGCAAGGAGCCATCCCTCCCCTGGGGCAGCTGCACCCCAAAGCACACCCTGGCCAAGGACCTCCCTGGCCACAGAGAGGGAGGAGACCTGCACATGCATGAAGGATATCTTGATTAGGAATATTAAAAAATATATAATGAAAAAAATCAGCAACTGTTTCAAACCAGCAGGTTTTTAAAGCCACAGACTTTGCAAAGTTCCCGTGGAATTGCTTCTTTTTCGTTAGTTTTTAAGTTGCTTCTCAAGGTACTGGAAGGAGGCATTGCTGGCCCTTGAAGTGGTCCCTTGAAAAAAAAAGGGGATTTTAATTTATGGGGGGAAACGGAGAAGGTGGAAGTTGTCAAAAAAAAACCAAAAAACAACCAGCCTCACAAAAACCCAAAGGTACAAGTAGTTTTCAGAAACAAAAAGGGAGCCCTGGAAAGACAAGAAAGCAGGAGGCAATGGTGCTGGTTGCACCGAGTTGTGTCTTTGGTAACAACTTCAGTTTCCCTGGGAACTGAGAAGCTCCCAAGCAGCTCGGATCTCAACACCCTGAGATGCAAACAGCCCAGCCCCAGGAGTAAAACTCTGGGATTTAAAAGGGAGTTTTACAACTTTTTCTTGCCTTCTGAGGCTCTGAAGGACATCTCACTTTTCAGCATAACCACAGGAGATGAAAAAAAACCTTCTTTCTCAAGTTAAAGCCTGCAGGGAAGCCCTGATGACTCTGCAGATTCCTGCCTAATTAGCTGGTTCCAAGAGCTGGCTTTCAAGGAACACTCCAGATGTCACAAGGCTCTCGTGGTGGCAGGACTGGTTGGCCAGCAGCCCCGAGCTGCATTAACATCTTGACCTTCAGTCTCCAAAGTAACTCCTGCCTGATCCAAAACGGGGAGCCCACCAGAGCCCTGAGGTCCTGCAGGGAACCTCAGGGGTTGCAAAACCTGAAAGGTTTGCCAAAAAAAAAGAAATGCAGTGTCTTTCAAGAAGTTCAGGTAGTTCTTACAAGTCATGCCCTAACTTTTTTCCTTGGACTTAACTCCAGGAATTGTTACACATTAAGACTCCCAGGATTCCATCTGAGGTGGTTCTGGAGCAGCCTGGCTCGTGGAGCACAAGCCCCGTGGCTCTGCCAGGGCTCTTGGAGGCAACGGCCTCTGGCAGAGATCTTCATGTCACCAGTCAAACCATTTTCAATCACTGACTGGTTTGGGTTGGAAGGGACCCTAAAGACCATCCAGCTCCAACCCCCTGCATGGGCAGGGACACCTCCCACCAGCCCAGGCTGCTCCAAGCCCCATCCAACCTGCCTTTCAACACTGCCAGGGATGGGGCAGCCACAGCTTCCCTGGGCAACCTGGGCCAGGCTCTCACCACCCTCACACTCCAGAATTCCCTCCTCATGTCTCACCTCAATCTCCCCTCTCCCAGTTTTCATCCATCCCCCCTTGTCCTCTCCCTCCCTGCCCTTGTCCCAAGTCCCTCCCCAGCTTTCCTGGAGCCCCTTCAGGCACTGGATTCCAAGAAAGATCAAAGCAATAAATTGATTCTCTGCACACCCCATCTCCATCAGGAACTATTTAAGATGGTTATAAACCTTCTTCTTTAGCTGCCACAAAATCCTTGCTGAGGAGCTCTGCTTTATTATGATCCACTTCCTCCCTTTTTAGGCTCTAAAGGGCTGTCTTTTAATTTTTGAGAAGTACAAGTCACAGCAGAGGTGAGCAGATGTTTTCTGGCCACACAGTTTATCTCAGGGGGGTTTGGTTTTGCCAGGAAACCCAAGCTCTTTGGTACCTTCCCAACCTGCCATTTATTTTGCTCAAGTTCAGGGTCAGCTTCAGCCATCCTGCCCTTCTCCTCCGTGGCCTGCTTGGTTTCCCCTTTCTGAGGGGGTTTGTCATGGTTTCTTGCAGGAACCCAAGTGACAGTGAAGGTTCATCCCAAGGACACCACCCCCCAACTCTTCAAGAAACTCTCCTTTGGCAAAGGTACAGCCCAGGCTCTGAGTCCTGGCAGAGCAGGTGGGAGGGTTGATGGGCTTCATCCTTCCCTTTCCAGAAGTGGGGAGGGCACCAGGTGCCCTGGGGGCTCCAGGCCCTGCCACCTCCTCGAGCCAGGGCAGGTGTTGCCATCACCCCACTAACCGTGCCCGGGTTCTTGCAGGTCCCCGGAGGCTGCCCAGCCTGGGAGGTCAGGACAACAAAGGTGAGGTTCTGCTGGGCCATGGAATGCAGCCCCGGCCCGTCCTTGCCCACAGGGGCTTCCTTCTCCCCAGGGGGGCTCCAGGCTCTTGAGACGATGCCAACCCCTCTGCCTGCTCTCCCTGCGTGGCAGAGGCTGCTGGACCCTGCCAGCACCTGGGGCTTGAGGAGAAACATCATAGAATCCCAGACAGGTTTGGGTTGGAAGGGACCTTCAAGATCATCCAGTTCCAACCCCCTGCATGGGCAGGGACACCTCCCACCAGCCCAGGCTGCTCCAAGCCCCATCCAACCTGCCCTTCAACACTGCCAGGGATGGGGCAGCCACAGCTTCCCTGGGCAACCTGGGCCAGGCTCTCACCACCCTCACACTCCAGAATTCCCTCCTCATGTCTCACCTCAATCTCCCCTCTTGCAGTTTTCATCCATCCCCCTTGTCCTCTCCCTCCCTGCCCTTGTCCCAAGTCCCTCCCCAGCTTTCCTGGAGCCCCTTCAGGCACTGGAAGGTGCTCTAAGGTCTCCCCAGAACCTTCACTTCTCCAAGTTGAATCCTGGGGCAAGTGGAGTCTCCTCCTCCACAAGCTCTGGGATAGGGCAGCTGGTGACATTCCAGGGTCTGCAGTGTCCCTCAGAAACCCTCCAGCTGCCACCAAGCTCTCTGCAGGGTTATCACCTGATGGCTCTGGAGCTCAGCTCTCCCTTCTCCCACACCCAGGGGGTTTGGTGGGTGGTGGCAGGGGTCAGATGTTCCCCAGCCCTTGGGCAGGACAGGAGCTCTCTGACTGCCAGGAAGGTGGCCCCAGCAGAGCCACGGGGCAGCAGGGAGAGGATGTGGGGCACAGAGAGGTCCTGGTGGCTTGATCCTCCACCGAGTGTGAAGATCCATGTCTGCATGCAAGCGAAAGGGAACGGGCCAAGAAGAGCCTCCATGTCAGCCTGTCCCACCCACCCCTGCACCCCAGAATCACTCTTTGTCTTCTTTTCTCCTACCAAGAACGTCTCACCTCACCTTCCCTTCCCCAATTGTCTAGGTTTCCAGAGGACCAAAGCCCCACGGCCACCAGGAGGGGAAGACCTGCACGGTAACTACCAGTTGTCCCCTCACTCCCTGCTGGTGGCACAGTGGGGCTCCAGGTGGGGCAGGAAGCCCTTCAGTCCTACAGGGCTAACCCCAGACTCCAGAGCAGCAACAAGGGCTTTAATTTCTAGGACCACGAGAAACCTTCAGCTTCCCAACCCCCTGTTCATCAAGGTGGCAGGTGGGGGGAGGGGGTGGCTTTGGGAACCTCCCCACGTGGACCCTCCTGAAGGCTCCACATCCAAGGAAGGCTGCTTTGCCAACCAGCACCTTCAGCCCTTCCTACCTGCAATGGGCCACGGGACCTCCTGTGGGCCCCACATCCCTGGGGAGCCTTGGCAGCTGGAACCTGAACGAGAGGAAAACAGAGTAAATTGATCACCCAGTAAAAAAAGTAATTTTCAGAGAGTGGGAACCCGTAAACACCTACACCTGGGTTCTCTCTCTTCGGGGTCAGTACAACAGCCCTTTGCAGGGAAAAAAAAACACAGAGCCAACCAACCAAGCCTGCCCAAGAAGCAGAAGCCACCTGCCAACGTGTGGGTCCTGCCTGGCACGGGGATGGGGAGCAGGGGCTGGGTGCCCCATAACCCCTCCATGGGGCAGGACCTCCTTTGCAAGTCAGGAGCAGACCTTCTGGCCACCTTCCTGGTAGGCTGGAGCTGGTGGCCAAGGAGCCAGAGCCCTGTTTTTTGGGGAGATGGAGAGGGAGCAAGTGATGAGCACCGAGTTCAGAAGCCCTGCCAGCTTCTTCCCTAGGGGAGGATGGTCCCAGAACCCCTCAAGCATCCCCGTGGAGGCAGCAGAGGGGTGTCCCATGTGCTCAGCAAGCAATTAACCAATTAACCAGCACCCAAGCAGGCCAAGCCCAAGGCAGCTCACTTCTCCTGGCCACCTCTCCAGGCACCCAGCAGCTCCACAGCCCTGTCCATCCACCTCCCCCAGCTCCCGGGAGCCACACGACGAACTCACTTGGAGACCTTTGCAATCTTGTTCTCCCGGAGAAATAACAACCCTGCAGAGATAGCTGGAAGAATCTCCTCAGTCCTGAGTGGCTTTGGCAGCAGCTGGCAGGGAGTGAGGCTGCTGCAGAGCTCAGGGCTCCCCAGCCCTGAGCAGACCCAAGCAGGCGCCCACCCAACAGGTCTGTGCCACTTGGGCTGCTCAGGGATGAGAGGGAACAGCACCAGCTCATTCAGAGGCTGTTAACAACGAGGGAGCTGATTTGTTAGGGCAAGTGATTAACCCTTTTATTCACAGTGAGCAGAGCCAGGAGCCCAGAGCCTGCAGAGCCCGGCGGGGCAGGGGCAGGGGCAGGCACGCCAGGTCTGGCCCTGCGCTTGGGTCTCTGCAGAATCCTGCCCCTTCAGTCAGGGCTTTCCAACACAACTGCTGTGTTGGTGGGTTTTCTTAAAGCCCTGGTCTCGCCAGGGTGTCCACAGCACAGGATGTTCCCTCCTGCCTGCCACCGTGTGCATCCTCCACCTGCTGCCCGGGGCTGCCCTGCCCTGCCCCACAGCACCGGGGCTGCAGGGGCACCTCCTGCCCCAGCCTTGCCCCTTGCACTCAGGGTGCCTCCTGCTTCCCAACAACTTCCTTCTGGGAATGGCCCCACGTCCCCTGCTCCCTGAGCACCTGCTGAGGGGCTGAGCCCTGCGGGGCTTGGGCAGGAGCTCAGCAGTGTCCCCTCCTTCCAGCTTGCAGCCAGGAAACACATCCCCTCCCTTCCTGAGACAATGACAGCTCGTTTCTTCCCAGCCTATCCGTGGGACAAATCCTCTTTGAAGTCCATGCCAGTAGATCTGCAGCAATTTGAGAAGCTGGATGCCTACGCATTAAAAGTAAGTCTTGCTTTGGCCTCTGTCCTCCCTCCAGCTCCCCCGTGGGGATGTGCCCTGAGCCCTGGCCACCAGCACTGACACCAGCTCAGCCCAGCAAGCTCCTCAAAATCTCCCAAGCAAGTGAGAAACCATTTCCCTGTGTAGAAAGATCTCACACTAGAACAGAAACCGTGACAAAAAAATACTGCTTGCTCAGAAGATGGCTTTGCATTTCTATTTCTAATGAAGCTCAAGTCAAAGCAGTCTCCTGGCAGGTGGGGTCTCAACAGCTTTAGAAGAACAAAGAGGGGGGGAGGGAGATCTACCAGAGCCATTTCTTCAGCAGGATCTTGGCAATGCTTCCTCCTCCCAAACAGGTGAACTTCAAGAGCAGTGTGGAGGAACTGGTTACAGCCCTGCTCAGACAAGCCCGGACTGAGCTGGAGAAGGTCCGAGCCATCTGGATGTGGATCTGCCACCACATAGGTAGGTTGAGATCTTCAGCTGAGGAGACGAGGTGGCTGCTGTCACCCCCTCAGGCTGCCAGTGCAGTTTGCTGTACCCCTTGGGGGTCAGTCAGGAGGAAGGCTTCCTGGGTGCATCCCTCCAGGGGTCCCCTCACCCTCTCAGTTCCCACAGCCCCTCTCCCAGCACTGCCAGCCCCTACAGGGTTTGTGTCTGAATCACTTCTTCCCACAGGATGACTCTCTAGCTCCTCCCCAACTTCCTCAAAGGTGTAACCATGGGAATCCCCATCACCTCAGCAGCCCGAGCATGCAGCCAGGCTGCCAAGCACCAGAGCCTGCCTTCAGAGCCATCTAACACCACCACGAGTTTCATCTCCACCACTGCCCTGAACCCCTGGTCCCCCCAGAGAGCCCCTCCAAGGGCTCCTCATCCCCTGGTGCCTTTGCCCTGGGAGGGTCCCACCAGGAACCCTCCAGGACCCCACCAGGAACTGCTGCCTTGCCCAGCCTCGTGCCCCCCCAGCTGCTCCTGCAGCTCCACTCTGCTCCCTGGGCCTGGGCAGCCCCCCCAGCAGCCTCTCAGCTGTTTCACTGCCAGCTTTGCCCCGTGTTTTGTGGGTACATCCCATGCTCCACGTCCCACCTGCAGCCTGGTGGCAGGGCCAGCAGCCAGCTCAGCTCAGCACATCAGGGCCAGCATCCCCCAGGCCTGCTGGCCATTCCTGCACCCTTCAACCCTGGTGAGAGCTGCAAGCACCCAGCTTCTCCCGACCATTCCTCCCCAGCCCCAACTCAGGCCATGCTGGGGTTCCAGAAATAACCAGGAGATGTCAAGGGGACAAGGAAGGAGGAGGTGGTCCCAGGCAGAAATGAGTTAATGACAGAAAAAGTGAATGATCAGCAGCCAAGAGGCGCAGGCTGGGATGAGTCAAGGGCTCAGAGGGTTTCAGGAGATGCAGTGGGATCAGCACTCTGCGTGTTTAAGGGTGAGATTAAAGCTGCTTGGGACTGACCTAAGATGCTAACCCTGCAGCTGCTGGCAAAGCTCTGCTGATCTCAGCAGGCCTGAGATTAGACCAGGGCTTCCCAAACTGCTCTTCTGCTCTCCACCAGGTGTCCTGTCCCACCAACAAGCTGCCCTGTCCCACCAGCAGTTGCCCTGTCCCACCAGCAGCTGCCCTGTCCCACCAGCAGCTGCCCTGTCCCACCAACAAGCTGTCCTGTCCCACCAGCAGCTGCCCTGTCCCACCAACAAGCTGTCCTGTCCCACCAGCAGCTGTCCTGTCCCACCAACAAGCTGCCCTGTGAGGAGCTCCAGGCAGCAGCAGCACCACGAGTCCTTCCAGCCACCACTTCTAGCACCAACACCGAGCCAGGCACATCCAACCCAGCTCCCTGAGCCCCCCAAGGTGCCCCACAGCCACCACGGAGGAGACCCAGCCTCTCCCCGTGTCCCCAGGCCACCCTCAGCTGGCCCTGCCACAGAAGCCCTTCCAGCATCTCCCCACAGCACAAATCCAGCACCTGGCCAGATTTTTTTGCCCCCCCTCCCTTCCGCAGCGTGAAAGGGAGGACAGAGCAGCTGGTCCCTCAGGACCAGGCAGCAAAAATCCCTGTGCTGTAAAGAGGAGGCTCCCAGGCAGCTGGACTTGACCTTCCCAGGCTCTGCCTGTGCTGCTTCCCCACCCTCATTCGAACCAATCCAGGTTTCCTGCTCTTCCAGGTGTTCGTGTGACTCCCTTGCAATGAATTGCTTCAGCTCTTGCCCAACAAGCCCCTTTCCAGGTAGTTTTTAATCCAAATTGCTCGTAAGGAGCACGAAAAGCTGGGTGCCTTCCTCTGCCAGCACCACCAGGCCCAGCCCTTCCAGTGCAGAGCTCCCTCGAGGCAGGGTTGGATCTGGGTGATCTCCAAGGTCCCTTCCAACCCAAACCACTCTACGATTCCCTTGGTTTTCACTTCCTCTGAAAACCAACCCAAACCCCAGAGTTTTGTTCCCATTTGGATTCAGCTGCTGAATCCCAGCCCAGGCTTAGAACGCAGAGAGACAGCCCGTGTCCCTCAGCAGCTTGCTTCCCTCTCTTGCTCAGGAGATGAGAAGCAATCCAAGGGTTGTTCCCGCTGCCTCAGGCTTTGGGATGACCTCTCCTCTGTCTGCCTTCCTGCAGAATATGACGTTGTGGGCTACCACAACAAGAGCCAGCTGTCCAGCAAGCCCATCGATGTGCTCCTGGCGGGGAAGAGCATTTGTGAGGGGTACGCCGGGCTCTTCCAACAGATGTGCAGGTAAATGAAGCTCAGAAACCCTCAGTGCCAGGGAGAGCAGGCTCTCCTGCCCCTCTGCTTGGCCCTGGTGAGACCTCACCTGGAGTGTTGTGTCCAATTCTGGGCTCCCCAGTTCCAGAGGGACAGGGATCTACTGGGGAGAGTCCAAGGGAGGCTGTGAGGATGATGAAGGGACTGGAACACCTGCCTGATGAGGAAAGGCTGAGAGACCTGGGGCTGTTCAGTCTGGAGAGGAGAAGCCTGAGGGGGGATCTAATGAATGTCTATCAATACATGAGGGCAGCAAGAAGGCAGGACAAGCTCTTGTCACTTGTGCCCTGGGACAGGACGAGGGGCAGTGGATTCAAACTGGAGCCCAGGAAGTTCCACCTCAAGATGAGGAAGAACTTCTTTGCTGTGAGGGTGACAGAGCCCTGGGACAGGCTGCCCAGAGAGGCTGTGGAGTCTCCTTCTCTGGAGACTTTCCAGACCTGTCTGGATGCCTTTCTGAGTGACCTGCCCTGGTTTTGGTCCTGCTCTGGCAGGGGGGTTGGACTGGATGATCTTCAGAGGTCCCTTCCAACCCCTGACAGGCTGTGATTCTGTGAGAGTTAATATTCAGTTTCATCTCTGTGCCTCTTCTGCCTGCCTTCTCCTTGACTGATGTGACTTTAAGCAGGACAAGGAACTTTAGCTTTCAAACCATGCTGTGGAAGAACATCAAGTCCTAGAAAGGTCAATCTTGCTTCCTCCTCCATCCGCTCTCCAGCATCATTTACTCGGTGCCATCTGCTGAGCCTCGCGTTGCATTAACATAATGGCAGATGAAAACACCAGCTAATGCAGTTAGAAGCAGCTAGGTCTTCCCTTCAAGTGGCTGAACGTGAAGGTTAAAAACATGGCAAGACTTCAACGGGGGGGGGGTTGTCTTCAACGTGTTCCCATGCAAGGGGGCAGCCCAGCCCCAGCAGGAGCTCTCCCAAAACCTTCCGGAGATGCCCCCTCCACTCCAGAAGCACCACGAGGACATTGCCCCCCACTTAACTGCTCCAATGTTCTGCACTCGATCTCAAGGGGCATCCTGGGTGAAGCCAATACTGTCACTCCTATTTTCTGTAGAGCTACATCAGCGTTTAGTTACTAAACCCCACCCTGCTGCCAAGAAGCCCCTGTCGGCTTCGCTGGGGATTAGTGGCACCAACAAGTGGGATTTCCCCCAGAAAGAGGCAGAAGCTGGACTTTACAGTCACAAATCCTTGGCAGGGAGCACAGGCACCTGGCAGATGGACACAGCCCAGATGCCTTCTCCTTCCCATTTCTCCATTCCTGCCTTAGTGCCAGGCAACCCTCAAAGCACCACAGCAAGGAGCAACGTCTCACCTCCCTGGGCGCAGTAGTTTGGTTGCAGGGGAGTAGTGAAGGCAAGGAAGATCCTTGGCAAGTTTGGGACCAGACTTCCCTTATGTAGAAGGGTTGTCCAAGAGGAGAAAAATGGATCTGATGACTTTGGGACACAAGACTGGAAGGGGCTTCCAACCAGCAGGAAGCAATGGTGTCCTCTCCTGAGCTGGGGGCTTGCATGGTGGCTCTCCCAGGGAGCACCTCCCCAGCAGAGCTGCTTCCAGTTACAAGACAGCTTTGCAAAAAACATCAAAGACCAGTTATTAGTTGGCATCTCTAAGTAATAATTGGCTTTCCACACCAGCCCAAAAGATTTGGGAAGGTCTTCACTGTGAAACAAAGAAAATCTAGAGGGAAGAGGGACATATTATTAAAAAAGCACAATAAAATACTGTGCCAGATGCTGAAGTGATGAATGCTCCCCCAACAAACAACATATCCCACCATATCATATCTTGCCTTTTGAAGAGTAAAATAAAGAAATCAGATGATGAAGCACTAATTTGTAACTGCATTAGCAGTTAGAAGTAGGGGGAATTTGCATCAGTTCATTAAAAAGCATATGTTTAGCTCATTAAAACCACCCCTATTTCCAAGGATCTCTCTTGCTATTTAAAGTCTCTATTGATTAATTCCTCAGTTCCAGGTCGATTATTCATTTTGGGATGCAGGAAACCTCCCAGTCATCTAGCCTGTCACTTTTGGCACTTATTAGCTAAATGTTAGCTCTTTTCCTGGAAAACTATCACCTTTCTTGCAAGGGGGACTCCTCATCCCTTCTTCTGCATTGTCCCAGACTTATGCTGAGGCTCAGCATAAAGGCAAGAGGTAAATGGATTGAAACTGGAGGAGGGGAGGTTTAGGTGAGACATGAGGAGGGAATTCTGGAGTGTGAGGGTGGTGAGAGCCTGGCCCAGGTTGCCCAGGGAAGCTGTGGCTGCCCCATCCCTGGCAGTGTTGAAGGGCAGGTTGGATGGGGCTTGGAGCAGCCTGGGCTGGTGGGAGGTGTCCCTGCCCATGCAGGGGGTTGGGACTGGATGATCTTGAAGGTCCCTTCCAACCCAAACCAGTCTGATGAGGAAAGGCTGAGAGACCTGGGGCTGTTCAGTCTGGAGAGGAGAAGACTGGGGGGGGATCTAATAAATGTCTATAAATACATGAGGGCATCAAGAAGGCAGGACAAGCTCTTGTCACTTGTGCCCTGGGACAGGACGAGGGGCAATGGATTCAAACTGGAGCCCAGGAAGTTCCAGCTCAACATGAGGAAGAACTTCTTTGCTGTGAGGGTGACAGAGCCCTGGGACAGGCTGCCCAGAGAGGCTGTGGAGTCTCCTTCTCTGGAGACTTTCCAGACCTGTCTGGATGCCTTTCTGAGGGATCTGCCCTAGTTGTTTGTTTGTGGGGTTTTTGTTTTTTGTTTGCTTGGTGTTTTTTTGCTTGGTTGGTTTTTTGGTCCTGCTCTGGCAGGGGGGTTGGGCTCGATGATCTTTGGAGGTCCCTTCCAGCCCCTCATATTCTGTGATTCTGTGATTCTCAACCCTCTCTCTGCCTGGGTCATCCATCTGTATCAAGGCATTTACACAAAAGCAGAGACGTGATCACTCTTTTCTCCACGACAGGATTGCTCTTTTACAGGATGATTTAGCCATGTTTTTTGTCTGCCCGCTAGCAGAGACCACGGTTTAAACGCTCTGACCTTTCTTTTGGGAACTTTGAACACATCCAAGCACAAACTCTTCTTGCTGCTTTGTTGATGTCCACTGTGAGAGCACAGAGAAGGGCAGAACTTGTCCTTTAACGTTCTCTCTGAATATCCCAGCTAACAAGAATATCTAGAGAAGCCTAGAAGGATTAGACACCAATCCCCATGAAATCAGTGGGAGTTTGGTACTTAGCTCCTGTTAGGCCCCTTTGATACTCCCAGGGTCAAATCTTCCCTCCAGCTCCCGGGCCAGCTCCCAGTCTCAGTTACACCATGTAAATCCAAGCTCTCACCAGCCTTGTCAGTGGAGTTGCTCCAGATTTGCTGTCCAGCTCCACACTAGAATTTGGCTGACAGACCAGGGCAGGCTGGCAAAGCCTTCACAGACCCCCCTGGACACCAGGTTTCGCAATGACATTCCTTCCAGGCTGCCAGGGTGGCTTTGAATCCCTGGTGTGACAGGCAGCACCTCACTATCCATCACCGCCCGACAGCCCCTGCTGGCCCAGAGCCACCTGCTGCTTCCTCCTCTTCCTCACTGGCCACCTTTAGCAGGGACAGGGGACTGCCACCTTGTCCCCTCCCTGCAACTCAGTCTTCTCCCTGCAGGCTCCCCAGGGTGAGTTCCCAGCAGGCTCCCCATCAGCCCTTTGCAGTCATCATGCTGGTGGGGTTTTTTTGAGGAAAGAACGTAAGGATTTAACTTCGGACCCTTAAAGAAAATCAGACACCCAAGTGCCCCAGAGAGGCTTGGGTTCAGGGAGCCTGTCTGAAAGCTGAAGTGACCACCTTTATTCCAGCATCATCCCTGGGAAGCAAGCAGTCCTGCCAGTCAGCAGCATCTCTCCCCAGAGCTCAGCTTCTGAACAACCACACTAATTATCAGCCCCAGAAATAATCCCTTTCCCTCGGAGTTCTGCCCACACGATGCAGACAATCTTGCTCTCAGAGCATGAACAGTTTATCACTTGGGGTGGCTGTTCCACTTAGCACACTTTTCAATGAAGAAGCAGCATGTCAATGCCAGCCCACACAAAAGACAATCCTCCAAGTGAAGCAATTTTAGCCTCGTGCTGCAGTAAGATGCCAGTGTTAGAACCCATTGCTTATGAACACGCCGCTGATTTAAACCTGATTTACGCATCAGTGCAGGTTGTCATTCTTTTTTTTTTTAAGAGGAAACTATTTAATCATTTGTACCCTGGGCAAGCACGAGCTTAAGGAAATTAAATCAGCATCCTCAATCCCGTGAGGTCTAAGATATCTTAGTTGGTGTCAAACGCTGGGTCTGCTGCTACAGAGAGAACACAAGCGTGAACAGACTCGCTGTTAATTTATAATTACATGGGCTAATTGTGGAAAGCATCAAAGGGATTCCACTGAGTAACAAGACAGAGAGCAATTAAGCACACTTCATCTTTCTCATCCTCCTGTAACGACGTGGGATTGATGGTGCCTCAGACACAAAGGGAGGGAATATGCAGAAGCGGGAAGAACGAAGGATCTTCCTGAGGTGGGACCCTCTCCTCATGTGCCTGTGCAAAGAGTAGGAGAAAAACCAGCCCCAGCCCAACACCTTGGGCATCACTGTCATGGGCTCCTCTCTCATGCCCACCCCATCCCAACAATTCACCAGCACAGCCCAGAACAATACAGCCTCCATGTGATGTCAGTGGTCCACGGGGAGAACTTGCCAGTCTCCAGCTGCACTAACCTTGACATTCACCACATTCTGACACTGGGGTCACAAGTTGGGAGTTTTCAAAGAGAGGCAGATTTGCACATTTAGACGTTTAAATGCCCTGACTCCCCTGGGACTCAGCTGCAAGGAGGCCCCTGAGGAGCTGATGGAGCTGGTCCACTGGACCTGTAGGAATTTGCTCCTCACGTCCTTCCACAAAAGTGCACTGACAGGTTTAAAGCAGAAGTCTCCTGCTGCATCTCACTGTTTCCTTTCAGCATTGCAGGGATCCAGTGCATGAAGGTATCAGGATACTCCAAGGGCTATGGGTACAAGATGGGGCAAACCTTCACAGAGGACTCTGACCATGCCTGGAACGCCGTCTACCTCGATGGGAGGTGGCATTTGCTCGACAGCACCTGGGGAAGTGGTGCTGTTGATGATGATTTCACCAAGTTCACCTTCAGGTAAAGAAACATCCTCTATGTTGATACAGAAACCTACCCCAAAGCAGAAGGAAGCTGATGGGTGTGGTAAGAAACACCAAACGCATGTTGGGTCCCACAGCAAGACCCAAAGCCCTGGGCAAGGTCTCTGGGCTGCCCACACAAGGGCTGGAGCACACAGCTGTAGAAAGGCAGTGGTCCCGAGCTTCAAGTGCTGCTTAAAGTGAACTTGTTTTGCTAATCACACCTCCAGTCTTTGCAGAACTATGTGGCACTTGATTCATACCTTTCAGTGGCCCAGGAGGGGGTGTCTCCACATGGCCAAACACCAGGCAGGGCCTCCCTCCTCCTTCAGGAGCCCACGGTTGCAGGGGGCAGTGCAAACACTACCCCAAAAAAAGCTCTGCTTTTACTCAAAAGCTCAGCACGTCCTCTGGAAATGGAAGACCAAAGGTCAGGTTTCACCTCTGCCTGGAGAAACTGAAACCCACCAACCTCAGCTCCTCAGCAGCCCAAAACGCTCAGACTGAAACCAGCACCTCTGAGCGGGGGAAGAATTAACCACCTGTAATGACTCATTGTCCTTTAATCTCTCCTTCTTCTTCCAGGTACAACGAGTTTTACTTCCTGACTCACCCGGCTCTGTTCATTAACAATCACTTCCCAGATAACAGTAACTGGCAGCTCCTTAAACCAACGCTGACACTGAAGGAGTTTGAGAACAACATGCTGCACAGAAGCAACTTCTACCTGTTGGGTCTTCTGACTGCCCAGCCAGAAACATCCACCATCCAGACAGGTACCAGTCCCTCCACTCAGAGCTCCTGGGGCAGAGCTGGGGCTGTTTGTTTCTTTTTTCCTCTTATTTCTTCTTTTTTTTGTTGTTTTGTTCAAGCTGTGAAAAATTGTAGCAGCCCCTAGGGTCTAAAAGAAAGGCTCAGTCAGCAGCTGATGAATGGTTTGGGTTGGGAGGGACCTTAAAGATCATCCATTCCCACCCCCTGCATGGGCAGGGACACCTCCCACCAGCCCAGGCTGCTCCAAGCCCCATCCAACCTGCCCTTCAACACTGCCAGGGATGGGGCAGCCACAGCTTCCCTGGGCAACCTGGGCCAGGCTCTCACCACCCTCACACTCCAGAATTCCCTCCTCATGTCCCACCTCAACCTCCCTCTTTCAGTTTTCATCCATCCCCCCTTGTCCTCTCACGACAAGCCCCTGTATTAGAGAAGCAGCAGTTTCTTGGGACAGGTTAGTCTGCCCAGAACAGGGTGTAAATGCAAAAAGAAATGTCCTGAAACTGCTGTGTGGTGTCTTTTCCCTTCATTTCCCAGTCAATGGCAAGGCCTCGGTGGCCCTGGGCTGCCGCTCTGCCACCTTGTTCAAGTTCAAGCTGAAGGGAGCAGACGGGCAAGGCTTAATGACTTTGAAAAAGCGCGGGATGAAGCTGGACATCTACCCCCAGAAGACAGGGAGTCACAAGCTGCAGATCTTTGCCAAGCCCTCCAAAGGCTCAGATGATGTCTACGAGTGCGTGCTGGAATACGTGGTGGAGTGCAAGTCTGTGGACAAGGCCACGCGCTTCCCCCGGGAGCTGCATCAGCCTGTCGGACCAAGCTGGTTCACGGAGCGCCAGGGGTTCCTGAGGCCCTCCCACCCCGAGCCCGTCATTCACACCAACGACGGGAGGTGCTCTGTCACCTTCACCCTGGGCAAAGACATCAGTGTCCTGGCCTCGCTGCACGCCGACGACAGCAGCCTGACAGAGGAGCTGGGCAGGAGGCACATCATGCAGATCCGCCGCGGCAACCAGATTGAGCTGAAGATCCACCTCCCCCACGCAGGGAACTTTGTGCTCAAAATCTATGCCAGGAAGAAGTCGGATCCTGGCAACTACGACTACATCTTCAACTACCTCCTCACTTGCCTGAACACTGAAGTGAAGTGGCCGCCTTTCCCTCAGAGTTACAGCAAGTGGCTGGAAGAGTACGAGATCCTGGAGCCGCTCTCCGGCTTGCTGCCCGCCGACCGCAACGTGCACTTCAAACTCAAAATGCAGGGGATGGCCAAGGTGCTAGTTCAGGCTGAGAACACTTACCCTCTCACCCAGAACAGAGGGTACTGGGAGGGAACCTGCAACACTTCGGGGTGCAGGGAGGTGTTTGTGATGGTGCACGAGAACGCCAACCACAGCTTCTACTCGCACGTCCTGAAATACGAAGTTGAGACCCAGTAACACCCCCTCCTTCTTCTTTCACTCTCCTACACAACCCAACATGTCCAACGTGCCCCAAGCCAACACAGCTTTAGCAGATGGTTCACTCTCTCCATCAAATCTGCTCTTTCAGCAAATGCAGGACAACACTTGCAGGCGTTTGAACTTCTCAAAGAAGTTCCAAGAAGCAGAAAGGGAGCAGCAGTGGCAGGAATGAAATACAACCCTCCCCTCTCTCTCAGCAATATTGTCCAGACAATCATCCTGAAGGAAACAACTGACTGTCTGGTCACAGGTCAGTCAGAATCAGCAGGAATTGCTGGTTCCCAAGTTATGGACCATAGGACAAGTCTTACAATGGCTACTCTGAGAAGAGCCCATCTAGCTATGGGGCAGGATGCGGAAAGTACACCCTGGTTTTGAGCAGCAATATTGGACACAAGGAACTTCAGGATATTTAAATCAAGCTTCTGTGTATCTTCAGTCGAGTTGCAAAATACATCCCAGGAGAGGAAGGACAGGGAGAAGCAGCCACATGAAGTTTTCTTGTGCATTTCATTGTCTTACAGACTTCAGTGATACTGCGAAATGACTTTTTGCACTGACTCTTAAAACCAATAAACAAAACCATTTTTACCTTTTTATATTAGAGTATTTGAATTGTAAACTTTTTTTTTTCTTTTCTGCTGTAATCACATCTCAAGCATAGAGGTGATCCCACCACAAAAGCTACAGGAAAGTGGAGAACAACATTCTCAAAAATCACTCCCTACTCCAACTTGTCTACGCAAAACTGCAGCTGAAGAGCTGCAGGGGTTTTGTGGAATAGCAGGACGTGTGATGTTGTGATCATGTAAAAAACTATTTGGTGCTGTACTCTTGGAAAACCCCAACACGGCTCAAGGCAGGGGTGGTCTTCTACTGAATCTCACCACAAATACACATCATCAGGTCAAACAACTTTTTCATAAACCATTCAGGTGTCCAGAAGTGTTAGCGTGACCTTAGAGATATTATGTTTGAGCTTGAATTGACAATAAATCTGTTCTGGTTTTGCATTCTGTTTCATTGACCAAGCCATACGAGTTCCTTCTCACCAAGCTGCTGGGCTTTCCACAGAGAGCACGTGGGTTATTCCTGCTCTCCCCTCCTCCTCAGCAACTGGGTGGCAGAAGTTCTACACGACAGCAGAGCTGCCCACCTGCAGCAGCCTCGCTGCCTCCCACCCTTCTTACGTGATCCCTCTCCCACACCAACCAGTCTGAGCCCCCACTTCCAGCAAGCTGAGGTTCCTGAGCTGTGCCCAAGCAGCAGAACCCTCAAGGAGGATGCAGGCCACTGCAGACACCAGTTGCAGGTATCAACACCACCTGGAAGCTAACAAAGCTTATTCCAGGATGCCGGGAGCACGGCAACGCTCTGGCGTCTTTTTTTTGTACTTGGAGATAAGGAGGCTCCATACGTGACATAAAAGTAGATTTTTCAGTCCTCCCCCAAACAGCTAAGTGTCTTTGCCCTCAAAAACTGGCAGCAGCAGCTCCTCCCTGCAGGAGCACTACCAAGCCTTGCAGCCCAGCAGGGACCTGCTCCCAGGACAGCAACACATACTGCACAGCACAGATGCGAGGCGCGGGGATTTTTTGATTGCCGAGGACCTTGAAGGCTAAAGCAAACCTTGTCTGTAGGCACAGACTGCCCACGTTTCTCTGGTGCTTGGCAAAAGGGTTATTTTTTTCATGGATCCCACTTTTCAGATCAAGGAGGGCACACTTCCACAGCTTGCATGTTACAGGTCAAGCTGATACAGTCAAATCGTGGAACGGTCAGGGTTGGAGGGGACCCTCTGGAGATCACTGAGTCCAACCCCCCTGCTAGAGCAGGATCACCCAGGGCAGGTCACACAGGCACATGTCTTGAAAGTGTCCAGAGAAGAAGACCCTCTGGGAAGCCTCTCCCAGAGCTCCAAAACCCTTGGAGTAAAGAAGTTTTTCCTCACGTTGAGGTGGAACTTCCTGTGTTCCATTTGTGTTCGTTGCCCCTTGTGCTGTCACAGGAACCACTGAACAGAGACTGGCCCCTTCTCGACACCTCCCTTCAAATATTTGCAAACATTAATTAGATCCCCCCTCAGTCTTCTCCTCTCCAGACTGAACAGCCCCAGGTCTCTCAGCCTTTCCTCATCAGACAGATGTTCCAGTCCCTTCATCATCCTTGTAGCCTCCATTGGACTCTCTAATAAATTCCTGTTCCTCTGGGGGAGCCCAGAACTGCCACAGAGCTCCTGATGTGGTCTCACCAGGGCATAGAGGGGGGAGGAGAACCTCCCTGGACCTGCTGGCCACACTCTTGTTAGCACACCCCAGGACAGCACTGGCAGCCTTACAATGGGAGGATAAGGAGCCATCCCAGAGAGCTCAGGAACTAAAGAAAACTTCTTCCACCTAACAGAGCCAAGGATCCCAAGTGCCAGACACCCTCCCTGCAGCCAGGCACTCGGTGTTCACCTCCACGTACACACACAGGCACAACTGAGGGGCAGCCCAGCAAGGTGACCCCAGCCCCTGCTCCTCGTCTCCAACACTCCCTTGCACAAGGGCTCTCTCTAACCCCACATCTACCTCAAGATGGCAGATGGAGAAAAAAGCATCCCAAGGGAGCAGAGAGGACAATTCATCCTACCTAGCAAGATCTCGGGGAGGGTTCCCTCCTCCCCATACACACCACTGCAAAAGCCCAGCACCTGCAGTTACACACATGTCAACAGGCAGAGACTCATTTAACCCCCCAAAGCAGCATCACACCCAAGGAAGAACATCTGGAGCTCACTAAAGACAGACAGAGCCTTCAAATGCTTCCCACTTCCAAGATGTGAGGCTGGTACAAACAGAAGTACTGCAAATACATCTCCAGATTTTGGTTTCTAATAGAAAACAAACATCTGGCTCAGCCCTGCAAATGTAGAAGAAATTCCTCAGTGCTGCCCAAGGCATGAGTTCAAAGACACAAAAAACCCCTCTCCAGCTTCATAAATTATGCAGCTTCCAGGGCCAGGTGACTATTCCAAGGGGTGCTTGACAATGCAAAGGCAGGGACAAATGACTGAGAAACCCTGCAGCCTCAGATAAAAGCACCTCAGAAGTCTGTACTTGCTGTGACACCTCCCTCCAGGATAAACAAGCCTTTTTCTCCCCATTAAAATATGCACTATGCACAGTGCAGCCAAGACCCCAGCACCAGGAGAACACCTCTGGAACAGGTTGCTCTCTTACCTCGGGACTACCAGCTCTCCCATTTCAGCCCCAGTTCACCTGTGGCAGCCCCTAGGACTGAACAGTCCTTGGAATCCATGCACCACCAAGAGGTGCAGCTGCTCAGCACTGTGAATTCAGATCACTCCGTTTTGCAAGTGTCTTGTTTCTCAGTGAAAGTAAAATACTGTGTCTCTGGCAAGTGTATCTCTGCACTTCCATCTCCTCATGCTGCCTGCCTCCTCATGGAAGGGTTGGTTTACCATCAGATGCTTTGCTGTTTCCATGCTGGCCACAAGAAAGGCAGGTGTTTTAAAAAGAGCAATGCAGGGAGAGTAGGAAACTGTTCAACTCATCCCACTGCCTGGCTCAAGCTCTGTCCTCCTCTCCTGCTGCCCCATGCACAGCAGCTCCAGAAACAGCAGCCACACCAGAGCCCCCAGCACCACGTGCCTCCAAAACATCATAAAAGGGACCTTGGAAGGGACCTTCAAGATCATCCAGTCCCAACCCCCTGCATGGGCAGGGACACCTCCCACCAGCCCAGGTTGCTCCAAGCCCCATCCAACCTGCCCTTCAACACTGCCAGGGATGGGGCAGCCACAGCTTCCCTGGGCAACCTGGGCCAGGCTCTCACCACCCTCACACTCCAGAATTCCCTCCTCATGTCTCACCTCAATCTCCCTCTTCCAGTTTCATCCATCCCCCCTTGTCCTCTCACTCCAAGCCCTTGTCCCAGGTCCCTCCCCAGCTTTCCTGTAGGACCCCTACAGGGGAGGAGGTGGGAAAGCCAGAGCACACACACCAGCAGAGGAATCATTGAGCCCTTCCTCTGTCACAAATTTTATTCTTTAGATTGAATTTTTACAGCCCTGAAGGAAGCTGCTTATTACATATATTAGAAAATGGTAAATACTGTAGGATTATAGCTGCTCATTAAGCAAACTGATCATCTTCAATTTCACTCTTCACTTCTGCCAACATGAGCTGCCAAATATCTCTAAAGGAAGGGGATATGGAAGCAAACATCACTAATGAGCCAAAATGTCTTTTAAAAACTCCTGAAAACACCCAGGGCATGAGGAAGCTTACTTAACAAGTCTGCAGGAAATACACAAGGGTTTGTAAGGTACCATATAAAAAAAGGCATTGCTGTCACCACCAAAGGACATGAGGAACCCCCAGAGAGTTCCAGCACACCATGGACTCTCTGGACCTACAGGTTCACTCAGGAAGGGGCAACAGAGGTTTGTTCCATTCAGCTCTTGTCAAAATGCCTCGTGATCAACAAGTCCTTACTTGAGATCTGGATATTAAGGTGGCTGTTTTAAAAACACTTAAGTGTGGGATGCTCTGAGCAGGCACCCAGGCTGATGGGTGCAAAATGCATGAACAGCATTTATCCCCAGCTCAACAGCTCACCACAAAAACTACACAGTGAGAATCCAGCATGGATCTGAAAGTTTTATCCTTGCTCAAAGAGCTCCAGAAGAAAGGCAAAAGAAAACAACTTGTTTTTAACTCTGGAATGCTGAGCTGCTTGCCCAAGTGCAGTCCCAGTTTACAGCATCACAGAGAGGCTGTTGGCATCACCAACACCATCACCAGCACAGACTGGTTTGGGTTGGAAGGGACCTGAAAGACCATCTAGTTCCAACCTCCTGCATGGGAAGACACCTCCCACCAGCCCAGGCTGCTCACCTGCCTCATCCCATGGTTGGTTTTTGCATGCACAGGTTGCTTGGGGATGTCTCTGTCCTTGGGTTTGCCTGTACAAAGGCTGTAAAGGCTCAGCCACAGCAGAAGTGCAGTGTCCCTGGATGAAAGGCAGGTCTGTAGGAAACAGGTTCTGTTCACTCATTAACAACTCACTTCCTTTGTGAGGAATGTCTTCAGCCACAACAGGTCTTAGATTAATTAATTAATGTAGCAGTTCAATTTGACTGGGCAGTGTCCAAGACTGCTTAGATCCAAAAGGGGCTACACCAGCCCCCTACAGCAGCTGCAATGACATTTCCTGTACAGATGAATCTCACTTCTTGGTGGCTTCTCCTCCCATACAACTTCATTTCCAGTTCCAACTACTCCCCCTTCTTTTGCAAGAGCTGTGACCACCAGAACTCACCAGTTCACCCCTCAGCCATTTTGCAGGAGCAATGTGCAAGGCAAGATAAAGATGCTAGATACTACCCAAATGGGAAAGGGCAGAAGTTGGAATAACCAGGACATATTAAGAAATTCCACCAAGGAATACAGCTGGAGAAAACACAGGTAGCATAAAGGTATGAGGAATTACTTTCCTTGTTCTTTGAAGAACACAGCTACTCTGAGAGGGCTGACCAAAGCTCCTGATGGGAAGGCAAGGCAAGCCACAAGAGATTTACTCTATTTGCATGCACCAGAAAAGAGGTGGGTTTTTTCCATTTCATTTTATTTCAATGTTTTTATATGCATAAAATATACTTACAATACATTAAAATCAGCAAATAGTTTGCTTCTAAAAAACACCATAAACTCTTTGTGAGTGAGTGTCCAAACACACACCTCTGCTGCAGCTTCCTGACCTGCAGCAAGCTGAAGTGTTTGTGGTGTAGCACCTTCCATCAGCTCAGTCATGTCAGAGAGGAGGTTCCTTCCCTCAGGATCCACCCTGCTGACTCAGCTCCAAGGAGGAGGAACAGCCTCTCACCAAAGCTCCGATGGCAACAGGTTTCTAGGCACCTCCCCAGGGGCAGTTTGGAACCATGTCACTAAACCAGCATTCAAATTCAATTAGAAACCTTACTCCTGGTGTCCAAATTCTCTCACTATCTTTTCACTCTCTTTCTTCAGGTCCTCAATGTGAGCATTCAGGCACTCCAGGATGTGCTGGGATCTCAGTTCTTCCTCTTTCAGGTATCTGGCAGCTATTGATCCAACTGAAGCTGTAGGCAGCAGGCACTGAAGGGAAACATAGGGACAACAGGTATTCTTGCAGTCCAAGTTTCAGCCAGAAACACTTCTGATCCACAAACCACACCATAAATATGCTTCTGAAAGGCTCTTGTGTCACTTATTGGACAGACTGAGCCCTCATGCTTCTATCATAGGTAAATGTCTCTCCCAATAATCTCCAACCAACAGTGAGAGCTTCCCAAGCCTTTGCCAAAGCTGCAGGCAGTAAAATCACTACCTCAGCACACACAACTTTTCCATTCCAGTAGTTCCTCTCTATGAGGCACTGAGGGATGAGAGCTGAACAGAAACAAGCTCTCCATGTGCCCCTGTACCTCTTGTGCTTCACAGGTGGAACCTGACCCCAGAGGTATCAGTAGGAATTGGGGTGCTTTCCATTACAGAAAATTTGCCTCAGTGTCTTGGCAAGAGAACATAACTGGTTATTCCCAAATCCTGGAGTCTCATGGGTTTCTGGTATTTTTATCAACAGCCAGAAACAAAGGGAAGCAGGAAAAAAAAAAAGGGCTGCAGATAACAAGCCAATCTCTCCCACCTCAGCACTGCCTACTGATGAGAATTCTTTCTTAATACTAAAGGGACTTATTTAAAGACACTGGAGCTTGGCCACGAGCAGGCAGTCCCCCTCAGCACCAGGAGAAATAAAACACCACAGGCAAGAAGTGACTGACACCCAATTTCCTGTATCTTGGGCAAGGGCCCCAGCTATGAGCATAGGAGAGGGGACAAAGAATGTGCCAACACTGCTCCCTGCTAAGAAAAATTGTAACAGCCTTCCCTTGTGCAGGGAAGCACCAATTTCAGCTATCAGGTGCCATCAGTACTTTAAGCTCAGTGTGCTGACAAGTGCAGCCCCATTCAGAGGGGTCAGACTCCCCCTGACTGAACAAAGATGTGCAGCACCAGCTTTCTGATTCACCCAGAACCATATGCTGAAATATTCTGCACTCCACATCCACTCTGAGCCTCTCCTACAGACCCAAGGCAAGAGCTGGAGCAGGGCTGTGAGGTGACAGCTCGTGGTACACACTGATGTACAGCACCAGCCTGGAGAGAACGATGAGCTTCTGGAATTAGCTCATCAGTTAAACCAAACCCTTCCCCAGAGTTCTGAAGAGTAACCACAGAGCTCCCACTGTGCAAGTATTAACCACCCAGCAGTGATTTTTTCCTCCCTGCTTAATGTTTAATGTGTGCCTAAAGAATCAGACACACCATGCAGCCAGACCACACCTTCAAAAATCTGGCTCCTTTTCCCAGATGAGACCCCAGCAACATCCTTAGCTCTTGACTAGCAACCAGCTACCTAACACAACTGCTTACCAAAGGCACAGATGCCCTCTGCTCATCCAGGATGGACTGCTTAGGTGCTTCCCCTGCAAAATCCTTGTTTCCATCCAGCACATGGAGCAAAGAATCCACTCCCAGCACAGCACCCAAAGCAGATGACTCCATGCAGTTTTCCCTGCAGCTCTGGGTGGGCAGCTCACCCGTCGCAGGGGTCACAGCTCCTGTTTCAGCAGCACCCCACCTCTGGGGCTCCCCTTGATGGTGCAGAATAGTCCCATCAGGTGTGTGGGGTATCCTCTCTGCTTGCTCATCAGGTTTGTGCTGTGCTTCTCGAGTCACCCTGGAAGGCAGGTTTAAACACAGCTGCCTGACTGCAACAGACTGTTAGCAACAACTTGTGCAGAGAACAATTAACATCCAGGTTACTAATAGCCCTAGAAATCCAAACTGGCTCTTGTTTCCCTAGGACTCCAGATGCACATCCAGTCTCTAAGGAATCCTCATCTACTCTCCTGCTATTGTAGACACCCAGCACTACAGTGTGCAGATCCCACTCCTGCAAGGAAAGGAGCACAGCCACCAGGGCCACAGCTCAGCCCTTCTCCAGAAGTGCACAGACTGCTTCCCAATCCAAGGAAAAGGCAAAGGCAGTCAAAGGAGAGTCAAACTCCAGCTGGCTTTGCAGAATGTAGACCAAAGAACCATGGAATGGATTGGGTTGGAAGGGACCTTCAAGATCATCCAGTCCCAACCCCCTGCATGGGCAGGGACACCTCCCACCAGCTCAGGTTGCTCCAAGCCCCATCCAACCTGCCCTTCAACACTGCCAGGGATGGGGCAGCCACAGCTTCCCTGGGCAACCTGGGCCAGGCTCTCACCACCCTCACACTCCAGAATTCCCTCCTCATGTCTCACCTCAATCTCCCCTCTTCCAGTTTTCATCCATCCCCCCTTGTCCTCTCACTACAAGCCCTTGTCCATAGTTCCTACCCACCTTTTCTGTAGCACCTTGCAGACATGGGAAGGCTGCTATGAGACCTCCCCAGAGCCTTCTCTTGTGCAGGCCCAACCCTCAGCCAGGATTAAAAGCTACTGCTCTACTTCAAGCATCAAGGCAGATTCCAAACCAGCCCTTTGTGTTCTCCCACACGCACAATGTGCTTCAGAGAGACACTCTACATAAAGCAGGTCATTAAAAACCCTCAAACCCCCCAACCTTCTCTTCTCCTTCATTGTAAGGAAGCAGCAACCTCAGGGTCATGCAACACCCACCTGTACTGCACGTCCCTGGCTTCAGGCTCCTTGTCCTGCAGCTGCTGAGCAGTGCCCTCATCCTGGCAGACCTGCTGAGCAAGCTCCACTTTTGCTCTGGCCTCTGCAAGATCCTTCTTCAATTGCTGGTTCTCAGATTTTAATGTATTAAGTTCAGCAGCATAGTCTTCAGTCAGTGCTTTCAGGGTGACACCTTTTCCCTAGTAGACAGAGAAGGGCTGAAGTCAGAACTTCTTATTTGCAAGACACCATGGTCAAATCCAGAGCAAAGGCTGGCAAGCAATTCCTGAAGGCACAGCCTCTGATCCCAGCTTTAACTGGCAAAGTTTTCAAGGCTTTTCCAGGAGCAAACCAATGACATATGCCTTGTTGTCTGCACCCAGACAAGCTGTGCTGATCTGCCTAGGAAAGGGAGTCTCTCTCACCACTGGATGCTTTTGAAAACAGGAACAAACAAGAATCACAGAACTGTCACAGCTGGAAAAGACCCCTAAGATCACCACATCCAACCATCAACCCCCACCCGAAAAAAAAAAAACAAAACAGAAAACTTGTCCTGAAGGGCCACATCTACATGACTCTTGAATCCCTCCAGGGATGGTGACTCCACCACCTCCCTGGGCAGCCTGTCCCAGTGCCTGACCACTCTTCCAGTAAAGAAACTCTTCCTCATCTCCAGTCTGACCCTCCCCTGGTGCAGCTTCAGGCCATTTCCTCTGGTCCTGTCGTTATCCACGTGGGAGAAGAGGCCAAAGCCCCCTCACTGCACCCTCCTTTCAGGGAGCTGTGGAGAGCAATGAGCTCTCCCCTCAGCCTCCTCTTCTCCAAACTAAACACCCCCAGGTCCCTCAGGCTCCTTGTATGACTTGTTCTCTAGACCCTTCACCAGCTTGGTGGCTCTTCTCTGCACCTCAATGTCCTTCCTGCAGTGAGGGGCCCAGAACTGCACCCGGTGCTCGAGGTGCAGCTTCACCAGTGCTGAGCACAGGGGCACCATCACTTCCCTTCTCCTGCTGGCCACACTGTTCCTGATGCAGGCCAGGATGCTATTGGCCTTCTTGGCACCTGGGCAAACACTGGCTCATGTTCAGCCAGGTGCTGACCAGCATCCCCAGGTCCTTTTCCTCCAGGCAGCTCTCCAGCCACTCTGCCCCAAGCCTGGAGCACTGCCCGGGGTTGTTGTGACTGAAAAGTAGGACCCAGCACTTGTCCCCCTGCAGAGCTTTCCTACCCTCAAGCAGATCAACACTCCCACCCAATGGAAATGTAACAAACTGTACTAAAATCCATGGGCCAGACCCCATGGAGAAGAAGCTGAGATGAGGGCTCTGCTTCTGCAGCCCTTCTCACCTCCTCACCACTCCGTGACTGAACAAGACGCCCAGTATTTCTGGGCCTTCTTTTCTCACACCTTGCCTCTTCCGCTTGGGTTTTAAGTCCACTGAACTCCACCAAGCCTTCTGAGAGGCCTGGGCAAAGACCATCACCGTTCCCAGGCAGAGGACACACCAGGCCAGCCCCTTCCCCCTCCATTCCCCAGTGCCCACCTCAAGCATTCCGCACTCTGCCTTCTTCAGCATCTCCGAGAGAAGGCGGTTTTCCAACCTCAGGGTTTCCAGCTGGACCAGAAGTACCTGAGGAGACAGAAGCAAACAAGCAGCTCAGAAAAAAAAACATCACACAGCACATGCCCACAACAACCTCCACCCTCAATCCAATCACAAGTAGACAGCAAGGGTCGGGTGGTTAGTGCTGCAGGGACCCTGCAGAGGAGACCGTGCAAATAACTACACACAGTCATTTACTTTGGTTTTCAAAGGTGCCACCATCCAGGCCTAGCTGACAGCAGTCATCTCCAAGAATCCCGAGGGATTGCCAGTTACAGGTTTGAAAAGCAGAAGCAAGACAGATTCAGTGACCAACACAAATGAGAAGATTTTATCAGCAGGGTCTCAAAGTCTTTGTTCAAAGGCTGAAGTGAGAAGGAAACTATTAGGATCGCTAAAACCTCGGCTGGTATTCCAAGCCTTCAGATCCCTGAAAGAAACAGCACAGCAGTCAGCTGCCTGTTTTACCCTGTGCTCCACAGCTTTCCTCTCTGCTCTTTCAATCTCTGCTCTCTCAAACTCTGCTCTCAGCCGTTGTTCTAGGTCAGATGTGGTGCCACTTGCAGATGCAATTGTGATGTCCCGCTGCTGTAGCTCCTGTGTCAACCTGGAGATTTCCCTTTTCATCTCTTCTAGCTCACTGCTGTGAGTTTGTTCAGCCTGAGAGAGCTGCTCTTTCAGCTGGAGAAAGACATGCACACACCACCCACGAGCTTTTAAGAGATGTTTCAGCAAAAAAAAAAAAAAAAGCTAAAGTATTGCACACAGTAATGTGAAATTAAGAGCTGGAAAACAAAAAGCTCTATGTAACAATCCCTCTGCGCATCGAGTCTTTCTCGATTGAAAACCACATCATCCCAATCCTTTTCCACACCATAAACTGCCAACTGAGACAAGACAGAAGTTACATGCTGTGGAGCACCAGAGAAGACCCATCACTGCTCAAATCACAGCCCCTTGAGCTCAGCATTCTACCTCCATGGCCAACAACAGACACCCAAAGGTTTGAGCAGCACTTGGCAAGCCCGGTGACACTCCCATAACATAACCTTGTCCTTGGCCACCCCACCTTCCCAAGGCAGACCCTGTACCTTGAAATAGCTCCAGCCTTCTCTGCCATGAATTTGTCCTAAGTCTTCTGAATCAGTATTGGCTTGTAGCAACCAAAGCTGCCCGTGGCAAACTTCCACAAGCACAGGGTAAAAATACACCTCTTTGTTTTCATAACTCCACTTGAGAACCACTAGTCTCTGCACCAGGAGAGAATAATCACTCCCTACTGACTTTCCACATGACAGTCACAATTTTATTTTTAGTATGTTCAATCCCGTTTATCTCTTTTCCAGTTTGCTAAGTCCTATTCCATTCAGCTGCTCCTTGTATAAAAAAAAATACAAACAAACCACCCCACTCCATCCTTTTGGTCATTTTTTCTATACCTTATCTTGCTTTATTCAGTCTTTTCTGAGGTGGCAGACCTGAACTGCCTGCAATATTCTGGTAGGCACCCTGTACATTTATTCAGTGACACAACAGAACAACAATCTAGTGTAATTTCTTCCCTAGTATTGCATCCCATTAGCCAGAAATATTATCCACCCAAACCTCTAGGATTTTTTCTGAGAATTACAAGCATTTTAGAAAATGGAACCAGATGATCTCTGCCTAGCCATGTAAACACTGGACATATGGTGATTTATCTCCATGTCACCTCCATGCCTCCCGAGTATATAAAATAGAAACAACCATAATAGAGCTCTTTTCTTCCCAGCAGCCTGCAGGAGACTCATTTATTCTGTGGCTGCTTAAGTGGATAACCAAGCACACATCTCTGGCAAGATCTGCACGCCTGTACATTCAGAATAAAGGATGAAATACTTTCACAGAAGTGAGGTTTTTCACTCAGGTTCCAGTGAAAGTTCTGACACTAACTCATCTACACCATGATTAACAGTCAAGCCTCCTGGGGGACTGACCTCCCTTGGGTGCCTAGAGCACAAGGCTGAGGACCTCGTGGCAGATGAGCTGCTCCAATTCTTCCAGCCCCTGAGTTCATGTCTAGGCATCAAGCCTGAAACCAGCTCCCATATTTACATCCAGGCTAGAACCCATTTGAAGCTCTGTCACACTTGAGACAGGACATGTTACAGCAAAATTAATTCCCTCCCAGTTCTTCATCCAGTTGAGAGGCTGTATTAGGCTTAAACTCAGGATTCCCACTTCTTTGCGTATTTGCCTTCTGACACTACTTCAGATGTCTCCACAGCACAGAGGAGCACTGTGTGCTGTAGGGGTAGGCCCAGATGTTCACCCAGTCACCCACCCAGCCCCTACAGAAACCTGCAAATCCACCACTCAGCTCCTCTGTGTCACATCTGCCCCTGACCCACCAGCACCCGCTGCCCTCACAGCATTCCTGGCCTCTGATCCCACAGGACCTGTGCTCCCTGTGCCCTACTGAGACACAGGGCTGACCCCACAGAGCCTGACCCCTCCCCAGGAACCAGGCAGCATTACCTTTTCCATCTCTGCCTTGGACTCAGGATGGTGTTCTTCCAGTGCCTGCAGCTCTTGGCTCCTCTCGTGCAGCTCTCCACCCAGCTGTGCACAGCTCAACGACACCAGGCTGGGTGCCAAACGTAAAGCTACAGATTAGAACACCCCAAGGAGGAGGACATGGTCACAGAAACTTTGATCTTCCAAGCAGTCTACTATGGAGCTCCTGGAGCAAGCCCAAAGATGGCCACCAAGATGATCAGAGGGCTGGAGCATCTCAGCCCTGGAGCCAGGCTGGGAGAGTTGGGGTGTTCAGCCTGGAGAAGAGAAGGCTCCAGGGAGACCTGAGAGCACCTTCCAGTGCCTGAAGGGGCTCCAGGAAAGCTGGGGAGGGGCTTGGGACAAGGGCAGGGAGGGAGAGGACAAGGGGGGATGGATGAAAACTGGAAGAGGGAGATTGAGGTGAGACATGAGGAGGGAATTCTGGAGTGTGAGGGTGGTGAGAGCCTGGCCCAGGTTGCCCAGGGAAGCTGTGGCTGCCCCATCCCTGGCAGTGTTGAAGGGCAGGTTGGATGGGGCTTGGAGCAGCCTGGGCTGGTGGGAGGTGTCCCTGCCCATGCAGGGGGTTGGGACTGGATGATCTTGAAGGTCCCTTCCAACCCAAACCAGTCTGTGATTCTACGTCCATCATAACAGAAACCAGACTCTTAACCTGGTAGTTTCTTACCAATCCTTTGGTTTTGTTTCCCAAAATCATTTCAAAAGAGATCAGGAAGCTGACCTAACAGGTAACAGTTTTTTCTTTCTAATTCAAAGATTAACAGCTTCCCATGCAAATATCAGTATGAAAATCACAAAATTGGAGGGGAAGACTTGTTCATAATTCTGATTTCACAGTAAGGTCTAGATCTGGTTCCTACCAGCTGAGTAACAAAGACTCCTTCACCCATTGCCAGTGAAGGTGCTAATCCTGAGCAAGCTCAAACATTGAAAACACCCACAGTGTGCAGTGAAAACCAGCCAGCCAATTAGCAAAATAGTCTATTAAACTGCAAACATTAAGAGCATTTGATTCCTTCAGCCCTTTGATATTTAAAATAAGCCTTCAAAAAAATAAGTGGGACTGGTTAACTTGATGAACACAATACATGAGGTATTAAATCATTGTCTAAGTTTCATTGCATAGCAGGAGAAGCAAGCAGCTGGCTACCTGTCCTCCAGATGAGTCACTTCTGGCTGCAAGTGCTGTTCCTTCTGCTGGGCAACATCCAGCTGCAGGAGCCCATCCTCCAGCCCCAGAGAGGACACTTGTTTCTCTTGCAAGCGTTCCTCCAAGGCCCTAAGCAGAGACAGAAACTTCAATCTCAGCACAGAAACATCACATCTGAGCTCACCAATCCAGGGGACATCACCACTACTTTCTTGGAACCCTCTGACAAACACACCAACCCCACCACCAGGCGACTCTGTGCTTTGGGAATGAGCAAACATGGTGGTGGGATGACAGCCCCTTGTTTGAGTTCAGGCTGATGAAAAAAGACTGCATCCCACTTGGATGTTGGTCTCCCTGATGCAGACAGTGCCCCAGCCACCAGCACACAGCCAGCTTGCAAGAAACTCTGGCTGTTAGGTGACCCAGGCTCAAACCTTTTGAGATGGCCACCAGAACCGTGCAGCCCCTGCATGCTGCCAGTGCAGAAGGGGAAGGACGAGATGACTTTGTCACACATGTAGTTACTTTACCAAGACTAATCTGACATCATTAACCAGTGAGAACCTTCACCTACATTAACAAGCACAGTATCAAATCCTGAAAAGCCTCCAGTGCTTCAGTGAAAATGCCTGGGGAGGAAAAGAAGCTGAAAAGCTCCAAAGCCCCAGGGCTGCTTCTAGAAACCGAGCTGGGTAAAAACCTGATTCCTTCCACACCCTTCCCTGAGTACCAGCAGATTTCAAAAGCAATTTGGCAGATGCTGCAAGGCAGGACAGCACCTGTGAGGGCACAGTGTCCCATTCCACCTACCAACCAACACTGATCCAGCTGAAAACCCTTCTACCATCCACACTGGGAGAACCTGGAATACAGATCTGGATTCAAGAGCACAAGCACCGGGGAGGCGCAGGTGCTCACCTGATGAGGAGTTCTTTTCTGTGAAGAGTTTCAGTCACCCTGGCCAGCTCTTTCTGTAGCTGTTCCTGGTGCAGCTTGGAGCGGTCAATGAAATCTTCCTGAGCCTGCAAGGTAGCTCTAAGCTCCATCTTCTCATCCTGTAGCACCTGCACAGAGGGGAGAAGGAACAACTGCTACAAGATGGACCAAACTGGTCTGTTGAAAGGTGCTGACAAGTTGGTCAGATTTTTCATAGAATGGTTTGGAAGGGACCTTAAAGATCATCCAGATCCAACCCCCTGCATGGGCAGGGACACCTCCCACCAGCCCAGGCTGCTCCAAGCCCCATCCAACCTGCCCTTCAACACTGCCAGGGATGGGGCAGCCACAGCTTCCCTGGGCAACCTGGGCCAGGCTCTCACCACCCTCACACTCCACAATTCCCTCCTCATGTCTCACCTCAATCTCCCCTCTGCCAGTTTTCATCCATCCCCCCTCCTTGTCCTCTCCCTCCCTGCCCTTGTCCCAAGTTCCTCCCCAGCTTTCCTGGAGCCCCTTCAGGCACTGGAAGCTGCTCTAAGGTCTCCCTGGAGCCTTCTCTTCTCCAGGCTGAACACCCCAACTCTCCCAGCCTGGCTCCAGAGCAGAGCTGCTAAAGCCCTCTGAGCATCATCATGGCCTCCTCTGGGCTCTCTCCAGGAGCTCCATGTCCTTCTTGTGTTGGGGGCTCCAGAACTGGACACAGTTCTGGAGTTGGGGTCTCACGAGAGCAGAATAGAGGGGACAATACCCTCCCTGGCCCTGCTGGCCACGCTGCTGGTGATGCATCCCCTGGTTGGTTTCTGGGCTGCAAGTGCACATTTGAAGGAAACACTGCAGAGCACCACAGGGGTGCAAAGCCAGCTTTGAGGCCAATCAGAAACTTTACAAAGGCTCCAGAAGGAGACAGGAACTCTGGGATGAAAAGCCTTCCTGCTCCTTCTCTCAAGCACTGCATTATGTTCCGTTTCCTCACAGTTCCTCCACTGACCTCTAACATTTTCTTGGATTGCCTTAATTCTTCTTGAACTCTTTGCTGATCTTCCAGAATCATCTGACTGCTTTCAGTCAGGCTGTCCACTCTGACGTTAAGCCTCTCCACCTCCAACTTGCTGGCACAGAGAGCATCACTGGCCCTCTCCAGCTTGCTGGTTAAGTGCTGCACTTCCAACTGGCTGGCCAGCTCCACCGACTCCACCATCTGCCTCCGACCGGAAAGCTGGCTCTGCTAAGGACAACCAGTTTGCATTAAAGCTAGATTATAAAACACAGTGTATCAAAACTACAGCCCAAACAACTGCTGATTTCTATGCACACAAATCATGTTCTCAAAGTAAGCAAGACCACCTTGCAGGGCATTAGGGAGAATACTGTCCCAGGGTTACACAACAGGTGAAAGTTCTGCAGGCAAACAGAGTAATAAAAATGAGGGGGCCCTCTGATTCCAAAAGGGGTTCAAAGAGAATCTGGGAAAACAGTTGTCCAAGCATGAACTAAGAACAAAGCTGCCTACTGCTTTTTGCTTGTTAAGCTAAGGCTAGAACAGGAGAAACATCGGCATGTAGGAAGGTTCACAAATACCACACACAAGCTAGAGATAATTCCACAGCAGGATAGAAAGCAGCTCTTGGTGCACAACAACAACAACAAAAAGCCCACAACCACCAAAAAGATCAAAAAACAAACTGTCTGTAACAGTCAATGATGTTTTGCTTTGTGCAGTAACTATCTGGCTCTGACAGCTTGTGAGAATGCTCACTTGGAATGTTTCACTGTTTTAAGGGCAGACAAAAAAAGCTATAAGGAACATATGAGCAGCAAACAATACATGCTCTATTATTTATAGGCACAATATTTTATTTCATAGCATTTCTTTCCATGGAGCTAGCTGGTGGAATGCAACGAGCCAGCTCTCCCATAAGCTTCTAAGAATATTCACTTCATACCTTCCCTTTTTGCAGAGCACCTTATCATTTTTAAAAGCTGAAACAAAATATTTGAGTAGCTCTTTAGTCCCAGTTTCTAAGAGTAGCAATTCTTGCCACCTTCAGAATAACCACATGCCTTGATTTATTGCCTCACAACTGAGAAAACCACAGGAACTGTGCACTTGGAAGACTATGGTGTAATTCTGGTTACACTCTTCTCATTATTTGAATAGTCAAGCCAGAAAACTTAATCAAGGGGGCAAGAGTTTCAAGTACAGCTTTTCTCCACCCAAGAAACCAGAGTACTAGACTACCTGAATATTTATTTCTGCATTAAGAACACATTTAAGCTATCTCTTCTTTCCAGGGACAGAACATGTAGGACAGCACAGAATTCCAGGCTTCATCTGCTGACTCTAAAGGCTGCAGGTGTGACAGGAAGGTGCTCAGCAATGGGAGAGAAAGCCAGGCCTCCCTAACCTGCACTGGAAAATAGGAGGGGAAGGAGCTGAAAGATGGGAGAGGGGAAGCACTCCCTGGTCCCAGAGCTCAGCTTGACCTTGTGCCAGAAAAAAAAAAACAAGCACACAAAACAGAGAGAAAATCCAACATAAAAATTCAGCTGGGCTTTCCAGACACGTAGAGGATTCAGGCAGTCTGACCCCAGCACTGATGCACCTCAAGCATCTACCCTGCTTAGGAAAAGTCTCCCCAAACTCCTGTTTTTTTCTGCTGCACAGTAAAAAGTTCATCTGTGCCCCAGCACACCAGCCTGCACACCAAGGACACATCTGTTCTCAGACAATTGAGCTGCCAATGAGACAAAGACAGCAGAGCAGCAAGACCTTCTGCTCAACGACTCTCTCTGCATTTGTGGATCTCCCAGTGTCAGCCTCTCACCAAGTCCCTGTCAGAGCCAGCTTCAATCCTGTCATCACAAGCTTCCTCCTTGCAGGAGCTTCCACTCAAGAGCAACTCAGGAGCCCATTAAGTGCAAAGCCCCCAGCAAGAGCTTCTTATCAGTGTCTGCTGTGATTGTGTCAGTGTGACTTCCCAGCTGTGCTCTAGGTCAATTCATCTTGCTCTGCCCAGCACCACTGACTGCCTGAACCACCAGATTCTCAGGAACAACAGCCCCACTACTTGGTGCCTTTAAGAGACTTTTAAAAAAAAAAACACCAAAAACCAACAAACAAACCAAAAGGAGAGGTTGAAACCTGCAGTTTCCTCAGTACTTTGCAGAAGTATCTGTCACAGGGGAAGATTATTTTCCAGTATCATCCTGTGAGCTGGACCCACAAGCTACATATTTAGCTGCTGGCAGGTACACAGCTTTAAACTAAACAACATCATGTCCAATCTATTTTAAAGTGTCATATGCTGTGGTCTCTGTCTCCTCAGGAAAGCTTCATCCCACTGTCTTCTCTGCTAATTGGAGGGGTGGCAGGAGAGCTGCACAAGGTTTATCCAGCCTCTGTTGACAGACTCCAGATCTTTTTTCCATACACCACTTACACAAGTAAACCTTACTCCACAGGGACATGAAAAGTCATTTCAATGACAACCTAAACTGGATTCAAGCCTGAGAGATTTCATTAGCCTCTCCCTCTTCCCCCCCACCTGCTGCCACCAACAAACCAAAATCCTCCAGCACACTCCAGTTGTACCTGCATGAGCTCTGACTGCTCAGCCAGAGCCTTCCTCTGTGCTTCCAGTGATGCCACCTGCTGCTGGTAGAGCACACGCTGCTTCTCCCAGTCCAGGGATTTCTGGTGGAACTCCTGCAAGGACAGCAGGGCTGCCTTGGAGCAGTACGCCCATGCAGCCGACAAGAAGCCCCCTCCTGGTTCATACCCACATCTGCTTTCTCTCTCCCCCCCGTACCCTCACACACCTCTCCCCTCAGCAGGGAACCCACGAGCTGCACCAGCCCAGAACCCTCCCCGTGGTGCTTGCTGCAGTGCTCCTGAGTCCAGACCTCAGGAGGGTCCACAAATGCTAACAGCTTCATGGCTGGTTTCATGGAGTTGCTGTCAGAGGTTTAACCAGCCAGCCTGTCTTTACCTCCCAGCACGTGCTGCTCTTGACATCACCAAGATGGCAAGTAGGAACTGCAGAATTTTCATGCCAATCTCTGCTCCAGAAAGTGGGCACCACATCAGTCAGATGTGTTTGTTGGCCACATCCTCAGAGTACAGCAGAGGAAAACTGAGTGTGGTTGAGCTCAGTGTAGCAGAAAGGTTAAAAAGATGGGTCGGGGTTGACAAATTAGACACGTAGCTCTCTCCTCCTCAAAGAAGTGAGATGACAACCTCACCACACTGGAATTCATTCCATTCACATAATTAATTACTCTTGCAGCCCCTTCTTCCTTTTATTTAGGCTAAGAATAAGACCAGCAGCACAGTTTATCCTGTGTACTGAGAGGCTCCAATGCAAGGAACTGCCTTTATTACACAAGCAGTTGAGCAGGGCTACACCTGGGGAGTAGATGGAGAGTACTTCTGAAGCAGGATTCACAGCCCACATCCTCCTCAGTCACCAGTGAAGCCCAGTAAGTCCATTCATATGTACAAACTCTGGTTAGCACTTGCTTTTTCACTAAATACCTCCAATTTCCTGGTCAGGCAACTAATTTCAAACTCATCTTCCCCTTGTCTCTTGCTAGCATCTCCTCTAGCTTCTCTTAGCTTCTTCTTCTGCAGCTTCTCATAGCTCCTCCTCAGCCTGGACAACTGCAGGGAACACAGTGAGAGAGACAACTTTGTTCAAGGCCTCGAGGCAAGAATTGAAGAGCACTTTGAAAGAAGGCAAACAAAATGGCTGCACACAACACAATCCCCCTAATCAAGGCCACACAGCTTGCAAGTGAAGCCTCCAATTTCTATAATGAGCCTATTATACCAGCAGGACTGCAAAATATGCCAGCTTGTCTCAGAGCAGCAAGATGCCACTGAAGCTGGGACATCAGCAGCTCTCCTTAGACCTCTGTCCTGCCACAATTAAACACAACTAAAATATTGATAAGATGAAGGTTTACAAGTAGCTGTCAATGCAGTAAGAGCAGGGCACCCCTCTCTCTACAGAGGGCTCCCAGCCACAGCAAAAGCAGGCAACACCCTTGGGTGACCCCCTCACAAAGAGGGGCACATCCCCCCACCCACGGGGTGTGGGGGAGCTCTCCAGAGAGGTTCAGATTCTTGTGTGATTAAAATCCACTTGTGAGGCTCAGGTGGGAAACTGGAACTCTTCCTCTTAGTGGGAGAAGGAACATTTGAGAGGTGCCATTATACACAATGTCAACACTACCTCATCTGTCATTTTCTGCTTAGATACACCATGCATTTCACAATAAGTGGAGAATGCCAACAGAAAATATCACTCCCACGCCTGCTGCTAGAATGCTGCAGTCCTGTCAATGCAGGAATGAGGGGGAAAAACTCTTGACATTTAAATGACCCTCTGTGCAAATAATCACTTGAACCTGCACAGAATTTTCCACCTGATGAGCTCCCCCCAGCTCAGCTATTCCATACAAAGTTTCCACCAAGCCACAGGGATTTGGGAAGTCATCATTCCCCTTGCACTGATGGGGAAAGGTTAAGTCTGTGCATGAACAGAAGGACCATGACCTGAATGAAGACCTCATGCACTGGTCCCAACAGGTTCTGCAGATCCCTGAGTCAGCAAAGTACTTTGGGATGTTCAGTGGGAAGGGACAGACATGAAGAGTTAATAAACAAATCTCTTCTGCCAACTTATCAGGAGATGACAGGTTTACTCTTCCAACAACCTCAGCCAGTTGGACACTGTACCCATCCTTCCACTGGTAATGGCTGTAAAGCCAGACAGAAAGAGCTTCCCCAGGCAGTGCTAAGAACAGGAGCTTGAGGAACATTGGAGCTTCATGTCATCTACATTCATCCTGTGTGGGGAACATCCCAACACACTGCAAACTTGGCCCAAAACCAGAGTGTATGTCAGCCTTAGCAATTCAGACCTGCCACTGCACCTCAGCTCTGCTTTGCAGCCCATCCACAGTTCCAGAGGGAACATCTAGGGAAGGAAGGCTGAGAGCCACAGTGAACAGTGAGGTGTTTTCAAGGAGAACACATGCTTTCTGTTGCCAAAGGGGAGTACCAAATTCGTTCAACTTATGGCTTACAACAAACATGAACTAGGCCCAACCCTCCAGAGGAAACAGGGCAGAACTTCATGCCATTTAACTCTACTGCTGACAGGTGAGTGGGGACAGGCAGAGTTAAGGAATGCACATAGAATGCTGTCACAACACCCACAGGACAACCCACAGGTACCACCTTGTGGTGAATAAGAAGCTTTTTGAGATGGAAGCTCTGAAATTATATTTTTAAAAATATTTTCTAAGTCTGTTTGGTTTTTAGTAAGTTTATTAAGACAAATGTGCCTTGAGGGAGAAAAATCCTTACTAAAAAATTCAGATTCAATGTATGCAAAACAACAGATGAGACTACAGACCATTTCTTTTCTCTGCATCTCACCCAGTCAAGGCCAGCTACATCACCACACTTTTTAATTTCAGAAACTGTTGAAGAAGCCAAGTGCTGCTGCCTGTACCCATGGCAACTTCAGAACAAGAACTCTGGTGACCAGAATGGCCAAACATGGGTAATGTTTGCAGGAAACTTCTGCAGGTGTCTAACGTGTGAAAACTGCAACCATTCCACTTACTACACATCTCTGCACCAACAGGTGTCTGTTCACCACCTCCCCAAAAGAGCAAAAAAACAGGCCTCATGGAGCACAAAAATATTACTTTCCTCAATGCTCTTGATTGTAAGAACATCAACAATAAAAGAATGGGAAGTTCTAAACCCACAGCATTTAAACAAAAGCAATGATGCAAAGCACCTCACCTATGAGATAACAGAATCACAGAATCACAGACTGGTTTGGATTGGAAGGGACCTTAAAGACCATCCAGATCCAACCCCCTGCATGGGCAGGGACACCTCCCACCAGCCCAGCTTGCTCCAAGCCCCATCCAACCTGCCCTTCAACACTGCCAGGGATGGGGCAGCCACAGCTTCCCTGGGCAACCTGGGCCAGGCTCTCACCACCCTCACACTCCAGAATTCCCTCCTCATGTCTCACCTCAATCTCCCCTCTGCCAGTTTTCATCCATCCCCCCTTGTCCTCTCCCTCCCTGCCCTTGTCCCAAGCCCCTCCCCAGCTTTCCTGGAGCCCCTTCAGGCACTGGAAGGTGCTCTCAGGTCTCCCTGGAGCCTTCTCTTCTCCAGGCTGAACACCCCAACTCTCCCAGCCTGTCTCCAGAGCAGAGCTGCTCCAGCCCTCCCATCATCTCTGTGGCCTCCTCTGGACTCTCTCCAACAGCTCCATGTCCTTCTGATGTTGGGGGCTCCAGAACTGGACACAGTACTCAAGATCATCTATCAACTGGGAATTAAAAACAATCCTCTTTTTGCAACTCACCTCCTCTTGAAATTTCCTCAGCTGTTGTTCAAATTCTCTAACCATGTCCTGTTTGGCTTTTTCCAAGTCTTCTACCTGGAGAGGCAAGAGTTGAAGACCAAACAAATAAAAGAACAGAAGTGGACCTTACTGTCAGGAGGTACCAGGATTAGTTTTAATTTCATAAACAGACATATGGTATACATATAAATACCATAACACATTAAATATATATAGGAGTGGTAAATGACTATTAAGAGATCCTAATTCTGGTGACAACTGGACCTTTCAATGGGGTCACTCACTGTGCTGAGTGATCAAGTCTATGCCTACATCTGTGGTCACCTGGAGCCAGAATTGTTTCTCTTCTGGCCTCTTGTTTTGAGCCAGTTTCTGGCTTTCATTTTTTGGGATGAAGCTGAAAAGGTTCAGCTTGTGTCAAAAGGCTATTTTTATCTGGCATTTTCATCAACTTCTTCATCCACATGCATTATGATTTCAACCTATCTACTAAGTGACAAGATGGCCACGTCATTATCTTACTGTGCTCAGGTGAAGCAGTTTCCAAGAAATACATGGAGACAAGGGGGACAAAGAAAGAAACAGGGCTTAGAAACTCATGGAAAAACTTCCCTTAGGTTGATTCCAATACACCTGGGACTCATTTTTCTCTCCCTCCCCATCTTTTTCCCATCCACAAACCAAAGTGGCCACCTTTCTACCTGCAGGTCCAAAGGGCAGCAAGTCAACAACTTAAAAGACATGATGACAGAAAACTCCTATGAGTAAACCTAAAGCATGAGTGTATCTCAGTAGTGACTTAAACCAGAGTGCACATGTCAGTTTTTAAATCACTGCTTGCCTTTGGTGGGAAGAAATATTTCTGAAATATCTTGAGAAAACACAATAGTAACAATGCTAACCTACTTGATCAAAATGACAGTTCTTGCAAATCAAAACCCTGTGGTATGATTCCAGGTTTAGTAACTCTGTAACAAAGGCATTCATTCCAAACCTTGCCATGTGGAGTAGCAGCAGCACCTGACCACACTACTAAGAAATGCAGAATTCTTAACCCACTGTTGCTACATCCTGTCCTATTTCTCTTTATGTTACTAGTTTCCAGCCTAAATCACTAAAAGCTACAGCAGTACACGGGTAGGTCTGAGGATGTGAGGATAGCTGCAGTACAGTTGCACAGGGCCTCCAAAACCCAACTGCTTCTGCAGTTATCAGCTGGCTTTCAACCCAAGAATTCAAAGCAGCTGCCTCAGAGAGCTGCCAAAACACCCCTTGTAGCAAAGTCTTTCAGAAGACAGGACACAGCAGCTATAAATGTAAGGACAAGTCTTAAACACTTCCAGAAAAAGTCAGTGTGGCTAGATCTTGAGATCCAGCCCCCCAGACCCCTGCTGGTTTCCTCTGACCTGAGAAAGACACATCCATCCATTTGCTGAAGAGGTCTATGGTCCATGTCCTGTGCAAAAACTCCCCTTATGATATTTCTCCAGTAATACACAAATCTGGTGCCCTGGCCCCAGGCCTACAAAGCCTGAGCTGCACAAAACAGCCCTTGGAGAATGTCCCAGGAATATCTTGGTGCAGTTTACACAGAAGCACAGAATTTTTTGAGTTGGAAGGGACCTTCAAGATCACCAAGTTCCAACCCCCTGCATGGGCAGGGACACCTCCCACCAGCCCAGGCTGCTCCAAGCCCCATCCAACCTGCCCTTCAACACTGCCAGGGATGGAGCCCTCACAGCTTCCCTGGGCAACCTGTTCCAGGCTCTCACCACCCTTACACTGAAGAATTTACACCTGATCTCTAACCTAAATCTCTCTAAGAGTTCTTTTTACCAATGACTGCACGTTGCTGGGCTGCCAACTGCTGGTGTGTACAGATTCAGTGATTTTGGGTTCTCTCTAGAAACCCCAACAGTTCAGCCTGCAGACTCCCACCAGCCCCTAGGGATTGGAAGGGGCCTTTAAAGACCATCTAGTCCAGTCTCCCTGCAGTGAACAGGGACCCTTTTAACTAGATCAGGTTGATCAGAGCCTTGTCAAGCCTGACCTGGAATGTCTCCAGGGATGGGGCCTCCACCACCTCTCTGGGCAGCCTATTCCAGAGCTTCACTACCCTCAGTGTCAAGAGCTTCTTCCTGAAACCCAGTCTGAATCTACCCTGCTCTAGTTTAGGGCCATTGCACCTTGTCCTGTACCTACACAAGTACAGGACCACCAGGCCCTCCCCAGCTTTCCTGTAGGCCCCCTTCATGCTGATGGGAGTTGATCCCTTGACTTTGACTGAATTATGAACGAGACACCTTATTCCAACAGGCTCCTTTGCAAATGCTATTGCTGATTTCCAATTCTGAGACAGGCTCCTGTTTCCCTGAGCACAGCTGTCTGCTAAAGCTAACCCCCCAGGCTTGGCTTAGCATTTAAACATGAAAAAAACAATAAACCAGAACTGATGAAACAATACCCAAAACACATGCCTGTGTAAAGCCCAACTCTGGAATTCAGGTTCAGTCTTTAGATTGTATTGTAACATGTAAAACACAGGGGTCAAAACTGATGGGGAACCACAGAACCTGAGGCAGTACCTCCTTTTCCTTTTCTTGCAGAGCAGCCCTGACTGAGGAAAGTTCCTGCTCTCGAGCACTCAGGCAAGCTTCCAAGGCTTGTGTCTGTCCTTCCCATTCTGATTTCTTGTGAGCCACCATGATGTCAATCTGCTTCATCAGCTCCTGCAGCTCAGCCTCGCAGGAAGTCAAGAACCCTCTGCTGGAAGAGAAAGAGCTTGAGGTTACCAAGCAGGCACCAGCCAGCAGGGTGTCCCACACCCACAGAGTCAACAGAGCAAACTGACCTGCACCAAGGGACCACATCCACACATGAAGTGCCTTGAATGCTGCACAAATTAGCTGGCAGGGAAATGCAGTGAATGCTCAGGGGTTCAGCCCAGCCCCTGAGCAGGAACAACTGGAAAATTCGTGTCTACATTTGGCCATGACCAATAAAGAGTATTTGTGAAATTCCAGTGAGAACAAATGACCTACACACTTTAAATGCAGAGGGTTCCTCTTCTATCCAGAGACACATTAAAAGCCCCTATAAACACTTCTCCCTCTGTCTTTGTCCTCTGCATTATCTCAGTAAACTGGAGAATGTTTTATCCATATTTGATATTTGCCTTAATTGCTCTCCAGGCAAGAGGCATTTTATAGCAAGCCTCAGCCACCAGAGAAATCTTGCAGCCAAGCTATCAGCTCCTGAAACAGAAGTTTATCACAAACACAGACAAACCCCAAAGTGCAGGGGGATGGATGACAACATGATAACGAAGAAGAAACCATTTGCAACCCAGTGGGAAGAGTGAGCTCCCCAGCAAGGCTGCCCTTGCTGCAGCTGGAGCAAATCCAACTAACTCCTCTGAAACTTCACAACCTGCCAAGCCAGGGGCAGTATCAAGGCTTACAAGAGCCAGCCCTGGAGGGCCCTCAACTCCATGATGATCTTTACCCCTTGAATTTCCCTGTCAGACAGGAAGCACTGAAAAGACATGGAAATCAATAGGTTAAGGGATTGAAATTCCTCTGCTCCCCCAGAGCACATACACACTCCACAGCTTGGCAGGGCTTCTGTAGGGAAAGAAACTCTTCTTAAAGCAGCCAAAATCAGTTAAATTTGAAGTTCACCCTGTCCTGCGAGTCAACCAAAAATTAGCAGCTCTTATGCAGAGCAAGAACATCTCCTTCACAGCATCTGCTAATATAAAGCTCAGTTTAAACTTGATTCCTGCAACCAGTTCTCAGCAGAAGATCCCTCGCAGTAAATTGGAGCCACTTTCTCAAAGACTGCCATGAAAATGGCATCACTGACCTCTGCTTCATGCTTGTTTAACACACAAAAACATTGTATTCCATTATGGGCACTACAGTCTTTCTCAGGGATCTAAAAGTCCAGACACTTTGGCCTCAGACAGCACATGAAGGACTCTGCAGAGATGAACAGGACTCTGCACTGTCAACACGAGCAGGAAATGACCAGATGCTTTCAAAAAACAAGCAGGTAACAAAGACATGTCTCATTAACCTTGCAAAGCTGTTACCAAAAAACCACTTTTTCACACCCTTAATTACTACTGCCCCTGATGTTAGAAGGTAAGAAGGGTTCACAACAACAAAGAGGTGAAGTTTTCAGGAAGATGTAAAATCAAATTTCCAGCAATTAAGACTGTAACATCTGCCAAGGGATGGCTGCAAAGCCAGCTCACTTTGCTTCTGCACCAGCTGAAGGCCACTGGACACAGTATTTGTCCACCAGGATGTCCTAGGGGTCAAACTCCAAAGCCCTCATTTAAGCAATGGAAGCTGTGTCTGATCCCAGAAGATTTGATTCTAATTACTGACATGATTTTGAAGACCAGTGTGGATACATACCCCCCCTGCCCATTTCTCTGCATTCCTTCCAGCAAAGCCTCCATCACCAAATCCTGGTGTCTTTAGCAGCTAGGGAAGGACCCAAAAGCAGCAGTCACCCATGGCACTGCAGGAACCAGGCTGCTTCTCCATCCAGCTGCAGAACAAGCTGAAGGAAAGAAGTCAAAAAAAGAAAATTACAATTAGCAGAGTTAGAGGTGAGAGAAACAGTGGTCACCTTCATGAAATGACAAGCCAAAGATCTGCCAAATAAAGGAAAACAGGTTGTTCACGTGTTTGTGAAGGAAGAAAGGTTTATATGAAAGGCAGAAAAATGGGGAATGAAAAAAAAAAGCTACTATGGAACCACACCCAGAAAGCCAGCATTTATTTCAGTGGCTCCTCCACAAAACTGTGTCTCCAACAGAAAAATGGTTCAGCTCCTCCTGAGGATACAAAACTACACGTCAGTTTCACTCTGTGGAGGTGTCCACACAACCTTCTGTTTCCAAAACATCCATGTACTTTCTCAAGCATGCAGAGATGGATCTTCACAACATCACTCCTAAAATATGTGGCATGATTAAGCAATCAACCAAAGGGGGAGCAGGTCACAGAAAATGAGACTTTCAGAAGTGCAGACTCAGCTTTGCTCTCCCTCACTTCCACCAGAGCTTCCCTCCTGCTCCGACAGCATTTTAAAATGCCATCCAGGGATTAAAGCCTGTCCTTGGGAGTTCAGCTGGATTTTAAATCACACACATACAGAAAACACATTTTACCTCAGGAAAAATGAAATAAAATCACATGATTCTATTTGGATGCAGTGTTTTGTTTGTCTCTCTTTGGTCCTGCCTGTGCTTTCCCAACGTCTCATCAGCATGCAGAACACCTCTGCTGTGCTGCTGCTGGCAGAGCTGCTGAGGAGAGCAGGTGAGCAGACCCTCCAAGCTGCTGACAGCACTTCCAGAGAGTTCTCCAGGCAGCAAGAGCTCTAGACACGAGCCAGCAGCAGCTCTTCTTTTTCATTCCCCTCACACCTACACAGAACCAATTTTCAGAGGGCAGCTGAGAGATTTCACTGTCCACACAGAGAAGCTCTGCAAAAAGGAAACCCAGAGAGCAACCCAGGCGTGTCACCAGCAGCTCCCTGGTTGAGAGGCTGGGGTCAGTTCAACCTTGAAAGCCCACGAGGAGCCAGGGAGCATCTGCCCTTGGTTCTGCCAAGCTTTGGACACAGCTCCCAAGGTGTCTGGGGTACCTGGATCTGCCAGCTGTGGATACGTCCCAGCTCTGCCAGGTCTGGGGGAAGGGCCTTAACCAGTTCTATGCTACATCCCATTTGTTGACTTGGTATCAAATGTTGACCTCTCAAGCTTGCAATTTATGATGTGCAGGTTGCAGGCAACTGATGAGGAAGACACTGCCAGGGGAAACAATCCCTGTGATGAGACGCAGCTGAGGCAACAAACGCCAGCCTGTCCCCTCTGCAACCGAAGGAAAAAGGGAGCACTTGCCGAAAACAAAAAAGAGACCAAACATTTAAAAATCAACAAGGTTTGGCACCACCACTCAAGAAAGAATCACAGCAGTGGAGCCACGATGAGAAAACTTGACATTCGTTGAATCCCAGAGGGGTTTGGGTTGGGAGAGACCCTAAAGATCATCCAGATCCAACCCCCTGCATGGGCAGGGACACCTCCCACCAGCCCAGGCTGCTCCAAGCCCCATCCAACCTGCCCTTCAACACTGCCAGGGATGGGGCAGCCACAGCTTCCCTGGGCAACCTGGGCCAGGCTCTCATCACCCTCACACTCCAGAATTCCCTCCTCATGTCTCAATCTCCCTCTCCCAGTTTTTATCCATCCCCCCTTGTCCTCTCCCTCCCTGCCCTTGTCCCAAGCCCCTCCCCAGCTTTCCTGGAGCCCCTTCAGGCACTGGAAGGTGCTCTCAGGTCTCCCTGGAGCCTCCTCTTCTCCAGGCTGAACACCCCAGCTCTCCCAGCCTGGCTCCAGAGCAGAGCTGCTCCAGCCCTTGGATCATCCCACAATTCCCAACACAGAATCACAGACTGGTTTGGGTTGGAAGGGACCTTCAAGATCCTCCAGATCCAGCCCCCTGCATGGGCAGGGACACCTCCCACCAGCCCAGGCTGCTCCAAGCCCCATCCAACCTGCCCTTCAACACTGCCAGGGATGGGGCAGCCACAGCTTCCCTGGGCAACCTGGGCCAGGCTCTCACCACCCTCACACTCCAGAATTCCCTCCTCATGTCTCACCTCAGTCTCCCCTCTCCCAGTTTTACAGAACCCCAGGCTGGTTTGGGTGGGAAGGGACCTCCCAGCCCACCCAGCCCCAACCCCCTGCAGGGGCAGGGACACCTCCCCCGGCCCAGGCCGCTCCCAGCCCCTTCCCCCCGCCCTGGGGGCTGCTCCAGCCGCCAGCAGGCCCCGCTGGGAACGGGCCTGGGACGGTCCCGGCCTCGGCAAACCCCGCAGGGCCGGGTCCGGAGTTGCCCAGCGCGGCCCCCGGGCCCGCCCGGCCCCGCCTCACCCGCTGCTGCTCGGCGGCAGCCCCGGCCCCCGGGCCGCTCTCCCTGTGTCCGCTCGGCCCGGGGGGGCCCGGCCCGGGGAGCGTTACCGAGCGCGGGCCCGGCCCGCACCGAGAGCGCTGCGGGGCGTGCGGTGCGTGCGGTGCGGCTGCGCGGGGGGGGGGGTGCGGGGCGGGGCGGGGGGTGCGGGGCGGGGCTGCGGCTGCGGCTGCGCACGGAGCGGGAGCGGCAGCGCGGGGAACCGGGTACGACAGCGCGGGGCCCAGGCCCGGGGCCGGGCCCCAGTCACACCCTAGGCCCCAATCCCAGGCCCCAATCCCAATCCCAGCCCTAATCCCAACCCCAGCCCCAATCCCAGTCCCAATCCCAGCCCCAGGCCCCAATCCCAACCCCAGCCCCAATCCCAGCCCCTATCCCTGCCCAGCCCCAATCCCACCCCCCAATCCCAATCCCAGCCCCAGTCACACCCTAGACCCCAATCCCACCCCAGGCCCCAATCCCAGCCCCAATCCCAGGCCCCAATCCCAACCCCCAATCGCAGCCCCAGTCCCAATCCCAGCCCCAACCCCAGGCCCCAATCCCAGCTCCCAGCCCCAATCCCAATCCCAGCTCCAATCCCAGCCCCAGGCCCCAATCCCAGCTCCAATCCCAGCCCCAGGCCCCAATCCCAACCCCAGCCCCAATCCCAATCCCAGCCCCGATCCCAGCCTCAATCCCAACCCCAGGCCCCAATCCCAGCCCCAATCCCAACCCCAGCCCCAATCCCAGCCCCCGATCCCAGCCCCAATCCCAGGCCCAGGCCCCAATCCCAGCCCCAATCCCAGGCCCCAATCCCAATCCCAGGCCCCAATCCCAATCCCAGCCCTAATCCCAACCCCAGCCCCAATCCCAGTCCCAATCCCAGCCCCAATCCCAATCCCAGCCCCCAATCCCAGCCCCAATCCCAACCCCAGCCCCGATCCCAGCCCCAATCCCAGGCCCAGCCCCAATCCCAATCCCAGCCCCAACCCCAGCCCCAATCCCAGCCCCAATCCCAGCCCCAATCCCAACCCCAGCCCCAATCCCAGCCCCCAATCCCAGCCCCAATCCCACCCCAGCCCAAATCCCACCCCCCAATCCCAGCCCCAATCCCAACCCCAGCCCCAGTCCCAGCCCCAGCCCCAATCCCACCCCCAGTCCCAGGACCCAATTCCAGCCCCAATCCCAATCCCAGCCCCAATCCCACCCCCCAATCCCACCCCAGCCCCAATCCCAGCCCCAGGCCCAGCCCCAATCCTACCCCAGCCCCAATCCCAGGCCCCAATCCCAGCCCCAATCCCACCCTAGACCCCAATCCCACCCCAGCCCCAATCCCAGCCCCAATCCCAATCCCAGCCCCAATCTCACCCCAGCCCCAATCCCAGGCCCCAATCCCAGCCCCAATCCCAGCCCCAGGCCCCAATCCCACCCCCAGTCCCAGGACCCAATCCCAGCCCCAGGCCCAGCTCGGAGGTGACATGCCAAGGAGGACAGATCATGGGAATCATGGAGTCACAGAGTGGTCTGGGTTGGAAGAGACCTTAGAGATCATCTAGTCCCAGCGCCCCTGCGTGGGCAGGGAATGGTGGCAGGGGCTGGGAGGCAGGGAATGCTGGCAGCTGGGGCTGGGAGGCAGGGAATGCTGGCAGCTGGGGCTGGGAGGCAGGGAATGGTGGCAGCTGGGGCTGGGAGGCAGGGAATGGTGGCAGCTGGGGCTGGGAGGCAGGGAATGGTGGCAGGGGCTGGGAGGCAGGGAATGGTGGCAGCTGGGGCTGGGAGGCAGGGAATGGTTTTCTCTGTGTTTCCCAGTGGGCTGGGTGTCGGGTTGGCAGCACGGGGTGTGCTGTGCAGTGCTCTGCTTGCAGGCTCTTCTAGAGAGATGTCTAAAGGCCGGGAGCTATAAACACGTGGTAAATCCCTGTAATTGATAATAATGGGCTAGTTCCATGTGTCCATCCACCTGCCATGCATCTGGAGAGGAGGCAGCCCTTCTGTGGTCGTGACCCCTCTTGGGGTGGGGACAATCCAGCTTTTCCATAAAACCTTTGAGCTGAAGAGAAAACGGGGTCAGCACTGGAGTGAGGCCCAGAGTCCCAGCCCCAGCTGCAGGCAGGGGTGTGAGGAGCTGTCCCTGCCTCCCAGCCCCAGCTGCAGGCAGGGGTGTGAGGAGCTGTCCCTGCCTCCCAGGTGCAGCTGCAGGCAGGGGTGTGAGGAGCTGTCCCTGCCTCCCAGGTGCAGCTGCAGGGATGGACAGCGAGGTGCAGAGGGATGGCAGGATCCTGGATCTGATCGACGACGCCTGGCGGGAGGACAGGCTGCCCTACGAGGACGTGGCCATCCCTCTGGTGGGTGAGCTGCTCCAGCCCTGTGAGATCCCAGGGTGGATCTGACTCCCCCCCCTTTTCTGTCCTGTGAACCCGTCGTTCCTCTGTGCGTAGGAGGGTGGGGATGTTTCTCTTTCCCTGAGGAGCTGCCAGGAGTGGGAACTTCCCATCACACAGTTCTGGGGTTGGCAGCAGGGAGAAGCAGGATCTTCCTTTCCTTGTGCTTCCCCTTCCTGGTGTTAGTGTTTGAAGTGCTTTCCCAGTTCATTGGTAGAACAGAGAGGACCAGTCTCATGCTGACAGCAGCACTTCTGGGTTGCCTTTTGTTTCCACTGCCTGAAATTGCATTAAAAGAGGCTGAAGATTTTTCAAATATCTTCCCAGTCACTCTCTCCCACTCTTACTGTGGCCAGTTCAAGGACAGTAGTGAACACACTGGCACGTGCTGTGGGGCTCTTGCTTGTAGCATCATGTCTTGTGTGGAAAAGCCACCCTGAGGTGAAGCTTCAGATCTCCCACCTTCCTCAGCCATTGTGCAGCTGCCAGGGAAGCTGAGGGCTCCTGAGGCTCCTCCCTTCCCTTGCTCTGTTTCACCCCAGCCAGCACTGGCAGAGCAGCCAAGGCTGTGGGGACTGGCAGGCTGCTGGTTTCTCTCAGCACAGAGACACTTCCAGATTGCCAGTGACAGGGCTCAAGCTTCAGGCCTCACCCCCCTGTTTTTCAGAGAGGGCAAGGAGCAGCTGCATACCTCCTAGATCCCTGCCTTCAGCACCCAGGTTTTCCTGCCCAGGTTTGGGCTTGAGGGGATGATCTTGCAGAACTCCAGTTCTCAGCTACGAGAGCCCAAGCTCCACTTTCCCTGGGATAACCTTTATTGGGCAAGTCCAATGTTACAGTCTCAATCCTTGCTGGCTTTTGCCTTTACCCTGTGGCCAAGTGAAGACACACGGCTGTTTCTTCCCTCACATCCATCTCTTGAGCTACACACAGTCACACACAGTTGGCAGCCTCAGAGCAGGAAGCCTCATCAACTAACAGTAGACAGGAAGGCCTGGCTGTGGATATAAAGATCCCCAGGGATGAGATTGGCCCTGATCACAGAGAAAAACCAGCACAAGTTCACAGGAGGCTGGCTCAGCAACACTGGAAGGAGCAAACAATGGCTGTGAAGTGGTATTTGAGGCTGTGCTGAGCATCTGGTGCAGTGCTCACAGGACACATCCCTGTGACCTCCAGCAGGCCTCAATCATAGGCTGCTTCCAAAGCTGGAACACTGTATTTAGCTCATGCTGGGAGTTCCAGAGATCTGGAACTCAGAATTCTTGCCCAAATGGCATCAGGCAGAAAAACACACCCTCTGTGTGGCTGCACCAACGCAGCAACACGGAGAGCAAACCATCTCAGGAGAGGAACTGAAATCTCAGTGAGGCCTCCTGCCTGGTGTGTGGCTCCTTGCAGGGTTCCTGGCCTCTGCTGGGGATTCAGCACAGCCACACCTGAGCTCAGCCTGTGGAAGGAGGAAGGATTTCACACCTGCCACGGGGAAGTAACACGTTACAGAGCCAGTTGTCTTAATAACAGCTACAATAAATGCAGTAGCTGTATTCTTGGCAGCAGCAGCAAAAAAAAACAGACCACAACACATCCCATGTTGCAAATAAGCAGTGGAATAATTGCAGTGTACTGTTACCTACTTCCCTGGCATTTGCTGTGTGTTCTCCTTCTTCACTGGGTGTGTGGCCTGAGTGTGCAGCAAGGCCCCAGGGGCCTGCAAAGCCAACTCACCTTTCAGATGAAGCCCCACGTTGATGTGAAAAGACTTGTTTTTCATCCTGCTGTTTTTAAGGGGCTCCGTGTGTGAGATCTGCATTGTTCAGATGCACCCTCTGGTCTCGTGTGTGGGTTTTTGTATGAAGTCTCAGCAACCTGCTCCCCTCAGGAAGCCTGTTCCACGTGGAATGCATTGTGCCTCTGCTTTGTTCTCAGAATGAGCTTCCTGAACCAGAGCAAGACAACGGTGGCACAACTGAGTCTGTGAAAGAGCAAGAAATGAAGTGGACAGATCTGGCTCTCCAGTATCTCCATGAAAACGTTCCACCCACGGGCAACTAGTCAATCAGTGTGAATTCATCCATGGATGCAAGATGAAAAATATTTAGCAGCTGACCATGGCTGGCCTAAACTTCTCTAAGGAGGAGACGTTTCTGAGAGGCTGGGATTCCAACAATGGTTCTACTCCCAGTGACCACACACAATTTGAAATGCTTCTGTGATGTGTGAAGAACCAGTGGCTGACACCTCAAGGCTCAGAGCAGGATGTTTTCCTTCTGTAAAATTGTTTCATCTCTTCTGCTAAATTATTCTTAAGATGGTGACAATTCCACTCTTAAATGTTTTCTACGTGTGATAAAATGATTTGCTTTTACTGTCTGGAGTTGTTGCTGATTCCAGAGCTCATGATGGGATCATTTCTGACTCTGAAGGCTTATGTCCCAGGAAGTATTCCTGTCCACTCTGTGGTCAGTGTACAAAAATAACCATCAGTCAGTTGTTAACCACCTTCAACTGGTGTGGCTGGGGAAGGTGGTGTGGGGCAGGTGTGAAAGATGTGAACTCCTCATCTTGGGGTTTGATGGTGGCAGGGGCAGCATTTCCAGTGCTGACATCCTGGGTGGGTTTGCCCAGAGGTGCCCTGTGAACAGCCTTCATTTATGCTAAAAATGGTGGTTACTCAAAATCCTTGTCTGTGGAGGGATGATGGAGAGTTCCAAGGCAGAGCCTGCCAGTCCCTCTGCCCCAGCTGTGGGAAAGGCAGCTGCCTGGGGGAGATGGCTCAGGTGGGAAGCAGAAATCAGAAGTGATGGGGGAAAGAAACCAGGGAGGTTTAGCTTCAAGCAAGAAACTGTTATCTCTTTTTGTGCTGAGGAGAAAGGCCAGGCCCTCTTGATTTATCTCCTTTTATCCAGTGTCTTTTGCAGTAGGTGAAAGCCTCTGTTCCTCTTGCATCTTTCACTGTTGGCCTGGCTCCTTCACACCCGTTGCCAGAACTTGCTGAAGAGAAAATATTTTGACAGAGTTTGGGATCACTGGTAGAGGTGAGAAAGGAACTGGAAGGAAAACAGTGTTTGAAATTATTTTATTTTGCCAGTTCATCAGAAAAGGGGGGAAAAAAAAAAAGCAAAAGCACTTTCCTGGAGCTTGCAGCTTCACAGAAGTTTTTTGGTGTCTTTTTTCAGTCTTTATCTTCTTCAATGTAATGAAACCCAACCTTGGCCTGGGTGATGGCCAACTGCTGGCAGGCAGAGGTGAGAATTAACCCAGGAATTAGCAAATACCTGAAGGGGCCTGCAAGAAAGCTGGGGTTGGGCTTTTTACAGGGGTGTGTAGGGAGAGGACAAGGGGCAATGGTTTGAAGCTTAAAGAGGGGAGATTGAGGTGAGACATGAGGAGGGAATTCTGGAGTGTGAGGGTGGTGAGAGCCTGGCCCAGGTTGCCCAGGGAAGCTGTGGCTGCCCCATCCCTGGCAGTGTTGAAGGGCAGGTTGGATGGGGCTTGGAGCAGCCTGGGCTGGTGGGAGGTGTCCCTGCCCATACAGGGGGGTTGGATCTGGATGGTCTTTAAGGTCCTTCCCGACCCAAACCAGTCTGTGATTTTGTGAAAAAGCTCACTATGTACAGCATGGACCAGAGGAACACCACACAGCTGGGAACTGTAACAGTTCAGCTCCTTGTGGGAAAAAACAGCTTGTGCTTAGGGAGGTGATTCTGATCCTCCCCCTGTTCCCTTCCTTAGAAGACTTTGCAAAGAAACCATCAGGCAAAGCTGCCGCACAGCTTGTATCCAGCAGCCACCCCTCTTCTCTCTTCCCTTCCCCTCTCTCACCACAAACTACCATCCTCATCTTGCCCATTTTGCCACTGGATCTCCCAGCTCCCATTTCACTCTTCCTTTCCTGCCCCTGACAGCTGACTTTGCACCTTTGTTCTTCTTCCTTCCCTCAGCAGAGGGGGAGGAAAAAAAGCCCTTTTTTCAAAATTCACCTGGATTCATGAGGTTCCAGGTGGTCTACAAGGACCTGTGGTGGGGATGCCAGATGCAGGAGTGTCATCCAAGAGAGCAGTTGCTTGACAGGCCAGTGGGGACCCAGATGGACTCAGAGTGGTCCAGCTGCCACACAGGGCTGTGCATGCACTGCTGCCTGAGGTGACAGGTCCAGGTCAGAAGGGATGCTGGGCAGAGCTGGGGGGGGGCCCTGGGGAGTCAGGATCATCAGGAATGCTGCCAGGTTCCCAGGGCCCTGGGAAACCAAGTGCTGGCCCTGCCCAGATGCTTATCAGGCTTGCAGTGACACCTGTGTTCTCTGCTGCCTGTTGACATCCTTTGCAGAAGACAAACAGGCCTGCAATCCTTTCCTGCCTTTCCACACACGCAGTCAAATCGTGGCCCACAGTGTGATACCAAAGCATTTGTGTCTTTGCTTAGTCATTCCCCAGGGCAAGCTGTCTTTAAAATAAGGAAACCTGGTAGGGTAGAAGGTGCCCCACCTCGTTAGGAAGAAGCTTTAGTTCTCTAACTACAGACTGATCTTAATTTTTTGGCTGGCAACTTCCTCCTTTCACCACACCTACTGTGACTGGCAGAAAGAGAGCAAACTTGTCAGAGACAAGGAAATTCTGGGATCCTTAAAATCTTTTACCCGTAGAAGCTTCATGTGGAAGTCCATATGCTGAGGCTGGGAGTCATGTTCATCTACCTTTTGCAGGGGGTGAAAACAGGTAAGAAATCAGCTGTGTGCTTTGCATGTTTTTGTCAAGTACAGCACGTTCTCTGCTTTGCTGAAACATGAAAATAAGTCTCCTCTGTGTCACAGTCACTGCGTGGGGGTTTCCAGCAGCAGTCTTCATTTTGGCAAAGCAAATCCTACCAGTTACATGAGTGCAGTCAGCTCTAACAGTTCAAAAAGTAAAACCAGAAATCTTTTTTAGTATTTTTTCCTCACCTTGCAAACATTTCTCTTAGATAAGTACTATCCATTGACACTGAAAATGTCATTTGAAACCTTGAGAGAAGAATTATTTCTTTTCAGCAGTGTCTTATGTGACAGATGCAGAGGATGAATTACTATTTATGAACAATAAACCTGGTTTGATATCCTCTCAGCCCTATCAAGAACCAAACTGGGTAACAATAAACAAATGTACTGCCTGGTGTTAGCACACACATGGGAGCAAGTCGAGTTATAGCTCTTGGCTTTGCAGGCAAAGCAAACAGGATTAAAAAAAAAACAACACCACAGTATTCTTATAAACACTAACTTGTATTTCATCAGGTTCTCTGGAGCAATCTTGGGGTTGCATTTTGCTTAGTTTGTTAAATAAGCTCTAGGAAGCAGAGTGATAAGACATGGAAAAAAGAATGGTGGGGAAAGGCACCAAGGAAGCCCAGTGAGACACTGAGGAGCAGTTCCAAAGGCAGAGGGAGTGCTCTCCCTGAGGACAAGGCAAGGAAATCATCACTTGCTGGGTGTGCTCAAGTGTGCTCAAAGCTGGAGACTCGTTGCTGCACAAGCCCAGGCTGCTGAACCCACTGCGAGAAGCCCAGGCAAGGTGACAGTGTCTGGGGCATCAGTGAAAAGGTTGACAGAAGCAGCAGCACCTGAGGCCCAGGTGAGGGGCTGAGCAGCCCCCTTGGCAGCTCTGTCTGGCAACACAGTCTCTCAAAGGCCACAGCTGGGACAGCTACACATCTGACCCACCAAAGTCTCTTGGAACTTCACTTTGCAAGAGGACGAACCGGTGGGGTTAAAGCAATTCAGCTGCTGTTGCACATCCTCCAGGTGACAGCCCCACAGTGCAAACCCTGCCTGTCCACGGGGTGAGCATCCAGGACAGGAGGAGGGAAGAGCCTCCAAACACCAGGGCTGGAAAAGGAATGAGGGAGCCCAGGGAAAGGCAGGACTCAAGTTCCAGTGACTGCAGTAAATGCCACAAGCTCTGCCTGGGACCAGTCTCCTGGCTGCAACACTCCCCCCTGGGAGTCCATCAGTTCAGAACCTGTATGGACAGATGGAACTTCAGCACCAAGTTATTCTGAAGATGCTCCTTTGGCTGCAGTAGCTCCTCAGAGGCTGATCTCAAGCTCAGGACAAAAGATGCCAAGCTCCCCCACAGGGAGGTGGGTCGGACAGGCTGGTGTGCCCCTGCCAGAGACCCTGCCCAGGGAAGGGCTGGTTGCATCGACTTCACACCTGAGCAGAGGAAGAAAAGTGGATTCCCTGAGGCTATTCTGGCCAAGGCAGGGCTGGGAGCAAGTTCATGGGACACTGGATTCACTTCTTGGAGGGAAGTGGCCTGTTGGACATGGGTTAAGCCCAGTGCCAGGGTCTGAGTTTCCACCTGCCTGCTTTGCTTGCTGAGCTAATCTCAAGAAGCCTCTTGCCCCAGCAGAGAAATCCTGGTGCTGTTTCAAAGACATCTCCAGCCATTTGGGTAGGATTCCCTGTGCTTGCCAGAAGGAAGAGCAAAGCCAGGATAACTGGCTGTCCACATGTGTGTCAGCTTGTGCAGCTCGTGCTGGGTGAGGCTGGCATGTGCAGCAGCTTGCCAGGAGAGAGGCTGGCAGGTTCCCCCCCCGTCAGCACTGCTCTGATTTTCTTAACCAAAACAGATCTAACCTAACAGCCTTGGTGCAGATATAACAGGGCTTTTAAAACAGTTGCTGGCTTGGGTAATAGCAAAAGCCAATCAGCTCTTCAAAAGCTCTTTTCTAACAGAAGGTTTGGGCTGTCCTGGTGACAAACCTAGTGTTCCCTGGGCAATTCTCAGCACAGTGCAGGAGATACAGAAACAAATGAAGCAATCAGTGCAATCCTGCACTGTGTAACAGTAATTCTTGCCTGGGGTTTCTGCTTGTGTTGCTAGAGCTTCAGTGGCAGTAAAGATGATTAACAGTATTTCACAATAATACTATGCAATAACTAAAACAATTTCTGGTTATTAGTAAGAAATGAAGAGAACAGTATTGTGTGTGTTGCAGGAGCAGCAAGGGCAGTGGTTGAGTCTCACTGGCTGTGCTGGTGTGCATCAGCCAAAGTGGTGACTCTTCTCCACCAGTGACTTTGAGATCTCCAGTGTCCTAGCAGAACTCCTGCTGCTGTTTCTCTGGAGCATCTTGGCACTGTGACAATGCAGCAGGAGCCAGCAGGTCAGGAGACAGCCACCCAGGTCACCTCCACGCTTGCAAGCAGGATCCAGAGTCCCTCTGCCCCTGGGAGCCCTGCCTGGAGCACCAGAAGGGCAGAGCACCCTCCATCCCGAGGCCACCCATCTGCACCAGTGCTCACTGGGCCTGGCTGGGGACTCCTTTTCCACTCCTCCTGTTCCACAAATCCTGTTTTACCATAAGCTTTACGCAGGAAGGACTCCATGGATTTCAACCATTAACATTTATTTCTGAATTTATGGTAGCAATTTAAAATATCCAGTTGGACTTAACTGCAACATCCTTTTAGCCTGTTAACTTTTATTTCTGGAGCTCCTGGGGCTTCTACAAAATAATTAGCAGAACTATGGCAACTGAGCAGATTATTTTATGTGCTGGGCACACAGCATTTATATCACTCTCAAGCTGCTGAATTCCACAGGAGGAGAAGAGGGAAAGTTCTTCGTAGAAACTGAGGGAATCAGCTTTTAGAGATGAAAATGCAGAGTACTGGAGGTTTACTAGAGCACGATTAGCCTACAGCTGCAGGTTTTCTAAACCCTCCTACCTTTCCAAACCCTTAAAAGCACAGGCCTTTAAGCAGCAAAGATCAGGAAGATTTCTCTAGCAACTGCAGCCTGAACACTTATTGCAGCCCAGGGCATTTCTGTGAGAGAGACTCTCTCCCACGAGGTTCTTCAGTAAGATTAAGGGGATTTGGGGAAAGGCACTATGAGCCAGGATGCTACAAGACCTGGGAGGGGCTTCACAAGCAGTGGAGACAGTGATTCCAACCCTGCCAGGGCCCTGCTGGGCTCTGAAGGCTCAGCCTGTGTTCTGCTGGAAAAGCAAGGAACAGAGACAGGCTTTCAAAGGGCAGAGACTGCTCAGTTCCTCTGCAACTGCATATGAAGCACCATCAGTAGCATCTCGTGCAGCCCAAGGGTGTCCCGTGTCACAGGCTGACGTGGCAGGCTGCACCTGCAGACCCCTGCAGCACTGAGCTGCCCCCCACCACAGCCAGACCCTCTGCAGCCTCTCGGCTCCAGACTGGGGCTACCAACAAACCACGAGGGGATCTCTGTGCCCTAGAACCTGCCCAGAGCAACTGGCTGTGCTCTCACACCAGTCCAGTGGTTAGCTGGAAGCCTCTAACCTCTTCCTGATAACAGTGGGATCTCTGGAGACAGTCCCTGCCAGCTCCCAGCTGGCAGTGGAGGCAGGACTGTGCTGCTCCAGGGAATGCTGCTCCCAGGAGCCGCGCTTGCTGCCTTGCCTCCAACAAACCCTGAGGTTAAGGGGAACTCCAGTCATGACCATGATGGAGAGGAAAGCAGCAGCCCTGGATCAGACCTCAGTCCCTGTGCAGGGCTTGGGAAGGTGAAAGCAAAGGCCTTGGTGCTGACCCAGGGTGGGCTCTCTGCAGATCCCCAGGAGACGTGTCCGGTGTTCACGGCTCTCGGCATCGGCAGCGCCTTGACAGGGACAGACCTGAAGGTGAAGCTGCTGCTCTACACCAGGCAGAACCCAGTCTGTGCTGAAGAGCTCCGCTCAGCAGCCTCCCAATACCTAGATGTGACCAAGAAAACCACCTTCATCATCCACGGGTACCGACTCACAGGCTCTGCCCCAGCCTGGATCCCTGAGCTGGTGCAACTGCTGCTCTTTGTGGAAGACATGAACGTCATCGTTGTGGACTGGAACCAGGGGGCAACGACTCTCATCTACAGCAGGGCTTCCAGAAACTGCAAGAAAGTTGCCGAGATCCTGAAGAAGCTTATTGATGACATGGTGGTAAGTTGAACATTCACACGCTGATGTAGTCATTGTCAGACAGCATGTAAAGGGCACAGAGGGCATGGGTTCATTTTTGGAAGGGCAGCCACGGCAGTGCCAAGGTCTACAATATTCAATTTATACTCCAAGTCCCTACCTTCCTGGATACAAAACCCTACAGATACGTTTTCCCCACATATAGAAACTCTTTTCCCACTTTTTGAATGTCCTGTCCCAGGGCTCTGTCACCCTCACAGTCAAGAAGCTTTTCCTCATGTTGAACTTGACCCTCCTGAGCTCCAGCTTGTGCCCATTGCCCTTTGTCCTGTCCCTGGACACCCCTGAGCAGAGTCTGGCCCATCCTCCTGCCACCCCCTGCAGATATTGCTCAGCACTGATCAGATCCCCCCTCAGCCTCCTTTTCTCCAGCTGAGCAGCCCCAGCTCTCCCAGCCTTTCCTCACAGGCAGATGCTCCAGCCCCTTCAGCATCTCAGTGCCCTGGGCTGGACTCTCCCCAGTAGCTCCTGGGGAACTGGGAGAGCTCTGGGGAACTGGGAGAGCTCTGGGGAACTGGGCAGCCCAGAACTGCCCCCAGTGCTCCAGGTGGGGCCCCCCCAGGGTGGAGCAGAGGGGCAATATCGACAGAGTGGAACACACCGAGGGGAGACGCGGGCAAAGCGGGGAGACGCGCGCGCCCCTTTCTCCTGCTCCCGGTGATGTCTTTGCTGTGCCCACGACCTGCCACCACGGGCACGTTCCCACCTCAGGCTGCCGGCGGGTCCCCGGGCTCGGTGCACATGGTGGGGGTGAGCCTGGGCGCCCACATCGCGGGCTTCGTGGGACAGATGTTTGGCGGGGCCCTGGGCAGGGTCACAGGTGAGCGCCGAGGGTCCCCGGGCAGGCTCAGAGCCCCGGGCGCAGCCCCAACCACCCCCTGCTCTGTTCGCAGGCCTGGACCCCGCCGGGCCCCTCTACCGGGGCCAGCCCCCCGGCGAGAGGCTGGACCCCACGGACGCCCAGTTTGTGGACGTCATCCACTCCGACACCGACGGTGGGTGACGATTCCCCCCGGGACCAGCAGCGCCGGGGCTGGCGGGGGCACGGGGGGCTGTGGCAGGCAGCGCTCCCGGGCCACCCTTGCTCCTGCCGGGAGGACAGCGGGTCTCAGCCCCAAACCCCGTGGCTCCTTCCAGGCTTCATCCCACCTCCCGCGGGCTAAACCTTCCCCAAAAATCCTTAAATCCCTAAATCCTTTCCTCACCAGCAGCCGGGCCAGCAGGGGGGTGGGAGCCTCCCCTCTGCTCCCACCAGCACCCGACCCCCCAGCACTGGGCTTTCCCACCTCGCTGCTGCTCTCTCCCCTCCCAGCCCTCCCCAGAGCTCGGCTTCCAGCAGCAAGACCCCGTGTCCCACTTCCCTCCTCCTCTCCCGCAGGCAGCGAGGCAAAGAAGCCGAGTTTTGTGCTGTCACACACACAGGCTGCCCTGGGGCAGCCGCTGCCACACCACGGTGGCACGGCTGGGCCACACGCACTTGGCCTGCTGCTGAAACAGATAACGACACTCAGATTCCTGCACAAGCAGGCAGCCTGGAGCTAAATAACTGGGTGGCTTCTTCCTGCTCCTGCACTCTATGATTTAATACCCCCCCTCATATTCCTTCCCCTCACCCCTGGTGTTTTCTCTTGTCAGGACTAGGTTACCAAGAAGCACTTGGCCACATCGACTTCTACCCCAACGGCGGCACCGACCAGCCTGGCTGTCCCCTGACAGTGTTTTCTGGTAATTCATTCTGCCTTCAGTGGCACAAACACTGCCAGAAATATTTCCAAGCAGAAGAGAGAGGAAAGGCCGGAGAAACTTTGTCACTGCTTAGAAAAATCCATGAAAACCCCACTCTGGGAAAAGCCGTGGGAGTGATCTCTTCCCAGCACTGGTGGGGCACACTGACCCAGCAGCAGCTTGGCAGGCAGGAGTCAGGGCTGATCCTTCAGTTCTCTGTCACAAAGGCAAACAGGATTCATTTTCCATGCCTAAAAGTCATCAGGTAGATTTGTGCCTTCATTTTGTGACCACGTTTAGAAAACCTGTGGTATTTTATATATATATATATATATAATTACTTAGAACACACACAAAACCCCAAGGTCTAGCAACAGCAAGAACCTGCTGAGGTTCAAAATGAACAAATCCAATGCACCTTCCCTGGCAGTGACCAACAGTGCAGTCTGGCAGGTGGAGCCCTTGGCTGGAAGGCAAGAAAGCTTTTCTCCTGGCCAGCCCAGCAGCAGAAGTGACTTTGTGAAAGATGGGTGAAGAAGACACCTTTACAGAAGAAAAGGCAGCAACGGAACTCAACCCTTATCAGACCCAAGAGAATCTACACAGGAAACCAGCCTGAAACAAAAATCCACAGGAAATGAGGCTTCACTCCTTTTGCTGCTCATTCCACATCTCGATTTACCAGTTATGTCCATTTAAAGAGTTTTTAAAACCAAAATGGCAAAGCCATGTGCAAAAAAATGCAATATTCATCTGCCAGGCCTGAGCTCAGAGAGCACCTGAGGTGGAGCAGGACCCTCTGGAGCTGCAGGAACCATACAAACAAATGTGGTTTTAAAACCAAAAAAAAAGGGCAAGAAGGAAAAGTGAAGCAGATGTAGGCAGAGCTGAGAGCACTCAGAGGGAGAGGCTGGTGCCCAGGTCCTGTTCTGCCACAGCCCAGTGCTCCCCAGTGCCATCTGTTGGGTTCAGACTGGTCAGTGCCTGCCCACCCGTGTCTCCTTTACATCCCAGAGCACTAACACTGTTCTCCTGCAGCCCGAGGGTTCCTAACAGAGTATTTCTCCCCTGTGTGTGCCGCAGGATTGTGGTATTTCAAGTGTGACCACCAGAGGTCTGTTTGGCTGTTCATGTCCAGCCTGAGGCAGAGCTGCAATATCACTGCCTACCCGTGTGACTCCTACAGAAATTACAGGAATGGCAAATGTACCAGCTGTGAAACTTTCTGGCCTATGCCATGCCCCATCCTAGGTAAGGATCCAGGGAGTGCACATACACCCTGAACACAAGTGTCTGACAGGGGTGCCCACCATCCCCCCGACCCTGTGTGCCCGGGGTTTGCTGCAGGACTGACACAACACGGCCCCTTGGGAGAGCAACCTGAGTTATTGTCCCACTGAGGTTTTTGGGCTGGTCTCTCCTTCACTCCTGCAGAGGCACAAGCCACTGCTGCAGGCAAAAGAGGCCTGAGAAATTTCCCTGCTCTTTGTATGGTCACATCGTGATCTAGAACAGAAACCCACGTGTAGAGGGACCCAGAGCTAGGAAAGCCAAAACACCACCTGAGATCTTGAAACCAAAGTCACAGGAACAACAAATTAAAGTCCCTCAGCTGTGCGACCTGAGGGGTGGGGTCACGGTCTTGCTAAAGCAGAATCTTCTCTAAGACACTTTCAGCATCACAAGCCCACCTTGGCTCTAAAAGGAATGGCAGAGGGGTGAACAAAGGGTATTCTGCTTGTCTGTACCCCCAGGGATGTCCCAGCCCAGCCCAGGCTGTCCTTTCGGAAGTGCTGGTGCTTTCACACTTCCAGAAATGAACTTGCCAAGCTCAGGGGGCGATTTTCATTCTGCACTGCAAAATGAAATCCTCCCTTGACCATGGATACCAAACATGGGAAGAGACTGATGTTCAAATAAGGTGCTGAGCAGGGATATGCAGACACCCAGGTGAGCTTCACAAGTAAAATGAAGCCCTGGTTTGGAGCACAGGGGCCTGTGCTGCAGCAGCACCTGGAGCTGGAAAGCCATGTATTACTTCTTAAATATTTGCTTTATTTTCAGCAATTTAGGGGCTTCTCTGCCTGTGCAGTAACCCTCTGAACCTCCTTCCATAGGGTATTATGCCCACGAGTGGAAAAGCTATTTAACACAACAGAGCCATCCAGTGACAAGTGTGTTTTTCGACACCACGGACCAAGAGCCATTTTGTGGTAAGTGACTGAGAGGCCTGGGAGGATTTTTCTCTGTGCACTGTCTCCTCCAGCAACAGATGCCTCCTCCACCCAACTCACAGTTGCTATCAGTAGCACAGCCAGCGTTTTAGGAGCAAAGCCAGGGGCTGCTGGATAGACTTGTGCCTGCAGCCTTGCCATGGCACTCTGGACCTGCAAGCCTGGTGCTGGGAAGGCCAGCTGCTGACTAGAGATGTGCAAGAACAGGCTCAGCCTGCTCACAGTGCTAGGAAATGTGTGGAGAAGATGCCAGTGGAGCACAGAAGGGCAGCTCCTAAACTGTGCTTCAAAACAAGACCCCGCTCTTGTAGAATGAGAGGTGTGTGGGAATGATGAGAGTCAAGGACTGTGCTCTGAGGCAGACAGGTACAAAAAGCAAGCCTGGACAAAAGTGGCAGGCCCAAGGAAAGGGCTCAAGGAAGGTGGAAGTGGTGAGAAAAGGTTTCAGCCTCACAGTCAGCAACACGCTGTGCATCTGCAGCCCACAAACCAGCCCTGTCCTGGGCTGCACCACCAGCAGCGTGGCCAGCAGGGCCAGGGAGGGGATTCTCCCTCTCTACTCTGCTCTCATGAGACCCCAGAACTGTGCCCAGTTCTGAAGTCCCTAACACAAGAAATATATGGAGCTCCTGGAGAGGGTCCAGAGGAGGCCACAGAGATGATGGGAGGGCTGGAGCAGCTCTGCTCTGGTGACAGGCTGGGAGAGTTGGGGTGTTCAGCCTGGAGAAGAGAAGGCTCCAGGGAGACCTGAGAGCACCATCCAGTGCCTGAAGGGGCTCCAGGAAAGCTGGGGAGGGGCTTGGGACAAGGGCAGGGAGGGAGAGGACAAGGGGGGATGGATGAAAACTGGAAGAGGGGAGATTGAGATGAGACATGAGGAGGGAATTCTGGAGTGTGAGGGTGGTGAGAGCCTGGCCCAGGTTGCCCAGGGAAGCTGTGGCTGCCCCATCCCTGGCAGTGTTGAAGGGCAGGTTGGATGGGGCTTGGAGCAGCCTGGGCTGGTGGGAGGTGTCCCTGCCCATGCAGGGGGCTGGATCTAGATGATCTTGAAGGTCCCTTCCAACCCAAACCATTCTGTGATTCTGTGATTACAGCTTGAGCTCCAATGGGGACTTACAGGTCAAAGAGCAGGTGATTCTGCCGTGTGACAGAGAAGGCAAAGGAAAGATGCTGAGAAGCAGAGCTGAGCAGACCAGGGGCAGACAGGAGAAGGGGAAGGCAGTGGGAGAGGAATGGTGACGGGGGGGTGCTGAAAGCTGTGCAGAGACCATCCTGCATGCCTCTGCTGTGAGCCTTGCTCCAGTGCTGTCCCAGACATCTGGGAATACCTCCATTAGAAATCTCTGCAAGGGAAGATGGCAAGCAGGAAGGAGAAAGACTTTCTAGAGGTGAACTGAACAGGTTGTGTCAGATGAGCAGACGGGAGGAAGATGTCCTCCACCTGCAGATCAGCTCCCAGAGGGGCACACAGCAGCCTAACTGCTCTCCCTTTCTCTCTCCCCACAGTTTATCACTACTTTGTGGATATCATTACGTGGAACAAATACACCAGAAGAGGCACCTTCAGCATTGTACTGGCTGATGAAACTGGGAAGAAGGCAGAATCCAAAGTTAATCCGTAAGTCCTACCAGTCTGATGGTCTGCAACTGTTACCAGACCACTTCGTACAATTGGATGGGCAGGAGGCAAGAAATCCTCCTCTCCTTTCTCTGCTGGTCCCTGCCAGTGTCTGTGCCTTTGGGCTTCCCTGGCCCCAGGTGATTTTCCCTCAGCCCAGTCATCAGCCCAGTCCTCTGGTTGGTGTCCTTCTCAGTCCCTGAAGGACTGAACTGAGCACCCTCAGCCAGCAGCACAGCTGTCCTGGGCTCCCACAAAAGCAGGAGGAAAATCACGTCTCCCCCTCTTTCCTTCCCTTTCCTGGGGGTGTTCTGTTACAGCTCGGGATGCCCAGGAGAGCTGGGATGAGCCTAGGCCTGAAGAGGTAACATCCCAGTCAATTCATTCCACTTGGAGAGGCAAATTAATGACTGGTGTTTATGTGAACATGCAAATCCTTGATTGACCTACTCACACCTCAGCCAAACAAGTCCTGCTCAACCAGTTCTCTCAGCCCTACCTGCCTGCACTGGAGCAATCTGCACAGCTCCCTGAGGCTGCACACCAGGACCCCCAGCCCCCCGGGCAGCAGGCTTGCCCACACACCTCCCCAGCACCTCCAGCAGGTCCAGACTCATCCCATTTGTCAGGCTTCTCAACAAGGCCAGGCATTTTGAGTGCTGCAACAGGGATACACTTCCACTCACATCCCTACTCCTCGCTCACCTCCCTAAGGGAAACCTGACGCTGTGGCTGCACGCCTGGCAGCACAAGATAGGTGCACTTGGGAGCAGCCCTGCTGCTTTTGCACCACAACCCAGGCAGTTCTCATGGGTATCTCAGGGTGGAACTGGCCATTCCCTCGAAAAGGACTGAGGTCAAACCCCCAGCCCTGCCAGGCTTCACATCTCTAACCCTGTGCTCTGTTTGGAGCTAGATTACTCTCCATTAACTCTGCATTGCTTAACAGACACTTCATAGAATCATAGAATCATAGAATCCTAGGGGTTGGAAGGGACCTCAAAAGATCATCCAGTCCAATCCCCCTGCCAGAGCAGGGTCACCCAGAGCACATCACACAGGAACATGTCCAGGTGGGTTTGAATGTCTCCAGAGAAGGAGACTCCACAGCCTCTCTGGGCAGCCTGTCCCAGAGCTCTGTCACTCTCACAGTAAAAAAATTTTTTCTGATAATCACCTTGAACCTCCTGTGCTCCAATTTGCATCCATTACCCCATGTCCTATCACTGGTCATCACTGAGAAAAGCTTAACTCCATCTTCTTGACACTCACCCTTTACATATTTGTAAACACTGATGAGGTCACCCCTCAGTCTCCTTTTCTCCAAGCTCAAGAGCCCCAGCTCCCTCAGCCTTTCCTCATCAGGGAGATGTTCCACTCCCTTCATCATCTCTGTGGCTCTGCCCTGGGCTCTCTCAAGCAGTTCCCTGTCCTTCCTGAACTGAGGGGCCCAGAACTGGACACAATACTCCAGATGTGGCCTCACCAAGGCAGAACAGAGGGGCAGGAGAACCTCTCTTGACCTACTAACCACCCCCTTTCTAACCCACCCCAGGACCCATTGGCCTTCTTGGCCACAAGTGCACATTGTTGGCTCATGGTCATCCTCCTGTCCACCAGGACCCCCAGGTCCCTTTCACCTACACTGCTCTCCAGCAGGTCAGCCCCCAACCTGTACTGGTCCATGGTGCTTTTCTTCCCCAGATGCAAAACTCTGCACTTGCCCTTGTTGAACTTCATCACGTTTTTTCCCCCTGCTGCATTTGCCAGAAGAGAGCTACCAGAAGTTTAGCTACAGGCACTAATGCCCCCAAGATACAGTCTGCCACCTGTAGAGCTACCTCAGCCATACAGTGTGGTTACAACCAGGTTTTTATGGACAGCACCATTCCCTGCAAACCCCGCAGATGACTTGGTGCTCAGCTCTGCACAGTCAGCCCTGTACCACCACCACCCAGGTCTGGTCTGCTCAGGTTCCAAGCAGAATTGTGGTGAAGATTCTGGTTTGGGACCAAACAGCTCTGTCCCCCCAGCCCCACCGCAGGTAACTGAGTGCAAAAGTGGCTGAGCAGGTTCACAGCTGGAGACCTGCATCCCTGCAAATCAGAAACTCACCACACCTTCACTCCTCCTCCTCCTCCTCCCCCAGCAGTTTCTGATACTGTCCTGAATCTATTTTAAAACGGTGCTGTTCCCTTGGGGCCTCCCTGACACCTCGTCTGATTTCTCTTTAGAGAAGCTGCAGCCTTTCAGCAGTACAACCAAATCACTTTGCTAATTGGATTCGACCGGGATTTTGAAAAGGTAAAAAAAATTTCCTTGACGTTTTCCACGGGATCCGTCATTGGCCCCAAATTCAAACTGAGGATTCTCCAAATGAGGTTCCGGTCACTTACAAACCCAGAAAGGTAAGCAGAGGTTTACAAACCCTTCCTGTGGTTGCAAACGGGACAGAAGGAAGTGAATCTCCCTGATTCTTGGCCTGGCTGAATTTCTCCAAAAGAATTACATTTATTTCATATTTAGGAATTCTTTTACACTATCCTGGGGATAAATTCTGCCATGCACACAAATCCCACAGCTGAATGCTAAGGCCTTTGTGTGCTGAATCCCTCCCTGAGCACAGGGGTTATCTTATCATACTGAAGATGTGTAATTAGTTGTCCAAGTTTGACGTGGCCTGACATTTCAGCCTTTGCTCAGGAAAACGACCTTTGAGAAACTGAACTCTGGGCTGAAGGTAAATGCAGCTGTCAGGAAAACACAGATGTCCAGCCCCAAGTACACGTTTTATATCTCAGACAATTTCTATGCCCAGTCAAACAGGGAGATTAATTTTCTCCTGGAATTCCAGTAACTGGGAGCTGCTGGCTGCTGTGCCCCAAAGCACTGACTGCTGCCCACACCCTCACGGGGTCCCCACCAGGTCGTTTGCTGATGAGATTTCCACAAGCCCCTATTAACCTCTGCTTGCTCTGCAGTCCCACCCTGAAGCTGCCCTGGTTTCTAGGGCACCTTTGGAGGGCAGGATCCCCTGAGCTCAACCAGTCCAGGGTCTCTTAGGTCAGCCTTGTGTGCAGGAGCAGCATGTGGACATCAGGCCATACCATGCCTTAAATGTGGGTTAAAACCAGGATTGCCTATCACAGAGCTGGGAGAGTGAAGCAAGAAAAAGGCCAGAGCTATAGATGATGCTTCTTGGCAGCTCTTGAGGGTCTGGCACCCTTGTCTTAGCCTTGGAATAAGGAAAAGGTTGTGTATGTCTAACAAAGTCCTTCTGCAGCCCCATTGCTGACACGCCCCTCCTCCTCTCCTGCATCTCCACAGTCACTCCCAGCCCCAGATCCACCTTCAGGCTTTAGGAAGTAGATGCAAATGCCCAAACATGTCACCAGAGGCTGCCCAGCCGCCCCCCCGGGAGGGGCTGCCAGGGACTATGACTATTTTAACACCACCAAGTCACCTGCCACTGCCCAGGGGAAGGAATTCCTGCCCGCTCTCCTTCCCTGTCCCAGGGCTAGAGCCCCCCTGGCCCCTGGGGGAGGTTTGTGTTTTCCTGCTGCTTTCCAGCTGGATGAGCTCTAAACGGGATCAGCGACACCAGGGATCCAGCAGGAACACACAGGTGGGGCTGGAAGGACTCAGGTGTGGACTGGATGCAAGGGAAGCCTGAGCTCTGTGGCCAGGACCTCCCTTTGCCTCTCAGTGCTTTTTTTTCCCACGTGGAAAAGCCGCAGAAGGGAAACACGTCCCCCCTGGCCGCGCTGGGGCCTGAAGCCAGCCTGGCCTCAGGGGGACTTCCCAGCCAGTTGTCTCGAAAATGTGAGCTTTGAAAAGCCCCCCGGGGGGAGCTGCCGGGGGTGACAGCGACAGGCCCTGGGCTCAGGGTGCCCCTTGTTGTGCAGAGCCCAGCTGTGCAGGTACGACCTGGTCCTGACGGAGAACACCGAAACGACCTTCAAGCCCATCCCGTGCTGGGGCAGGAGCTGAGGCCCCGAAACGGGCTGTTCCCGAGGGTTCTGAGCACGGCAGAGACACCCCGAGAGCGAGCGGCAGCCCCGCGGGGCGGGGGGTTACCCACGGGAACCTGGAAGTGACCAAAAAAAACAACCCCAAAAGCGGTGGTGTGGTGTGTTTGTGGGGAGAGGGGGAGGAAGGGGGGAGAGAGGAAGGAAGGGGAAGCAAAAGGGAAAGGGAGGGGAAGAGAGGGAGAGGGAGAGAGGGCCAGGGAGAGGGAGATAGAGGGAGATAGAGAGGGAGGGGAAGGAAGGGGAAGGGAGAGGGAGAGGGAGAGGGGAAGAGAGGGAGAAGGAGATGGAGATAGAGGGAGATAGAGGGATAGAGAGGGAGGGAGAGGGAGGGGGAGGAAGGGGAAGGAAGGGAGAGGGAGAAGGAGATGGAAATAGAGGGAGATAGAGAGAGGGAGGGAGAGGAAGGGGGAGGGGAAGGGAGAGGGAGCGGGAGAGAGGGCCAGGGAGAGGGAGATAGAGAGGGATAGAGGGGGAGGAAAGGAGGGAGATAGAGGGAGGGAGAGGGAGGGAGAGGGAGGAAAGTAAGGAGGGAGGGAGAGGGAGAGGAGGAGGGAGAGGAGTAGGGAGAGGGAGGAAGCGGCAGGGAGGAGGCGGGGAGAGGCGGGGAGGGAGGAGCAGAGGGGTGGCAGGAGGAGGCTCCGCCGGCCCGGCCCGCCCGCCTCCCTCCCCGCGCCTGCGCGTCCCGGGCGGGCCCGGCGGGATGTGGCGGCCGCTCGGGCTGCTCCTCGTCTTCGGGGCCGCCACGGCCGCGCTCTGGCTGCTGTCGGTGCGGCTGAGTGCGGGGCAGGCGGGCAGGTGGGTGCGGGGCAGGTGTGCGGGGCAGGCGGGCAGGTGGGTGCGGGGCAGGCGGGTGCGGGGCAGGCGGGCAGGTGGGTGCGGGGCAGGTGTGCGGGGCAGGCGGGTGCGGGGCAGGCGGGCGCGGGGCAGGTGGGTGCGGGGCAGGTAGGTGCGGGGCAGGTGGGTGCGGGGCAGGTAGGTGCGGGGCAGGCAGGTGCGGGGCAGGCGGGCATGTGGGTGCGGAGCAGGCGGGTGCGGGGCAGGTGGGCAGGTGGGTGCGGGACAGGTGAGCAGGCGGGCGCGGGGCAGGTGGGTGCGGGGCAGGTGGGCCCGGGGCAGGTGGGCAGGTGGGTGCTGGGCAGGCGGGCGCGGGGCAGATGGGCAGGTGGGTGCGGGGCAGGCGGGTGCGGGGCAGGTGGGTGCGGGGCAGGTGGGCCCGGGGCAGGTGGGTGCTGGGCAGGCGGGCGCGGGGCAGATGGGCAGGTGGGTGCGGGGCAGGCGGGTGCGGGGCAGGTGGGCGCGGGGCAGGTGGGTGCGGGGCAGGTGGGCAGGTGGGTGCGGGGCAGGTGGGTGCAGGGCAATGCGGGTGCGGGGCAGGCGGGTGCGGGGCAGGTGGGTGCGGGGCAGGTGGGCAGGTGGGTGCGGGGCAGGTGGGTGCGGGGCAGGCGGGCAGGTGAGTGCGGGGCAGGCGGGCGCGGGGCAGATGGGCAGGTGGGTGCGGGGCAGGCGGGCGTGGGGCAGGCGGGTGCGGGGCAGGTGGGCAGGTGGGCGCGGAGCAGGTGGGCGCGGGGCAGGTGGGCAGGCGGGTGCGGGGCAGGTGGGCAGGAGGGTGCGGGGCAGGTGGGCAGGTGGGCGCGGGGCAGGTGGGCAGGTGGGCGCGGGGCAGGTGGGCGCGGGGCAGGTGGGCAGGTGGGCGCGGGGCAGGTGGGCGCGGGGCAGGCAGGTGCGGGGCAGGTGGGCAGGTGGGCGCGGGGCAGGTGGGCAGGTGGGCGCGGGGCAGGTGGGCGCGGGGCAGGCAGGTGCGGGGCAGGTGGGCAGGTGGGCGCGGGGCAGGTGGGCGCGGGGCAGGCAGGTGCGGGGCAGGTGGGCAGGCGGGCACGGGGCAGGCGGGTGCGTGTCCGGGCGGGCCGGGATCCCGCAGCTCCCCCTGCTCCCCCCTCCTCACAGGCCGCTGCGCTTCCCGTCCGACCTGGAGGAGCTGCGGGAACTGGCCGCGGCGCTGCGGGACTACGAGCAGCGGCACCGCGGCGCGGCCCTGGCGCTGTTCTGCGCTGCCTACCTGTACAAGCAGAGCTTCGCCATCCCGGGCTCCAGCCTGCTGGTACGGCCGGGCCTCGGGAGGGGGCTGGGGGGGCTCCCGTCCCTGTCCCCGGGCCCCTCACCCCCCGTCGCCCCGCAGAACGTCCTGGCCGGCGCGCTCTTCGGGCCCTGGACCGGGCTGGTGCTCTGCTCCGTCCTCACCTCCCTGGGAGCCACCTCCTGCTTCCTGCTGTCCCGCCTGTTCGGGAAGCAGCTCCTGGTCGGCTACTTCCCCGATCAAGTGGCTCTGCTGCAAAGGAAGGTAAGGAGCCCTGCTCCTGCGGGGGTGGCTTGCTGCTCGCCTGGGAACAAGCCTGTTTGCAAAAGGGGTGTGTGGGAAACCCTAGATCCCGGGGAAAATCAGAAATGGGATCAGGGATCGGCTGGGAAGCCCCCATGCTGCAGAACTGCCTCTGCCCATCCCGTGCTGTACAGCTGGAGGTGGTCCTGCTCTTGACTTCCCAGCCTCTCGTTCAGGTTGGATCCCATTGTCCCCGCTTGTGTGGCAGGGGCTGGCTCCCAGAAATCCATAAAGTTGCCACTTCTCATCAGTTCTGGACTGATGTGGTGTTCCTGACGGAGGAGAACACTGACGTTCCCCTCAGTGCTGTGGCCCTGCAGGTGCTGCTGCTGGCTGAAGAGCAGAACTCGCTTGGATAATGTGTCTCTTGACAGGTAGAAGAGAACAGGAGCTCCTTGTTTTTCTTCTTGTTGTTCCTGAGGCTGTTCCCCATGACGCCAAACTGGTTTCTGAATCTCTCGGCTCCCATTTTAAACATCCCTCTGTCCCAGTTCTTCTTCTCCGTTCTCATTGGTAAGGGCTGGGGACACCGAGGGGGCAGTGTGACCCCAGCCTGGGGTGCAGGCTGAGCTGGGGGAGGCAGAGCAGCAGGGGTGGCAGTTGTGACTCTGCCCCGTGGAGCTCTTTGCCTTTGTGCCACCTTGATACTCGGGGGTCTCAAGAGCATTTTGTAAGCAGGTGTGCATCACCAGAGCAACAAGGCTTTGACTCACACCCTGTTCTTTCCGTGATGGACACAGACCCCTGTGTCTGGCTTTGGGCCAGGGAGGGACTTTCTAGCAAGAGGACAAGGGGGGATGGATGAAAACTGGAAGAGGGAGATGGAGGTGAGACATGAGGAGGGAATTCTGGAGTGTGAGGGTGGTGAGAGCCTGGCCCAGGTTGCCCAGGGAAGCTGTGGCTGCCCCATCCCTGGCAGTGTTGAAGGGCAGGTTGGATGGGGCTTGGAGCAGCCTGGGCTGGTGGGAGGTGTCCCTGCCCATGGCAGGGGGGTTGGGAATAGATGATCTTGAAGGTCCTTCCAACCCAAACCAGTCTGGGATTCTGTGACATGCCTGAGCTAACTTTACCAGGGAAGATGTTAAGAGGCGTTTTTTTGTGCTCCGTTTCTTCCAGGTCTTACACCATATAATTTCATCTGTGTGCAGACAGGAGCCATCCTGTCACAGATCACCTCCCTGGATGCCATCTTCTCCTGGGGCACACTGCTCAAGCTTCTTGCCATGGCTGTGGCAGCACTGATACCAGGGGCTCTCATCAAGAAATACAGCAAGAAGCACTTGAAGCTGGATGAAGACAAGCAAGCTCAGTTACTCAATGGCAAGAAGAGCTTGTGATGGAGCTGCCCCAGATATTGGGGTCTCTGTTCCTGGGGGTTATATTCTGCATGCTCTGTGGACCAAGGACCATTGCAGATTTTAATCATTCTCCTAAGAGGAGGTGTGAGGTTCTTATTTGTAATGAGTGTGTAGTTGTGCCTGGATCTGCACACGAGCACTGTACAGGGGCTTTGTGAACACTACAGTCATTTGCCTGTTTCTTTTAAATCAGCCTGTGTCTCCAGTGTGCCTGAGAGTGTTGCCAGCCCACTGCAAATGTGTTAGCAGTGGAAGAAAAAAAAACAAACCCAGGAGTATTAGCATCCTGAGAGGAAGGCAAATCAGAACCTCCCTTTATCCCTCCCAGCTGCTGAGCAAAGGGCCAAGCACTGCAGTCTCCCTGCCAGTCACAGGCTTCCCTGGGGGTCCTGTGCTCCCCACACAAGGGCTGTTGAGCTGCAGCAGCAACAGCCTTGGCTATTTTTCCCCACCCTTCCAGTAGCAGTGTTTCCCAGCTCTAGGCAGGCCCGCTCCCTCCTCCCCTGCCCTCTCCCAGCCAAGATACTGAGCATTTTTGGCCTAAAATGACAAAGCAGGTGCTCGTGTGCTGTTAGGTGCAGTAGCACCAAGCTGAGAAAATGTAATGATGTTCCAGGGTCCTGCAGGAGAACATTCCCATTTGCAGGAGACTCTTCCTCTGTCATCCAGCTGTGAAGTGCATGCACCCTCCTGCAGCAACATCCCTTGGGATTTGGGGCCAGCAATGGGCTGACCCAGTGCATCACTCCAGTCAGCACACACAGTGTTGCTTCTGAGGTCTGGCAGGGGCTGCTACTCCCCACACAGAGCAATGGGGGAAAAAAGAGGCATGGATGTGCCTGGCTGGCAGGAATTTGTCCTTGAGAAGCACCTTTAAACCTACACGTTTGCTCATGTGTTACTGGAAGGTTTGCAAATAAGCTGGAGACCAGTAGCCCTCAGGGATGATGCTGTGCTCCTGGGCTTTTGGTATTTGCAGCTCTTTGCTCTCTCTCGAGTTTGCCCTCCACTCAGAGGACAGAGTAAACTCTCTGGCATGGAAGGGGGCAAATGGGAGACCCCAGAGCACTGGGGAAGCTGACAGAGTGAATTCTTACTCCATTTTAGCACCTTCCCCACCAGCAGAGTTGGAACTAAGTGAGAGGAAGGTACCCAGGGTGAGAAGTCACAGTGGAAGATTCAATCCCCCAGCTTACACTGCAAAAATCACTCATTTGACATGTCTGAGCTGTGTGTGTCTGACCAAGCCTCTGCCCTGCTCCTTGGAGCTCCCAACAGCTCCAGTTCCCCTGTGCTCAGAGGTAAAATCAACGTGTAAAACCAATGCTCACTAACATGTTATTAAAAGGCTTCAAGTACAAGAGAAACCATTCCCAGATCACCAGACCAGGCTGAGAAGCATTGAAGTACACTGGCTTTTTATTCCATGCATTGTTTGCTTTGATAGTCATTCTTGTTTCCATCACTGTACACTGTTCAATACAAAAAAAAAAATAAAAATAAATCAAGTTTGTATCAGGAATCCACAGAGCAGGGAGGAGAGAGATGAACACTACTGGACAGGGCCAAGATGAAATGGTTACTCAACACGACAGTGGGGAAGGCAACATTCAGCTCTGGGAGGAAATCTAGGCTAGTGCTCAGGGGCTGTCAGCAGCCAGAACTGCAGCAGGGAAGCTGATGCTGAGAAGGGAGCCCGGTGGTTTCCTCCTGCCCTGAACACGCTGTGAGGAGGCCGAGTGACACCCCTGGGCCCCACAGCCTGCCAGGAGGGGAGGTGTGGGGACCCACAGCAGCGTGCAGGGAGGTCTGTCGGGGTGGCCTGGCTAAGGGACCTGCCCGTCCCAGCCCTGCAGGACTGACAGCCCCGGCCCCGGGGGCTGCGAGGGACGGCACCCCCAGGGCTGCGTGTCCTGCAGGGGGGCAGTCCCGGGGGGCAGCCAGGGGTGACACTGAGCTCTGAACAGGACAACGACCCGGGTGTGCACACAGACTAGAGCCCAGGGTGGCAGCAGGCAACGGGAAGGGTCTCAGCTTTGCTTTCCCAAGCTGCAGGATGGGCCACCGTGTCCCTGGGCAAGGACAGGGAAGAACCAGCACACACCTGGAACAGCCCACTCAGAAGGGTCTCAAAATCCCACCCATCAAAGCTGCTCTGCCTCTCTGCAAGCCCAGAGGAGCTTCCTGACACGCTCTGAGCAGAGCCCACAGCCACCAAACCCCTCTGGGACCTTTTTTGTTAGGGACTGAGCCACAACAGGCTGAAATCCCTGCACGGAGCAGCCCTGCTTGGGGCCCGTGGCTGTGGGGCTGCCCCCAGAGGAGCAGGGCTGCCCCCAGGAGAGCAGGGCTGCCCCCAGGAGAGCAGGGCTGCCCCCAGGGCCGTGGCCAGGGTGACAGGGAAGTGCCCAGGGGCAGGGAGCAGCTCAGCATCCTGCCAGCCCTGAGCAGCAGAGCCCCTCCAGGGGTGAAGGGCCTGGCACCCTCTGCTGGGGGACACACCTGATGGCAGGTTCTCAGCCTCTCTTGAGGCAGCAGTTTGGTTTTCCTCTTTTAGAGTGCATGTCAGGTGCCCACGGTTCTCCCCTGTGAAAGCCCTGCACCCTGGCCTCCAGAGCAATAGGCATCTGCACCACCTCTTCCACACCCAAAACCCCTCTGACACTGTGACAGCAAAGCCACCTCTGGCCCTGCCACCTCCTCCTCCTGCTGCCCGAGGGATGGAGAACATTTGGGAGGAGCTACGAGGAACGGGAAGAGAGAGGAAACAAGGAAGGAGCCAGGAACGAGCCTCACTCCCCACAGCACAGGCTGAGCTGGTGGCTCCTCTCCAGCAACCTCTTTGGTCCCGCACGGGTGATCCACCACGGGGATCCCCTGCTGGCCACCCCGGATCTCACACTCACCCCTCTGGATGCTCCTGCTGAGGGACCCCGGGATGGTGGATTCGCTTTGCCATCAATTCAGAAGTCGCTCTCTCCCTGGTCACCACTCCCCACCAGCTCAGGGGCTGCCACCTCGCCTGGCAAGGTGAGCAAAACGCAGCTTCGACCCCGAGGAGCACCCCAGGGCCCCCCGGGGCTGCCTGCACCCAGCCCTGACAGGCTCTCCACCCCGGGATAACAGCATCCTTGGGAATCCCGGGAGGCAGCCCCTGCTGACAGCCCCTGAGCCCAGCCCTGCTCCCGTCCCAGCAGCGACCGGGGAGAAGGAACATCACACAAACAGTTGTGCTAGAGGTGAAGCCAACCTTCTGATCTACAGAAATGATAATAAATAATAAAATAACATCATAACTTAAAAGATCTGTGTGTAGTCCAGCTACAAAAATTTAAAAATATGGGATAATTTAACTCATACAATACTGCTCTCTGTATAAGACATTTTTCCTTCATTTTGCCACGAGGCTATAAATTACCACAGTTAAATTCAAACCAATATTTTAACATAAAATGTAAACAAACAAAGCAACAGAAGTACCTGTCCATAGTCCACTCCTGCCCTTCAGCTCAGGCTGGTGTGCTGGTCTGCAGAGCAGCAACCCCCCAGCACAGGCACGTGCCACACGTGTGGCACGGTCCCACCAGCCTGCACGCTGGGAAGGGCAGAGGGAAAGCTCTTGTAGGGGGACATCAACTAAGGGGGGGGGGGGGGAGAAGGGAACGTGCTCTATCATTTTGTTCTCTTTAAATATTGATTTAGAAGAGTAGTGTTTGAAGGGAAGGCACTATGAGTTCTATCAGAAAACACACTTTTCTCTCATCTGCCAATGCCTCAGCCTGTCACATACCAGCCCCATCCTCACTTCCACCTGCAGAGTTTCAGCTTGAAGGAGAAAGGGAGGCCCCAGGGTACACCTGAGACACAGCTGTGCCACAGCCACCACCATCAAGACTCCCTGTGCAACCTGCTTTGCACAAAGCCTGACGTGAAGGGCAGGCAGCTGCTAATGCTTTCAAGAACGTACAGTGAACAAGGAGACAGAGCAGGGCTCTTATCCCGACCAGTGATTCCCAGTCTTCCCCCTCAACACACAGCTCTCTGCTGGTTATGGGTGCTGTTGTAGGTGAGAGACTGCTTCTCCAAGTCCAGTACAGGCATCTCCAGCTTCCTCCCCAGAAGAGTGCTCGGGCTCTGCAGAATGTGCTTTCCACCTTTTGAGAGTTCTTGCTTTTCCAACACTGATTTGATTGATTTCTTTGACTGACTGGAACAGGCAGGAGGTAAGAGGAGGAAGCAAACTGGGAAATGGCACACTGCATCTGAAAGAGGTTTCCCTGCTCAACTGGAGATTGACACTGCCAGAGTGGAGCAAGGAGGATGTTAAGAAGTGCTCTTACACCAGTTCTTGAGAGGACGAGGTTAGAATACATTTGCAGGATCTCACGACAAAACGCTGATTAAAAAAAGAAACTAAAAATCCTGAAAATAAAACCCACTGTTACATTCCTGGGGATGTATCGACTCAGAAGACCCTGGATGTTAGCACCTCAGTACCAATTTTCTCCAGGAACATGTCCACCTTCTGATTAAAAATGACCCAGCTGGTTATACTGAATATGCTTTGTTCACAGGTTACCCTACAGTTAAGGTCTGTTTATGCTTCCTCATTTGATAAGACTGAGTGGTTTAGTTTTCTTGATCTGTTCTCCAATCTTCAGGGCCACGAGGCCTGGTCCCCTGTGAAAGCAGCAAGAGAATCCCCCGTGTCTGTACACAAAGCTGTCCAGGCAGGACTCCCAGGATGTTTCTCTGTAATGTGCTTGCTTTCTGAATGTTTTTTTTTTGTTTGTTTGTTTTTTGCAACAAGTCTGTGTGTCTATAAATACAATCCACTCTTTACAGTAAAAAGTGTTAAAATGTCAAAAAAATAAATATCCATGTTACAGTAACTAGATTATTCAATAAAATACATCCCTGCCATTCTTGATTGAAATGCTCAAAGAGAATTAATTTCATTTGGACATTTTCCAGAGGTTCAGGTTATTGCAAATCACTCCTGGGGTGGGAAGGAGAAGCATCTTCTCTTCCTATAAAGTGTGATGAAGGGGAATGAAGTGGAATCTTGGGGAAATCAAAATGCCAGTATCAGGAAGCTTTGGGGGAGATCTGTATTACCAAGTAGCAGAGCTGCAGGGCTTATTGGTCCTGACTGTGGCATCAGAACACTCCCCTTCAGAAGAGTCACAGTCCGATTCTCCAAACTGTGCTGGGTTCTGCAAAGCAGAAGGGAAAGGGAAGATGTGAGGAACGTTTCTGCACTGCAGATCAACCACCCCATCCCTGTAACAGCAGACAGGCAAACACCAGCAGAGACTGGCAGCACACAGGAGACATCAACAACACACAAGCACCCTACTAAAGGTCACTTGTCTCTCCTCAGTGAGGGGACAGCAGAAAAATTTCTGGTCAGAGCACCAAACACTGACAGAGTTACGAGAAGAGGGTGCAGCAGGCTGTGCCCTACCCCTCACAAGACTTGAAAGACAGTAAAAGGAAGAAAATCACTCTAGCTGCCTCAGCAAGGCTGCCAATGAATAACAGGCAGTCAGTTTATGTCCCTTCCGTTTCATCATCTACTTGGTGTGCTGTTTTTTATCCTACTAAATTCAAATCTGATGACCTCCCAATATCCCCCTCATCTTGACCAACAAGTGACGTTCAGCTTTGCCCCATCTGATGAAGTATGAGACAGAGTGTGCATTGACACAGCTTTGCTGTAGTACATCTACCACAGCACCTCCTAGGCAGTCATCCAACTTTCTGGCCCTTGGATTCCCTTCCATAACGTGGGGGTTTTTTTTCACCCAACAGAAGGAAGAGCTACACTCACCTCACAGCTGTGTTCATCCGCACACAGTTTGCCCAGAGACATCTGAGTCTTGACCCTCCTCACGGCACACTCCTTGTCTGAAAGCCCATCAGACTGGGTGGAGATTTCTATGGGGATCTCTGGAGTCTGAGACAGCATGTCCTCCAGCTTCTCAGCCAGCTCATCCTCCAGCTTGGTGGCCAGCTCATCCGGGCTGTTGGAATGATCGCTCGTGTTCCCCTCCTCTCCGTCGGACACGGAGAAGTTCTCTGAGCTGAAGGTGGAGTAGGACTGGCAGCTGCTGATGCAGCGGTGAGGTCTGCAAACCAGGAGAGTAGTTCAGTGTCCACCTTCTACCTCTGATTGCAAAGGAAAAGCAGTTTCCTGGGTGGCGTGTTCAGCTACTCCATTAAACCTGGCCTTGACAGGCCCCCATCCTGGTCCCCACTGCTGTCCTAGGAGCCCCCCACTGCCAGCTGGAATTCCTGGAGCATGTTTTTCTTTAACAGTCCTGTTTCCCCAAGGAAAGGCTGTGCTGGAAGGTTCAAGCTAATTCAGCTGGGAATAACTGGACCACCTCAGGCTGATCCCAACAGCCAGGCAAGTACTTAGGCATGTTCCCCCCCAAAAATGGCTCACTGCTACCTGAATGTGGAAACCACTTCATGCCAGGAGTCAGCACTAGTGGTGCACAGGTGACTGAGCGTGCCAGGAGCCCACAACAGGTCATCAGATTGAATTCAGCAAAGGCAACTTGTCTCCCAAGTTAATAAAATCACAGGAGAAGCAACAAACCCACCCACAGGAACCAGAGGAGTCAGAAGACTGATGTAAACCCAGCGTTGTCTCCAGCACTAGGCAGGAAGAAAGAACCTGAGGAACACAGAACAGGGAGTGCAGACAGAGCCTGGTTCCTCCTGGCACACCTTCCTGCTTTGTACCACCCAGCAGGTCTGACTCCAGAGCTGAAGATCAAACCTGGATGGCCGAGTTCAGCAGACACTGATGGATCTACACTCCCTAAGTTCAACACTCATGACTTGTTGATGTTTTGATTTTCACAGCCTACCTTGGCACTGAGCTCCACACCTGGAAATGTTTTGATGGAAAAAGCACTTCCTTTTCTTCATCTTAACCCCCTGTTTGCTGCACTAGGTGTGCTGAGCATGAATGGGAGGAATCATCATTCCTTGTCTGTTTTCTCCACATAACTCACAATTTCATGCTCCTCCAGTATTGCCTCTCCTCCTGCTAGACAAACACCTCTCCTGGATTTCACCTCTTCTTCTGTGGAAACCATCTCTAACTATTCTTGTCACACTTCTCAGTAACTTTTTAAATTTTACCATGGTCTTTGAGCTGGGGCAATGAAGGTGGCATTTAGGATTCCAGCTGCAGGTGTGCCATGGATGTACAAAATGGCAGAGCAGCTTTTATTTTCTGCTCTGCTCCTTTCCTAACAACCCTTTAACCCACCTGCCCACAGGGTCACTTCTACACTTCAGGCAGCTGCTTCCACACAGCTACTGCACCAAAGCCATGGTCTCTTTCCTGAGCACAGGACTGTAAAGCCCTCTGGTACAGTGGCACAGAATCACAGAATCATCCTGGTGGGAAGGGACCTTGAAGATCAAGTCCAACCATAACCTAAATCCCCCTACCATAACCTGATTTACCCGTTCAGTGCTTAAATGATGTCACTATATCTACATTTCTTTTAAATACTTCCAGGGATGGTGACTCCACCACCTCTCTGGGCAGTTCTGTCCCCTCAAGTCCTATTTTACAGGTGACACCATCACGTGTGATCTGCTGTGTTGTCACCTAGCTCTTCAATCCTACAACTGCAAAGGTGTTGGAGCCTCCCCCACTGCAGCAGCAGTTAATAAACAACATCTGAAAGAGTTCACAAAGGGTCTCAACACCCAGCAGGTTTGATTCTGGTGAAACAGATGCAGCAGCTGATCTTTACAGGCTGAATAACATTGGGAAGTGTAATCAAGGTGTGCTACAAGCAACACAGAACAGAAAAGCTCAGCAGAGGTCACATCTCAGAGCAGACTGAAAGCAGTGAGGGAACATGAAGGATGAGCTGAGGGAAATGGGATGAGCTGAACAGGATCCTGTCCTTCTGCTAGAACCTTGAACTCTGAACTCTCCTGAGCTCTGTGCCACCAAGGAGAGATTAGAGTGAAGTCACTTTTTACCTTTGTCTACGAGGAAACTCCACTTCACTGTCCACTTCGCCCTCTTCCTCTTCCGAAGAGTCGTCACCGCTCTGGCAGAGAACAAGGACAAGATGGTGTCACACGGGTGCAAGAACAAACCACAGTGCCCCTTGGTCCTCCAGGACAAAGTCAGTGAGTCAACGGGGCCTCAACAACCCAACAACAACTTGTGTATCAGTGAAAACTGACTCAGGCATCTTCTCACTGAGAGATTATTTCAGGCAGCCTTAATGCTGCCCTTGCTGAATTTGGAGGGATTGGCTTTGAAATCCACTGGAGTACTTCAGCAGGCACTGAGTACATAATGTTCCAGACTGTGACAGAAACAAATACACTAATCAGTACCACACTGAAACCCACACAAATTATGGAGCTGATCTGGCACTCTTGGCTATAAGAGCTTCGACCCGAGCCCATCACAGAGCAGGATGGGGGGCGACTCAGCCTGTACTGGTGGGTTTTACCAACTAGGAAAACTTGAGTTTTGCTCCATTCTTTACCTCAGTAAGCACTGAGCTGTTTATTGTCCTTTTCTCATCCAAATCTCTGCACTCTTGTTTTTTACAGCCTCCTCCTATCTTGTCCAACCTGCCAACCCCTGGTTCAGACTCAGCCCCTGTCGCATCCCATACCCTTGTAATACAGGGTCCTCCTCCTCCTCCCTTTATTCTGGGTCCAAATCACACTTCTGGCTAGCACTCATCCTCTTTTCCTTCACATTTTCACCCAGGCCCAGTTTTCCTGCTCTTTCAGCTCCAGACTGGTTCCTACTTCTCCCACCACTTGGATGGAAGCAGGAGGAACGAAGAACTGTTTCTGTGCAGATGTGCCATAGTATCTTTTTGATTCCTGCAAAATCCTCACCAAAAATCATGACAACTATGACTTTCAGTCAGGGGGGGCAGTTTCTGGCACATGCAACAAAAGGCACGTCCCCAGGACCAAGGCAAATGCTGAATTTCTGTTCCAAGGCACAGCAGTGCTCCAGATTCTCAACCAAACTGTTCCATGGTATTTACCACCACCACAAGAAAACATTTGCCCCTTCCCTTGTTTGGAGAAAGGCTCAAAAACATCTTGAGCCTGTTTCAACAACAAAAACTCAGTAGGACAAGTTTCAGCTCAAACAAAAACTGGCTAAATTGCAAGTAACAGAACCAGGCCCTTCCAAACCCTGACCTGACAACCCTCGTTACCAGCAGCACACTCTGATTTGCCCACAGTGCTTCCCAAGAACAGGGACTTTAAAAGTGCGGCCAGAGCACAAACCAAAACTGAGACAGGCAGGACTTTTGTAAGATAAAAGTTGTACAGGTAACTGTGGGTGGGAAACAGGGCTTTGCTACTGCCCTCTATCCAGACACTGGCCTATGCCACCTGTGTGATGGAGAGGGAGAAGAGGAGCACGCTTTGGGTTTTTTTCCCAGATCACTCTGCTTTGTCCTTACCTTCTGAAGGGGTCTTCCTTTGCAAGGAAGCACTGAGGAAGCCACGTGCTGCGGAGTGCCCAGGGCAGGGGCTGCCTGACAGCTGCTGAAGCCCTCTTCCTCCATCTTCTCCATGAACTGGGCGTTTTCATACAGGGAGACAGACGTTGGTGACTGGGAATGGCTCAGCCCCGGTTCAGCAGGCGACGGCTGAACCCGGCCGCCCTCCTCTTCCCTGCACGGGAGGCAGGAGTGGTAGGGATCCGCTTTGCAGCACTCCCAGCGATCGGCTTTGCCTTCTGGGCTCTCCAGGTTCCTCCTGCAGTCTGCCTCCATGGCCGTGGAGATGAGGTCGGGGCTGGAGCCCGACACGCGCCGCTGGGCGTGGTTGCTGAGGGGGCTGCGCAGGGCGGCGGCGGGGCCGAAGTACCGCAGGTTGTTGGCGCAGGTGGCGATGTCCTGCCCGTGGGCGTGGAGCCGGGAGGGGTGGCCGTGGCCCTGCTGCTGGGGGCTGGGGTGATGGGAAAGATGGGGAGGGGGAGGTGGGGGGGGTGCGTCGTCTTGCACCGGCTGGTTTTTCAAGATGCCCGCGAAGTCGTTGTAGCTGCCTTTGCTGTTCCCGCGGCGGTGGCGGGGCTTGCTGCGGTAGCGGCTTTTGCCACTCAGCGTCGACATTTTGGGACTTCCTGAGACTGGGGAGCCGTTGGATGCTGCTTCTGCGCTGGGTATGCCCTCTGACCTCAGCAGATCTGGCCTGAGGGACAGCGGGCAGAAGTTACACATTAAACCACAAACGAAGGAATGAGACGGGCTCGCCATCAGGGCGGAGAGGCGGCTGCAGCCAGGAGCACACCCTGCTTTAAAACCTCCAGGCTTCCCCCCCTTCAGCTGCTTGACTTCTGCATTTAGCTTCCCTTGATTCTCTCCACCCAAGGTCCTTCCCGTTCAACCCACAGAATCATAGAATTATTAAGGTTGGAAGGGACCTTAAAGACCATCCAGTCCCAACCCCCCTGCCATGAGCAGGGATCCCCACCACTGGACCAGGCTGCACAAAACCTCATCCAACCTGGCCTTAAAAACATCCAGGGATGGGGCAGCAACAACCTCCCTGGGCAACCCATCCCAGTGCCTCACCACCCTTAGAGTGAAGAATTTCTTCCTCATATCTAGCCCAAATTTCCCCTCTCTACCATGCTCTACACTCCTTTCTTGCTGCTTTTTCCAATTCCTGCCACATACTCTCCTCTTTCTGCTCTTATTTTGATGTTCTGCTCCCAAAATAGCTCCCTCCCAAGTCCCTGGTGCAGGGCATGTCTCTTGCTATGTGCAGGTACCATGCTCAGCACCAGCAGGTCCCAGCTGACTGGATGGTTATCAGCCTCCTCATTTCAGAAGCTTATCTTATTATTATATTATATATTATTATATCCTATAAATATATTATCATATTAGAAAAAATTTCTTCACAGAAAGAGTGGTGAGGCCTTGCAACAGGCTGCCCAGGGAGGTGCTGGAGGCACCATCCCTGGAGATGTTCAAAAAAGGGGCAGACATGGTGTTTCATAAGATGGTTTAGTGGTTAGGGGTTGCAGGGTGGATGGTTGGACTTGGTGATCTTGAAGGTCTTTTCCAACCTTGACGATTCCATGATTCCATGTGGATATTAATTGAGAAGTGATTATTCACTGTTAATCAGGACTCTCTAACTCTTGGATATCCCAGTTTAATTCCTCAACAAAGGACCCCTCCTCCCTGAGGACTGGCTGATTTCCACAACCCCTCACCCTGCTTGTTCAAGTCAAGGAGGATCCAACTGCTCTCTGCTTGGGCAGACAGCAATTCAAGACACACATTAGATACCTCCTGTCAAAGCACCATCATCTGTGAAAACATAATCTGGGCCAAACAGTGCCAGAGAGCTGCCCAGGCAGAAGGGATGGCAGGACTCATCCCTTTTACCTTCAGATAATTAAACAGTTGTGGTTCTGAGGTTCAGACCCACCCCAAGAGGGAACAGCCCCTTGGCCTGGCCTGTGATGTGGTCAGGCTGCAAGGGCAGGAAGCTGCCTGCTTATCCCAGGGGGGAGCCACCCCTGGTTCCAGGCACAGAACTGGGGGTTACTTCTTACCGTTTGGTCTGGCTGCCTGGTTTATGGGACACCCCTTTCCTCTTCATCAGCTTCTCCACCGTGTTGGGGTGGATAATTGGTCTGACTGGGTGGCGTTTGTAAGTCCCAGGGTATTTCTTTTCCACTGCTTGTTCCCTCCTGAAATGTTGGGGGAGAAAAAAAAAAACAATTGGAAAAAAACCTCCCACAGATCAGTTGTCTCTTAATCCACCTGCAGCTCCTGCTGGACAGAACCACAGCTGCACTGGGAGCCCACTGCAGGCCTGCTTCTCCACCATGGATGGGACAAAAAACACACCATGCTGTCCTGGGAAAGGACACAGGCATGTTCTACACTTCCTCTGCAGAGATCAGGCAGCTGGAACAGGGCCCTGGTGCAGAGTCCAGGAACAGCACTGCTTTCTCTTTACAAAGGGGCCCAAGGATGCCAGCTGCAAAGGGGAAAGGTGCCTTTCTCCCAGTCAGTGAACACCAGGTAAAGGCAGGAGCACTAAGTGCTCTGCAGTAACCTGCTCTGAAGGGGCCTCTCTCTGCTTGCCAGCTCCTTCTTGACCCTGGCAGTTTGTCAGGGGACACCTAATCTGCAAGTACCACTGTGCAGTTTAGAAATGAAGCACTGGATTTTCCCCTCCTGTTCTCGCTGCCTCCTGTGTTTGCCCAGAGACACATACTTGATGAGCTCCTTCTCCCGGACCTCCAGCTGCAGCATGATGGCACTGAGCTCCATGTACAAGTTATTGGCTCTCTCCAGCTTCCTCTCGTAGTGCTCACGGATATCCAGTGCGTGTCTGCAAACCAGAAAAGGCATCATTGCACATTCTGGTACCCATGGACCAAGAGAGGACAACAAGGAAAAGCAGAGGTGCTTCAGGAAAAGCCAAACTTGCCAGCTGTGCTGCACTGAACCCCAGGGGGAGCTCAGAGTGCAACACTGCAATGAATCATGAGGTGATTTAGAAAAATGTCTTGCAAGAGGGACGATGCCCCTCACTAGAGAAGCTGCAGATGCCTCAGATGCATCCACAAGCCCTTTGGCCAAGCCATGATCATCCTGTTTGCACAGAGAAGGGGCTAAGTCAGCATCTAAAGAATCGAGGGAAGAAATCATCTGTTTGTATCTCATAAGCAGCAACATGCCTCTACAGCTGCAGAATATTTGCAGGAGGCATCCCAAATCCCAGCTGAAGGACCATCAACAGCTCCCTAGGGCTAGGGAACACTGAGCAGCAGCCACACCAAACTGGCTGAACAAGGTTTCCTGAGGCTTCTCAGGTTTAACACAGGACTGCTACTTGCTGGTTTATGTTTCTATGTCATAACTATATTTGCAAATTTATATCACAGAAGAGAACACTTTCCTTCCTTAAATCAACACTCTGCTTTCACTTTTATGTTAGTCAAACGTTCAACATGAATTTCAGTGGGTTGGGAGTGTGTTCACTTCTCTGGAAATAATAATCCAGAGAAAGTATGAGGGCAGAGAAAGCTCCCAGCAATCTGCAAGATGCCTTTTCCACTGAGATGGAGGTACCTGCCCCAGCCCCGCTATCACACACACCAAAATTCAGGCAGAAATATTCCCTGGTTAACACACAAGGCTTTGCCCCTCTTGCCTGAAGCAAACTGTTCACACTGTTCAAGAGCAGGGAGAGTTTCCACTGTTCCTCTCTCTCTAGGTTTCCCTCAGCCAAGCAGTGATCAAGGCCTGGAGCATGTCTGTGGGAGCTTCAGTTTCTGGACTCAAAACCAGTTTAGTCTGCTCGAATTTAAGCCACCAGGAATAGAGAGTCATGTTTTGGGGTCCTCAGTACAAGAGAACACGAAAACAGTCAGGGGCTGGAGCACATGTCCTGTGAAGAGAAGCTGAGGGAGCTCATTTAGCTGGAGAAGAAAAGGCTGGATGGGAAGAGAGAGCAGTGAACATGAAAGGCTGTCAAACAGACCTGAGCTCTTCTCTTCGCCGGCGAATCAATTCCTCATCCAGCCGATGGATACAAGTTCCTTCACTTTTAATTTTCTCAAAATGCTTCTTCACTTCTTCTCTCCATTCAGCCTAGGGAAGCAATTTACTTTCAGGTATTTACAAAAGATTGGGATTCCTGAATGCACCGAAGTAAAACTCTTGGGCAACATTCTTTGTGTCTGCAGAAAATTACAGGATTGGGTTGAAAACATGTTTCTGTTAGCTGGATTATCTTGGGTAACAACATTGCAGCACATTTAGCTTCAGCATTTTCAATAGTAGCTCCACAGAGCTGACAGCAGAGGCTGCCTCAAGTACAATGAAAGCCTGGATCCAGGATTTCAGTTTGATTCCTGGGGAGGAGCAAACCCATGGAGGTTTTATAATCTTTCACCCAGACTTGGACAAACTGAGACACCTGCCAACTCTAGACAGAAGCTCAGCGTTGTCTCATTCACTTCTACCCAAAACTACTGACTTCAGATGTTCTGCTCCCAGCCCTTCTCCCAGTAGTGCTGTACCATGAGGAGACCAGAAGACTGCAGAGAGCAGAACCATTTCATTTCCAGTGAGGAGGAGCAGGGCAGCCAGGGGACAAAGAGGGCAATGGAGGGACATCGGGACTTTCAGGGAAGATCTAAAAATTCCTCTGAGTCCTACCCAGTGAGCTATTGTCTGCTCCTGAGGAGGGAATGAGAAGGACACTCCAGCACTCAGGGGCCACAACCAGTGTCCAGTTACCTGTGACTTGAAATAGGTTTCCTGAGGAGTAGCCAGCACGTCTGCAGACGCGATGTCCAGGTGCATCAGAGTCTGCCGGAAGGAGGGACGATTGCGGGGCTTGCTCTGCCTGCAGCAAGACAGACAAGTGCCCCAGCGTGAGGAGCTTAACCCTGATGGCTTCTCCCACCCTTCTGAAAGGGCTTCTCCCTAGGACATATCCTTTGATTTGTGCAGCTGACAGACTAGAGCAAAGGAATCACAGAATCCCAGACTGGTTTGGGTTGGAAGGGACCTTCAAGATCACCTAGATCCAACCCCCTGCACGGGCAGGGACACCTCCCACCAGCCCAGGCTGCTCCAAGCCCCATCCAACCTGCCCTTCAACACTGCCAGGGATGGGGCAGCCACAGCTTCCCTGGGCAGCCTGGGCCAGGCTCTCACCACCCTCACACTCCAGAATTTCCTCCTCACGTCTCACCTAAATCTCCCCTCTTCCAGTTTTAATCCATCTCCCCTTGTCCTCTCCCTCCCTGCCCTTGTCAAAAGGAGCTTTTCTGGTTTTCTCTTCTGGTGAATACAAGTTTATTGGGCTCAAGTTGTTTTGTTTTCAGTTTTTGGTTTGTGATGATCTACTCTGAAGCAACAGAAAGAAATGAAAAACATTTAAAATAGAAAAATGTGACCACAGAGGGAAAGACAGGATACAAACTGAAACTGTTCCTAACTTCTTTGTCAAGAAGAAGCAGATCTCCATTCATTAGTCCATTAATTTCCGGTTTTATACTGAGAATACTCAATCTAGTAGAAATTATAATTTACATTCAACAAAACAGTTGTCTGTAAACACCAAAGGTTGCCACAGAGTCCACACCTGAGCCTACACAGCACTGTAGTGCTCTGAACATCTCTAAGACCACATTAAAGAACACAAACATGTACATCACTGATAAAGGAGTCCAACACTCCAGCATCAGGACTGAACCCACCAGACTTGCTATGTGCATGCTCAGGACCAGGAAAAGCTTCTTCAGCCACCTCTCCCCTACAACCCAGCTCCTCCCACGAGGTGGGGGTACAAGTGTTGGTACTGGGTGTTGGAGCTGTGGGAGCTGCTCCCTGCCCTTGGCAGCACAGGGCTCAGCACAGGTGCCACAACAGCCCCACCTGCTGCAGGGGGAACAGCCACCTGAAGAGATCCACTGATGCTCTGGCTTGTTTGTCCCTTTGGGCCATCAAGAGGATGGCCAGGTTGGATGGGGCTCTCAGCAACCTGGTCTTGTGGGAGGTGTCCCTGCTCATTCAGGGGGGTAGGATCTAGATGAGCTTTAAGGTCTCTTCCAACCCAAACCATTCTACGATTCCATGAAAACTCATGGAGTGGGAAAAGGCTGGAAAACCACTTCTGCTCTGTGTCAGGATGCAGTTACAAAGACAAAGCATTAACGCACAAACCAAGACAAAGGATTTCTACTCTGATTTGGCATGTGGAGGACAGTGAAAGCAGTTTCTATATCTATAACTGCAAAATCCTGGTTTCATAGAGAAAGTTCCAATTTCTCTCAGTGCAGCTCAAAAGCCAGTCACTAACAAGGGTGCTTCTGAGTGAAAAATCACTTTCTCTCACTCTGGAGCTAGCTGCCAGAAATGCTACTTCTACTGTCCTTCCAGCTCCTTTTCTGTTACCAACGAGCTGCCTTTTATCACCTCCTTTGCTACAAGAAAGCAGCCACCTCTGTGAAGGCTGCTGAAGATGACCTTCATGCTGCCTGCTCCTGATTCACACAGGACAGGCAAGTCCTGGGCATCTGCCACCCTGCTGGGGCTCTCAGCAAGTTGTACCTCCCCTCTTCTCTCCTGTTCAGCTCCTCCCTCACTCACCCCTCTCCACAGTATCTGCCAGCTCCCTCCCTGGGCCTGCTGCCACAACAATCCCAAGTGTTTAAACTCACTGATCTCTTGACAAGTGTGTATTTAAGAGCCCCCTGCTCTGGGCTCAACACGTCCACCCTGACCCTGGTTTCACTGGTGTTACTGGGAGCAGTACAGGGCTCAGGTTCTTACCAGGTCTGCTTCATGAGGATTTTGAAGCCATCTGGGCAGGTGGAAGGGACAGGAAGGTGCAGGCTGTTACTGCCCACTCCCCAGATGATGGCTGAAGAGTCCACATCCTTGTAGGGAATCTCCCCTGTGAGCAGCTCCCACAAAACCACCCCAAACGACCTGATGAAGAAATAAAGGAGAAAAGCTTCTATGTGGATTCAATTCAACAGAAACATCTGAAGCTCGGGGAAAAAAAACCCAGCACTATTTTTGCCAGGTTTGTCAGATCTGAAATTGCAAGTAGGTGCAACAATGTTTAGTGGTGAACCAAGAACAACTGTTTCACACACAAGGTAACCCTTCTTCTTCTTGTCCCAGGGCTGGGCTGAACACCAAGACACACTGGGTTTCACCCACCCTTTCCTACTTCTTTGCGAGATTTTTAAAATCCTGAAGGCACATTCTGAGCTTTTCTGTAGACATGAAATCTTAGTCCTGTGAAATAAAGAGGACAGACAGCTTTTCTGAGATAGCAGGTGATCTGCTCTTATTAAAAATAAGTAAAAAATCTACAGGGGAGACTGTAGAACTCATAAGTGTCTTAGAGACAACTGAAAAAAAGACTGTATTTTGCAGGGTTGTTTTATTTACATTTAATTTAATGTTTTTTCTCTAGGCAAAAGCTCCCTCTGCTGTTACTTGTACTCCTAAGTCAGAGTTCCACGGGTTTGAGACTCATTGCTACAACTGCTGTAACTTAGAAATGAAGAAACAAATGCAACATGTTTAAGTGTCAGTATCAAAAGCAGACCCAGTCTCCTCTGGTATTTCTCCTGTGCTGAGGAAAGGAAGGCTGAAGCATGATGAGTTAAGGGAACTCTGCCTGGAAAAGAATCTCCTTGCACAAGAACTGAAAGATACAGGTAAGAAAACTCCCTTTGCTTCTCTCTCTCTTAGTGAAACAACCAGTAAGGACCAAAACCTTAACTTAACAGCAGTTTTTATTTACAGTGTTCACCCAATAAACCAACCAAGAAATATCCAAGCGGTCAACACAGAGGTCAACAAAATGCTGCTGAGAACCAGCACCACTTACTGCAGGTTCCCAACCAGGCTGCCATGAGAGGTGAGGTTCAACCCAGACCTCTCACCTCCCTTCCACACCCCATCCCTCTGTGGGACACCCCCCCTTGCCAAGCCTGCTGGCCAGCCCAACCAGCTGAGAAGTGAAAAGTGTGTTTCTGGCTCATCCTCATATCAAGTTGCTTTTGTCAAGCACAGAAGAACATCAAAGGGACAAACTGCCTGGGTCTGAACAACCATCCAGCAGGAAACAGAACTTCATGGGAAAAACACTGCAGTTTCAAATCCCATTGGCTTCACATTGTGGGGGGAGAAAAAACCCCAAACAAAAGCAAAACAAATTAAAAAACCCACCATAATTTAACAAGCAGCATTTGAACAGTTGTTTTTTTTTCTCTCAAAAATGTTTAATGTGAGCTGCAGGAAAGCAGGGATCCAGGTGGTTGGACAAACTAGCAGGAAACCCCATCTGGTTTCAGCTTTGTTATGATTAAGAACTGACAAAGGATTTTCAAGACTCCTGATAAGATTATAGATTTTTTTTTCCAGCATGCTGTTAGAGATGAGGGAGAGCAGACACATAAGCAGCTTAGGAACTGTTCTCATTTGTTGTCAGCATTCACAAACAACACTTTTACTCATCTTGGGGGAGGAATGGATGCCAAGGAGGCTGAGCAATCTCTACTGCAGAGAACTGAAGAGGAACTTGCACCAAAGGCACCTGCAAGTTTGCACCAAAGAGCAGCAGTTCTGAAGCCACTGAGGAAAGGAGTAGAGGAGTGTCCAGCAAAGCTGGTTTTATTGGACATGATGCTTCACACCACATTCCTGAACCTAAACCACTCTAGAGGACAGAAAGCTGAGGCTGGAAATCCAGCACCACTCCCCCTCATGAACCAGGATTCAAAGGGAGGAGCTCAGAAGACAAATGGTGAAGTGTATTTTCTTTCCAAAACAATCCAAGAGTTTCTCCCAGAAGAGCTGGCTGTGCTGCTACATCCACACAGAATGACCACACAAAACACTGCAGCACAAGAAGAGCTGTGTGCTGCATGTTCCAAGACCTTCCCTTTCCCTACAGGGATTCTGGGCATAAAGTCCTGACCCAGCCCCCAGCTGAACCACCAGCAGCAGCTGCTGGCTGGCTCCCCTCACAGCCTCCACCTGCAGCTTCATGCTGCATAAGGGAGGTGACAGCATTTGAAGCTGAAAAACCACAAGAAGGAATATTCATCCTGGCTGTAAAGCAGGGAAAAGGGCATTTGTCCTGGCTCCTGACACTTGATAGCAGAAATAACAAGGCAGAAACAGAGATGAAGTTCCCTTGAGGCCCCTGAAACCTGTGCTGGGACCCTGAAACCTGTGGTGAGGTATCCCAAAGAACCTCCAAGGCTGAGTCCAACCTCAAGCATTTTTAATAGCATGGAGATCTGAACCTTTCCTCTTGCTCCTTTGGACACAGAGTACATTTCACATGGGATGGAAGCAGGTGTTCCAAACTCTTACAGTGTATCCTGGTTTCCTCCTTGGCTCCAGGGTTAGACTCACTGGATAACCCTGTGGCTGTGCATGTAACAGCCAAGCCCAGCATACAGACAGCAGGTGGTGGTCAGACCCTTCAAGCTAGCAGAGTAGATACTTTCCTACAGATCAGGCATGGCCCTGAACTGGGTAGAGAGCAAGTGAAAACGTCCTGGCTTCAGAAGTTGCTGAGGGGGCCCTGAGCACCAGGAGTGGAAGAAAGCTCTGGCCAAAATAATGACAGAGACAAGAACTGCTGCATTTCCTTACTGCAAGAAACAGTCTGCACTGAGCCTCACTAGGTACCTGCAGATCTCAAGACACAGCTTTCACACACACATCACTTCTCTTTCTGTTCCAGCCCAGGGTCCAGTTCAGGGCACTGGGCAGATGGAGAAAGGAAGAGCCCACCACAGAGCAAACTGTCCCCATGCCTAGGATGAGAGAAGAGTAATAAATATGAAAAGTGCTGGGAAACCAAGTGGCTAAATAGCAGGTGAGGACAGTAAAACATGAACACTACTCACCAGATATCCACCTTCTCAGAGACGGGCTCGTTGCGTATCACCTCTGGGGCCATCCAAGCCACAGTTCCAGCAAAAGACATTTTGGTACTTTTATCACTGAGTTCTTTAGATGTACCAAAATCTGAAATTTTTACTGCATCTGTGTGTGTAACTAAAACACTGAAGAAAAAAAAAGAAAAAGAAATCAACAGTTTGCCATTTTTCACAGGAGCACAGAAGCACAGAATAGTCACGGTTGGAAAGGACCTCTGAGATCACCAAGTCCAACCATAAAACAAACAAACAAACCAAAACACACCAAAAAAACCCCCAAACAACACCCAAACCACCACAAAACTCCACAAAACCGCACCTCAAAACCCACAGCCTGCAACCTCAGCAACTAAAGCATGCTGTGAAGTTCCTCATCTACACGTTTCTTTAATCCTTGAAGGGATGGTGACTCCACCACCTCCCTGGGCAGCCTGTCCCAGTGCCTGACCACTCTTCCAGTAAAGAAACTCTTACTCATCTCCAGTCTGACCCTCCCCTGGTGCAGCTTCAGGCCATCTCCTCTGGTCCTGTCGTTATCCACAGGCCAAAGCCCCCTCACTACAGGAAAGTAGTTGAAGAAAGCAATGAGGTCTCCCCACAGCCTCCTCTCCTCCGAACTAAACACTCCCAGCTCACTCACAGCTGCTCCTCATACGATTTGCTCTCCAGACCCTGGACACACTCTAGTAGCTCAATGTCCTTCCTGCAGTGAGGGGCCCAGAACTGCAGCCAGTGCTCGAGGTGCAGCCTCACCAGTGCTGAGCAGGGCTCAGATCACCTCCCTGCTCCTGCTGGCCAGGATGCCATTTGCCCTCTTGGCCACCTGGGCACACGCTGGCTCATGTCCATCTGGCTGTCAACCAGCACCCCCAGGTCCTTTTCTGCTGGGCAGGTCTCCAGCCTCTCTGCCCCAAGACTGTAGTATGGCCTGGGGTTGTTGTGACCAAAATGCAGCACTTGAACCTCATCCCATTGGCCTTGGCCCATCGATCCAGCCTGTCCAGGTCCCTCTGCAGAGCCTTCCTACCCTCAAGCAGGTCAACACTCCCACCCAGTTTGGTGTCATCTGCAAACTGACCGAGGAAGCAGTCAATCCCCTCATCTGGATCATTGATAAAGATATTGAACAAGACTGGCCCCAAAACTAAGCCCTGGGGGACACCACTGGTGACCGGCTGGATCCAACCCCGCTCACTGCAAACCTCTGGGCTTGGCCATCAGACAGTTTTACACAGAGAAGGGTGCACCTCTCTGTGGTGGCCATGTGCCATCAGCTTCTCCAGAAGAATGCTGTGGGAGACAGTGTCAAAAGCTTTGCTGAAGTCTAGCTAGACAACATCCACAGCTCTTCCCTCATTCACCAGGCAGGTCATCTGGTCATAGAAGGAGATCAGGCTGGTCAAGCAGAACCTGCATTTTCACCACCAAAGCCCTCACTTCCTTTGGGGTGGTTGTGTTTTGTGCCTCAGGTGCACTTCTAAATGCTACAAGTCAAAAACCAATCTTAACAAAAATTCAAGTCAACAAGTCAGTGGAGATTCACTACATCTGGGGGTGCTGCAAAGGTTGTGCCCTCAACTCTACTGTGAACCATCTAAAAGTACTATCCTAACACACTGTCACAGGCTACAGGAGTGATCAACATCCAGGGAATAAGAATATAAGCAGCCAAAAAATTTTAGTCAGAGGAATGAGGAAGATGCATTCCAGGAAACTGGGAAGTTACAAAAAAAGCAACTAAGAAGGAAAAAAAAAAAAAAGCAGAAGGCAACACAATATCCCACTTTCAAAAGGATCCAGACAGCACCAAATAATGAGAAATATTTCCTGGGTGTTATTTAGCATGTAAGGTACTGGTAAAATTCCCACTCTTGGGACATGGCAGTCCAGGAGGGGAGCAGCAATAAGTTGCATTAATTTCATTCTCATTCATTTTGAGTCATGGAAAAAAAAATAACAGGAATTTTGACCTAACTTGAATTTCTTCCTCAGGAAAAAAAGAAAAAGAGCCACAGCTGGGGGATGCTTTAGTAGCTCGGGACTCACTTTGGTGACTTGAGGTCCCGATGGATGATCTTGTGCAGGTGCAGGTAGTTCATCCCACTGGCAATCCCTGTGGACCAATCCACCAGCAGCCGCGGGGTGACCTTGCGCCCCGCTCGCAGGACCTCGTAGAGCTGCCCGTGAGCACAGTACTCCATGATGATACAGTAGCAGGGGGCTTGAGTGCAGACTCCCCTGTCAAAGAGAAGACACAGCCAGTGAGGATCAGGAGAGTCAAAAGTCCCAGAGCGACTCCCAAAGGTGGCAATCATGGGGCAGGAGAGTGACCTGTTCGCTTTGCCTGGGCAAGCTTCTGCTAACGGTGCCTTCCTGAGCAGGAAGGGGAATGTGTCCTGCCTGCTTTGCACAGGAGGAACCTCCCTGATGGCAGGGGTAGGTTTCCTTCAGCTTCCACACCTGCAGATTTGTACAGTTCACAACAGGCATTTCCATAGAACCACGGAATGGTTTGGGTTGGAAGGGATCTTAGAGATCATCCAGATCCAACCCCCTGCATGGGCAGGGACACCTCCCACCAGCCCAGGCTGCTCCAAGCCCCATCCAACTTGCCCTTGGACACCTCCAGGGATGGGGCTCTCATTTTGTGAGCCAGCATCCAGAGTGCAGCACTGGATGGGAATGGTGTCCATAGCTTTGCTTTCACAAGAACACACAACCATTTAAGAGCAAGGACGACCACCCATCCTGTCCCACAGACAACTTAGTCCTTGGATTTTAAGAACCTGGCCGATGGAAACAGCTCTTCCCTGGCTAAGGGGATGTTTCTGCCAGGTTGCACAACCTACTTGAACGCAATGATGTTCGGATGTTTGAGTTTCCTCAGGTGCTTGATATCTGTTTCGTTCTGGTCTCTCACTTTCTTGATGGCCACCTCCTCGGCCCGGAACTTGCCCAGGAAGACGGCTCCCTGCGCCCCGCTGCCCAGCCACTGCAGCTCCGAGATCTCCTCGAACGGGACCTCCCAGGTGTCTAGGCACAGGCAAGGAAAGGGGATAAGGTAAGAGAGCAAGACCATGGAAACGCTCTGCCGTGAGCTCACACCAGGACAGCCCCTGCCACCTCCCCTGCTGCATCTCGATGTGGACTCTCCTGGAGGTGGCAGATGGCATCTCCTCCCAGGATGGGCGCAGCTGAGGCACAGGGAGCACAAGCTCAGCCCCAGAGCTCCTTTCATCCAGCTCCTCTCCCCCATCACAAGCCACCTCCAGCCTGTTCCTTCCCATCCTCCCAGCTGCTTCTTCAGATCTCGCCACCACCAAGAACCACTTGTGAGCTGCTCTGATGTGGCAGGCAGCAGTGTGACACCCCAGGGACACTGGAAATAGGGAGCAGGCCCTGGACTCCAAAACTGAACCATGATGGTACCTCTGATGAAGTCCATGACTCCATTGAAAAGCACAGATGAGAAAAAAAAAATCTTGGAGCATTGACAAGTGACCCAAAAAAAAAAAACCAACAAATGGAGGGGCTGCCCCCCATGGAACAAGGCAAAAATAGGAAACAAAAAGAAAAATCAGAGGTGGCAGGTTGTAAAATACAGAGCAGCACTCACCAAGTTACCCAACACAAAGTACATGAACCACCACCCCCAGTCACACACAGGTCTTTCCCACACCAACACTGCATGTGTCAGCTCCAAACAGGCAAAGAAAGAACAACTTAAGGGACCCTCTTAGGTACCCACGTGCACCTTGCAGGGACACCCCGTGTCCAGAAGCACCGTATAAACTGTTTCAAGACAGTTGTCTCCAAGTCACCTTGAAATTACCTTAACATCCCACAAACAGCAAGATAAAAGGCAGGCAATCATTTGTTTCCTGTAACTCAATAGCTCCATAACTTTCAAGAATAAATTATTTAGCAGCAAAACCAAGAAGTAACCCAGGGATTTCTGCACTCCAAGGAAGTTGTGCCTGCACGGATCCCTGTTTTGGGTCACTACAAAGACATGACCTTTCCCAGCCAGTCCCTGAGCCACTGGGGAGATCCCAGGGCAGCAGCTGGGACTATGATAAAGTGTTCATTTTAGATAGTGTCACCACTGAAGGGACTTACACACCCAAACTGTCCCTGGCCTGATCCTGATGCACATGCTTCCCTCAAACCACTCCTGCCAGAGTCAGACACAGAGCCAGTCCTACCAACGGGCTGTGCTCCAGGCACCACACAATCATGGCATGGTTTGGGTTGGAAGGGACCTTAGAAATCATCCAGATCCAACCTCCTGCATGGGCAGTGACACCTCCCACCAGCCCAGGTTGCTCCAAGCCCCATCCAACCTGCCCTTGGACACTGCCAGGGATGGGACACGCTAATCAAGACAACTGTTCTGCCAGCCTTGCTCAAGATCTCTGTGAACGTTGCTCAGCTAAACAACCCTGGAGACTGGCCAGGCTTCATGGCTTCCAGCAGAAGCCAGGTGGGGTATTTCATACCAGCATGGGGCAGTTTTTATTCCAGACTCTTCTGGGCCGAAAGGAACCTGTGGGATACTTCTCCTAAATAAATTAAAGCGTAACAGCAGCAGGAATTGCGCAAGGCTGCGCGTTTCTAAGGTGATTAAGAATCATTTGAGTACAATGATGGGTATCTGCTTCCCATGGGGAAGAAATGCAGGCTCAGGAGCAGCCTGAGCCATTGGGTCCATCTATTTTAGCCAGAGCTGGCAGCTCACCAGCACTGGCACTGTGACAAGAAGCATCTCTGGCTCACAGAGCCAGAGGGGCCAAAAACCCCACAAACTCAAGCACACTTCGTAAAGCACCTTGTTCTTCAGGTTTACACAAAAATGTGCAAGATGACAATAAACACCTAAGCTGTGAAGAGGAAGGTGAAAGCAACTCCTGAAGACAGATTCTTAATCCAAAGGAAATGGTTCTGAAGCCTCATGAGTCTGTAGAAAACCCAAACAAGTCTGACTATGAAGTGCTAGAGTCCCAGTGACCCAAAGGGATTAACTGGTAGATGCAAATTAAAGAACTAAGTGTATCTCCCTGAAAGCACTCACCAACAACCTTCAGATGTCAAGGAAAACAGCTGGGAAAACATACCCAGGACTGATTTTACAGGTCAAACCCAAAATACTTAAGGCTCAGATGATCAGCTGGCAGCCACTGAACAAGACAAAAGCAGAAGTTCCCTGCAGGAATGACTATTCACCAAGCAGGCAGCAGGTTGAACAACAGCAACTGGCACTGCTTGGTCAACCAGCAGACCACCCTGCAGCACCTCCCAGCTGAGCAAAGCTCTGCCCAGCACAGGTCCTCAGGGAAGCACAGAAACACACACTTCCTGAGGACCATCTCAGATGCTGAGAAGGAAACCCAAGGAGTAATTTCAGCCAGAAGATAACGGGGAATCCTGTAGAAGCTGTTCTTACCTTTTCCTCCACTCACCAAGCCAAGCCTCTGCAGGCAACATGGACATGAGACCTGCTTATATATGCAACCACATCACACCACCAGTGTTTGGGCAACTTGTGCTCATAGCAGAGGAGCAGTTGCCTGAAGAAGACCCAAAATGGGTGAGCAGGGATGCCAGTGGGTGGCAAAAAGGTCCAGGCAACATCTGTTGGCAATGTGGAGTGCCCCAGGCGTGCAGGACCACACCAGACCCCCACCCCAGCTGTTGATCCTGCCCGACACCAAGGAGTGTTCCCACATCAGCAACCAAACACTCCTCTGGCTTAAAGCAGCTGCGTCATGAAGAGGGGAAAGACCATTTGCTCAGCTCTGTGGCACCTGCCCAAAGCTGTAAATATGCTCATCCCGGGGGAAGCAAAGGCCACCACAAGCCTCTCTCTACTGCTAGAAGGGCCAGACACATTTCCTCAGCCTGGCTTCTCCACTTGCACAAACACCAGCCTGGTGTCCTCTGCACTCCTGCTAAAAGGCAGCAAAAATAAAAGCAACCCCAGGTGTCAGTTCCTGAACTGCTGGCTTGTATGTAGCTAATGAAATGCACAGGTAGGAGATCCTTCTGGTGGCAAGAAGCAAGAATGAGATCATCTGGAAAACAGAACATGAATATTCTGACAAAATCCTCTGGTTTTAGCAAAAGCAGTTTAAAAAGATTTATCCTGGGATACTAGACCCCATACTACTACCATCAGATCAGCTCCAGAGGAGAAAAAGAAGGGGGTTGGGTTTTTTTTTTTTAAATCTTTTCGCTCTCGTTTATGGCAGTGAAGACATTGAATATGCAGCTAAACCACAGAGGCCACATACAGCAGATCCCAATTAATCTTCAGCCTTCCCACATCTGTGGCTTTTTCCAAACTGCCCTTTCAGGAAGGGCCTGATGCCAATGGCAAACTGTGAAGTGTCCATGAATCCCTGGCTCTGAACGTGCTCATGACACTGAGAGCAGCAAGAGGCTTCTGTGTGTATGAGGAGCTCTGCGTGCACCCCTCAAACACAGCAACGTTCTCAGCTGCTCATTTTCATTAGTTAGTGCTTCCATTTTTTTATTAGTGACTTTCACACAAAAGAAAGTGTCCCCTAGGGGCCATCACAGCCTACATTAAACTGGTCTCCAATGCATCTGCTGTCCCAATTACATGCAAAATATGAGTGCTTGGCCTTGAAGGTAGCTCCTGAGGCTTCCCACCTGAGCTGCCAGGTAGCTCCTGAAGCTTCCCACCTGAGCTCCCAGGTAGCTTCTGAAGCTTCCCAATTGAGGACCCAGGTACCTCCTAAGTTTCCCACCAGAGCTGCCAGGGACCTGCTGGAAGCAGCTGATGGAACTGCACACCTGTGCCCTTCCCTTGGGAAGTTTCAGCTCAACTTAAAAACTCGCTGAGCACCCAACCCACAGCAGAGTAACCCAGACACACTGACACTGTGTCTCCTTGGAATGGCATACTGCTGCTCCAAAGCTTGTTCTCCTCCACAAGGGAGGCTCCCCAGTCTCTTCCAAAACTCCCCACCTCTGACTCCACATCTTGAGCAAACACACCAACACACACGCAGACAAAACTCAGAACCAACTTTGCCAAAGGATTTCAAAACAAGGGAACTCTTGCTGAGCAGACAGGTCTGACAGACAAGAGGCTGCTGCTCAGGAGGCTCCTGCCACTCCACAGTGGAGAGGTGAAGCTCCCTGCTCAGAGTCAGGAACTGGAAACAATGATGGGAAGGCCATGGAGAGACATCAGTGGCCTTCTAGTGCCTGAAGGGGCCCCAGGAAAGCTGGGGAGGGCCTTGGGACAAGGGCAGGGAGGGAGAGGACAAGGGGGGATGGATGAAAACTTGAGGAGGGGAGATTGAGGTGAGACATGAGGAGGAAATTCTGGAGTGTGAGGGTGGGGAGAGCCTGGCCCAGGTTGCCCAGGGAAGCTGTGGCTGCCCCATCCCTGGCAGTGTTGAAGGGCAGGTTGGATGGGGCTTGGAGCAGCCTGGGCTGGTGGGAGGTGTCCCTGCCCATGCAGGGGGTTGGATCTGGATGATCTTTAAGGTCCCCTCCAACCCAAACCATTCTATGGTTCTATGAGCTCCAGGAAGGAGGAGTAAGTTTATTGCAAGGCAGATTCACCCAATGTGTTATTTACGAGCTCTGCTCCCTCACACTAGGAGCTGTTCCCCAGCACAACTCTGAGGTTTAGATATGAACCACTCAGCTGGGTTTTCTGACCACAGCTTCTGTAATTTGTCCGGGCCAAAAACCCATTTGGTGAATACCAAGTCATGATCACAGCAACACAGGAGACTCCTACCCCAGGGTGGCCAGGCTGTTCCCATGTTCATTAAGCCTCAACCATTTCTGCTCCTGATTCTAGTGACAGCTTGTTCTCTTCCCATCTGCCACCTCCCTCCCCCTGTGCTAGGGGAGCAATTACACACCAAAGGCAGAGCATACTCTGCTCTTCAGCTTTTAGTAGCCCCTAAATATATATGTATGTGACTGTTACTTATCCCCAAGCTACATATTTTACATTTATATATTTAATTTTAAAATATATACATCTATTTATACTCAAACACACACAAATCTACATCTAAATGAAAAGTTATGAACATTAAAGGATATATATCTGGAAGGATAAGTACTGAGTGAAATTTTTATGAGTAAAATTATTCCTGAACGAAGACATAAAAGTTTGTGCAATATGCCCATAGGGAAGCAATACTTCTACTTGGTGGTCAACTGGTGACAGCTTTCACACACACACACGAATTTAATGTCAATGTTCTTCTTCTGGCATGATGACAATACCTCTGCCTATGTTCTTCACTTAGCCTGAAAACCCTGCAGCAATGGAGTCACTGGTACAATCCCTGCATTCAACAGAATTCTTTCTGATCACAGAATCACAGAATGTTGGGGGTTGGAAGGGACCTCAAAAGATCATCCAGTCCAACCCCCTGCTAGAGCAGGGTCACCTAGAGTAGGTCACACAGGAACGTGTCCAGGTGGGTTTGGAATATCTCCAAAGAAGGAGACTCCACAGCCTCTCTCGGCAGCCTGTCCCAGGGCTCTGTCACTCTCACAGGAAAGAAGTTTTCCTCACGTTTACTTGGAACCTCCTGTGCTCCAGTTTGCACCTATTGCCCCTTGTCCTGTCACTGGACATCACTGAGAAGAACCTGGCTCTGTCCTCCTGACACTGCCCTGAACATATTTGTAAACACTGATGAGGTCACCCCTCAGTCTCCTCCAAGCTCAAGAGACCCAGCTCCCTCAGCCTTTCCTCATCAGGGAGATGTTCCTCTCCCTTCATCATCTCTGTGGCTCTGCCCTGGGCTCTCTCAAGCAGTTCCCTGTCCTTCCTGAACTGAGGGGCCCAGAACTGGACACAACATTCCAGATGTGGCCTCACCAAGGCAGAACAGAGGGGGAGGAGAACCTCCCTTGACCAACTAACCACCCCCTTTCTAACACACCCCAGGATCCATTGGCCTTCTTGGCCACAAGGGCACATTGTTGGCTCATGATCATGCTTCTGATCCTCCCTTACCCGAATACTTGGTTCAGATTCAGGCCATGTCACAGCAGTCCAAGGCCTTGGGCAGAGCAGGCAATTTATTTCAACACCATCACAAGCTGCTTTTGCTACAAAATGATGTGTTTGTCTCCACTGCACGAGACCAAAAAATGGCCACATGGGAAGCTGGGAAAAAGCCCAAGGTTGCTCTCCTCACCTTCACACATTCCCCCAGAGGCAATAAAGGTTTGCTCCCCTCCTCACCTTGCTGCTGCAGCTTGTAGTCTGTAGAGTAAGCCTTGCCTATGATGTTCCACACGGGCCTCAGGCAACCGAAAAGCCCCTCGAGGAACCCACCGCTCCCGCTGCCCGACCTGTTGAACTGGACTTTCACCTCCTCTGCCCCACCATTGCTCTCTCCATCCACTGTGCTCCTGTTGCCCTGAGGAATGGGTGTCTCGGGCTCGTCCTGCTCCCTCAGCTGCAGCACACTGTTCTCAAACTGGTCCCTGGAGTCCTCGCTGATGCTGGTCAGCACGGCCGCCGTCACCGGGCTGCTCATGTTCTCGATGAGGTCTGCCTGCAGAGAGCCCTTCTCATGGACATCCTCTAGGAGCTCAGGGGACGGGTGGGTTCCTGTAGGTGCAGGCTCCTCCTGTAACCTACTGAAGTCTTTGTCTTCACAGAGAGCTTTGCTGACTGAGTTTGGAGAGGAAGACAAGCTCAGGCGCTCCTGAGTGCTGGCCATGATGCCGTGAGTGTGCATCAAGGAGATGGTCTGAGGTGGTGTTCAGAGAACGAGGACAACAAAGTTCAGATGTGACACGTGGACCCAGGACCTGAAATGAGAGGAAAAAGAACAACTTTCAAATTTTTGTGTAAGTATTCTTCACTACGTGCACTTTCACAGAGGTGAGCTGATAATTAACTAGGCATATTCCAGACAACTCCTGATACTTAGTAAATAATTACTGCCCTAAAAGAAGCAAATAAATTATTCCAACCGAAACTCCCCTCCCACGGCACCCTTGGTGACCTACTGCAGGAATTGCCCAGTAAACAAACACCCCAAGTTTTAAACAAAAGCCTGAAGGTCAAAACCTGTGAAAGACTCTTAGCAGCAAAGAGCTGTCTCTTCTTGGTTACTATAGCATCTCATAGAATCATAGAGGTTGGAAGGGACCTCTGAAGATCATCACAGAATCCTAGGTGGATGTCTCAGTATTGCTTGGAAAGTCAAGAATCTCCCTTCCACCCTGCTTCTGAGGCACTACAAGACTTGCACCTTATGCTGCTGATGGCTCCTCACAGCCCTGCCCCTCAGCTCCCTTGGACTCTGGAATTATTTGCCCTGCAGCCTCCCATGGCAACCAGGGCTCACCACAGCAGGCAGTGCAGGGCACAGCATCACAGCATTGCTGGAGCTGGAAGGGACCTCTAGAGATCATCTAGCCCAGCTCTCCCACTGAAATAGGATCACCTAGAGCACATCCCACAGTTCTGCATCCAGGGGCTGGAATGTCTCCAGAGAAGGAGACTCCACACCCTCCCTGGGCAGCCTGTCCCAGGGCTCTGTCACCCTCACAGGGAAGAAGTTTCTCCTCATATTTCAATGGAACTTCCCACGTTCCAGCTTGTGCCCATTGCCCCTCGTCCTGTCCCTGGGAACTACTGAGAACCTCCTGGCTGTGTCCCAACAAAAAGATGAAGCTTAGGTAAGTGGTGTCCATGTTCTGTGCTGCACTGTAGGCTGACCACAGGATCACAGGCTCATGGGCTGGAAAGGACCTCTGGAAGTTACCAGGTGCAGCCTCCCTCCTGCCTGCGACCACCACCCAGCTCAGCCACAGCTTTGGTAACCCAAGAACCACCTCCCAGACCTGGGGACATGATGTCTGACCAGATCTAATGGCCTTCTCCAAGAGCTGGCTGTCTCCAGAGAAAGGCAGCCTTTTATCACAGTGCCCTGCCACCCTGCATGGCCCTGTGTCTGCCTCCTGGGCAGAGGAGACATGCAAAGTTACAAAACCCTTTTCCAACTGGCATGATCCAGCCTTATTTAGGGACTTACACAAGCAGCCTGATTTTTCAGAGGGTTGGTGAACTCATTGTTTTGAGAGCATGAGACACAGCATTTATTTTAAAACAACTCCAGACCAAGCCAACTTGAGGTTGTCCAGATACATTGGTGAGGAGCAGAAGGCAGGTTCTGCCACACTGCATCACTGCTGACTTGTTGGGGAAATGAATTTTTTAAATTATCATACATTACAGTAACTTCTGCTATGTGCAACCTCCTCCCTTACCCAATTTGATTTAACACAGACAAATCAGGCTGTCCTTGACCTTGCCATCTCTTCAAACATGGGGTGAAGAGCACTCTTCAAAGCTTTATCATCAGGTCTCCCCTATTCTTTTGGTCAAAGTACCAAAAAAGATACAGCCAAGATTGGTGCTGTTGAACTCTTCCCAAGACAGGACATCTCAGTATCATTCAATGCAAAGAAAAACTGCCTTTAAAGTTTAAAGTTTCATTATATAGAAACTGTTTGCCAGCTGGGATGTTTCTGATCTGTATGTGCCTCCTCAACTTTCACCATGCAGAGCATAGTCAAGGGGGATTCTGTTTCTAGTGGCTGGACAGTGGAACAGGCTGCCCAGGGAGGTGGTAGAGGCACCATCCCTGGAAGTATTGGAAAGAAATACAGATACAGTGCTTAGGGACATGATTTAAGCACTGAACAGGTAGATCAGGTTATATGGCAGGGGGATTTAGGTTATGGTTGGACTTGATGATCTTCAAGGTCCTTTCCAACCAGGATGATTCTGTGGGTCTGTCCCAGTGATGCTTCTGCTGGAGCACTCTTCAAGTCAGAAGCTGAAAGCTCAGTGTGTGGGGGAGGACTGAGTGCATATTTAAGACACTCTGATTTCACAAAGTGCTGCTGCAAAAGCAGCCTTCGAGGCAGATCCTCTGATTCAAACTATTTTGATGAGCTCATGCACTCTGCAGCTAACAAATTAAAGTCTGCAAAGAAATTAGAAGCTCAGTGTAATTTTGTATGCTCACAACTTCTTGTAAATGACTCCATTTCCAGGCAAAGCATTTTTCCAGGCAAAATCCCACCCTACCCAGAGAAAAAAGGCACAAAGTGAAGAGTGAGACTGCACCTCAACACATCAGACAGCCTGAACTGCAGTTCAAAACTACTGGAAAAGTGACAGTTTACCCAAATCAGCACCAGAGAGGGTGAATCAGTGATCACAAGGATGCTCTCACGTTGCCCAATACTGTGTTTGCTCCTGGAAACACTAGTCAGGAGAAAAGCTGCTGATTCAGGAGCATGGACCCAGTACCACAAATCACTTTCATCCAGGACTAATTTTCATAGAATCCTATCATAGAATCACAAAATGGTTTGGGTTGGAAGGGACCCTAAAGATCATCCAGTCCCAACCCCCTGCATGGGCAGGGACACCTCCCACCAGCCCAGGCTGCTCCAAGCCCCATCCAACCTGCCCTTCAACACTGCCAGGGCTGGGGCAGCCACAGCTTCCCTGGGCAACCTGGGCCAGGCTCTCACCACCCTCACAGCAAAGAATTCCCTCCTCATGTCTCACCTAAAACTCCCTCTTCCAGTTTTCATCCATTCCCCCTTGTCCATCATCTCCAGACTAGTGCAATACTCTTGGCATGGGACTATACTTTAAAACATTTCAGAATCTAACAGAAATGCAAAAACATGCTTATAACATATAGTTATCTTGCTACACATCTTGCAGCTGAGTTCTAATGCTCCTTGTGGTTATCTCTTCATTTCAACACAGAATTTTTACAACAGGTTGGCACACAGTCCTCTCCCATCTCTTGACCTTCCAGACTGCACAACTCCAGCTCAGGAACACTGAGAGCTGCTGAGCTGGCAAGCACCAGAGCTTTGCCTGTCACTTCTGACCTTTGGGGTTTGAAATCACATGGATTTATTACACAGGACTCCAACAAGCTTTTTCTTTTCCTGGTCTCCTGATGAGGAAAATGCTGTATGAGTGGATCAGATACTCCTCTTATGCTGCACTTTCATGGTTTTACATTACTAGAAAGATACAGTGTTTGACATAGATGTTTTGAACACAAATTTATTAATAGAGAATGAGTTACACATCATCAAAATGCAACCTCTTTGTTTTCAGGGGTTTTGTTTTGGTTTGGGGTTTCTTAAGTCACATTATTCAGAGGGAGGGATTGCAAATGAACCTAACCTGAAGCTTTGATCAGAATTGCTCTGCCTTTCTTTCCCTTCTACCGGAGAGAGAAAAAAAGCTCTTTCATTAGGTTTTCAAAAAAGCAACTACACTGTTAAACTAGACCACATGAACTGGGTGCAGCCTGGTTCGTGTTATGGGCAAATCTTTAACTATGGAGCAGCTCAAGGCAAAAGCAATCAAGCTCTTCCCCCAGACACACTGCTCCTGCAAGGAATCACACACAGAATCCCAACATACTTCCCATCTCACACCTGCATGAATACTCAGCCACAATCCAGACTTTTAAAAAAATATTACAATTATCACATTGTCAAAACAGAACTGATAAAACAGTTAAAAATTCTTGATCTGACCCACTTGAGATTTTCTGACTGCCCTGCAAGAGCTCTGAGCACATGTACCCTCACTCTGCATGAAACCAGCAGATTTATCTGGGGAAACTGGAGTGTCCTAACTGGCTTCATTGTGCTCTACCCTGCCCTTCCTGGTTGTCAGATTAACACTACACTACTTCTGCACCTACTGCAGAATACTGACTGGAATATGCACTATGAATTCCTTTCCAGGAAGTAATTTGAATGCCACTTCAACATAAGACAGCTAACTTTTGCAGACACCATAACCATCACCTGAGCTACCTGGCAGCAACTGCTTGGTGTTGACAATTATCATGATTCTAAAGTGTTAACTGAATATTTTCCCATGACCATCAGCACTCAGCACATGAGACCACAGACATGTAACTATGTCCATGTTACCACAACAGAAGCTTGAACACATTTGTCTAGCAGTTTAAATCAGCCTTTATCCAATATATTCAGTCTATCCTAAACCAAGGACACATCATTTTCAGCAAAAGTGATTTTACAGTTGTGATATACTTTTGTCTGTTGCTGTATCAGGGAGAAGCAGAACTCTGTCTAGCTTTCTGGTCTGAATCCTTTCTGACAATGACAAAAATAGCCCAGTACACCAGCCAAGAAACATCCATAATGGCTGAACTCAAGCTCTGTGCACAGAGCCAGCTGGAGGCCTGCTGTGCACCTTCTATATTCCAGCTCAGCCCATCAGAGTAGAAATATGCAGCACCTGGACTCCAGCATAAGAAGAAACCACAGCACACTGGAATGGCAGGTTCATCCATCCCCTTTCCTACCTCCAAAACCCAAGGGAAGTATCTGCAGGCAGTGAAACCCCAGCAGTGCCCAGCGTGGTCCCGCAGGGCCTGCAGCTCAGGGCTGTTGGCCACCAGCAGCACACAGGGACAGTTTTCTATTCTATAGCCCACAAAGTATTTTCCTTCTGCAAATGTGTCAAAGAATTTTTTTAACCAGAACAGTTTGGCAACTGCTGTGCTCTGGCAAGGAGCCTGGCAGCTTAACTGTATGGTGTGTAAGGTAACACCAACTAGTCTTGGCTTTGTGTTTCTCATCTAATTCCTTTCTTTGAACAACTAGCTGCTCAGTTTCAGTGAGACCTGAACCCTACTTACCTTCTTAATGCCATCTGTGTTTTATTAACTATCTCATCCTCCACTCCAACATCTTTTCCCAAGTCTAAAGATTCCCACTGTACCTTCTCATTCATTCTCTATCTTTGATCACCTCCCTACAGCTTCTCCATTTCTCCTGTATCACCTCAGAGCTGGGGCAGTAAGAGCACAGACAGAACCTCCCAGGTGGGCACACCACAGGAATGTACAAAGGCATAATGATCATTTTTGTTCTTGGTTGCTTTCCTAACTATTCCTCTAACACTATCTGGGGTCTAAGTGTGCCTCAGGATGCTGAGCTAGCTTCCATGGGTCTCTTATACCCTTAAGATCTCATTCTTGAGCAGTAAAAGCTAGGTCAGAGCCTAATTCCTATGGACAGGATGTTAAGATTAAATCATGTTTAATCAGCACCAAATTTGGCTGGTATTTTATCATCCAAGTCCACAAGAGCCTTCCAGTACTCTCTGCAATTGGCTCACATGGTTTTTACCCTGAGCACCTGACTCCTGGAGTCTCACAGCCTAAATGCTCTTGCTTCAGGATATTCCTAAATGATCTGGATAAGGGAAGAAAAGGTGGAAAGAGTATGAGTAGCACAAGCTCCAAAGCAGAGCCGTGTGACAACTCATTTTAGAGAAAAATATTTCAACATTACTGGCTATCCCTACTCTTATTTCATATAATTTAACCGATCATTTGTCTTCAAGATGCACACCCCTGTTATTTTACAGCTGTTTAATTTCTTTAAGAGTCTCTGGTAAGTATTCTTGCCAAAATCCCAACAGACTATATCAACAAGATCCCCTTTTCTGGCATGCTCTTGACTCCTGCAAAGAAATTAAATAGATTCCCAAGGCATTACTTCACCTTAGAAGAACTGCACTGACTTATCCCCACAAGAAATCTGTTCATCTGCACTGGCTCTCAGCATAGGAATGAATTTCTACCTCCACAAATGCTATACAAACATGTAACTAGGAACTCCTTCAACATAAGGTCACACATTTGTAGGGGATGGAAAAGCAGTGCTTGATTTGGAAAAAGCAATCAAGCATCCACCTCTTTTTTTGGCATGAGGAACAAACAAAGCCAAAAAAACCCACCCCCTATGATCTTTGCAAACCAGGCAGACAAAAAGCCAATGCACCCTGTACTCAGGGAGACCTGAGCAACCTGGTCTAGTGGGAGGTGTCCCTACTCAAGCAGGGGGGTTGGATCTGGATGATCTTTAAGGTCTCTTCCAACCCAAACCAGTCTGGGATTCTATGATTCTCTGCAGCTGGTTCCATGGAGGAGCTGGGGCCCTGCTTCACCTGCCAGCTTTGCAGGGCACAGTTGGGGAAATAAGCAGCTTACATAAGGGCATGTTTCCAGCACCACACACACAAATGCTTCCTCTATCCTGTAGAAGGTATTTTTGGATCTGCTAAAATGCTACTGTGTTCTTCCAGGGCTTTGCATTCTTCTGCTCAGAAATTGCATAATCTGATGCCACAGGAAATGAGTGATGTTGCATAATGATTCTTACATTCCCTGCAGGATTTTGGTACACCACCTCTCTGTTGCAAAGCAGCCCTTCTCTGTGCTCCTGAACCGAGGTCCTGGGCTTCTGGAGAAAGGATAATCCATCAGGATAATCCACCAGCCACCTGCCTTTGGGGGGCAGGCGTAGGGGTAACAAGCCAAGCACCACCTTGTACCACAGTGTGACAAGAATCTCACATCACAAAAATAAGTTTTAACTTTGTATGCCCCTTTGCTCCTTCTGGTTTCCCTCACTCTGGTTGTCTATGTGTCTTGAGCTACGTGCAGACATTAAACACCAGCAGTTCCACACACCATGTTCTGACATCTGACTGACCACTGATCCCTACAAGTTCCACACACCATGTTCTGACATCTGACTGGCCAGTGACCCCCTCCATCACAGGCTCATCAGTACCACTGTGAAACATTTAGCTGTATCAACGACAGACTAAACACTCATTAGCCTTTTATACTACGGAATTACTACTGGAATCTGTCTTAGATAAAAATTTAGAAATGACCTTAAGTTACACTCTTCTCTTTCATCTTTCCAGCTGCCTTCATAGCATGAAACAACTCTTAAAACCCAGCCACAGACTGTAGACTCTTCTCTCTCCTTTTCGCATCCCTCAGAATTCTGCACTTTTCTCTTACCTCATTAAAGATCCACGCCATATTACTAAATAATAGTAGAAGATCAAAGGATTTAAATGAACACATTTAAAAACTACAAAACCAAGGAAAATCTCCAAGTTAAGCTCACAGACACATTACAGTCTAGTTGACATTGTCACGTGAAGCCATTAAAATGTTCCAGCACCACCAACGAACAGTATCTGGTAATTTTCTCCACTTACAGAACTGAAACATTGTATTTTCCTCCAAGGAGTAGTGTTAAGATTAATTAATGTCTGAAAGATCTTCGAGGATGAAGATCAATACCAAAGAGCTATTGAGGAATCCAGCGCATGAATCAAACTCTAACTCATCTGAGGCATCAGGCTGGTCTCAGGTAAACTCACTCACGCGCCTGTTTATGTTTTTGTAGTAGGTATGAATTATTCAGTACTTGCAAAGCACATCTGCCATGTCAAGGCTAGACACATAAACTTCTCAGACTTTTCAAAGCCACTATTAAAGGAACTAAACAACTATTCCTGAACGTACAAAAATTACTGCAATGCTCGATCAGCACCAGAGCAGGTGCCCCAGCTGGGAAGGGGACACCTGAAATGCAGCTGGCAGATCTCGCCGATGAGGAGGGACAGTTGCACTGAGTTGTGTTCAGTAAGCACCACAACACTCCGAGGAGCAAAGAGGATTACTCCTTGGCAGAGAAGCAAGCACAATGACTTGCTCAGGAGCCTCTATTAAGCCTGTATTAACCGACACAGGGTCAGGGGCTCCAGCAGCATCTGAGAGGTGTGATCCTGTTCTCAGGCCACCAGAGCTTTACGAGGTGGTAACACAATCCAGACAGCAAACACAACACAGGCAGGGGCTGAAGAGGCCTGAGATGGGACCTGCCTTCTCACACCCTGCACACACCTTCCAAAGCAGCACCCAGCCCCTTGCTCCATCCCTACTAGATCACTTTTTGGCTACAGTTGATAAACCAACACTTGAGCATCTCCTCAGGCACATCAGGACAGTGATTTTCTGTGCTTCAGCAGAAAAGCCCCAGCTGTACAGCTGCATTACTGATTTTGCTGTCCTCTAGAAAGTACTAGAGTATCTGGCTGGGGACAAAAAAGGACAAACATCCTAGGAATGAAGAAAATGACCACCCAGAGAGACCTCCATTCCTCAAGCCCACTGTGCTGGAAAAAGCCCAGCCTCCCACCCACACCCACCAGGACTTTATCCCCCCTTCCCTCCCAGCACCTCTCAACGCTGAGCTGGTGACTGCTCCAGAAGAAACAGCACAAATGCTTCCAAGGTCACCAGAGGACTATAAACCCCATGTACTTTACACAGAAAAATCTCTTCTTCACTCTGGCCTACACCCAATTGTTGCCCAACAACAACTGCCTTCTCGGTCCAAGTTGCAAACAGGGAAAAGGCCAGAGGTCAAAATGCACGATGAGTATTGATAGGGGTGGGAGTAAGTACACACAGGGTTTCAGCTCCTGGCCCACCTTGGTATTTCTGCCACAGCTGCCAACTTGCTATCCAATCCAAAGCAGCACGTGTTTTAGGTGAGATTTTTACTCCCTCCTCCCCAGAAGCAAGAGTGGTTTGCTGCACTGTCACAAACCAGCAGCCTGCTGGTGCTGCCCAGAGCCCCTTTGTGGGGCATATTTGCCAGGGAGGGATTAGAAAAAGTCCCATCAACCGGTGAGGATGTGCTGAAGTGCCCAACCCCTGAGAGCTCCAGCCTCTTCTGCAGATGCAAACATAACATTTGACTCAGTCTGGTTCAGTTATGGCTGAGAAACTCACTGGAAGTGGTAGAAGCAGCAAGTCTGCTGCTGTCTTCCTCCAAACATGGGATCTCAGGTGAAAGCTTGGCTGAAGTGCTCCATGCAGGACTCGGGCACCTTCCCCTGCCTACCCTGACCCCAGGGACCAGAGCTGAAGAGAAACCTGCACTGATTGTACATCTGCTCACACCATCCATGTCAGACTTTTCATTTCTACCTGTGAAAGCTTTAAATAAAGACTCTTCCTTTTGGAGAAATCCTGTTATTGGGAACCCACTCCATACATCTCAACTGCAGAAAGCCTGGAACAGGTACCAGATACCATCAACTCCAGCCTAATCAGTCACCATCTCACATTTGCTGTAAAAAAGAGTCCTAAGAAAACCAGAAATACTGGAAAATCCTTCTTATCCTGCCTCTGCTTCGGGCAGAGCCACACCTGAATAACTACTAATTGTGAAGTGAATCTATGAAGAGACTTTCAAATAAATCACCACTCAATTTTCTGATCCACTGGAGATAAGCCACTTACCAGCTCTTTACAATAGGGGACAAAAGAGGAAGGTTAGTAATGCAGCCAGGAAAATAAAAACCCAACCACTTCCACATTTTTAAACACAAGTTCACGTATAGCTGAGAAGTGGGAACAGTCCCTGCCATATATTCTGTGCTAGAAGTTACTTGCTAATTCCAGGCAGAGGGGTCAAAAGGAATGCCAGCTACAAATTTAACCATCAGGCAGCAGGAGACAAAGACAAATCTGAGTGACAGGACCACTCTAGATCAGAGAATCAGTCTGGAGGCCAGAAATACAGGAAACAAAACTGGTGTTAAAGCAAAGCAAACAAACAAACAAAAAAAAACCCCACTACATCAAAATTGTGATTTATTTTTTCACAGTCTCTTTCAGAAACAGAGGTTCAAAGGGTTGTCCCTCTCTAGAAACAAAACCCCACACACCTTTGGGGACACAACCAAAAGGATAGTAACAAAAACTTGCCAACCTGTGACAACTTTCACCTCCATGTTCTAGGGTATCCCAAGATATCCTAGGTCATCCTACCCAAGGTTACACACACAGCAGCTACTGTGAAAAGTGCTCATATTTGTCAGCCAGACTGACTGAGTTTCCCTCTCATTTCACTCACCTGTTTTTTATTTCAAATATTTTTGTATTTTCTACCTCAAAATTACCAATCAAAATACACTCCTTCTGTTTCTGCTGCTGAACAGAGAAAATCAGTGTATCCAAACACATGGGCCTGATGTCACCTTTCTCCAGATTGACTTAAAATACCCATTTTTCCATTTCCTTGAGAGACATATGGCTTGATATGATTAAGCTACTGCAGTGCCTAAACCACCACCCCAAAACAAAAATAAAGAGCAGCTCCACTCATTTCATTGGGAGAAAACATGACATCATGCTCCATTCAGGTAAGCAAGGATATGACAAATCTTGCCCCAGTGAACAGTATCGTTAACTGCTCCTGGCTGCCTCATTTATTAGGAAAATGAGGGGTGAAAATTATGTATTCAGCACAACAGAGACAGCTCAAACTGCTGTTTTTAATAAGAAAGGAACAAATTCCTACCTGGCTGAGAGAAAGAAAAACACATCTCTTCATCTCAAAAATTAAATTAAATTATTTATTACTGCAACACAGCAGGGAATTGTTTGATTAGCCCACAAGGAAACAAGAAATTACAATTGCCTAGAAGGCAGAAAATACAATTCTGCTTCTTTATGCCCTCTCTAGTAATCCTTCTGTCATTCCCTGTATATTCTATAGATACCCATTCTCCATTGCCATTCCCTTCCCCTTTAAAAGGGGGGCACAAGAAGATAACGTGCAAAATTGCAAGTGAAAAATGTCTAGCACAGCGACAAGCAAAAGGACAGGCCAGCTCTCAGATTTATATGCACTGATGGAGAAATTAAGGTTTCATCTTTCCTCTTTTCTCTCAGCATCATTTTTTTTCCCCCAGCCCCTCCACATCACAAATGCAACATCCATCTGTCCTTCTGACACACACGGTGAAAGGGTAACACTGACCATGAAACACACACACACACAAACACACAGGCTTAAAAAACCAGAATATAAAGGCATTTTCCTGGAAATACTCACAGGGATGAAGGTTTCCTGTGTGATGCTCCATCTTCTTGTTTTAAAAAGATGGAAGGCAAAAAAAAAAAAAAAAAAAAAAAGGCAAAAAAAAAAAAAAAAAAAGGAAGTCTTGCAAAATAAAAGGAAATTCCACCCCCTTGATCCTGCAGCCTCTGCAAAGGAGCAGAGCAGCGTGCTGACGTCACGGATTCATGAATGGATGGAACTGAAACGGGGCTGGATGGAGCAGGGGGGCAGCCCAGCCACCCCCACCTCCTGCTGCCACCAAAACCTGGGCACCGCAGAGCCCGACGTGTGCCAGGCAGGGAGAGGCTGCTGGAAACTATTTGCTCCTGGGGGAAGTGAAGCCGGCGGGTAAAATGGCATCGGTGCTGCCATTCGGCGGGAGGGGACATCCTCCGATGCCTTCAAGTCGTCGCTCCGGAGAGTTTCTGCCCCTCTGTGCAGCTTGGGTAACAACAGCATCTCAAATAACAGCCATCTGTTACATGAATCAGTTGGATTCAGTCATCGGAAAAGGAGTTTAGCATCTCTCTGGCTCCTTTCGGGACTGCAAACCCTGAGTATGATTATTAAAATAACTAAATGTAAGCACGGACTGGAAGGAAGCTGCGGGGAGAACAATAGGAGGCTTGTATTTGATTAGTGATGCAAAAGCACCACCAAAATAAAAACAGGAGCACTGACAAAATCCTGCATTCAGCTCTCATCAAACGCTCCCAACAGCAGGCAGACCAGCTCACAACGTCAGGGACACCCAGAAACAAGCCTCGGGGCACACACAGCCTCACACCTGCGGCTACGTGACCAACGGTGGGCACAGCACCCACGTGTCCCAGCCCACCAGCATCCCCACCCTGCCACCAGCTCCCTGCCAGTGAACACACTTCCTTCTGCACACCAGGTGCGAGGACACAGGGAGTTATTTTGGAGCCCAAAAAGATGGCAATGTCTGCAGGAGCAGCTACGATTAACTTGGATCTGGACAGGGGAAGAGCACAGGTTTTGCCTTATTTTCGTATCTTTGAAATAGGAGGGAAGGAGCAGAGGGATGAGCACACCCAGGAGTCAAGGTCAAGGTCTGAAGGAAAGCCCAGGCTGCAGGCTCATCTCAGGATTTTCCAGAATTCATCCGTTTGGTCTCTAAAACTTTTCAACAATTTGTAGCTTCCAAATTATGAAGAGCCAGAACTTCCACATTTTCACCACCCCTTCTCCTAGCAAGTAGCAAGTAATTACCTTTTAACCAGAGAGAGCAGGGATAGGACAAGGGGTGATGGTTTTAAACTGAAAGAGGGGAGATTTAGGTTAGACATCAGGAAGAAATTCTTCACCATGAGGGTAGGAAGGCACTGGAACAGGTGGCCCAGGAAGATTATGGAAGCCCCATCCCTGGAGGTCTCTCAAGGCCAGGTGGGATGAGGCTTGTGCAGCCTGGTCTGGTGGGAGGTGTCCCTGCTCATAGCAAGGGAGCTGGAACCTGATGATCTTTAAGGTCCCTTCCAACCTTCACCATTCTGTGATTATGCCTAAATAGGATGTCCCAAAACTTACTCTGGCAGAGCCCATCTTTAGAGAGCATCAGAGAGAATCCCACCTTTCCTTATAGAAACTGGGTAACATCCCAAAATAAACCAGCCCTGGGTGTAACCGTGCAGACCTGGGTTTAGAAATCAAGGATTTTGTGCTACCAGACACCACGTGAGCCAGCAGCACTGACCCCAGCTTGTGTGGGGGCAGGAGAAAGGCAGGATGCAAAAGGCTCCCTGGAGGCTAACACAGCCACACCTACAGAGCCAGCACTTACAAGTAAGTACAAAAAAATACTTACATGAGGAGACAGGTCAGGTTTTGCATGCATTAAGTCAGTAATTGATGCCCCTTTGACATGGAGCATGGAATGGACAGCCAGGACAGTACATCCAGGGTCCAGTAGGTCAAGGGAGGTTCTCCTCACCCTCTGCTCTGGTGAGACCACATCTGGAGTGTTGGGTGCAGTTCTGGGCTCCCCAGTTCCAGAGGGACAGGGATTTACTGGAGAGAGTCCAAGGGAGGCTACAAGGATGATGAAGGGACTGGAACACCTGCCTGATGAGGAAAGGCTGAGAGACCCGGGGCTGTTCAGTCTGGAGAGGAGAAGCCTGAGGGGGGATCTAACTAATGTTTACAAATATCTGAAGGGAGGTGTCAAGAAGGGATCAGTTTCTTTTCAGTGGTGCCCTGTGAGAGGACAAGGGGCAACAGACACAAATGGAACACAGGAAGTTCCACCTCAACACTTCTTTACTATCAGGGTTATGGAGCCCTGGGACAGGCTTTCCAGGGAGGTTGTGGACTCTCCTTCTCTGGAGACTTTCAAGACCTGCCTGGATGGCTTCCTGTGTGACCCACCCCGGGGGATCCTGCTCTGGCAGGAGGGGTTGGACTCGATTTCCAGAAGTCCCTTTCAACTCTGACCCTTCTGTGATTCTATCCAGTTCTTCTCCAGTTCTATTAAGGCAAAATAATAATTTGGCAGTCAATAGACTCTACATCTGCTTCTCAGCACATTGTCCTCTCTTAGTTGTACCACAGTGTGTCATTAGATATCACCCCTCCACCCAAGAGTTGCAGGGAGAGGAATGTATTAGTATGCTCTGAATTCAACAGCAGCCACAATAAACTGAGCCTTGATTTCCAACTGTTTTTGAACTGAGCTTTACAAAACTGGCCAGAGAAAATTCAAATGAATGCAAATTTCTTGCTGCCTGCTCCCAAGATCAAAGAAAGCACAGGTGAATTTTGCTGAAGAAATATCTATTGTTCAAGAGCTAAAAAGTCACAAAAGACAAAGGAAGAGATTCCTATCCAATGCAGATTGAGCACTATTGGACCCAAGGAGAAGCAGGGAGGCACAGTGAGAGACATCCCTGCTTCAGAGGGATCAGCTCGTGTCACCATTTCAAACCCAGTTGCACCAGGTTACTTAGGACTTGGACCTTCTCTGACTCTCTGTCTTCTCCTCCCCTCCAGAGCCCAACACGCTGCCCCACAGCCAGCCTCACCACCCTGGGATGAAACCAACAGCTCCCAGGTTTCCTTGGCATTTTAATCAGAAACAGAAATGTTAATTTACTCTCTTACCCTAAAGCAAAAAGGGATAAATTCAGGAACTAGAAGGGGGAGCACATGCAAGGACCAGTGCATGGAGTGCAAGAAGTGGAAGAAAAGGAGAAATACTGTTATAGAACAAGAAAAGTCAGAATAAAAATAGAAAGGAAAAGAATTTTCAGATGTTTCCAAGGGTTAATTGCAGTGATATTTAAAAAAAAAACAAACACCCAGCAGGGAAAATATATGGGAACAAAATCCAAGGAAGACTCCAGGAGAGGAAGAGAGCTCTGCTGAAGATGTTCTTCTCCGTGGTGACTTAGGTCAGTGTATCAACACTCCATTTCATCTATGCCTCAACAGTTCAGGTTCAAATTGTCAAACACCAAGGTCCTGAATTTAATGCAGGATAACTACCTGAAAACATTATGGAAAAGAAAAATCCATCACTGGCCTCAGATTGATGGCTCTTCCAAGAATTATCTGGTAGACAAATAACAGCATTAGAAACCAGGGTGAGGAATTATTTTCCTCCTCCTCATTCAGACAAAATCACTGGGAAAAGCAGGGAACTCTGGGAAGCACCAGGAGCCCAAATATGATTCTACAGAGAAGCTGGGTTCAGCACTAATGGGAAAATAGGCAAAAAAAAAAAAATAGGTACAAAGCACAGCAAGGGCCTAAGAGATTAAACAACCCTACATTTCATCAATGATCATGGAAATGCTGGTGAAAAGTTGACAGGAAGCAGCACTCAAAGAGTGATCAATGGCTCGGTGTCCCAGTGGAGAACTGTGACCAGTGGTGTTCCCCAAGGGTTGGTACTGGGACCAGTGCTCTTTGATATCGTTGTTGGTGACATGGCCAGTGGCACTCAGCAAGTTTGCTGATGACATCCAAGTGTGTGGTGAGGTGACAAGCTGGAGGGAAGAGATGCCATCCAGAGGGACCTTGACAGGTTTGAGAAGTGGGCTCATGCAAACTGCATGAAGTTCAACCCGGCCAAGCGCAGGATCCTGCACCTGGGTGGGAGCAAGGCCAAGCACAGATACAGGCTGGGTGGAGAATGGATCAGAAACAGCCCTGAGGAGGAGGACTTGGGGGTGATAGTGAATGAGAAGCTTAACAGGATTTGGCACCAGGTGCTGGAGCCCAGAAACCAGCCCTGTCCTGGGCTGTGTCACCAGCAGCGTGGGCAGCAGGGCCAGGGAGGGGATTGTCCCCTCTGCTCTGCTCTGGGGAGACCCCACCTGGAGAATTGTGTCCAGTTCTGGAGCCCCCAACACAAGACAGACGTGGACCTACTGGAGAGAGTCCAGAGGAGGCCACAGAGATGATCCAAGGGCTGGAGCAGCTCTGCTCTGGAGACAGGCTGGGAGAGTTGGGGTGTTCAGCCTGGAGAAGAGAAGGCTCCAGGGAGACCTGAGAGCAGCTTCCAGTGCCTGAAGGGGCTCCAGGAAAGCTGGGGAGGGGCTTGGGACAAGGGCAGGGAGGGAGAGGACAAGGGGGGATGGATGAAAACTGGCAGAGGGAGATTGAGGTGAGACATGAGGAGGGAATTCTGGAGTGTGAGGGTGGAGAGAGCCTGGCCCAGGTTGCCCAGGGAAGCTGTGGCTGCCCCATCCCTGGCAGTGTTGAAGGGCAGGTTGGATGGGGCTTGGAGCAGCCTGGGCTGGTGGGAGGTGTCCCTGCCCATGCAGGGGGTTGGATCTGGATGGTCTTTAAGGTCCCCTCCAACCCAAACCAGTCTGTGATTCTATGATTCTGTGCTTTCTGAAAGGATACACGAGTAACCAGGCTGCTAGGACACAGCAGGCAAAACTGGTGGCAATGGGTGCAAAAAGAAAAAGTAGAAGTATTTTAAAAATATCTGTTTGCCATCTTTGAAGAAGACAAGGTAATTAAATACTTCCAAGGCAATCAGTAACTAATAGGAATGTCACACAGCATCTGCTAGGCATAACATTTCAAGTTGGCACATCATATTAATTTGAGCCCAGTTCTAAAATAATCATTTAACAAGTTCTCCAATCCTGTGACCTCCAATCTGAATAAACTGGAAAACGACTAAAATTGCAGATGCCTGAGAAAAACAATATTATGGCAATACTCAAGAAGAGCAGCTGGTTGCTATTTCTAGGCCTTGGTAACCTAACACTGGTCATGGGTAAAAATCCTACTACAACCTTTGATTGAAAAGGATGGGTCAGCTCCTTGGGACCACAAGCCTGTTCATCTCAGTGTCCCACCTCTGATGGTGGCCTGGAATTGACACAGGGAGGCAGAAAATCAAAGCAAGTGCCTCAGACTTCTGGCAGCATATTTCACCAACAATATTAGAATATTAGAAAAGAGATGGAAGTGCTCATTTCATAATTATACATCAATAAGGCTGTTTGTAAAGCCACTCAGCACACGCCTGGAGGTACAGGAGGGACTCCACTGTGAAAACTTTCTACCTGAGGGAACAGACAGGTGAAGTGAAACAGTAAATGATTCTCAACCAGGAGAAAGCCCAGGTAAGTATTTGTGTAGATACAATGGCCAGAGGGACATTTGATTGCCAGGTACTAAGATGTGTGAAATCTCTGATCCTCCACCCCAACCCTGTAGGCATCCAGTCCTCTTCTGATTGTCCTAATCTTCACCAGTGGGGTGGGGGACAGGAAGGAAGGGGAAATAAAAATTAAAAAAATCATACTTAAAGCATCAGATCTTCAGGCTTTTAACCAGAATCTCCCCAGATGTGAGAAGTCCTCTGAGAAGTCCTTCCTGCTAAGGCAGGTGAACGGGACTGCAATTTAATAGGACCAGAGCCATGAGCTGAGAAGTGTGACCAAAAGAAAAGAGGTCACTGCAAGGGAAAAGGCCCCAGACTGGGACCTGTCCAGTGCCATGAGGGCAGGAGAGTTGCAACTGGAGTCAGGGGCCCAAACTACAAGCCTTGTTTTGTGGGGGAGTCTGTCTACAAAGGGACAGCCACCCTGTTCCTGCCTCACTGCTCTGGTGGCAGCTGCTGGGCCACCACAGCTCCACACCTGCAGCTGGACAACGAGCCCCACAACCAGCTGGGGGCTGCCTGTGGGGTTGGATGAAGCTGGGGGGTACATCTTGGTGACCAAGTTGCTGCTACACAGGCAACAGAGCTATCCCTGGATCAAGGCTTGGACGCTCCTGGATTAGAACCATCAGAACCATCACTAGTGAACCACAGTGAGACATTTAGGTCCCTTAAAAACTGAAAACGGAGCCCTGGAGATGGCTACAAACTCACAGATACACAAAGCCTTGGGTGAAAGCTACCCCCAGCATCAAGCACCTGCCCAAAACTATTCAAACACACCCAGGGACACGTGTGCCACCACTGTACAGCCTTCAAATGAAAGTGCTACCAACTTCTGTGACCACAGTGAGGCTTCTCACAGCAAAACCATCCTCTCTGCAGCTCCCAGTTGTTTTTTTGACTGAGCACGCTCTGCAAGATCTGACAGGTAGGACTACACAAGGCTGTATGATGCCTTCCTCTAACCTTGTCTTGCCTGTAGCAACACTCCAAGAACTAACAAATAAAAAAAAGACACTAAAGGCACTAAAAGACAGTGACAAGACAAAACACATTCTGTCTTGCCTTGTTGAAGCCCGAGGCTGGTGTGGATTCATTTTAAAGGAGTTTCTGGGTGGTTTTCCCAGCAAGCCTGATCTTTCCAGGTGAGTGCTGCCCTTCACGTTCCTCACCAGCAGAAAAGCCTGTGTAGGTTTAGGAGAAGGCCACTTCAACGTGAACAACAGGCACTGATGAGGCTGGGGAAGTTCAAAAGGCCACCTTTGCAGACGCTCATATTCCTGAAGGAAGATGGCCCAGCTCCTCAGACAGAAGGAGGAGCTCTGGAACTCCACTGGGAAAGAAAGCACCGCTACATAAGAGACATCAGAGTGTGTTTCCATCCTGCTAAAAAGGCAGTTCCCTCAGCAAGGGAACAATGGTCTTTGCTGATTTACTGTCATGGTGGCCAGTTGGCAGGAAGCACAGAGGACACCCATGAAGCAGAATGTGCACACAGACACCACCCTTGTGCCTGGGGAAGCTGCTAACTAAGGTCCTCAGGTCCTCTCCCCACGGGGGAACTCTCTGCCACCTGAAATGACAATGACTTGGGCCTCATCCCTTCCTTGCACCAGGGGTACATGAGGGCACTCAGGTTTATCTCCTTCCAAGCTGTCCACCTGTTTGTACAAAACCTGCAGAGATGTTATCTTAAAACCTCCACCTCTAACATGTGGCTGAAATCAGACAATGGGTTGTAAAATGATCAAGGAGAGGATGAACAAACAGGAAGTCTGCCTAGACACAGATAGGCAGGAGTAGGGTAATACAACTAGAGAGAGGAAAATCTGTTTATTTGCTGGGGTTTTTTTTCCCCCTCTAGAAATCATTTGCAGAAACCCTCAGCAGAGGCCCTGTGAGAAAAGCAGATCTATTTGTTCAGGGAAATAGTCACAAAATAATGTTCCTCCCAGAGAACATGCCAAAAGGAAGTCTTCCATAACAATAATTAACTCTAATGGAGTTGCCAGCAGTGAGAAATACTGCAAAAGAAGGAAAAATAAGTATGTAGAGTTAGCAGTTATAAAGGCAGCTTAAAGCCAACTGAGCTACAGTCACCTTTCCTCTCCCAGGTCAGGAGCGTGCAAAAGAAATGAGAGATCTGACAATGAAACCTCAGTTTCAGTGCCAAGAGGAAGACAAAGTCCTAGAATTTATGTTATTTCCACAAAAAGGCATATTCCCAGAAAAAGGCATGAACAAATGGGAAGCTACTGGGAGGGAGGAATTAATGAAGCTGGAGAAGAGATGAAAAAATGCAGGACAATTCCACGAGGTCAAGTTTTGTTGTGAGGAAAAAAAATCACCTGCACAAATATAGAAGCAACTGCTGAGCAGCTGTTTTGTAGATAAGGGTTGGGGATAGAGAGGATCACAGAATGAGCACAAATTATAAATACCAAGTTCACACAAACATGGCAACTTCCATCCATTGGCAGGAGCACACATTCCCAGGCTACCTTTGGTGAAGTCCATTTTTGGGTCAGGCTTGGCAAGAAAGAGAGGAACCACAAGAGAAGTACAAGACAATTAATAAGCTGAGATATGAGAAATGAGTGAGCTAAGTCCTGGAGAGGTTGCTCCACAGTAAAAGAGAAGCTTGAGATATATTTCTATTAAATATAGAAACAGTTTTTGCAAAGAAAGAAGAAACCTGCCCTCCACACCAGTGGTGAGAAGTAATGGACTCAAATTGCCACAAGAAAAACGTACTTAGGCCACCAGAACAACTTTTCTGAACAGTAAAGACATGGTGAAGGACCAGGCTAAGAAGTCGTGTTGCCTCCTGTATTAGGAGATGAAGGAAAAAAACAGTCTCACAATTGCCCAGCAATAGTGACAATGATTTGATGCAAAGGGTCAAGATGACCTTTTGGAACCTTTCAAGTCTCTTCTCCTGTGAAGATAATAAAGCTCTGAAAGCTTTGCAGCAAGACCAGAGCTATAAAAATAATCTGATCTTTTGCAGTTGGAGATCTTGCTGGAGCAAATCTTTCCATCCTTGCTACTGTTACACAACCCCTCTGAGGATTATTATTCAGATTTCTAGCAAAAACCTACAAAACCTGCTGAAAACTCATGAAGACAGCAGAATTCAGGCATAACTCAGAAGAAGGCACTATATTTTGTACTACCAGTTTCCTCTGCAGTGCTGTGATAAAGTTCCTGCAAGAAGAGTGGATCAGCCCAATGTAAATATTCTCAAGACAAACAAAACCTGCTCAATGTCTTCCTCCCAGACGAGCGTTGAGGCATGAAGCCGTGAGTAGCTTTTGCTTCAGAGCTTACTGAAGGGAGGTTTAGACTGGATGTTGGGAAGAATTTTTTCACTAAAAGGGTTGTCAGACACTGGCACAGGCTGCCCAGGGCAGGGGTGGAGTGACCATCCCTGGAGGGGTTTGAGAGTCATACAGACACAGTACTTGGGGATATGGTTTAGTTCTGGCCTTGTCAGTGTCTGGTTAGTGGTTGGACTCGGTGATCTTCAAGATCTTTTCCAACCAAGGTGATTCTGTAATTTTTTTCCTGTCTCCCAAGAGACTTCTGTTCCCCCACTGCTAAATGCAGAGCCTAGAAGAGTCATCTTTGTCTGCCTGAGGTACCATGACACAGAATTATTCACTTCATGAAGAGTTATGACAACATTTTAAATAGTGACAACCAGAATTAACTGATTTTTGGTCCAGAATATTCAGATGGAGAGCACTTAACTTGTCGGCAAGGGTGACTGTGATCCCTGTTTTCACACACAGCATTGGACAATGTTGCAGGATGCAGAAGGCACCCCAGAGCAGGGCACTCTCAGGAGATGCTGTTTGACACACCAAAGACCTGCTTTCTGAATCAAGTCATTGACCTGTCCTTAATGACAACCAAAAATTAAAAATTGCCTTCACCAACAGGGCACATAAAAGTTGGCCAATGTCCTAATACTCCAACACTATCAGAACACCAGCTTTATCTGCCCAGACCTCCCCCATGGGGGAGGGTCATAGCAGCCTTCCAGCCCTTGAAGGGGCTCCAGGAAAGCCGGGTAGGAACTTTGGACAAGGGCAGGGAGGGAGAGGACAAGGGGGAATGGATGAAAACTGGAAGAGGGGAGATTTAGATTAGACATGAGGAGGAAATTCTTGGGTGTGAGGGTGGTGAGAGCCTGGCCCAGGTTGCCCAGGGAAGCTGTGGCTGCCCCATCCCTGGCAGTGTTGAAGGGCAGGTTGGATGGGGCTTGGAGCAGCCTGGGCTGGTGGGAGGTGTCCCTGCCCATGCAGGGGGTTGGATCTGGATGATCTTGATCATCCTTCCAACCCAAACCAGTCTGTGATTCTATGATTGCATTGCACTGGATTTGCCCATCCCAGGGAAAAAAAGCACCCAGTTACTTAATCCAAGTCATGGCTAAGAGAGTGTTCAAAAACACTTGAAAAAGCATTAACCCTGGTACCTTCCAGGACAAGTCTCTCACAAGAGTGTTTTATGACTTGCAGTCCTCCATGAGCACAGTAAAAAGGTGAGTGCACTTTCCTTGGAGCATAGCAATCCCAGCCTGCTCCAACTCCAATTTCCCACTTATTAGGGAAGGGAATGTTTACAGACACTGCTTGTGTACTTTTCACAAAAGTTATTATGCACTAGATGAAAAATCCATGACAGACCACAGGACTAAGACACTTGTCTGGCCCACCTGCTTTCCCATGACATGCCATCTACTAAATGTCACAGTCCCTTGCAAACTGCACCTTCTATCCTGAAGCCACTACCATGCCTAGAGCACTCTGATATGGACTGGCTTTGGCTATTAACTGGAACAAAACAAGAAGCAGCAGCAATGTTGATGAAGCAACTGATGAACTGTTGACGAGCAAGGACAGGGCAGTTCATGCAACTAATTGTTTTCATTGAGATTAAACCAGGTTCAAATCAAGGGAGAATTTGATTCTTCAGTAAAATACTTCACCTTAAGGATAATTCGTAATGAGTCTAAATATATGGATGTTCTGCCTCTAAGCACCCACCACTCCTCATGGACAGGTGAAGACTGGCAGCTTTTATATTAAGAAATGAAGCCCAAAATGTAGCACCATCTCACATCTTCCTGCAAACCCACTCAGAGGTGGCTCAGGGACCTCCTAAACCTTACCTATCTGTAGCTTTCCCTGCACCAAGCATCTCCTTACAACAAACAACATACAAATATAAAGAACATGTAAAGAACAAAAACCATTTTCAGTCTCCTTGAGTGAAGCAACCAAACGTTTTCTTGCACTATGCACATGTCCATTCACTAACTGAAGAAAACCTGAGATCATTTTACAATTATAGAGACAAGAAGAAGGAATTTTTCAGCTAACACCTTTAAAGAAAACAAGAAAAAATTAAATAAAAACAAACAACAACATTCCTCTAAACCCAATTCCCAAAAGATTACAGCAGTTTTATACAATTTGCTCCTTTTCAGTTCTTCACATGCAAGTTTGGTAACACACGAGGTAAAATTCCATTTTTAATACACAGAATATGTACAGTTAAACTTAGAAGCTGCAAATATGACACAGATGCAACAGATGATATATTCTTAGGAACAGCAATATCTAAAACACGTTAAGAACCATTAAAGGTGAGGCACATTACAAAAAAACATTGCAAGCTCACACAGCTGCATTAGAAGATTAGAGAATATGGGGCAGAAAGAAAGAAACCTCCTGCCACTCATGTCACATTTCAAAAGTGACAGCAGACCATACAGACTGACTTTAAGCACACAGGGGAAGAGCAGCACACTTGAAGACCAAAGGCCACCTTAAAGCTCCTGACCCCATGTCCCAGGTGCTCATGGTGTTCATGTATGGCTGGTCACTCCTCAGAAAATGGAATTGTAATTAGTCAACAGGATCAACCTGTCCGAGGCTGGACTCAGAGCTCTTTGCCAAATCCACAGAGACCTTTGCCTAACAGGGAGCTCCCCAAAGAAAAAAAGCTTTCTTGGAACACTTTCAGTAAAGGAAACTCAGAGACCAGCTCAGTCAGACTAGAAACAGGGAGGGTTTATTTACAACCCTCCCTGCCTGCTGGGTCTTGCTCCCAGGCTTCCACTTAGCCCTCAACACCCAAACTGCAGCATCCTCTGCACAGTGCTGCCTGGTCCCTGGGGAAACTCCTCATCACCCCTGAGGCCTGGCTGCTTCTTGGCATTACCTGAGTCTCCCTGCAGGAGCTGCAGGCTCCTGGCTGCCTACTGCATCTCACACCCCTTCCTCCTCCCTGCCCTGCTCAGCCTCCCAAAGCTCCTCTCCCCGAGCTGAACGCGGCCGTTCCCAGGCAGCAGTCACCTCCTCTGAGATCAGGCTCTGTCTTCTCCAAGACAGGCAGCACAACTGTGAACAGAAGTACAAAACAAACAAACCCTGCCAACCTACCAGAGAAGTGCCAAGCTACTTTTTAATGAATCCACAGTTCATCACAGTAAAACGTGCTGGGAGCTTGCAAAAGCAAGTCCTGATGGTTGCCAAAGGGAAGCACGGGAAGTGGGACACCTGAGAGGCACAAGCTCTGCACTACCTATGGCAACAGACCCCAGACACAGCCCCAGCAAGAGGTGAGCCAGCCAACCCAAGTGCCTGTGCAGAGCTGTTGCCTCCAACAGTAAAGTTTGACACCACTTTAGCCATTTTACATTATTTTAGAAATGATGAACAGCTGCCTGAAAACAAATAGCTAAAGCCATTTAGTTCTTACATGATTGAACCTATAATCTGCTCAAATTTCACAGAATCACAGAATAGTCACAGTTGGAAAGGACCTCTGAGATCACCAAGTGCAACCATGAAAACAAATCAGACAAACAAAAAAAGAACAACACACCAAATAAAACCCACAAACACCCAATCTACAATTTTGGCCACTGGAGCATGTTCCTCATCTATACAATTCTTGAATCCCTCCAGGGATGGTGACTCCACCACCTCCCTGGGCAGCCTGTTCCAGTGTCTGACCACTCTTCCAGTAAAGAAACTCTTCCAGTCTAACCCTCCCCTGGTGCAACTTCAGGCCATTTCCTCTGGTCCTGTCGTTTCAAAATCAAGCACCACTCTGCGTTTTCTGGGATTTTGCTGGTGTTTCTACTCCAGCTACAACAGCCTGGACCCCTGTGAGGACATGTCCATTCTCCAGCCAATTATTAGATCAAGCCCAATTAAATAGAACTTTCAACAACAGAGAAATAATGTATCAAAGTTACCCCCTCACAAAATCCATAAACCTGAATTAACAGGATTCAAATGCTTTCAGAGTTCAAGGTATACTTGAAGAATCTAAGCACTGTGAGATGAACTTCAGCTCAGGCTATGCAAACACCCCTTTGCCACTTTTCCCTTCTTCATGCACATCCAAGTTGGATCCCAGCTCAGTGGCTGCAACTGAGCCACTGCAAGGGAGCAAGCTGAGCAGTGAAATGGTTATGGACACAACAGAAAACGAGAAGGCAAACTCACCCTACCATTAGAAAGAAAAGCACACCTAAAATGCAAGGGGCACTGCAGGAGTGAGTGCTTTATTGCTTCATGTCTCCTCAAGTTTCTAAATAGTTATTACCATTTAAACATCAACTCCTGGTTGTTGGTGTTACCTGATCATTTTTCCAGATGCACTGAAAGCCCATGTCCTCTTGGCTTACTGCACATGGGCCTCCTCTTCAAGTCAGGTAAATCAAGCAGTTCTCTGAAGTTGCACCATGAGATGAAATGTTTAGGACAGTCCAGCACTGAATTCTTCTCTCTAGAAAGAAGAAGAAGAAAACTCAGAATTCTCTTGAACAAAAACATACTTAAGTAAATGCATCCTAATCCGTCCAAAACATCCCACTAGCACACCCTGATGTTACATAGCACTGAAATGCAGCAGAAAACATCCAAAATGAAGTATGCACTTTCAGAAAGAAGCTGGGAGTAGAAAAAGACCTCAACACATTTAGAACATCCTTTCTTAGCACAGGCAAACACTCTATAATCCCTTTACAGTACAATTTTAATCTAAATTAAGCAAGCAGCTCCAGTAAAGGAGCTCACAGCTTGCTGTATTACAAATCACATCATTCAGCATTGGATTAGATTTTAAAACAATATACTTCAAGATAACCTACTAATGACTTTTTAACCTTAATTTTATATCTAAACATTAAGTTATTTGTTTTCCTAATTTGAAGAAAATGTTAGGAGAAGTGGTCACAGTCCTCCTACATGTGTACTACTCATAGTACTACATTGCTTCTCTTGCTGTGGGACACATGCAAGCAAAGAGACAACAAATACTGAGACTTCCAGTCCTGAGCCTCCTGCATCATCTTCCCACCCCACAGAAATAAAAAGGCTGCACCACAGCCCAATTCTTCATCAAATTAAAACAATCAGCCCCTTGAAACCACAGACTGATACTAGCCTTTAATGCAAGGACTAAACTAACAGGTCCTAAAAAGAGATTAGCTTTCCCTGCAAACATTGTGCTTCTGTCCATCACAGACACACCAAAGCCTCCTGCAGCATTGAAGAAGGGGTTCAGGAACACCTGCACAGCTCTCTTGCCAGAATTCAAGAGGCTTTAGACAAGAAAAGCTAGCTGGCCTTGAAAACCACAGGCACCATCCTGTTATGCACCACACATGATTCAGCTGCTCCTGAGACCCTTCCCAAAGTTTGAGAAGTTCAGCATACTCCTCATTCCTGGCAGAAGTAAGAGTAAGCAACACCTATTCCACTCCCCTGTCAAAACTGCATACTTTGATCCAACTCCACATTAACTTTCAGGATTCTTTTGTAAATTACGTAGGAAACAATAACCAGAACTGTAAGAGCAATCCTTGGTGGGGAAGAAGGTGCCACCAGCAGCCCTGGTACAGGAGGCAGGGATGACTGCCAGCAGGAGCTGTTTGTTTTCTGGGTCCCCCCAGAGCAATTCACCCCTCGCTGCTCACAACCCTCTCTGCTGTCTGGACCTTCATGTTCTCATTCACGTACTCACTGGCAAGTCACATATTCTGGAACAGTCACTTGCAGTGGCAACCTCAGGAAAATAACCTCAAAAGGACAGCTGTGAATGGGTCTTGGAATTATATACTCAACTTAAAAGAGTAACAGTTGCATGGTGGTACTGGAAACAAACATGGAAAACTTGCATTGGAGAAAAACAGTTCACAACTACAGAAGCTGAATAATTTCTGTTGAATATGCCTTAAAAACCACTGCCCAAGGAATAACAAAACCAAGTCCTGCAAAAGGAACTCTCAATAGCTCAACTCAGCACACACTTTTTGGTCTTTCACCAACAACACTGGGAGTCTTGCCACCACTGTAATTTCATTTTAGCCCTGTTCTCTCCTTATCTTCTCTAATTCCACATTCCCAATTAGAGAAAGCTTGTGAAGTCAAGGTTAGGCTACATTCAGAGGCTCTATTTGGCCAACAGAAAGGAGGAGGATGATACAGCAATATTCTTGCACAAGAAAGTACCACTTTGCAACCTCTGTAGCCTTGCACCAGCCCTGTATTAACCATTTATTTACAGAGTAATTTCCAAGTCAAGCACCCTCCTGGAGGCAATGTGTCACCAGTGGCCATGACAGGCACAGAACTGCAGTAAATCTATTCATGCCCTTACACCAGTAGCAGAAGGGAATTCCACCAGTGTCCTGAAGGCTCTAGCTGCACTCTCACATTCCCCATCCCTGGCAGTGTTGAAGGGCAGGTTGGATGGGGCTTGGAGCAGCCTGGGCTGGTGGGAGGTGTCCCTGCCTGTGCAGGGGGTTGGATCTGGATGATCTCCCTGATCCCTTCCAACCCAAACAAATAATTAAAAAATAAAATCAATTTTTAAAAATTCCTTCCAGTGCAGGCATTTGAGCAGCCTAAAGAAGAGGAGCACGTGCACAACGTGTTACAGGCCACAGCACAAAAAACTTCCTAGAAATTTGGAACATACCACATAGGGATATAGTTTAATTCCTAATCAGCACACTGCTGAGGACAATGTTCATCAAGCAGTTAGTAAGGCCTCCCAACAGTAAGGAAGGATAAAAACCAGAGTAAATATACATACCTTTTAGCAGGTTTATTAGACAAACTTTTGAGTTTATCCTTTTTTAGATATTAAAAATATAAATATTTGCCCTTGCTTACAAGGAAAATACATGGTGGCTCAATGAAATCAATGAAAAATACTCCAAAAGTCAGGAATTAAAATTTTTACCACTGTTGTAAGCCAGGAATGGTGCATGTAAATACACCAAGGTTTGTTTTCTTGCTTAGAAAACCAAGCAGTGTAAGTTGATAGTACAGATTAAACAATAATTACAGACTTGAGAGAATCAAAGAACACATAAAACCGTAAAGATGGTATTTGATCACGTTACAGCTTTGAACACAATCCACATACACAGAAAACAGCACATAAAATTGGAGAGATGCTTGTAGAAAAACCAGAGTCACAGAGGCCCAGGTTGGAAGGGACCTCAAGGATCATCTGGGTCACTTTTTTGGGCAAAAACGAGGCAAGATGGCCCAGCATCCTGAACTGCCCAATCCTGAAAGTGTCCCACGTTGGGAAATCTGCTACTTCCCTGGGGAGATTATTTCAATGGTTGATTATTCTCATTGTAAAATTTTTCCTCTTGTGTGCAATAGGAATCTCCCCAGGAGTAACTTGCACCCATTACCTCCTCTTCATGTGACTCCTTGTAAAAAAGGGAGTCTCCACCCTCTTTGCAGCCACTCTTTAAGTACTGAAATATGGTGACAGGGTCTCCCCTGAGCCTTTATTCCACAAGACAGGAGATGCCTGAAGTTGGCAGAATGTCATTGGAATAAATGATTGCATTTCACATGAAAATAAACAGCCTTCTAAGGACAGACTTCAAAGCACCAGCTGATAGCTGCTAGCAGAAGTGGGAACTGTAAGTATTCTAGATGAGAAGGGGCTTCTGGGGCCACAGGACCTTGTCCACCAGCTGAATTTAGCTCTTTCTGCACTTCATTTGCCACCACCTTTTACAGTGTTCTACTTTAACACTTGCTTTCCAGATGCAATCTGAAAGATTGCATGCATCTACAAGCCATGACAGAAGACAGCCTGGTGAACCATAGATTTAAGCTCTTAAAAATGCCTAAGTGCACTTGCCCACTTGGTAAAAACTGTTCATGCAAATAGAACAAATACAAAACCCAAAAGTAAATACTACAGAAACCATAGAAACTGGAAACAGGATTATACAATACACCTGCTGGTTGGCTTCCCCCCCCCACTTTAACATAATCATTGTGGGCCCAAGGCATTTTTCAATCTAGTATTTCTCATCCTAACAAACTATCAGCAGAATCCTGAGGTTCTGGATTCAAACACCAAGCCTTGCAGATGGATTTTGTTTAAAGAACTGAACAAACAAAACATTATTTGCTTCAAAATTCCTTTGCTTGTGCTGAAAGCTGAGCTGTACTGAGATCAACGGGACTCTTAGCACTGTTTTCAACAGAGCCAGAATTTCATTTCCTGTGTCCACCTGTTAAAGATGCTGCTCTAGCCACTGGAACACAGTTTTGCACTCTCACAGTCCCACCTACAGTTCAAAATAAAATGTTCTGTGCAAAATAAATACTTCGAGGGAAGTAACAGCATGAAACTGGCAGCTGGGGCTGATTTCTTTAGAGAGTAAACTTTGTCCCCAGCCTGGCTGCTCTGCCTGGGTTCATGTTCCTGTAGATCCCCAGGCCTTGAAGCCCTGGGAAGTTCCTCTCCCTACTCAGCAAGGTGGGAGGGTTTGTTATTTTAACTGTTGGCTGATAACAGCTTATCAGCAAGTTTTCAAAGGTTAAACACATTTGCATGGCAAAAATGCAAAGAAAGCACAAGGAAAATGTTGAATTACTGTTCCTTCTCCTGCTGCTGTGGGTCCCTCCAGCAAGGACCAGAGCAATTCATACGACCTGCAGTGCAGGCCAGCAAAGAAAGTTAAACCAAAACCTCTGCTTGGAGAAACCATAACTGAAAGTGGTTTTGGAAGTCAGTGAGAAAGCAACAAAAGCACATTCTTTCAAAGCAGGAGCTTGCTTTGCCTGCTACATTCCCACTGTCTGCCACACAGGAAGGAAAAGCTAACCCAAAATCTTTAAGTTCGGTCCTTAAATACAAGGCAATTTTATTGCTGTTGCCAAATTTATCACTGTCCCCACAGCTCCATGACAACTCACTGCAAAACAAAATTACATCTTCAATTTGGGCCTGCTATGTTTTTTTTTATTTCCTTCCCAAGCATGCTACTGAACTGCAAGGGCTGCTACAACTTTAAACCAGGAAAGAAACCCAGAGCTACAGACTCATTACTAATTCATCCTGGCTGAAGCTGCATACCAGCAGCTGCTGCCTCTCTCAATTAACAGCAAATATTGAGCAGTATTGTCATTCACGGGTGTTTGCTGCCTGCTGCCCTGTCCCCTGTCACATTTTCAAAGCCTTCTGGCACCATTTAAAGTATCAACATTAAGAAAGGGAGCTTAGTTTAACTCCTTCTTCATCAGCAGAGATCACAGGGAAGAGCTTTATTCACTTCAAACATTCACGAGGTGTTGGCAACAGCAGAAGCCCTAAGATGCAAGGTGCCACCAAAACAGGACCTGTAATGCAGGGGCCCACAGGGTGCTTGGCTTCTGCAGAGGTCTGAGCACAAGTGTGAAAAATGATGGGAGTATCTCCAGCTGAGCAGCTCTCCTCATAGACAAATGCCAAAAAGATGACACAATAGAGAAGAAAAAAGGAGGAGACTGCACATTCAGCCTGCGTGGCTGAAGATTTTAAAATAAATAAGAAAAAAAAGGAAAAAAAAAAATATATATACACAGTGGGGAGATCAGGCTGGTGCTGTGAGTCCTGATGACCCCACTCTGCACAGGGAGGTCAAACGAGCCCACATGTGCTCCTTGCCCTCCTGGCCCCCCAGCCCCAGCCACACTTCCCTGGGGACTGAAGAGGTTTAAAGCCAAGGGTTGTGCCAACACCACGATCAGATCAAGCACCTACAGAGGATGCATTTCTCCCACCACACCTCCACGGGCACTTCAGTGCCCTACTTGCTCTGTGGCGTCGAGTCTGCTGGAAGCCACTGATGGACAAAGGACTGTACATCTTCTGTGTCTCGTTCACATGAGGTGTTCCCAGCAAACCAGCAGGCAGCAGCAGCTCAGGGGCTCTCCCACCAGCTGACTGCCAACTGGGCCAGGGCCAAGGTGTAGACACCAGCAACCTGGAGGAGGGAGGGGATGCTGAGCCAGCCGAATTAGGCTGCAAGGTGCACTCTGGCAATTTAGATACTACGTGAAAAGATCAAGCAGCTTCTGTGCTGCATTTATTGCAGCAAAAGCTAGAATGATGCCATTCAAGATGATACTGAAACGGGAAGAGTTTGGTTGTCTCTGGGGTACTGGTCCCAGCCCTTCTGCAGAGGCAACTGTGCTACAAGCGTGGGAGCTCCAAGGAGTGATGCCCTGTAGGACACATCAAAGACATGAGGGAATGGCTTTGCAAACTGGGCAGGTAGAAGGAGGCTCAGGATCCAGCCACAACTCTCTTGAGCCTCTGCCAGCATGTTCTTCCTGGTTCAGCTCATTGGGCTGCAAGTGCCCTCATTTTCTCAGGTCCCCTCTATCTGTATCCTGTGCAACTCTAATATCCAGCCTGGTTTGTTAGGACTCATTCCCTCAAGATTCCTCCACCACCTTTGTGCTGATAGTGTCTGAGGTATTCAGATATATTAGGTGATGTGACTAATACCTGCCATCTGTTCATTGTTACCTTCTCTCTCTCTCTCCTCTCCTGAAGAGGAATCATCACTGAAGTGCTTGTTATACTCGATCTATTTTAGGAGCGTGGGCTTTTAGCATCCATGTAGTACAGTTTTGAGCTAAAAAAAGTTAAACCAAAGAAGTAAATCATGCTCTTGCAGGGCAGATTGAGCATTTGCAATATCCCTTAGGTGCTGTAAAAGTCTCTGGCTAGGCTCAGAAACCACCCTCTCTTCTGGAGAAGTTACCTTCACCCCCAGCACACCCAAGCAACAGAACCACTGCCCAGGTTTCACTCCAAGCTTCAGGTCACAGAGAAGACTGCAGAGGAGATCCAGGCTCAGCACTAGTGAGGCTGCAGGAAGGACATTGAGCTACTAGAGTGTGTCCAGAGAAGGCCAATGGAGCTGGGGAAGGGTTTGGAGCATCTGTCTGATGAGGAGCAGCTGAGGGAGCTGGGGATGTTCAGCCTGGAGAAAAGGAGGCAGAGGGGAGACCTTGTGGCTCTGCAACTGCCTGAGAGGAGGTTGGAAAGAGCTGGGGATAGGGCTCTTCAGTGAAGTTACAAGTGACAGGACAAAAGGGAATGGCCTCAAGTTGTGCCAGGGAGGTTTAGATTGGATGTTGGGGAAGAATTTATTCAATAAAAGGGTTGTCAGGCCCTGGCACAGGCTGCCCAGGGCAGGGATGGAGTGACCATCCCTGGAGGGGTTTAAGAGTCATACAGACACAGTACGTGGGGATATAGTTTAGTTCTGGACTTGTCAGTGTCTGGTTAGTGGTTGGACTCGGTGATCTTCAAGGTCTTTTCCAACCAAGGTGATTCTGTGATTCTGTTCAATTAATAAGGAGCTCCTGCTCAATTACACCCCCTCCACATCGGCTGCTGAAAGCAGAATAAGGTACAAATAACAGGAGCCAGATCTCTGCCCATCAGACTGGGATGAAACCTTCCAGCTCACAGGGAACATTAAGCATTACTTACACCAACAGCTGCTCCCCATAAGCAATGATTAAGGAAAAAAACAAACTGGACACACAAAGGAAAGATGGGCTGGAAGGGAGAGGGGCCAGTGGAAGACAGTTTTGCTGTATTTCTTGCAGGGGCTGTGTCAAAGTGCAAAATAAAAGCTCCTCACACTGTAGGAGGCTGAAAGACCTGAGGTGGGTCAGCTGACAAGCCTCTGGCCACATAGATGTTTCATTTGAGCAAAGCAGATTTGTAGTAAGCCTAGTTGTGCTGGTGCTGAACTGCACACTCCTGTTTTGGCTGCTAAATGACACAAAAGTGGAAATGTAAGTATAAAAATAAAATAGGAGAAAAGGAGCAGGGAGATGTTCATTGCTGGCACTACACACAGAGCTCTGAAGCAGGCACCTCAATTTCACAGCTCTGACAGTTCGACAGTGCTGGGGACGTCACCTGAGAACAGGAGCTGCTGCTTAGAAAACAGCAAGTGCTGCAAATCTCTGATGAAAGGCAGCATGTTGCCTGCTCAGAAACCTGGGAAACTGTAGGACCAGAGAACCAAGATGCATCTTGAAATAATGAACCAAACAAACCTGCAGAGTCCTGGGAGCAGAAAAGGGACTCATCTCAAACAGTTCCTCATGCAAAACTGTCCCTAAAAGAAGGGCTGATTTTCTCTCTGTGCCATCTCCCTTGCAAAAAAAACCCAAAAAACCTATTAACAAGGATCACTCCTTCTCCATAATTTCCTTGAATTATTCCCATCCCATTCTAAATTATAAGCTCAGACTGGTTAAATAATTTCGAGGGGACCCAAGTTGCTAACAAGTGCTTCTTCCTGCCTAAAATGCAAGAAGAGCCTAAAAGATTAATTAATGCATTTCACGACCCCTCTAACATGTTCCCCTTAGTTCTTCTTCCCTTTCCTGCTCTTCATCTCCCTCAGACTGTTACCTGATCACCATCATGTTTCTTCCCCCTCCACCTTCAGAGAGGAGCCTGTTTCTTTTCCCTATTTATCTTTCTCACCTCAAACTTAATTCTTTTTCCTGCTTCTATGTCCACTTGTTGAAATTCAAACAACTACCTCCCTCCTCTGCCATCTCCACCAGCACATCTAGTTTTCCCTCCCTGTCTCAAATCCTCAAGAGAAAAGTGGCTTCACTAAAATCAAACACAAAGGTTCAATCAGAAGTAGATTTCACTCCAAGCAGCATTAACTGTATTTTGTTAGAATGATATCCCTTGCCCCAAGCCAGCTGTCCCCATGTGCTGAATGGACAAACATCAAATAAAGCAGGAAAGCCCTTTGCTCAGCTTTCCTCACTCCCAGTATGAGAGCCTCATATATCTGAACACTCTGGCAGGCTAAGAAACAGCACACAACAAATGCCACAGAGCCTACTGCAACCTGCCCAGCCTCTGGAAAACAAATCAATGAGTATAGGTTCTCTCTTTTAAAAGTATGAAGAGAATTTAAGTACATGCACTACTACTATTCTCATCTTTTGCACTCTCCTCAAAGCTGGGAACAGAGTTCAGAAAGTGGCCACGAAATTCAGGAACAGTTCCAACAAGTCGTTTCCTTGTCTCCTGAGGCAGTGAAAAAACATGAAGAAATAGAGAGCCACAGCACAGCCGCAATTAACCGACAAGGACACCATTAATGTTGCAAGCTCACCCCCAGCAGAAGCCTCTTTTGCACTGCAATTAGCTTCTGGCAGCACCTCAGGCTCTTCCACACACACCTCACCTAGGAAGCTGTCAGCCCTGAGACAGCTGGACCTCAGTTTTCACTGCTGGCTGCTTTGAATCCCCAGCTTCCCAGAAACTGGTGCCACGCAGGATTTCTCCTTGCAGAACAGCAACCTTTGCAGGTCTCTGGAGAAAGGGGCCAAATCCAACACTGAAAAGATATAGATGACTCCCACAGTGCTGGCGTGCCACCCTACTCGAGTGACAGAAAACATTAAATATTTACAATGACACATTATGATACGATTCTACTGTAATTGTCCTCTCCTGTGACACAGTCATTCTGCTTTCTCTTATGAGAAACTGTCTCTGAACACAAGATGGATGGCACTGAGGAAGCTAAGCAGTTGTCCCTGTCTGACAGAGGCTGCAGCAGGGGGAACACTGCAAGGAAGCAGCTCCTGGACAGACACAGGAGCCTTGGTCTAGCCACACTTTGTGACACTGAAACTCCCTCCTTACCCATCAATGTGACCATGGTTACCCCCCAGATCATGACCACCTGCCAAAGAAGAAACAGATCCATTAAGGAGCTTGGGCCATAGCTATGCAAAACCTTCTGCAGTGTTGCTTGGGCAACCAGTAAAGCTACCACCACCAGAGCTGTACTTCACATCTTGCTTCCCACTGAAGAGCCAAAAGGAAGCCTCCCTACAATCTCCAGCTGACAACAGCAGCAGTAGCTTCATTCTTCCAAGACAGAACTGGCTGTAAATATTGGCTGGAAACGTTTATTCCCACTGGGGACAGGTAACTGCCTTTAATTGTTGGCAGCAGTTGGCGGCCAGGGGAGTCTCCCTTGTGCCAAACAGCAGACAAAACAAAAAATTACTGCACCTCACAGACACAGCAATACCTGAACCTCCAGTGAGGGCCCCTTGAAGGAGCCACTGCCCTTGGGTTTAGGCTGAAGGAAATAGGCTGAAAGCAAAAAAACATGTTTTAGAAAAGCTACACTCAACTCCTAAAGCTACTTAAAAGCAAAACTGCTGAAAAGGTGCTCTGATGTCACAGATTCAAGTGTGAGGAAATGCCTTGTAAGGGTATGTGATCCAACCACCAGAGGGGAATGGCAGGCCTGCAGACCTACACCTGCACAGCCAGCCCAGTCAAGACCTTTTTATCAGTTTTACAACAGTGATAAAGTTCACTCCACAAACACAATCCCCAGCTTGCTAGAAATGTATTCCTGACTGAGCACAGTTAAGAAAACGCACATCATGAACAGAAAATACAAGTCAGACAATGCTGTGTGTGCAAGCTGAGTTGCAAACCTGAAGGTCAAAGCTCCATGCTGACATGGATTTAACATGAAGACCAAAAAAACCAGTAAAAGGCCCATCCAGGAAGAAGGCTGAAAAACGCCTCAGGACACCTCACAAAGACTACCCCGAGGTTTCCATGGGAAGGAGATTTCTGGCTGGGATATAAATATCATATAATCCTTGACAAACTGTCCTGCTCACCTGCTGAAGCACTAGCAGCCAACTGCTAGCCATGAGATAGGAAGAAGACAAGCTGAATTTCTAACCCAGCTGCAGAGATGGCAATAGCAGAGAGCAATGGACTTTGATATCAAGGCCTTTGCCACTGCAGCTTCAGTACATATTCTCTTGCTCCAGGCAATCACTTGATCTCACATGATTCCCAGAAAGACCAAATTCTACTTCAGAGATTGAACGAAGCTCAGGAAATATTTTCTCTCAAGAAACATCTTGAAAACATGAAGCAATCAGAATGATGCAGCTCTTTTTCCCCTGCTAAGTGCCCCAGGTGACAAAAGTAATCAAGATAAAGGCACAAAATAAGACTTTGACTGTAGATGGTTAGTGCCTAATCCAGGTACGATTTTTCTAGCTTGGCTTTTGTGAATATAATCATCTCAGATGATATAAAAGGCAATTTTCTTTTGCAGATCAGAAGTGCTCATGGAGAAGAAAAGAACACTTAATGCTCACTTCTGCCTCCCCGTTGGGCTTGCCTGGGATCTTCTTGTGTAAGAAACAGGTTGATCAAACTTCTCCCTTCCCATATGCTTCATGGGGAGGCATCACAGAAAGAGCCTCATTGCTCTCAGTACTTTGAGAGCAAACCTGTTGTACAGGTAATGCAGGGCAGGATATGTATTTTAATCTGAGAACCACAGAAACTGACCTTGATACTGAAAAATGTAGCGCAGGGTGAGTGAGAGAGGGGTCTTGAGTGAGGAGACCCAAGTGTAAGAGCTGTTTCTCATGCTCCAGACAGATCATCAGTTCAGAACAAGGAAACACAGGCAGTGGGAGTCTGTTCCCTAGGCCCTGTAATGCCTCCTGCAATCCTGAACACACTGGGACATCTTTTTCTTCTGGTAAGACCATGACATAGAAAATCCCTAAAAAGGGCTGAGGGAAGGACTAAACGAGCAAACAAGTTGCTCAGGACTCATACATTCAAATCCTATTTGTCAAAGGGAATGACTGAATGATGGAAGGAGGCATGGTGGCTTCTGAAGATGACAGCTGGGTTCCTCACCCTTCTTTGTGTGGAACCTGACAGACCATCAGCCTGCACGGGTAAGAGACAAGAGGAGCTAGCCATGGACGGATTGCTGCTGATCACCCCTGAGGCCATGCCAGGATTTAGTCTTTTTTCAAATTCATAGCTTCAAATACCAGCCAGATGGCTGATGAGAGAATAAAGATAAACCACTGTCAGAAATTAATCCTGAAGATAAATCCTGAAGCGAAACACTGAGTTCCTTGCAAAGAAGAGTTGAGCAGAACATCTTTTCCTCTGCTGAAGAGCCCCAGCACTTCTTGTCACAGGCTGTACATTGACTGTTGACTTGGATTAGAAGGCTGACAGCCAAGAAGCACAATGGTGGCTACTGAGCAAGCAGCCTTTGCACAGGCAGCTGCACAGGGCTGTGGGCTGACACCTGCCCTCCTACAGTACACCCTTTCCTTCCTTCCAGTTGTCTTGTTACACTCACAGCCCAAAGAGAGACTGGAAATTCTGCTTACTAAGTCCCAGTAAGTCACTACAGGTTACTGCAATCAGAAAGTTCAAGACACCTCTCAGACAAGCCCACCTTGCAAGCTCAGGCCCTGAACATGGTGCTCAGAAATGTCACCTCTCTTGAAGCATCATAATCAAGTGTATCAAAGACATGACAGGAGAAAAACATAACACCTTAGGAAAAGGAGGTGAGAAAGGTACATTAAAAAGTACTTGCTGTCACTCCTTCAAACACTTAAGTCTCAGCTGGAGAGTGAAAGGAGTTTACTAGAGTTTCTCAGCTGTTGGTCCTTCCCTGCTCCCAGCACCAGGAAAGCAAAACAATGGGATCCCCATGGGTCTCCTGCACAGAGGGATTCAGTGGCACTAGGCTGGGGAAAAATGACTCATAATGGCTCAAGCATCAGGCCTGCTAGCAGCAAAGCAGCCTTTCTTGCCACACATGCAGGTCAAAGAAAATCACATATTCCTTTGACCTGCACCTTTTACTGCAAACACTCCTATAATCTACTTACATGCTCTGGCAACATTAGCCTATTTTCTGTTTGCACTGGAAACTGCTGCGCACTCTTCTGTTCTCCCTTCTGGCACATTTGTGTACTTTTCCCTCTCACTAGCAAGAGTGAGAGCTGACACTTCCCTCACCCTTTTTTTCCCCCTTATTTCCACTGCTCTAATAGTTTTTGACTTAACTGGGACAAGGAAAATTATTCTGGGCTTCTCTGTCCTAGCAGTTAGGCTATTCTCTATTAACCATCCAGAGCACTGAAAAAATCATATTGAAGCCCCAGGCAACCATTCTAACACTCCCTTAAATTCATGGTTTAATAAAATTGCCCATTTTTACTGGACATGTCTATAGCCGTATATATATACACACACACACACACACACGTACTTTCTTTTAGCATAAAAATACTTCAGGGTTAATAAAATTAAGAAAAATCTCTGCTACACATAGCAAAGTTCATTTAACAGCATTCATACTGACAGGTTCCAATAAACTAACTTCCATCAAACATTAAAACACAGCTACTGCACAGACAAGATGCTTTTCTCCTATCTTTCTAAGCAATGTGAAGAAGCTTTTATAATCCTTAAAAACAGAAGTTGCAGTAAATACTACATACTAATACAATGTAGAATTGCATCCACTAACAGGCATGCAGCTGAAGGGTCTTCCAAAAGCTGGCTACACTGCTGCTCCCTTGGCCTGCTTTAATCTAGGCTAGCACATCCAGTCACCCAAAAACAGAGGGGAGGGATTTTTAACTCAGCAGCTCTCAAACTCTGGCCTTAATTAGGTACCATCCAAGATCAACATCATTTTGCCAATGTTAATTTTTTAAGGGATGCAAAGTGTTTCCTGACGCTGGAAACAGAGAGTGCTGGTTGAAGGCTTGTATCAGAACAGGCCAGAGCAAATAAAGATAGCAGTGTAATAATGTTTTAGATCAATCAGCAAGGGCAAGCACAGCTGTCTAGAAAATACACAGCAGAGCAGCAAGGATGTGCCAAAGCATAAGCAGGAATTCTGTTAGACCTGAAATTACACAGACTGAGAATACAATGTTCTCTGCTACCACTGCAAACCTCTGTCAGGCAAACATTAAAGCATCCCCTTAACAGCCACCTCCCGAGAACACAACCAGTTTAAAAGCACACAGCTCAGCTCTTCAAATACAACCAAAACACTACGGAGTAGCAGCACAGGCACTGTTTGGTTTTGGGTGTTGAACTATGCACACTCAGATCTTACTTCGTGAATTACAGCTACAATGGACAAAGCAAATGCCTGATCCTCTTGGTGCACCTGCCTCTCTCCCCACTCCCCCACCACCAGCACAGGAACAGACCCACAGGTTTAGGTCCCCACCACCAGCAGGCTTCAGTTTGTGTGCAGAGTCAAGAACTAATGAAACAGCCCCCAGCAACCTGAGCTGTCACACTCACCTTCTCCTCGACAAGACCCCTTTAGGAGAAGGAATTTGTAGTGACAAAGACCAGGTCAGCACAACTGAAACACAGAGAAGGACTGGCAACTAAACCCAGCTAAATCACAGTAAAACTCACTGGTCCATCCACTGCATCAGCAAGTGGGTTTTGTTCTGGCATTTTTTCAGGGGGGGCATGGTGGTTTTGTTGCTTGGTTGGTTTGTTTGTTTAATCTCAGCACTATCATGTTTTGTGCTGTTGACAGGAGTCCTTAACCACTTCCACTGAGAACTATGAGCCTCTTGCAAAAAAAGGTACCCAACTGCATTTGCAAAGGTACGTACACAGTGATAAAGATGTGTCAAACCCTCTGGTTTAGTCCAAAAGCCTTTTTTTTCACCCAGATAGGTGTAGCACCACCAGGACGGAGCTCCAGCCGGCAGCAGCCCTGTCCACACAGGCTCCAGAGCTCCCACCCAGGGCCTCCACCTCACAGCCTCTGTGACAGAGAGCTTCAAAGAGAGGAAGAAAAACTCAAAGCCAAGTAACACCTTGGTAGATGAAACAGCAGCTGAGGTTGCCTGCACTTCCTTCCCAGGCTGTGACTTTCATTGGAGCATCCTGGAGTGCATTAATAACAATTTGAGGAAGAGTAATATCGACTCCATTTATTTTACAAGACCTTTCTCTGCCCTCATCTTCACTGACTACACATGTCAGAGAAAGGTCAAAAAAGCTTAATTTTCCTCTGCCCTGAACAAAAAGGCACGAAGAACAACCAGTATATTCAGCTTATTTCATTTTCACTGTGGCTTAAGGAAGAACAGAAGGAATTTACTATCATCGAATTGATGCCAGCATAATCTGGCTGCTCTTATCAAGGTTGCATAAATTAAAAAGGTAAAACCAGAGGTCCACTTTGCTTGAGATTAAAAAGATGCATCAACTCAAGGCCAGTGTTTAGATTTCAAAGAAAAAGGAAAAAAAAATTGTGGTACCAGACAGAGCTGAGCACCTTTCTGAACACAGCTAATCCAAAATACCAGGTCATGCAAAACTCATACACCAGAGAATGGGAACCAAGTGTAAAAGTTTACCAGGGACCTCATCAGTAATATTATACTTCTTCACTTGGGACCACTGAGCATTCATTATTTTAATAGAAATTTAATTCTGTTTCAGGGTGGCAAGTACAAGGTGCTTGAGAAGTACTATCTTCTTATTTATCTAATAAGGCAACAGGCAGACAAGTAACACTGTCAAATTACAATGAATCAAACACTGCAGCTTTCATACTGATCAGTATCTAATCATTATTGTTAGATCATAATGTAACTAAACAATTTTAAATATATCCACAAAATGTTTAAAGGTAGGACAAATACACCATAAAAATGGAATTGTTTTACTCAGGAAGCTGCAAAAAAACCACCACAGGAATCTGGAGTGATACCTCCTTTTTCTCTCCAATGTCAGAAAAGGTTCTAAGAGTTTATTGTCTTAACTAAACGACAATTTAATGAGCTCTGCTTATCAAAACTGATATTCTTAATAGCAGATCTTAATGAAAGAAAGGCATGCTGTGGCTTGCAGTCTGGACACTTACTCTCTCACTGAACTGGGCTGCTGACTCCTCCTGGCATAGCGAGTCCCAGATCTGGAATTCCTGAAGTTTTGTTCATGGGAAGTTAATTGCAGGGCAAAAATTGCAGTCTAAAAGAGCTCTACAAACAGCAAGTCTCAGGCTGATGATGTTAGTACAGCCTCCTTTACCACCAAGAGAATCTTACCCATTATTACCAGGTGGTAATAATACCCATCTGGTTGAAGCAAAACAAATGGTTCCCAACACAGCAAAGGAAACAACCAAAAAAGTCCACCTCCCTCTAGCAGCCAAGCTGCCAAACCCACTGCTGTAACATTGACAACAGCCATAACTTCCATGTGGGGTTGGCCCTGATGGATCTTCCTCTAGAGAACCTGGTGTGTCTCAGGCTGCTGACACTCCTTGTACCACGGCTGAGCTGCATCAATCGTGCTTTCACTTTTGATGTGAAACCCTTAGGTTCTCCAGCAAACAGAGAGCACCCATGATGAGCTGGACTTCTTGAAACATCTCTAGAGATGGCTGGAAGAGCTCCCATTGGCAGAAGGGGTCAAGCAATGCTCTGAAGAGAGCACCAGTAAGAGCAAAGAAGCACCTAAAAGTTGACACAGTTTGCCAGTTTACACAGGCAAATTTTTCTCCTGACGAGACAAGAATTCAATGCAGCAACACTGCGGTGTTCTCAAACCCCCTAAGACCCCAAGTGATGTACCAGGGACAGACAGGCAAGGGAGAGGAGCTAGCAGGGACCACCAGGCCTAGCCAAGGTCTTGCACTTCAGAGTAAAAGCCTGTTACAGCCTAATCCATATGAAAAATGGACACGAACTGGGATCTTCAGCAAGAACAGGTCATTACCCAGTACCTGAAGCAGAGGAGCAGCCAGTCGTACAGTACCTGGCTGGGCCAGTGGATAAGGTGCCCTATTCCCTGCCTAGCAGAGCTTCCCAGTGAACACAGATACTTGAGGCACCCTGTCTCCCCATCTCTTCCAGGAGACAGTAACATCCCTGTGGCTGCAGCGGCTGCCGGAGCAGCACGGAGCTCCAGCCCCACAGCCCTGCCTGCTGCAGCAGCCGGCCTGGGAAGGAGCAGGAACTGCTGCCAGCTCCTGCTCCTGCCTCAGCTCTGAGCACACCCTGCTCCCAGGGGAGGCCAGGGCTGCTTCCCCCAGTGCCCTGTCCTGCAGGAGGGATGCAGGCAGGGCAGGCACCAGACCCAGCTCGCAGGCCATCTGGCAACCCACCACGCTGCTCTGATCAAGAGCAGGCTTTGAGCCAAGAACTGGTACCAACTGTTTTACTGGAAAACATCTCCAAATATTTGCCAGCTACAGCTGAAAATACATCCTCTAACGAGGCAGGAGCAGCTCCTAGCTCCCATGGAGGTCTCTCTCTCCAGCTGCAACGCTGTGCTGACAAAACCTGCCAGGGCTGTGGCAGCAGCTAGGAAATTTGGAAGTCACCAGGAAGCAAGAACAAGGAGCAAGTGCTCAGGGCAGACAGCAGCAGGAATGTCAGCACTGCCTGAGACTGACTTAGTGACTCACACAGAGGAGGATCCAGCCATTTAGGCCAACCAGCCAGGATGTGAACAGGTAATAGAAGAGCTTATGAAATCACTGGGACCTCAGCTCTTCTTGACCCCAAAGAACAAAGAAGCCTTTTAGCAGCAAAATAGCCTCTTTTCACTCTCTCTCTCTTTACCCTGTTGCACAATCTTTCTCCACGGATTAAAGCTTCACTTTTCAGAACATGTGAAAGCAGAAGAAAGGAGAGCAGAAGGAAGAAGAGGTATTTCTGTTTATCCACATCAACAGAAAAGTACAGACTACGCCAGAATAAATATTTCCAAGTGACATTCCCTAGTTTTCAAGATCTTTTTGGCAAAAGGGTTCACAGATAACATCTTTGCCTTCAAAACATCCTTCAACCACACATGAACAGCATGTGGTGTAACTGTGACTTCTGCAATCACCCAAACATTCCAAGAACTTTTTAACATTGGAAATTGTTGTAGAGAAAGTTATTTGTGCAGAATTCATAGACTGAAGTGAAAATATCCTGCCCTCAAAAAACCAGCAAAGATTATACACACACATAACCACTCTCAGCCTCTTTACATATAAGGAACTCATGATGTAAAAGAAACTGTGGTCCTCCAAGATCTACAAGCATGTTTTGAACCTTTCATCTGCCAATATAGTACAGTTAAAAATTGTTATTATTTCCATGTATATGGAAAACACTTGACTTGGAGATCTGAGAGCACATCCTACTTTTCTGTAGCATTAGTTTAGCTTCCACATTATTAGGCAGAAAGTGTGAAGCATCAATAGCAAGTCCCTGTCTAAAGCCTTCCAGGAATTCTCAGTGTCTAACTACATCTAACAAAAGAAACTCAAAAGCCAGTTCACTCCGCTGACAAAAAAGGATATTGAGTTGACCCCAGTTTGTACTGTTGAGCACTTTAGTGTTACTTTTCTCCACACACAGCTCTAAGCAACACCCAGGGCAACACACTTACAATTAATGAAAACTTAATCAGAAACAAAGCTGCTGATTCAGGAACATGGGCCCAGTGCCACAAATCACCTTCATTCAGGGCTAATTTTCACAGAATCATATCATAGAATCACAGACTAGTTTGGGTCGGAAGGGACCTTCAAGATCATCCAGACCCAACCCCCTGCATGGGCAGGGACACCTCCCACCAGCCCAGGCTGCTCCAAGCCCCATCCAACCTGCCCTTCAACACTGCCAGGGATGGGGCAGCCACAGCTTCCCTGGGCAACCTGGGCCAGGCTCTCACCACTCTCACACTGAGGAATTTCTTCTAGTATCTCATCTAAATCCACACTCTCCCAGTTTAAAGCCATTCCCCCTTGTCCTATCACTACATGCCCATAATTTTCCATACAAAAATCCCATGACTTTCATGTACATAAACTTACTCATACATGTTCTAAAAACATTCCACAGCTCAGTCTATTGAATCCAAAGAGGACACTTGCAAAACACAGGCAATAATCAATAGTCTCTGGTTTTATTTCAACACTGAGTGCAGAACTTGTGACATTTCTCATTCTCATCTTGTAACATCTCCCATTTTGAGTTGTGTTATTACAGGATTTTAAACCAATCCTGTCACTGCCCTAAGGGGCCGAGCACAAACATAACAAAAATATCACAAACTCAACAAAATGTAATTTTCATTTAATTTCATTCAAGCATTATGTTCTTTATTTTGGGAAACCAATTTACCATCCTTAACAGCAAGCACTCCTCTTCAGCTACTCTGAATGCTGATAACAACATTTGAGGTACAACTGGAACAGGACTTGAAAACATCTTACCTAATGTAATACATTCACCAAACTGAACAAAAGTTTGTCTTACAAACCTCACTTTCTCATCCTGCAAAGAAAACACCTGCTCTGCCTCTACTCACAACAAATACCCATCTTCCAAATAGTTTTACCTCTTTCACTAAGAACTCTAGCTCTTTCAAGAACTTCCAAATTAATGATAATTAATTGGTATGGTGGAAAATATTACCTACTTCCTACATATTTCTCCCAGTGATAAAAATACATATTTTCCCAATCCTGGGATCTACCAACCCAGAGGGGCAGCTGCAGCCTGTGCTGAAATGAGGACACATCTGTCTTTGGGAAGACTGATGGTCAAGGTTCAGACCTTGGGCAGATCATCTGTCACATACAAAACCCACTCACCTTCAAGACATGTCAGTTTCCAGTAGAAAAGTGTGAATAGGCTCATTTTTGGAAGATGTAACAGTCCATCAGTTTGTTGTCATTTGCTCTCTTTGCTCTTCCTCTCACAAACTGGTATTCTGGAGATATAAAAAGAACTTCAATTTAAACCACAGCACCCTCAGATAACAGCTACTGTGCTACATAAACATGCCATCTTTCCTGCTTTTTACTAGGCACTAGGCTGAAAAGTCACCTGAAACCAACCAGATGGGCCCAGTCACTTCATTACTATGTTGTCCCAACCCAAAGAAGGTGGGTAAGGGCTTCTTTCTTCACCCTCCCAGCATACACATTTCCTATTTACTTTACAGCAGCAGATTGAGAATTCATCCTAAAGATTGAGGATGGAGAAGTGACTTATTTAAAGTCACACTGGTGCCAGAACTGAGAATTACCCTGTGTTATCAAGAGTCCCTTTTCACCTTGTCTGCTAGACTCCACATACATTCACTACACTTTGGTTTATCTCAGAAGCACAAACGCTGAACTTTTCTGCTGAATCTTGCCAAGGTCCCCTCAATAATAGTTTAACTTCCATTATCTCATTAGAGACATTTGGTTCAAACTGTGCAGCACAACCAGAGCACGTCTTACCCTGCTAGGGGTTCTGAGGAGGGTAACATTTGATACAAGCTTGGAAAATAAGGCTGAAAAGGCAGAACAAAAGCACTGGGATTGTAAATGAGCAAATGCCACATTAGAAACAAATTTACTAGGAGGCCCATCTTGCAGCCAAAGCAATTAGATCACAAGCAAGAACCATCTCAGGTAGATAAATGGTGTGTTGTGAGATTAACCAAGGTCATGTTCTTTCCTGTCCAGCTTTTAAAAAAATTCCTCCCCTGAAAACTTAACCCTAGGGCTCCATCCAAATTAAGAATTCATTGTTGATGTACATCAGTACAAACTATATCAAAGCTTGTCAAGTGCTGACATCCCAGGGAAAGGCCACATGCCTTCTAAGTGAGAGAAATCAGCATTCAGGAGCCACCCAGACTGTGCCTGCTGCTGCTGGGTGTTCAGAGATAACAGTCAACTCATTAAAACCCAACATTAAAAGTTTATTAAATATGCAAACATTAATGGAATTGGACTAGCAGCTACTTAAGCAGATAAAATTTCAACACAGCATGTCCTGCAGTTCTGGCTATCAATATTCTGCCCTTCTGGAAGCATCCATGCAAGAATCACAACACAACTCCAGGCAGTGAAACCCTCCACCCCTTCCAGATTACTCAGGTCACACTCTCAAGATTCCCACTAGCCAGGAAGTCTAGGAAAACACAGCTGCTTCCTAATAATTACAGCTCAGGATATATTGTCCATCTTCACTTTCACACTGAACTGCCTGAGATGCTTAGTGTCCCCACGATTTCCCCCCCTTTGGCCACACCTGCAGGGCCAGTCCCACACCTCTTTGCAGGCTCACAGGGAAGAGGTGTTTTGCATTTATCCCAAATGCACAGTTCTTGTCAACTTGCTGCTGGAGTTTCAAACTGTAAAGAGAGATTGGATCAGAGTGTCCTACAGACAACAGAGATTAAAGAATCCCAGCCATTTAAAAGCAACTCTGCTCTAACTTCAGGTAATTCTATGCATGCATAAAGTGTGTATAAAGAGCTCTGCTTGGAGGTGCCCTTTCACATCTGTCTAAAAACCAGCCTCAGAGTCCTCCCTGCACACAGCAATCTCAGTACATCTTGCTCCACAAAATGCAGTTTCATTCCTGGATGACTCTGCAAAGCCCCAGTGCGTGGTGAGTATCACAGCAAACCTCCAGGTTCATGCTGTAGAGTGACATCAGACTTGGAAGTGTTCTTCACTAATACTATCAGCATAATCTGAGCTAGCCCGGGGGGAAAGGAGGACAAGGAATATCTCGCATCACACAAAGCATAAACAAGCTCCTAAGAGTCTCTAATGCACTTCCAAGTGACTCTGGCCTTGCTCTCTGAATAGTAGCCTCAAAGAACAGCTGGAAGGTTTAATCCTCTAGCTATGCAAAAAGAAAAGTCTTCTGTCAGCACACAAGGGTGGTACAGCACCTCTACCTTGGAGAGATGAGGTTTCAGAAAAAAAAGCCTGAAATGAAACCTCAGGGAGCAGCCTGGGAAAGCATGACTCACCAGGAAAGAAAAAGTGTGACTCACCAGGAAGGAAAAGCATGGCTTACCAGGAAAGAGGAGAAATTAAGGAGTATGAAGCACGGTGACCTCCAAAGAAAACACTAGGCACAAAGAAGGGAAACTGGCCACTTGGCTGAGCAGGTTCTTTACTACCATCCTTCCTGGTACTGATGACAGTCTCATCCTGGAGAAGAGTGGGGCTGTTGTGTCAACATCCACTCAGCCCCCAGCCTGTGCATGCAACACAAACACGAAGTTAGGGTTTTCTTTAGGTCCTGGTATCACATGGGCCTCCCCCAAAGCAGGCAGAAGGTTCAAGGACACCTTGGCCAGCAAATAATCAACAAAATCACCCATCCATCATCTGATGCAACACAAGGCATCATGTGCTGCAGAACCCTGAGAAGCAGCCAACCTGGGGTCAGACACACAACAGCCTCCCAACTCCAGGAATCAGGGAGACAGGGCTTAGGTTTAGATCTTTGGAAAGAGAACTGGCTGGACACTGTACCTTGAGAAATACAAATAACCCATCAGAACAACACTCTACTTGTAAGTGAATGAGGAAGGTCTGAGTACTGTGTCACCTGTGTGGCATCATAACCTTCACTTCAGAAGATACACAGAGAGAGAAGTCCTCACAGCAATCCTACGACTAAACCACCTTCTAAACATTCTCATTCCTGCATTCACACCACAAACGTCAGCACTCAGGTTGTTATAAGGAGAACAGGTAGAAAACAAATGATACTAAGGAAAACTCAGATACCAATCTGCTACCCACTGAGGTCCACAGCACCACCAGCATGAGACCTCAGCACTATGTTTTCTTCACCTCCACCAACATTCAGGTGCTTGGCTGATCTGAAGCCAGCAGAAGTGCTGGATACACAGCACCAGTGGGAAACTGCTCTTCCAGAGACAGGGAGGGATATTGAGAGGAAATTTCATCCCCTTTAGCATTAAGTTGTCCTGCTACCGACCAAAGGCCCAAACTGTAGTGACCACAGCACCAGGCACCAAATAAGCCAGTGACATGGCAACCTGACAGGACAAGCTGGCACAGTGATCCAGAGCTGAGGATGGCAGGAGCATTAACCTTTATTTGTGAGATTTAGAGTAAGTCTGTTGAGCTAAGACAGGAGCAGCCATAACTCAAGTCCCTGCAACATGGACAAGGTGTTTCCTGGCAACAACACCAAACCAAGAGAGTAAAATGAATGTTTTCTCACCATCTTGCTGCTGGATGACCCCCACTGCAGAAGACAGGATCCTCTCTGCCAGAACAGCCACCAATAGCTGGTCCAGCACAGTGACACACCAAAGGCAAGGCTGCTACACTCCCCCCTGCTTGGCTCTGAGGTTAGACACCCTGAGGTTAGACACCCTGACCATCTTCTGCCCCAGGGATGTCCAAAAATAGCATTCTGCAGAGCCTACGCCTGAATAAACTGTGGGCAGAGCCCTTTGTCCCCAGCTCCCACCAGCACATCTCAATAGATGGATGCAAGGAGAAATGTAGGCCACACAGGCAGAGAAAAAGAGATATTCCAACTTCAAAGACATCACAGATCTCATTTTCTGAGTCAGGAAATGAATAACCATTAAAATAGCCTGTAAGGGCTGGGGTACAGCTCAATGTGAGCCAGATGGGCTAAGGGAAAAACACACTTCAACAGAAAGTTAAAAAGCTGACTCTTTTCCACACTAAATTGCCTGATGAATCATTAAAGAAAAATCTTTGTGATGTAACTATTCTGCCTTATACAACAAACACTGGTAATTAGCTCTCAGAGTAATCCTCTGACCACCATCTGGAGCTCAGCCTAACTCCTGACCTCAGTCACACCAAGCATCCATGCCTCTTTGAAACACCCCTGAAAATCCATCACATCACAACCTTCAATTCACCACGTGGAAAAACTTGACAATAACGCTAAAAACCTGAACCACCTTTTAATCCATGGGCTCTTCAGACAGCCCTAGAAATGCATGTTCCAGCATATCCAGAGAGGGAGCAAGGAGCAATTCATTCCCACCGCAGTTCAGGAAACGGTTTTAAAATCAGCCAGTAAAAAGGCAGAATTTGTCAACTCCATCCTACATTTCAACAAAATGTTTCTTCAATCGAAACCTCATTTGACAGATGGAACACAACCTTCTTCCAATACACACAGCAGAAAAATCTTCTTAGAACTAGATTCTGATAGGAAACCAGACTTACCCAAAATATAAAATAACATGTTCCCCCACCCACGTATAAGCAGTTCAAAATATCTTACTATGAAGGGATGTACCTTCACCTAAATCACCTTAAATAACTGGTTTATGTTTGGTCTTTTTTTGCTAAAAATCTCCTGATTAGCTTAAAGCTCCTATTCCCCACTAGCAAATAAGAAAGTCTAAGATGCCTCCCACCTACAAAGCCTCTCAGCTTGAAAAAATGAGTTTTCTTTACTATACAGCTGCATGTTCCATGCTGAGCTCCCCACAGCAGAGCATTCAGGAACAATACATGCCACATCACCACAGAACAAAATCTATCTTGTCAGTTCCAGAGGAATTCTTCTCTTTTCAACGCAGTTTAGCAACCAGATTTCAGACCCTTTGTAAGAAAGCCCACAACAGGAAGGAAAGAGGCACGAAGCAGGCTGGAAATACTGAACTAGTTATGTTTAGTTCATATTGGAAAGTGAAGCTTTGCAAGAATGTGAAATGTTTATTTTTTCAAGTGATCACGTGTGTATAGAACACAAAGAGCCTTCTGTACTGGAAGACATGGCCCCAGAGACCAGACAGCTGGCACGTAGGATTTCTTCCAGCTAAAGGTATGTTTAAGTATAAATAAGAGCACGATTAGAAAGGACCACCAGACTTGGCACCAGCAATGAGACCCCAAATTCTAGTCATTTAGCTACCTGCAGAGAGCCTGAGAAGGACCAACACCACCCCAAGGTACAACCTTAATTACCTACTCACATCTTGACCAGAGACAACCAACACCAGGCAGGAGTGCACTGCAGACAAGTTTATGCTTAGGTAGTTAAAGACTACACTGCAAAAAAACACATTTTACTTCCTTATTTCACACTTTTCTCTAAATGGAATTTCAATTAATTTTTATCTTCCAGAGATAAGAAAGAAACAGAGGAATTAAATCTACGTTTAATCAGTTACAAGCACCACCACGCTGAGCCTTCTCTGTGGTTCTTAGCTGCTCCTTAGCATAGGTAGACTGGCTGTGGTTTGGTAGGGGGTGAATTTAAGCAGTAATTATCTTTGCTTCAACACCTTTCCCCTGGCTGCAGCTTCAGCAAGAGTTACACAAGACCAAAGTCCTACACAGCAAGTCAATATTTAACTTAAGCACTGTGCTGTTGAGACCCACCCAGAGTACTTGATAAAGTACCTTATTAAATCTTTCACTATCTTTTCTAACAAAGAATAATAAAGGGCAATTTGTCTTCTTTATGAGACGTTGTAAAGATTAATTCTACAAGGACAGCAGTCAGATTCAGCTTTAACAATTTTAATAAGAGACCTGAAAGAAAACACTTCCATGAAAGGAGATCTAAACAATATCTGTACAGCCCAGAACAGGTTCAAGGCAGGGGCAGGAGCCACAGTGCAAAAATCATGTCAGACTAAGCCACACAGAGTTCTGGAAACTCAGCATTTTCTCAAGAAGCAGTATTTTAACACTGCAATTAAGCCATTAAATTATGTCACAGAGGCTTATACAAAACTCTGGGACATTACAAGGAGAAGTACTTATTCTTCACTAAATATCTGAATAAAATCTATGAGCTACTATACTAACAAAGACTTTTAAACCATACAATAAACAAAAGACTGATTTTTTTTTTCCAGCTGATTGTTCTAAGTGAAGCTAAAAAATTGTTTGTGTACCAAAACCATTCTTTGCATGCCTCAGATGTAGAATTTTGCTAATAGTCTCATCTGCAATCATCTTCCTGGACAGAGATCTTTCTAATGTCAGAAACAGCTGTTAAAATACAGTTCAGACCAGAACTGAGCAAATGAGAGCAACTTCTTGTTTACTACACCTGTCTCAGCTCTTTATCCACCTGTTTTCTGTGTCTAAAAGTGAATTCTGTATTTCTTGTGAGCACTCCCATCTTTACATTCAGCAAAAGCTGCCTCTGTTTCCTAAAAGTCAACGTCTGCTTAAACAAGTATTCCCGTGGAGTGGTAATCACCAGAGGTAAATGTCTAAAAATCATCTCGTTCTACATTTCTATCCCCTCACGAGTGCCAGTTTGGTCACCACCCACAAATAAACCTTTTCAGGAAACAAAATAAAAGTACTTCTACTGCGAAAGAGCAGAGGGAGGGGGTGCTGAGAGCGTTAGCCACAGCCAGAAACGACATTGCACAGCTTGCACCTAAAAAATACCAAGCCCAGACAGAACGACGAGGGGGGGGAAAAAAAACACCAAAAGTCAAACCAGGCCAGGCTCACCTGTCCAGGGAAGTGCAGCCTCAGGGAACGCTTTTACAAGCAGCTTAGCTGATGTTGATCCCTGACACCGCCGAGAGGCCGGACCTGCCGCTCCCGGCTCCACACACCAGCGGGTCCAGGCGCCGGGTGCTCATCCCGGGAAGCTCAGCGGGATGAATCCAGCCCAACACACACCCACCGACACCCGCACACCGGCAGAAGGGCTGCAAACGGGGTGCAGAGGCCTCTCCTCCCAGCAGCAACATCACCTTAAGCCTGCTCTCCTGAAATTCCACGCTTGCTGACACAGCCAGTGACCAGGGAAATGGAACCTCTCATATCCCAAACACGGAGCAGTCAGACCAGCCCTCAAATTCATTTCAGAGTGAACGCACAAAGTACTTATTTTTCCACCCTCCCTGGAGAAGGAGGTGGGTATGTTGAGACCAGCCTAGCTCTGAACTAGTAAAACTAGAGGATAACAGGATTGCAAAGTCACAACAAGGACTCGGCTCTTTCCACGAGCAGAATTCCCACAAAGCTCAAATGAGAGAAAAGAGGCTAAGAGGTTCCTACCTGTTTCCCCTGAAGGTTTTGTTTTCACTGTACTGTGCTTGCAAGGTTTATCCACATCCACCTCCACCCGTTTAGCAAAAGCAAGCTTGAGGTGCCAGATTCCACCTGGGAACCGCCCGTCCCTGTGCGGAGGCAGGATGCTGCCTTCCCTCGCAGCTTTAAGGCTGAAGGTACCTTATTTTCACCAGTTAACACCGTGTTTCGCTCCACTGGGCTAAGCCAAAGGCGGCCCCAGAGAAGCCTCAGCCGAAGCCATCCCTTCCGCTCTCCCAAACCTCTGTCAGGTGAGAGAGGCACGGAAACTATTCCTGCTGACCAGGACGCTAACCCCCAGAGGAGCCTGATGGGTTTGCTCTGCCGACAGCCCCCGGGACAGCCTGCTCAGCCGGGATCAGGACAGACAGACCCCACCTCCCCTCAGGAACCAGCTGCCCCAGGTGCTGCCCGGGGATTTACCCCAGCGCCTCCTCCTTCCCGGCAGCGGGGGCGAGGAGGAGAGCGGCCGGGGGCTGCGGGGCCGGGGGCTGCGGGGCCGGGGGCTGCGGGGCCGGGGGCTGCGGGGCCGGGGGCTGCGGGGCCGAGGCGGCGGGAGCCGCTCACCTCAGAGAGCGCCCCTGGCGCCGGGGCCAGAACCGCCGACCGTCCCAGCCCCGGAGGGTCCCAGCCCGGCGCTCCCACCGCCTCACCTGGGCACCTCCTCACCCGAGCACAGCCTCACCTGGGCACCTGGGCACCGCCTTACCCGGCACCGCCTCACCGGGGCACCTGGGCACCCGAGCACCGCTTCACCTGGGCACCTCCTCACCCGAGCACGGCCTGACCTGGGCACCTCCTCACCCGGCACCCCCTCACCTGGGCACCTGGGCACCCGGGCACCGCCTCACCTGGGCACCTGGGCACTGCGTCACTCGGGCACCGCCTCACCTGGGCACCTGGGCACTGCGTCACTCGGGCACCGCCTCACCTGGGCACCTGGGCACCGCCTCACCCGGGCACCGCCTCACCTGGGCACCTCCTCACCTGGGCATCTCCTCACCCGGCACCTCCTCACCCGAGCACCGCCTCACCTGGGCACCGCCTCACCTGGGCACTGCCTCACCCGCGCACCGCCTCACCTGGGCACCTCCTCACCCGGCACCTCCTCACCTGGGCACCGCCTCACCCGCGCACCGCCTCACCTGGGCACCTCCTCACCCGGCAGCGCCTCACCCGGCACCCCCTCACCTGGGCACCGCGTCCGCCGCCGGCAGCACCGCCCGCCCCGCCCGGCGCGGCCGCGTCACCTCCGGGGCGGGGAAGGGGCTGCGCAGGCGCGGGGGGCGGGGGGGGCAGCGCCGGGGGTCCCTGGGGGGGGGCAGCGGGGCCGAGCGGGGTCCCCCCGGTGCCTGCCCTGGGCCCCCGTTCCAGGGCCTGTCAGGGGGAGAACCCCCCTGTTCTGTGGCTGAGGGGAACTAGCGGTTCTGTTCGAACCCCCCCGGCCTTCCCAAACCCGGCGGTGATCAGCCAGCGCAGGTAAACTTCTCTCGGAAGCATTAGGGTGCAGCCACGCTGGGTATGGGGACGCCAAACTGGCAGATGGCTTTAATGTCGTATTTTATTGCTGGGCAGAAAAAGGGTTTCGTGAGGGGTAGCGCAACAAACCGGGCAGCAATCCGGAAGGGAGAGGGGAAACGTTTTGAGTCCTTCGGTCTTTTTCTCGTCGTTATTGGCGGTTTTGCTGTCTCCTTCAAGACGTGCCCCTCTGCACTGACTTCGTGTTGCTTTTAGTCACAGGGAATACATGGACACTTGCACCCTGTCTCAGTCTTCCCTACAGATTGCCTCGGGTTCTTTATGTCCTCAAGTTATTCCCCTGTGTTGGATTGTTTCCTGCTGATGCAGCACAATAGTACCTGAAACAACATGAGTAAGGGAACTCACCTTCTTCTTTACTGGGTTTCTCTGGTGCTTCCATGTCTTTTGTGGTGTTTTTCCTTTGTTCATAAGGACAGCTGCGTTATTTCAGCACTCTGGGAATGCAATGCTTCCAACACTAGGGACATGGTTTAGCACCAGACTCAGTAGAGTTGGGTTAATGTTTGGTCTCGATGATTTTCAGAGGTCTTTTCCAACCAGAACAAACCTGTGATTAACTAAAGTGTGCTGAATTTCCATTCATACTTCTGTTTTCTGCCAGTCAGGTTGATACTGGGATAGAGAAGGGAGTAAATGAAAAGGGTAAAAGTGAACACTAGTCTCCATACTACCATTTTATCACAGCAAACATCCTTTGTTTGCAGGCTCCACAGTTTTGTTTTTTTATAAAGTCTTGCATTGCTTTTGGTGCCAATGCCCACTGTAAAGCAGCACATGTAGCATAAATAAACACACAAAAAAGGCAGTGATACCTGTAGGATACCTGAACCTTCCTGAAGACACCTGTATCTTCACTCTAAGGGTGGTGAGGCACTGGGATGGGTTGCCCATGGAGGTTGTTGATGCCCCATCCCTGGAGGTTTTTAAGGCCAGGTTGGAGGAGGTTTTGTGCAGCCTGGTCCAGTGGTGGGGATCCCTGCTCATGGCAGGGGGGTTGGGACTGGATGGTCTTTAAGGTCCCTTCCAACCTTAATGATTCTGTGATTCTATGACAGCACTAAGTGCTTATGTTTGCTCTCATTTAAAAAAAAAACTATGAAATAGGCTCCCTCCTTCTGTTTCTTTCCCAGTGGAAGCTGTAACATCCACTTCACACAGTGATCTGAGGGAGATTGAGGTGAGACATGAGGAGGGAATTCTGGAGTGTGAGGGGGGTGAGAGCCTGGCCCAGGTTGCCCAGGGAAGCTGTGGCTGCCCCATCCCTGGCAGTGTTGAAGGGCAGGTTGGATGGGGCTTGGAGCAACCTGGGCTGGTGGGAGGTGTCCCTGCCCATGCAGGGGGGTGGATCTGGACAATCTTTAAGGTCCCTTCCAACCCAAACCAGTCTGGGATTCCACGACTGTCGCTTCGGCTGGCTCTGCCGCTTTGCTGTTCTGTTGTGCATCAACCCAAGAGGAAGGCAGCTCGGCGCACACAGGCAGTACCACGGCCTGCCAGGAGGTGTTGCTTTGAAACCACGCAACTACCCGAGATGAGAATCACGAGGTAGACTTGGACTGTTGAAAATAACTGACAGATCCCTTTGTTCTGGCAGAAAGATACCAAGATCCTCCACTTGAAATTGCAGTATTTGTTTAAGACAACTTGAATCTGAAACACACAGAGTAGAACACAGGGAAATAAATGCTGAACAGGGGACCTGCTAGGGGGGAAATGCTGTAGGTCTGTACATTGCTAACAAATGTGTCAGACCAGCTTTACGTGTGCAAAACTGTCATTGGTTTTGTCTTTGCACATCTGGATGTTAAAAAAAATAAAAAGGTGTATATATATTACAAACCTGATGCTCTGGGGATTTTTAGAGGGAGTGACTCTTGGTTTCAAGAAGCATAGAATCATAAAAATGGTTAAGGTTGGAAAGGACCTTGAAGATGATCAGGTTCCAACCCCCTGCATGGGCAGGGACACCTCCCACCAGCCCAGGCTGCTCCAAGCCCCATCCAACCTGCCCTTCAACACTGCCAGGGATGGGGCAGCCACAGCTTCCCTGGGCAACCTGGGCCAGGCTCTCACCACCCTCACACTCCAGAATTCCCTCCTCATGTCTCACCTCAATCTCCCTCTTCCAGTTTTCATCCATCCCCCCTTGTCCTCTCCCTCCCTGCCCTTGTCCCAAGCCCCTCCCCAGCTTTCCTGGAGCCCCTTCAGGCACTGGAAGCTGCTCTAAGGTCTCCCTGGAGCCTTCTCTTCTCCAGGCTGAACACCCCAACTCTCCCAGCCTGTCTCCAAAGCAGAGCTGCTCCAGCCCTCTGAGCTTCTTTGTGGCCCCGAAGTTACCACACTTACTCTAGCTGTGCTGTACATTTAAAAACTATACATACCAGCCCTAAGGTGATGAACTGCAGTGCAGGGAAGCTCTGGAAGGCTGATTTTGGAGACAGCTTAGAAAAGGGCCTCACGGTTAACACAGGAGGTCACCTAAGGGTGTGAACAACCAAAAGAGCCTTTGAGAACTATTTTATGATCAGATGTTTACCAAGATGGCATTTTACTACAGGTGAAGGCAGGATCCAGTTGGTGAATCCAGCTGGCCTGCTGAGCTGTTGTTTCAACAGCAGGGTGTAATTCAAGCCTGGTGTTTAGACCAGCTGCTGGCAAGAACAAGTCAGTTTCCAGGCTCCTTGCCCTTCTCAGCCCTGTGACCATAGGTTTTACCACAAAACCTCAGCTCAGATTGTGCCATCCAGCTAGCTGGAGCTTCCATATCTCTCAGAGGTAGTTTCAGTGGAAATTCTGCAGCTGGGTCATCACAGCAAACCCTCCTTTTCAAACACCTCTTGGGGGACAGAAAAAGACATGTTTTGTGCCACAGTCAAATAATAATTTTCCAGGAATCTTTGTTTTGTGTGAATCAGTTTATAGCATATCAAGCTGCATCTTCTGAAATTCCTTCCATCAATGATATACTGGAACCAAAAATAACTGTTTGTATCATTCAACACTTCTTGAACAAGGCTGATGACCCCAGGAGCTTGTAGGAGACTTGACAGACTTTTGTTTCTCCAGCTCAGGAAGAAGCAGGATTATTTTCCTTTTGCTTTTTTTACAGCAACACATGTTGGGAGTGTCAGAAGACAAAGCATAACATTTACATTTGTAGAAATGTGTCCTTTGGTGAAGACCCCTCTTTTCCATTTCTAGTAATAGAGTCTCTAAGGGTTTGATATTCCCATTTTGAGAGGCCTTTCCTCACTCCAGAGCTGCAATGGGCACCAGGTGTGTCTCCTGAGCATTTTCCTCATCTGTGTAAGTCAAAAGACCAGTAACCAAAGGGATGACAACACTTAACAACACCCAAGGGAATACTCAGAACCCACCTCACTGCCAGCCTTGACCTGTGGAAAGAAAAGTCTTTCATTATTCAAACTTCCTTACACAAAGTTAAGCCTCTACCATAATCATAACTTACTTCTGAAATGGCATCAGCTGCCACAGCTGAGTAAGAGTAGAGCTGTTGCCTAGCTGAGGATGAAGACATGAACAATTTTAGATATGTAATTTTACCTGCATTTCTCTTCATACAGCAAGATACCTTTTATTTTGGCAGGCCTAGGGCTAGAGAAAGCTGCCACCCTGTCTTGTGGCTTCATAGTCTACAGCTGTTTCTCACTGAAGTATAAAGTGCCAGGCACTCTGCAGGGAAGAGCCCTGCTCCTCCCCAAACAGCTTTAGAAACAGAAGGGCTGGAGACCTGTACAAGTTTTTGGTGAATTTCTGAGCAGCTTGCAGAAAGAACCTTGACCATCTTGATCACATTTTGTCAAGGTTAAGTGCACCAACAGGCTCTGCAAGCTCTACCCCCTCTCAGGGCAGCCTATCTGCTCTGGTAGAGCACAGCTGTGTGGCCTTGGATCAGCCTGCTGAAAGAACAGCAAAGCTGTGAGTGAAAAAACAGTGAGAAGCCTCCTCTGGGGCCATACCCATGCACTCCTCTTCCTCCACTGTTTTTTGGGAGTTGCATTTAAGCTCAGGACTTTGCACTTGGTTCTTGCATGCAGAGCAAAGCTCTGAAGACTTTAATTCCCTCTGCTGTATAAGCTGAAATGCACTTCTTTTCACTACCAAACTCTATTTATCGTTAAGGAAAAAAAAATTAAAATAGACAAACATAAAGATTACAACAATAAACCTTGAACATTTATTTGAGGCTTTCCATGACTCTTCCATGTAGAGTCACTGAGGTTTCTTTCCCTGAGAACTGTTTTAATCTGTGTTCATTCATGCTCAGAAGGGTCCTGCTTTGTCAGAGCTACATCAGTTAAATTATTAAAGGACAAGTAAAACAGACCTGTAAATAATAAACAGAAAGTACAACTCAGAGTGATCTTTGGTTTCATTCTGGTTAATAGAAATGCAACCATCAGATAGCCCTCCAGGGCATAGTTTACAGCATTTTTATAAACTCCCCAAACACACCATTTTGCAAGCAAAGTGCAGAGCATTACCCCTGATTTTGGGTGAGGTTTGGGGTTTTTTTACATGACTTAACAACTGACAGAAGAGCTGTTGTGATCCACCACAACAGCCGTAACAGTAGCAGTTGCTACAAGTGAAGAATATATATTCATACAGACCTTTCCAGACTCATAAATCAAGTTCTACAAATATCTATACCTCTTCCAGACCAGGGGAAGGAGCTGCAGCTGTTCTGCCCACTGGTAGAGATTATAGAGACACCAAAAACATTTCAAGCCCAGTTAACTTTCCACAGCTAGCTAATTAGAGTAAGCTGCACCCCACAGATTAAACCAACACCCTACACCCCACAGGGAAAGACAGAGCTCGTTTTGCACTTCCATACCTGGGAGAAGCTCATGTAGTTGCTGGGTTTGATTCTGTGGGAGTTCCTGGCGGGTTGCCCCTGGCCTGGGGTGGGCTCTGACCTGTCTCTTACCAGGTGCTGGGAGCAGGTGCTGCTGAATCACCTCCTCGTGTTTCCTGCATCCCTTCTGGAAGAGCTGCACCAGGGGTGGTGGCAGGGCAGGACAACCGGGCACCGACGGATCCATGGGGCAGTCATCAGCTCTTCAACATCAGGGACTTTTCCCTCTGAAGAACCTTTTCGTAGAATCATAGAATCACAGAATCCTATGGGTTGGAAGGGACCTGGAAAGATCATCCAGTCCAACCCCCCTGCCAGAGCAGGGTCACCCAGAGCACATCACACAGGAACGTGTCCAGGGGGGTTTGAATGTCTCCAGTGAAGAAGACTCCACAGCCTCTCTGGGCAGCCTGGCCCAGGGCTCTGTCACTCTCACAGTAAAAAAAAAATTTCTGATACTCACCTTGAACCTCCTATGCTCCAATTTGCATCCATTACCCCTTGTCCTATCACTGGTCTTCACTTCTCTCCCTTCAGTCACATTTTAGTGGCAAGGATACCTTCTGTAATATTATAAATGGCTTTATTTTTATTTTTTTTTCTGTCCCTTTCAGCTTTTGTTTTACAAACTGGTTACTCTTCTACGTCAGATTTTGCAGTGTGGCAAAGCTTACCACACCCTCACTTCTTTAGGTTCCCTGCTTACAATTTTAAAAGACCACGCAGGTCTCAGACCCTGCCGGAGTTTTAAGCAGGAGAGATGCTTTCCAGACCCAGACCACGTCACACACCAACCAGCCACGAGCCAGTGTGTGCCCAGGTGGCCAGGAAAGCCCGTGGCATCCTGGCCTGTGTTAGAAATAGTGACCAGCAGCAGCAGAGAGGGGATTGTCCCCCTGTGCTCAGCCCTGGTGAGGCCACACCTGGAGTGCTGTGTCCAGTTTTGGGCACCTCAATTCCAGAGAGATCTGGAGGTGCTGGAGCGAGGACAGAGGAGGCAACGGAGCTGGGGAAGGGCCTGGAGAATCCATCTGATGAAGAAGGCTTGAAGGAGCTGGGAATGGTTAGTGTGAGGAAGAGGAGGCTGAGGGGAGACCTCATCAGTCTCTACAACCCCCTGAAAGGTCATTGTAGAGGTTGGTGCTGGTCTCTCCTCACAGGTGATCAGTGACAGAACAAGAGGGAAGGGCTTCAAGCTGCACCAGGGCAGGGTCAGACTGGACATGAGGAAGGATTTTTTCCCAGGAAGAGTGGTCAGACCCTGGCACAGGCTGCCCAGGGAGCTGGTGGAGTCACCATCCCTGGGTGTGTTGGAGGGAGGTTTGGATGTGGTGCTGGTGGAGCTGGTTTAGGGGAGAAGTTTGCAGAGCAGGGGTGAGGGTCGGACTGGGTGATCCCACGGGGCCTTCCCAGCCCGAACGGTTCTATCACCCTAGGACAACGCTCCCCCTCCTCCCCGGGCCCGGGACGAGGAGGCAGCACCCGCCGCGTGTCCGTCCCGCCCCGGCCGCCTTGGGGCGGGAGGGAGGGAAGGAGGGAGGCAGGGAAGGAGCCGGCCATGGCGCGGGACGCGCGGGGCAGCGCCGCCGTGGCCCTGATCCGCCTGCACAACCCGCCGGTCAACGCGCTCAGGTAACGGCGGGCGACAAGGGGCTCCCGGCGGGCGACAAGGGCTCCTCGGTGGGCGACAAGGGCTCCCGGCGGGCGACAAGGGGCTCCCGGCGGGCGCCCGCCATTTCCTGAGGCGACCTGCGCTCCCCTCAGCCCGGCCCCGAGCCGCTGGCCGCCCCCCGGTTCCGCGGGACGGGGCACTCGCCGTTCACCTTCCTTTCCGTCCTGATTTTCCGTCCTGATTTTCCCCCCCTTTCCCCCGATTTTCCCCCTTTTCCCCCCGATTTTCCGCCCCCTTTCCCGGGGGCCAGCCCGGGGGCCTCTCCCCGCCCCGCTCAGGTGCTGGCACCAGCCTCTGCGAAAAGAAAGAAAAAAAACACGCTGATTTTTTTTTTTTTTTTTTTTTTTCCCGCGACTCCCGCTCTTTATTGTAATTTCTAGTGTGGGTTTTGTGGTTGGTTTGGTGGTTTTTTTTTTTTGAGAGATGTCCGGCTCCTCAGCCTGCGCTTGCTGCCATCCCCCCTGCGCGCTGTTGAAAAACTCCAGGTGTTTCTCATCGCCCTTCTGGCCTTTAAGGCATCGAGATGATGCTCCCAGCAGGAGGTTTTCCTCCCAGGTGTGCCAGGGGGGTTGCTGGGCAGTTCCCTGCCGGGGGGAGCAGATGTGGCTCAGCTGGCACCCCGGGTGAAACCACAGCCTGGGCTGTCTGAAGCAAAGGCAGCTTCATCTGCCTTTTAAAAAACGAGTGAGGAGTTGGCCTCTTGCAGGTCTTGGTCAAGAAAGACCCCGGGCAATCTCAGACGTGAGCTGCTGAAAGAAAACAGAAGCCAAATGCAAATCCGTGGAAGCCCCTGAGGTTTTTGTTTCTCACCTTTCGAAAAAGGATGTATGTGCTTTTTGGTTTTACAGAGTTTGTCACCAGTTGTGTGGTTTAGTTCCTTGAGTTCTGAGCACCACGTAAGCTGTTTTTAAGCAGCTGTAGTCAAAAGAGCTATTCTGTAACCACGACCATAATGTATATTCACAAGCCAAAAAAATCCACTGCAATTATGCTCAACTTGTAAACCAGAAAGTTGGTTAACAAGAAGCTGAAAGTGACAAGAGCATGAATAGGAAGTAGAACCTGCTGCTCTTTTGTAGCAAGCTACGTTGCTCTGCCTTAACTGGCAGTGCTCACTCTTGTTGCAACATGCTTAAAAGTGGAGTAAGCTCATTTTCTTGTGCCCAGATAACTAGGAGAAAACAAACTTGAGATTAGGTGAACTAGAAATGTAGGAGCGAGACGTCCCTTGAACCTCCTGTGCCCAAGGCCAGTCTAAGAAAACTTGCAGGCTATGCCCACGGTAAACTTTCCATTCTTACCACAGAAAGTACAAAATACAGAGGTAAAGATAGGTGCTTAAGGAGCCCTAACTCTGTCTCTTTTTGAGAAGTCCTTGATAAAACCCTTTATAGAGTTGCCTTCAAACAGCAGCTGGGTGCACCTGCACAACATCCTCTGCAGGACAGACCCCTGCCTCTGCCACCCCTCAGTGCCCTTGCAGCAGAGTGCACTTCTGACAAACCAGGACTAACAGACAAGGTGGTTGTGGTCCTGTCTCCCAACCCTGGGAGGGAAGAAGTAAGACCCCTTAGATCCATTGAAAAGGCAGTTCCCATCGAGTGCTGCCCACACTCTTTTGCCTGATGACAGCCCCGCAGTCAGAGGGCCCCTGAGAGACCCCCAGTACTTACTTCACCCATGTAGGTTCATTCCCTCATGATGAGCTCCATATCACCATAACACAACCTAAGGTGGTACTGCTGTGTTCCTGGCCATGGTTCCTCACAGCCTGTGCTAGCATAGGTGCTCTCTGACTGGTAACAACCCCTCTCAGGGTGCAAATGGGTTGAGACATCAGTTTGGGTTGGTTTGTCAGCCAGCTTGATTCTGCATCAGCTCCTGGTGTGACTGCACGAGGAGCACTGCTGGCACCAGGGACAGAGTAGGAGCCCATGGGGAAGGGTGGGAACCTCCACAGCATGGATTTAAATCAGTTCAGCTGCCTTAAAGCTCTATCTTGAGACATTCCTGTGGTTTATGATCATGTGTCAGGGCAATAACTGTCTTAGAAGGAATCAATAATTACCTTGTACTTGCCATCAGGTGGTTTTTAGCTTAGACCTGGCTATAGGTGGACTAGAGGAAAGGTGGAGCAGACTGATCCCAATGTGTTCCTTCTGCTTCTGCTTGCTTTAGGTACTGGGCCCTAGGGAAGCAGGTTTGTGATTGCTGTTGGAAATGTTGGACTACATAGGTGGTAACAGGCAGTGAAAGTTAAAAGACAGGAGCCATCTCCTGTGATCTTGAAAAAGTAATTTCTCACCGGGCACAGATGCTTTTTTAAGAGGCTGCTGGGTTTTTTCTTGCTCTGCTGCAGCCTCACCTACCTAAATGCACACAGCAACATCCCCAACACAGTGACTGTGGATGTTGGGGAAGAACCAGACCTGCATGTTTTCCAGAAACAGCATTTTCTACTGTTGGATTTGAGTCTCACTTCTTTAACTTCTTTTCTCTAACATGACCACGTTAATTTTCAGGTTTTTTTAATGAAAAAAGATCACATACACAAACCCCAACTAAGATCTGAAATTATTAAGGTAACTAATAAAACCTTGTTACAAATCCAGCCCATCATCACTGCCATGAGTTTTATGCAAAACAGAAATAACCATGTGTGGTCACCTATAAGCATATTCTCTTACCTGGTGTGCACGTGGTCTTGACCAGCACCTGGGCTGTGCTTCTGAAACCCATGACACTGAATCATCTTTTTTTGCAGTCAAAAGAGTCTACACGGTGGAGCTGGACTTAATGGCATGGGATTAAGTGTTGATTGGAATCCATGGAGTGAATTTTTTGCATGATTCCTGCTAAATGAAGGACACTGTCACAGTGCTGGACTGTGTCCAGAGAAGAGCAAAAAAGATGGTGAAGGGTCTAGAGAACAAGTCATATGAGGAGCAACTGAGGGAAGTGGGGCTGTATATTCTGAAGAAAAGGAGGCTGAGGGGAGAGCTCATTGCTCTCCACAGCTCCCTGAAAGGAGGGTGCAGTAAAGGGGCTTTGGCCTCTTCTCCCAAGTGGATAACGACAGGACCAGAGGAAACGGCCTGAAGCTGCACCAGGGGAGGGTCAGACTGGAGATGAGGAAGAGTTTCTTTACTGGAAGAGTGGTCAGGCACTGGGACAGGCTGCCCAGGGAGGTGGTAGAGTCACCATCCCTGGAGGGACTCAAGAAATGTGTAGATCTGGCACTTCAGGGCATGCTTCAGTGGCTGAGATTGTAGATTGGGTGTTTGTGGAGGGTTTTTTTTGTGGTTTGTTTGTTTTATTGTTGGACTTGGTGATCTCAGAGGTCTATTCCAGCCATGACCATTCTGTGATTCTGTGATGAAACACATATGCAAATTGGAGTGACTTTTTGTTTCTTTAATGCTCTAGCTGTTTGAAGCTGTGACACTGGAGTATGTTTATGGTTTTACTGTCATACATTTTACTATGATGCTTTCATCAAAGATGTTACCTTTCAGTACCAGTTATAACATGAGTTACAAAGCAGTGCAGCTTCCCTGTTGGACTGTAACGTACCCTGATGCAAACTCACTGCTCCATCTTAGGGGAAAAAGAAACTGCAGAAAGTCTGATGTTTCTTCCATTTTGACCCACAAAAAAATCCCACTGGGATAAAACTGCATGGAGGGAGAAATATTTATGAAGTGCAGGGTCAAGTTATTTTGGCAAAAATAGTTCTGTTGTGTTAACACAGGTCATGTAGGGATTGAACTGTTATGTTTTTGCAACCTTGATGACTAATTTTACTTGTGGTAGGAGTATGTTTTGAGTACTAAGGGCTAATAACTGATTTCCTACAGAAAATTCTGAAGCTTTCCAGTTATTACAGACAAGCCTTTTATGTGGGCACTTTGTGCCTGCTGATCATGTGCCTACAACACACAGGAATGATTTGATTGCTTCTTGTCTGTTCCTGAGGGAACTGTGCCATTTTTCTAGAGAATATTTTCAACTCAGTACTCTAACATCTGTTCAGAATCCTGGTTCATATTTTTCCCCCCTCTTTACACCATGGTTTGTGAAGTCTAATGGCATTTCTTAATGGCTTTCCCTTTCATCTTCCAGCTGCAGGTGGGTTCAGTATTTCTATGTCCTGGCTCCCCACTGATGCAAAAACAGTGCTCTGACAGCAGTGAGCATTGGGTGCAGCCTGTGGGTCCTCCTCACACAGCAGCAGCCACAGCACTTGATATTCCACAGGGAATGAGATAAACCCCAACATTTTAATATGCATTTTTTCCTACATAATATGAAACCATTTATTAAAAGGGAAAGGCTTTTATATTCTGCTGCATGGAAGTATACACACTGGAAGTACCTTTACTGAGTCACCTAATAGTTTTTCTTTGTCATGGCCAAATTATTCTCATTTTAAGTTTCAGCTTTCAGCCCCACTACTGATGTCAGACTTCAGAGCTGCCTTTGATGTCTGGAGGAGACAATTGGTACATAACCAGCTGTTCTCTCCCCAAAAATAACACTTCTCGGTCTCTGGTTGCCAAGTCTCAGGGTTCCCATTGATCCTGCTGTGGAGCATGGCCTTACCCAGGCAGCAGCTGATTCCAGAGACCTTCTAGGCAGCCCCCCAGCTCTCCCCTCAGCCAACAGCCCTGATTAATAAACTCTGCTAATAGCTTCTCTCAGTTGTTGATTTAGAAGGAGGAATGGCTGGCAGAGCTCCACACAGCTGGCTCACAGCAGCTGCCCACAATCACCTGCTTTTCCTCCTCAGCCTTTGGATTTCCACTGTAGCAAGCTCCTATAAACATGGCATCACCCACCCTGGACACACTGAGAAGGAGTGCCCAAGTACAGTGATGATATTTTACATCTATGACAAATTTATTTTTAAGTGAAATGCCCTCAAGTGTACTGAAAAACACAAACCAAGCATCACGCCTTTCTATGGGTGCATTAGGAAAGGTGTGTGCAGCAGGTCTAGGGAGGTTCTCCTCCCCCTCTGCTCTGGTGAGACCACACCTGGAATACTGTATCCAGTTTTGGGCTCCCCAGTTCCAGAGAGACAGAGGTCTACTGGAGAGAGTCCAACAGAGAGCTACAAGCATGATTAAGGGACTTGAACATCTCTCCTGTGAAGAAAGGCTGAGAGACCTGAGGCTGTTTAGTCTTGAGAAGGCTGAGAGGGAATATTTATGTCTATAAATATCTGAGAGGTGGGTGTCAAGAGGAAGGGGCCAGTCTCTTTTTGGTGGTGCCCAGTAATAAGACAAGGAACAGTGGGCATAAGCTAGAACATAGGAAGTTCCACCTCAACATGAGGAGAAACTTCTTTGCTGTGAGGGTGACAGAGCCCTGGGACAGGCTGCCCAGAGAGGCTGTGGAGTCTCCTTCTCTGGAGACTTTCAAAACCTTCCTGATGCATTTATCTGTGGCCTGCCTTAAGTGATCCTGCTTTGACAGGGTGGTTGGACTAGATGATCTCTAAAGGTCCCTTCCAAACCCTAATATTCTATGATTCTGTGATCAGTTCCTTTTAATTCACTAACAGGGCTCTTCTCCCTTGTCATGAGCCAGCAAGCATACTGGCCTCACAGCTTGGAGAAGGTCTAGGAGCAGAAATTGTATTTATAAAGGACAGGGCAAGCATGTGTGACACCCCTTGGAGAATTCCTCCAGCCACTTGTGGCTTAGATTTCCTGGATGAGAGGCATTATCTACATGTGTTTTATATATAGACATAAGCACACAGAAAAGTCTGTCTCACAAACTATACATTCACTTATATACAAGTGTGTGTATTCATATATTTTAATAGCTAAATTATAGATACACACAATTTGTGATAATATTTCTATTAAGGAAGTGTTTGGTGGTAATGCTTCTATTTTTATCTACCATCTTCTGTAGTCTTCTGAAAGACTAGACTCTCCATGTCCATCCCTACACACACATGTATAATTAGCTTCTAAACTTCAAATGCCAAGTGGGCATACAGTCAGGTCAGATTTTTTAAACATTTGATTTATAAAAATACTATTTATACTTTGACTGTTCAATTTTGAACTTCTTCACTGATTCTTTGCTGGCCTCATTTACTGCTTGTGCCTGTGGAAATATGGTCAGATGAGACAAGGACAATGTTCTATGTGGTGTGTTAGGCCCAAATTCACTTGGACAGATCCCACACAAGTTTAAGACTGAACCTATATACAGATTTTCTCAAGGTGAAAGCCTTATGATCATCAGCACAGCACCAACTCTGGGTCAGGTTTTGGAAAGATAGGTTTTTATCCCTTTAAAAAAAGTTATTAGATTGCCAGTGGTTTGGCATTAATTACTTTTAAATTATGCTAAACTATTTTCCTCAAAATCTGCATGTTTTAATTCATAAAGACATTTTCAAAAGAACATTTCCTTGCTTTGGAAACAGCAATGCTATTGCCGGAAGCTCTCCAGGAAGGGAGACAGGTCATCAGTCATAAGCTTGTTGGATTTTGATGCTTCCCCTTGAAAGAAGAGGGAGACTAAGGAGAGGATTCACCTGGAGAGGCTGTGGCAGAAGACAGGCTAGGGAAGAGACCTGCTTGGACTTACTGCTCATTTTCACTGAGGCACTTGGTGTTTATAACACACACCTCTTGGAAAGGTAATGTAGTTGATTGTTACTCACTGAATCTCTGGGGTTTTTTTCAGTTTGACAGTTCTCCAGGCATTAGAGGATGGACTGAAGAGAGCAGATGCAGATCCTTCAGTGAAAGCTGTTATGATTTATGGTGAAAATGGGAAATTCAGTGCAGGTAAGAAATTTTTCATCAAACACAGCCCAAGAAGAACAGGAAATACTCTCCACCCACCATGCCTGAAAATTCTCTGCCTCATAACACTGCTGAAAACAGTCTTGATTTGCCTGGAAATGGCCACAACACAACTGGCTTTTGCTATTCCACCAGAAACAAGCTGGCATGTTCATCCTGGAATCAGAATGGTCGGGGTTGGAAGGGACCTCTGGAGATCATCTAGTGTGTCCCCCTGCCAGAGCAGGGTCATCTAGAGCAGATTGGAGAGGATGGCATCCAGGCAGGTTTGGAATGAGGGACAGCTGCTCATCTCCCTAATGTACTGGTGCCTCCTTACTCTCCATAGTTTTGTTTGTATAATATCTCTGGGGCATCAACTGGTCCAGTGTGGGGACCATACCTGGGGTGGGGCAGTGCTGAGCAGCATATCTCCAGTTGTAGAAACCTGGGAAGCTAGGGAATTTCTGTGGAGCTCTACACTGCTTGTTAGTGGGAACTTGCACTTAACTAGTCCAGACTCACCATTTCTGTAGTAAATGCATGGTCATGACAGTTCCCATCTATTTGTGTACCTGGCCCAGGTACCTTGAACTCTCTGAAGGGGGTCAAGGAGCTGGGTTTCTGAGGTCAATTCCTGTTAGCCAGTCTCCTGCCAGCAGTAGGCTGTGCAAGGACCTGATCATCCGTGAGCAGCTCTGTTCAGTGGCACAGAGGGAAGGATCAATCCAGTCACTGCCTTCCCCACTGACTCCTCTTCATCTCTTTGTGCTAACCCAGGAGCTGACATCCGAGGATTTTCTTCTGTCAGGGGACATGGTCTTGGCTTGGGGCACCTCGTCTCTCTCATAGAACAGAGCAAGAAGCCTGTGGTGGCTGCCATTGAAGGTGTTGCCTTGGGAGGAGGCCTGGAGGTGGCACTTGGCTGCCACTACCGGGTGGCACATGTGAAGGTAACACATGCTCCAAACTAGAGAGGCTGGTGAAGGCATCACCAGACATCTACCCATGGGCATGGACAGGGTGGGATGTCCTGGGGGGCAGTAGGACAGCATGGCTCTCCTGAGGTCCTCTGCCCAGAGGAGGGGGGAATTGTACCTACAGGACTCTGCCTGCAGCACTGCCCGTGACAGGCTTTCTTGAGCCTTATTAAGTAACTAGTTTCAAGCAATTTATAAAATGTATTTGTAACTAGTAGAATGAGATGGCTGCACAGAGACAGCAGTAAACAAGTGTTCATTTCACCTGGCTCTCAGTAGCCATTATCTATATTGTGAAGAAGATGACTGTGTCTTACTGTCTCACACAGTGTGACTTTCCCTTACTTGTATTTTTCCCCCAGCCCTGTGAATTTTGCAGTTCTTTCTGGTAGTGGCCTGGTTTGAACAGGTAGTTGAAATTCAGCTGGCACAGAGTATTTATGGTTTGATTCTCCAAGAGCTCTGGGACCTCAGAGCACTCTGACCAAAAGACAGCTTCAAGAGTCTTTTAAAGAGTGATCAGTCTGTTTTCCGGAATCCCCTCCTTCAAGATTCAGGAATGCTGAGCCATCTTCAGGCAGTACCTGGTCTCCCTGTAGAGGCTCTTCACTGAAGGGCCATCCCCTCACTTCTGCCCTGGGAATCACTGTTTCTCCACCACTCTGGGTTGCTGTAACAGCATGAGGTGTTCTGATCACCTTATATGCCACCTAGGGTGGATGCCATAAGTAGTGGTCTTAAATTGATTCCAAATGTCTTAAGAGCTCAATGGGAAAGATTAAATGCATTTTTTTTTTTAATGAGACAACAAAATCTAGATAGCTTTTTAAGATAGGACCTCCCTTCCTGCTGCCCCTGTCTTCTTTGCCATAACCACACGTTACGTGTTACGTGCACCAAGAGCCATTTGAAAGAAAATCAGGGAAGAGTTCAGTATGTGGCTGGTACCAATTTTCCTTTACTAAACTTCCAAGAATTAGAGCAAGAAGGTAGCAGTGAGGTCACAGAGTGCCCACCAGCATTTGGTAACAACTGCTTGAAGTTACACGTGTCAGTCTGGGGGGTGCTGTTGCCCCTGCAGCTCTCCTGTGCTGTGCTAGCACCCATCTCCCCACAAAAAGGTGATGTTTTCCCTCTGCATTTGTACACAAGCCCCCAAATGGTCAAGTGAGCTTTTGTCTTAATGTCTTATGTGGCAAAAAGCAAGGATGGAGTTTTCTATGTAGAAGTTCTGAGGCTTCCTAGGGAGCAATGTGTGAATCAGGTCTGCTTTACTTTCCTCTGTTCTGCTCAGTTTATTATCACTCTAATTAGATTTGTTGTTGAATTTGACTTCATTTTAGGCCCGGCTGGGTTTACCAGAGGTCACCATTGGGTTACTTCCAGGTGGTGAAGGTACTCAGAGACTGCCCAGACTGATTGGGGTACCAGCTGCTCTGGATCTAATCACTACAGGTAAAGTATTGGGCCTTGGCCTTGCTCTATCTGGCACTGGGTCACACCACCAGCTTCCTCCAAGATAACATTAATTTCTTTTACCTACGGCCTGGAGGGCTGGGCAGAGAAGATCCTAATGAGGTTCAACAAGCAGAAGTATAGGGTACTGTACCTGGGAAGGAAGAACCCCAAGCGCCAATACAGATTAGGGGAGGACCTGCTGGAAAGCAGTTCAGAGGAGAAGGATCTGGGAGTCCTGATGGACAGTAAATGATCCATGAGCCAGCAGTGTGTCCTTGTGGCCAACAGGGCCATTGAAATCTTGGAGTGCATGAGGAAGAGTGTGGTCAGTGGGTTGAGAGAGGTCATTCTCCCCCGTGCTCTGCCCTGGTGAGGCCACAGCTGGAATATTGTGTCCAGTTCTGGGCTCCCCAGTTCAAGAGAGACAGGAAACTGCTGGAGAGAGTTCAGGGGAGGGCAACAAAGATGACTGGGGGGGTTGGAGCATCTCCCTGATGAGGAAAGGCTGGGAGAGCTGGGGCTGTTCAGCCTGGAGAGGAGGAGGCTGAGGGGAGACCTTGTTAATGCCTGTAGGTGTCTCAGGGTGGGTGCAGGAGGATGGAGCCAGACCCTGCTCAGCAGTGCCCAGGGACAGGACGAGGGGCAATGGGCACAAGCTGGAACGTGGGAAGTGCCCCTGAAAGATGAGGAGAAACTTCTTTAGTGTGAGGGTGACAGAGCCCTGGGACAGGCTGCCCAGGGAGGGTGTGGAGTCTCCTTCTCTGGAGATATTCCAACCTCCTGGATGCAGCCCTGGGGAATGTGCTCTGGGCAATCCTGCTTTAGCAGGGGGGTTGGACTGGATGATCTCTAGAGGTCCCTTCCAACCTTGACAGTTCTGTGACTCTGTAGCTGCTTGGGTTGAAATTCAGCTGACTTCCACTCATGAAAGGGGCTCAGAAAGGGGCATTCGTGCTTCTGAGGCATGTAGTTAGTGAATGCATTTTGTGTACCTGAGGATGAGCATGTCTCATATTTGAAGCCAGCTACACAGAAGTCATTTTATCAGGTGGAAAAGAAAGAAATTGCCCATCATGTCTCATTGTAGTCACCTTATTTATCTGTTTATCACAGGAAGACACATTCCAGCAACTGAAGCACTGAAGCTTGGTCTGGTTGACGAAGTTGTGGAAGAAAACACAGTTGAGGCAGCAATTTGCTTGGCAAACAGAGTGATTGGTAAGGAAAGAACTGTAGCAATGCCAAGAAATAATTGGTGATGTTTCGGGGCTGGAGAGGGGCAAAACAAAGCCCACCAGTTTGTTCCAATTTCTATGCTCCATTCACTGGGTTTTGGCAGCCATGAAAGACAGATATAAATGCAGAACTTGTTTTCTGTTGTCTGAAATGAAGAACTCAGCTGCTGCAGAGCACCAGAAATTCAACGTAAGGATTCAGAGAGTAGATACATATCAAATTCACCTGCTTCTGAATTATATATCCAAACTCCCAGGCTCCTCTGGGCTGCTGCACTCCACTGATTTTGGGGAGCATACTCTCTTTCCATATATAGCTTTGGATCACAGCTGGAATTGCATGTATTCTGACTGCACCATCAATAATGGATCATCAGAAATAACTTTCTAGTGGGGCTGGCACATCCTCAGCCCAGCTTAATGACCCATGACCCCAGAAGCAACTGTCCCTAGGACTTTAGCTGCTATGTAAAAAAATGGCCTGTGGACATGGGAGTGATGTGCAGAGATTTTTTTCCCCATCTTAGAAAAGCAAAATCAAATTCACTGGAGTGAGGAACAGGAACATTCCTTGTGAAGCACAAGGAGCATCATCGTGAGAGAAAACAGGATATTTTTCCACTACTAACCTCCATGTACCTTTGGAAACAATTATTTCATCTGGAGCTGTCACAATGAGATGCATGCAAGGAAGCAAGAAGCCCTTTCTGCTTAGATCCTGTGGCCTCTATAGGCAATGCTTTCCCAGGCTGAGGTGCTGCTTTTGCTCCTGCAGTTCCCTTCACTGCAAGCAAGGCCCTTTCTTCTCTGTAGCAGCACTTCCCCTGGGCTAGAAACTGAAGCAGCCTGAGCTTTGTTCTAGATGAGTGCACCATATCTTTCAGGTAGCTCAATGGATGGGCTATTCTTAATGATCAGTGTCCTGTATACTTCCCTACAACTGGAGATTCACCAGATAGTAGCAAAAAGATATTCTTTGGCTAGGCTTTCTGCAGGACATCCCCTTCCTTCCCCCTGTATTTATCCAGCAGTGTTTTTGGGCTTCATTTTTAGTGCAGGATGGTTGACAGAGGCAGTCCTTGTTTCTCTTTCCCTCTATGTAATCAGACCATTTATATATAATTCTTCAGCAAGAGATGGGTGATGTACTTCACTGTGGCTTCTAAGAAAAACAAAGACACTTTGGTTCTTTGATTTTGTCCTTTTTGACTGAGAACTTTGTTTATCTGTTGGGAGAGCAATTAAATAATATTGCTCATCCAGGCAAATTAACCCAACAGTGTTCCCTTTGATGTACCTCTGGGCTTCTGAGTGATCTCCTGCATAAAAATCTATACCAGTACTGATGGTAGCAGCAGAGCAATAGATACATTGCTAGAACTGACAAACCAGTGAGCGTTCTGGATTTCAATAAATGCTGTCTGAAATTAAGTGAAATTTAGCTGTTTCTATGCTTATTTTTTCTGTGACAGACATTGTACACTGGCTGACAGTTGTGAAAGTCAGCTTGACCTTAGAGAGCCTCAGGAATTAATCAGAGAACACTATTCCTTGGTGTAACATGTTTCCTGTAATTATGTCCACTACCACTACTGGCAAATTCATCTTCTGTGGCTTCATCTTCATTGGAAATTGTCACTACACAGAAATTATTTTTTAATTGTATAATTAGCAACCTGAACTGGTGGGAAGTGTCCCTGCCCATGCAGGGGGGTTAGAACTAGGTAGTCTTTCAGATTCCAACCCAAACTGTTCCATGATTCTATGATGAGCATTCAAGGATCCTGGCTGGATGTTCAGCAGGTAGCCTGTCCCAGTCTTATTATTAGTGGTAAATTTTCTGTTTATTGCTGGTTCCAGTTACCCCCATAAAAATTAGTAATGTCATGGAAGGTGCTTCACTTCTGTACCAGCTCCAACAGGACTTCAAAAATGCTTTCAAGACTCTTTCCAACAGCTCTACTGGCATTTACAGAATGTGCTTTAACAGTGAAAGTACTGGCAAGTCAGCTAATCTTTATTTTTTTCCTGCTCATCTCATTGGACTTTGCAGAAGGCCATTTTTTAGAAGGAATGGCCAGGAGCTAAAACCTTGGAGACGAGGAGAATGTCCTGGTCACTAAAGGTGCTAGATAACCGCTGCATTACAGAATTTGTCCACCTGATGGCATCAGAAAATAGGAAAATTGCTGGCGCTTCTTGTGCAGCTCACACTGCCCACCTCCTGCTGGCCTGCTGCATGAAGTCCCCAGCTGGAGGAGAAAATGGCTGCAGATCCTCTGCACAGCAGGGTGCTTGGATCTCCCTTCATAGATCATCGTCCCTTGCTTTCTGACCACACCTGCTGGTTGACCTGTAGCATCTCCTCAGAGCACAGAAGTGCCAGGGGCTTGTCCCAAAGAGCCACGCAAGATCAGTTCAGCTGAGCCCAGCTCAGGCCCCACGGGTGTTACACTCTGCCTGGAAAGATGATTAGGAGTTTCTCACTGTAAGTTGCTACAAATACTGTGGAGGAAGCATGGGTTCCTTCTGGGGCACATAAAGCCCAAAGGAGGAGCTGGTAATTGCATGCTCTAAATGGAGCCTTCTGGAGAAAGGCTTTCTGACAGCTGCAAGGGCTTTCAGCACATCATCATCTCTGGGAAGACAGACAACACAAAGGCAATTTAATCTCTGCAGGGCTCATGATTTTGGCTGCAACCTTCAGGCAGAAGGTCCAGCAAAGTACTTCTCTGGCAGAACCAGTCTGTGAAAGGCAGGCCTGGGGAGCAGGGGTCCACTGTCAGCTTTGTGTCTCAAACCCACCAGCAGTTCAGTGCACCAGGAAGGCTGGGCTAGCTCTGCCTCTTGCATGCAGAGTCCTGCAGTATCTCCAGGGTTTACAATTCTGGGATCATTTGGATTTTGTTGTTGCTTTAAATAGCACCATTTTTGACATTGCATGCTTACATGCTGCTTTTGCTGATAGGAACTTTAGACTTGGTCTGTCCTTTGTGCCACCTGGACCACAAACCCTAGTAAAACAAAGCAGGTATCTGTGCCTGAGCATGGGTGATACTTTCCCCTGCACTACCAGTATCTGTTCATCGTGTTCCTGTTGCTTTGATTTCAGAAATCAAGCCACAAGTGTCCCACGCTGATTTCTTCTTCCCAGGTTTGGATTCAGATCCTTTTTTCCTGTTCATAATTATGCCCCTAATTATTATTAGCATCCCAGAGGCAAAGGCACTGCAATGAGATGCTGAAGAAATACTTCACATGATCTCTTTAGCTTACAGCTAAACAAAAGTTTTATTACATGACCCTGAGGAGAACTACTTTTCTTTTCTACTCTGAGGAACTCTGTCATGTCCCCCCCATCAGTGTTTGTGCTTACAAGTACTATTTACTATCTGAAGACCATGCTTAATGGCTCCCAGTAGTATTCATTTTTTACCAGTCCTTTCCACATCAGAGATGTCATGTGAAGTCCTTTGACCTGCTGAGTCTAAGTGGCCTTCCAGCCACCAGATCTGCTTCCTGGGACAGACCTGAGGTTTCCTCTAGTGGAACCCACTATTTAAGTTCTAAATAAAGGACCATGCATAAAGAACATTACTGGATTAAAAACACATATTTAGGGGAGAAACAAAGGTTTCCAAAACAAAGCAGCATTATCCTGACTAAATCCTGCAATGCTGGCAGATACCAGCTAGATTCACTGTTGATGGGAAAACATTCTTTTTATGAACCCCGATTGCAAGGGAAGCTACTTGCCCAGCAAGTGTTCATTGCCATGTTTTCTAAAAGGCTAATTTTAAAAGCCTGATCTCTGAAGACCTTTATGTCAGGAAATCAGTGTCTTAACTCATCCTGGAAACCCATGTTTCTGTTCCTCTTGGAGCTGGAGTCAGGACATGTTCCTTGGGCAGCTGTGATTGCAGTGCTGCCATTACTGCTGCTCTGCATCCTGTGTGTGATTTCTGCTCCTGAGGCTTCTACTGGTGCACCACCACTTCCCTAACTCAGCTCCTGAGGCTTCTGCTGGTGCACCACCACTTCCCTAACTCAGACAGGAAGAAAAAGGGGATGCAATATGCCACCTTCCATGGAAGTGTGCTCCCGTGGCAGAGCTTATCCCAGAAGCTAGGGCAATGAGACTGTATACCAGAAAGGTTCTCAGCAGAAGGTTCCCATGAGAGGGGTCCACCCACCATCCTGCTTTGGTGGCCATCCTAGGTGCTCCTGGGAACAGCACTGCAGCAGCTAGTGCAGTAACATGGCTGCAGAGTCAATGATGTGGGTGTGGCTGTGATGACAAGAGTCTTTGTGAAAATGTTGAAATATTGAGGGAATACATCCTGAGTTTTTGATCTTGTTCCTCCATGGTCTTTATGGAGAAAAGCTGCCTTTAAGAGCATAGGAAGAACCTGAGTATGGACAGATCAGAGGTCTCACAGCAGGCACCAAGGTTTGTACTTCTGAAGAAGTTGGAGAGGATTTTGGCATCTGAAGTGTAACTAAATTCTCTCAATTAAAATCCTGTCTAGGTATCACCATAGCAACCTCTGTCTGTAATGAGCCTCAGGTGTTTGTGTGGCTGCTTGGTTCACCCCTTGCTGACACAGAAGCATGAGCTCTCCCTTGTTATTCATTTGCTCCCCAACTCATGCTGTGTTAGCTGTCCTCTTGGCTTGTCCCAAAGTAAACAGAGGAGCTCCTGCTGTCAAGGAAGAATTAAAGTCAGGGTGTATTTCTCAGTCTGTCTTCTAAATGCCTGGGTCAGGACCCTGGCTGGAATGCACCCGGCCAGCAAAGTCAGTTGGGCATCAGGTACTAAATGATACTGGAGGAAAACTTGAGTCCTGCAGCTTATAGAAACAGCCTTATGGATGTGGCAGCTGGGACTGTGGAATGTAAGAGAACTGAAGTAATCAGAGCAGTCTGTGCAGCTGAGAAAAAGAAGGAAAGAATTACTGCTTTGAAATTGAAATCTTGCTTTTTTGAAATCTGAAGGGACTTGAAAAATTGTAATTGTCACAGCAAGCAGAAAGCTGAAGAGAAATGTCAGTTCAGTTCTAGACCCTGATGTGCCACACAAGCCCTAATGCAGCAAGCTGAGGAGGAAAAAAAACTACATTCCCAGTCTGTAGAAAGGGGTGAAGGTCTGTAGTCTTCCACATACATTCACAGACTGATTTGGGATGGAGTAGACCCTAAAGATCATCCAGCTCCAGCCCCCTGCATGGGCAGGGACACCTCCCACCAGCCCAGGCTGCTCCAAGCCCCATCCAACCTGCCCTTCAACACTGCCAGGGATGGGGCAGCCACAGCTTCCCTGGGCAACCTGGGCCAGGCTCTCACCACCCTCACACTCCAGAATTCCCTCCTCATGTCTCACCTCAATCTCCCCTCTTCCACTTTTCATCCATTCCCCTTGTCCTCTCCCTCCCTGCCCTTGTTCCAAGCCCCTCCCCAGCTTCCCTGTCACCCCTTCTGCTTCATTCAGTGCCTCCATTTTTCTGCCCCCCAGACCAGCCGTTGGGACCCCGCAGGCTCAGCCTGAAGCCGGTTCCAAAACTGCCCAACATGGAAGCATTCCTCAACGGGGCTTTCGCCAAGCTGAAGAAACAGGCCCGTGGTTTCCTGGCTCCGGAGCTGTGCTTGCAGGCGGTGAGAGCAGCCACACAGCTGCCCTTTGCCCAGGGCGTGCGGAGGGAGCGGGAGCTGTTCGCGGTGCTGCTGAGCTCCGGGCAGGCGCGGGCCCTGCAGTACGCCTTCTTCGCCGAGAGAGCCGTGCAGAAGTGGACAACACCCAGGGGAGCTTCCTGGAGAAGTGCCGCCCCTCAGCCCATCCGCAAGGCAGCCGTGATAGGTAAGGGTTGAAGCTGTGGTGGTTGCTGACCGTGCAGCCGACAGCAGAGCTGAGGAGGGGCTGGGGGGAGGGTCGTGTGGCTGTACTCCCAGCAGCAGTGGGATTCCCTGGCAGTCACTGGTGCCCGGGCTAAGATACACCCCACCCATAGGTGGCATTCAAGGAGGGAAGTTGTCACTGCGTTATTAAGCTCAGAAAAAAGTCACACCACACTAGATTCTCACCTGATGCCACCTCTTTCTTGAAAAGAGTAACTTCCCCTCACTTCAGAGGCAGCTTCATCTATAGATCATGAGCAGTCAGCTCACTTTAAATCCTGTTGAGTCCTGGCTTTGTTCCATGTTACAAGCAAGTCTGCCTGAAATTCTCCTTCTCCTGGTCTAGTTCTGTACTGCAAGTGCATGTGCAGAGTCACTCAGGGATATATTAATACAAAAATGTTTCGACAGCTGTATTTTAAGAGTATTTCATCTCACTGGGATCCACTCCTGCCATTTTGTAGCCCAGCAAGATAATGCCTTCATTAATTTTTTATGAGAGCAATTTAAATAAAACCTTTGATGCACTGTTGAGATTTTTAAAAAAAAATCTTTCAGCTCTGCCTGTTGATAGTAGCACTCAAATACAGTTAGACAAGTAATGGAGCACTTGGAAAACATCCATTCTGTTTCAGAGAAAGCTCACCAGCTCAACACTACCCTTCCCTGGGTACTTCTCAGGCCTCTTGCACTCTGCAGGATAATCACAGACTGGTTTGGGTTGGAAGGGACCTTAAAGATCATCCAGATCCAACCCCCTGCATGGGCAGGGACACCTCCCACCAGCCCAGGTTGCTCCAAGCCCCATCCAACCTGCCCTTCAACACTGCCAGGGATGGGGCAGCCACAGCTTCCCTGGGCAACCTGGGCCAGGCTCTCACCACCCTCACACTCCAGAATTCCCTCCTCATGTCTCACCTAACTCTCCCCTCTGCCAGTTTTAATCCCCCCTTGTCCTCTCACTCACAAGCCCTTGTAAGCTCTGTGAAAGCCCATTTCAGGCCATAGAAACACTTTTTTTTGGCAGTTCCCTTTTCCTCATTAGCAGCCATGCTATACTCCTCATTAAAATGGTTTTTAAACATTGGCCCAACAACCCTTGCAAGGAGGATCCGTGGCTGTTGCAGGGTTCAGGTGAATGAATTATTGCCAAGTTTATCAGGTGACTTGAAGAGTACAGTGCTTTGGACACATGCAGGGCTGACCTGTCAGGAATTGCAGTGTGTGCTTTGGCAGGAAGGGTCTGTGCAGAAGTTTGGCAGGAATGACCAGGTGCCTAGAATGGGCATTCTTTGCTACATTCTGATAAATCATGCCAACATAAATAATCCATTTGCAAAGTCCCAGTCACAATGACAGTTTAGCCAGAAGGGCTGTTTAGATCTGATCTGCTTATTTTGGTGCTGAAACTGAGCTAGAGGGCATTCTAAGGACAGATGCCATCTCTAGTTGCAAGTTTCTAGTAGAAACATTATCTTTATCTTATTTCCAAACTGAACTGGCCAGACTACATCTCTCATCCATTGGATTAAATATTTGCACCTCATCTCCAGACAAGTTTTTGAATTCTGGTCTGAAACTGCCTCAACCTCAGCCTCACCTTTCTATGATTTTGTAGCTGGTTACAGACTCTGCTGAAGTTAACTTAACGTTTTGCAGAATAAATCACAGAATATTAGGGGTTGAAAGGATCCAAAGATCATCAAGTCCAACCTCCCTGCCAGAGCAGGACCAAAACCAGGGCAGGTCACTCAGAAAGGCATCCAGACAGGTCTGGAAAGTCTCCAGAGAAGGAGACTCCACAGCCTCTCTGGGCAGCGTGTCCCAGGGCTCTGTCACCCTCACAGGAAAGAAGTTCTTCCTCATGTTGAGGTGAAACTTCCTGGGCTCCAGTTTGAATCCATTGCCCCTCGTCCTGTCCCAGGGCACAAGTGACAAGAGCTTGTCCTGCCTTCTTGCTGCCCTCATGTATTTATAGACATTCATTAGATCCCCCTCAGGCTTCTCCTCTCTAGACTGAACAGCCCCAGGTCTCTCAGCCTTTCCTCATCAGGCAGGTGTTCCAGTCCCTCCATCATCCTCACAGCCTCCCTTGGACTCTCCCCAGTAGATCCCTGTCCCTCTGGAACTGGGCAGCCCAGAACTGGACACGACATTCCAAGTGAGGTCTCACCAGGGCCAAGTAGAGGGGGAGGAGAACCTCCCTTCATCTGCTGGACACACTCCTCTTACTGCACCCCAGGATACCAAGTGTTTTGACATTTTTACTCAGAACACAATCTGTCACACTCTGGTCATTTCCACAACTCTGGACTTACCCTGATTTGTAACGGGTGCACAGCCAAAGGGGGAACAGTGTTCTAAGAGTAACTAGACTAAGACCAGGTACTGAGATGTTTCTTACTTGCACCTACTTGGTATGCTCAAGGTGACAGCCCTGTTCAACACATCCTGTTCATTATCTACTGGCAGGAAGCAGCTGGGTCCCAGGGATGGGGAGCCAAAGCCAGTGGCAGTAACACCTCCCGGGGGGACAGAATCATGGAATCACAGAATCATTGAGGCTGGAAGGGACCTCTGAAGGTGATCTTGCCCAACCCCTCTGTTCAGACAGGGCCACCTAGAGCCAGGTCCCCAGGATCACATCCTGGGGAGAGCTTTTAAATATCTCCAAGGATGAAAACTCTACAACCTCTTTGGACAGCCTGTGTCAGTGCTCGGCCACCCTTATATTGAAAAGATGGAACCTTCTGGATTTCAGTTTGTGCCCATTGCCTCTGGTCCTGTCCCCAGGGGCCACCTAAAAGAGTCTGGTTCCATCTTCTTTACACCTGCCCCTTGGGTATTTCTGTTCATTGATGAGAGTCCCTCCAAGCTTTCTCTGGGCTGGAGTCACAGCTCTCTCTGCCTCTCCTGATAAGAGATACACTCCAGTCCCTTAATCACCTGCACAGCCCTTCACTGAACCCACTCCAGTAGCTCCATCTCACTCTTGTACTGGGAAGTCCAGAACTGGACACAGTACTCCAGGCATGGTCTCACCAGTGGTAAGTAGAGAGGAAAGATCACCTCCCTGGCAGTGAGACTCCTCCTAACACAGCCCCAGATACCATTAGCCTTTTTTATCACAAGGTCATATTGCTGCTCACAGACAACTTGGTGTCCACCAGGACCCCCAGGTCCTTTTCTGCAGAGCTGCTTTCCAGTCAGCCAGCCCCTGCATAGACTGGTGCAGAGGACCATTCCTCCCCAGGTGCAGGACTTTGCACTTCCCCTTGCTCAACTTCCTGAAGTACCTATCAACCCCTTCTCCCTCTGGATGGCAGCACAACCCACTGCTGTAGCAATCAATTATTTACAGTACCTGAGTAAGGCAGGCAGGGCAGACCCAGAGATTGTGGCCAGGATCTCCTAGAAGCAGAGATGATCACACAAATTTCACATGATGGTGCTGGTCCAAGTTAAAGTTGGGAAGCCAGGCTGAGGTCTGGACCAGCAATGTCCACATCCTGGCACAGCCACAGTGAAACACCAGAACCCTCCAACACAGCTTAGGAAAGGAAGGGAAGCCCAGGTCTGAGCTTAAATGGGGCTGAGAGGCCAATGGGCAGGGGGTGTGGGTGGAGGCTCCAGCTGCAGCTGGTCAGGGTCACTAAAGCTGATCAGTGCACTCAGGGCCTCCCCCCTTACCCAAGCTTTGATGCCTTCTCTGAGTCACTGCTTCAACCCCCCACCCCTCCCCACAGTTGTACCCTCCTTGTTTATGCTGCTTGTTCCCATGATGCTTCATTTGATAAGTGACATCACCTATTTAGAAGGTTATTGATCACCTCCTTTTCACTCTGCATCCCACACCACATCTTAATATCACTGCTTTGCTTCACTTCTTTCTGCCACCCTATGGTGCTTTTTCTCCTTCCTCTGGAAGGTTTTTCTCCTATTTTGTCTTTTGATATCAGTGAAATTGCAAGTTTGTCAGAGACAGGCATAGAACACATCAATACAACTGTATTTTTCCTTTCAGGCTGCTCTAACAAAAGGTCATTCTCCAGCCAGTACCACCCTGTACAGTACCTCTTAATTTCACATTCTTGGTCTTAAGTACCTTCTTGCAGCATCAGAAATCCAAATTTTATGGATGATTTTTGAGGGACTGGCACCTTTTCAAATAGTGCTGCTCATTCATGTAATTACTGAGTCTACCAAGGTGATCCTCTGTTGTCACTGCAGAGAGGATGGGAGGCAGAGCAAGATGTTGTATCCCTTTGGGATGGCCAGGAATCACATACACCCCCTTTTCCAGCAGACAGTGTTGTGCTGTGTCACACACTAAGTGAAAGTTTCACATGCAGAGCGTGCTGCTGCTTCCCTCTTTTGTTGCTGCACAATGAGAAGCAACTGAGATCACATTGACTTCCTCCTCCTTCAGCACCTTTTCCTTAGGCACAGAGGACCTTTAGGGTATGGCAGCAGTGCCACTTGCTTTGTGGCTCCCCTGTCTGTCCAGGAACTTGGAGAGAGCTCCCTGCTTGCCTTGAGTGTCACATTCTTTCTGCTTGCAATTAATACCCTGAAATAGTGAGATGGAGAAGCAACTCCAGCCTGTAGCAATCCACCACTGCCAAGTGCTCATTGTTGGTTTCAGCAGGAAAACTGAAACAGTCTTTGCATATTTTTAGCAAAGTATTGTTTCCATTGCCCAGCATTTTAAAGTCCAAATATTCATTATAATTCAGGATACTTTCCACTGATCTGTATTTCTCCAGTGTGTGTGACTGTGCATGAGTTGCTTTGTACAGATTTTGAGTTAATTAGTTTTGAACTCTGTTTTTAAAGTCCTTCAATTAGTTTTGCATTATTTTTCTTATTCTAAGTATCTCATGTGACAGATCAATAATTAACAGTCATCATTCACTCAGCTTGCCCAGCGAATGGATTTGTCATATCCATGTTTGGCCTGAAATTACATGGGCTCAAGGGTGGGTTTATTTATATGTCAAAGCTACAGTTCACCTCAAAAGACCAGAAGCAAGATGTGCTTTTTCCTGAAGAGGATCTCAGTCTTTTCAAAGTCCTGGGCATGAAAGATGGTAACACAGCTCTGAGAACTATCCCCTACATGGAATATAAGAATAGAAAGTTTTTTCATGGTCGGGGGGAAATGAGAGCACTATTGAGGAAGAAAAGAGTAGAAATTTCCAGTAGAAATTCTGGAGGAGTTCCTGGCCATGTTTTGGTCTGTGATCTGAGCTGAGCATGTGACATTTCCCTTTCTCTTTCTTCTACAGCCTTCCACACAGAAAAGGCCCTACCATTTTTTTTAATCTCTAATGTCTTCTTCCCCAAGATCACTAGGCTTTACAGATTGAAAAGAGAAGTCCTCAGAAGTGCTTCTTTCCCTGCTAGATTGCCAGATCTCTCCTTGGGTTTATAGCCCAGCTTTAGAAAATAATTCCAGGGGAGTCATGCTGTGCAAGCTCGAATGTAACAAAACCCTTGGGGCTTTCATTACTCTCTCTGCCAGCTTCATTAAACATCATTTCGTACAGGCCACTGAAGAGTTATGTAGTGAGTTGAGAGACAGCTTTTCTAGGTCAGAAACAAGCTTGGCAAGCTCTTATCTTATCCATAAGCCTATTCCCATGGCCTAGAAAGTGGAGTACTACAAGTATGTATGCTTGTCTGTCATGGGCTGGCTAAAACCTAGGTGGGAGAACTCACACTACGTGTGGATGAAAGCAAACAGGGAGATCAGCTAATGCCTCTGCAGAACTTGCCTTGAAAAGGAGGCTGGAGAAGCTCTGCTCATGGAAGAGGTTTTGGTTTAGAAGCAGCATGTTCACATCGTGAGAGATCTGCTAAGATTTCAGTCATGAGTCTGAAGCTGAGAGAGATAGGAGTTAATAAGGCCCAGGATGTGAGTGTTACTTCTTTAGTAGAGCTTGGAAATTCTACGGAGAAATCCCAGGTCTCCAGTCTGGAAAGGAAGAAGAGACTTCAAGAAAGAGTCATTAAGAACCCAGATGTGGAACTGCAGAACCTTGATGTCTACAGAAAGCATTAAAGATGGGGCTTGGTGGGTATGCAGGAGGTGGTGGGTTGCCTCCCATGCTGTCTCAGAAGAAAGCAGCCTGTGCAGCTCACCAAAGACAGGATAAGAACTGTCTCCAGCTGTCCCTGCCACCACATCTGAGGCTCTGAGTATGCGGCACAGTGGAAGGAGCTATTTCTGTTTGGGGTTTTTCAGTCCCCAAACCATGGACACTGAAATACTGGAACTGATTCGTGTTATTCTAGTTTTACTTTCAAATCAGGTTTTCACAGTACTTGATTATGAAGCAGTAAATCTAATTTCCTAGAAAGGAGCTTCAGCATGAGCTTGGGAGTGTCATGATTTATAAGGAGGCTGCCAGATAGTGATGTCTGTAAAAACTCTCTTCTTGTGGCTAAGCAGGGGATGGTTTCAATGTCTTGTGTGGACAGAACTAACCCATGGTGTGTAGCTTGCAGGGAAGACATACCACCTTGTTTGACCTTGTTTGCTGGCACTTGTTTAAATGATGACATTATTTCAGCTCCTCTTTACAAAGCTGCTTTAGACAAATTTTTTAATCCCCTTGTTTCTGTTTATTTGTTTAGCTGACTTTAATTTGTAAACCTGGATTAAAAAAATCATTTCTACAGAATTATAACAAGCCTGTACTTTGTCTAGTTGTTGCTTTATTTAGGATATTAGTAATCCTCCCATTCAGATGCTTTGCACTTTTAAAGCTGGTTAAAATGTGCTGGTCTTCTTTTACTAGTTTGTTTTAATTTAGTCCAAAAAGCCTCCCTCATGGGAAGCAAGATAAATTGTGTGGATTGTATCACAGGGAAGTGTAAGTGTGCAGCTTCAGTTCAAGTTAGAAGGCGGAGCTGGTGGAAGGGCTCAGAAGGAAGGAAGGGATCAAGCCAACAGTCTCTACACTGATATTCCTGGGGGTAGGAGCTGGTAGTAGCACATTTAGAGATGTTAGGGGAAAAAAACCCAAACATCTTGAATGGATGCTGTTAGGAGAATTCTGGGCAAGCCCTTTAACTGTTTGGTTGCACATGGAAGACTGTGTCTTTGAGAATCTTCAGAAGTTAGGAATGGCCTGTGTTGGAGGACTTGAAGAGTTCTCAGTGGGCAGAGATGCCTGATAAAAAGTGCAAACAGCAAACAAAAGGCTGCTGACATTCCAGAGTGATTAAAAAGGAGACAGAAGATGTTGAAATCTGGATAAAGAACAGTGTGTTAGTTCCATCCTCTTTGATCTGGTGACAAGACACATAGAAGACATTAGAGACAAAATTTAGAGATCAGTGTCCAAAATCAGCTGAATTCTGTTTGCATCAGAGATTATACCAGTGCCAAGGGAGAAGAGGAAGGGGACAAAGAGGAAGCTTGGAAAGAGGGAGAAACCACTAGTCTGAGCTTTGCTGGTGTGAAAATGTCCAGGTGCAGTTGTTTGCTTGCACGGATATTCCTCTGTGAGCGCCCATAAAGGACCATCTCAGCGGAACAGAGGGGCACTGATATTCCCAGCCTGGAGCTTGCTCATGAAACTACCTGCTGGAAGTTGTTAAGAGGGCTGAAGCTGAAACTCAGCTCTCCTGTCTTTGATCCCCAGGTTCTAACTCATTAAATGATGCTGGTTTCCACAGGTATAAAACGTTGCAGGGAGAAGACATGAATCACACAGTCTGCACACATTGGAGTGAGTCCCACTGGTATTTTGGAAGCTTGTGAGGACATTAACTTGCCATTATGCTTCTGCTTTTCAGACATTTAGACTCACTGAATGGGAGAATTCACCTTCCTTTTCCTCAGTCCTCAGTTCTTTTTGTCTCCCTGTGCACTGCTCATTTTGCACAGGCTCCCACTCTACCCTGGAGATACGGGGAAGTGCTGCTGTCGAGTGATTAATTGTAACATTTTCTATTCCTAGTCTCTGATTCTGTCTCAATTTTATCCCCAGGGCTGGGAACAATGGGCCGAGGCATTGTGACTTCACTGGTTAAAGCCAACATACCCGTGGTAGCCCTGGAGCAGAATCTGGAGTATCTGAACACCGGAAGAAAAGCTGTGATGCTCCTTTTGGAACGTGAGGCTATGAAAATGGAGCAGGGCACCCAAACCCTGGGTTTCCATGACCCTGCACGTCTCCAGTTCACTGTGGACTTTGATGTGTTGTGGGATGTAGATCTAGTTATTGAGGCTGTGTTTGAGAACATGGCACTAAAGAAGGAAATATTCCAGAAGCTATCAAAAATCTGCAAGCCAGGGGCCTTTCTGTGTACAAACACATCAGCCCTGAACATCGATGAGATAGCTGCTGCCACCAGCCACCCACAGCAGGTCATTGGCACACACTTCTTCTCCCCTGCTCATGTGATGAGGCTAGTAGAAATAATCTATGGCCACCACACATCCCCCGTGGCCATTGCCACTGCTATGCAGCTAGCCAAAGCCCTGAAGAAAGTTGGAGTGGTGGTAGGGAATTGTTTTGGGTTTGTTGGGAACCGAATGATGTTTCCGTACGTTCAACAGGCAGTCTTCCTTTTAGAGGAAGGAAGCAGACCAGAAGCTGTAGATCAGGTGCTTGAAGATTTCGGGTTTAAGATAGGACCTTTCAGAATGTCTGACCTGGCAGGGCTGGATGTGGGCTGGAGGTCTCGAAAGGGCCAGGGCCTCACGGGCCCCTCGCTGCCTGCAGGAACACCCGCCCGCCAGCGGCACGGCCAGCGCTACAGCCCCCTGCCCGACCTCCTCTGTGAGCAGGGCAGGTTTGGCCAGAAAACTGGGAGAGGCTGGTACCAGTATGAGAAGGCTGGGGGCAGGACAGCCAAGCCAGATCCATGGCTCCACAACTTCCTGGCCCAGTACAGGGACACCCATCGCATCAAGACCCGCTCTATAGACCAGGAGGAGATCCTGGAGCGCTGTTTGTTTCCCCTCATCAACGAAGGGTTTAAGATCCTGGCTGAGGGAATAGCATCTGGCCCAGAACACCTGGATGTCATTTATATCAATGGCTACGGGTGGCCAAGGCACAAGGGGGGGCCCATGTTCTATGCCTCCACCGTTGGGCTCCCTCGTGTTCTAGCTAAACTGCAGAAATACTCTGTGGCCCACCCTGATGTTCCTGAGCTACAGCCCAGTGCCCTGCTGAAAAAGCTGGTAGCTCTGGGTAGCCCTCCCCTCAAAGACTGGGTGTCCTGCCTCAGCCAGCCAAGCAACAAGCTGTGATCCCCTCAGTGCCTGCTGTGGAGCCCCCAGCAGTGGAGGCTGATCTTGTGAAACAGGTGCTGTAATTGCACTGTCTTTTCTAATCAAAACCAAAGTGCTGGTAAAAACGTCACTGACCTCCTGGGCCTTTGCAGAGAATGACTTGGGCTGATGATTGATCTCAATCTCCCTCTTGCTGCAGGCAGCCACTGCCACCACCCACCCCCTCCTCACCCCCATCCTTACCCACCTGCTTTGCACGCTGCTGCATAAAGGCCTGTCTCATTCTGCTCTGCCCTCAGATCCTCACAGCCCTGCATCTCTTCCAGCCTATCCTTGGGGAAGGGAGGGAGCAGCATCTACAGCCCACATGGCAAATCGTGGTGGGAGGCAAAATTACCACAATTCACCCCAGACAAAGATCTACCAGATCCTGCCTTAAACCTATTTCCCAGTTTTTTCTGGTCATTCCTGTGCAGCCCACCTCTACTGGATTCCCTGGCTCTCCCAAAGCCAGCCAGCTGGAGCCTGTTCCCTTCCCTCAGCTGGGGGAGAGGTGGCACCTTGAAGAGGGAAAGCCAGATCAGTTGGAGAGAACAGGTTTGGGCAAAGAGCAAGGAGCAGGGCTGGAACCTCCTCCCTGCTGCAGGGGAGATTCTAATAAATGCCAGAAAAGCCTGAAACGCATCAACCTGACTAACCTGTCCTGTGGTGCTGGCTCATGACTGGCCTTCTGCATCCTGACTTCATCCTCTGGTATTATCCCCACCAGCCTTTGTCCAAGTAGAAGTATCTTCTGGCACCTCTTGAGTGTGGAAGTGTGTTGCCATCACTCCCCCTGTCTGGGCTGCCTACAGCTACGGCCAGGTCTTGGGGCTCAGAATGCTCTAGTGGACCAGACTGAAGCCTGACTTGGGTTTCCACATGGACAGGGGCACACACAGAAGTGCATGACTCCAGAGCTGTGCAGGCAGGAGAGGTGCTGCAGGCAGGCAGGGAGGCAGCAGAGCTCTAGAAGAGAACAGAGTGAGCCAAACTTGCTCCAGGCCTGACACTTTGATAACTAACTTTTGCTTTTTATTTAAATAAAAGTGCTTGAATTCTCTAATAACGGGTGATATGATACTGTATGGGAATGCAGAAAAAGGAAAATGTGCTTGTTCTTTCTTTATACATACCTCCATCACTTCTCTGTGCAGTAGAAAGGGATGATTTTCCCGTTTGTGGAGGAGCTTGTGGCTGGAAAGCCTGCATGCTGCTTGTTTCCTAAACGTGTCTTATTCTGCCCTTTGCCCGCCCCTCTCCCGCAGTGGGTGAGGGTGCAAAACCGAGGGCAGGAGACCCTTCAGAAGTCAGAAGCCATCCCAAGCACCTGGTTCCAGGGAGGCTTTTCTCCAGGCCCAGGGGTTCTGCCGGCCCAGGCCCTGCGGCAGGTCGCAGGTGGCACAGCTGTGTGGCACAGCTGGAGCAGCCCGGGGCGACACGCGGCTCCTGCGCCTGCGGATTCCGGGTGACACGTTGCCCAGCAGCACTGGCTGGTGCTGGTGACTGTCCTGTCACCTCTGGACACGATGCACTGCCTGGGATGACCTCCCCTCTGCTGTGCCTCGGGCTCACCCGCACTGGGGAGGAGCTGGGAAGGGGCAGTTGCCCTTGGAGGAGGAGCAGGCTGCAGAGCAGGGGCAGCCCTTCCTCTGCAGGAGAGATGCTGCCCTCGGGACATCAAGACCCATCAGCTTCTACCCTGAAGCCAAAACTTCTTTCCTCACATGCAGCTCTTTCTGTGCTGACCCCTTTAACGTGCCCGTTCCCCTTCTCATCTCTCCTCACGGAGACTGCTGAGAGCAGAGGCCGTTCACACCAGCAGTGTCTCTGCTGACAGAAGCGTGTTTGTGAATTCCTGTCTCCCCAGGCAGCACAGCATTGATCTGTCTGCTGCACGTCCCCGCTGGCCAGCAGGGACACTGCTGGTGCTGAGGGGCTGCACTGGCAGCTGCAGGAGAGCAGGGGTGTTCCTGCCCCTCCACTCCCCGTGGGGTCAGAGCACACCCGGGGACAACCACAGCTCAGCAGCCCCCAGCCCCGGGGCAGCAGCACACGCTCCCCAGCCTGACTGGAAGCCTTGGGTGTCTGCTGACACACATCTCATCAGAAAGCACCAGCCTGTTCTGTGAGCCTCTTCGGTGGGTTGTTAAAACAACAGCTTGCAAAGTCCCCGATCAGCTCAAATACACGACACCAGAAATACACCCCTGAGAGAAATGCTTCTTCATTTCACCAGGAGAGAAAATGGCCCCACGCAGAGGAGAACTTGATCACCACTTGGTAGAGGATTCATTTTCCCACCTGCCTTTTCAAACCAGCTAACTTATTTTCACTTGGTGAGAAAAGATACTGAAAATGTTTTCCAGGTAAAACCATCCCCGCTGGCGAGGAATGTCCTGGGCTTGCGGCAAATCTGACCATCCTGAGCTGTGTGAGTGCACTGAGGATGTACAGTTCTCCAGCACAGGGAGGCCTTGGCAACACACATTGCAAGCTGGCTCTAGTCCATCCTTAATCTTTGGGCTCCACTTCTGCTTTCATGTGATTCTCTGGCTGCAGATCTACGCTTTCTGCACAGCAGGGACTCTTGCCTTCAGTGCTGAGGATATTTAGTTTCAGCCCTGCGAGTACCCATGGTCTCTCTCATGCAGCTGCAGAGTTGTTAGATGTCTTTAATTAAGTCCATGAACTCTGCCAGTGCAGCAGATGCCTCCATTAACTGTTCAGCCACAGGCATTTTGCAAAACAGTAAAAAATGGGAGTGCACCAAAGGAGAGAATGGCTTTAGCTTTGATCAGCGTCCCCTGCAGCACTGGGCCTTCAAAGGACAGCAAAAAGCTCCCTGCCTTTTGGCTTGCTCAGAAGTGCTGTCCTGAAGTGCATCTCCAAACTGGACAGGGCACTTGAGTCTCATCAGAACCACTTGCATCTGTTTCTATAGCCCATCGTTCACCTTCCTTTGCTTTATTTCTTGTGAACAGAAAATGATCTGACAGCCCAGGCGGGGTCTGAGCACAGCTCTGGAGGTGAAACAGCAGTGGAGAGGGAAGGCTTTGTGCCAGCAGGAAGAAGAGGCAGCTCTCCTTGGGCTGGGGGTCTCGTGGGACCTGAGCTGCAGCCCCTCTTTGCTGCTGGTGGACTCCAGGGAACAGGAGGACAACAGAACAGTGTCAAAGAAGCACCTGATTTTGCAGTCAGTGTCTCCTCTGCTTGCAACCAGCTGAACAAGGTCCCGAATGTTTGCAGATTCCAGGGGGCTCTTGGCAAAACAAAGCCTTGAGGAGTGATTCAGGAAAGTCACTTTCCAGTGCATTAACCCTGGAAGCATTTGAAACCTAAAGGCCCGTGAAGCTCCCTCAGTCCTGGTGACCAGTGCCAAGGAAGGCTCCACATTGCAGGTGAGCACCCACCTCCTTCCCAGTTTGGCTGAGCTTAGTGGGTGCAGTTCCTGAAGCACGGTGTAAACCTCCCTGTCTCCCTCAGCCAGCTCTGACTGCTTTTGTCCCAGCAATCCAGTCCCAGAATCACCCTTTACCTGCTGTGAAGCTCTTCCTCAGGCTGTGTGGGCAATCAGCCTGCTGAGAGGCAGAGGCTGTAGCCTTCACTTGCACGTCCCAGGTGAAGAAGGCATAAAAGCTGGGACACAGGTGCCCAGGGCTCCCACTGGGACGCTGCAGGAGGGAGGGAAAGACTCCCCAGGCCCATGGAAGGGCAGCCATGGGGCAGGCACCTACTGCCTGGCATGGAAGGAGCCAAGTGTCTGCCCTCCCACTCTGGCACACAGCCCATCTGCCAGGCAGAGCTCTCCCTGTTCCTAGCAACAAGGGAGGAGGGTTCAGTTCAGGAGGGACCAGCAGGACCTTTTTGTGCAGCCTCCACTGTCACACGGGGCAGAGGATGCCCCCAAGAGAGCCCCGTGCTGTCTGGCTGGTTAAACTCCATCCCCCAACACCTGTGCTTTGGGGGGAAAGGGGCTGTGGGTGGGTGAGTGGGGGGGACTGCAGAGCTGCAGATGGCAAAGGGCTTGGCAGCCTGACCCAGGGACAGGGCAGTGCATGGGGCAGGAACTGCTCACCTCTAGGTGCTGTTTTGGTGGGTCTCAGCCTTGTGCCCAGCTCAGCACCAGTGCGAGCAGTGAAATGTCCCACCAGCAGTGCTGCAGGGAGCAGGTCTGTGCTGACAGTCAGGGACCACAGGCAGGGGTGGCTCAAAACCTCAGTCCAGCCCTCTGTGCTGCAGCTACGACCCATAACTCTTGTTTTTACCCGTGAAGCTGATCACAGCAATACACCATGGTTGCTCTGAAGCTCTTTTTGTTGGCAGGAAGCAAAGGATTCACTCAGCACATCTTCAGGAGGGTGTACAGCATGGGGACACCTCTGGGCATCTATCCCAAGGACAAACCTCGGAGGAACTGCCTGGGAATATTCTGGAGAACACGGAAAAATTAGTATTGTCTGACCACTTTTGACAACAAGCTGTTGGATAGTGGCGACTAGGAAAATCACCAGTTTCTCTTCTAGCAGAAAGCTGACTTCAGCTCTCTTAAAACCGAGCAGCAGGGCAATGAAAACACAATTTACTGTCCAACATGACAGGGAAACAAGCCCACCACTACACTTATGAAACCAGATCATGTAGCCACAGCCTAAGATAAATCCAAGCTTTAAGTCTGGCCTGAAGATGCAACGGCCAGAAAACAACCATGCACGTTAATATCATGATATTAACCAAGGTACCTACTGATTATTTTACAAAATGGAAGACAAAGTTCATCGGTGCTTTTAAAAGAAGTGGTTTTGCCTGGTGAGATAACTTAGCGTGAGGAAATAAGCACTGGCCAAGAGCTGCATGTGCCCCAGGCCAGGACCCCGCACGCAGCGCGGTGCCCTGCTCCGTCCACGGGCGCTGCGGGGATGCTCGGTGCCCACACCCCATCAGACGGGCGCGCAGCCGGAGCGCCCCGGCTGGCACGTCGGAGCCTGCTCCCTCCTCCTCTCACTCCCGGGCCCCGCTCAACGAGCCCGGTGGGGTCGGGGAGCAGCCTCACCAGGGGATGATGCTCCGGGGCCCCGCGGCCATCGCTGGCGGCCGCCGGGAGCCGAGCCGGCCCCTGGCCAGGCACGGGTGCTCCTGCCGCCCCACGGAGCCTCTGAGATCCGGTTACATCTCCCCGGGGCGCAGCTCCCGGGGCGGGGGGCCCGGAGCGGCCGCTCCCGGAGCAGCAGGGCGGTGACCGGGCCCGGGGATGCGGCCGGCGCTGCTGCTGGAGGGCGGGGGGAGCCGGGCCGGGCCGGGCCGGGCCGAGCCGAGCCGAGCCGAGTAGAGTAGGAGCCGAGCCGAGCCGGGCCAGGCCGGGGCGAGCCGAGCCGGGGCGAGCCGGGGAGGAGCCGGGCCGAGCAGAGGAGGAGCCGGGAGGAGCCGAGCCAGGCCGGGCCGGGCCGGGCCGTGCCGAGTCGTGCCGTGCCGTGCCGAGCCGAGCCGAGGCGGGGAGGAGCCGGGAGGAGCCGGGCCCTGCCCGCGGTGCTGCCCCCGCAGCGCTGGGCGGGCGGGCGGTCCCCGCTGCGGCTCGGCGCCTCCTCCTCCTCCTCCTCCTCTTCCTCCTCCTCCTCCTCCTCCTCCCGGCCGCTGCGGCGCGGGGGCTGCGGGCGGAGCGGCGGCGCCATGAGCGGGGCGGCGGCGGCGGCGGCGGCGGCGAAGAGCGAGAAGCTGGACGAGGCTCAGGCGCTGGCCCGCAGCTGCGCGGGCAGACCCGACTTCCAGCCCTGCGACGGGCTCTCGCTGTGCGCGACCCACAGCCACGGGCGCTGCTTCCGCCTGCACTGGTGCTGCCACCTGGGCTGGTGCCACTGTGAGTGACCGTCCCCCCGGGGCTGCCCCCGCGCCGGGGGCTGCGGGCGGCGGGGCCGGGGCTCGGGGCTTGGTGTCCCTCGGAGCCTCTCGAGAGGGGCCTGCGGCTCCTCCCCGCCCGGGACAGCCTGCACGGCTGCTTCATGCTCCCTCCCCGTTATTTTTGCTCCTCGCAGCCACGCGTTACGGCTTCACGGCTTTTATTTTCTTGTCATTTTGTCGAGGGGTCGGCGCTTTCGGGTCGGCGATGCCGCTGCGGCTTCGGAGCGCGGGGCTTGATCCGGCTCTTGCCCAAAGGGCGCCCAGACGGCTTGAATCGCTGGGTTCGCGACGCGGGGGTGTGTGTGCCCGGGGGGGCCGGGAGCGAGCCCCGCGTGTCCGGACAGAGTTCGGGGAATCCTTGACCACGCACAGGCTCGAAGAGCAGGCTGGTCCCGCGGTCTGTGGCTGCGAGGCCGGGAAACGAGGATGGGGCTGCCTGCTGCGGGCGTGTTGCCTTTTGGAGGTTTAAAAGCCTTTGGATGGTCGGGGTTAAATGTGGAGCCTGGGGCTGCTGGAGTTGTCCCTTGGCTCCTGACGTCCCACTCTCCTTCCGAGCCTTTTGCCTTCCCTCCTTGGCGTTGAAGCTCCTGCCTGGATTTCCCCCCCGCCCCCCCCCGCACACGCTCTTTGCAAATTTTGCTAAATGGGGAGAAGGGCCTGCCTGAGAGTCCACCTTTTCTTTGGATGAGGGGTTCTGTTTGAATTAAATGCACCTTTTGGGAGTATTGGCTTTGATTTGGGGTTCGTTTGAAATCAGTCGCCCTGAGATGAGTCCCGTGTGGTGGCACGAGCAGCTGTGGGGGAAGGTGCCACAATCACCTGCTGCACAGGGACAGGGGCAGCTCCTGGGCATTCCATGGATGACACAAAGGCCCTCCCGTGCTGACCCAGATATGTTCCTCCAAAATGCCTATGGCCTCAGCTACGTGTGGCTGGCATCACGATAGTTGAGCTTCCAAACACTCTGGAGGGCAGGAGCTCAACACGGCGTCTGCAAACTGGAGATGTCACCCAAAATCAGCTGGGGGGGGGCTTGGGAAGGGGAAGCCAAATACAGGGCTGGGAGCACCTGGAGAAGGGTCTGGGGATTCAGATGGGTCGCAAGCTGGGCGTGCGTCAGCAGCTGGAGGCCTTTGTGGTGGAAAATCCACAACCAGAACCCCAGCCTTCACTTGGGGAGGTATTAGCAGGAGCGTTGCAAGCGTGTGATTTAATTAGTCTCTTTGGCTCAGTCCTGATGAAACCAGACTGCTGGGCTTAGTTTTGAGCGTTGCACTTCAAAAAGCTGCCGGAGAATTGAAGAGGTTCTGTGGGAAGTCACAGTGATCAGCTTAGAAAATATTGTTTACGAGGGGGTGCAAAAGCAAAGGGGTTGTTTGTGCTGTGAAAGATTCGTGGGGAGGAGGGAGATGAGCTTTGCCTGTGTTCTAGTCCTTCTCCACACAGACTTGAAACTTGACTAGTTATCGTGTAGCTGTGACAAGGAAAGTTCAGGTTCAGATATTAGAAAGCATTTTACCTGGGAACAGAAGTTAAGCAAGGGAACAGAGTGCTTAAGAAGGTGAAGAAACCTGTTCCCTGAAGGCCTTTAGGGAAGGTTTGATCTGTTCTCTCTGAGGAGTGGCAGAGAGCTGATTCCCTCTTGGGAGGACCACTTGAGACCCCATCGAACCCTTGGCTTCCCTGTGGCCTTCGTGACATTTAAAACTAATCATAGCTTTTACAAGAAGTGCAGACTTCTGTCTTAATTCCCCCTAATACAGCTAAGGAAACTTTGAGATACATTTGCCCCATGAAAGTGGGGCATGATTTTAAATGAGGGGAGTCACAGACCTCATTTTCTTTCTTAGCCCTCTGAAAGCCTTGAAGAAGCTTGCTCCTTTCTTGCCCTCTCATTTCCTAATGCAAATTTCAGAGCTAAGGATCTCATTGCATCCTGCTCCTGCAGAAGGAGTTGAGTTGGACTTAAAAGGGGTAAGAGTGAGGCCTGTAATGAAAAATTGTATAGAGGTCAGAGATGTAATTAAACAGTGTTGGGAGTTATCTTCCATAAAGGCAGTGCTCTTAACAATGACTTGGGAATCCTCAGAGGGTTCTTCAAAGTGGTTTCCTGTGACTCTTAAGAGCTGTGTTGGGGTACAGGAAGCTCTACATCAATTAAAACAGCCTTTAAAGTATTATCTTCCTTTGGTGTCCAAGGCCTTGGAGAATGTCAGCTCGGTTAAAGTGCACTTAGACTGAAAAATGACCAGAGCTCAGCGCTGCTACCATGAGTAGATTGTCTTCTCATGTGTATTCAGGATCACATCTGCTTACTTCAGTGACAGAAGCAATTTAGCATTGTGGAGCCACTTGGCTATGGAAGTAATAATTGAGCAGGAACCCAGTCTGCATTCCCCAAAGCCATCTTTGCTGGCACGCTCTGAAGTGAGCACTCCTTTCAGCACTCCCTTTCTCTCCGATGTTTCTCTGTCCATGAAATGGCAAGAATAGCTGGCAGGCGAGGTCGCAGAGGGTGGTTCGTGTGTCCACACAGCTCTGAGAACCTCCAGTGCCGTGGGTACACTTCTGTGTCTAAGCCTGGAAGTTTATTTCGGGTGATTTTCAGCCTGTGTTGGGCTTGGAGGAGAGCAGATCTCCCTGTGAGAGGGGAGGTGGTTCTCTGATGTGCCCCTGCTGCCCGGGGAGCTCTGAATTCAACTGTAACCTCCGTGAGCAGGTCACACAAACTGTGCAGCACTGGTGGCTTGGGGAGGCTGCAGATGGGAGGGCTGGCAGGGCACGTGGCTGTCCCTGGAGGTGCCCAGGGCATCTGCAGGCCAGGAGAGCAGGCAGTGCCTCCTTAGCCTGCTGCCACAGATGTCTACAACACCCTTCCCCTGGGTGGGGGACGACTGCTGTCCCCACGTGGAAGTAGGATGAGGGCTCAAGCCTTCAGAGCCCACTTCCCTGCAGGCAGGAGGGTGTTCCTGATCCAGCCCCTACACTTGTTGCACATCCCTCTTGCTGCACTGCACCCTTGCAGTCCATCCCTGCTGGGGTAACAGCCCCCTGTTCACCTGCCTCCCCTCTGACATCCTTGTGGGATTCTGTTGATTAGATGCAGGTCAAGAGCAATAATTTGCTCAGATGAGGTTCTTCTGGAGCTAGAGAAGACATGTGCCAGGGGCAGGTCTGCAGCAAGGTGCCCACCTTCCCTTCCTCACCTCGCACCGAGGCTTCACACTGGCTGTGGCTGCTGCCAGCTTCTGTCAGAAGGGATCAGATCATGGGCTTACACCTGTGCTGGCAGCAGGACTTGGACCCTGCCTTACTAGTTTCACTTCCTAAATTAGCTCACCAGAGAAAGCATCACACTTGATACAATGACAAGACTGTCTTCATCCCTGGACAATGCAAAAATAGGGTTTTCTGTTGCAAATTGGTTCAGTTTCTAATCTGAATAGCTTGTGTTGTGTTAAACACCTTACCAGGCTCTCAGTATGTTTTGTTGCAGTTGCAGTTATCAAAAATACACTGAATAGTGGTTCCACAATACTTGTTCACAGCAGTTGTATCAACACAGAGTAACTGTGCTACCTTATATTAGCCTTTCTAGGATGTATTTTTTTACCCCAGTACAGCATCAAAAGAGCAGGCTTTTATTTACTTAAAGCCTCTTGCATATCTTGTACAGAAAAACTGATGCTGTGCCTGGAGGTGGAGCAGCCAGTCCTTGTTTTGGGTCGGGGGTCAGTCTGTGCTGTGTGCCTGGGCAGTGAGGGGTGATTGTCCATTGCCCACAGCTGCTGCCAGGTGATGAAGCAGATCAGTGCAGTCGTAGCACCCGTGGGGAAGCTGCAGGTACTTGTTTCTTACATTCTTCTCTACTTGAAATGCCAGTGGTTTCATTTTATAACGTTTGAAAATATAAACATTCATTTTTCTGTCCCACAAAGCTGGGGAAAACTCTCTGCTGAGTGATGATACCTCTTCCAGGAGAAAGATGTGGCAGGGTGTGCATCTCCTGCCTGTCCCCTGGCAGCGTTTGCACCCTGGCTCCACGTGCCAGGTGCTGGCATTTCCCACCACCACCAGTGGTGTGTGCAGCACAGAAGTAGCTTTGTGCACACAAGCAGCATTTGTGTGCTGTCTCTCCCACCTCTCCAGCCACAGAAGCTTTCAGCAGGGGCCCTGGGCAGTCTTTGAAGCTCATGTTCAGTTCAGACCCTGGTCTGCCTGTGAGAGCCGTAAGTGGGGAATCAGCAAGGCAGCTTTTCTTTCCTCTAACAGACCCCTGGTGAGATATGTGTTTATTGAAGGTATTCAAGTGTGAGCTTGGTGTCTAAAGAGGAGCTTTGTCTGCTTGCCAGCCTGCTTCTGTTGATCCCTCCATCCTGGAGAAGCAGCTACAGCCCTGGAGGGGGTCCCAAAATCAGGCCTGGGGTGCTCTGCAGCATCGCATGTGTTGCAGCTCTCCCAAAGCCTTGCTTTTGTTCTGGTGGGTTTTCTTGGCTTTGGTTTTGGTGGCCATGAAACTGCCACATGCAGGCGAGAGCTCAAGGGCAGCAGCAGAGTGCATTGCTTTACTGGTTTCTTCAGTTAGCCTCTGTCTGCAAAAGGGGTTGTAGACTGGAGCTCACTGGAAGTAGCCAGCCAAGCACCAGTGATGGCAACTTCCATTTCCAGCAGTGCTGTTCCACAGGGCAAAACTGCATCGTGAGGACAGATTTGTTGGCTAAACATGAAAAGGGAGTTGTGACGTGCTTCTTTTGGAAATTCTGACACTGGATATTTGGAGTAGCTCATACAGTGTTTTTGTGGAAAACTGTCCAAGCAGGAATGGAGCAGTGGAGCTAGAACAGTGGGGCTGGGTTCTCTGAAAATATGGCTTCTCTTGGTGGGATGGGGATTACAAATCCTAGGAGAAATAGGGTTCTGTTGGGTTTTGCTGTGAAAAGAAGTTGAACATCCGTACAGTTTGAAGTCCATGTGTCTGGCCAAAAATGTTTGTGCAGAAGCAAGGCATTATACTGTGCACCAGGCAGGAGCTGCAGAGAGGTGGATTTTTCAGCTTGTAATGGGAAAACACTTTTAATGAGGATTTGCTGCCTGTGGCTGTGCAAGATTTTCTCTTCACCTGTATTTTGAAGAGCTATGATATTCTAGCTTCATGTCACTGAGCTGTACACAATGAAGAAAATAATGTCAGCTTAACATATTCTGAGGTGTAAAGGAAAACACTTACCCACCAGTTTTTATGGGAGCACCATTCCAGACCTGGGTTGCATTTTGTTGCTCTGGTTTTAGTTGTAATCCACAGTATGAGTGTGCTATTGCTGCTGTGTCTCGGAAGGAGAACCCGCACGTGGATTCATCAAACCCTGTGGGAACAGCAGCACCTCTGAAAGAACCTGCTGGCATTCATTTTGAAATCTTTGCTATAATGCAGAGTTATGTTTGGAGACACGTGTGTTCTATGGTTATTATTATCAACAACCCTCCTGATATTGCTTGGGAGCCCACAGGAAAAGCTTTGAATTCCGGTTACCTGCTCTGAGTACATCTTGTAGGACCAAGTCTTCTGTGCCCCATACAGGACTGCATGGGAATCACTGCACTTCTTTCTCCCAAAGTCCTGAGAAAAGAGACCTTGTGTACCAAAACGCTTCCTGCAGCCAAACTCTTCTTTGTCATGCATGGCAACCAGGCAGTTCTGTAATCTGTCCACCCATCTGAGGAGCAGGATTTGCAAAGAACTGTGTCTGCTTGCCCCAAACTCAGTGATCTACTGGAACAAGCCCCTGGGAGTTGCAGATAAATCTGCTCTGTAGCTGCTTGAATGGTTAACGTGGTCTTTTCCTGAAGCCTGCTCAGGACCAGCCTAAAATGTTTCCCAGAGGAAGCAAGTACTTCCAAAGGGTTTATTGTTGTGTCCTGTCATCTTCTGGCAGGGATGTCTCTGAATTCGGGATGTTCTGAATGGCTTCGTGGTCAGGGCTGAGCCCTGCTCCTGCTGAGAGGTCCTTAGTCTGGCAAAAGGCTTCAGGCAGCTTTCTCACTGCAGAGCAACAGCTCCAAGATAACATCTGCCCTGGCATGCAGTGGGTGTGCCAGCCCAGGGCTTCCTTCCTGGGCTCTGCCAGCGAGGAGAGCTCTTGGCCCGCTTGATGCTCTGAGAGTTCTTAGTCCCAGTGCCTAAATGCAGAGGTGTACAGCTGCAGTGCCCCTGGCACACCAGCCTTGCTTCTCTGGTGGCTCAGGGGTGTTCATGTGTCTCGAGTCGCAGCCCACGGTCTTATCCTTGCGTTGTCCTGGGAGGCAGAGCCACGAGATGGTCACCTTTGTGGGCTCCATCCTGTGGGGCTGCAGAGCTACTTTCTGCTCAGCTTTGCTGGGATCAGTGAAGAGGGCTTTCAGGTGCTTGGCACAGGACCTCAACTTTCCTGTACACTCCTCAGGAATTTCTGTTGCTGCTCATATTGATGCGACCAGCGGAGCTGGACTTGTAGAACATGGAAATCTTGGGGTGGTTTTATGTAACGGCTCTCAATTTAACCACTGCTGCCTTACACTTCATGACTCACTTCAAGCCTTGGAAACTTGCTGCTGCACATTGATAAGGTTATACCCAAAATTTTTCTTTCTATAAAGGACAGAAAGCAAAAGGCTTTACTCACACACGTTGTAAGATGTTCTAAAATGATAGTGGTGGCAGTGTGGGCTGAGCTGTTGATGGATGGCACAGGTTTATACTAATGTAAGAAGCTGGTTGACAGTAGATTGGATTTCAGGTGGTACATCTATAGATCTCTCTCTCTCTGCCTATAAAGTGACCTTTTTTTAGTCTGTTGTGGGTTTTATTCCAGCACCTTCATGGATTTATCTGTCCACAAGATACAGAGTATGTTTTCATAATGGCTTTGATTCTTCCACTTATCAATTTTTATGCAGTGACATCACAGAATTGAAGTGTAGTTGGTGCAAATTAGAGGGGTTTTTTTGCCAATAGTTGTTCACATAGATGGAAGTCAGAAACCTACTGGGAAAGTAAAATCTGATTGCTTGGCAACTGGGCCTTGTTTTTAATACACCCATCCTTTAATCTAGGCAATGGAGCTGTTGGAATTTATATATAACCGATGTTGTAAAACAGTTTCAACAGGAGGCATGCATTGGTGTGCTTGTGCTCACTGGGGGCTGCAGAGCTGGGGAGCTCACACTCGTGCTCTCAAAACTGCAGGTTTTGCTGGTGCACTCACAGCCAGCCCTGCAACAGCTGCCCTGCTGTGCCCAGCCAGGGCCAGGGCCCCCTGCTCCTGGTGCTGCTGCAGCCCTGAGGCTGTGCCAGGCAGGGGGCTTGGCTGCTCCACACTGTGCTCTGTAGCTGCCCGTGTTGGTTGGGTTTCAGTGCTTTGCTGAGCCTGAGCCACATTCCTGGTGTTTACACTTGCTCACAGGTGCCACTCATCCCTGGTGAGGGGCTTGGCCACCATCAGGTGCCAACATGGGCTGCTCAGCTCTTGCAGTCATCCGCAGTCCCCCAGCATGAGCACGTTTGTAGACACCCACCCTTTTCTTTGTTTCTCCTACCCTGTGCCACTAGACCTCAGCATTCTCCAGCTGGTGCTTGTGGGGTCCTGGCTCTCTTGGTGTGGCACCAGGGTTGGTGCTTCCACCTCTCAGGCAGCGCTGGCTTCCCCTGCTGCAGCAAAGCTGAGTCTGCTCCCACCTGCCCTCTCCAGTGGCACTGGGTGACCTGATGGCTCAACTCCACCTCCAACAGGGGCACCTGGGCTGTTCCTGCTTCGTGCAGAGCATTGCTGGATCCCTCACCCCTCCCAGGGAAGGCTTGGCACTCATACCTGTACACAGAGGTATTTTAGGCATAAGCATTATGCCTAAATTCTCCAGAGGTGGCTTCTGCAGAGGCTTGCCATGGATGTGCAAAGATTGGTTGGAATGCAGTGAGCACAGGTGCGTGTAGAGAGGCACCAGGAGAAGCAATAGAATGAGGGTTAAAAGAACGGTCTATATTGATAATAAGGACACTGTTCCCAGCAATGAAGTTGAAGAATGTGCTGTTTGTCAAGCCCAGAAGGCTCGTGCTCTGTAAGGCCATGGCACAGATGACTTGTCAGCAGGAGACCCTGTACTCTGACAACAGGAAGGGAGCAGCACAGGTACAGCACACCACATATGTCATTGTTTCTCCTGTCAGCCCCCCAGGAACAAAGCCATAAAGATGCGTCTATTCCAAGCTACAGAAACCAGCCTTCTGCCTCAGCTGCCAGGCTTAAAACACCTCCTCCCCCCCCCTCCCTTCTTCCCAAGCTTACCTTCACTCCCCATTTCTCTTAGCTGCTCCACAGTGGTGCTGAGGGACAGGGAAATGGAAGTTGTGGTCAGCTCCTCACGGTCCCTGCTGCTCCTTCCTCCTTAGGAGGCAGGACTCCTCATGCTCTTCCCCTGCTCCAGCATGGGCTCCTCTCTCCACAGGTCCTGCCAGGAGCCTGCTCCAGCCCAGGCTTCCCACGGGATCACAGCCTTGCTCCAGCGTGGGGTCCTGCATGGGCTGCAGGGGAAGTCTCTGCTGTGGCACCTGGAGCACCTCCTCCCCTCCCCACCCACCTGGGTGTCAGCAGGATCTCTCACTCCTCTCTCAAGCTATCCTCACAGCAACTTTTTCCTTGTCTGAAATATGTTATTCCAGAGGCACTGCCACTGTCACTGATGGGCTCAGCCTTGGCCAGGGACAGGCCCATCTTGGAGCTCTCTGGCCTTGGCTCTGTTGGCCACAGGGGAAGCTACCAGCAGCTTTGCACAGCAGCCCCCCCTGTAGCCCTTCCTTGCCACCCAGACCCCTCAGCATCAGCAGGAACATGATGGGATACTGAAGCTTCAGCAGATGGTGCACAGGGATGGGTTTGCAGAATAAATATTTAGCACTAAGCCTTTTTTTTCTTTCTTTTTTTTTTTCTGTACTGAATTTAAATTATCTAGTGTAAGTTGAGCATAACATTGTTCAGGGAAATGTGCAAAGGGTGGCTGTTCTCCCCTTTGAGGAGGAGCTTTATAAAGGGGTATTGGCAGGCCAGTATCCTTGGGCTCTGAGCTCAGGCTGTGATGGCCACAGAGAGCTGTGCTTCTGGAGGCTCCTGAGGCCACCACTGTTTTCATGCCTGTGTTGCCATGTGTGCATCTGCAGATACTTGGTTAGCATGTATGGCCCCTTTAAGAGAGTTTATGGCTGCCTGAAACATTTCTCAAGCCCCCAGGGTTGCTGTAAGTCTAGTAAATCTGTGTAAGAAGCGAGAGGAAAGAGCAGGGATGGTAGAAGGAAGGTCCAGGGTCCATTTTTAGCATTACCTGCTCTTAAATGGACATGCACAGAAAACCTGAAAGGCTTAGACAGCTCCCAGCATGTACAGTTATTATCTTATTTTGTAATTAAACCAGATCAAGCCAAAAGGGCATTAAACAACTAATGGATGAAGAAAAACTTCCTGATTTTTCTCCCCCTCTTTCTTGCTTTGCTTATGGACCCTCAAGCCCAGGGCTGTGCCAGCTGTCCCTGGCTGTGCAGCAGTGAGGGGAACACCTCTCCTTCACAGCAGAAGGGAGTGGGCAGCTGTACAAAGTCTCTGCTGGAGAGTCCACTGTAGAAACATTCCTAGAATGAAAAAATGGTTCGTTTCTGTGTTTGGATGAGGTTGGGAAGGGGCTGGATTTGTTGGTGCTCTGGTGGAGGTGCTGTTTGTAATGTTAGACTTCAGTTAGGTCAGAGCATGCTCACGTGTCCTGGTGTATTTCTAGACTGCCAAGGTCCTGTTCCATGGCTTCTTTTTCTTTTCTGGCAGTGTTTGGGCTGCCTGGTGGCCCTTTGCAGAGTTGGTCTGTGTCTTTGTGATCCCTCTTTTGTGATCCCTTATTGAGCTTCCTGTCGACTCCCACACGGGACGTGTGCTGGGTGCTCTGTTTGCATTTCCAGCGCTAGAAATTTGTTTGAACAATCTCAGTGCTTTTTCAAAATTGTTTGGAAGAAGCCCAGAGCCAAAACACCACTTACATTAAGGTGCTGCATAACTTTGTCTACGAGGCTTCTCCAACATGGACCAGCATTTTGGTTATGCTTCCTGCTTCCTCACAGCCACCAGCGCCGGAGCTCAGTTCTACTGCTGGTACATCCAACAGCACCTCAGTGTCCTGAAGTGTTTTTCTTTTCATCTACTTATTTCACATCTCACATTCCCAGCAGAGCCCAGGGTGTTTTGCTAGATCTGACATGATGACTCTTCCATATGATACAAAGAAAAGGAAACTGGGTTGTCAGTGTGTTTTCTTGACATGCGCCGGACTCTGGGTTTCTCCTCCTGTTTTTTTCTCACTCCTCTGCAAAAGCCATTGCTGTGCTCTAAGCAAAGTGTAATTTCAAGCTATTACAGTCCTCCGTGCATATTTATGGTTAGGCCAGGATGTTTGCAAAGGTTTGCTGTCTCAAGCTGTGCATGTAGCTGGAGAGAGGATGCAGAAGGAGGGCCAGGGGCAGTCCTGTGGGGAAGGGCGCTGTGGGAGGCAGTGTCCCTGTGCAGGGCTCAGACCACTGGCACACTTTCAGATGGCCATTCTGCCCTGCTGGATGCCTCTGAAGTGTGCTGGGTACCTCAAGCAGGCTTCAGGTGCTGAGTGCCCTTCAATATACATCTCCAGACTGTGGGCAGACAAGCTTTGCTTTGGTCTGTAAGGGAGGAAAACCCTCTGCTCGACTTTCTGCTTTGTCAGTGGTGAAATGACTCCCAGTTCCTTCCCATGCACGAGCTGCTCTCTTCCAGCAGAGCTGTCTGCCACCTGTGCTGCCCACTGCCCTGGGGAGCTCTGGAAACCAGCTGGGTGTGTGTGCCAGTTTCTACCTTGTCCTTGGGCTACTGTGCCAATCCAGGCAGCAACACGCTGCTCCAGCTTGGAGCTGTCATCACCTGCAAGACATCTTCATTTAGACACCAGAGGGCTGTGCATCCAGTCAGCTCTTCCTGAAGAGACAGCCTTGTCTCTCCTGCCACACTGGTGAGATGTGAAACAAGTCCCGCTGGGACAACCCTTGGTTGTTCTCCATCTTTTGCTATGAAGAAAAGCAGTGAGGAGAAACTGATCTCCAGGGTTTCCCTACACGGGTTTTCTCCTTCTCCAAGGTTTCTTCCACACGTGTGGAAGAGCCCCTGTGTTGTGAACTCTCCTTAGATTAACGTAGAATCCCTCCAAGTCAAGCCTGTCTCCTGTTACACACACACTAGGATACTTGCTTTGCCTTCACTCCTTCAAAGCTTTGCAGTATTTGATTAGAATTCCATATTTTTTTTCCCTCTCCATAGTGGGACTGATTTCCCTCCCATGTAAGTTGATTTTTTGGGCAGAACTGTGTGTGGCAACTGGAGAGTCTTTTGCATGGCTGCAGTGAGAATCCCATCTAACTCCAGAACCAGAGATGACTGGTGCCATGACAAAGGTGTAGGTTCAGAAACAAACCACCAGCACTTAACTCTGCTGGCAAACCACGGACACCCTCTGCACGCAGCCTCTGCCTGTGCCCCTGCTCAGGGGGAACACACAGCTGCCTAGATCCTGGTTCCTGTGCTTTTCCTTACCACTGGGATCTCTGCTTCACAGGCCACAGCAGAGGCACAGAAGCCCCTGGTGAGACCCAGGCTGCTTCTCCCCTCAGCCAGGTGCTTTCCCACAACACTGGGTCTGCTCAGCCCCGGGGGAGCAGCTCCTGAGCTGCTCAGACTGAGCCAGGGGTGGTTACCTGGTGTGCAGTTACCAGCTCTTCATTAACCTTGCTGATTTTTGGAGAGCAGATGAGCTGGCAGATTGGAGGGTGTAGAAATCTTTGCCCAAGCAGCTGCAGGGGGAAGAACACGTATGAAAAAAGCTTTTCTCTTTCAGTTAAAAGATGCCTTGCATGCAAACCAGTGTACGGGATATGTAGCACTGACTTACACTCCTGAGACCCACAGCTGAAGGTCCACACCAACCTGCTGCTGTTTTCTGAAGTGTATTGCAATTTGTGGTGGTGTTTATTAGGAAAAAAAAAAAAATCCTTCAAGGTAGCATTTTGAGAGGGTAAAACTTGAGGATTTGTTATGAGAAACCTCACTGCTGAAAGCTGGATGTGTTGGGGGTTTTTTATTAATATGCCAAGCATATTAATAACACAATGATGAGTGTCAGAGGTAAACTGGAATGCTGGGATGAGGGGAAGTGGAGAATGAAATGTTTAAGCATCACCTCTGCTTATTTCATGGTTAAGTTGTTTTGTATCAGCCACGGAAATTGCTGCTGTGTCTGTTTGGTGAGGATGCATGCAGACTGCTCAATTAGCCAAAAAATCAGGAAAAAATGACCTCATGGCTTGCTTCTAAAGGCTTGCATTTGGTTTTTGTAAGCAGGAGACAACTATAATGCAGCTTCCAATCAATCAGCCACATAGTTCTGGTAATCAATGTTACAAACAGACTATGTTATACAGAAGGGTGAGTCTACTTTTGGAGATAAAAACATCTTCCAAGTTGCCTGAGTTTGCCAAGATCTGCAGGTGATGACAGAGCTCACTGCTCTGCTGGATTCTGCCTCAACCTGCTGGCAGGTGGCCCGGGAGGTGTGGAGCCAGGGCTTTGGGGAACAGCATACATCTCATTTGGCAATAAAAATCCTATTTTTGTGCACAGGGACGGAGGAGATGAGCACACAGCCCAATACTTGCCTCCCTGGATGCATTCGCAACTGTTGTTTTGCAGTTGAGCCTGAGCATTTCTGTGTGCTGATTCTCTGGAGGATTTGGGTTTTAGGCTTTCTCAAGGGTCAGTTAAATAAGGAAGAAATGGAAAAACCATCAGTCTGTTCAGCTGTGCACAAATTGCTGTCACTGTGGCTGGGATCAGGCAGAGGGGTGCAGGGGGAGGACAGTGCCCTGTGAGCCTGTAGCAGCAGCAAGAGTAGGTGCAGGTGCAGCTTTCAGCTGGGACAAAGTGCAGTGCAGGCTCTGTGCCTCCTGCTAGAGCCTCATTGTCTCACATTTCATTATACCATGGTTAGCATGTGGCTGTCATGGATCGTTGTGACTTACACCATGACAATCACGTTGGCAGAGCCTGGGTTCACACGTTTCCTGTGAAACACCCTTGAGAGGAGCAGCCTCTTGTTTCCCCCTTCTTTTGCCATGGTAGAGACCTCCAGAGCAGCTAGTCCAGTGCTCAGGAGCTTCCCAAACTTCTGCCAATGCAGCAAACTGCTTTGCACAGATTTAGGAGGTTGGTTTTTTTGGACAAACCCCCGGGTGTTGGGCACGTGCAGTATTTTTCCTGCACTGAATCAACATCTTCCGCGTAGGCAGCGGTGGCAAGTGACCCAGGAAACAACTGGCACTGCAGTGTCTGGTCTGGCATCTGTGTTTGTGCAAAACACTGTAATTTACAGGAGCATTCATCACCGTCGCTCAATTGCAGAGTTCTTCAACTGACTTGGTTGGAATAAGTAGGCAATAAATTACGTGCTAGAATATTAAATGTATCAGAATAGATGCTCAAAACACTATTTTGTCATAGACAGCTATTTCATCTTGCCAGCTGTTTCAAGTCAGCAGAAATTTGGCTGTTGATTTCAGTGGGAGATTGATCAGACCAAGATGTATGATAAGGGAACTTGGAGATTTGTGCTTTTGAGGTAATTTTCGGTGAAAATGACATCCCTAGCAATCCTGCAAGCTGCAGTGGGAAGGCACAAGCTTGTTATTAAATTTCTGCATTTATTTTTCATAGGCTGCATCACAGCTCTGGTGTGTTGTCGTGCATTATGTAGGGTAAGGAGCTGTAAACAAGGCTGCAACTAGAGCTCTGTCCGTGATCCAGTCTGACAGTCCCAGCTGTTAGCACCAGCACCCCTTGAAGAGGGACCTGATCTGATAAACAGAAGTTTAATCTGCCTTAAACAAACAAACTTGGCCCTAAAATTAGCTGGAACTTCACAAATTTGCACTAGAATTCTAAAGAAACATAGAAATCATTTTCTGTAGGAAATTCTGTGTTTTTCTGTTGGGTGATTCCTGCTTTGCCCTGGCAGTGCTTGTCCTTGGAACGTGAGGAGATGGTTTCAACCACGGTAAGGTCACACAAATGGATCCAAAATCCTCTGTTAACAGACTAGCTGCTGTTTTCTTCTACCCTGAAATTAATGCCAGTGGGGCCGTTGTGAAGCATGCAGAGAGGTACCACATGCTGCTGCAGGGGTAGAACAACCAGCTGAGCTCCTGGGTAACCCCTCAGCTGCTCCCACCACCTCTTTTCATAAAAAAAAAGGTCAAACTGATGAATCCTTGATTCTTTTCAGTGTCCATGGTACAAGCCAGATTGGCTTGAATCTCCTGCTTTTCATCTCCCAACACCTCTCAGTCTTCTGCCAGCATGTGGGAGCTATTTTAAGTGGAAAAATTTAGATAGTTGTGTTTTTTTTTTCTTGATCCTGTTAAAATCTTCTCTGGGGCCATCCCTGGACACTTCAAATAGAGGTGGCACAAAATAAGAGCTGAGAAAAATTTTTTCAGTAGTATCTGGTTTTTATCATTGGTTGTCAGTAGGGTAGAACAGAACCCCACACAGGAGCACCCCAAATTATGGATGAATGCATCGTTGGGGTTTCAGGCAAGGGGTTTCAACCCCACACAGGCTGCATTTCAGTTTCCATGAACTGAATGTTATCAGACACCATTCCAGCCAGCAGCACACGAATTGGTCATCTGGTTGTTTTGCTTTGTGAGACAGGAGCATATTTAATGTTCACTAATTTGCAAGAAGGATTTCTGAAGAGCAGCAGAAGCCACAGGCTGCTGTTGCTCCAGGGGGTTGGGAAGGCAGGGTCTGCCCACCTGCCCTGAGTGCTCCCCAGGGAAGTCATGACAGCAAGATCTGCAAACTGCCCGAGACCCCACCTCCCAGAGCCTCCCAGACCCCAGGGGTCTGTGCTGCTGCTCCAAAGGGCACCCGAGGAGCACGAGCTCTGCCCCTGGTTGGTGTGCAGTTGTTTGATGGTAGCACTTAGTTCCTCTGAGTCACTACAAGTTTAGAAACTAGATCATGGTACATTAAGAAGATGGCAAGCGGAGAGGTTGTCTTTGTGTTTTCTTCCATCCAGACATAATCAAACAGGAGGGCAAAGCAGTTGTTTTGTTTTCACTGAGCTTTTACAGCGGCTCTGTTAACAATTACCATTCCGTTGAAAAAAAAAAGGTGCTTGATGAGGTATTGGTCACAAGATGTTCTTTTCCCCTGTCCACCCATGGCTGCCATCTGGTCTCTTGGCTCTCCTCTCCCCAGCAGCACAGGGTGAGCTTTTCTCTCCTGCCTGCCCCGTGCTCCTTCCTCCCAGCCCCTTCCTGCAGTCACGCCTCCCCAGCTCCAGCACTCCTCGAGCTGCTCCTGGAGTGGGTCCTCTGCTCTCCCCATCCTGCAGCAAGGGGGTTTGAGGCTCCAGGGAGGAGCGTGGCTGACTTCCACATGAACCACTTCCTTTCCATTACCTGCAGCCTGGCAGAGCCAGGAAGAGCTTTCCCATCCATCCCTGGTGACTGGGGATGGGCTGGCACAGCACAGCCTGTGTGGGGCTGGCAGAGCCACCCAGCACCCCAGGGGCTGCCCCTGCCAAGAGAGGGGATCTCTCAGCCCGTCCCACTGCCAGGGCTGTCACCAGGTGGCTGGGGCACCAGCTGCCCCCCCTGGCTGGGAAGTTGGGGCAGTCAGAGCTCTTCCCACGGCTGGGAGGGATTCCCAGGCTGAGGATGGGAGGTTTCACTGCGGAGAGGCAAGGTGGGGGGAGCAAGCCCTTCCTTGGGGAGAGGAAAGCCCTGCTCCCCTGGCACGGGCCCAGCTGCCCTGAGCAGAAGCAGAACCAGTGTCCAGTTGCAAAGGAACGGATAACTCAGGGGAGAAGGGCTGCAGCTCCTGAGCCGCAGGCACCAACACGTGTGGCAGATCCCAGCACAGCCAGAGCCATTAACGCAGCCAGACTGGGCTCCTTACCTCCAAGCAGCAAAGCAGTCCTTCAGTGCTTTGATGCTCCTCCTGCCTGTGCAAAGCAGTGTCTGCACCTCCTGCATCCAAACTTCCGAGAGCCCCCTGCTTCTGAGTCTTCTGGAAATGAGCTTTCAGAGCCCGAGAACCCCTAGGGAGACATGAATCTTTCAGAGGCTTCATGAATAAAATGCAGCATTTTACAGTCATAGGCACAGCCTCGGGTTTCTCAGTTTTTCCTAACAAAGTACTGATTTTCTGCTGTATTATTTATTTCTTTTAGCAAAGATTTTTTCAGTTCACACTTAGTTCAACTATATATATGACCAACATAATCCTGTTTTCTTACTACTTAACCAGATAATCAAGATGCCAAAAGCATTGCTATGGCTTGGGAATTACCTTATTTTCTGCTTGAAAAATCTGAATTGCACTCATGATCCTCTGGTTCATAATAGAGAAAAACATGATTTCATACCTAGAAAAAAAGAACATGGAGCTGCATGCAGTGAGACTCATTGTATTCTGGAATAATAATATAATACAGTTTAGATCATTGTAGCAAAGATGTAAGCTAGAACTGTGGAGGAAAAAAAAGTGTCTGAACATCTTTTCAGTCTTCTGTCCCCTAGAAAGGGGTGCAGGAAGACTTTCCCACTTCTCAGCTTATATATGTTATCCATGGGACAACAATGTGCCCTGGTGGCCAAGAAGGCCAATGGTATCTTGGGGTGCAGTAAGAGGAGTGTGTCCAGCAGATGAAGGGAGGTTCTCCTCCCCCTCTGCTTTGGTGAGACCTCACCTGGAGTGTTGTGTCCAGCTCTGGGCTCCCCAGTTCCAGAGGGACAGGGATCTACTGGAGAGAGTCTAAGGGAGGCTGTGAGGATGATGAAGGGACTGGAACATCTGTCTGATGAGGAAAGGCTGAGAGACCTGGGGCTGTTCAGTCTGGAGAGGAGAAGCCTGAGGGGGGATCTAATGAATGTCTATCAATACATGAGGGCAGCAAGAAGGCAGGACAAGCTCTTGTCACTTGTGCCCTGGGACAGGATGAGGGGCAATGGATTCAAACTGGAGCCCAGGAAGTTCCACCTCAACATGAGGAAGAACTTCTTTCCTGTGAGGGTGACAGAGCCCTGGGACAGGCTGCCCAGAGAGGCTGTGGAGTCTCCTTCTCTGGAGACTTTCCAGACCTGTCTGGATGCCTTTCTGAGTGACCTGCCCTGGTTTTGGTCCTGCTCTGGCAGGGGGTTGGACTGGATGATCTCTGGGGGTCCCTTCCAACCCCTGACATGCTGTGATCCAGGTACTGAGTTATGTGCCCCTGGAGCTGATTTTCTGGAGTCAGTGACATCCTACAAATGTCTCGGAAGCAGGGGCAGGGAGAGGAGCAGGCCAGGGCCAAGGGCGGCTGTGCTGACCTGCAGCACGAAGCAGCAGCTCCCCAGGACAGGAGGCACCGCGGCGGCTGCCGGACCCGGCTCAGCAGCAGCGCCCGGGCCTGACTTAAAGACAAGGAGCTTTAAACGCCGCTTCTCTGTTTTTCCCCACAGGTAAATATGTCTACCAGCCCATGACACCCGTAGAGCAGCTCCCCAGCACCGAGATACCCGCTCGGCCCCGGGAATCGACCAACACCATCCAGATCTCGGTGTCGCTCACCGAGCACTTCCTGAAGTTCGCCCCCGTCTTCCAGCCCCCCCTGCCCCCCGACTCCCCCCAGTTCTGCACCATCGCAGACCTCTTCATTGACAATTACCGGGTGAAGTGCATCAACGGGAAGATGTGCTACGTGCAGAGGCAGCCTCCCCCCGTGCCCCACAAGACGAAGCCCGAGGAAGCCCCCGTGGGCAACGCCTTCATCAGCAGCCAGAGCAATACCCCCAAGGCCGAGCACTGCTCCTCGCCTTCCAGCTCGGAGGACTCCGGGATCAACGCGGTGGGCGTTCACTACGTGGAGTCCTGTGACGAGGACACAGAGGGGGTGGCCGAGCTGAGCTCAGAGGAAGATTACAGCCCAGACAGCAGCTGGGAACCAGATGAATGCCCCCTCTTGTCACCCTCGCAGTGCGAAATGGAAGTGATTGAGACTATAGAGACCACTGTGTGACCCGACAGGCTGGTGCCAGCTCAGTCCAGCTCCCACTCAGTAACGGCGCTTTTGTAGTATTTATATTTTCTGTTTTTTTCTGACAATCCCTTTTTCCAGTGCACTTGATATTGCAGATTCCTCACGGGAGTGTGGGCACAGGACTTGTGTATTGGTGAACTAGCAGCAGCCTGAGCAGTTTTCACCCAGCCCTGACCAGATCTCCCACATCTGTACCTAAGGTAGTGATAAACCTTAAAGAGTTTTATAGCAGAAACAGGCCCTTTTCTTGGTCTGGGTTACACCAGATACTTCTCCTACGAGGCTGTGCCCCTCCAGATGTTTCTGTCTGATGTGCAGTGGGCCTTCAAAGCACAGAGGGTGAGCTGGGGCAGCACAGCTGCCAGCAGCAAAACCAAGTTGCCCTTATCCTGCCTCGAGCAGCTGCGCAAGGTGCGGCGGCAAGAGGCTCTTCTGTCTGTCCGTCCTTCTCTCTAGTGCTGGTGCCACCCCTGGGGGCTGCTGGCACCACGCTTCCCACAGGCTGTGTGGGGGGCTAGAGAATGCACAAAGTGCCTCCAACTTTTCTCCAGGCTATGCACTGAGCATCTGCTGAGCTAGGTCAGGCTCTGAAATCTCCTGAGAGGCAACTGCTGCTCCAAAGGGGGATCAGTTGCCTGGATCCAGCTGGTCCTTTTTCTCTACATGGATCTTGGGAAGGGGATCCGGCTTTTGGAGCTGGGCAGGAGGGGGAGCAGGAGAGGGATGCAGCCCAGCCAGACTGGGGTGGGAAGTGCCAGGAGAAGGAAGCGAGCACCTACCTCCACACACACACACACCTGCCCTGGGCTCTGCCTGCTGCTTCCTCCTCTGCTGGTTGGTGCCGGACGCAGGCACTCAGGACCAAACAGCCTGAGGGCTGCATTTGCCTGAATAACACCACCACTTACAAACAACTTGATCAGCCACACCACTGTGTCAGCAGAGCTTGGGGACAGCGTGGAGGTGCCCGTGGGAGTTGCCCGTGGGCTCGGTAGCCACGGGCTCGTTAAAGCACAGCCAGGGTCAGCCTAGCAGAGAGGGGAGGCTGCAGCTCCGCTCCTGCGCCCGGGTCAGGAGCAGATTCTGACCAGGGCTCTCCTCAAGGAGCTGTTAGGAGTGACCAGTCTTGCTGGTGGGTTGGTTCCACCCTGCTTGACAAAACAAAAACGTCATCAGAAGATTTCAGTCAGCTTGAATCAGTTGGAGTCAGTAATAACTGTGTTTTCAACAGCGTTACTGGATTTCTTTGTGTATTTGCTGTTTACGTTTCAGAAGTCATTGAATACCAGGCTGTATAAAAGTGTACAGTTTAGTGACTGATACTAGATTATAGTCCGTGTTCTAGGATGGCTCATCTCTCACTGTATCCTGACAATGTATTACTAATTTTATACACTTTGTAATCAGTATCTTTAGACACGTTTAGGCAACAGTGTGTGTGTGCACATGCGCGTGTGCTGAGTTTGCCATCAGTGGTTATAAAGTAACACTGTACTTTTTAGACTCTTTCAGATAAAAATAATAGGTTTTATAGTTTATATAAAAAAAAGTGCAATGCTTGTTAAATGAGGAACTTGGGCCATTGCATGAACAGATACATTGTCACAAGGCACCCAAAACATTGTTTTTCTGAGGGCATTTAAATGGAGGCCCTAGTAAAACTAACTAGGATTTATTTTTTTTTTAAGGGTGGGGTTGTCTTTTATGGTTAACTAAGGCTTCTAACAATGCTTTAGTGTCTTTTGGCCATTCAGACACATTCCATAGGTAGAAGGAAGCATTATGTATAAACCTACAGCATTTACTCATATTTAATCTTTCAATTGTAATCTGAGTGGAGAGCTGAGAAAGCTCACTCTGGTGCCTGGCCTGCCTGAGCCTCCTTCTCCTTCCCAGAGGGATGGGGAGGGCTGGCAGATCCATCCTCCCATGGGACATGGGGCAGCAGGGCCCTTCCCAAGACCAGGGTGCTCTTGCTGCAGGTGCCAAGCACAGGGAAGGTCACTAGGCCCTTCTACCTTGGCCTGAGCTCACCTGGTTGGCAGGAGAGCAGGAGCCACCTCCTCCTGCTGTGAGGGAACACCAGCTGTGAGCACAGTGACATGCAGCTGGGTGTTCATGACCAGGACTTGCCACAAGATCCAGTGGTCTCTGCAGGCTCATATCACTGTCATCAGGATACATTCTTTAACTGTAAGTAATTAGCAATATTCACAAGCTGTGAGTGTCTCCTACCCAGGATTTGTTCAGATGTCTTAAGCACAATAAGCTGCCTCTTCCTTCTGTCGTACGTGTAGAACGTCCGTGGAGCAGCCTGGTGTGGGACAGGCCAGTCGTGGGGAGTCTCAGCAGAGGGGCAGGGTTCTTGCTGTGCTCCCCACACCCCCCAGGTCAGAAACAGGCTCCTCAGACACGTCCTTTCTGTTCTTTGCACAAACACCGGCGCAGACGTGCTGTAGGAGACGTGCCCTGGGCTCGTTGCTCCCCTGTGCCAGGGAGAGGTGTGTATATTTCCTCTTTAATAAAATACTAAACAACTGAAGTTCTGCTCGTCCTAACTAACTGTGTATTTTCCATACTATAGTCAAACAAACATTACCAGCAAAAGAAGGGTCACTTACAGCTTCAGTTGGAGGCACCGAAACATGCCCCCAGTGCTAGGCAGGGAAATGTCACAGCCAGGTGAGCTCAGCCCCACCTGGGTGTGGGCACTTGGTAAGTACAGGGGCTGGTGGGCAGCCTCACAGCCCTGCTCTCACTCTGCTGAGAAGATCTGCTCCAGGCAGGGGAAAGGAGCTGCAAGCCCAGGCTGGTGTCTGGCAGAATCCAGCTAGCTGTAGCCCCCTGACTTACCCCTGCGTGGGTTCAGCTGCGGCTGCAGGCTGGACACGTCCATCTGGGGCACCATTTTGCAGTCCTTAGTACTTGTGAGCAGAAGAGGAGCACAGAGCCCTGGCACTGCTCCCCAGCCATGTGGGCTCTGCACAACAGCACTTCTGTGCTCCTTGGAGGCAGCAGCCCTGCCCATATCCCTGCACCACACACACACACACTCTCCCACCTCCCCAACATCAGTACAAGGTAAGAGGGGAGGTTTGTGTTTCGCCTGCAGTGACAAGATGCCTCTTTCTCTAGCAGAGTTCAGTGAAACTGTACTAAGAGAAGAGCAACCAGCAGCAGTGCCAGACCAGCAGCCCCTTCCCCACCCCACGTGCACAGCTCACACAGCAAAGTTCAGCCAAGGGCCTGTTTAATGGCAGTCTGCAGGAACGCACCACGTGCAGGTTGGTTTCCTCACACATTGTTTCCTGCACCCTTCAGCTTTCTCCAGGGCTGCCTGCTCTGTGCCCTCAGCCCCCACAGCTGCTGCCATGAGACAGTGGGCCAGGCCCTGCAATCACCTGCTTTCACTACTGTTAGAACTTGAGTGTGGTACCCATCTGCCAAAACAACCCAGCACTGTGAAACTGGCCCTGGGCACAGGACAGGCCACTCTCTCCTCCCGGGGAGTGGAGCTGACTCAGTTTCTTGGCAAAGTCACTGCTGCTCCAAGAGCCCCCAGGGTGGTGCAGGCAGCCTGGTGCTTCAGCACGTCTGGTTTGCTCCAGAGTCCTCAGCTCCCAGCCCAGCTGCCCCACGGCTGCCTCGGGTTAGAGCTGGGGCAGCAGCCACTGCCACAAACCTCCCGTGAGACTCTCACAGCTCCCAGAGCTCTGGGTGGAGAGTCCAGTGTGTGATGGAAATACCTCCCAGCACCAAGACCTGAAACCATGGGAGCCTTGCCAGGCTGGAGGCAGGAACACTAACTAGTCTTCTGCCAGTGGAGGGGGGACCAGGTGGAGCTGGAAGGTCTCGTTCTGGAAGACACTGCTGGTGGCTGGGTCCCCGTGGGAAACACTGAGCAGCCCATGCCTCTCACCATGGCCACGAGACAGTTCTGTCAGGAGAGCCAGCTGCAAGACAGAACAGTTCTTGTCAGGAGAGCCAGACAGGTCCTGCAAGGTGTAGAAAGATCAAGTGCTGATGGGGGCTCAGCTTTTTCCTGCAGCAATCAGAACACCTTCACACATGTAAAGAAAAGGGTATGTATGGTGTGCAGTGACCCTAGAGTCCTCAGTGCAGGACAACAATCCTGACCTAAACAACCTTCTAGGCATCTTCAGGTTGTTTTAAAGGTTCATAATTGAAAAACAATCCCAGAACAAGCCGAAAGTGCCAACTGCTGCAGTTAAAACAGGCAGGAGGCACAAGAAAAAGGCAAGGGATGGAGGGAGCTGCACTGTCCCTGGGACAACACAGGGGCAAGAGAAGGGAGCCCTGTGCGTGACCATGGCAGCCATGCAGTGTCTGGAGGGCAGGTTATTTCCAAATCTAAAATGCATCTGAGAAACCAGGGACACTTTTTCAGGCCCAGCCTCACGGTGAGAGGCATTTCCATGGTTCCACTGCCAGTGAACTCTCCAGGTGCCAGGCAGTGAGGCTGCCTTCAAACAGCCAGCTCTGCACACACACACTTGCCAGCACTGAAGGAAACCCAAGGGGAAAGGCAAAGCCCAGCAGGCTTTGCCAGCCTCTGGCTTGACAACACACTCCACACCCCTCAGCAGCTGACTCCAAAAGGAATCAGGGGGAACGTACCCTGGAGGTTCCTCGGTTCAGTCGGCAGAGCTGGTCAAAAGCTTGGATTTGCTGAGGATCCAACAGAGACTCTGAACTTGCCTGATAAAAGAGAGTGAGAAGGTTACAGAAACACCACAGAACAAGATGTCAAGTTCATACACACAGAAGTTCATCTCTGCTCCTGTCCTTGGGGGTGGAGCAGCTGGTCTGCAGGCTGCTGGGGGGGCTTTTTAACCATCTCTCCACATCTAGAAGCTGCTCTGTGCACCTTGGTTTTGGGGACAAAGAAACTCCTATAATTGCACAAAGGACAGAGACACCCTTGCATCCACAGAGACTTGCTGTTGGAATCTAGCTGAGAGCAGACAGACCAACAGTCCTGGGTCACCTTCTGAGGGAAGAAAAAGCAGAAGAAAAAAGAAGCAGAAAGAGAAAGAAAAGGGGGGTGGGAAACTCCCCCGCAGCCAGCTGGGAAGAGAAGTAATGGGTCTCTGGGGAGGAGCAGCCTCTGCTGAGCTCTTCCCAGGCAGCAGCAGCTCCCCCAGGCCTTTCTGCTCATCTCCTGATGTCCCCCCAGCCCCACCCAGCCTCCCCACTGTGTCCCCACACACTGAGTGGCTCAGGCTGCGCGTGGCTGTCGTGGGGATGATGATGGTGCCAATGACTATTATCTGCTGATGGTATCTCTCCTGAGGTCCATTCTTTCCCCTGGTGGGATGTTACAGACTAAAACCTAGGAAAGAAAGGGTGAAAAGGAGATGGGGTGGCAGGGGGACTCACACATCAGTGGCAGCCCCGTCCCCTGAGATACTGGGCAAAAGGGACAGGGCAGCCCTGCCCAGCAGGGCCAGTTGGCAGGGCAGGAGCTGGTGTCATCCCAGCAGCACCAGGGCAGCTTCAGAGTTGCAGGTGAGGGCAGGATTGCAAAAGGAAGGACCCACACAGCCCACAACATGAGCACTGAAGCAAGGAGGGCTGGGTGGATACTCAGCCTGCTTTAAAAGGCATCATGTACATATCCTGACAGAGCATCACAGACTCTTGTAGGTTTGTTCCATTTTACCACATCACAATGTTTCTATTTTGACTGTTTCTGTTCATATTCCAAAGCAAAAGTATCATCAAGAAACTACAACAGGAGCCAGGGAGAACAGCCTCCCTCATTAGCAGCAATCTGGCATCTGTTGTCCCTGGAGATCTATTTTTAAGGGAACATAAAATGTTCATTCTCAAATATTTTCCCCAAAATACATTTCTCAAGGGCTATTAATCCAAAATGCTACAGCCCTACCCACTTCAGTGGGTGCTGACTGAAGTTGCACATAGTTTGAATGTTCTTTGGCAATGGATCAAGCCCAACACAAAGAACTTGCATCACTGCCTTCAAGGAGCATGATGAAGGCCAAGCTCCTGGCCAGACAAAGGCAGAAGGGGCTTCCTTGCTCTCCTAGAGGGAGGCAGGACCTTATGCTCCACCCAAGAGCCATGATGTCCCCAGATCTCAGCAAAACACTGACCTGGGAATGCTTTACCCAGACCCTTGGGTTTACTCTCCTGCAACACCTTTACCTGTCCCACTCTTCTGGCAGCTTCTCCATCCCACACTCTCCTTCCTACCCAGCTCCGAGCACTGCACAGCCAGGGCAGGATCTGGCCACCCACCCCTTCATCATGAGAAGGTCACCAAGACATCTCAGAGGTGGTGAGCCCAGGAGTGCTCTGGGGGAAGATACCCTGAACCCACCACGGGTTTCTCAAAGCCTGAGTAGCTCCATTCCTCTCCTGAAGCCACGTGCATCTTGCCTTTGTGATGCTCACCAAACAGTCTAAGAGAGGAATGGAGTGCAGATTGCTTATGCTGGAAGCACATGCTCAAACTCACTTCTTCCTCCTCAAGATATTCTTTATACTGTAAAACAACTACTTGCTAATGACCAGCCAAGGAGCCAAACACCCATGTTCCCTGCACACGTGGCACAGGCTTTGAACCAGGGAGCCTGTGCCAGCGAGGGTCACGTATCCACAGCTGGCAGGTTGTACAGGCACTTCCAAGGGACAGGCAGGTCATTCTCATTTGGAAAACAACAACAAAAAGCAAGGAAAAACACCCTCCACAGTTGCCGTGGCCACAGACATTCAAGGACAAGGAAAATGCACCATAATTGGCCTCCCCTCTTCTGCCATCTCTGCCAAGCGTGTGTAACTATCAATCAGGCTGTTCTCCAGGCTGATGAGCTGAAATATTGCAGGCAGTTCTTTCTGTTGTCATGGAAACAGCTGCTGTCAGGCCTTTTCCTTTTATAACCCTGTCACTGAAGGGATGTTTTCATTCAAGAGCTCCAGGGAGCTCAGACCCCAGCACTGGGGCAGCAGTGCCATCCACTCTGCTCACTGGCTCCTGCCTCCAGTGCTTCTGCAGGGCCAGCCAGCTCCCTGCTAGCTAGATCCATACCAAGACCTTCAGCACCTCCAAGCCATTCCCAGACAAATCCTTCTGGCCCTTTGGAGAGGCCTCAGACCAGGTGGAGAACCCAAAGAGATGCAATTTCTCCTTTGGAGGATGGGGGCCAGCAAGGAGAAGAAAGGTCCCTTTTTGGTTGACAGTTCTCACAGATCTCACCGCTATAATGCTAATTCTGTTGCACATTTTGCTTCCACGTGTTCCACCCCTCTCTGGTAGTCACCACACAGCCCTCCTAAGCCTGCAATTATCTTTAAATTAACAGCTCCAAAATCCATCATTAGCTAGTGCCTAAGCAAAGCAGATGACACAGCAGCTGTAAGCAGAGGCACCAGGAACAGCCACCCCAAGAGACCCATCCAAGTGCTGCCTCTCTGAGGCACCTTCCACAGGGCACTGCAGCATCCTTCAGAGCACCACACTGCCCCAGGGGCTGCTCCATAACACAGGGCAGATGCAGCCAGAACTCCTGGGGATGGTTTCAAGATTTCTAGGAAGAAAAGCAACACCCTCCTCCCCATTTACTGAGCTGAATCCACAGGCAATGGACACCAAGTCCACCTTCTGCCATTGCTCCCTGCAGCTGGACACTTGTTGCACCAGGGCCCAGGCAGCCTTACAAAAAGGTCCCCAAATTCTTTTTTTTTTTTGCATTATCAACTGAGCCCATTAATGTAAAACTACTTCTCTTCTGCAGACTATAGACCTGCTGTATTCATGGTACTCCCAGGAGCCTGGAACAGTCAGCCAAAAAGAGAGGAAGGCAGAGGCAGCTGCTCTGACCCAAAGTCACTAGAATGACACCAACGCTGCAAAATTATTAATAAACTTCAGAAAACCTCAGGACATCGCTGGTGGAGCAGAAGTGTGATGCAGCCCTGCTGTGGGACAGACCCAGCCCAGCCCCACAGAGTGAGCCCCAAGTCTGGCAGGTCACTGTGGGCAGTGCAGCCAGTGCTGGGAGCAGGTCCCGGAGGCACCGGAGCTGTGCTCTGGCAGCAGGACGTGCTGCTTCCAGACCAGCCTCCCCGGGGCCTCAGCCCTGGCTGGGGTGCACAGCAGCAGAGCCCTGGTCCTGCTGGCTGAGGGCAAACAGAGCCAGGGGCCCAGCAGAGCCCCCATGGAGCAGCCTTCCCTCAGCACGGGAAGGAACGAGCTGCCCCACAGCTCTGCAGCACAGCTGCACCCGCTGACCTCCTCAGGAGCAGAACGGGACGGCAGAGGTCCCGCTTCCACCAGAACTTGGCTGAACTTGAGGAGCAAGCCTCCCTGGCAAGGCAAGGACAGGCTTCTTTGTGCTCCAACAGACCCACTGCTGCTGCACTGTGAGATGCTGCAGTGACTGAGGAGAGAGGAGGAGGGAGAACTTAATACAGAGAGTATTAAATACCTCGTGTTCGATACCTAGAAAGGCACAGGCACATCTCTGTTCTGTTCCCCTTGTCCTCTCACTACAAGCCCTTGTCAAAAGTCCCTCCCCAGCTTTCCTGGAGCCTGTTCTACAGATCCTCCTAGATATGAAATGTTTTATTAAAAGGGATACAAAATTCAAAACCCTGTAAGGCTAGTTTCTTTGAAACTGAGATGTAAAGATCACCCACAGAAATTCTGCCATCTTTTCTCTTACCTGGGACACAGCCCTTCCCCAGGGGATCCCAGGAGCACAGGGAACCAGGCTCACTGGTCTGTGCTGAGCAGCCTGCTCCAGGGCAGCCTCTCACAGCTCCTAAAGCACCAGACTCTAGGTTCTGGGCACTAAGAGGAAACTTCTGCCAGGTGGCTACATGGGAAGGTCAAGGGACACAGTTACAATTCAGTCTGATTTTCTCAAATAAAACTTCATCAGAACGAACTAACCTAGGAAAAGTCCAAGAAAGCAGTTGATTTTGATTTAAAAGCTGCTAAAGGATAATTATGTTTTTTAAATTAGGCTTTTTGAATTTGTATGTTATTTTCTGTTTTAGCTTTGGTGCCAGTCCTCCTCTAGGAGCTAGTTAGGGGCTCCCACACTGGATTTTCTTCCAGCTAAATCATTTTTATTTCCAATATATTACAAGATATCTTAAAACACAGATGTTCTGCTGAGGAGAAGCCAACAGTACAAAGTGTCTCCAGTTCCTTCCTCACATGGATTTCCTACACATTCTTGAAGAAGTTAATGAATCTACCACGACTACCAAGTCCAAAGCTAAAGGACTGGGCATTTTCTCAGTTAATACATAAATGGAATCTTCTCTACCGAGGAGAACATATAATCCTGGAACTCTCTAAAATGTTAATTATCTGCTTGGTGCCATTTGGGGAGGGGGGAAATAAATCACACCTGGGTATTTTCAAAGTTATAAAGCCCTTGGAAAATGTTGATAGTGCTGGGAGTCAAGCTAAGAACTAATGGTCACCATGACACTGCAAACAGTAAAACTGGCTCTGCCTTCTAACTGACAGAGGTCATGGAACATCTGCTGAGCTCTGAAATAAGTACTGGTGAGAAACACGTCCTCAGCTGCTGTTCTTGGCCAGGAGAAAGCACATGGACACGCTGCAGGGGGACACTGCCCAGCTCAGGGACACAGAGTGGTGTCAGTACCTGAGGGACAGGCTGCAGAACAGGCCTCAAAGGCAGAGTCTGACTCCGGATCACGTTCATTGTCCCTCCCGGCATGACTTCCCGGGATTAAACTCCTGAATAAAACACACGTGCCATCTGGAGAGCTCTAACAATGGTGCCCTTAGAACTCACAGGTATCCTCACACATGGAATATAACCAGAGCACATCAGCTGAGGGGCTCAGGGCACCTCCTGCAGAGCTGATGGTCTGAGAGCCAAGATGTGCTCCTCTCCCCGACCCCTGGGCTGGCAGGACAAATGGAAAACACAAACTACCTCAACTTCAACAAGGCAAATGAGTTTTGGAGATAACTGACTTAGATACCAGGACAAGTTCACTTCGATGTTTAGGCAGAAGCCCAGCTGCTGTGCTTTCACCTACCATGCCTCAGATACCTTCAGGCAGTAAGACCCAAAAGAGCACTGCTGGTTTTAAATGGGACTGAAAACACCACAAGCCCACAAGCTCTGATTTCTGTTAATGCTCATTTATGGCACCACAGAAGGAAAGGAGGGTGGAAAGGGGATCAGTTTAGACACAGATTACCACCCTTGGGAGGACAGCAAGGTTTAAGGGATAACTCAGAAAGCACAAACTTTTGGGAGGAAAAACAGGGAAAACCCCTTTTGCCCTTCCCTTCCCCCGTGCCAGGGCAGACTCTCTCAAACCCTCATCAGATCAAGGCTGCATTTCAGTAACTGCTGTCACCAGAGTCACTGAGGGTTCAGGGCTGGCTTGTGGCATCTCCACCTCTCCCAGATCCAAGGTGATTGCTACAGAAGTCAGGCACGCAAAGCAGGGACAGAGAAAACACTGTTGGGCTGTCCTTTCACATCTAAATCTCAACAATGTTGAAAAATTCAAGCTGACAGTCTTTGCTTCAACAGAGCAGAATTGGTGCTGTGGAACGTGTTCCAGATGCTCAGTGGCATTTTGCAGTATGAATCTACTCCTAAGTCAAGGCTTGCTAAGAAAATTAAAACCTGAGAAAAAGGCTCCTTAGATTTTTCCAAGAGACAGATGTTAAGCTTTAGGGTCTTCCAAGTGGTTGCAAAGAAATAACCTGCCCACAGATCTGTGTGGGGAATGTCCCCAGAACCTGGGAGCTGGTTCTCCAGGGCTAGGGAAGGAGGGCTGAACACAGCTGTCTTGGTGTAACCTCCCTCTGGGATGTCCTGCTCCATGTTGCCAGCTGCCAAAGCAAGAGCACGACCAACACAGAGCTCTGGGTCTGCCTGGAGCCAGTGGAGCCAAGAGGAAGCAGAGAAGCTGGTACAAGGAGCTGCTGACCAGGCCAACAAGGACCCTTGGGAAAAGATGGATGTGGCTCAGGGCAGGGGGAGCCCTGCAACTCTTCCCCTTTACTCCCATCCCTGTGCTTGCCCACCCCTCCCCTTTCCAGTATTGTGCATCGCCCAGCAGGCTAGTGGAGAACCTCCCAAGCAGACCTGAGCTCTCCACAGACCAGTGTCATGTCAGCAGAAGTGTGAGGAGCAACCCTATTTTCAGGCTTAGTTCTCTGCTCCAGCTGACATGAGGCTGCCCCAGCCTGGCCAACCCATGGGCAGCAGCTGCCTCCAGCAGTGCTTCTGTGTCCCAGGAACCCTCCTGGCCTCTGGCTCTCAGCTGTGGAGGAGCTTGGTGACAGCACAGCCACCCCCTCCACTGCCCTTCCCAGCACTGCCCCCAGAAGAAAGTCTGTTTCCTAACTCAGAGCAACTACAGCCTGGCCAGAAGAACCATCACCCCACGGGGTTAATGACTTGACACTACAGAGCAGCAATTGTTAAACAAACAAACTGCCTGGAGAAGCTGGAGATTTTCCAGTATTTTGGCAGAGTCTAAATATATTCAACTTTTTAAAGACCTAACTACGCAGCAGTTTAATCACATGTGAGCACAACAGTTAAATATTATAATTATGAGGAACATCACAAACTTGGAGAGAATCTGGGCCATCAGAAGGAGGAGGTGGGGGGCTTGGAGCTGGAGCCAAGCTCTGCTGGGCTGGCTGTGCAGAGCAGGAGCCACAGCTTCTCTGCCAGGAGCATGTGAGGGAGGCAGCAGGGAAGCACCCAGCACTCTCTGATGGGCTGGTGTGGACATTTTCTAGCTGGTGGTAGATGATCCTGCTAAAACCCCCTTTCTTCCCCATCCAGCCTCTCCACATCTCCCTTCAAGCCCCGCATCCCAGCCAGCCCCTTCACTTTTACAGAGGAATCAGGTAAATGAAAGGAAGCACCTTCTCCTCCCTGTCCCCATCATTCCCATGGCACCTGGAGCATTTTCTGCTCCAGGGCACGTCCAGCAGAGGGGAGACCCAGGGGTTCTCTGACTGACCCATGAGAAACCCAGTGGTACCAAATCTCAGGCACTTTAATGGTGAATGTCATTTTAGTGCTTAATTTTGCCTTTGGCCTTTAGAGTTAAGCCTGGTGGTCACCCCCATTTGCCCACATTCCTTTGGAGCAGAAGTGCAGGTGGTAAAACACAGGACTGCTGGGTCTCCCTAACTTTAGAGCCAGGATCCACAGTTCACTGCAGCAGGATGGTACACACCTCATGACAAGCATTTGTGAGCAGAGTGTTTAGACCACAGTGGATTTACAGTCTCCGGGGAAAGCTCTTCCTTCTGTCATCAGTTAAGAAACTAACACAATCTGACTGCCAAGGCTGCATTGTGCTCCATGCACTCCTCAGAGATCACCTTCCCCCAAGTCTCTCTTCAAGCAGGAAGCTGCTTGTTTGGTTAATACAGCAGCTGAAGTTGACTGATGCTGTTCACTCTCTTGATCTGAATTGATTTGGCAGAAATCGAAATAATCTGCTAGAGGAAAATGAAAGTGCTCTCTGAAAACCTGCTCCAAGATTGAGTTACTTTTTTACTTTTGGTTTCAGGAGTGGAAAAACATTCCTTTGCAAGCATTTGTGTGGTGACAAACACACCAAGTGCTCAGAGACGTTTAGGAACAAACCCTCTTCAGTGACTGTCCTTGCTGGAACCCTGGGCAGCTGACTTCAGTTCCCCCCACTGCAATATCCCTCACAGACAGTATCCCAATATCCCAACAAGCCACCTGCCATTTTTCCTTACAATCCACAGCATCATGGCAGGGAAAAGGCAGAAGCAAACATATGGAGAGAGGACTTCTGCTTGCATTGGGACTGGTGACAATTCTTGCGCACAAATACTGACAGTAAATGCAAACTAATGATCTGCCCTCTCACTCAAATCCAGCCCCACTGGGCCTGTTCACACACAAGCTGCTGAAAACACCAGGCAAACACTTAGGAAGTCAGATCAACTCCAGATCTTTTACACAGAGCCAGGTTATCTGTTGGGATGGTAAGAACATGATGGTAGAACAGAGAACCCATGATCCAGCCACAAGGAACGTGCCAGTTTGTAATACAAGTGTTCTATAAAACACACCTAAAAACAGTTTGAAAGGAACTGTCCTCAACAAGACAAGTGTGGTGGATGCATCCAGCAGGCAATCAGCTGCAAGCATCCAGCTTCCCCTCACACTGGCTAAGAAGTTCCCAGACCTTCTGGATGGACACAGTGCCATCACTCTATCAAGAGAAAATGACCTCGATCAATGTGACTGGTGAGCTGCAGATAATGTTTGAGAGTTACTGACCATGGGCTTGGCTGGAAGCACAGCCAGACATGAACAAAGTGATGAAGTCTATAAGCACTGCTCAAAGTTCACTTGGAGAGAAAGGGCCTCACAAACCTTACCTGTGCCAAGGAGGCTCCACTTCCTTTTTTTAGCTCTGCCAAGTTCTCGCTCAGTTTTCCTCCCTTGTTACTCGAGTTGCATTTATAGCACATCCACCTCATCAGGCCCTTGGTGACAGTGCCACACTCTTTACTCAGCAGACACAGGGAGTGGTACAAGTGGCCACAGCTGCAAGAGAAGAGACCCTGCCAGGTGCTGGGCAGTGCAGGGGAGGGAGGGGAAGGGGGGCCCAAGGGGACACAGGCTGCTTGCCTGGGAACACAGATCAGCAGCTCTTTCACACCCCCACACCCATTTCTAGACTTGCAAAATCACAGCAGCTGCCCATTGCTGATACAGTTACAGACCATAACACTAAGGTAATAATGACCTTGTCTAAATTTACAGGCACCTAGTGAGAGATGGGAAAAGCTGAGGTGCCAGCAGAGCACAGTCAGGGCTGCAGGAGATCCCAGCTGTACAGGCAAGCAGGCCCAAGGTGCTGCAAGTGCTCAGCCTGCTCTGCTGGCAGAGGTGGCAGCTGGAGTGGCACAGAACTCTGCAGCCACCTCACCCAGGCAGAGCTGGCTGCAGGCAGAGGGCTGGCTCTGATGGGAATGCTGAGGCAGCCCATCCACAGGGCCAGGGACACAGCTCATAGGAACACACACACATGGTTACTTGTCTAAGTCAGTAGCTCTTCCTTTTTCTCTCTTGTCATTTAAAACTTCTAACATGATCACAGCTGTGACTTTACCTGAAAACAATGATTTCATCAGCAGTTTCTTGCCTTCTTTTGTACTGCTGGAGACAGATGCAGCAGTAATCCTGCTTTGGGGTAAGCCCTCTAGTGACTGAAGCTCTTAGGTTACACAGGGACCAGTGGAGATCATGGTTTAAAAGATTTGTAGTTGTCTCTAAAAGGGTCTGTGTGGAAGACAAAATACAGAATAACCAGGTCAGTTTGTCATCTCCAGACTGCAAAAACTCTGTGCTAATCAATTCTTCATAACAAGCAGCTTAACAGATTACTAAGGGCAAAACCAGCCCAACAAAATTGTTTCTCTTTCTGTGTTTTCCAGCCACTGCTCTCAAAACACTTATCTTCTTATCACATGTTAATAGAGGCAATACCTTTTCACTCTTAAATAGATTAGTGCTTTATTGATTTTTGTCAGAGAGCATTAAGAGAGACATGATAGGCTCATTTTGTCATCTTCCATACCAAATCCTCCTTTTTTTCACCTAGTAAGCTACTGCTTACACCCTCCAATCTAGTAGAAATGTGTTGATAAAAATCAAAGCACAAATGCACTCACAATTAAGATGAAAAAAACACCAAGCTTTCTATCTGCTAATCCTCCCCAATAGAGATTTCCACTTCTGCCAAAATACCCTTAGTTTGTAGCAGTCAGTGCTTGTTTCAGCAGCTGTGGGCTGTGATCTGTCTGTAGCAGCAGCTCACAAAGGGCTGCAGAGGTTGTAGGGGTGGGTCAGATCTGGGCTGGTCCAGATGTGACATGCAGCCTGTACCAGACAACTGGCAGGCAATGCCAGGGCCTGTCCCAAGCACCCAGAGATCAGGGCTCTGTATGTTCAGCCCTCTTCAGCAAAGCTATTTTCCAGTTTATTTTTACATGGGCTGTTGCTGCATGGAGGCTGGGAGGCAGCTGGGATGGCAGTGCCAGAGGGCAGGCAGGACAAGGGAGGCTGCGGGAAGGTTGTGCCTTCTCTCCTGGGGAAGAGGAGTTGTAGGAAACTGTTGAAGTTTGGAGGCTGCCTGGGATCTGAGGCTGGCCAGAGAAAGGCAGGAGTGAGATAAAGGTGAAATCTCAGTAGGGGACAAAGGAAGTGCAGCATTACCATTGAGAAGTGGCAAAACAGCCTCATTTAAAAAGCTCTTACTTAAAATCGGGTCAGAAGACAAAACACATTGGGTTTGTGCCTTTGGATCCTTAACTGCAGGATGAGCTGGAGAAAAGCAGATGTTTATCCTTACAGTACATTTAACACCAAACTGAACTACAGGGGTGTTCACCATGTGCCTTCAATGCAACCTGCCAGCAATGCACACTCTTTCCCTTTCACCAATCCAAAAATATCACCACTTGCACATCCATTTATTTTGCCCTGCAGAGACAAATGACAAATGAGAGAGACTAGCAGGCTGGACAGATAAAAGTAATCCCTGTTCACAGCAGTGGGCAGAACAGAAATGCATGCAACTTACTTGCTCATAGTTGAAAGTGTCCAGCATTCCCAGGACAAGGCCTTGAATTTCTCCAAGTTTCCCTTTTCCATACACTGGGTCCTGTATGAAGAAGAGAAAAGCTGCTGCTGAATCACAGGATATGAACATTCTGGGTTTTTTTAAAAATATTTCTTTTCCCTGCAGGCTGGCACTGCAAGGAGAAATTGTGACTCCAGGTTTAACTGTGTATGTGCACAAGGAGAACAGAATAACCTGGTGTATTGGTGAGGAAACTGGCAACTGGCAAAACTGAGCAGATGACATCATCAATACTAATTACAGTGCTTGGATCAAAAGACTTCAGGTGTGACCTTGAAAACTTCATTCAGCAGATGCAAAAGCTGACTGGAGAAGGAGTTTGAGGAGTACCAGGAGACACAGGAGGTGCTGACTTGGGCTGCCAGGGAGCTCCTGGGCTGCCCCTGCCTGGCTCTGAGAGCAACTAACTTCTGAGCCCCTGGGCACCCTGGGGTCACCACAGGCTCAGTGCACACCCCATCACTCCTGGAGTCACTGAGTCACAGTGGTCAGGGTTGGAAGGGACCTCTGGGGATCACCCAGTGCAACCCCCCTGCCAGAGCAGGATCCCCTAGAGCAGATTCCACAGGAACACATCCAGGTGGGGCTGGAATGTCTGCAGGGATGGAGACTCCACAGCCTCCCTGGGCAGCCTGTCCCAGGGCTCTGTCACCCTCACAGGCAAGAAGCTTTTCCTCATGTTGAACTTGACCCTCCTGAGCTCCAGTTTGTGCCCATTGCCCCTTGTCCTGTCCCTGGACACCCCTGAGCAGAGTCTGGCCCATCCTCTTGACACCCCCTGCAGATATTGCTCAGCACTGATCAGATTCCCCCTCAGCCTCCTTTTCTCCAGCTGAGCAGCCCCAGCTCTCCCAGCCTCTCCTCACAGGCAGGTTCTGCAGTCCCCTCAGCACCCTCAGGGCCAGGCTGAGGCAGCACAGGCCCAGCAGAATGCAGGACTCCCAGGCAATCCTGCTCTCACATCCCAGATGACAGATGATCATGCAGAGATCCTTAGGCCTGCTCCAAACTGAACATCCACTTTAAATCACAGAATTGTCACGACTGGAAAGGACCTCTAAGATCACCAAGTCCAACCATCGACACAAACCAACTTTGGACACTACAGCATGTCTTGAAGTCCCAAATCTACATGGCTTTTCAATCCCTGCAGGGATGGTGACTCCACCACCTCCCTGGGCAGCCTGTCCCAGTGCCTGACCACTCTTCCAGTAAAGAAACTCTTCCTCATCCCCAGTCTGACCCTCCCCTGGTGCAGCTTCAGGCCATCTCCTCTGGTCCTGTCTTACCCACTTGGGAGAAGACCACAGCCTCCCTAGCACCCCCTGAAGCACAGCTCCTGTCCTGCCTCCATTCCTGCCACGGCATGACCTGCCCAAGAGCCAAGCACACACCTGCCAGCAGGACAAGTCTATCTGGGAAAGCCTCAAAAGAGGCTCTGGTAACAGAAATCCCAGTTACTGACAGGCAGTCATGGAACTGGATGTGGAAAAAGGCCTTTAGCCCTGCTGGGAGGCAGTGGGGGAAGCTGCTGGGAGGGGCTGCCTGGTGGGATGGGAAAGGCATTGGTGGAAAAACCAGAGATGGACTGGCAAGGTGTGAAAAGTAACCCAGAGAGAACAACAACAGTGGAGAGACAGTGGAAACTGGAACAGAAGGAGCTGAATAAACAAGCTCTGGATGAGAGGGATGAGAAAAGGAGCAGGAGTCTGTGCTGGGACTGAGAGCGAGGGCAGAGAGGATGAGCAAGAGTGAAGAAGCAAGTTGGCAAAGATGACTAAAGTAGCATGAAGTTCCAGTGCGAGATTCTCAGGGAGGTCACCAGGACAGTCACAGAAACAGAGCCAGGCAACTTTTGAGCAACAGTCTTCAGAGAAGTGTGACAGGCTGAAACACCAACGTCCAAGCCTAAATGAAACCAGCACCGAGCAGCATCAACAGATGCAAAACCAGCTGTAGATCTGGAAAACAAAGAACTCAACATACTGCAGCAGCTGCTTCTTTTACTAGGTGAACAGTGAAGCCTCAAACAACACTAAGTTTTCTCTCTGCATGCATAATTTAAAAGCAACAGCATGGAAACTACACCAGACTGAGTCACCCTATGAATTATGGAGGGCAACAGGGAACTCGGGACTCCCAGCAGCGCGGACGTGATCCAGAACATAAGGCAGGTTATTTTGGTATCCACCAGTTTCCTACAGCACTCAAGTATATGGCCAAGGAAGCTCACACAGGTAACTCACAAACTCTACAGATGCAATCAAACTTCCCAAGCTGCAAGTGGAGACTTTCAAAGCAACTTCCTTCATGTCTGGATAGAGAATGAGGAGGAAGAAGAGACAGGAAGACAGAAGAGTCACCTACAGCTTTGCAGAGGAGGGACACGAATCTGAGGGCCAAGCTGCTGTTGCTCAGTTTGTCTCATTTCATCCTTAATGACCTCTAACAAATGGCAGGCAGGAGGAGAATGGACTTTTCTCCACAGAGGAGCCACGTGCTCCAGCCAGTCACATCCAAGTGGTGAAGCTGATGCAGCTTCCCTGCCAGGAGTCACTGCACAGCCCTGTGCTGCAGCTGCTCAGCTGCCTCAGGCATGGGATCCAGGCCTGTCCTGTCACCTTTCCAGCAAGTTGTAATGCTTTCTTCCAATGTGCTGGTTTCAGCCCCCATAAAATTGACAGTGACAAGAGCCTTGTGGGATCACTTACTTTTATGGAGGAGGATGTTTCATTAATGCCACCTTATAAAACTGGTCTCCGTTTGGAATTCGTGCATGCTCCGAATAGACCATGTGGGATGGCACGTTCATAACAGCAAGTTGCACCAAGCCAGGCACAGATCACAGCTCCTGACAGGCTGGGATTCCCCTGGGGATGTGGCTCAGCATGGGAAGCCAAAGCCAAACTCACTGCCCAGGGCGGCTAATGGATCAGGAAAAGCTGGCACTTCTCCAGCTGCAAGGCAGAGGTGCTCACCCAGCCTTCCAGCCCCTTCTGTCTCCTCTATTTCCATCTCCTCCTGGCTCCACGAAATGGCACTTGCTTTGCTAGTAGCACTCACAGAACTGTGCTAATAAATGCACTACAAATTCAGCAAACACATTCACTGGCAGGTTGTTCCATCTGTAAGGGGACAGAACAACTGTTGTACATGAAACTCATCCCAGGGTTGACCTTCAGCACTGGAAGGAACAAGAGGCAGGATCCTGAGCAGAGATGGAAAAGAGTCAAGCAAAAGGCTTTTTGGATCTTTCTGCTTCCACTCTGTGACAGATTTTCCAGATTTCTTCCTTCCCCACTCTGGGGTTCCCACAGGTAGGTTTTGTATTTCTGGCTGCTTCAGTTCTCCATGTCGTAGGAGGCATCAGCTGCATCTACTTACAAACATTCAGGAGAGATCACAGCTTGGAAAGGGAAGTAACAGAGACCTTTCTGCCCTCTTCAGCCAGCACCCACATCCTTACTGACATGGAAGTTTTCTTAATGCTCAGGAGGATTCCTCTAGTATGGTTATGTCACACTTCCTATTTTGAATAACTTCCAAACATTATTAGGGATGAGCAAGAACATGACTATGTTAATCATTATTTCAGATGACTGCAAGCAGAGGAAGGTGAGCCAGTGTGCTGTGAGAGGCTGGGGCCAGGAGCCTGTTTTCTGGGAGAGCTGAGGAGCCCCCAGCCCTCTGCAAGGTGCCCTTTGGCAAAGCATTTTGGTTGCAAAGTTAACATTTGCATAAGGTATAACCTATAAGCAGTAAAGCCCAGAGGAGGAAGAAAACCAGTCCACTAAAATTGGAATACTCTAAGTCCTTTTCAGAAAAGGCAAGGTAATCTACCTCATTTACTGATGTCATCCACCTTACAAAAATCCCCCACTTAACTCCTGGGCAGCTGTTCTGCCTCCCAGACCTGCAGCTCCAGAGCCTCTGTTCTCTACCACCATCACCCCTGCTGGAACAGCTATTGAAGGCATTTTCAGACAAGCACCTCTTTTAATTCTGTGTTTCACATGAATACTTTGAGGGCTTGGGAAGTGCTGCATATTCTCCAGGGCCCAGAAGAGGTGGTTTAAGAATTGACTTGTGGTGACAGTTAAAGTGACAGGTGAGTAACACTCTGAATGAGGCCCTGTGTGCTGCTCAGAGCCAGGACAGAACAGTTTGGCACCAGGGTGTAGAACTATAATGTGGCTCCAAAGAGCAACTATGCAGCTTGGCAGAAGGAATCTCCATCCAGGGCCAAGAAAGCAGAGATCCTCCCAGCTGAGACAGCTGTTGAGGCAGAGTGTTCTGGGGAAACACCCTGTACACTGGCCATGCTGTGACTCTTCCCCACAGGGCATGTAAATAGCACTCCCAGATAATCCAAGGAAGCAGATGACAGGACACTACAAAGGGAAGCAAAAAAAAAAATCCAACACTCCCTGTTGTCTGACACAGGGGAAGTGTCTTTCCTGATCCCAAACATGGCAAGGGTTCCAACCCCCTGAACATTTGAGCTGGGTACCCAAAGACACGGTGAGACTCATCACCATTCCCACCATCATCTTCCCAGCTGGATTCAAAACACCATCCTCCCAAGAGCCATGCTGTGCACCAAGGAACACCCAAAGCACACCTCCCCCAGTGCAGGCCATGAAGCAAGAGTTTGATACAACACAAACACACGAGTGAAGTGACCCAGAGCAATGTAATCCCAGAAATCCAGAAAGCAAGCTTGGAGTGAACACAGCAAGAATGGAAACGTGTGGTTTTCAGCCCTAGAACAAAGGGTTAAATCAATGGTCTGCCTTGATAACAAAGGCCACTGTTCCCAGCTGCAGAGCTGGTGTCAGGCACTGAAGGCAGCAGACTGGTGAGAGCCCAGGACAGCAAGTTACAGCAGGAGACCCCATGTCCTACCAGGAGGAGGGTGACCAGTCTGCAGGACACCAGGCACCACTTGGCTGCTGGCCCAGCAGGAGAGCAGACCACAGACCTGCATTTCACACACAGGGAAACACAACCTGCAGCACTCTGGCCTGATTTACAGAAGCTTAAGTGAGATTCAGAGGCAAAAATCCACCTTCTAACAGGCAGCAGCATCTAAAGGAGGACATAACTAAGGTGTCCAAACCCAAGCTGCCATCATCAGCCAGAACCCCCAGCAATGCAGTTGGGGGCTGATCCCTTCTCTGGTGCCTACAAATGGTCTGGGGCAGATCCCTCATTCCCACCCAGCTGAGGTGTTTGCAAAACAAGTGAGTCTGAGGAGTGAATGAAATCTATAAAAGAATGAGTGTTCAGAGGCAAAGGCTTTTATTTAGAGATCCTGGAAAGAAGTACCACCTTCCCTTCCACAGGATCTTCTAATGAGTTTTACAGCACCAGTCTTCCTGTACCTGTTTCTGAGCTACAAGGTTCCCATGACTACTCCTGTTTTATAGGGTTCTGATACCTAAGTTCCTTACCTGGAATTCAGTCATCTCTGAATGCACTTTAAGAAGTCACCCTCTCTCCCCATTTTTTCCTCTAGTCATTCAAAAACACCTGCCTTTTTCAATCTCTGCTTTGTCAGACTGGATTTGTAAGGCTGACCAGGGAACTGGAAGGAGCAGAAATTTCCCCCTGCCTCCAAACCCAGTGACCAGGGCTGCACGTGGTGCTTTGAATGATGCCTTTGCACATTTCTGTCCCTAGTAAAAGTGCTGCACCCCCTGCACTGTCAGCATCCCGTGACCCTTTGGGGTTGTGCCACCACACCAACCACCTGACAAACACATCCCCTCATCTGGTGCCTCCAGGACCTGAATTGCCAGCCCCCAGGGCAGGGATTTTCTCTTTCTGCAAAGAGAGTCACTCTGCAAGAACAGAAATGGGATGAAATATTTGAAGACTGCAAATGAGAATTCCTCCTCATCCCAAGGAACAGGCTCTCCCCCCACACTGTTACACCCCTCACTGTGGTACCTGCACCATGATCCCTGGTTTGCCTCTTACCCCACTCTGGGATGTCTCAACATCACCAGGAAAGCCTCTCCACCACCCTCCCCACACATTCCTGCACAGTTTCTCTATCATTTCCTGCCTACATTAAACATCAAACAAAGCCTGAGAGGAAACTGTGTCTAATGCCCCAGTTACAACCAGACAAAATCCAGTTTGCTCAACACTTTCTACCTCTGACAAAACCACATTTCATTTGATCACACTTTCCATCCACTCTTCTACAACATCTTTCCCTGTCTTTAATGATGTTTTTTTCCAAAACACAAGACTGTGCATAACATTAAGACCAAACCCAGAGGTTGCCAGAGGTGTGTTCAGCCTGTAGGCCCTTTCCTACATTTTCTTCTCTCATCTGGAATAGAAACCCTGAAGAGTAACTCAACACTTTCTCAACCCTTCAATCATTCCACTCCACAACACAATGTCAGTAATTAATTTCTCAAGGTTTGTTATTAAATCCCAACCTCATCTGTTGTCTGTTTTGCAAATTAACAACATGGATCCACTTGTGATCACTCCACCCAAGCTCCTGCTTTGAAATCAGCTGTTCCACAAGATGGTTGCTGCTCACTCACAAACATCTTTAAATTAATACATTTCACCACCAGCCAGGACAGCCCAGTTGTGAGCTCCTAGAAAGCCCACAGACTTCCTTTAGTGTTTTCACAACTGTCTCTCCCATTAGCTAAAAAGCTTTCAACAAATTCAGCTCCAAGTTTTGAGAAATTCATCATGGCTTTGCCCCTAAAACCACCAAGTAACTGGAGCCTTCAAGATGGCTTATTTGGTTTGAAGAAATTACTCAATTATTTTCTTACAGGTCCAAGTGTTCCCACATCCCCAGGGCATTCCAACACTTATCTCACCATGTAAACTTTTACTGGAATAGTTTGAATCAAACAATTAGCTAATCTGTTCTTTAACAACCTGAAAGTTGCTCTCCCCAGTCAATGAGTGGCACAGCTCAATAAAAGCTGCTTCTCTTCAGCAACTCACCTGGAGAATTCTCTGCAGAATAGAAGGAAGAGCAATAAATGCAGCCATGCTGTTCAGCACTTGCATTGTCAAACTCTTCAAAGCTGAAATATCAAATATAAAATGGAACTGTTGGAGAGGGTCCAGAGAAGGGCCACAAAGATGATCCAAGGGCTGGAGCAGCTCTGCTCTGGAGACAGGCTGGGAGAGTTGGGGTGTTCAGCCTGGAGAAGAGAAGGCTCCAGGGAGACCTGAGAGCACCTTCCAGTGCCTGAAGGGGCTCCAGGAAAGCTGGGGAGGGGCTTGGGACAAGGGCAGGGAAGGAGAGGACAAGGGGGGATGGATGAAAACTGGAAGAGGGGAGACTTAGGTGAGACATCAGAAAGAAATTCTTCACCATGAGGGTAGGAAGACACTGGAATAGGTTGCCCAGGGAAGCTGTGGCTGCCCCATCCCTGGCAGTGTTGAAGGGCAGGTTGGATGGGGCTTGGAGCAACCTGGGCCGGTGGGAGGTTGCAGGTCACATCTATTGCAGAGGCAGAAAATGTAGGGAGTAACAAAACTGCTTTTCTATCCATTCAGTAGAGGAGGAGACAGCACACAGGTTTTGATCAGTACTTGGGGTCACCAGAGCCAGAATACTTACATTCCGAGTATCGACCCTGTGAAGAACCAGACACTTTCTGTGGGGACATCATGGCCTCCAGCAGGGGAAACCAGAGGGCCTGGAATAATGGGATATAAGGAAAAAACCAGTAAGAACACAGCAGTACTAAAAATGAGCTGTAACCAACATGGGAGTCCATTTCCAAAGACTCAATTCCACATTCTGAAGGACAGAACTACCTCTCTCTCATGACTGCAATGGAACAGAACCAGAAGATGTTAAAATATCCTCAGAGCAAAGCACTTCAGGACCTGCTTCCTGTCGAGGTTGATCATTTCTTGCACCAAGATATTATTTCATTGGGCTCTGACCATCAAAGACCCTGGGCTCCTGTTGCTCCCCCTTCTCCATCCTCACCTGTTTCTCTACTGGAATTTTGACAACAGTCTACTTTTTCTTCATTCAGTCCCCAATTTCTTCTCCATGTGAGATGCAAATTCTCTGATATGGAGAGTGCCCAAAGAACAGGGAACACAGTAGATAGATCCCAAGTGGAAAGGGGCATCTAAATTCTTCAGGCATTATACAGGAGTTGTGAAAATTCTCATAATACTGTACTGGGGAAGCTGGCCCTGACCTTGGTGACCACAGTCAAATCTGACTTGGGCAGCAACAAAGCAATTCCAGCAGGTGGGACAGGATCCCACTCAAAGGCTCCAGGGAGACCTGAGAGCACCTTCCAGTGCCTGAAGGGGCTCCAGGAAAGCAGGGGAGGGACTTGGGACAAGGGCAGGGAGGGAGAGGACAAGGGGGGATGGATGAAAACTGGAAGAGGGAGATTGAGGTGAGACATGAGGAGATGGTGAGACCCTTCCAACCCTGGAGCCTTCTCTTCTCCAGGCTGAACAGCCCAACTCTCTCAGCCTGTCTCCAGAGCAAAGCTGCTCAGGCCCTTTGATCTGAATGACACTCAAGCCAAAATTTCAACTGGAGCTAAAAAAGTGGGAAAGGGTGTTGTCTGCTCTGCTTCTCCACTGCTGATGGGCACTTCACTTTGTGCTTCACCCTTACAAGTGAGGGTTTCTCTCTTGTGGGTCTAAAACCTGAACCAGTGCAAGAGGAGCACAAGGCAGAGGGAAACAACAGCTGCTTGAGACACATCAGCACCCAGCAGATGGGGAAGGGAAGCAGCATGTGAAGAGAAAGCTTCAGAAGATGCAGAGGCCTTTGTTGATTTTAGTGATACATTTTTTTACTACTTTACCTCTCGCTGCTGCTGGTCTAAACTGTGTGAATTTCTCTGGCAAAGGGCAATTGTTTTCATTAAGGTATCTTCAATGTTTTCTAGCAGGGGGAGTTCAGCTGTGCCTAAGTTTTGGGGGGGAAAAACAAGTTGCATTAAGTCCCGAGCATTCTGCAAAACAAAATCAGCTGTTCCTCTAAAGCCTGTTCACTACAAGGAGCAACTAAATTACAGAGACAGCTCCTGATTCTTGACACTTGTCCTGAATGGCACGGTAAACCAGGCATATAAAATATGTCATGTAATTGAACAGGGAGGTCTTAGCTGTGGTTTAGGATACAATTAACTAAGAGATATGGGCACTGCATTTAATTAGGTGCCCAGGAGTCTTTGGGCTAGTGAACAGTGCACTTGTGCTTACACTCATTTTCTGTAGGCAGAACATTCTACCTTGTCTGAGCAGCTTGCTTCAAAAAAAGCTGCTTCCAGATGTCTCTCATCACTGTTGATATAGAACATCTGCTGAGGCTCAGCAATGAGCTTGAATGGATTCTATCAGAGGAAAGGTGTTTGGTAAGCCAGGAGGAGTACCAGGCACAATCCAAATGCTAACAGGGCAGCAGACCACACACACAGACCCCCCAACACAGCTTGGTCTACATCTCTGGCAAGATCAGAGCCACAGAGTAAGGAAGTGCCCTCAGAAAACTCCCACAGTCACATGCATATCATTTATAAAATGCCACCAGGATACCCAGAAACTTGAAATAGGATCTCCTTATGCCAGGTGTCAGGCATCTGCACTTTACATTTGTCTTTTTAGTAGAAAACGGAATTTAATTTGATTAACTCTTACTTTCATCATCCTGTGTAAGCATCTGCAACTTGCTCTGCAACCACTGGAAGGAGAGAGAGAACAGAGCAGTGAACAGATGGTGACAGCAGCACCTTGACAAGGTGTGGTTACAAAGGCTCACCCTTCTTTTCTTCCCCAGGTTGACTAACATAGCAAAAGTATCTTCCCAAATACGGAAAGGAAAAGAGGAGCTGAAAGATGATTTTTTTATTAAGAAAACCAATTTTCATATCTGTTATCTGCTAGGTGTTTGAAGCCATGCCAGAAAAATATGCTGATCTGCAGATAACTCAACATATTGTCACTGGGCAGAATGCTCCCATGGACTCTACAGGGAAACAAACTGGGAGCAGTGGCAACACCCAACCCCAGCCCAGGCCCTCCTGCTGATGTCATGCCATGCTGGCATGGCAAAAATGCCACAGCCAGGACTTCAGTGTGCTGTACCTCAAGCATCACCAAGAAGGCACCATGGATATCTCCCTTCTTCTCCAGTAAATATGAAGAAGCTTCATGGAGCTGATGCTTCTGGGTTATCTGAGTTGGAAGAAAAAAGAAAGGTAAAAGTCTGTCTTAAGAAATGCACTGGTGGTTGTTCAGAATGACAAGCTGATGGTCAGGAAGGATTGTGCTCCCTGTGTTCCCAGGCATGTCACCCACTCTGAGCAGCACCCCTGCTTCCCCCCACCAGCTGCCCTGCATTTCTGTACCACCAAGCAGTACTGCCACCACCAGCAGTGACATCTTCAACAACAAAATCAAAAACATCTCTATAAATCAAGATCAAGGACAGGTTATTGTTACAATTTTCATAAAGGGCAGAAATAGCTGCTCTCCCAGTGCCAGATAAATTTTAGAATCATAGAATCAGTGGGGTTGGAAGGGACCTCTGAAGATCATCAAGTCCAACCCCCCTGCTGCAGCAGGAACACCTGGGGCAGGTCACTCAGAAAGGCATCCAGACAGGTCTGGAAAGTCTCCAGAGAAGGAGACTCCACAGCCTCTCTGGGCAGCCTGTCCCAGGGCTCCATCACCCTCAAAGGAAAGAAGTTTCTCCTCATGTTTAGGTGGAACTTCCTGTGTTGTAACTTGGTGCCACTTCCCCTCATCCTGTCACTGGCACCACTGAACAGAGACTGGCCCATTCTCAACACCACCCTGCAGATATTGATAGACATTCATCAGGTCTCCTCTCAGTCTTCTCTTCTCTAGACTGAACAGCCCGAGGTCTCTCAGCCTTTCCTCATCAGGCAGGTGTTCCAGTCCCTGCATCATCCTTGTAGCCTCCCTTGGACTCTTCCCAGCATCTCCCTGTCCCTCTGGAACTGGGGAGCCCAGAACTGGACACAACACTCCAGATGTGGTCTTATGAGGGCAGAGATTTTGGCAGAGTTGCTTTCTAAAAACCCCAGGCCCATGATTTCAGATCCCTCCACCACACAACCAGCCCAGCCAGACTCTGCTCTGCAGTTACTCAGTAGCCTCAAGAGCACTAATGGCCTTTTGCTCATTAGCCCTGAGGCTGAACTCCAAATCAGTGCATTAAACCCAGCTGAGCCTGCTGAGGGACAGCATGTCAGCAGCTCCAGGGACAGTGTCAGAAAGGGACTGTGAGAATATGCAGGAACAAATCCACAACTGAGGCTTAAGTACTTGTACAGCACTTCAAAGAGGTGGGAGCTGACTGGAATGCTTCCCAGGCCCCTGTCCTTATACATGCCTTTCCTACCTGGATGGTTTCTTCCAGTCTGCAGTATTCCAGAACTTTCAGTGTGTCCAAAACCTGCTCTGGGCTGTACTGACAAAGCAGCTCGATGAACTGCTCAGTGATGCAGGGTGGTAAGTGTATCAGGTCTTGGTTAATGCCTTCTCTGGAACAAAAGAGACACAAAAGACTCAAGTCAAATTCTAGCCCAGAAGTTTGACTGGAAAGAAGAGTTTCTTATTCAACTGTGTGTTGTCTTTTCTCCTTGATACAGAAGTTAAAAGTTACTGTGTTTCTACTAGTTACTGGTGCTGGAGGTCTGTCAGTAGGCATTTCATTTGCTCCTCAGCAATTCTACTGATGCCTCAGTATAAATCAGAATGTCCTTCAGCAGTTGCAGGGCAAAGAGCACAAAGAACTCACCTGGTTTCTCCAATGAAACCATATGGTCTCTGAGTGGTCTTTTTAGATTGTGATTATCTATTTGTCCTACAGACCTTGTCTGCATGTGCTTGAAGAAATACTTTGCTTATTGTTTCTGAAATTCTTCTTTGACTTGCTTTACCAAATTTTAATGTTTCATCTGCTAGAATATGATCTATTTTATCTACCTCACTGAGGTATGAACTCATGCTTCTTTTAGAGATACATCCCTGCTTCTGTTTAGTTCCTCTTCTCAGACAGAACAAAACTGGTGAATTAGGTTTTTCTCCCACAGAGGCAGCAACTCTGTGCACTCTGTGGTCATTTGGCAGAGCAGATCACCAAGTGTAAGGTTTTGAACCAGCCCCTGCATGTGGTTCAGCCAAGGCTGCATCCTCTCTGCAGGGTTTGCTGTGCTACAGAACCACATCTGGCTGGAACCAAAGACAGAATCACAGAATCACAAACTGGTTTGGATCAGAAGGGACCTTAAGAGATCATCCAGTCCCAGCCCCTGCATGGGCAGGGACACCTCCCACCAGCCCAGGTTGCTCCAAGCCCCATCCAACCTGCCCTTCAACACTGCCAGGGATGGGGCAGCCACAGCTTCCCTGGGCAACCTGGGCCAGGGTCTATCCTCACCTCCCACCACAGGACCTGCTCCACCACACAGGCAGGTGAGACCTCCAACCTCTGCTGTGCTTCCTGCCCTGGTATCTCCCTGACCCCCCCTGCCCTGTGACAAGGGACACTGCCACGATGGTCAGCACCCAGCAGTGCAGCCCCAACACTCTTCTCTTCTGGCCAGGACTGTGGATCATGCTGCCCAGCCTGAGCCCTTCGGGAGGCCAAACCAGGGCTTCCCTCCTGATTCTAGTCCAGGTAGTTTCTGCAGGTGAAGCCCAGAGTAACTATTAAACTCATCAGTAAAGAAGTTACTGTAAGAAGGATTCCTCCAGTTCCTTTCCAGCAGCAGCTGCTGGCACTGCAGTGGTTCATCCAGTGCTCATTTTCTGATCCCCTGGCTTATCACTAAGTAAACTCCTGATGTGTTTGAAACAAAACAGAGACCAGAATTGTTTGCAGTACCTGTGACTGTCCCCGTGTCCTGTTTCCTACTGATCTTGCTCTTAAAAAGAGCAACATGAAGCAAGAGATTTCAAAGAGTTAGGATGGAAAGGAAGATACTTTCCAGAGACAGCTGCAGATCAGCAGTTCACCAGCACTGTGGGGTTCAACTTCATGTCACAGTTCTAGGATTGATGCACCATGAAAAAAACCAGTTTATCCTGTCTAGGAAACAGGGCTCTTAGACCTGTTCTGAAGCTCCTGCTCGGAAAGAAAACAGATCAAGGTATTTAGTTTTTTTTACCTTTCTTGACAGAAATTCCTAATCAGAAGAATGTGTTGATGTGCAAACCCTACAGCCACAGGATGGAAAGGTCCAATATACAATATGATCCTGTATTTCCTGGCAGCTACAAGAGGCAACAGGATCACTATCCTCGAAGACAGGCCAGGAGAACACCATGCCACCAGGAGGCCAGAAGCAGCTTGCTGTGATGACAATGTCAGTAACTTCATTATAAAGGATATTTGCCCAGAAATTGAAAGCCTGACACAAGTACTGATCAGTGTCCAAAGTGTGGGCACAGGTGGGCAAAAATCCAAACTGTTGTGTTCTGACATCAAGAATGGACTGTTGCAGGACAAAACACAAACCCTAAATTCTGGTCTTTTGCATTCACCACCCACCACACACACCCTACAAATCCCCAGTGCCACTAAGGGAGCCAGTGTTCTACTTGAAATAACTGTGGCACCAAGCATTCATGACTCCATGAGCAAGGTGACCTTCTACTGCACCCTTTCACTCAGGAAATGAAGAGAAAAGAGAATGGAAAGAGAGCTGGATTTTGATAGTATTAAGAACCAAGCACTGGTCTTCACACTAGCAGGTCCTGCCCAGCTCAAAGGGACGATCAGAGGGTTGGAGCAGCTCTGCTTTGGAGACAGGCTGGGAGAGTTGGGATGTTCAGCCTGGAGAAGAGAAGGCTCCAGGGAGACCTTAGAGCACCTTCCAGTGCCTGAAGGGGCTCCAGGAAAGCTGGGGAGGGGCTTGGGACAAGGGCAGGGAGGGAGAGGACAAGGGGGGATGGATGAAAACTGGAAGAAGGGAGATTGAGGTGAGACATCAGAAATAAATTCTTCACCACGAGGGTAGGAAGACACTGGAATAGGTTGCCCAGGGAAGCTGTGGCTGCCCCATCCCTGGCAGTGTTGAAGGGCAGGTTGGATGGGGCTTGGAGCAGCCTGGGCTGGTGGGAGGTGTCCCTGTCCATGCAGGGGGTTGGATCTTTTGATCTTTAAGGTCCCTCCCAACCCAAGCCATTCCATGGTTCTATGGCTATGTTCATATTAAATATAAGGGTGCCAAACATCTGCCACGCTCTTCATGCTCTTTCCTAAAAGGAAGAGCTCATCCCACACAGCCTGGCCCAGCTGAGCTGTGCCAGTGTCATGGGCAGCAAGAAGAGCCACTCCAGCAGGACCTGCAGGACCCACAGCCCTGTGTTGCTCAGTAAAGGAAGCTGTTGGTACAATGCACCCCCACCTCCTGCAGACAGCCATGCTTCACTGAGCTGGGTTTTCTGAGGAAAAAGAGCTTCAAATGGAAGCACAGCAAAGGCTGTGATCAATGAGCTGAGCAACCCTCACTCCATTCTCCCTTTTCCGTGACTGCTTGTAAGACACAAACATATGGACATTTTGTTTTAATTTCCCCAGGCAATTTCTGCTAACCCTGTTTCACCCCTCCTCCCTCCTTTAAAAGAAATCTCAGGCTAAATTAAATGGGCCAAATTAATCCCTAATGCAATTCCACCAACTAGGATAGTTATACTAGCATGATGAGTCTTGTCCCCATACCATCAAGCAATCATTCGTATTTAAGCTCCTTTACTGCTCTAAGAGTCTTTATTTTAATAAGCATTTTGCTTAGAGAAAAAAAGGATATCAACAATTAGATTGACTGAAGAAAGACAGATGTTTTCAGAAGAACCTAATCACTATTTAATATATATACACCACAAAGTACAGGGGTGTCAGCAGATGAGGTCCTGGATGGGAAGATTTCTCCCTCCTTCCCTACCCCTCTCAGGACACAGTTCAGCTCATTCCAGTAGATCTCAGAAGCAGCCTTAGAGCACTTGAAAAAAAGACCTCAGGCCCTGGAGTGATATTTAAAAAGAAAAATGCCTCTCCAGCAATCTAGGATCTCTACAGAACTCTTCTTTCTAACAACACCAGGTTAAACCTTGGCCTTCCAGACCTTCTGCTTTACTGTCAGTCACTGCCAGATGTGAATCCAAAGTGCTTTGTTAATTTCTCTGGGTAATTGTCCCACTTCTCTTGTGCTTATTGACTAGTCTGGCATCCACCATCCTGTCAGCACCTGGTTTATCTCCTTGATGAACATCAGCCTTAGAGAAGAAAGCTGAGATCTTCTGAAGGATCAGCTACAGAAGGTTGCTTCCTCTGGCTGGTTTGAACACATCATGTGCTGCTTTTGATGAGAAGGCAACTACAGGAGAAATGGCTGCATTCTGCACTAATTATGGCTGCATTCTGCACTAATTATGGCAGAGTTAAATTACTCCAGGATTATGGAAGCCACTCCAGGCATAACATGAAAATCCAGGTTAATTACTACCTTCATTGAAATGGAGTAACAAAACCTGTCCTTTAAAAATTATTTTAATCCTAACAAAATCCAAAAAAGTGATTTATTCCAGGTCCTAGCTTCCAGAGCATGCCTCTTATTCCACTTCAAAAGGAACTGAAACACTGACACTTGGGTTAAGATAATGTTACCTTTTCCTACTACCTCTCCTCCTCATAAAGCACAACTAATTTGTAGTTAATTGTCAAAACAAGATCTCTCCTTCAATTGCATCACCAGTGGCTTGAAGGCAGCTGGTGCTCTGCACATGTAAATGTCTTACAAAATACATAAATAAAATCAAGATCTTGTAGCATTTGAAACTAATTCAATGGAAAGAGAACACCCAGGGCTGGAATACTGAAAGAACAGGAGCAGATGGAGCAAGCAAGTAGTTCAAGAGAAGTCTGAAGTGAAAAATGCAGCTGCAATTCTGAAACAAGATGGAAATGCCACCCTTTCCAAGCCCCAGTCTTGGGTGTAGGCTGTCACCTGGTGCACTGTTTCCAGGGAATCTACTGTAACCCACGTTTTGAAGCTGTAGTTTGGAAATGGTCCCGTTTTCTTACATACCTTGGGTCAAGGAGACTCCTCAGAAACTGGAAGAGTAAGAACTGGTCCTGCACAACAGGAGGAGACAGAGTATTACTGTTTTAAATAATGTGATCCCTGAGCTCTCTCCGCTGAGGAAAGCACCGTTCCCAGCTGGTGCCTGCTGAGGAGACTGGTTTAGGCCTTGGTCCTGTGTGGACACTGGGAGGATGTGGAGTGCACACCAACTCCAGGCTGAAAACCAGCAACTTAGAGATCTCACATTTTAACAGCCAGGACTCTACAAACAGGCCAAATAACGCCCGTGCAGCAGTTCCTCCAGCTGAGTGGCTATCAAGCTGGCTTTCCTCTGTTTCCCACACAGCAGCAATTCCCCACGACTCCCAGCAACCTGTTCTGACAGGAACGGACACCGCGCGGCCCGGCAGCACCAAGCCCAGGGGACACTTTACCTGCAGGTTTGCAATGATGGTCTCCATCTGCTCACCGAAGTGGATGGCCACCAGGTCAGCTGCCTTGCAGGGACTCAGCAACAGCAGCTCCTTTGGAGAGTGAAACCCAACACAAATAATTACCCTCCGTTTCAGAGGCAACAGACCCACGCAGCAGCACCGACTCCATTCACATTGTGACTGTATCTTTGCTGAGGTAAAAGCTGAAAAATAACAACCACCATTGCACAGAAAGTGATTTTGGAAAAAAAAATTAGAAGGAAAGGGAGCTTGTAAAAAGGCTTTTTTGAAAGTTGATGATCTTACTACACAACAGGCCTTGTAAGAATGCAAAACTCCTCGCACCAGCGAGACCACACCTCAGTCTAAGGTGAGAAAATTACTCCTCAGGTTTTCTGGCAACTGCCTTTTACCCCCTGCCAACAAGTCCTTCCTAGTGCCAACAGCAGAGAGGAAACAAAGCCCCCAGTGCACCCAAGGGAACTTCTCACTCCCATGGGATCAGTGTTAACTGGCTTGAACTGAACTGAACCAAAGGCTTAAAACCAGGTTTCCTTTAGGATTGATTGCAACTGATACCTGTCCAGATATGAACTAACCCTAAATAATGTATTTATTGCAATAAAAGGAAAAATAAAATTAATATTTTAGATGCCTGTTTGCCTCCTGTCAAGCTTGATCTAAGAGGCTTCATATCATACAAGTTTACACAGCCTAGAACCAGAGGTTTTTGCTCCTAATGCTTCCAAATGCATCCATGCTTCCAAACAAATGAGAAGTCACTGCTTCAAACCAAAGCTGGGTACCTGGAGACCCTTCCCAAAAGGCCCTCCTAAGCTTAGGAGAAAACACTGCTTTACCAAATAAAACCAACTGTTACAGTGGTAAAGAAAGAAAAAGATCATAAACATCTCTCTGGAAGAAAAAACAAGTATCTGAAGAAGTTATGTAGCTCTAGCTTGGTATCCAGACAGATGTAGCAGCCACCAAATTCAGACTGGCAAGAGTGAGATGGCTCAGCCTCCCCATGACTGCAGCCCTTGGGTCAGTGTCGCCCTCACAACCTACCCCCAGGAAACAGGTTTTGGGTTTTCCTCCTCTGCCAGGTTGGAACAACTTGGAACTTCCTGGGCAGACAGCCCTTGGGGGACAGCACCGACACCAGGCCTGTGGGGCTGAGGACAGCAAGTGACCACACAAACAGCACCACAACTGAAGGGAAGCCATGGGCTTTATTTTGGAGATGAAGGGACAACCACTGTGTAGGATGATGGAGAAAAGAAGTGGCACTGATCACAGACCCTACTTCTGTCACACCATCACCAGGGAAGAATTAGGAACAGAAGAGCCTCTCCAGACACTGCCTGTTTCACCTGGTGAGGCTGGTTTGCTACTTGCACACCTCAGCAGATGGAAGGACAGATGTTCAAAGACCCAAAACCACAGCACCATCCTAGCAAAATGTTATTCACTATTTTAAGTCTTCTGAGTGCCTGAGAGCAGGGTTAATACCTTGGGAAAGAACAGCAGCCCAAAGCAGCCAAGGGGCGGCAAAGCCACAGGAAACTCTACAGACTGTTCACCAGCCCCGGGAACCAGAAGACACCAAAGGGAAAAGAGGGACTTGATCTCAGTGCCAGCACCCAAGAAAGGTGACCTCCTGGGACAGAATGGAACAGGCCTCTTGCTCTACCAGATAACTCCACAGCAAGAAAAACAACACACACACACTCTCTCTCTCTCTAACTTTCCTGCCGGGCTCAACTCCTACCCTTTCACTCCATGGATTTTACACTCCTCCTTGGAGTGTGCCTTTAATAAGACCATAGCACCTTTGAATCCCTTTTCCAATATACACCTAGACAACCTCTCCTGAACCTTGATCCCTTAATTAGTGTTGACCCTTAATAAACCGATTAATTCGTAAACTAAACATTGGTCTCAGTAGCAATTTGTGAGCGTGGTGGGAGGGTGTTCTGATCTACCCTCTAAGACACGGCCCCACAGTGGCCGTTCCTCCGTGAGAGGCGAAGGCCACGTGTGACCCTCGGGCTCATTCACAAACCTCTCCACACTGAGGGGGAGGGAAGTCGTGGGAACATCCTGACAGCCGGGAGCCCCCCAATACTGGCCCGCGACACCTACAGAACCCATCATCTGCCCAGCAGCTTCTTGGAGAAAGCTGCAAAAAGTGTGGGCAGAGCAGCTGCCACTGTCTGCAAGGCTGGTGAAACACTGCCAGAAACCCTGGCTTTAAGGATGGCCATGGACAAGTGGAGAGGAGTATTATCTGTTTGCCCACCTCAGAGAGGGAGGCAGCTTGGACATGTTGGGCACTGGGCACTTCTGACACTGGACAATACTCAAGAAATGGCTTCAGACTGAGAAAACAAAGTCAAGTAACTCCATGTGAACAGCTGGCAGTCTGGGCTTCCCAAAAACAACACACAGAGAAACGTGAGGCAGAACAGCCCAGGACGTTCCTGATTTGTCCTGAGACTCCCCAGCATAGAACAGCAGTCATAAAGGCCTCAGGCTGCAGAGACCCAGCAAGGAAACCTCCCTGTGACTGATAAAGACACAAAACACAGCTCACAGAGGGCAGCTGGGGATGCTGAAGGCACCAACCCAAGCAGAGACCAGGGCTGCAGCAGAAGGAAGCAGATCCAAGGAAGCAGCACAGCAGGCAGCAGCTTGCTCAGCTTGGCTCCACATGGAACCTGTTGCTCTGATAAGGTAGGAATGAGCCAGGTCTGCTCAGCCCCAGCACAGCCACCCCAGCACTAACTCCCACAAGCTCTGGAAGTGCATCTGGAGCATGGGTGTGAGCTTGGCAGGCTGCATGTCACACAGCTGGGTCCACAGCAGCTCTTTGTTCATTGTCTTCTGAATCATTTTCCCTCTTGGTCCATTTTCTCATTAGTCACACACTACTTTCAGATGCTTGGTAGACAGAAGTATCCTGTGCCTTTCAGATGTACCCAATACTTTTTTGTCCAGGATACAGAATTCTGTGGCTATTTTCTGCTAAGTAGTCTGGGCAAGTGACTGCTTGTTTCATAGACAAACATCAGCTTATCTCCAGATCACCCTGGAGGTGACTGACACCACTTGACAGAAACTAGGTCATAGAAATCATAAAATGGTTTAGGTTGGAAGGGACCTTAAAGATCATCCGGATCCAACCCCCCTGCATGGCCAGGGACACCTCCCACCAGCCCAGGTTGCTCCAAGCCCCATCCAACCTGCCCTTCAACACTGCCAGGGATGGGGCAGCCACAGCTTCCCTGGGCAACCTGGGCCAGGGTCTTACTATCCTAGATACTATGGATTCCCCAGGTCTACTGACTGGGCAATTACTTCAGACATCTCCAACCCAGGAAGCAAAGAGAAACTGAAGAGATGGGAATAATTATTAGCTAGAGAGGTCTAGCAACAGTCTGTGTCTTACAGAAGAAGTCACGACCCCATCTCCCCACATGCTGGAAGTGCCAGGGTACTGAGGTTGAATGCCACCACCACTGTAAGAAGAGGAATTAGACACCACAGGTCAGTGATGTCCATGTTCTGACCTTGCTCTTCACAGCACTCACCAGCCATCATCTCCTGACAAGGCCCATTATAAACCAGGAAGCCAGGGAGGCCAGCCTGGATCTGGAGATGCACTTACAGTAACATATAGACCAAGAGACCTGCAAGGCAGAGCTCCTCAGCAGGTGAGATGGGACACTGTGGCACTTCTGCTCACAGAGCAGCACCAGACCCAACAGGAGCTGGCAGTAGCTCAGGTGCCATGGCTTTAGGACACACCATACCTCTATATGTTCCAGAGCTTTCTGCCACACCAACTGCTTTTCTTCAGTACTGTAGCCAGGCATGGACAGGATGTTGTGAATATAGTTGAAAACTTCTTCCTGTAAGACATAAACCCATGAGAGGTACAGCATGTTCTGCAGCACTACCAAGGGCACTGGGGTTTGCTAAGGGAGAGCATTTCAAGCACTCTGAGCATGGCTTCATGGCCAGTCCTCTCTTAGCAAGTCAGTTACCTGCAGGTGAGATGATACATCCCTAAATACTTCCTGAAGAACTGCCAGGAAAAAAAAAAAGCCAAGAGGAAAATAATAGATGCTAAACATGTGAAACACTGAGGACAAAGAGACTTGTTCTTCCACTGTTAGAAACACCCCTGTTTTGCTCATAGGCTAAAGGACAGGACATCACTCTTTAGCTAGGGGCACAGAAAAAAGAACACTCTGCCAGAGGGTAGGTCAGTTTTCCCAACGTTTTCCTGAGTTTTTCTACAAAATTAGCCTCTCCCCCAGGTTCTTCCGCACTGTCCTAGCTCAGCTGCTCTCTTGCGCCTTATTTTGGACCACCTCCCTGTCACAACCTATCTCTTCCATTTCCTTCAGCCACACAACTTCCAGGTTTCACAAGGAACTGGTGGGATCAAATTTGCCAGACACTCCTTCCAACTTGTGTTGGTGGTAGGGAAGAGAACCTAACTTATGGCCAGGCAGAAGCTCATTGCAAAGAGATAACAAGGGCAGAGACACTCTGTCCAGGGGAAAGGAAAGAGAGTTAGCATTGTTTAAATTGAAAAAGGAACCAAAAATGGGGTTGAGTCAGGTTAACAGTTGCATTTGATGGTCTCTTCCAACCCAAGTCTTTCTATGAGTCTAAGTTTAAAAAGAAACCAAAAACTATGAAGCTTTTAAAAAATAAGTTCCTCTCCAACACACAAACACAAAAAGTCTTGATTACATGAAAACTCAGCTGTAAAGGAGGACACTTGTAAAGAGAGACCTACAGGAAAAGAGCAGGGCTGTTGTGCCCATGCACAGTATTGCCAGCAAGATGGACTGCCCTGCCAGGAATGGTTTGGGTTGGAAGGGATCTTAAAGCTCATCTAGTTCCAACCCTGCTGCATGAGCAGGGACACCTCCCACTAGACCAGGTTGCTCAGAGCCAGCCATGAAGAAGAAAGGCAAGAAGCACCCAATTTACTCACCTTTCTCACTGGATCCCGCAGGTAACAGCCAATGATTTTGTCGTAGCGATGCTCTCGTTCGTACATGAATTCACAAATCTGATAGCTGGAATGAAAATCACTTTCCACATTAGGAAAAACACTCAGCTGAGCCAAAAGAGCAGAGGTAAGCTGCTGAGACCCAGCACAGTTTGGCAGCACTCGAAAGAAAATGCAGCCTGTTTTACAGAGGGCTTGGAAGTGTCTTTCAGCACAGAGCTTGGGTGGCTCCAGGTCACATGCATCGTTTGGTATCAGCCACGGACCACTCAGCCTCCCATTTTGGGAAGGTTATCAGACAGAGCAGAGAAAATGGCAGTTACTAAGGTGAGAGGCAAGGGACAGAGGGCAGAAGTCCTTAAAGAAATCAGGTTTCCCTGATTCTGCTGTTCAGAGATCATCTTCCTTCTTTCCATCACACACTCAGCTCTAAGCGAGGCTGGTCCGCAACACCAACTGGAAGGTCACTGCCCATGACCCAGTCATGTGCTGACACAGCTTCCTACTTCAAATCCTGGTTAACCTCTTTAACGTTTTGAGACTTTAGATAAAAAAAGAGACAAAAGAAATGAGAAGGCTGCTGAGGAACATTACACTAGAGGTTTTTTAGTTCTGATGGAATCGGCTGAGCTGGTGGTTCTGGTAGTCCAGCTCTCTGAGGCAAGGAATAAAACCACCTTTGTTGAGTCTGAAAAATTTGGTTGAGTAACTTCTTCCAGGACACACAGGAGAAGAGGGAATGGCACACCCCACCACGGCTCCTCTGTCTCTCTGGTTCTTTGTAGTATGGTGGATTAATTCACATTATGTCTATACTGAAGACTTGGGTGAAGATGCCCTCCCTGACTCTGTTCAGGCATCACAGACTCTTTCTGAAAGTGTAAAGCATCTAAAGGAGATGGTAGAAATGTTCAGCTCTTCCAGACACTGTGTTTGTCTCTCCTACTCAATTCTATAATGAGTACCACGGGGGTGGCTTCAGACCCCTTCCTGCTTTTAAATCCACCTGTGGGTCTCACCCCAAGGAGTCATCTCCATCTGTCAGGCGTAGAACTTTCAAACATACAACCACACCTTTGAACAAAGCCTGGGCTCTGGGATGGGATGTGCCTGAAGTCCTCAAGCCCCACAGGGTTTCAGTCTGAAGGGTTCCCACAGCTCTGCCCCCTCCTATCTTAACAATATTTTCTGTAAAAACACCCAGTAGAGAGAAATCAGAAAAGGCTGGATCTAAATATGAACATATTCAATGAAGCAGATGTGAATGCACAGGGAAAATAATCCCAAACACAGCTGCAAAGCAGGAAGCAGATATGTGGAGGACAATGCTTTGGAGGAGATGTAAAGGAAGTATTTCTGTATCAGAAATGACAACTTACAATTCTGCTTTCTCTGCCATTTGGATGAGACGAGTCTCTTCAAACTGCACTATCCCTCCTGCCTGCAGCAATTCCAGCAGGACCTGCAGATATTGGAGGCCAGTTATTTATACTGCAGCAGCTGGACAGCCAGTGTCCCTCAGAAGAACACTGCTCCTGCACCACTCAGCTCTGGATTAACACAGGGCTTAGTCCACAGATATATATTTTTTAATTGACTGTGCATTAACTATGAAGCTCATCCACTCAGCCAGGTCTTCTGCCCCTGTTCTTACTGCTGGCAAAGCTCCCCTGTGGGCAGTGCTGGGGTAGGATCCTCCTTCACTCCCTGCCCAATTCTCCCATGCTGGGTGACTGCTGTGGTATCTGACCTTCAGCCAGCACATGTTCCCAACAAGGCTGAGCTCTGCTCTGCAGCCTGGGGGCAACAGGGGCTGAAGGAAACATTCCCCCAAGGCCGTTACCTGCTGCCTCTCGGAATGCCGGGAGTCGTCGTCCGGACTGCACAGGAATTCAAGGACCTGCACGAGGGGGTAGAAGTGAGTCTGACTTGACACAACGAGTTGACAGAACTGGTGCAGTTGGAAAAGACTTCTAAGATCACTAAGTCCAACTGCTGACCCAGGGGAAAAACAAAACAAAACAAAACAAACCCCAAAACCAAACCAAACCACCAAAAAAACCCACCAGAAAACCCCACACAACCAACCCACACCCCAAACAACCAACCCATGCCCACTGGAGCATGTCCTGAAGTCCCAAATCTACCTGGCTTTTGAATCCCTCCAGGGATGGTGACTCCACCACCTCCCTGGGCAGCCTGTCCCAGTGCCTGACCACTCTTCCAGTAAAGAAACTCTTCCTCATCTCCAGCCTGACCCTCCCCTGGTGCAGCTTCAGGCCGTTTCCTCTGGTCCTGTCGTTATCTTGGGAGAAGAGGCCAAAGCCCCCTCACTGCACCCTCCTTTCAGGGAGCTGTGGAGAGCAATGAGCTCTCCCCTCAGCCTCCTCTTCTCCAAACCAAACACCCCCAGCTCCCTCAGCCTCTCCTCACAGGACTGTCTCACAGGACAGCAGGGCAGTCTGGAGGCACCACCCATCTGTGAGCTGCTCTCAGCCCTGTAACTAAGGACCCTCAAGACTACTGGATTAACCATGAACTGCTGAAAGACTCCAGGGAGGGAAACCTAAGACTCTGCACCAGGATCTAGAACCAAACCATGGGGAACCCAGTGAATATAGAAGAACTCAGGGATCCCATGACCCTGCCTTGAACTGTACCCCAAAGAGCTGGAGTCACTGCAGCTCCCTTCTGACTTCTCTCCTGGACTGTGTCAGTCCTCCCAGAAAAACAGACAACCATGTCATTCAATTTAATATAACTGTAATTACAGTGTTTAATCCAAATCCATCTGTCCACAGACTTCTTTGGTCCTAAATTATAACACAGGACTTTTTATAACCTGTTTATCAGTGTTCATGTATCCGTATTATCACCAAAGCTCAACTGCTGTAGCCATTGAAGCCACCTCTTCAGGCCCAGGAATTTCTGGGACTCCAGCTGGGATATAAAGTTATCCTGTGCAAGCTTCAGGCATGCATTGGTGCACGCCAGCCTATTCCAAGCAGCAGAGAAGAACAGTGGCCCCATCAAATTACCAGGTACCTATAGAGGCTCTATCAGCTCACTGATGACATTTCAGTTGGCACTCCTTGTCTCCATACCCTGGCACCTTCATATGTGTAAGAAGAGACAACAGAGGCACCAAAATGCTCACTGGGGGTAAACCAGCTTGGTTCCTGTCCTTACGGGCCTTTGCTTCCCCTCTCCTGACACAGCAGTGACCACAGGAATCCATCATTCCATGGAGAAGAGAAGAGGCTCTTCCATCTCCCTAGCACCTGACCCAGTTTCTCACACAATTCCAGCAGGCAAGCTGAAATATGGAGCTTACTGTGCTCCTGTAGCCACAGAATCACAGGATGGCAGGGGTTGGAAGGGACCTCTGGAGATCATCCTGTCCAAATCCCTGCTAGAGCAGATCCCACAGGAACACATCCAGATGGGTTGGAATGTCTCCAGGGATGGAGACTCCAAAGCCTCCCTGGGCAGCCTGTCCCAGGGCTCTGGTACCCTCACAGTAAAGAAGTATTTTCTTATATTTAGGTTAATCCTCCTGTGCTCCAGTTTGTGCCCATTGCCCCTTGTGCTGTCACTGGACACCCCTGAGAGGAGTCTCTCCTACTCCATTGCTTTGAAACCACACCATGATGCTCCCTGTTTCATAATGCACCCATCCTTTGAGAATTACTTCAGTCCACAGCACCAGCCAGTATTTCTGTTGTGCTGCACCCTGTTGGGAATTTTTTCTACCCCTCACAAAGAAACACTTGCCTGGTCAAAAAGTGTCCTGTTCACAAACAATGTGTTGTTGGGCTTGGCAAGCTGGCGGGCAAGGAAGGTGAAGAGACAGCCAACCTGTGATGGGGTGAAGTCAGAATTCTCTACCATGACCTGAGAAGCATGAGAAAAGGGAAAAAGAAATAGAAACAAGTGACTGATTCTGGAGCTGCCTTTGGGAAAGCAATCAGGGCACTGCAGTCAGAAATCCATCTGCAGCCACCATGTCTCCCCTAACCCAGACATCTATACCATCTCCTGGTGTTAGTCCATCCTGAAGATCCAAAAGGCAAGTGACCTTCCGTGGCATTGAACTGTGTCACCTGGACACACAGCCAGGGGAGGTGTTCTTAGTAAACCACCTCTGTCCTACAGCTAAAGAGGCTCATCCTCTGCCAGGTACTCAAAAGAGACATTTTTGCATGGCCCTGATTTTGGGGTGTGAAGGGGCTCCCCACCCAGGTTTATCTCCATCTCAGTAGTGTGTGCTGCTCACTGAACACCTACAGAGCTTCTGAAAAGAGAAATGTTGTCACATGAGGAAAAAAGATAAAATCAATAACTAGAGGAGAAAACAAATCTACATTTGACTTCAGGCACTCAGCACTTCAGTTGTGGTATGCAGAGGAACTGATCCAATGACTAAGAAAGGTTTGGGAGAAGTTTCTTTTCTCACATTAAATTAGCTTCTAGTCTATGAATATTTTGAGAAAGTTGCGGCTGTGCTGACTTGAAATTACAGGAAAATGGAATGTCTAAGAGTCACTACAAAAGGGATCTGAAACCTGGGAAGTGCTTGTCACCTGCCTCACATACAAAAAACGAGTGTGATGTGTCCTGACTCCGAGTCTTATGCTTCTAAAAAAAACCCCAAACATGAAGGGAAAGTGAAATGCCCCTGTTTGGAGAATCATCCTGTGAGAGCAGTGGGTTTAGCTCGGGGGAAATCCACCACCTGAACAACTTAGCCCACATCTGAGAACTGCTCTAGCAGAGCCTAGGCACAGAGCATCTCACAGTCTATAACCTCTCAGTCTAAGCTTGGGAGACACAATTGATTCCCTAAAGTGACCTGGAGTTCCAGATGCCTGGAGATGAGATGCTAATGGTTTCTTACATAAGTGGAGGCAGCCAGGTAAGACACATTATAAATTAAGTGGAGCTCTACTTCAAACATCAGCTAATGCCATCATTCATTTTTAATCTTTGTTTTCTGTTTAAAAAGGCTGTCTCATGCAGGAGCCCAGTCAGAATGGTGTTAACTCACAACATTAAATATGTGGCTCACTAAAACAGTAGGAGTGGTTTATTCATTTTGGCCAACCATGTGGCCAAAAGACAAAACACTTGGCAAAGTTTAGATCAGCATTAACAGAACGTCTAGGTTGGCTAAATTGTTTTCCAAGAATGGCTATATCCTAACTGTTGTGGGTTTTTTTCCAACGCTAAACTTAAATCAAAAGTTTCAGGATTTTTCTTTCATTTTTATCGAAAAGAAGAGCAGATTCCAGATGAAGGGCCCGAGAGTTATTTCCACAGGGAAGTGTTTGCCTGCAGATACACCTAATCCTGCAGCACTTCTCACAACCACCCTCCTCCTCCTCTGCTCCTCCAGGAGCAGGGCTGAGCTCTGCTGTGCTGGGCAGAGCCCAGTTGCTCTGTGCCCAGCAGAGCAGGGCTGTAACCAGCTCCATCCAGCCCAGCAGGGCCACAGAACTCACCCCACCCCAGGAGCACAGCTGCAGGGTGCCACCTCCTGCTGGCAGTGGCTGAAGACACCGAGGAGCCTGGGCTGCCCCAGCAAAAGGGCTGACAACATCACTTCTGATATGTTTATACATAAACATGTTTATATATAAACATCTTCCAAGTGGTGCTGCTCATTATTAATGCTGGCAGCTTAGAAGGGGGAAAGCAAAGGTTTGGCAGTGACAGCTTTTCATGAGAACATTCCTGGTTAGGGAACAAGGGGTTTCTAGAGCACCAGCCTGAGAACTCATGACATTCCTCTTCTCCTCCCATTTGCTAATTGGGGTGTGACATCCCCAACACAGTGTTTACAGGTACAGGGTTTCACCAGGACCCTGCTGACACTGTGCCAAGCACAGGATTCCTGGGGCCTTTTCACCTGCTCAGAAGGAATCGTGGAGCGGAATTGCTGAGAAGCTGATAAAAATTAACTTCAGAGTGCAGAGAGGAGAAATTTGACAACAAAGACCCAGGTGAAGTCACATACAAGGAAAGGAGAGCCCTCTGTCACCATATCTTCTAAATATCCAACTGACAGCCTTGGCTGAGGTGAATCCAGGCTCCAGCCCCTCTCCTCAGAGGTGTCATCCAGGACAGGACTGGAAACACCTCATCCAAACAACAGGCTTGACTGCAGTGCTGTCTACAATCTGTCAGATGCAAACACATTTTTAGGCAGACTCACTTTCAGAAGTATGTCCACAATTCTCTGTTGGTATTCCACAGCTTGCTTATCATTCTTGATGTCTTCAAAAGTCTGCAAGAGGCAAAACACTGACACTTGGAGAAGAATGCTCTCCACTGCTCACCCCAGCAATGCAAGCAAACACCAGGCAGCAGCCACATCACAAAGCTGCCCTTTCTGTGCACAACAATTAAGCAAGCAGGTTCCAAGACTGAATTTGCTCTTTTGCAACTCACAAAATGGTTCTTACATATTTCAGTCAAAATTAACAGGTCCACATAGACAAAGGAAATTCAAGAAACTTGGAGAGGGAGAACAATGAGTCTTTATGGAGAAAGATGTAGGTACTAAAACATTCTGTACAAATACATTATTCTTGTTTCACCTGTGCTTTAAAGATGGACTCTGTTACCAGAGTCTTCGCTGCATAATGTCACTTGCATCAATTTATATTTAGGGACAGAGAGGACTATTGTGATCTCCTCCGATATCTTACAAAATACACACCAAAACTGCTCCTGCATCAAGGAGCTCCTGGTTTAGCCAAAGCACAAACTTTTACACAGAAATCTTACAGCTCGTGCAACCATGCCAGAGATGATGGAAGGGCTGGTGTTGCATTTTTCCCCTGGAGATCAGTGGCCTCTTACCAGAGCAAGAACATTCAGGAACTCCCGAGTGTCGAAGTGCAGCAAGGTGCGGACATGGGGATAGACCTCCTCCTCCACCGAGCCCTCAGCCGAGTGCAGCCGGATCAGAAACTCAAAGACCTGCCAGGAAAATTCAGAAAACCATAGCAGATATCCTGTAGAGTTCAGGTAACTGACAGCACCTGGGAAAGCAGCATTGTTACCTGCTTTGCACTAAGCTTTAAGGCACCTTAGGAGCCCACCACTGTTCTTACTGGAATGGTGCTTGATGCTGCTTGTTCGCAGGAAAAAGCCCCCTCCCCCCCCGCCTTAGGCTCACCAAACAATTTAATATCAAGGATTAAAACTGGAGGAGGGGAGATTTAGGTTGGACATTATGAGGAATGCTCTAGGTGCTCCTACTTCAGTGGGAGAGTTGGATTAGATGATCTCCAGAGGTCCCTTCCAACTCCAGCAATGCTGTGATTCTACCTACTAGTGCCTAACCCAGCAGGCCCAGCACACTCCATCCCATCCACCCACTGACTGTGTATCTGTGGATATGCAAGAAGGAGTGATCTGGATTTAAGTGGCAGGGCACATACCTTCACCCTGCAGATGGGAATTACACCTAGAGGACAAAGGGATGTGTGTCCTGAACATCTGAGACTGGGTAAGCCTCAGAGGTGAAGATACAGCGACAAGATACCAGGGCAAGGACTGACAGAAATTAACCTACTGGGACCTACCATGTGGAAAATGCCTGTGCTGAACTTCTACTTCTGAGGCAGGAAAACTTCAACAGAAACTGAAGTTTTAGCAACACCCAAAAAGAGGAAGGAATATTTAGTTAAGGTTTTCTTTGATGTTCTCTCACTATCTACTCCTGTCAATGCCATGTTACATGCAGTTGAAAACAGGGAAGATCCTCCCATATTGGAAACATCAGAGTCAAGTTTAGAAAGAAGAGAGAGCCACAAACTGCTGCCAACTTTGTGGTAAAGAATGAGGAAAAACCCAATCAAAATTAGCACCACTAAGGACTCTGTTTCTATTTACAGTTGAAAGAAATGTTCAGATTGCATGACTTCATTCTTTCCCAATGTATATGATATTTACAGTGGTAGATACTCATATCAAGAGGATACAGCTCTCAAATTTGCTCATAGTTTTCTACCAGGAACACATGAAATAAGAAACATGCAGCTTATTCTAAAAACCTCATATAGGAAAGTTTCCTTCCACAAGGTTGCTCACCTGATTTTTAACCAAAGGTACCAGATCCTCAGGAATATCACCCAATGGATATGCACGGCCTGCCAAGCAGCAGCTGTAGAAAAGGAGGGAAAAGGCATTTTTAATACTTCCTGACATTAAAGAGACTGAGGGAAACAGCTTATTTTTTTAGTCAGTTCTCAGAATGCTCTTAAAATAAGCCAAATACATTTATTTGGTAGATCATGAAAGCAAGGCCAGCAGACAGCACTGCTGTTCATACACAATAAGCAAATAGCCTGCAGGAATTTAATTCCAAGGTATGTCATTCCCCAGCAGAAAAGTAACCAGGGAAACTCAGAAATTCTCACCAAAAAGAGCCTTTTCTCCTGCATTGTAGGAAGCAGGAGTAAGGCAGAATTTAATGTTCACTCTCTTGAAGAGATCCCAGAACGAGGAGCTCACTAATTAATCACTAATGGTGCGACCTCAGAATGACCCCCTGGAAATCCCAGGCAGGAGAGTAAGCAGCAGCTGGGCTCAGCTAACCCAAAAGGTGTGACAGAAAGGGCTAAAACAGCTCTTCAGGCTGGAGTCCTTGGGCAAGGAGCACCACGTCACTCACAGCACAAACTCTTGAGTGCTAAGGCCCCTGCTCTGTCCCACCCACCCCATGTATCAGGAGCCACTGTAGCTCTAGGGCAGCTGCACAAAGCAGCTCTTGCTGTTTTACACAACCTCTCAGACCTCGAAACACACTATAAGATGATGCACCCACAATGAGTTCAACATCTGGTGTCAGCACTAGGGAACACCACACACTTTCTAAAGGACCTTACCTTATATATACAAGCAGCTTGTTGCCCATTATCACCTGCTCATCTACAAAACAAAAATGATCTGTCACCTTTTATTCACTAGAAACATAGAAAGATGCAATTCCTTTTGCTAGCTGCTAGCAAAGCATCTCATCTGATGTGCCCTGGCAGGAAGCAGAGCAGCTCTGCACACAATAACCAGTACTAGAGCACTTCTCTGTTCTCCAAAACCCTTACATTGGGTATTTACTTCATCCCTTTGTTGGAATTTACTAGAGACATTACGAGGGCTTGTAATGAGCTTGTAGTGAGAGGACAAGGGGGAATGGATGAAAACTGGAAGAGGGGAGATTGAGGTGAGCCATGAGGAGGGAATTCTGGAGTATGAGGGTGGTGAGAGCCTGGCCCAGGTTGCCCAGGGAAGCTGTGGCTGCCCCATCCCTGGCAGTGTTGAAGGGCAGGTTGGATGGGGCTTGGAGCAGCCTGGGCTGGTGGGAGGTGTCCCTGCCCATGCAGGGGGTTGGATCTGGATGATCTTGAAGGTCCCTTTCCAACCCAAACTTTCCAACTCCAACCCAAATCACTCTGTGATTCTATGAAACAGCAAATATCCAAACTACAAATCCTTAAAGGGAAAGAATTCTGTACCTGTGAGAGACTTCCCAGCATTCAGTGGAGGAGCAATAACTTTGAACAGCTTCTGTAACAAGAAAGGCAGCAGTGCTCAAGCAGCTGGGAAAGCTCAAAACAGAGACTGTGTGTGGTTTTAAAGCAGGGATCAAGGGGGCATATTCCCCACAGGAACTGCTTCCTCACCATGGTTTACAATTAAAAGGCACAGGGGACACCAAGATATGGCAAAGGATGCTTTTCCCAGCTGATGTCATGACATACAAAATAAACAGCCTTCATTCAACCGGATCAAGCCCCAAGCACAGGCCACACTGAAAAAAGCCATATTTAGTAGTCCCAGAAGTCACAGTCAGAGCTGAACTGCCCAGCCTCACCTCCTGCTCCTGACCCTTCAGCCCACCAAGCAGGGTCACCAGACAGCCTGTGGTTTGGCTATGGAGGCAGCAGCAGAAGTTATTTGTACTCCAACAGCAAAAGTTCCAGAAGTCCTTTTTAAAATCATTCCCCCCTTAAAAAGTCTGCTTCCTGAGAAAAACCACCACTAAAATTTGGGCAGTTTAAATATTTCCACACTTGACTGGGCCCAGCTCTCTCTTCCAGCACTACTGAGAAACGACCAGCAGTGCTTCTGCAGTGAAACACCTCGAGGTCATAGCCACAGACTTCAAGAGCAAGTGGCACATGAGACACATCTCCAGGTCACCAGCTGCACCATCAACAGGGCTCTCAGTAACAGAGGACCTCCTGTCCTGTGCTCAGTGTTGACAGATAACTCCAAGTGGGGGACATTCCCATTAGAATGGGGAGATCCCAACTGGACTCACACCTACAACCCCCACTAACCTCACTGTGCAGGGAGTTGGTGCCTCCTCAGCACATCCCACCACACAGGCCAGGCTGAGCACCAGCACCAATGCTGTCAGCAGCTCTGCAATGCAAACTCCTTAAGTCATCAAGTTCTTCTCTTCTGCTGCTTTTGATTTATGTTATTAACACAACCACATTTCTTGCTCTAACTTTGCAGAGCTCTGCTACCTCAGCAGGGAAATTTGTTTTAAAGCACAGTAACTACAAATTACTTTTCTCCTCTGCTGCAACTAGTGAAATAAGCTGCATGTATCATGCATGATTTCTTCTTTGAAATTAAGAACAAGAATATACACACACTGAATGAGAAGACAACACGTTGGGTTTGAAATGCTGCTTCTCAGCCTGTGTGCTGAACACACCAGGAACAACTCTCTGCACTGAGCAGCTTGCCTACCTCCATGGGACTAATGAAGTCATTCATCCCACTGTTGTAGACGTAGATCATGGCATCATAGAGGTGGTTTTCCCAGCACAGAAGAACCACCTGCAAGGCAAACAAAGCACACTGCAGATACACAGCTGCTCTTAGCTCCCCGTTTTCTCATTCCCCGGTCTCTCCAACACAACCTCAGCCCCTGCATTTGCATCATTCCACTGAATGATTTAAAACAGAATTTCTACTTGCAGACACAGTCTCTGCAAGGACCCCAAAGGGAGCATCCAACTTACTGCTCACACAGGAAACAAGGGATCTAACTGTTGAGATTCTAACATTCATAACCTGCACGAGGTTAAGGAATTGCAAAAAAAAAAAAAAAAAAGTAATTTCTTCAAACCCCTTACTGTACTAGTTGGCCTCTTGGTTGGGTTAGTGAAACATTTTGTCAAGCTCCCAAGCAGTTCCCTCCTAGGAACGGAGGGCCACGCTGTGGGAATAAAATCTGGCCAAGGAAAAGAGGACAACCCAGCAGGAACAGCTCCTTGCTCTGCTGTCATGCAAGAGCAGGCAGCTGAGCAGAGCAGGCTGGCAGGCATCTCATGGACACAGCTTTGGGTTTTAGCTCCCCTGCAGCCTTGACCTTAGGTAAGGAACTCAGGAGACGGGGATTTTCCCCCTCTAATCTGCTCTACTGAGACCCTCCTGTAGCGCTGTGTCCAGTTCTGGAGCCCCAAACATAAGAAGGACATGGAGCCCCTGGAGAGGAGAGTCCAGAGGAGGCCACAGAGATGATCCAAGGGCTGGAGCAGCTCTGCTCTGGAGACAGGCTGGGAGAGTTGGGCTGTTCAGCCTGGAGAAGAGAAGGCTCCAGGGAGACCTTAGAGCACCTTCCAGTGCCTGAAGGGGCTCCAGGAAAGCTGGGGAGGGGCTTGGGACAAGGGCAGGGAGGGAGAGGACAAGGGGGGATGGATGAAAACTGAGAGAGGGGAGATTGAGGTGAGACATGAGGAAGAAATTCTTTGCTGTGAGGGTGGTGAGAGCCTGGCCCAGGTTGCCCAGGGAAGCTGTGGCTGCCCCATCCCTGGCAGTGTTGAAGGGCAGGTTGGATGGGGCTTGGAGCAGCCTGGGCTGGTGGGAGGTGTCCCTGCCCGTGCAGGGGGTTGGATCTGGGTGATCTTGAAGGTCCCCTCCAACCCAATCCATTCCATGATTCTATGACTCCAAACAAGGAAGACTAATTGTAAACATCAGACTAATCCTGACCAACCAGCAGTTTCCACCACATTCAGCTGCTGGTGCGTCAAGTTATGCCAGGACACAAACATGTTTATAGGAGCATGGGTGTCACAGGATGGACACCAAATAATTCCCACATCCATTGGATGTGATACCAGGGACACAGGGCTAAGTTCTGTTCCAAATTAGTTACTAGAAGGCAGGAATGGGTTGGACTATGCAAGACTTGTCAGTTGAAAGGTGACACCTTGTTTTTCACACACTTTGTTGTGCCTTAAAAGCACAAGAAGTTTGCACGAGCACCTGGGGGCTGCTGGCCTTTATTCAGAGGAACTCAGGACAACAGGCAGTACAACAGCTCACCTGCTGTATGTCTAAGCTGGTGATATCCATATGCACAATGCAGGCTTCCAAGTTTTCCAACCTGTTCTTGTCTTGGAAGTGAAGCAGCAAGTCTTTCATCACTTGAGCTGTGATTCCCATCAGCTTATCGCTTAAGATATATGGCTCCAAGCACTCCAAAAAGATGCCCTTAGCTACTGAATTCTCACTCATCTTATCATATATCTGGTTAAACAACAGATCCCTAGGAGGAAAGAAGCGCTGAGTTATCAAATAATCTTCTTAAAAGCTCCCTACTTGTTTACTTTCTGAGGGCTCCAAATTAACCTCCATTTTCTCTTTATTTCTCAAGCTCAGCAGCCAAGCGCCCCATTCAGCTCCTATACTGGAGCAGCTACACAGAATAAATCAGCTATGGATGTTGCAGCAAAAAACCTGCTGTTAGAAGGGAAATGATGATGACAGGAAAAATCTATCAAAACTGCTTCTTTCTTCAGGGGAAGCTGCGGGGGGAATAGTTTGAAGCTAACTTGTCTTCCTCAACACATCAAGGAAAATTTACGACACTTTTCTTTGAGCACTGAAGCCCCCGACTTTAGTATCAGCTTTTAAGTATTCCTCTGGGATGTATGATGTGGCAATGATGTGATGATTCCTCCAAACCATGTGAGATGACAGGAGGAAGCACTCAGGACTCCATGAGCTGGTGATCTAGCTTGGGGGACAGGTTTGCACAGCCAGACTTACGTGCGCTGCAGTAAGAGGCAATAATCCACTATGACAGGCACCACGTCCTGCGGGAGGAACACAGAACAGCTGTTGGGATTGGCCCAAACCCTGCCAAAGAGCAAGTCCTACAGAGCACAAAACGAAGCCTGGCCAACACAGAGCAGAACCAAGGTGATGTCTGAGGCAGTTGGTGGCTGGCACAGTTACAGGTCTTCCCTTACGCTGGCTCACATGGACAAAGTTCTAGTCCCACTTCTGCAAAGGACAGAGCATGCACAGGCTCTGCTCTCACCACAGCTGAGTCCTGGCTTCATTCAAAAGCAAAGACTGACTAAAAATTGAAAAGAACTGCACAAGAGAGGCCTCTGGAGAGCCATACCTGAAAATGTTGCTCCATAACCTGGATTTTTCCTTGGTCAGGACACTTCTTCAAAGTGCGATCAGCATAATGGAGCAGGATTTCAACCATCTGCATGACAAGGAAGAAGAAAACCCCCTCACATCCTGCCCTAGAGACACCACTTGGCAGCACATGCAGTAGGGCTGGCTGCACTGTAAGCTCCTGTTTGAGCCCTTGTCCCATGCTGGGTATGACCTGCTGTGGGCAAGAAGGAGCAGAAGGAAGAGGCTGCCAAGAGGCAATGGCATGAGATGGCACAGAGTGGCCCAGTGGGACACTGCAGGCCTGCACTAGCTTCTGCTTCAGGCAGGAACAAATCCTGAAGCACATCTGGGCCATGTTTTCAACAAAAGCTGAAGTTATAGTATCTTAAACAACAAAACTTATTTACCTACAAATAAAATGTACATGAGGAATTAAGTACAGTTGAGTAATTCTTGCAATAATTGTGTATTTTAAACATATCCTTCCCAGAAAAAGGTTCTTGGAACAACTGACCAGGATCAGTTGCAGAGTTTATTTCATGTCCATGTATACCAGGACCAAAGTTTCCATCTGAGAGTGAGCAAGGTACCTACTGATGGACACTCACCAACCAAAGGTCAGGAAATTCTGAAGTTACATTCAAAAAACCTTCCTCTCTACTGTGAGGAGACCAGAGATCTCAAGACCTGGATGACAGTGTCCCACTTTGCTTTGTTAACCCTGCAGATTTTAGCCCCACCTTTACCCAAAAGGTCTTTCCAAGTTCTCTTCTAAAATCCTGCTCCCAATCTTAGCTAGAGAAACACGAGCACAAATTCTATAGCTGGATTAACTTCTGGAGGACAGCAGCCATTCCTTCTAGGACCACAGTTCATATCACATCATGACAATTCAGGTAGGAAGAGCTGAGAGACTCACTCTGTCTGCAATGACTGCCTTCCGCTTGCCTGTGTCCCCAGACAGGCCTAGAAAAAATGAGAGTGAAATAAAATGAAGCTTTTCTCACCTAAGCTACCAGTGAAAATATAAAAACCCCACAGTTCAGATGCTACCACTGAGATGCAGAGGTCAGGATATCTAAATACACATTTTGGTGTTCCCCTTTTAGCCCACTCTTCTTCTTAAGAGCTTATTCTCCCAATGCAGAGGCTGCTCCAGCACAGGAATGGCCAGAACAGATCTGAGTGCTGTGAGACATGGAGGGAACAATTAACAAGGGGCTGTCAGAGACTGTGGACATGAGGCTAATGGCTGGAGGCTGCCTTGGTGCTGACGTGCACTCTAAGGGAAAAAAGATTTCTTAAATGCCAACTCAAAAAGACAGTAATTCTTTGAATAGTGAAAAACTATCTGCTTCACTGTATGGTAGCCAGGCATTCAAACAAGACACTCCTTCATACACCTGCAATTTCAAAGCAGGAAGAACTAGAGTTTCAACTGTCAGAACCATCAGAAGTTGTTTGCTGAAAAGTCAGCATGTACAGTCCAAACCAGGCTGCTCAAGCAGCAGTTTCTGGCATAATTCCCATGTTGTTCCTAACCAGCCATGTGCTCACAGGGCACCCTCATCCACAGGACATGGTGCCAAACACAACAGGTCTCTCAGTCAGTTGTAGTCAGGTAAGCCTGAGTGAGTGTACATGCTGGGCAGAGCTGACACATCATCACCCTGACCACTGCCTGTGGGTCACACACGACCTTCAGGAATATTTTAGCAAGATATTCCAACACCTGGGAGCACCTCCTTGATGGCGAAGTGACAACTGACAGGAGTCACAACACAGAGCACATCTGGTCTTCACCAGGGCTTTGACTCACCAAAATCCAAACCAACCCATATAAAGGTGCTGTTTCTCCCAAACCCAGAGCAGGACATCCTGCTTTCTCTTCCTAAATTAAATTCTCTTCCTTTCCCTTTTTTCCCCCCTGAAAAAGTGATTTCTTACATGCCTGGGTTTAAAACCTTCCCTAGTGGTTTCAGTTAAAAAAACAAAACCAACAAACACACACCAAACCCAACTTACCTACTACAGCCTTTGCTTTACCTTCATAAAAAGACCAAGCTAGAGCCAGGGCATCAGTGAGACATTCTTGTTTCAGAAGGTGGTCAACTCTCTAAAAGAACAAGTAATACTGGACCTTAGTATTACAGAAAATATGGTCCCCTCACATTTAAGAACCACATTTCCCAGGAGTGGGTCATGACTCGTGACAACAAGGGGACAGGAAACTTCAGATGCTCTCAACACATTGCAGTAAAGGACAGTGTCTCAAAAATACTCTCATATGTACATTTCCTGCTGGACAGTTAAAAAAGACTAAGAAGTGTGAGGCCCCAGTACACCAAGTCCCCTTGGGCTACATTTTAGGTTTGGTACTTGATAGATGGAAACCCAGAGCATGAGCAAGTGCTTGCAGTCACAACCGACACTTTCCATCCCCTATCCTTGCCTCGTCACTTAAGAGCACAACAGAAAACTCAGCCACATTCTCAGCACACAGGTGTACACATCCTCCTTATTTTCTTCTGTGCTGCCAGCCAATAAAGATGGAAGTAGATCATGAGTGTTTTCTACTTAAGGAATCAGTAACACACAAAGTCGAGCACCACTAGTCTTGTTACATCAGGCCAAAATGTTAAAGTGTGGTTTGAGAGAAGAGAGATCCTGAGCCTCAGGCCAGGACTCTGCACTGTGGCACCAACTAAGCCTCAGCCTCACACCCTAACACTTCACATACACAGTTACAGCTCTTGAGAAAGACCCTTTCAATAGGGAGGCCTCCAGCACAACAGGAACCATGCAGTCATTCAGAAGGAGGTTGGCTCAGAACATGTCAGCTGTGACTGACTGCTGAATCCCAGGAGAGCAGCCTTCCAGCACCTGGAGGAGGCCTACAGGAAAGATGGGGAGAAGCTTTTCACCAGGGAGTGTAGTGATAGGACAAAGGATAATGGATTAAAACTGAAGGAAGATAAATTTAGGTTAGCTATTAGGAAGAAATTCTTCACCATGAGGATGGTGAGACCCTGGCCCAGGTTGCCCAGGGAGGTTGTGGATGTCCCCTCCCTGGAGGTGTCCAAGAGCAGGTTGGATGAGGCTTGTGCAGCCTGGTCTGGTGGGAGGTGTCCCTGCTCACAGCAGGGAGGCTGGAGCCTGATGATCTTTAAGGTCCCTTCCAATCTTCACCATTCTATGATTCTTTGAAACCATGGCTCAAAGCACAGCTCTTCACTAACAGTTTACTGGACCAAAGGAGGTAGTGAATTGGCTGGAGAGAAGACTAGCAGAGGGAAGTGATCTTGGAAACTAAAAGCAGCAACTATATAAAAAGTTCAATAGAGCTGAACCATTCACATTTTATTTAAGGTCCTGATCCAGCATCACATGCAGGAGCTTAGAGTCACAGATGAGTGCAGCAGCCATAAAGCAGGAAAAATGGTGAAGGTCACAGCTTAAAGGAGCAACACGAGACTGGAATGAATGACTTTGGAGTTCCTTGAGAATCAGCCTTGAAGCCCCCACTCTACAGAACAGCTTGGTCAACTGACTTGGCATAAGCTGAATTTATTAATGAAGTCTGCTGATGAGCAACTGTCAGCCTGTGTGATGAGCCAGCAGAGCAGACGCAGCAGGACCCCCCTGCAGCTGGGTGAGGGGCATGATGCAATCCAATGGTACCAGTGCCTACCAGTGCCAGAACTCAGAGCTTGGCTGTGGGCACTGGTGACTGTCCAGAGTGCCAGGGGCCACTGGCATCATGTAACCCAAGGAACTGCAAAATGAGACCCAAGGATGTATGAGGAATGACACAGCTAGCAGAGGCAGAGAAGAGCAGGTGACATTGTGCATGGCACTTGTGAGCCCCACCCAGAGTGACATATGCCAAGGTGTTTGCCTGGAGTCAGGAAACCAAGCAGGAGGGAGGTGCAGAGAGCAGTGACCATGAAAAAGAAGGGAATGGGAAGGTAATCTTACAAGAGGATGATGGAAGAGCTTTGCTTAGCCTTGCAAAACAAAGTTTGAGAGAGGAGATGCATACCCTGAGTGAACATGCTGCAAAGTGATGGTACAGAAAGGAGAAAGGGCTGTTTCACTCAAGTGAAAAGACAGAAACATATAGACATGAAGAGGTCACTAAGAACTTCAGTGTGGAACTTGACAGTGTTTCAGCTGTCAGAAAAAACATGGTTAAAAAAATCTTCTACCAAGGAATCAAGGATCTAAAAATCCAACTAACTTTCCAGGTGGTCTTTGATGGATTTTATGAGGTAGTTCCTGCAGTAGCTGGAGACAAAACCCAGTGAAGCAGATCTCCTTCCACTCCTGTGTGCTCATCTGGCAGCCAGAAGGCTGACACCTACCCAGTTCTCCCAAGTCACACCCTGCATCAACTCTGCCTTGTCAGCAGAAGCTGAAACATGATTGTCTGGCTTGGCAGAGCCAGGTCCCCTCTCAGCCTGCCCAGTCCCACAGAGCCCAGGAAGGAGGGAGCCTGGGCACTGCTCACCGTGCTGCACCACCCCCCTCCCTCCAGCTAGATTTAAGCAATCCCAACCTACCAAGCTGCACAGCCTTCCTCTCAACGTACCTCTCTCCAGCTCCTCAGTGTCATGATGTGCACAGACTAAAAAAAGGGGGGGGGAAAAAGAATTATTAGATTCTTTCTGCACTTCAGTTGCCCATGCAGCCTGTGGTATCCCACAGACCCACCTGAGCAAGCTAAGGAAAACAACCCTCAAGCTTGGCAAGGCAGGAATATACTGAATGGTTAAACAGAAACCATCCTTCACATGGCCTTACAACCCACCTGCTCCAGGACACCACCTCTCCCTTCTTCCCCTATATCCATAAGCCATCCTGTAGGACACCTCTCTCTGCCTTTTCACCCACAGCCTGCACAGCAGGACAGGAAAAGTGAATTGGATACTCTTTTTATCATTCCATGCCAGGGAGTCTGGTTTTCCCTGCTGTCTTATTTTCTTCTGTTTACTCATTAGCACTTTTAGGAAAGAGAAACTGAATCTTAAGACAGAGCAGATGTCAGTAAAGTAATGGTCACTCTACCCTCAAGCAGCATCAACCAGGGCACTGTGAAACTAAGACTATTTTACTTGGTTAAAACCAAATCACTGCACATTTCTTTAGTCCCATGACATAGGTGCACAAAGAAGCCACCCTTGATTCCTATCTCCACAGACTAAAAACCTGCCCTTCTCCAGAAGATGGGCTACCATCAACAGTGTATTTGTGATAAAAGCTCCCCACATTTACCTTAGTTCCAAGGTAAAAGATCTGACCACCACAGCTGCTGATGGACTGGTAACAAGCCTTCTCTCCAACCAATGCCTACAGCAAAAAAATAGAAATGCAAGTCAAACTGCTTCTTGTTGTTAGAAAGTTCCCCAAGAAATACATATATGTACTTAAGTTTAGAGACAGGAATCATAATGAGGACTGGAAGAAAACACCACAGATCTCTGGGCAGTAGTAAGTAAAATGCTCTGCTGTCACACTTCCCTGCTTGTGAATGCAGCTGAAAAGTGCTCCTGAGCTGCCCAGGAAACACAAAGGAATCAAAAGGACCCAGAAATAGCAGGACTAGTGCTCTGTGTCTACCCTCAGATCCCCGCCAAAAATGTGACAGGGGCTCCTTCCTTGCCTTCTGCTCCTTCAGACATCTTCCTCCAGAGCAAACGTGTAGGAGACACAGAAGGAAAGAACCCTGTTGAATTGAGAGCTGCTAGCCCACAAGTCTGAATGGCAGGAGCCACTGCTGAAAGGGCTGCATTAGGGCCCTTGCACCATGTGAGAAATGGAGATGACATCAGAATTAGAGCTTCTATCACAGAGCACGGGCAGAGCTGTTTGTCCTGTGCCTGGCTCAGTCTGGCCAGGTAGGGAAGCCTCCTGGATCTCTTTCCACTGCTGCAAAGTGTGTCTCTTGAGGGACTGCTGAAACAGCACTTCAACCTGCTCAGCACAGAACCTGAAGCAGCAGATATTCCCTGTTGTTCAGGTGCTGCAGTAGAGGAACAGGGTCTGACAGGCTCCATCCACAACCCAGGCATCTCTGACACCAGAATCTCTCTTAAGGGAGCAGCAGCCTCCTCTAAGATTGGCCTTTTAGAAGGTCTGCAGAACCAACACAAGAAGTGGTGTATTTCTGATCCTCTGAGCCATGAAACAAAAGCCCTCCATCAGAAGCTGCCCTTGACTAGGTTGTAATTCCTACTGAAATGCAGGGAAAGAAACTGCCTGTTTCACACCCTCAGTACTTCAGAGTGGCAAAGACTTCAGATCTCATCTGCCACTCACTGCTGGTGAATTAAGTAGGGGTCTTTTCTAGACTCACAACTGCACTACCAGGCAGCACTTATTTGGGCCCACCAGCTTCTCAAGCCACGTGTCTCTGGCTCTGACAGAAATCACCAGAAGTCCTCACAGGACACAGTAGGGTTTCTGGAACTGAGTGAGAAGCTCTGCATAAGGACACATCCAAGCAGGGAGAGCTCACATACCACCTCAGTGCCAACCTCTCACTGTGCTGTGGGAGGCTGTGCCTGGCAACTCCAGCTCCCGTGGCAGGCAGTGCAAAGCTGACTTCTTAGATTAGACTCCACCTTCTGACTCCCTCCCTCACCCAGCACCTGCAGCAGGAAGGATGGCAACAATGCCAGCAGAGTGCAGCAGGTGACAGCCAGATGAGCAGCAGCCAGGTAGATCTAAAGCCTACAGAGACACCTCATGGATCTGGCCAGTCTGACTGGAAGCACCACGCTCTTCCTTGGAGCTCAAAGGGGAACCATGAAGTCTTTTTTCTGGAACCCTGCAATCCTGCATGGATGGCACTTTCCCCTGGGCCTCAGGAGCTGAGTCATGACCATACACTGGACTTGGAACTGCCAATCCAAACTAGACCAACAGGAACCTCCTGCTACCTGTTTGGGCCAGTGAGTCTCACAGGGCTACAGCAGAACTGAACAGGAACCACATTGTCCAGCTCTGGAATTTCTGGTGCAGCCCTGAGGGGCTTGAATGCAAGGGAAACTGTTTCCAAAATAGATAAACTGATTTTTCTACTAAAAGCAGTAACCTGTCCTTACAGCACGGCTTTAAAAAAAGCTTCCCCAGTGCTGTGGCAATACCAGTATCACACCAGTCTGCTGCAGAAGGCAGGGGGGCTACAGGAGAGGTCAGGAGCCATTGAAATTATCACCTGCTTCAGGAATAAAACATCACCAGACACCACATGGGCCAGGGTCCAAAAAAAAAAAAAACAAAACCAAAACAAACAGCATGGAAGTGAAAATAAAAGACAAACATACAATCAAAAGAGGAAAAAGTAGAAAACACAACGCTTGAAGCGTTGCAACTTCCACCACTGTGGTTGGTTTTGGGTTTTTTACTTCAAACAAGGAAGAAGTGCAGCACCTACAAGCAGGAGGATTATGTTTCAGCCTCTCTGCCTTGCATGGCAGTGCCTGAGAAGGGGGCAGGGAATGCAGGCACTGCCCAGGCACAGTGTTCGTGGCATATGGAGTAGAAGGGCTACAGGAATTTCTTGAGGACTAAAGCACATGAGCTCTTGTCCTGCACTGAGTATCCCAAAGCTTGGTGATTTAAAAGCAGCTCCTAAAAACATCAATTCACAAAAGGAAACATGAGCTGTTAGTTGGCCACATCAACACCATGTATCATTTGGTTGGTAGAGTTAGGTCAGGGTTGGACTCAATGATCTTAAAGGTCTTTGCCAACCAGAATGATTCTGTGATTTCTGAGAGACTTTCAAAAAGGCCTTTTCCCAAAGCTCCAGGTTTCCATTTGAGGCATGTCTAAAGCAGAGTTAGCCAACACCAGCAGGTCAGTTGGGTCTACCAGAGCTTCGCTGACGTTGCCTCCTGTGGCCAGGGACTTGAAGTGGCTGCTGTTGTAGACCAGCTGAACTTCTGAGATCTCTATGGTCTCCAGCTCCTCCTGTGTCTGACGATCTATCACGTGCAGCTTCTCCACGCTGTCCAGCAGCACTGCTGTCCTTGAGTTTATCCACTGAAAAAGCCACAAATGGCAGATTTCATCAACGCAGATACAATTAGAGGCCAACTAAACAGACTTTGGGTATATTCCTGAGAGACAACAAGAAGTTCTAGGATGGTGAGTAGCTTTGTCACTACACATGGTCACTTCACACCAGCACACAGGCTCCTCCTGGAGGATCAAAGAATCACAGAATATGAGGGGTTGGAAGGGACCTCTGAAGATCATGGAGTCCAATCCCCCTGCCAGAGCAGAACCAAAAAAACACTAAGGCAGATCACTCAGAAAGGCATCCAGACAGGTCTGGAAAGTCTCCAGGGAAGGAGACTCCACAGCCTCTCTGGGCAGCCTGTCCCAGGGCTCTCTCACCCTCACAGCAAAGAAGTTCTTCCTCATGTTGAGGTGGAACTTCCTGGGCTCCAGTTTGAATCCATTGCCCCTCGTCCTGTCCCAGGGCACAAGTGACAAGAGCTTGTCCTGCCTTCTTGCTGCCCTCATGGATTGATAGACATTCATTAGATCCCCCCCAGTCTTCTCCTCTCCAGACTGAATAGCCCCAGGTCTCTCAGCCTCCCCTCATCAGGCAGGTGTTCCAGTCCCTTCATCATCCTTGTAGCCTCCCTTGGACTCTCAAGTCCCTCCTGAACTCGGGAGCCCAGAACTGGACACAACACTCCTCCACCAGGGCTGAGCAGAGGGGGACAAGGACCTCCCTTGATCTGCTGGACACACTCCTTCTGATCCACCCCAAGATACCATTGCCCTTCTTGGCCACAAGGGCACATTGTTGTCACATTCTTCAGGAGCCCTCCTCACAGAGAACACCTGTAGCCACCACCAGAGCTCGTGCCCTCTCAGTGCACTATTTATGCTCTCACACACCTTCTATCCAAAGGTCTCAAAAACACAACAACTGTAACACCTGCTCTCAACCCCCTCAGGAGGTAAATATGGCATCAAAGGGAATTAGGAAGAGAAACAGTGAATCCAAGTTGAACTCCCAGCCTGTCAGCCAGCCACACTCTGTACTTCCTACTTTTGTGTCCAAAACCCCACAAAAGCTTTTTTTCATGGCTTTTACAATCATCATTTTTTTTAAAACCACCAAGCATATTTGTTCACAAGCTTCAAATTCCAGCTGATGTCAATATCTGTTTTGGCCCTTCATGTTTTATTCTCTGTATTCTGTAAGTGGATTTTAGATTTGAGCAGTTTTGTTGTTATTAAAAGCATCAAACAATGATGCTTTAGTAAGTACTTGTATGTGGTAACATTTACTGAGTCAATCACAGAGAAGTTTGCTTTCTTTTGTAAGAAAATAGAATAAAAACCTTTCTTGCCAGATGCTCTCTAGCTCTTGAAAACATTTCCTCAACAAGGTTACCCCCCACCCTTCCCAAGAAAGGGCAGTGCTGGTATCTGCATGCTGCTGGTTTTTCAGCCTTTGCTACTAGTTATTCCACTTGTGTTGGTTTTTTCACTGAGTCCCAAGTTTAAGTTAGTGAGTTCCAGCTAAAGCACAAGTCAGTTCTTATGCTGTACTTGTAAAAGCCAACGGGACAGAACTAAGAGCTATTTACAAGACAAACAGAGGGGGAAAAAAAATAACCATTCTATAAGATTGAGACTTACAGTAAAGTTGATGAGGTCATAGTGTAGATGCAGCTGCCTTTGCTTGGTGACATGTATGGCACCACTGTCATCTCGCTTCACCTAAAAGAGAAACAAAAGGCTGACTGAAACTCAAGCTTATCTTCACTTCAGCCTCTCTGGAGTGAGTCCAGAGGAGGCCACAGAGATGATCCTTGGGCTGGAGCAGCTCTGCTCTGGAGACAGGCTAGGATCGTTAGGGTGTTCAGCCTGGAGAAAAGAAGGCTCCAGGGAGACCTTAGAGCACCTTCCAGTGCCTGAAGGGGCTCCAGGAAAGCTGGGGAGGGGCTTGGGACAAGGGCAGGAAGGGAGAGGACAAGGGGGTATGGATGAAAACTGGAAGAGGGGAGACTGAGGGGAGACATGAGGAGGAAATTCTGGAGTGTGAGGGTGGTGAGAGCCTGGCCCAGGTTGCCCAGGGAAGCTGTGGCTGCCCCATCCCTGGCAGTGTTGAAGGGCAGGTTGGATGGGGCTTGGAGCAGCCTGGGCTGGTGGGAGGTGTCCCTGCCCATGCAGGGGGTTGGATCTGGATGATCTTGAAGATCCCCTCCAACCCAATCCATTCCATGATTCTAAGATGACACCAACTCCAGGAGGCTGGAGCTGCCCTCAGACAAGCACACACAGGGTGCAGCAGCAGCACACACCTCAAATGGAGTGTCATCTCTCACTTCCAAAAGCACTCATGTAGGTGAGGAATGAGCAGGGAACTGGCTCTGACCAGGGGCCTTCTGCTGGAGGAATATGAAACCCTTAATTTGCACTACAGGAGTTGCAGGTCCTAACCAGAAGGGTATGGGGATTGGTGCAGTGCTACTGCACACCCAGACATGGCCAACAGGACAGGCCCACCTTCAACACAGACACTTTTCTTTCTCCCAAAGTTTTCCAAGAGAGAAGACAGAGCAGAAAGAGGATTCAATCTAGACAACACGTGTGGAAGCCTGAGCAAAACTTAAGGTCCAAAATCACAGCAGAACTGGAACACAAACCTGGCACTCCAAAGCCAAAACGCAGGATTTTCTAAAGCCTGAGCACTGCTCTCATGCTGAGGTCAGGCATTAAATCACCTCCAAGCAACCATATCTGCAGGTATAACTTCTGCAGATCTGAACAGCATGAGCAGCATGACCTGAAGTCACGTGCCAACACGATCTGAAAGCTGCTGTCTCTCAGTAGTTTGCACAAGTTTTTCCAGACTCATGTTTTAAAGCAAAAAATACAATTTTATCTCAGGTCTCTGTGGTCACCCTGAAAACAATCCACAGTCTCCCACCTCCAGTAGAAAGGAGATAAGTTGCAAATCTCCACTTCGTAGAATCACAGAATGGTTGGAGTTGGAAGGGACCTTCAAAATCATCCAGTTCCACCCCTGTGCATGGGCAGGGACACCTCCCACCAGCCCAGGTTGCTCCAAGCCCCATCCAACCTGCCCTTCAACACTGCCAGGGATGGGGCAGCCACAGCTTCCCTGGGCAACCTGTGGAATGCAACTTCTGGAATGCATTAAGCCCAATCTCCAGATTCCCAGGGAAGGGCAGCACTGCTTGCTGAAGAGCAACAACCAGCAGGTTTGGGTTTGCTTTCCCAAGGTGGCTGCAGGCTGCAGACATTCCAGCACATGTAGACACCAAACTCTCACAGAGACAGAGCTCAGTCCATTGACCAGGCAAACAGGATGGGACCATCTGAAAAGCAGCACAGAACATCCACACTTACCAGAAGAAAATGAACAACATCTCCTCGACAAAACGCCAGCATGGGGTTCACTGAGCTCTGTACAGCCACAAAGTGCCATGCCAGAAGAGGGACACTAGCAGGGTCCATCTGTCAGACAAAAAGCACAGCCAGTATTTGAGGCAGGCAAGGCAGAACCTCAGCTCCAGGACACACCCTGCTCACCAGCTGCTGCCCTCTGCCATGCACACTCCCAGGCTGCAGAGCCACTCCCTGGTCTGGTGACAGTTCCTGCAGCAGCTTGTGTTCTTTGGTTCAGCACATGGTTTAGGGGCAACTTGTGTCCCTTGGCCAAAGGAACAGCCAGTCAGAACCAAACCTGTGTCCCAGCTGCATCATGTAGGTCCAGTCTCACACAGACTGCTGGACTACAACAAGCTGCAGCTTTGCCTCCATTCTCCCATCCTAACACACCCACCATCTTCCCCCATCTGCTTTTCCATGAGGAATTATACCAGCAACAAGTGAATAATCAAGATTTTAAAAGACTGATTAGTGCTCTAATTTCACTTGGTTTCCTTTCCTGCAATTAAGGGTTCTGTTGTGTGGTTCTTATGTAAAGCAACATCCCCAGTCACCATGAACTGTCACCTTGCTCAGGTGACAAGAATCAGGTCAAGGTCATGTCTCTGGGTGCATTCAGGCTGCAGCAGAGAAGACAAGAAGCTGAGGGGCTCCTGTGTTCCTCCCTTCCTCCTTACTGGAGAAATCCAGCATTTTCCCACAGGCACAGCTGGATGCAGCCCTTTCACCTCCTCCCTCCCACAGTCTGCACACCTCAGACCAGGAGACCATCACTGCAATCCCACGGTGGTGCAGAGCTCACTGTGTGCTGGTAAAGTACTGATACCAACCACCTTGTTCTAATCTCATCCCCTTTGCTCTGGGAACTGTTTGCAGCCAAAATGCCAGCACCTGGCTTCGTTACTCACACGACCATAAGGAAAGGTCATCCACACTTTCAGAGAGGGCTTCAGGCCAATCACCAGTATCTTCAAGAAAAAACAAAAGGCAAAATAAAATGTCTGAGTATATCCCTGTAAAAAACAGAGTCTCTCTGGTGATTTCTCACACCAAGCCTTCTGCAAGTTACCTTTGTCAGGGAAGCCATGGCCAGCAGAGAATACTGGGTGATGGGATGGTCTCTCAACTCAACTTTTGCATGCAAGGGTTCAATGCAGCAAACCTCCCCCTTCGAGCCGCTGAAGAGACATCGAGATTCACATGTTCTCACACCCATAACCCTCCTGCAAAGAAGACAGAGCAGCTGGGTGACCAGCTACCTAGGAGAAAGATGCCCAACAGCCTCACAAAATCTCAAGCTTGAAGCTTCATAAACATTGCTTCTAAAAACACAGCTCCAGGGACGACTTCAGAGTATCACTGGAAGCAGTCCCAGACAGCTGCTCAGATACAGAAAAGAACTTCTGGGGACCTTATCTAACAGTAATATGTTGGCAATTCCTGGATGTGATGAGTTTTCCTAGGCCCCACCCTTCCTCCTTGTCCCTCTTGGTCTTGAAGAGGCAAAGAAGAAGACAAGCAGTTACTGCAGGGCAGCTCTCACTGAAGAAACCAGAGGCACTACTTTCATTACAACTACCAAGAGCCCACAAGGAATGCCAAGATGCTGGACAATACGTTGATACCTTCACCACTTGGGTTGCTCTTTGACTTGTTACACAAGAGCATTATTATGAGATTGAGGTGAGACATGAGGAGGGAATTCTGGAGTGTGAGGGTGGTGAGACCCTGGCCCAGGTTGCCCAGGGAAGCTGTGGCTGCCCCATCCCTGGCAGTGTTGAAGGGCAGGTTGGATGGGGCTTGGAGCAGCCTGGGCTGGTGGGAGGTGTCCCTGCCCATGCAGGGGGTTGGAGCTGGATGATCTTTAAGCTCAGTGGAGTTTTTTGCCTAGGTTTTAGAACTATAACCCAGCATTAGTTTGTTGTACTTTCTATGAGCATGTAAGAGTTACTGTCTTACTTAAATGACAGTTCAAAGACGGAGCCTCCACTGTCGTTGCAAATCGCAAGCGTCGGGTCATCTGTAAACTGAGCAGATAATTAGATTAAAAGTGGTTCTAAGAAATTAACTGCCAAAAATATTGGTAGAAAAATGTATGCCATGGCATTACTAAGAATACAGAAAAGTACAGGTGTTGAACCTACCAGAAAGACACCTTTAACATGCAGAGTTGAGACAATTACTGGCTGTTTTATGATGTGTAAGACAAACAAGGTTTTGTGTTTCATCTTCAGCTCTTCAGGAACCTCCATGGCTCAGTTTTGTTCCCAAAGTCCCTTTACTTCCTACTGGAGCTCAGATGTGCAGCACACCAAAACCCATGTTACCATCAGAACAGCTCAGAGCCTCAAGCCCATGAGCTGGTGAACAGCTGCAGTCACAAACAGACCAAAACCAGGAACATCCAGAACTACTCGTGGGACCAAATAATCCAGATAAAAAGGGGTCAGATCCACATCCTTCTGGAGGGTTTTGCAACCCAGCACCTCACAGTGCAAGCACCTGGGCTGTACAGCAGCATCTGAGCACTCCTCAGGTCATGAGATAGAGAGGGTGCCACCAGGAGCAGAGGGCCTGGCTCAGCGGATATTCCTCTTCATGCACAGGGCAAAGATGGCAGGGACGGAGGCATGGAAGGTGCAGCAGAAAGGGGACATCTTCACGCCCACAAAACACCTGGTTAGCCAGGTCAGAGCAACCAGTACATCAGCACCTGTCCTTGAGCAGTGTCCCACCAGCCCCACTGCACCAGATCCACTCTAGGGGGCTGGGATGTCTCAGCAAGGCCCAGGAAAGCAGAAGACAGGGAAGAGTTTGGCTGATGCACCCAAGTCACTGCTCTGCCCAGGCTGCCAAGGAGCATTAAGCCCTGGTAGGAGAGGTCTGCATAAAACAGAGCCATGCACCAGATCAGGTATGAGGTTCTGCCAGTGCCCACAGCACTGTATTGAGCAAGAAGCCACAGATGACTTCTGTTTCCCCCAGACATTCCAACAAGCTATTTGAAAAACCACCAACAGAAGCTAATTTCTACACTTCAGACTCTTTTAAGTTTGAAGTTGGCAAGTCAGGTATCCAGTTCAAACCACTGCAGGTTTTAAAGAAATGTATTCTAGCAACTAATTCGCCACAGATTCTGGCACTAGAGAGAAGAGTTTGAAGAGACAACTGTTGTTTGTTATAGCACAACTCACAGCTGATACAATAACTTCAGTTTTCGTAATACTCAGTTTCTTTTTTAAAATAGAATTTCCGCTCATTTTTGTCACTATTGCCATTTAGCTCCTAGGTAGCTGCTCTCACCTGTACATTTTAAAAGCACTCCACGAGGAAAATCAACACCTCTGACTGAACACAGGAGTGTTTTAAAGGAAAAAACAAAGCGTATACAAGGAGTACATCTGGTGGTTATTACCTTGATGTGCAAAATGGCTGTTCCTGGGGGGTGGGCATCTGTTATGGACCGCAGCAGCTTCCCACTGGCCAGATCCCACATGGTGATCTGCAAGCAGATGGGTCTCAGTGCTCATGTTCTCTCCATCACCTTGTGTGTTAGTACAGCAATAAATCCCTATATTCCAAGTATCACCCTGGGTTAGAAAGATCTTCATAGCAAAGAAAAGTGATCCAAAAAACTGTTCCCAGCCAGTTTTTACAAGCAGTTTGCTTATCTGCTCATACTCACAATGACAACACCAGTGGTATCTTCACATCCCTTTGGCAAGCACTCACCTCCTGCCTGAACTCCCTCACCTCACAGCTGTCTGAAACCACCATTAAAGAACCTGAGACAACTTTGCTCCCACAAAGCACTGTGCAAAGTGGCTGAATGCATTTCTCTCCCAGTGAACAGTTGAATAATCTTTGCTAACACCTTGTAGCAAAACTCAAGCAACTCCATGGCTACCATGAGCTTTGTCACTCCTCTCCTCCTGTGTCTGCTCAGCACAACAGGCCAGGAAGGAGTAGAGACCCAGGCTTGTGCTTGGATATTAATTTTAGGCAATTTCTCAACTAAGAAGCATAACTGAGGAATATTTCACCCAGAGAAGATTACAATTGGAACCAAAGTTTGTACTGGAAATTTTATCTAGTTCCATAAATCACCTACCAAAGCTTTGTAGACCAGATTTTCAGAACTGCTGCTCTCAATTATTTTGTCTGAGCATCATTTCAAACTGGCCACTGCTCTGCAGGGACCAAATTTGTATTTCCAAGTGGTCTGGAGCAGTCTGTCCCTCAGCCCCACCGCAGGCACTGGAGTGGTTTTATCTCAAATGGAGGTGAAAGCCAAAGGAGCAAAGAGAAATGCAATTAAAAAGAAACAAAGCAGCCCCTGTATTCCATGGACCTCAATTTTATCAAGTTAACTTCTATCCACTTTGGTTTAGTTTAACCTTATAACTTTTGTTCAGGAATTGCTTTCTCTCTTTAGTTTCAGAGAAGGACATAAAACCACAAGAGATTCAAACCCCTTTTTCCCCAGGAGCTACACAGCTTCTGCCATACAGCAGAAATAAGGCATTAGTAAAAATGAACTTTGGGGCTAGAGATGAGTTTCAAGAACTTTAAGACACCACCTCAGTAAAAAACAGCTTTAAATACAAAGCCCAGATCTCAGAAAGTGACCCAGAAGGACTGAGCTGGTTGCCCTGGTGCACCACTGCACGTTGCCATTTACCGGGAGCAGGACTGGCGTCACATCAAGCCACGATTCTCTGCCTCCTTCCTTATATCCTGCACTCCCCATTTCCTCCACAGAAGTTGGCTCACTGGATGCAGGAACTGGCTGACCAAAAAAGCTCTGGCAAAGCCACCACACATGCTGCTTCTCAGCACAAAACCAACTGGCACAGCTACATATGGAGTGTGCTTGGCTTGGAGCAACTGTCACCTCTGGATAGGTGACACCCTCAGGAACAGACTGCAGGGGGACAGAGCACTGGACTGTCTCATCCTGTGGGAATTACCTGTCCTTTTGCAAAGCCACACAGCAGCCTGGAACAGTCATTGTTGATGCTGAGAGCAGAGATGGCCCCGTACTGGGCCCCGACTGCAGTGCTGCCCAGACACAGCCGCAGAGCCTGGTTCTGATCTAGAGCAGAACAATCAGTAAGAAATTAAAGAGAAAGAAAGAGCCATCATGAAAATCAACTTCATGCAAATATTTACATATACAGTTCACTGGGGGTACGTTAACAATTCCCAGGCTTACAGTTAAGTTCTTAAAAAAGAGCTTGCAAGGTAAGAGCACATGTTAGTACAGGGACAGTGGGACACTGTCTTGCTGGGAAAAATAAATCATTTTTAAAAGTATAAAACAGGCAGAGGGAATATGGAATTGCAGAGGAATCACAAACTGAAGAAGAAACTACCAGAAAAATCAAAGCAACATCTAGCTTTCCCTGTTACTGTTCTGCAATGCTGCTTAAGCTGTGGCAAGGAAGATGACTGAAAATTAATTCTACCCTCTGAGCCTTCTGTGTGCCTGGAAGGTGATTTAAACAGCAACTACAAATGCCCAACCCAGGCTTCTGGGGAGAGTAATTTAATCCAACTTCTATCCCTTAGTTTGGTTGATAAAGCACAGAAACCGGAGGGAAAATGAACTTGGATCTTGAGCTGCACAGTTAAAATGCCTGAAGAGTTCTAGTGCCTATAGCTCTTCTATAAGGAATCACACAGAGTCCTGCTGTGGGAAAAGACCTTTCAGATCATCCAATCCAACCATAACTTAACTCTACCAGGTCCAGTGCTTAAACCATGACCCTCAGCACCACATCTATGCATCTCTTAAACACCTCCAGGGATGGAGACTCAACCACCTCCCTGGGCAGCCTGTGCCAGTGTTTAGTTACCCTTTCAGGGAAGAAATTTTTTCTAATATCTGATTTAAACCTCCCCTGGCACAACTTGAGGCCATTTCCCCTAGTCCCATTGCTTGTTCCCTCAGAGAGGAGACCAAGCCCACCCCACTACAACCTCCCTTCAGGCAGTTGTAGAGTAAGGAGGTCTCCCCTCAGCCTCCTTTTCTCCAGGCTGAACACCCCCAGTTCCCTCAGGGGCTCCTCAAGGAACCATCACCACACTGTGACAGACCTTCCCTTCCCAAGCCCCAGCTGCTGCAGGGGCAGTGCCACTGCCCACATGGCCCCTGAGGGTTGGGCTGACACCCCTGCAGACAACCAACAGGCCCCTCTGCTGCTGCTAAGTTCTCCCATGCTTCCACCACCAAAGAGTAAGAACTGCTTTAAGAGATGTTGCATGTCAGGAGTCAGGAACAATAACCCTCTGCCTGTCCTTGGTGTGTTCAGCTAAGATAAACAAATGTTCTGGATCTGCTTTTTCCACCTCTCTCTGGTTTTGCACTGCTTTTGAGTGGGGGAAGGAGAAAAAGATGCTGTGTGAGGACTGTTGGAATGAAGAGTAGAGATCTGAAAGCCAACAGAAGCACCACGATAACCCTGCGTGCAGGATTTCACCTTGAGGAAGGAAGGGAAAGGATCCAGGGGAACAGGCAGGAGCCGAGCACCACACAGCCCGTGGAAGAACTGCCCCAGGCACAGGACACATTTCTCCACACTGCAGGAATGCCAGAGGTGTGCTAGATGTGACACAGAGCATGGATGTGCCTCTCACCCCTTCCCCAGCAGCCAGTGAGGTGCCCATCAATCCACACAGCCCGGCTGCAGGCTGAGCACCCACATCAGAGCAGTCACCTTCCAGCTCCACTGGTATGAGGAGACACCACAAACACTAGCAAGAAAAGTACCTAAACTCATGGATTACTCCATAGCACTGCTCAGGGTGAGGAGAAAGAGGATAGGGACTAACATTGAATTAAGGCCCATTTAGGATTAGGCTGAAAAAGCTTTCTCCAAATGCTTGACACTAAGGCAGCTCGATTGTCCAAAAAATGTTTTTGATTTTGCAATTTACATGAAGCAATTAATCTGAAAACTTTCTAGCAGTAATTAACAGTGTTGCTCTCAAGGTCTGAAGTCAAAATGAGATGGCAATTTGATACAAGGTAAAAACAAAAACAAGTTTGTGAGTATGAAATAAGTCACTTTCCACAACAAAGGAATAAGCAGAGCACTCCAGAAGTTACAGCTGCTCAGATCAACAGAACAAGATTTCCTCCTTGAGTCATGATTTTCCCAAGTCTGAAAGGCCTGGTTTATTTCCCACAGAATTACTCATACATTACAACTAGGTCCCCTCCTCCCACCTTTATTAGGCCCAGTACCCATAAATGCTCTCCCACGAGGTCTAACCCTCTGAGGGCTCAGGAAGGCAGGAGCTGCTGAGCTAACAGGACAGGCTGCAGAGCCCATCTCCCCCAGGACCACCAGAACTGTTCCCTGCACCAGGACACACTGAACCCTCCTCCCACCCGCTGCACTAAGCTGCAGCCAGTAAAGTGGTTACCCCCAGCAGGGGTCAAGTCAGACCATCCATGGCCACCACCTCAGGCACCCACTGCTCCCTCCTTCCTGCATCACCAGGGCAGGACTGGCAGCACCTGCTGGCTGCTTGCACGTGTCACAGCTTCTGGCTGGTGGCTCTATGAACTGGGTGCCTACCACATACTGCTCCCACCTGACAGCTCTCAGGCAGAAGGGGAGAGATCACAGCATCACAGAATGTTGTTCAGACATTTATTTCACAGAATGGTGGGGTTGGAAGGGACCTCTGGAGACCATTCAGTGCAACCCCCCTGCCAGAGCAGGATCCCCTAGAGCAGATCCCACAGGAACACATCCAGCTGGGGCTGGAATATTTCCAGGGATGGAGACTCCACAGCCTCCCTGGGCAGCCTGTCCCAGGGCTCTGTCACCCTCACAGGCAAGAAGCTTTTCCTCATGTTGAACTTGACCCTCCTGAGCTCCAGTTTGTGCCCATTGCCCCTTGTCCTGTCCCTGGACACCCCTGAGCAGAGTCTGGCCCATCCTCCTGACACCCCCTGCAGATATTGCTCAGCACTGATCAGATCCCCCTCAGCCTCCTTTTCTCCAGCTGAGCAGCCCCAGCTCTCCCAGCCTTTCCTCACAGGCAGGTGCTCCAGCCCCTCAGCATCTTGTGGTGAGTGAGCTCTTGGAAGAGCCTTTGTCCTGCTCCAGAACACCTTTACACACAGCTATGGACCTGCTGCCCTAAACCTTTATGAACAGCACATTTACCTGCTGTTCTGGCCTGGGTTATTTGGAAGTGTGCAGTGCACAAGTGTTCAACAGCCAGTTCCCAGCCTGGCCAGCAGCAGTGTCCCCTGGCTGGTCACTGCACTGCCTGGCTGCTCAGCTGGCACCTCACACCCTGGCACAGGCAACATGCAGCTGGGCAAGGCAGGAGCTGGTCATGCAGGGGACGTGCACAGGGCAGGGTTACTGTACCTTTTCCTTTTCAGTCCACATAGAAAGGGCCAAGAGAGGAAAGAAAAAGCCAGAAATCAATACAAAAGAAAGGAGTGAAGTAACGAACAGCATATGTGTGATCATCTTCAAAGCCAGAGACAACCTTTGCTGAAAGTGTTTCCTTCTGTTAACATTTCCCCTTCTAATTTCTTCCAAGTAACTGAGAAGATGCCACAATAGCCAGTGTTTTAAAACCAAGTGATTAAAAAAGTGCATGGAATCTCTGAAGAAAAATCAGTCTATACATTCTGACTTCATTGTATTAAAGACAAAAGAAGGAGGAAACTGAGAGGAAATAATACTGGAAGTTCACAGTGACACAAATGGTCAGACTTTTCAACAGTCACCACCACCCATCCACTCAGCTCCCCATTATCTTCCAAAAACAATCAAGGTCCCCAGAATTCAGGCTTTTTTAATGCTCTCTTCAGGTACTTACACTACTGTTCTCCCAAGATATCATGCTGCCCCACACCTCAACACAGACTCAGGACCCTAACAATGAGTTTTACAGCCAACAGAGAAAATAAATGGTTCAAAAGTAATCAAAACAAAGTTTAGCTAACATAGAAATCTTCTGTCCTGAACATAGTCTCCATGAAAAATAAGACATTGCAGTGAGTTCTCATTAAAGGGATAGGTTTTGAATAACATAAAAACTTTAGGTCTTCTAGAAACACGGAGGAAAAAACCCTAAAGATTATTTATTATAGGCTTAAAAAAGTACATAAATTGTCCAGTCTACAGACACAAACTGCTGGTTTAAATGACAGAGTAAACTCAAGGTAGAACACTGCTCCTGAGCTTCACCATCATCGTGACAGACTGGTTTGGGTTGGAAGGGACCTTAAAGATCATCCAGTTCCAAACCCTTGTGTGGGCAGGGACACCTCCCACCAGCCCAGGTTGCTCCAAGCCCCATCCAACCTGCCCTTCAACACTGCCAGGGATGGGGCAGCCACAGCTTCCCTGGGCAACCTGGGCCAGGCTCTCACCACCCTCACACTCCAGAATTCCCTCCTCATGTCTCACCTCAATCTCCCCTCTTCCAGTTTTCATCCATCCCCCCTTGTCCTCTCCCTCCCTGCCCTTGTCCCAAGCCCCTCCCCAGCTTTCCTGGAGCCCCTTCAGGCACTGGAAGGTGCTCTAAGGTCTTCCTGAATCCTTCTCTTCTTCAGACTGAACTCTTTCTTTGCACCCAAGGTGGCCTTATACAGCCATACCCTGCCAGGATTTCTCTCCTTGCAGACAGATTCCAAAGCAATGGAGTCAACACCCAAGTTTTAGTTACAGAACACCAAGAATTCCACCCAGAAGTGTCCAGCAAACATTAGTGCCCATGTCTGAAACGAAGCTGGATGACACACTTGAATCCCTCATCCCCTTTAGATTCCAGCACAGACTCACAGAATAACTTCAGCTGCCACAGAGCTGGGGAGGTCTGCATGCACAGAGAGCAACAGCAAGGTCAGAGTTAAAATGTGCTCCAGAGCAGACACTTTGGAGGTCTCCACATGATGTACAAATGTTAGAAAGCCCACAAGGTCTACTAATAAAAACTTAGAAGATCATGTGTTGACCGTAGCAGATAAGAAGTTATTTGTACTCAGATCAATCACATTCTCTAATAGTTTCAATACTGGATTAAGCAAATGGCAATTAAGTTTCATGTCTCAATACCCAGGAAGGTGAGTCTTAGGCTGTCACAGCCTTTCCCACCCTTCTCTTGTACCCTGTCCTGCACAAGTTTTGGTCCCTTGAATAAACTCAGCCAACTTTGAAAGAAAAGTCAAGAAGAAAATGAAATTTCTGTAATTGTTAAGAATTTGGTGCTGGCACAAGGCACAAAGAGTCCATGTGTATGGGAGCAATCCAAGAGCTGTTCTCACCCAGGTGGTGAGTTGGATAAACACAGGCACAAGGTCAGAAAATGTTTAAGAAAGTTCAGTGATAAAAGGAAGGGAAGAAAAACAGAATGAAGGGACACAGAGATGTCTGGGCAGCTATTGTGCCACAGGGGAGAAAATTAACACCCTATTAGATGATGGTTGTGTACTGGTACTGGTTTCTTCCACATGGAAACAGAGTCATTTATATTCAAACATGCAAAAGGCTCTTCAGACAATTGCTACAGAGCTAAATTTCTCAATATCAGTGCCAGTCCCCAGCAAAGCAGAAGAAATACAGAAATAGGGGCAACTAAAATATTACTTGTGCTTGGTTTCTTTCTAAAAAGAAAATCACAGTTAGCACAGACAGAACATACTAGAAGAAATCCCTCCTGCAGTTCTAATTTTAACTAGGTTTTCTTTAATATGTTTGTTTGGGGCTTTTTTTTTTTTAAGATCAATAAAATGCAAAAAAATTCAAAACTTGATTTTCAACTTACCAAAAATCAGTGCTAACCCATGGGAAGTCCCCACTGCTATCAGATTTGATGCTGCCTGAAACAGTCATGCAGAAAGGTTGAAAGCAAAAGAAATGTCAGTCCCAAATCCACCACTTAAACTCCCACCACACCCCTGCAAAGTGGAAGATTTAGAACGTTACAAACAGAACAATGTTCTAATTTTTAAGTGCCAAGCAGTTCCTGTGTGGAAGCTGGAGCAGAATTACACCTGAAGGACCATCACACAGATTTTCTCAGGATCACAGGGCTGCCTTTTCCTCTGCTGTTGGAAACTCAAATGCTCAGAGTGGCACCCACAGTGAAATTTCTTCTCTGGAAGCCTCATTCTTTTGGTGTGGCAGCTGAGTATAAATCCTCAGAGGGTTTTTCTCACTCAGCTGTTCCATCCACCTCTGAAATCTACTACACCCCTGGGGCCCTGAAGACACAGTCCACAGCAAGCCCAGAGACTCCAACGTGCTTCCATGGGGAACCAAACAGAGCTCCAAAGTTCTATCACACCTGCAAACCTGCACCAATTAAAACCTCAGAGAAATCACATAATACTCCAGATACATTAATGTTGTTCTTGTTTCTTAGCAAGTGTAAGTCAGCTTGAAAAAATTAAGTGCTTTAATGTCTGGGATATGTAAGTACAGTTTTTATCCTATGTGTACATTTGTCACCGTGTGCTTCCAATTCAGACTTTTGCTTTAGAGGTGACTACAAGAGCTTTCCTTTTTCTTTTTAAACAAAAAGTGTAATTTCTTATGGAATGCTGCTACAGCAGCCAAAGTGACTAAGCACATCCTTAATTTCTTCATAAAACATTCAAACTCATTTCACAGCACAAATACCAGCTGCATTTCACCTCCTTAAAATACTTCTCCTTTTAACTAGAGGCAGCTTAATTTCTGATATATTTTAATTAGCATGCTTGATTTCAGGAAGTTTAATGCAAGTTTCTGAGCAGGAGTAACTTATGAGGTCATATTTCAGGTGCAGAGATTTTGAACCCACCACTTTATGAGCTCTTCGATTTAAGCTTCTTTAAATAATTGTTCCGAGTCAAAGCAACAACTGGCAAAGAAATAGCTGAGGAAATGCAATGTGTTCACCAGCCAGACACCTCCCAAATGAAAAAAAGTTTGGTGCTCAGCTCCACAAGCCCTGGTGATGACATGAAAAACAGAAGAGTGTGGGGCTTGATCAGAGAGGAGCAGCTGGGCAGTCAGAAAAGGTTGAATTCTGCCCCCAGGAATTAAATACTTGATGCTGCTTCTCCCATCCCTCAGAGCTGAAAGTTCTTTGCAGGGGTAGGAAGGAAGATGCATTTATCAGCTCTCTCAGATTACTGCTTCAACAAACTTGCATGAAAACTAAATATACAGCACTTGAAAATTGTTACTTACAATTGCAGTGGGCAAGCCAGCATCCACTTTGTCCTAGAAAAACAGGACAAGCCATGAGTGAGAGAGAGAGAATTCCCAGTTCCATGTGTGTCTCTAATACCTGGAGCTACAACATGCAGAAAAATCAACACAGGTTGCATTTTAATAATCTCACCAGGGCAGACAATGCTGAGCTAGGAATGGCTGGAAATTCAAAATTCGTCTGCTGAGGCTAGAAATTCCCACTGAACACCCAAGAAAGGATGAAAAAGTGACCAGAAATGGAGAGGAAACAGAATATTCTGTAATTCCCTATGAAGGTTATTGTGTCCTTCTCAAATGAGTCTAATCTTACTAAGTTGTCAGTATCCCTTGTGTACACAGCACAGACATCCATGGAAAAGGCCCTCCCTCTGCTCTCAAGCACACCTTGTCACACTGGCCTAGGCTGGTGGCTCATCCCCACCTGCAACCAGGCAGGGACCAGCCAGTCACAGCACACGGAGGGACCCTGGTGATACAGCCATGGCAACAGGATTCAGGCCTGTCATCCCTGTTCTCCCTTGCAGGTTCCAGAAATCAAACACTGAGAGAATGGTTTCGGTTGGAAGGGACCTTAGAGATCATCCAGATCCAACCCCCTGCATGGGCAGGGACACCTCCCACCAGCCCAGGCTGCTCCAAGCCCCATCCAACCTGCCCTTCAACACTGCCAGGGATGGGGCAGCCACAGCTTCCCTGGGCAACCTGGGCCAGGCTCTCACCACCCTCACACTCCAGAATTCCCTCCTCATGTCTCACCTCAATCTCCCCTCTTCCAGTTTTCATCCATTCCCCCTTGTCCTCTCCCTCCCTGCCCTTGTCCCAAGCCCCTCCCCAGCTTTCCTGGAGCCCCTTCAGGCACTGGAAGGTGCTCTAAGGTCTCCCTGGAGCCTTCTCTTCTCCAGGCTGAACACCCCAACTCTCCCAGCCTGTCTCCAGAGCAGAGCTGCTCCAGCCCTCCCATCATCTCCGTGGCCTCCTCCTGACTCCCTCCAGGAGCTCCATGTCCTTCCTGTGGTGGAGACTCCAGAACTGGACACTCTAACTCCCACCCCAGCTGTGGTCCTGGCCACTCAGACTTCCCTGGCAGCCCAAGCCCCCAGCAGTTCCATTGCACCCACAGGGCAGTCCCAGAGGCAAAAACGTGCAGTGCTGCTTCTCACTCAGCTCAGTGTGTTCTGAGCCTGCTGCAGGCAGCTCACCAGCCTATATCAGCACCTTCAACACACAGTAACAGCCCTGCTCTTGTTTTATATGAACATATCCCAGCAGGTTTATTGATATCTAGGGACATAAACCAGTGTTAAAGAGGACCTACTGCTGCAATAACTCAGCTAACACCTGATCCACTACTGGCTCAGGATTACTGGTTATTTATGCACCAAACAGGTTAGTATTATCCAGAACTAACTGCAGGGGGAGGGAGGAAATCACACACACCCCACCCTTCACAGCAGAAGACACTGCCATTTTTCTTCATGGTTATAACCAGGAGACACTTACTGCTGCAGACACTATTTGGGCTGAAATTCCTTTCAGAAGCGAGAGCCGTATCACTGATCCATGGAGTGAGAGAGAATCGGGGAGTTTTTTCTTCCTAAGGAAAGAAGAAATAAACCAAACACGTTAAGAGCAGAAGAAAAGTTGGGAACTTTGCCTAGTCCACAGCTAAACCAGCAGGTAAACTGCAAGCACTCATTACTCACAGTTTCCATTCTTGGGGTCTACAAGCACAGAATGAAGAGAACGTGGGACTATTATCACTTCTTATCTTACCCTGTCCCTGCACACAAGTTGTTTTGAACTTATCTCCCAGGGCAAAAAAACTGAAATAGTCCTTCAAATAAATCATCAGTTTCAAGCAGGTATCTGCAAACCTTAGAATTTATTAATAAAGGCTGAAAGCAACATTTTTGGTCTTCAATCAATCTTTCTGTGTCTCAGGAAGCTTCAGCCTTTAAAGGTGAGTGTCTAAGGAAAATACACAACTGAAAAAGGCTCATTAGGAGAGCACAGAACCATGGGAAAACAGGGTGTGTGCTTGGAGAGTAACTTGCAACTAAAACACTGCTGATCTGATTTGAAAGGTAAGTGTCCCAGTCTGTGGCAAAAGTGTCTTGAAAAAGGAGCTGGTGTAAAGGGGCAGGTACTTCTGAAGAGCACCAGTGTACACAGAAGACACACCAGATGGGGAACCCCAGGAAAACTGCAACCTTGTTGTCACACACACACCACGGGAAAGAAACATTTCCAAACTAACACAGAACATTTGGTTCTTAGCTCTCCAGAGGCCCACAAATAAGTAGCTCACATGTAGGCTGAAGAAATAGGGAGGTAACAGCTTCTGCCATGGCTAAGGACCCATAAACATGGCAACCAGCTGCACCCAAACACAACACTCCGCAAGTTTTTCTGCCCACTCCATACAGGAGTTTCAGCCCTTCCAGGTTACATTTTGCTTAATACAAACCCACTTATTTGGAAAAGAAGGGGCAGTGAGTCACTACATCTCCAGGTGCCACCATAAACCATCACACCTGCAGTGTTTATATCCTGTGCAACTGCTCATGCCACAGCCCCAGCTGAGCACATCAGGCAGCCATGGGAGTGGCTCAGGATGCAGGACCAGGTCATCATTTAAGTAATTAAAGAGACAAAGTCAGCAGTGTTACAGCTGATTATCACATTCCAAGGCTGCCCTTAGACATCTGTTCACTTGCCTTTTAAAAATAACCAACAGCTGCCTGCAGACTCTGGAAATCATCATGGTTCAGTGTTTGAAAGATGCCATTAAAATCCAGAGAAATGCAGATACTCCAGTTCCCATAAGATGCATTTACTGCTCCAACAGGCTCACCCTTAGAGCAAAGGCAAATCCCAACCTTTGTCTGCTTGATCCTGCACAACTAACATTGTTCTGCCAAAAGCAGCTTCATCAGGGTCCTGCAGCATCCCCCTGGGACTTCAGCACTAGGATACAGCAGCAGGAGACAAAACCCACATGTGGTTTAAAGGGTTCCTACCCAAGGAACAGACACATCACAGGCTCAGAGAAATCATGGAATGTGTGAGGTTGGAAGGGACCTTTAAAGATCATCTAGTCCAGTCCCCCTGCAGTGCACAGAGACCTTTTTAACTAGATCAGGTTGCTCAGAGCCTCATCAAGCCTGACCTGGCACGTCTCCAGGGATGGGGCCTCCACCACCTCTTGGGGTAACCTGTGCCAGAGCTTCACCACTCTCAGTGTCAAGAGCTTCTTCCTGATATCCAGTCTGAATCTGCCCTGCTCTAGTTTAGGGTGATTCCCCCTTGTCCTCTCCCTCCCTGCCCTTGTCCCAAGCCCCTCCCCAGCTTTCCTGGAGCCCCTTCAGGCACTGGAAGGTGCTCTAAGGTCTCCCTGGAGCCTTCTCTTCTCCAGGCTGAACACCCCAATGCTCCCAGCCTGTCTCCAGAGCAGAACTGCTCCAGCCCAAGGATCATTTTTGTGGCCTCCTCTGGACTTGTTCCAACAGGTCCACATCCCTCCAGTACTCAAAAAAACAAGAACTTGTTGTTAATGGATATAAGCAGTGCTCCTTCAGAACCCATCTGAGCTCCCAGCAGACTAGTCAGACCTTTTCAGGTGTGTCCGGTCCCCGCTGTCAGAGCTTGCTACAGAAGATGTGTCATAGGAGTGTGCATCCGTGTTATCCACGTTCAGGAGAAAGGGATCCTCCAGAATGAAAGACTCTTCTTCATCATCAGTCTGAAGGAAAAGAATCAGCAGAGCTTACTAAACACTGAAAATGCTCAACAGCCCAACTGAAACAACAGCAAAACAGTATCCATCAGGCAGAAGAACCAAGGAGAGGACATGATAGTCTCACATACACAAACAGAACTAGGTATTATTTTACTAGACTGATTCTGATTTACTAGACTGATACTAGAACCAGTTTCCAGAACTCACAATAGTCACTGAAGTGAGCTGGGCAGAAAGTTTTTCATCTTTCTTCCCCAGAAACAATCTACTCCACCAAAACCATAACAGACGTTTAACTAAGCTGCTCTCAACCACCTCCAATCCCCAAGAGATGGCCTAGAATCATCATCTACTCCAGCACCTCACCAAGTGGTGGCTACAACTCTAGCAGTCCCTCTGGCTGCTAAAAGGGTTCATTTTGCTCTTTGCTGTGCTCTTCTGCTGGTGATCTCTCTCTCTCCCTCCTCAGGCTTAGCCTGGAATTGTTTTTACAGTCATTTTTAAACAGCCATTCTCCCCACTGCCACCTAAATCCAGCACAGTTCCTGCTCTTCTTGGAGCACAGAGAGCAAACACAACCCCCCAGCTAAGGCCAAGGCTGCAGAGAACAGAGCAGGTCTCCAGGTCTGCCTGCAGCTGGCAGTCCTGTGCCCACTTAGTGGTTGGTTTGTTTTTCCAGTGCAGCTGTGTAGCTTTTCAGCTCAGTCAGGTTGTTACCCACTAAAATCCTTTCCAGAAAATATTTACCAGTCATTTCCACGCTATTTATATACTGAGGTAAATCACACTGCAGCAAGACTTTGTATTTGTCTGCCCAAGTGTTTTCTTCACATCCCCCCTCCAGTTTAAGCCCACCAGGATAATACTCCTCTGACAGGGATATGACTGCACCTCCTGCCAGTTTGGCATCACCCAGATTCGGCAGATTCCAAGAGGTGAAAAATCTACTTTTCATCTCCCCTCACAACTTAAGAGCTGCCCAGAGTTCTTAACTTTTTTTTTAACTAAGAAAAAAAGCATGTTTGATGACCCTGACCTTTAATGAACTGTATAGTCTTCAGGTGACTGTCCTGATCCACAGGGGAACATGCTTACATTTGATGGAAAACCTTTTAAATGTGAATATTTTGACTGAAAAAAATAAAATTCCACATTACACACTGTACAACGACCACCCAACCAAGAATGCCTTTTGTCAGCTCTTGGTATCAGGAAATTATGAAGGTGTGCAATTTTATTTCCCAAAAAAAAAAACACCCCACAATAGGAGAAGAGCCAAAGGAGCACGTCCTGCCTCTTCTTAGCTCCTCCCTGTCCTGGAGCTGCTTGCCTGTCTGATGGGACCACTCACCTCGTTTAAGATGCTCTCCAGGGTTGGAGGGGTATCAACTTGAGGAATGTCAAACTCTTTGTCATCAATCTGCAGACCAGAAACCAGAGGCTGAGTTTAGGTTGCCTGCTCCACCTGCCAAACTTGTTTCTAAGCAGAGAACAAGAAACCCCAGCCACACTCCTCTGCCCGGGAAGGCACCGCCCCAACTACAGCTCCCCCTGTTCAAAACGCAGCCTCCCAAACCCGGCGTTGCAAGGAGCTATTGAGCATCAAAAAGGTTAAATGGTTCCCTGCCCCGTGCCCAGATCTGACATTTCAAATGCCTTTTTGTTTTATTTCACTTCCTAAAGCTCCCCGCCACCACCCAGCCTTCCTCGCGCAGACAGGCAGCAACACACGAGGGTGGGTTTTCTTCCGAGTTGTTTAGTAATGGGGGAAAAGTAGCTTTTTTTAAAAAAAAAAAACAATAAGGACACTTTTATCTGCGACTGGCAGGGCTGCCAGCAAGAGCAGGCCCAGCCCCGGGGAACTGAACTGCCCCTGGGAGCTGAGCTGCCCCGGGGAACTGCCCCTGGGAGCTGAACTGCCCCGGGGAACTGCCCCTGGGAACGGAACTGCCCCGCGAAACTGCCCCTGGGAGCTGAACTGCCCCGGGGAGCTGCCCCGGGGAGCTGAACTGCCCCTGGGAGCTGAACTGCCCCGGGGAACTGCCCCTGGGAGCTGAACTGCCCCTGGGAGCTGAACTGCCCCTGGGAGCTGAACTGCCCCTGGGAGCTGAATTGCCCCGGGGAACTGCCCCTGGGAGCTGCCCCTGGGAGCTGAACTGCCCCGAGGAGCTGAACTGCCCCGGGGAGCTGCCCCGTCCCGCCCCACACCTCCCGGGAAGACGCCGAGGCCCGGGTGAGGCGCTCCCCGGCAGGGCAGCCCGGCCCGGGCTGTTCCCTGCCCTTCGCAGCCGCGAGCTCTGAGGGGAGGGTCCCCCCGGGGGGCTGCACACACAGGGCCCGGGCCCCGCCGGGCCCCGCCGCCCGAGGGCCCTGAGGGGAGCGGCCTCCGCAGGGCCCGGGCCCCCCCGCCGAGCCTCCCCACGCACCAGCTCGCCGCGGGAGTCCAGCTCGCGGTCCAGCTCCGCCACGCTCAGCCGGTGCGCGGAGCCCTCCGGGCACGGCTCGGCCTCCGCCCCGGCCGCCCCGGCGCCCGGCTCCGCCGCAGCCTCCATGGCCGGGGCGCCGAGCGGCAGCGCCGGGGCTCGAACCCGCGGCCGCGCCGTCCCCGCCCCGCGCAGGCGCAGCGCGGCCCCGCTGCGGCCTTAAAGGGGCCGCGGCCCCGAGCGGAACGGCGGGACCGGGGACGCTGCCACGTGCGACCCTTTTATTTAATAAGAAACCCTTTTATTTCATGCGAAACCCCTTTATTTAATACGAAACCCTTTTATTTCATGCGAGACCCCGCGTCTGCGCCACAGCGACGGCTGGGAGACCGGGCCCGGGCCCGCCTCAGCCTGCGAGGGAAGGAGAAGGCGAATTGGTAAAAAACAGGGAAAATCGGCGAATCCCCGAGAGACGCCTCGACTCGAGCCGCCCCGGGCGGAGCTGCCGCCCGCAGCGCTTCGGGGCTCGGGGTGCGCGCAGCCCCGGTGTCATAGAATCACAGAACATTGGGGGTTGGAAGGGACCTGGAAAGATCACCCAGTCCAACCCCCCTGCCAGAGCAGGGGCACCCAGAGCACATCACACAGGAACGTGTCCAGGGGGGTTTGAATGTCTCCAGTGAAGGAGACTCCACAGCCTCTCTGGGCAGCCTGGCCCAGGGCTCTGTCACTCTCACAGTGAAAAAATTTTTTCTGATATTCACCTTGAACCTCCTGTGCTCCAATTTGCATCCATTACCCCTTGTCCTATCACTGGTCATCACTGAAAAAAGCTTAACTCCATCGTCTTGACACTCACCCTTTACGTATTTGTAAACATTGATGAGGTCACCCCTCAGTCTCCTCTTCTCCAAACTAAAGAGCCCCAGCTCCCTCAGCCTTTCCTCATCAGGGAGATGTTCCACTCCCTCCATCATCTCTGTGGCTCTGCTCTGGACTCTTTCCAGCAGTTCCCTGTCCTTGAACTGAGGGGACCCTGCGGTGGGAACAGGGGCTCGTTCCAGGCAGGGCGAGGGCGGCGGTCACAGGCTCTGCTGCCCCAGCCCGGGGTTTGCTGCCAAAAACCGCCCGGGGAGGTCAGTGTCAGCTCCCCCGGGCGGAGCTCCCGGCGTGTCCCGGAGCCCCGCTGGGAGGTCACTCCTGGCACGTGGTCAAATAAAACACACCTTGGAAGGGTAAATAGTTGCAGCGTGATGGTGTCAGGCACCCAAGCTGCCCTGGTCTCTTGTCTGAGCCTACACACGCTGTTCTGGGGTGGCACTGGGCTGGGGTCTCACCTCTCCGAGCCTGGGGACATCCCACCCCACGCCCAGGAGGAACAGACCCTCTGGTGTCCAAGCTGCAGCTGGACCAGCCCTTAGGGTTCCAGCTCCAGCTGGGGCACACACGAAGGGCACCAAGGGCCTGCCTTACCTGTCCGGTCTTCCTGTTGCTCTTCCTGAAGAGCAGCCACGTTTCCCTGCCCTTTGGAGAAGCCTCTGTCCTGTGCCTGGCAGCAAGAACACACGGGTGAGTGAGGAACATCCCAAGTGTCCTCCTGCCCTCCAGGTGAGCAGGTCCCCACTTTCCACCTCCACCCGGGCAGGAACCAGTCCTCCTGCTGTCCTCAGGGCCAGGCTCAGCTCAGTAGTGAGAGCAGAGGCTCTGCCTGTCCAGGGTCACCTTCTGAGCTCTGAATCATCTCAATAATAAGCACCTGGGGAAAAGGTTTTCACAGAAGCAGGCCAGCCAAGGTCACCAGAGGGGGCTGCACAGTGGAGGGAGCTGGCAGTTGCCAACACACCATCACCTGTGCTTTGAAGATGCCTGAAGACCAGCAAATTACAGACTGGCAAGGCGTTTTTGTACCTCAGAAGTGTCATTAGTTCAGGAGTCCCATTCAGGAGACCACACAAGACAACAGTCCCTGTGGCAACGCTGGGGAGGGGTGGGCCTGGAGCTGCTCTGGTTTCAGCCCTGAGAACTGCCCAGCTGCTCTAAGGCTACACCTTGTACCAGCAGTGCCCAGGATGGGAACTGGGAACCAAAACCACCCAGGGATACTCAGAGTAGAGGCAGCAGGTCCCTGGAGCTGCAGGTTAGTGTGAACGATAAGCAAAGCTCTGGAAAAGGCTCCAGGCAGAAATCCACAAAATCAGTCACACCAAGAAACAAAGATGACTAAGACTGCAAGGAACCATCCCCTACCACAGCCTGAGAAATGCCATCAGACACCTGCTAGAGATCCTGCAATTAGAAGCTGATTAGGAAGGCAGCTGTAAGGAATACAATAAATGCTTCAGGCAGGTGAACAGGTCAAGAGAAGTCCCAGGAGTTTGTTTCATCTGCAGAGCTGGATGACACGTACTGCTTTTCCTCTTGTCAAGGGGACAGAGGTTTTGAAAGACACAATCACCCTTTCCAGCTTCCTCCACAGCCTTGCAGACACCAACCAGGTTCCAGAGTCAGTCCAGACAAAAGGAGAGGATTTTTGTGAGAAAGCAACTCTGCTTTAGAGCTATGGTGGCACCAGGGAGCTTAACCTTTCTTCTAGCATGCACAGCTACAGGTATTTAAGGACTGAGTGATTGATTACCACCACATGCTCTCCTACGTGTTCTAAAACCTTCCTTTCCACTGCCAGCTGTTCCAGAATGGTCTTCTGCAGCAATGGGGCATTTGCTCCTCTTACAACAGCTACTAATTCTCCCCCCTGCAAAGGTGGGAAAAGCAACTCAGTCAGTCAGTGCTCCAGTGGTGCCCTCTGGAAGCCACCCCAGCCCCACATCACCCATGGTATTAAGTAACAGGCCCTCCCTAACAGAGCTGCTCTGCTCCAGAACATGAGGGAAACTTTGGAACGACCTTCTTTGTCATTCCTGATAAGCCTGAGGATGAAGCAAAGCAGCTTGTGAGAGGAGGGAGGTCCTGCAGGAGCAGGAGGCTGAACCTGAAGGCTCTCACCCCCACGTCCTTCATTCACCCCTGTCACTTCCTTCATACCATAATCTCTGGATTTGTTGTTGTTGGTTTGGTTTGCTTTTTTTTTTTAATAAAACAAAATTGCATTGTTCTGTTGCTTGGTGGTAAAGCAGAAGGTATTTAAGCAAACTCTGGCTGTGTGTTCTTATCCATGCAGCACCTGATCACCAGTAGATACCAGCAGATAGAGAATAAAATTGCCCTGTCACACATGAAGGAAAAAGTATCCCTCAAAAAGGACATCTATTCCCACCAGCAGGTGATGTTTATCACTATGCAACTACTGCAAAAATGTTGTCACTCACTGCATAAAACAGGAAGGCAGGCTTGCATTTCCCTCTGTATTTTTCCAGAGCATCAATGGAACCAACTTCAGCCTAAAAATAATGTAAAATAAAACACGTGTTTCTAGAAAAGCATTTCTGCTTGACAGAGGAACACACACACAACTGCCTGGAATCAGACCACCTCAGCTGGCTGGCACTCATCCCTGCGGACAGCAAAACATCTCCAGGTCCCAAATTTAGGGGACAAAGTGCCACTGGTCAGAGCCAGGGCCTCAGCCAACCCGCAGCTCAGTGTCCACCACCTGAGGAGCAGGCAGGTCTCACCGGGGCAGGGATATCCATCTCACAGCAGCTTGGCCAAATGAATCCCAGAGAAAAATCAATCACAGAACTGTCAGAGTTGGAAGGGACCTCTAGAGATCATCCAGTCCAACCCCTGCTAAGGCAGGATTGCCCAGAGCACATTCCCCAGGGCTGCATCCAGGGGGTCTGAACATCTCCAGAGAAGGAGACTCCACACCCTCCCTGGGCAGCCTGTCCCAGGGCTCTGTCACCCTCACCATAAAGAAGTTTCTCCTCATCTTTCAGGGGCACTTCCCATGTTCCAGCTTGTGCCCATTGCCCCTCATCCTGTCCCTGGGCACTGCTGAGCAGGGTCTGGCTCCATCCTCCTGCACCCACCCTGAGACACCTACAGGCATGAACAAGGTCTCCCCTCAGCCTCCTCCTCTCCAGGCTGAGCAGCCCCAGCTCTCCCAGCCTTTCCTCATCAGGGAGATGCTCCAACCCCCCAGTCATCTTCATCACCCTCCTCTGGACTCTCTCCAGCAGTTCCCTGTACTAAAACAGCCTAGAAAAGTTAAACTAGGGCCTCTTGTGGGCAAGGAGTGACAGGAGGAGCTGAGGTGAGGCTGGAAGGAGGGCTGAGCAGGGACCTCCACCAGAAACCTCACTGCCCAGGGCTCTGGCAGCAACCGAGGGCCAGCTTCAGCCAGGGGCTGAACACAACCACAGCAGGGGGCAGGGAAGGACTTCTGAAGGACTCTAGTCCAAGACCCTGCCCAAAGCAGGGCTAATCTCAGTGTCACAGGAGGCTGCTCAAGGCTGCATTAGTTTTGAGCACCGTCAAGACTCAGTGCTCCACAGCCCCTCTGGGAACTTGTCCCCGTGTCCAGCCACTCCTACACTGAATACTCTTCTCTACTTGGATTTTTCTCTGCTGCAACTTATCCTGTTGTTTCTTGTTCTTTTGCTGGGTACCACTGAGAAATGTCTGTCTCTGCCTTCTCTATTAATCCCCTGCTGGACATCTGTCCTTTAGTCTTCTCCAGGGTGAACAAACCTCCCTTCACCAGAGGGACACACATGTTAATTATTCTGTCCAGCATTGCTTGCTTAAGCAGAAAACTGAAACATTCAGAACAGATGAAGCCTGAAAATCATTAATTAGATGAGTTCTTACTGATGTAACCAAGTATCTGTACTTGGCAGGGCCAGGCCCACAGGCTGGAGCTCCTGGACTGTTACCATTTTGGCTGAATATTGGAAAGAGAAATGACTTCAGCCTTTAGTTACCTGCTGACTTCAGGAGATGGGTTATTTTAAGAGTGCCAGATTAGACCTTACCACAGCAAAATGCAGGAGATCACTGCCAACTTCATTCCTTACTTTTTGGAAAAGATCCACTACTGGTTTGCAGGGACCACACCAGGCTTGAAATGCATCAACAACTGCAAGCAGGAAAATTTGTAAGAATGAGGTCAAAATGGGTCAGTTCAGACACAGACCAATAGGCCAGTTTGTGCACTTGCCCACTTTGCAGCATAATCATGTGGAAGAGGACTGCAGAGGGCTGCTAGTGCAGCAAGAACTGTCTTGGAAACCTCTGAGGAGGGAGGTCTCCTCCCCTGGTGACCTCTGCAGCACTATCCTGGAGGAGATTTGCCTTAAGTCCAACCAGACCTTCCCAAGCTGCAACTTGTGTTTGTTGCTGCCCTCATTCTCCTCCAGAGTGTGGCAGATCTCCTGCTGAGCACCAGAAGGGCTGCAGATTCAGCTCTGAAGTAGAAACTATCAAACTCTTCCCAGGTTTCAAATGCCAGAGCCGAGGATGAAACCCCATTATAAAATACCAAGCTCATAGGAATGTTATGGAGGAGCTTGTCTGTATTTGGAGGTCAGGGGAAACCAAAAGCCAGGGAGCAGAACTGCTCTCTGCTGCTCCCTCCTCGGGGAAGATAAATGGGAATAAGGAAGAGAGACTTCAAGGTTGGAAGTTAAAACTAGAAAAGGTTTAGTAGAGCAGGGAAGATGGGCTGATAATGAACATGGGGGATGATGATGAAAAATACACAAGTATATCTAAAATCCCATGTCAGTGGTCACTGACAGAGGTGCCCAAGAGTCCCTGGTGGCAGAGCTGACTCAGGAAAAGGGGCCAGGGCTCTTGCCAGCAACTGATGGAGTTGGGTCCTGCAGAGCATGTGGGGAGCTGAGAACAAAGAGCACAGGCCCCCCTCCTAGATGTTCAGATGTGGGAAACAGTTCTTCTTCTTCCCCACGTAAGTCTAAACAAAATGCCTTTTAAGTAAAGGAAGGCAGGAAGGAAGAGAAGACACTTCACTGCCATCCTGGCTGTTACAGGGGATGGCAGGGAATGGGAGGGAATCCTGACCCCTCATTCTGTTCTGCCCCTGGTGACCCTCAGAGTCCTAAACACCCTGTCTCTAGGTCCTGGTATTGATGCCACAAGATTGCCCCCTCCAACCAGAGCAGGGCCTTTAGAAGAACCATTGGCATGGCTGAGATCCCAGAGGTACCAGATCTTCCAGGGGAAACTGCTGCACAGGAGGCTCACCCAGCAGCCCCCTCACCCCCACCCTTGGGAATCAGGGCTGTGCCTTGCACTGGGGACAGTCGTGCTCCAGGTGGTGGCTGGACATGAGACTGCAGAAGCTCCAGCACCAGCACTGCTTGGGATGCATGGTACTTTTCCCACATGAATGAAGAAGGCTGCAACCTCCAGCTAGGTTCCCACTCAAGGCAAGAGGAATGGAGGGACTGACTGATCCCCCGTGCCAGTAGTAAATTATTCCTAGCAGCACTAGGGTCCTTTTAACACAGAACAAAAGCAATCCAGTAGGTTGACCATACCCTTACCAATGAGTCCTTTGAGACACAGCATTTCATCCCAAAGCTCCTGGCTATCGATGCTCATCTGTGTGAAAACCAGTAGGAGAAGCAGTAAGTCATAAGGCACTACCTGCTCACTGCCAACGTTCTGACACTTCATGCTTGCAGTTAGGCTGGACACACCTGCCTGAAGAGATGTTGGCTGAGCACTCAGGAAAATTTTTGGACTGCAGTCCTCTCACTTCTGACCAGGTGGAAAGGCCCAAGCTGTGCTAAAGCATGGGTGGAAGACCTCTGAGAATAAAGCTGGTCAGATATCCCCTCTCCCCACATGCTCTGAGAAACCCAGCTAACTTTGTGGAGAAGCTTACTGGACTGGAGGCTCCATCTCTGACAAGAACCAAGGCAAGGCAGATGGGAAGGATGGCAGCATCCAGCCAAGAGCAAGCCCTCCCTGTTTCATGGCAGCAGCTACTTGAACAGTCTGGCTGCTTGGTTTGCAGAGAGACTATGAGTTGTTCTGGGGGATGACAGGGGACATGACCCCCTGTGTCTTGTCAGGCTGACAGAGCTTACCCTGCCAGGCTGGGGCACATCCAGCAGGAGAGGAAGGTCTGTGGAACACCCTTCAGCCTCAGGCTGTGCCTGGGTCTCCCCAGCTCTTATGGCAGCAACTCCTGTGGGGCCACGAGGCAGGACCTGAGAGCAAGGAAGGGCTCCAGGTGTTCCTCCCGTGCCTTGGCCCCCAGGTGTGTGGGTACTGGGAAGAGCAGCAGGGATGAGGGATCCTGAGCTCCCAGCATCAGCACTTCTGCTCCAGAAGGGACACAAGGAGCCATTTTATTTCACTGGAAGTCTGATAGCAACCATGCTTCAGCACAGCCCAGCAGCTACAAGAGCCACTGGCAGGTAACTGACTGGACAGGCTGTCTGCAGGCTGCCCGGATCCCAGCAGAAGCAGCAGGGGCTTGGAAAGCCACACACACACAGCAGGTTCCTCCCAGCAGAGCCAGCAGGGAGGGGGTGGGCTGGGCAGCCCTGCAGCACCCAGTGCTGCTTCAACATGCTTGTCTCCAGCACATCCTCCTCTCCTCACACCTACTTCAGACCCAAGCCTCATCACATTTTATAAGCCAGATGATGCTCTACCAGCAGTTTCTCACCTTGCCTACTACACAAGCTGTATTACTTTAAGATGTTTCAGTCTTGATCAAATAAACTAGCAAATCCACAGTCTTCATGGTGTCAGGGCACTAGAGGGTGGCCTGAGCCCAGCATGCCCTTACCTGAATTATCTGCTGCGACCTAAAGACTTCCAAACCATAGTGAACAACAGTGAGCATCTAAAGATCAAGGCTGGAAGGGCTCCGTGGAGTCCTTAGTTTAATCCCCTGCTCAAACTCAGCATTAGATCAGGTTGCTCAGGGGCTCACCCAACCAAGGATGACCTAGATGACTCCATACACTTTGTCACACACTCCATTATCCCACACTGCCAAGACTGTTACTAGAAAACACCTCTAGAATCTTCCCCATCTTACAGGAGTTGCCCCTCAGTACATTCTGAGAAAAACACAGGAAGTTAAAAACAAAATAGGCTTCTTGAGAAATGCAAGATCTGGTTTTGTTCATCCTGAACAATGAAGAATTCTAGTAACTCTCTCAGTTGGTATCATTAATCTTAACTGTGTTTAGTCTACACGGGAAGACAGGAAGCTGCAGTAAGGCCAGCTATTTGACACTCATTAACACAGATGTCCGTTAAAGGACTGATAAAACAAGAATTCCAAGGGTGGAAACTGCAGTGGAAATTAAGTGGCAGAGGTGTGACTGGAGGTCACACAGCACAGCTTCTCCAGGGCCTCCCCTTGCTCAGTGCATGGGGAGCTGCTCAAACACCTCCCCTCTTCTCCTCTCCAGCACATGACCCCAAGCCTCGTTTTTTCAGAGAACACCTACAGAATTAAGAAATTTAATTATTCCAGTTATCACTGGTGCTAGGACAACCCTTGGAGTGTTTCACAAAAGGAGTTCAAAGAATTCATCATCATAACTTGTGATGAGTTCAGCTGGTGGACTCGGAAGGCAATGCTGGCACCTTCAAAGTGCTTTGCTAAACTGGCTGCCCTAAGGCCACCAGCACTTGGCTCTTCTCTCATATAACCAGAACTTTTCTAGGACACCACATCATGCCCTTCATGAGCTTCAGATTTCATCTGCAGATGTGAACAATCTCGGTTTTGCAGATCACACAGGAACACCTGGGCAAGAGGCAGGGGAAACCATTTTTAACCTTAATTATCCTCTTTCCCTTATACAAAGTTCACTCCATGCTCTCCAATTTTAACAGTGAACAAACAAGCTTGTAGAGCCCATTATCTCTTTCAGTATTTCTCTCTTGTGAATTCTAAAGCAGATCTTCATAACTGACTTTAGGTTTTTCAATGTTTTTGCATACTAAACTGCTCTCAGAAACCCCCTCTCCCCTATGCAGGTCGTTATAAAGTATCACTAGGTCACCTGCGCAGTGTAAACAGGGAAAAATTCCTCTATACATGATTGTGAAATAGGCTTTTCAGCCTTTGAATGTTTTCATACCTCCTAACTTTTCCACTCCCACACCAATCTTTCTAAATAGTGAATTGGTCAGAAACGTTCAGTGGCACTGGCCATTCAGGAGAACCTCCCCCCTTCCCCAACCACTGTCCCACAAAACACAGATGCATTTTGACCCACGAACTCAGGCAGGCCCCTGCCAGCTCCAGCAGCTCTGCAGCACAACCTGCAGCCCAGAGCACAGCCTCGGGGACAGGTCTGACCTGCCATGCTTCCCCTTGCCTCCCACCTGCCTTCAGGAATGCTTTTCCACCACGAGGACCTCACAGCAGGGCTTTGCCAGCAGAATCTGAGATAGCCCAAGACTAAATTTCATCCTTGGCGTTTTCCAGGACTTTAAAAGTTGTTTTCAAAGCTTGGCTCCTACTGACCTGCAGAACCACCTCCTTCTTTGCAGCCATCCTTCTGCAGGAAAAGGGCTCCCTCCAGCAGCAGTCCCAAGCGTGAAGCACTGCAGATGTCTTCTAGTTATGTGGATCCAACCTGCACCACAGAGAAAGCTTTTCACCTCTCCTGGCTCCTCCACCCGGGACTTGCCACCTACACCAGCATCCCTGCCCTGCTGGAGGGATCAGGATTAGCTCCCAGGGCTTTGGGCTCTGCCTGCACCCTTTCCACAGAGGCAAGGGGCTGCTGCAGGGCCCAGATTGCTGGCAGCAATTGGGGAGGCTGGCAGAGGCACCCAGATCCCAGGCTGGCAGTCCCTGTGTCGCTGGCAGCCGCGCAGCGCTGCCATGGCAGCCCAGCCCTGCCCAGGGCCCGGGCAGCCAAGCTCCCTCCCTCTGCTCTGCAGTTCCTCCAAGCAGCTGCAGCTCCTCTGCCTCCTCTCTGCCTCTAGAACCTGCCCAGCTGCCCCCAGCCCAGCACACAGACCTCCCCCTCCAAGTTCTCCCCCGTTCCTCCTGGACTAGTGGCCCCACGCCAGGCGTGGGCTGCACCCCAGCCCCGAGCAGGGGGACAAGCTGCTGGCCCTGCTCCAGAGGCAGCTGGTTTGGGAAGGCTGGGGGGCTTTTCCCAATTTCCCATGAGTGCCCAGCACCCCCCGGGGTGATGCCCACCCGGGCAGGGCTGCAGGTCACTCTGTCCCTGCCCAGGGCCACGGGGTGCAGACCTTAGAGGTGCTTCTTGTCACACAGCACATGACATCTAGTGGCTGGTCCTTCAGCTGGTCAGGGCCTCTCCTGGCTGAGGATTCAGCTTTTGGCACATCAACTCCCCTGGTGGCCTGGAAAGCCAAGGGGACATTGTCTAGTGCCCCCAGGGGACATGGTGGGGCTGAGCCTTGGCAAGAGCTCCCTTGCCTCCAGCACCAGCTCAGCAGAGCAAACCACACCTTTGGATGCCACCAGCAACTGTCCCTTTTTTTTTTTCTTTTAGAAATAAACCTCCAGCAGACTCCTAATGACTTTCACAACTGAAACTGTACATGTTTACACCTCTCATGCACTTACATTTTAGGATTACGAAAACCTGTCCTGCTAAACCCATTTTAGTCTTCAAGAATCTGATCTCATGCACCTCAATGGTTCTTCTGCCTGCTGTGCCACTGCTTCTGTGCTTTCATGAAGGAGCAGCATCTACTGAAATGACTAAAGTCTGTGAAAATAAATTTAAAAAAATAAGAATATACAGGCACAAGATGCTCTCAAGCAGGTCCCTTGGTGTCCTTCACTATTACAACGCAACTCTGTGACTGGAAGAACAACCAAATTGTCTCATTTGACTTTCTGTGTGGAGAGACTCCACTCCAAACGTGGGCTGGAGGTGGTGAGGAGCAACCAAGTGCAGCAGTGGTCTGACAACTTGCATGTCAAGCCCCATGCAGAACTGTGCACTTCTTGACACATCAGCTTTGAGAGGACACCATCACTGGGCCCAGACACAAAGAGAGGACATACTTATCAAAATCCATGAGGACTGGCTTTCAGAAGAGAAATGGCACCAGAACAGCAGAAATCCTGGTGATTTCTGTAAGATTCAGACCACCTCCGAACTTGCTTCATTTCTGCAAGCAACCCTGTAACTCACAAGAAGTTGCTACCTAAATAAAGTTGGTAAAGGTCTGGGCAACCAACCAACCAGTTTGTTCCCACCGTGAACCTCAGGCGAGCGACTCTCAGTCTGCAGAGAAGCTGGCACAGCAAGCTGAGAAAAATCTAGATGTTCTGGTAAAGTTCTTTTTATTAACAGTATTCTTCTTTTTTTGTACATACCTATAGCAACATCAAAAAATATTCACAAAGCTTAACTGAACGTAAAAATGTTCTCATCCATCAGGTTGTCCTATCAAGAGCTGTGGGAAATGTCAGCTGTCCTCATGCAGCAACAAGATTGTCTGAGCACTGGGGTTGTTTTTCTGGCAGAATTTCAGGAAGCCACCTCAGAACGTGTACACAGATACTTACTGACCTTTTTTTCTGAACACCTTCAGGCACCAACGGTTTATAGGTTCAATAGATTTGCTTTAGAAACGTGAACTGGGGGAGGATGAGAAGAGATATGTAAGAACTTGAGCTCCTAAATGTCCATAGCAGGAGTGCAAACGTAGAAGTGCACACTGTACAGTTCTGCATTGATAATACCTGCCTCAGAGCTTTTCCTTTAGGTCAAGCAAAAATACATTTGATTTAATTTTATAAATAAGACTTCACTTCTGAGGCACTGAGATGTATCAAGTTCTCACATGTTTTTACTTTCCCTTTTGTTCAGCCCCTGAAGTCCATCATGAAAAACTTGCAGAAGGACATCAAGAACTGCCAGTCACTTACTGCAATGCCTGGGGAAAAAGTGTCAGGTGCTCACTTTTATTTGTCTTTTAAGAGTGGAAGAAGTTACATGAAATGTGTATATTCTCCTCTGCAACCAAGTGATAACAGTTATCTGATACATAACACATTCAAATTCCAGGCCAAACTGTGCTCACATTTTCTGATGGAATTAGTTACCTTGGAGAAAAGTAAGGCTCTCACAATTTGACCTTCTGATTAGAAAGACAAGATTAAGATACTTATTAAAATTGGTTAGCAAAGTTACAGACCTCTCTTCTTGCTGCAGCCTTCCTGAAGTCCAGTGTAACAAAAGACAGATTTGGTTTAAGACATTGGCTGCAACCTTTAGTGTGCCTGTTAGTCCTGTGCAGATTGAGTGTTTGGAGAGTCTATTCAACTGTGGGCTGAGCTGAAACCAGAAAGGAGACATGGGAAGAAAGCGAAGTACCCTGAACCTCTGAAGGAGAGAGCTCCTTCCTGCCCTCCTGTGAAGCCACTGGGGTCTCACATTCCAACTTTTCAGAGTCATCTTCATCTCTACTCGTATTTTTCTCTCCACACTTACAGGCACAATTTCAGGAACTTATGGACAATCTAAGCTTCTGCACGCAGTAAAATCCCATTTCTTATTATCCGGGTATCCAAATCCATGCAAGTGTGTATATCTGCATATATACACAAAACCTCTAGCAACATTACTCAACTTGAAAAAGCAAACAACCCAAACGCCCAATTTTTCCATCCCTTCCCCAACTTGATGCACCCAGCTGATCTTTCATGGAAAATATTTGTAAGTCACTTAACCACATCTGGAGGTAAAGGATGCAGAACAAAAGCCATCCCTTCATCCCTGCTTGCCAGTGTAACTTCTGCAACACAAGGTTTGCTCTGTTGATATTGGTGATCAGCAAATCCTTCTCACCAGTGAAAAGCCAAACCTTCAGCAATTATCTGGGCAAGTTCTTGGCTACTAAAGTAACAGCTTATGCCTGCTGATGTTGAGCCACCTGCTCCTTTCCAGAAAAGTTAACAGCTACCCTAACTCTGAAGCTTTTCTTCTAAAAATGGGAAGAAACCCAGAAGAATCCAACTGACCCAGTTCATGGGTTTGAGCATGTCATCAGTACTAGGTGACCTTGTACAGTGGTAAAAATCTCTCTTGGACCTTGTCAGTACAGAATATGCTGCTTATAATTTGGGGTCTGCTTTCTCCCTCTATTTTTCTCTTTAAAAATGAAGTATAATGTAAGTTAAGCTGAAGTTCAGAAATGCATATATTTTACTTAAAAACATTCATCTGTTCAAAATTCAAAATAAACTTTATGGGATACAACAGTTCGTTGTGTTTTTTTTTTTAAATAACATTTCATTCAAACTGTATATAATTAATTGAAGTATTCGTACAGCAAACAATGGTTAATCCTTGAAAACCTGTAGAAAAAGATTTTCACACACACACACAAAAAAAGGAGAAACAAAATTGAGGTATCACACTCACACACATTCACCCAAGCACACACACACATCCACACACACAGGCTGCAGCAAAAGCAGAACATTGTAGGCCCAAAAGGAAAATGATGACTGATTGTTCTATCCAAAAGTCCAGGTAGCTCAGGAAAAAAAAACCAAAACCAACCCAAAAAAACCAAAACAACCCCCAAAGAGTCCTCTGAGTAAAGAAACTACCTCAAATTCTCAAGTGCACTGGAGACCTGATCATTTAAACTGTTTCTGCAAAGCAGCTCCCTGCACCTGAGAAAAATGCAGCCCAAGGTGACTTGTGCAAATATAAGGAGTCAGGAGTATCTCCTGCTGTTCCTTAAGTAGACATGAGGGGTGTCCATAGATTCATTCAGTCTTTGATCATGCAAGATACTGCTGGAGTGCTGTCTTCGCCCTGCAAGAAAGGAACAACCTGGTCAGTACTGAGGTTTTCAACAGCTTCACGTACAAGACAACATCACAGAATCACAGAACTGTCCTGGTTGGAAAGGACCTCTGAGATAACCAGGCCCAACCACCAACACACACACAAAAAAACAACCCAAAAAATCTGCAACAGCCACAACAAACCACCAAAAAACCCCCCATGCCCACTGGAGCATGACCTGAAGGGCCACATCTACATGATTCTTGAATCCCTCCAGGGATGGTGACTCCACCACCTCCCTGGGCAGCCTGTCCCAGTGCCTGACCACTCTTCCAGTAAAGAAACTCTTCCTCATCTCCAGTCTGACCCTCCCCTGGTGCAGCTTCAGGCCATCTCCTCTGGTCCTGTCGTTAACCACTTGGGAGAAGAAGCCAAAGCCCCCTCACTGCACCCTCCATTCAGGGAGCTGTGGAGAGCAATGAGCTCTCCCCTCAGCCTCCTCTTCTCCAAACTAAACACCGCCAGGTCCCTCAGGCTCCTTGTATGACTTGTTCTCTAGACCCTTCACCAGCTTGGTGGCTCTTCTCTGCACCTCAACGTCCATCTTATAAGTGAGGGGCCCACAGCTGGACTGGGTGGCATTGTGCCAGCAAGAGAGGGAGGAGGAGGGAGGTGAAAGGCACCTGAGTGGCTGGCTCCTTCCTTGGAAGAATCCAGCCTATGGTGCAGATGTGTTCTGCATGGGTTGAAACAACTGAAAAGTCCTCCCTGCATCCAAGATGATCTTACCAAGCATCAACTCAGCATCAGCTGAACAACTTTGAAGTACGGAGGGGCCCAAGATGTCTATCAAACCTTATTATCAACGTGTCTTATAAAGGAGCCTTAAGAGCAGTAATTGTGAAAAGCAATTACTTTTCTGCAGTAGATGTACCATGAAAAGCAGGTCTTTGTGCTGAGAAATGGAAGAGGTTCCATAACTCAGAACATACTGGAAGCACATCAGTGCTGCCAGGAATACCAGTTCTACCAAAAACATTCCATGAGGTGAGAGGGGAAAAAGGAAACAAGTCAGCTTTTAATACTGGAATTTACATAATCAGCCACTGTGCAACATTTTTGTTAAGGAAAAAAACATCTCCCAAAAGTCTAGGGTAACCATTTGATCACCACCAGCTAATTCAGTGTTTCCCACCACCTGAAGGGAGAAGCTTTGCTCTTCCTCTGTCCCCTACACCTCCCAACCATGCTCCCCAGTGTCCTTGACAGACCTCTCCAAGATCCAATACAATTCAGCAACCCAGAGGAAGATTTAATTTTTGTTTCTTCCATTTCCTGCTACATTCACAAGTCACATCAGCTCATTGAGGCAGCCCATGAGGCAGGGCTGGGGTAAATGGTGGGAGCAGGTGGCCAGAAGAAACAGGAGGGACAGGGACTTACAACAGTGCTCAGCACCATCAGCTCCCTCTCTCCCTCTTAGAACCAAGGTTTAAGTGTTGACAAGCAAGGCCTGTTAACCAGAAAGTATTTTTACTGATGTTTTATTCCTGTTTCTCACTCTTTGAAAACCCTGTTTAGCTTTTCCATAATTTTCTGTGAGTTTCCTTGCTGGTATTTGTGTGTTTCTGGTTATACCCTCAATACTGGTACTTTGGCACAGATTTTGAACAGCAAAGTCTGAACTTCACTGCAGAGATGTCTAAAGAACACGGAAATATCTTTCCCAAAATCAAGAAACCCAAATTTAATGCATTTTAGAACGCTGCACAGTTTGAGCTCTTCCAAAAATCAAATAATCTCCTACAGTTCATCAAAGTTCATGACTTTAGGTGCAAAGGTTTGACCAATAAAACAGGAACTGTCATTAGCTATTTTGGTGACATGTTTGTGATGACCTGGGTAGATACTGTGATACAAATGTGAAAACTTACTGTGGAGCTTAATTAATTTAAAGGAGTTTAATTGAGATGAACTACAGTGGTGATCCTGTATTATCTTTTTAATTCAGTGTTATCTGATGGCTTCTCAGTGTTCCCGTCCTCTGGAACTTCGTCAGTGGTCCAAAGTTCACACCAGTATCTCACTGATGGATACACAGACTTCAGAGAGGACCCTCCACTGGTTTAGAAGATCTTTAGTGCAGTTATTTCATCATTCAGTAAAATTTGTTTCTCCTAAGCAACATAAAACCTGCTCTTTAAACAAGTGTTCATCACCATTTCTTTATACCCAACAAAACTCAGTGCAGTTTTTCTGAGCAATTCTTGTATCATCAAAAGATTGGGAAAAAAAAAAAAAGTAACTTAAAATAAAAAGCAAATAATTCCTTCTCATCTTTCCTGGATTTCCCTTGATACTCACTTGTCACACAGATTTGGATCCGATGACTGACTCAATTTATGTAGGATATCCACTATTCCCATGTCTCGTAGTTTATCCTGGCGTTCCTGGGAACCTGCAACAATAAACCACATTCCTGGGAATATCAGCAAAAATAAATGCCTGCAGACAGAAGAAACCAGCATAATGGAGGGGTATGGCAGGCAGGTCAGTTAGAAGACAGCAAGGAGAAAACTTTTGTGCTCTGTGTGCATTTGCTTAAAGAGAATAAAGTTTGGAAGGCAATAAACTATATATTTTATCCTAAAGTAAGAAGCTTGATTTCAGATGCTTTGTTCTCCTCCCACTGATTTGGATGCAGAGAACACTCAGCTGGAGGTGTGGTTTGGGGTTTGTAGCACCATGTAAGGCCAGTGTCACCAGCAGAAAGCCACCAGGAGCACAGCCAGGTGGTGTCACTGAATGAAGTTCTGTGATCCCACAGATGTGGAGTAACTTACACAGTGGAGAAAAAAGAAAAAGCCCAAAACCAAATAGAGACAATGATTTATTTGCTGAAGAGCAGCCTGGTCAACTTGAGGGTCTGTAATCCAGCCATCTGAAAGTCCTCCTCCCAACCCCACCATCCCTCAAAGCACAACACCTCTCACCACCCTTTTCCTTGCCACTTTTCCAGCTCCACGCTGCTGCCTCCACCTGCCCTCTCCACCCTCCAACACACATTTTCTGTGCAGCAAAGTAATTCAGCTCCCTCCTGGGCACCTCCCGATGCTCCAGGCCATGACTCTCCTTACCCAAGGCCTTCCCCATTCCTTCCAGTCCTTTGATGGGTTTCAGAGCCTCCATCACCCACCCAATCCATGCTGGGGAACACTTCTTAGCAATAAACCCCTTCTCTAATCTACTTCTCCTCCCCAGTGCGTGTGTTCAATCCAACAGTTTCCACAACCTCCTTAAGACTTGGAAGGTCACTTACTAGGATTCTCTTTTACTCCCATTGTTTTCAGATTTTACAGAAATGCTACGGGTGGAAACCTGGTGACTCTCATCAACTCCTATTTATCGACGCACTCCTATTGTGTCTCCCCTTCCTGTCCCAGAAGAGCTCCCTACACCTTCCTCAGTGTCCTCCTGACCACTCAGTTATCCTTAAAACTTGGAAGAGGGTGGATTTAGATTAGACATGAGGAGGAAATTCTTTAGTGTGAGAGTGGTGAGACACTGGAACAAGGAGGCTGTGGAAGCCCCCCATCAAGGGCAGGTTGGATGGGGCTCTGAGCAACCTGGTCTAGTGGGAGGTGTCCCTGCCCATGCAGGGGGGTTGGATCTAGATGGTCTTTAAGGTCCCTCCCAACCCAAACCAGTCTGTGATTCCATGATCCCATGTTATATGATGTCTCCTCTGACACTTTGGATCCCACTGTGCACTGAAAAGATCCATCACTCTGCAACATCAGCCTTTTGGGCAGGACAGTTGCTTGTACAGGCATCACTAATGAGGCTTTCTTACCTTCTTCTTCATTCCATATGAGATTTGATATACAGAACATGGCAGCAAGCTGAAGTTTAGCATTTGAGTGACTCTAAATACAGAAAAATAGTACTCAAGTTTAGGAGAAGAAATTCAGAAATTTTCAGGCTTACATTTTGCCATTCATCCTGTAATAAATAATGTAGTCAAGCTGGGACTAATTCTTATCTACAGCTGCTCTCAGAGATAGTGCCTTAACACAAGGCTCTTGAGAAGAATTCAATCACTTCATTTCTCATTTCTTGAGGTCTACAAGAAATGCCTTTTCCAAGATCATGAAACATTTTCCATGTAGATTTGTTACAGGTATTGCTGTAACATTCCTTTTAATCAGGTCCTCAGCACAGCTCTGCCATATGGAACTGCACTACTCAACACCTTCCCTACACACAAGTGGGTATGTGGAAGTTAAGTGAGTGTCCAAGGGCAGGTTGGATGGGGCTTGGAGCAACCTGGGCTGGTGGGAGGTGTCCCTGCCCATGCAGGGGGGTTGGATCTGGATGATCTTTAAGGTCCCTTCCAAGCCAAACCAGTCTGTCATACTGAATACTTTACACCACAAAATGCTAAAATACCCTCTTTTCTGCTGCAAAAGACCAACAGAAAACCCTTTAACAGAAACCACCCTTACCATGTAGTATTTGATTTTCTGCAGGATGTCATCGTTGGTCATAATCAGCTCCTTTGCTGTCGTTCCATCTGCTATATTGGCAAGTATACACAGTGTCTGGAAGAGAAAAATGTTATTTGGCCACAGATCCCATCCCATGATTTAAACTATTTCCCTGACAGCTCTGAACTCATGACAAACAATTTCTTTAATTAGTTTTAATATCTTTAATCTGGAGTTTCCAGCTTGCTTCCATCTGGGGCCAATGCCAAAGCATGAACAGCTGTGGATGAACAGCCCTGGCACAAAACCAGCCATTTGGAAATAAAAAGCAACATTCATTAATTCATTGCAATGACTAAAAATTGAAGTCTCTCATGGAAATATGCAGCATCTAGAAAAGATCAAATACACTGGACAATAAAGCAGTCTATTCTGTACCAGTGTTAGGGGAAAAAAGCCATATCCATATAGTTCTTCAGGCCAGGAAAAAAAGATGGAGAGAGGTCCACCTGCTGATCTAGCAGAGTAATTATTTGTTCTCAACAGGTCTAATCACACATCTTGACTTGCAGAGATAACTCAAACTACTAATGCATCTGGTTATTTCTTGCAAATGACAGAAGCCATCCTACAGAATAACCTTGAAACATCCAGGGCCATTCTGGCACTATGTGCATGTGGCATTAAGACTTGCACAGGCACCTCTCCTGCTTCTCAGGAGGCACCAGGAGGTGCTCCACCAATTCCTTCCCTTAACCATCTTTCCTGGACATGCTGGAATGATTACAGAAGAACATGGGAAAATTATCAGCACTTTTCTAAGCTGCCCCGCATTCATGTCAGCAGTTGCAGAGATTCATTACTTCCAAGCTGCTAATTACATCCTGATGAGCCAGACAGGGAGAGACAAGCACCGTCCTGCTACAAGCACAGGCTGGTGTGTGCAGACAGGCAGCACTGGATGTAGGGACTGACTCTGAAATAGAAGTGACCTGCTCCTCATACCACAGGGACAAGGAGAATGCTCTGTGTTTAAAGGGACAGAAAAAAGCCCCAGACCTACAGGCCACATTCCACCCTCACCTACTGGTCCTTTCCAAGAGCACTTCCCAGTACACTGATTCTCCTCCAAAATAATTTGGAAAGCTAATTAACCCTCTGTGTAATGAAGGCCTTTCTGTCACCAGAGCTTTATCAGGAAGAACTATTTAGAAAGTGACAACTGGCTAATTATCAGCTGTTCCAGAACCATGGCATCACTAGACTTGCCATCTAGGGGGCAATGAAGGGTCTTGAGGATAAATCTTATGAGGAGTGGCTGAGGGATCTGGGGTCAGTTAGTCTGGGGACAAGGAGGCTGAGGGGAGACCTTCTCACTCTCTGCAACTCCTCGAAGGGAGCCGTAGAGGCAAGTGCCAGTCTCTTCTCACAAGTAGCAAGCAATAGGACTCGAGTTGTACCAGGGGAGGTTTAGGCTGGATATTAGGAAAAAAATTCTTCTCAGGAAGGGTTGTAAAACACTGGAACAGGCTGCCCTGGGAAGTGGTGGAGTCACCATCCCTGGCTGTGTTTGGAAGTTACGTAGATGTGCTGCTGAGGGACCATGGTTTATCAGTGGACTTGGTGGAGCTGAGCTAATGGTTGGACTTGATGATCTTAAAGGTCTTTTCCAACCTAAACAGTTCTAAGATTCTGTTGAGACTTTTTGGATTTTTATGTTAATTTTGCACTTAAATAGCCTGTTTGCTTTCAGGCCATCCTTCACTGAGATTTAGACCAGTCTGGATTTAGCTGTAGTTTTACACTCCTTTGCCATTCTGCTTGCTACCAACATCCATCCTAAACCCAAGCAAACCTCTGGGATCTCCCACAGCTTCTAGCTGCCCCCATTCATCACCACATGCTCCCTATAAGGAAGAACCAAGGTTCTCCAAATGACTGTCTTGTCTGTCACAGGAATTAATTGGCCAAATTCTCCCCATCTAGCCTCTTACTTTTGCTTTAGCAGGAATTCCTTTATGCTGCCACCAAGCCAGAGTGCTTTTACCTATACTGGCCATCTCCTCCTTTCCTCTTGCATATTGTTTTCCTTAAGCTCTAACTTGCCAGGGCATGTCCCTCCCCACTTCCTCCTTGGCTGAACCAGGATGCTCTTTCCCCTCTAGTGCCTCTGCTCTAACTGGTGCTGGCTTCTGCACGAGCAGCTGAGTTCCCACACCTCCCAGCAGAGCTGGCACTGCTGCCAGCAAGGTGGTGGTGGTGGATCCTGCATTACTGACTGCTCCTGTGGCTGCTAGAGGAGCAAATGACCATGACACTTTCCCCAGAGTGAAATACTGGCTTCTTCCTCTTCTCCTGTTCCTGCTGTCCCCTTTCTGCCATACAATTGCCTTTGATTTAGTTCCTCTCCCTCCTCTTTACCAAACCTAAATTTAAAAAATACTACAAATTCAATTAATTTGTAAGAAACCATTAGAAAGAAGAGCATTCTTGCAGGCATTGAAGTTATTAGTCTGACCAATCTCAGTAAAATATTCACAGCACATCACAATCCCAAACAAAAATGACATGTTGAGGAAGCATTCTTAGCTCTTTCTTTCATTTTACTCTGCCAAGACAATGAGAAACAAAAAAAGGTACCTGCTCTTTGACTTCTATATTGTGCTCCCCTTCCAGAATGAGGGTCACTGCTTGCATGATTTGCTTCCCATGAGTGCTCATTATATGGTCTATGTGCTGCCAAAGCAATGAGGAAACACAGTCAGTGTGACCATCCTGACAAAGAAGGGTCATTCCTACTTGAATTGCTCTAAGTAAAGAGTAGCAACATTGCACAAAGAGCCCAGCTCCTAGCCAGGCCTCTCAGAACCAAGAGCTTCTCACAGCAGAAACACTGCACAATACCCCTCTTCACATGACACCTGCTCTTATTCGAGAGCACCATATGGGCCTTGGCTCTGATTTCACTGAAACCTGTAGGGAAGACACTGGTTTCCCAGCTGCACAGAGCCAGGCAGAAGACTGACTCTTGCTGAAGCCCTGGGCATGATGCTGCAGTCAGAACCACTTCTGTTCTGATAGCAGGGGGAGAAGCAGAGCAGGAAACTGAGGTTTCACATCTGGTATGTGCTGCTCTCGCTGCAGCGCTGGGACCGTGTCTGACAGCCACGGCTCAGGAGCATGAGAGGGTTCAGGGAGACACTTTGTGCACTGCTTATCCTCTAGGAAAACCAGCTCAAGTTAAGAGATCTACAGGTCATCTGATCAGATTATACTAGAAAAAAAAAATCAGAAAAGGAAGAAACTAGATCTACTGGATAAACTGATACCAAAACTCCGGAGTGACAGCAAACAGCCACCAGAGATGACCAGCTCGTGGGACACTACAAGGTTTTAAGACATGGTGGATTCTTGCAGAACTTCTTAAAATTGCTAAAAACGAGACTTGGTTCAAAAGCTGCTAGATGAGTTATTTTGGAGTGAGTGAGTTTTGGGTAAAAAATGAGAATGGTTGGTTCTGGCTCTAAAAGACACTGCACAAAGTAGGTGCAGCTGGGACACATTTCAGATGAAGAACACCTTAAGTGATAATGAGACTTCTGCTCTCAAGAGCTCAGGGTGAATTTAGTGAATGACTGGTTATTAAAAATCTTTTCACATTAAGACAGAGCTAATTTTCTATGAAGCTTATTGAGACTCAACAAGTACAAATATCAGAAGATTTTTTGCAGCGACCTTTTTATGGTAGAAAGACAGTATGTGTTAAGTGCACAGTAGAGGCTTCGTGGCTTTCTCCCCCCACAAAAATGCTGGCTTGCCAAATGTTTGCTGCATGTTTTCCCTCTGTTCTTCCCAGGGGATTTACCCCTTTCTTTTCCTCCACCAATATCTCTCTCTCCCTGTCAAAAACAATTAACTGGCTTACATTTTTCAAACCATTTTATTTTGGTGTGGAAAATGAACATAAGCATTTGTCAGTGCACAGTGCCACAGTCAAATTCCAAAAGCCAGCACTATCTATCTAGTTGGCAAGGAACAAAAATATTCCAGGTGTCAAGAGAGAAGAAACACAGGTATCCTTAAGGGATGCATCTCTCCACACACTGACAGGAGTGCAACCCTCTAAAGGTATCTTTGGACAAGTTTTACAGAAAAGACTGGTAGGTCTTTTGCTGATTTTGCTGAAAGCTAAATGCAATGGAATCATGCATGAAATGTAACTGTCTAGCTCTGTATTTGGTAGTAACTGCAAAGTTTCAGTGGATGTAGAGAATTCTTTCAGGTGTTTTCTCAAACCAATTTGGATACTTGGCTACATAAACTGGGTAAATCTAAAGGCCTCAGTTTTTGCAATATATCAAACATTAATCTTAACAGAAAAACAAGTTCTCTCACAACAAAGATGAAGAATTGGTATTGTCTGTGTGTTTGAGCAGCTTTCAGAAGGGCTGTTTGCAGCTCTACTTACTGGGCGAGTGGATAGAAGGTTCCTGAGCAGTCCCAAGGTTTTCATCAGAACATTGACATCAGAGTCAGAAAGCAACTGGAATAACTGCTCTGTGCTCAGACCTCGTAAGATGTCTGACTTGATCTTCTGTTCTGCTTGAAATGCCATATTCTGAAAGACAGACATTTTTGGCTTGAGTTTTTAACCTAAAACTTGGGCCCTTATATGTCCTTGTTAAAATTAATCTGGTAAAGGTTATAATTTATGAGGAACTGCTACAGAGTGGATTAAATTTCCAGAGTCTTACAGCTGACCTGGCTGTCACCTGCTTTTACCTGTCCCCTGGCACCACTCTGCTGTTGCCCTGAAGGACCTTGGCAACCAAACTGGTATTGGAACCAAAGAGTTCATTTTACTTTATGGACTGATTGATGAAGCGTTCCAGCCTGGTGCTGTTTTCCTTCTGTAGTGATGTGGAAAGGTCAGCCAGATTTCAGCTGTGTCATTTGTGTAACAACTGACAAGGCAAGTTACAGCCAGGAACCCTGTAAGACTGAAATCACAAGGGGTGTTTCTTCAGGGTGTTCTACTTACCATTAAAGCCCAAATGCCGTTCACTCTCAAGGCAAGATTTTCACTCTGTGTTAAACTACATAGAAGTTCTATGGCTCCTGATTCTAAAATAGGCTAAAATGAAAAGAGGAAAAAACAAACAAACATTTAAAACCCTGATCAGACACACATTCAAATGTAATTATAAGGCAAAAAAGTCTTGCATGTATCTTACTCTTGAGTTTCCATGTCCAGTCCACTCAGATGAACTGGCCAAGTTGATGAGCACCAAAAGGTGGATTTTTATGAAAAATCTCAGGTAAAGACAGTTTTATTCTCTTGGATATCCATGTGTGTGTACACACACACAATCACACACCTGTGCATGTGTACATACAGGCACATACAGCTGTGCCACTGTACACACATCTGCCACCCTCACACAAGCAAATAGCTGTTCCCCAGCAACTCTCAGCTGAGCACTGCTCTTCAAAAAGAGTCCTTCAGCAATCACATCTTTCTGGGTATCAAGTGGGACATACATGACTCTTTAGAAGAGGTTAAGAACAATGAAAGCTGCTCCGTTTATTTTCTGACATTTAATCTTTGTGTTAGTAACCAGGCCAAACTAAAATCCAACAGAAAAACCTTATTTTACTAGAAGAAAACTGAAAACGGTTCTTGAAGATCATATTGAAATGCAGATCCTTGCAGTATCACATCTTTACATGACAGGAAAAATATCAATACAAGCACCTTTTCTTTCACACTGATTAAAGAAATAAAAGATAAGTTGGGCACAACTGCTTCCAACCAAATGTGAGATACAAGTTTGATCTAAGACTTGAAGAGCTCACGTGTTAAAAGGATTCATCCCATGACTCCTGCTGTACTAGTTTGTAAGGTGCTCCTTTCTTCCAGAAGTTACTGCTTCAAAAGCAGTGAATAAATGAACATATCTGAGCTTTGGGGGAGTTTTGTGGGTTTTAACCTTCTTAAGAGCTGAAACCATCAGAAAACACATGTGGAAAAGTCTGCACTTGGTAGGAGCAGGATGGCCTCACCAGTGGCTGCACGAACAGAACAGAAGCAGCAGCTGGTGCCAAAGCTCACCTGGCCCCAGGCACTTGTGCACCACAACCTGCCAGGATCTCACCCCAGGACTGAGATGCTGGCTGGCTCAGAGGGACTTCCCATAACTGTGAAATTTCAAACCTGGGTTTCACTCAGCTCTTTTACAGGGTAAAATGCAGATTCACTTCAGCTTTGCTTATTTCACAGAATGGTCACAGTTAGAAGGAACCTCTGGAGACCATTCAGTCCAACCCACCTGCTAGAGCAGGATCCCATAGAGCAGATCCCACAGGAACACATCCAGCTGGGGCTGGAATGTCTCCAGGGATGGAGACTCCACAGCCTCCCTGGGCAGCCTGTCCCAGGGCTCTGTCACCCTCACAGGCAAGAAGCTTTTCCTCATGTTGAACTTGACCCTCCTGAGCTCCAGTTTGTGCCCATTGCCCCTTGTCCTGTCCCTGGACACCCCTGAGCAGAGTCTGGCCCATCCTCCTGCCACCCCCTGCAGATATTGCTCAGCACTGATCAGATCCCCCCTCAGCCTCCTTTTCTCCAGCTGAGCAGCCCCAGCTCTCCCAGCCTTTCCTCACAGGCAGATGCTCCAGCCCCTTCAGCATCTCAGTGCCCTGTGCTGGACTCTCTCCAGTAGCTCCTTGTCCCTCTGGAACTGGGCAGCCCAGAACTGCCCCCAGTGCTCCAGGTGAGGCCTCCCCAGGGCAGAGCAGAGGGGGAGGAGAACCTCCCTGACCTGCTGGACACACTCTTCTTAAGCCCCCCAGGATGGCATTGGCCTCAGGGCTGCCAGGGCACACTGCTGGCTCATGGTCAGCCTGTTGTCCACCAGGACTCCCAGGACTTTTACCCCAGAGCTGCTTTCCAGCAGGTCACCCCCTAACCTGTACTGGTACGTGGGGCTGTTCTTCCCCAGATGGTCTCTACACTTGCCCTTGTTGAACCTCATTAGGTTTCTCCCCACCCAGCTCTCCAGCCTGTCCAGGTCACACAGCACAGCCCTCTGTTGTGTCAGCCAATCCACCTAGTCTGGTATCATCAGCAAATCTGCTGATCAGTGACTGGTTGTTTACATACAATTTTCAAAATACTCTTTAGAAAAAAAGGTGACAGATCAAATAAAGGTCAAATGGCTTACTGAAGGCTTTCAAATCTAAATTCAAATCAAATAATTTCTAAATATCCCTTAATTTTGCATCAGCAGTATTTTCCTTTGGGAATTATGTTTTTTGCATACGCCATGTGTCCCAACAGAAATTCAGTATTTCAGTCCAATTTGAAGTAGAACCACTGCTGGCTGTGACCTGCAGCATGAACAAGAAAGCCCATGGGCAGGGATCCACGCTTGGTGTTATTCTGGTGAATTTTCTGTCTCACAGACATGACTCAAACCTCCAAGAACAACTGAGCAAGTCAAGGCAATGCACAGTGCCCTGTAGACCCCACATACACCAGAGTCTAGCAAACATTTTCTGTAAGTAAGAAATATTTAAGACCTGAGGAACTGTCCCACTTCCATGAAGCATGGAAGTGTGTGCCTGATCTGCGTGGCAGGGACATTGCAGCACTGAAGAGCAGATGTCCTGTTCTGTTCATTCAAGAACAATAAAATCCACAAGACTGCCATTATTTTCAGGATTACACCAGTAATTCTCTAAGACAATGGATCATACTGCCAATTATCAGGTTTTCTTCTTGCTTATGAATTTTTCACAATGTTTTCCAAGTAAAAAACTCCAAAATTTTATGCCTAGTTCTTTAGAGACTATAAAACCAAATTTGTCACAGCACTGTAAACAGATCATTTTTTTTATTCACAAGCTACCAGTGATACTTCTTGTCTAACACCACAGCTCTGTGCTTCACAAGCAGTGACTGCCCATTAAGATACATTCATGCTCATTCAACCATTGTACAACGGAACTTTTGTCTATTACCTCTTCCTGTTTCTGAATAAATACTCACCTCCTTGCTTGGAGAGAATTCCAGAAGAAGATTGCATAGTGTGGAAGATGCTACTACGAGAATTTCATTGGGAGCATTCTGTAAAACCTGCAGGCACAAAGGGGAGAGTGAAGAACCTATGTCAACTCATAGAAGGAAGGGATCATTGCAGTGGAGTATCTGCAATGATGCTGCACTTTGATATCTCACACTTGAGGAGATGCTTTGGTGCTTGCAGAACAGATCCAGACAGTGCTCGTTCAACACCACCCAACCAGCTGAGCAATGCAAAGGTATTTCACACCCAAGCCACTCTGGAGAGCTTCAGGTCCAACATAAAAGCCATCAGTGGGAGCAGATCCCTGCTCTGCAGAGGAGATGTGTGGGCAGTTGTCACCGAGCTCTGCAGCCATGCCCTCAGCAGAGCAGGCTGTGTCCTGCAGGGCACCTCTGCCTCCTGGGTTACACAACAGTGGAGAAAGCTCCAGGCGGAGCCTCCTCAACACTTATGCACCTCGTGCAAAGCACAAAACAGCAAATTTCCTCCTGAGCATCCCTTCAGAAAAGCAAGCAGCTGCAGACTCTCTTCTCTGTGCCTGGATCTCCAGCACGACCAACCCACAACACTCTGAGCATCCCCCCTGCCTGTCCTGAGAAAACTCTGGTGACGAAACAGGCACAGAGGATACAACTGCTCCTCCAGCAAGGAAAAGGAGCTCAGAGGGGCTGCTCTGCACCACCTTTTGTTTCAGAGCAGTGGTGATCTATACCTTACACACTTTGATCTCATTTAGTCTTGAAGATAATTGCATTACATTAAAATGTGTCTTTTTAAAGGTCTTGCTGAAACTCTTTGGCTTCAGTTTTACCATCTACAGTGACATATAAAGGATAAGAGAATTACAGGAGAAAACACAGATCTATATTCTCTAGTAGGGCTTACAGACCAAGTCTGAACTGTGCCACCAAGTCTGAGCCTGAAATTAAAGGAGATACAGACCTCCTAGTGCCTTGTGTAAACATTAGGGATAACTTCTCATCACTCAAAAAACCCACAAACCACCAAAACACAAAAATGGAAACCAACCAACCAAAAGCCAGGCATGGACCACAGTCCCCTCTGCTGCTGCCTGGCTGTTGTTGATTCCTGACACTCTTAGGAGAAGGTCAGGGTTTCAAGGTAATTCTATTATGATTCAACAGAAAAGCAAACTCAACAGCCACACCCTCCCCCCCCACCCCTTTAACAGAACACTTCAGTAATCAAGGCCTGACTTCTCTTTACTTACCTTCATTAAAGGTTTCCATACAGCATGATCCTGAAAACTTGTCCTGAGCTGCTGTACAGAACGGGACAAACTGTGCAAACATCTGTAATGGGAAAGAAAACTTCACTGTGAAACACACACATGTCCACTGCTGCAACACACACACTGCTTCGTCAGAGATTCAGCTGAGCATTTAAGTAGCAAACTGTAAAAAGCCGAGAGAAAACAGTCCAGGATAACTCCCCCTCTCCCCTAATACATTTACCAACAGTAGAAATGACTCCAGATTAGCTTTTGAAAAATTAGTAAACATTCTAACAAGTGCAGCACCAGAGCTTTGCCAAGACAAAAGTGTTGGTATGAATCAGAACAGCCTCCTACCTGACTGCAGCTAATCGCACCTTGATACTAGACTCAGACAAGCCATTCACGATACGATCCATCATGTTTTCAGTCTCAATGATCTGCAGCAAAAAGGAATTCATGTTACACGGATCAAACAAGGACCTTGATGGGCTGTTCATTTTGAATATTGCATATAAAAAACTGTAGCTAAAACCAGTAAGCCACATTCTCTTCCCCAATTAGGTGGAAAGCAGCCTGTGTCTGCACGCAATTTAGAAACAGCATCTACATCCTGAGCTCCACTACTGCTTTGGAAGTTATTTCATTCATCATCAAGGAACAAGAGGGTTTTATATATATATATTTATATATATATATATATATATATATATATATATATATATGAATTACCCTTGATGTTATCTTTAAACAAAAGGGAGCATGTGTGAGTGCACACAGCATATACAAACTACAGATTAGAGACGTGCTGAGGAGCTATCTGGAAAGTAAAATGACCTGGCAGTTGATCTGTCATGTGTAGACATGGGCAGCACAAGCACTGAAGACTGGGATAAAAGGGAATTAACACTAAGATGAAAGATGGCTTTTGGATCATCAACCAGCTTTGTCATGTTCAAACCCAACATTTATTAAAAACAATGCTTTGATATGTAAAAGAATCATCCTCGCTATTAACTAAAGAAGTTCATCCTGCAACAAAAGAAAAGCTTATGGGTTTCAATTGTGCAGATCCTGCATGGTTCCCCACTGCCAAACCTTCCTGCTAGTTGTCTTTTCAACCCTGATTTCCTGCCTCCTTCTTGTGCAAACCTTTATTCCTTCTGGTTTTCCCCTTTAACCAGCAAATAAACACATAAAATTCTCCTGCCTCCTGTACTTGCCACATTTGCCATAGCAACTCCTTGCTTCATTTTAAAAAACTGCTTTTAATCACTGTTGAAATTCCCACCACTTTTCACACAGAAATTTTTAATTATAAGAGTGCCCCAACCACCCAATCTCCTTCCTCCTGTGATGTTTGAATAGTTTGTTCTCTTTCAAACCAACTGTTTGTTCTGACAGCACAACCCCCTTTCTCACTTCCGAATCATGGAACAGATTTTGACTTTGCTTCCCAATATGACTAACTGTCCAGAGCTTATTTTTGAAAAAAACACTTGTTTTGTAATAGCATACAGGACAACAGAGGTATGTTCTGTCCCTCAGAACATAGGTTTCAGGAGTTGGACATATGTCACAACAATACATATTCCTGCACAGCTTATGAGTAGCAAGGGCAACACATTGGAGATCTTCTTGCTCTCTGCTGAAAGGAGACTGGAGCCAGGGGGGTCAGCCTCTTCTCCCACGTAACAAGTGATAGAACAAGAGGAAATGGGGTCAGTTGTGCCAGAGGAGCTTCAGATTAGGTATCAGGAGACACTTGTTCCCTGAAAGGGCTATCAAACATGAATAGGCTGCCCAGGGAGGAGTTTGAATCACTATCCCCAGACATGTTTAGAAGATGTGCAGATGTGGTGCTTGGGGACATGGTTTAGCACCAGATTGGGCAGAGTTAGGTTAGTTGTTGGACTCAAAGATCTTAAAGGTCTTTCCAACCAAAACGATTCTATGATTCTAGGTTGAAAGGCAAGTTCATCACTGTGAAGATGTTTACATAAATAAACTTTACTCTTGCATTTTGTTACAGCAAGACTTAAATTTTTTGTTCAAATCCCATGCAAAGAAAGTGCAGGTTGATATTAACAGAACAGAAAGCAATCCTCCTCATCTTACATCACAATGGAGAAAAAAAACCAAAACAAACAGGGGGAGCTGAGAGTGTGTAGATTCAGCCTAACTTTCAGCTCCATCTTTGCCTGAGTGCTAACATTTTCCCCAGGCTCACCTTTTTTCTGATGTCTTCATCATTTGCTCCCAGGGAGGCATAGAGCTTGAAGGCCGCCTGGCGCAGCTCGTGGGCGTGCTTCAAATCGTGGTCAAGCTGTTGAAATAAAGCACAAGCATCAGGCACTAAAACACCACTGGTGTGATTCTTCTTTCTTGCAAAGCAGGGATTATCTTCTGGGGCTTTGTCTGCCACACCAAGGACATCCACGTTTACCAACTGACTATGATAACTGAAGTGAAGCATATGGTTAAAAGGAAAGAGATAAAGAGAACTTCTCTGCTGAGTTACAGGTAAGTCAATTTAAGCAAACTGTAGCCTAAACACTTTTATAAAGTTAGAACTCTATCCAGACCACATTAAGGCAAAAACTGTTCCTGTTTACTCAACAGAAACTTTCAGAAATGAGCCAGAAGTGAAAAAACTGGGAGAGAATCAAGGGAAGTTTTATCAAGAGAACTGAAGCAAAAGCAGAAACCAAAGCTGGTCTCTAAATTCCAGGCTCTCCATCTTCAGGTGGATGTTAACTTCTGTCTTCTGCTGTGAAGGGCACACAGCAGGGTGTGGGCTGTCTAGGAGGTTTCTGAAGGTAACTTCTTAACCCAGGTGCTAGAGAGGTGAATCAGGGTGATGCACCACTGGATGGGCTAGTCAAAAATTGGGAAGAACTGCTTGGGGACATGATAATTAATGGGAACACTAGCGACAGAGACCACAAAATAGTGATGGTCAAGTTCCTGAGAGGTGTGAGAAAGGCACAGAGTACAGAGCCTTGACTTCAGGGGAGCAGATAGTTGCACTCCTGCATGCTCAGCCAGGAGGAAAGAAGTCAAGACCTTGAGCAGCCCTCCAATACCTACAAGGAGAACATGAATCCAGATTCTTCATAGAGGTGGACAGCAAGAGGCAACAGTCAAATTAAAACACGAGAGGTTCTGACTGGATATAAGTAATAAAAATTCACTCTTAGAACCAAGTTAAACTTTGGAACAGATTGCTCAAAGAGGCTGTTTAATCTCAACTTTAGTGGCTTACAAGAGCCAACTCTTGAGTAACCTCATCTAAGCTCAGCACTGACCCTGCTTTGAACAGAAAATGAAGCCTTTCAAAGCTCCTCACGTTCTTTCCATGATGCTGTGACTCTGCCTGCCCTCACAACTCGGTACCACCAAACAATCCAACAGCTGAAGCTGACACAAAAGGGCAGAAAAATGCCAGTTTTAAGCATCAAAGCAGAGGAATAACTGTCAAAAACTAAGCTGTATGAGTAACTGTCTCTGGTGCAGCTACATCAGAGCAGCATGTATTATATCACTGTTTAAAATACTTAAAACAGACAAGCAATCTGCTTGGCAGAGCCCTCCCTCACGGAATTACCTTACAGGGTGTAATTCAAAGCATTCTTGACAAAGTCAGCACCACAGCTTCCCAGCTGACTGTTCTTACAAAATTTCTGAACACTCAGAGCAATGTCATAATATTTAGAATTGCCCCACTCACATGTGGAACTTAAATCGTATCTTTGATGCCACAGCCAAATGTCCCTAACTCCCCACTCAGCTGCTAAACTTCCTTCTGCTTATTTAATGTTACACTGCAACTACATTTTTTCATTTTAATTTGCATTTTTCCATAGAATTTAAGGCAGCTCTATCTGCAGAATCAATCCCCTTCTATGAATGTCTGAGAAGTGAGCCTACCTCTTGGGCTCATTTCAGAGAAAAACTTGCTAAACATCAGCCTCAGGAAGAGGGGAAGGCAACAGGCAATGAGTGTGAAATATCAAACCAATCTTGCTTCTGAGGTTGATTGATCCACTAGTGCTTTGTAAAGTGTATAAATAATGTGTAAAAGAAGTTCACAGATGAGAACTCCTAGCACAATACCTATGAGACTAAGTCTCCAAGTTACATCTTGTGTCTATTTATCCAACCTCTTGCAGGAGGAGATAACCCATGAAATGAAATGCTACCTGACATCTACATGTTTTTATGCTTTAACAGAACCCGCCCTGAACTTGACATCATTAACAAATCTGACCTAAGAACTGAAATCAATCTCTCCCCACATGGGCTGTTATCTCTCAGGAGGGTGAAATGTTCTGGCTCCTGAAGGTGAGTCTTTTAGACTTTTCAAAGGAGAAACATGATCAATAGCTCAGCCTGGTGCTTCACTGCTATCTCTAGGAATTGGAATGAAACTTGTGTGGTGAAGATACATTACACTTCCCACAGCCCATCCTTCTTACAGGACAGGGAGTCCACACATACACAACAATTGTAGTTTAGATAATACCAGCTCCAGAAAAAACAGTGAGCAAGCAGTGGGGTGAGTTTCTTGGTCTGTGGAAGACAGAGAAGAGGAATCAGGTACTGACAATCCAAAATATATCTTGAACCAGCACTGTTACTGTTTTAAGATAGCTCCTGAAATGCAGACAAAGGGACTGTATTTAGGAAGGAGACATTTAGTGCAGGCTTGTACAAAGCTGGGTGCTTGGTGCCTTCCCACAAATCAAGCACAGCAGATGAAATTTTTCATATTTATACAGAAAACTATAAAGTTAGTAAGCTCCCAAATCCATCCTCCTTACAGTGACTGGTTAGTGATTTACATATAGTTATAATATGGTTACATCACTATTTCTACTACCATTTTTTTCAAAGCTTCAGAACTGGGTAAGGGCACGTACCCTCTTGATATCAGTGATTGCACTCACTGAGCTGGGGTACTTGAAGTAGTCAGCAAGCATGATGATGAGGTGGTCGGTAATGCTGGCGATTCTCTGGAGCTCCACGTCTGTTTCAATCAGATAGGCCAGTGTTTCTGCTCCTTCCACTCGCTCCTCCAGCAGTCTTTCCTTACTACACATTCGAACCAAGCACGGCAGAGTCTGTAAAGTCACAACAAAACAATAATCCCACCATTGTTCAGTGCAGCTACATTCAGAAAGCAGCTCACCAGAAAAAAAACAACCCAACAGCTACCCTAGAGCTATTCTCAACGATGTTTTTTAGATCAGTAGCTTCAGACAAAAAGATTGTAGTGGTTTTAAAGTCTACACACACAGAGAAATGGTTCAGGCATTACTAAGTATACAGCAGGCTACTTTCAACCAGTCCAATGCAGTCAAAATTAGTTTTCATGAATGTCACGTTTAGAAGTGACCATGCTCAAAGTTTTGCAAAAGCTAAAACAAACAAATCCCCTCAAAACTTCGTATTTTTACAGGTTTATTCTTCTTATGCACAAGAACCAGAAGTACCCAAGCTGCCCTCAAGAAGTACTTGACCCCTCCTGCCTTTGTGCAATCTAGAACTGACTAAAGACAAAGCATCCAAAAAATAATCTCAGGGCTCCCTTCACCCACACCGGTTGCGAGGAGTAGTAGGAAGGGAGGACTTCTCCTAAGAAGTGTAATTGGTCAACCAGAAATGAAGCCCACTTGGAATCCAGGTCCATTCTGCCCTATGCTGACGTACTCTCCCACCTTGGTTACACTCACATGGCAACATTTTTGACAGACCTTCTCTACTTTAAATATTAAAAATTAGTAAGATCTCTCTTCACCAGAAGCTCAATGGAAAGCACTTAACTCTGGAAAGACCAGTTCTCTAATGGTTGGGGTTCCATTCACTCAAGCCTCCTCAAACGTAAGTATGGAATTGGATGAGGTAAAATATCAAGCTTTTGGCTTTTGTAACTCCACTGGCTTCAACAGAATTACACTCATGATAATGCTTCCCAAATGTTGTCTCTGGTTTAACTGCCGATCCCAAGTCAAACCGTGGCACCAAAGTTCTGTGTTTGGGGATCCAAAATAACATTTAACCATTGACTGTTCAAATGAACACACAGATAAATCTCTCCACAGGTAAGCAAGCAGAGTTACAGGACTTGCTTACATTTATTAAAAAGGAATTACCATTTAGGTTGCCAATCTTGCCCCTGATCCAGTGAGTGGAAGCACTTCCTCTGTCTGTGTCTGTCACTTTGAGTGAGACTTGCAGCCTCAGCAGCTGAAAACTGATTCTAACAGCACAGACACACCTACAGACCTCCTGCTTCCTTGGGAAGTTCACCACAGCTCTTTGAAAGAGAAGACAGCTGCTGAGGGTTGGTAAATTCAAGCAGTCCTCAGAAATTACCTCATTCCAAAGAAAAGATTTCTAGGATGCCTGACAAGTGTGTCCAAAGTTTGCTTTAAAAGCCTTCAGGCATTTCATTATCACTTACTTTTTATACTTTAGAATTCAGATCTGCACCATTAATTATTAAATATAATCAGTTTTATTTAGCAAGCTGGCATAAAGTATATTAAAAACCGGGGCTACATAAATAAAATAATGAAAGCTGAATATAAGCTCTAAAACCAATTATATTCAGGTTGCATAAGAAAGAAATGAAGTGGAACTCTATGTCTAAATCACAAAGATAATGTACTTCCCAATTCTTTCCAAGGACAAATGGCCTGAATTAAGCTATTTCTTGGAATTCAAAGGCTAGACATTGTTGAGTCACTGGATGCAAGCACCCAAGAAACACAAATCTCATACTTTTCAACTTTCAGCAGTTTAATCTGTTTAAAATTAAACAAAATGAAGGAGACATTTTAACAGTTCCATCAGATCTACAGGCCAGTAGAGTGTAATTAATGCAGAGTAGGGGACTGTGTTAGAAGTGTAAGATGAAGAGCCACAAAGCACTTCTGACCTTTTCTTGCTAGCAGATAAAAGTCTGAAAATGCACTGTAAAGATGGAATACTTAATTCACATGGTATCAATGGGATGCATTAAGTTATCCGAACAAAGAGTCACTTTCTTAGTTAGGATTCCAAAGAAATAATTTCCCTTCCAATCAAATAATTTATCAGCCTCCTCTGCCTTCTCCTCACCCCAACAAATTTTATTTTTTCACGTGCTACAGGCCAACTCCCTGCTCAAACTGGGCAGTGAAAATACATCAGATCATATCCACACACATCCCTGACTGTCCTCTAAACAAGAATTGGACAGCAAAGGGTCACAATTCTCTTTAATAATGTTGGAAAACTGAAGGGGACACTGCTTTGTTTTAGTTCACTAGAGGTCAAACAACTTGTAACTGGATGTAACACAAACTCAGACACTGTGTTATCTTAAAACTATGAGCTCCTGGAGTGTCCCCAGAAGTTACCCGAGATGTTTGAACAAGAAGGCAGGATGCTGTGCCTCCCTTTTCTCCTCACTCTTTTGTTTGCTCTCAAGTACTAAAACAAGGCTTAGTCCATGGCTCAAAACATTTATTTGCAGCTTCCATAAGAAAGTGCTGCTGTTGCAGTGGGCTGGCAAGCATAGCAGCTCAGAATGGCCTGCAAAGGCTGCAACTCCCAAAGCCCCAGCCCCCCAACTCTTCTCCCCAGAGCAGAACTCTTCTGGAACACACGTGTCCTGGCCAGGACATAGCCTGCGATTCCACACGGGGGATTTCTGAAGGAAAGACATTTCAAAAGAATGAGGTTTGCAGTAGTGAGACAGGTTGAGAGCACAGAATTGTAATCCCTCAGTTTGCAGCTGTTGTAAGGAGAAGGAAGAGCAGGGAATTAAAACATCAATTTGGAAAAAAGCTCAGTAGAAGAACAAGGGAGCAGGATGCAGCCTGGCTCCCTCCCTTACTGCAAGACCAGATGCAACTATCAACAATGGAATTAATTGCATTTTGGACTTTGTCATGTAAAAAGACATTTGGGATGGACCTTTGTTTCAGACAGCATCTGGATTTTTCATCTGTCATCACCCAGAACGATGGATACCAAAATCCCACGAACAAAAGCAGCTGGTAGGCCAGACTGGATACCATGGGTACTGACAGGAAGGAATATGCTGTCTTACTCCAGTACCTTACATACAACCTACTCTTTCCCCAGCATTACCAAAGAGTAGGAGCATGGGACAGCTCCTGACACCCTGGTGACAGCTGTCTGGTTTCAAACGTGAGCCTGCAGGAGTCACCAGGGGTTTGCACCAGACCACAGCCAGAAGACACTCCTCAGTAGCCCTTGGTGGTGAGAATGTGTTGCTTTAAGCAGTGCTCAGCTCTCTGCAGTGCCTCAGACTGCAGCACACTCCGTGCTCACACATACACTGATCACCTGTCTGTTCCCAAGGGGATGTGAAGACCACAGAGGGGCCGTGGCAGTCAGAGAGCTCCCAGGAAAGTTCCTGGGTCTCAGATCACACACCACCAAACCCGACAGTGATTGCTGATCAGCCCCTTCACTTGCTAGGCCCATTCCAAGAGCACATGTGGTCTCCATCTCAGTACAGGGGCACACATGGAGAAATAATTACTTTTTCAGGCTATTAAACTGCATTTCCTTAAGTCTGAACTACGTGTTATTCTCTGGAATGAAGGGTACTAAAAACATACTAAAAGCTTTGGAGTCTGTCCGACTGCTACAGTAATTATCAAAGAAAGCAAACATGTTTTCTTACTGCAGTACTACAGTTATATGTCAATATCTCATGGAGAAACAAGCAGTGTCAGTTATTACCTGATCTCTGGCTGATGTGCTTGCTCATCAACCGCTTTTTTTCTAACTAGCTATACAAGTGTGACTATAAAGAAAGAGATTACATTTCTGTGGTATTTAATGAAGTCTCCTTTGCTGAATTTCCTTATAAAGTTCCGTGCAGTATAAAAATGAAACTCAACATTCAGCCCAGTTTCTTTAATAACAAGTTCCTCTAGCCAAGTATGAAGCAGACAAATATAGAAAAACATTGTGAAACCTGATAAATCATCTGCTTGTGACAGACTCCATGTATAGATTGTGCAAGTATTCTGACTAGAGTCTTGTGAAATAAGCTACTGAAAGACAAACTGGTGTCTTGTTCATACAGAGACCAAGGCAGTAACATTGTTTTGATGTGGCTTACAAACAGTTACTGAAATCATTACAAACCTCCAATGGATGAGTGTTGAACTCTGGGATATGTAGATATCGACCATGACTCTTTATTTAAAGAAGTCTTCAGTGTAACAGATTTGGAGCCTCTTTTTACATGAGACAAATAAAACCAGCACAGCCCTATGTGAGGAAGACATGTTAAGGAGGACACAGTTGAACCAGCTCACCTTAAGAACGATGCAAGAATCGTCTGTCCGTATCGCTCCCGCTCTGCACATGGAAGTAAGGCTGCAACAACACAGCAAAACAGACATTCACCTGTCACTGGGTTTTAGGCACTTCTGTAAGACACTGCAGAACAACCAGCTGTACTAATGGAAGGTACTCCCCTTTGTTCTACCATTGATTTAAGTATGTTTGGGCTTATCAGAGTGGGGCACACAACCTACTCCAGGCAGATTTCTAGCACCAGACACGTCGCTGGAGCTCCTGTCAGTACATGTACCACACACTGATCAAAAAAGGTTTAATCAAACTAGATTGAACCATAATTCTCTTTTATCAACAAAAAAAAAAAACACCAAAATGAACAGCTCACATTAAGATAAAGGAGCAATCTACATAGACCTGTCGTTTGCTGGGGCCAGCACTTTAAAACAATCAGGAGAGAATCAGGCCTGGCAGCCCAAAAGCTCAGTCAGAAACCCTTCAAGCCTAGGAGATGTGGTACCACTGTCCACATATATCTGGAGATGCTCATCCACAGGCATGTCTTCACACTCTGCTGGAAGAAGCACATCCTGGCTCACAGTGAACCCAGTTAAGTCTCTGAGACTGCAGCAAATGAGCATTTGCTCCTTATTAGGCAACAGCTTGGACAGTGGATATGAAAACTCCAAGGTCTGGAACTACAATGTTGACACACAACACCAGACACAAAGGTGCTTTGTTAATTCACCTGTACATGGGCTCTGAGCTACCAGAAATGCAAAGTAGTTAGCCACCAATAAGTGTGGTATAGTTTTTACGTGCTCTGCTAGGAAGAAGTGGAACGAACAGTGGGATCACTGCTCTGCATTCAGTGCAGGAACAGTCAAGTACCATGTCACAGTCATGTCACAGTTGAGGTTAAAAAAATAACTGAATTTCAGAAAGGGTGACTTGCAACTAAAATGTTTAAACCCTCAACTGGGCAGGTTAAAAGTGTACACAGAGTCAGTTGCAACTGATCTGCTAAGGAGCAGTAACATGCTGCTAACAAACTGCAACCACATAGTACCATCACTGAGCCTGTTCCAAACACCTGCCAAGACCTAAAATCCCATCATCACAAGTCCTTTTATAGGGTTTCTTGGAAGATTGTAGAATCATGGAATGGTTTCAATTGGAAGGGACCTTCAAGATCATCCAGATCCAACTCCCTGCATGGGTAGGGACACCTCCCACCAGCCCAGGCTGCTCCCAGCCCCATCCAACCTGCCCTTCAACACTGCCAGGGATGGGGCAGCCACAGCTTCCCTGGGCAACCTGGGCCAGGCTCTCACCACCCTCACAGCAAAGAATTTCCTCCTGATCTCTAACCTAAATCTCTCTTTTTTCAGTTTAAAACTGTTGCCTCTTGTCCTCTCACTACAAGCCCATGTAAAAACATAAAAGGTAAGACATGACTGTTGGCAGAGATCACTTTATAAATTTTTACTGTCCCAAGTGTTGCAGCTGACAGCACACACCCCTTTTCACACCTGAACAGTTGGGAGGAAAGCACCTGTCCTGCACTTGCCATTTAGCCCAGCTAGACCTTATTTGCCAGACAAAGTAGTTCCATCTCAAACATGAAATGAGTTAAAGTACAATTACTGCAGGTAAAATAGGCTTGGCTTAGCTGGAAGCCATTTGGATCATTTTAGTAGAAAAGGTTATGACTCCACTTGCAGCTGCAAATCACTCTCCCAAGAGGCTTAATGCTCTTCCCTCTGTGCCAACACTGCTGATCAACTGAAGGATCTTTACTCCATTTCAATCAAGAAAATCTAAATCCACATTCCAAGGATTCTACTAGTAAACCAGAGAGGAACTGCAGACTAATTGACCAAAGCTGGCAAGGCAGGAGTGAAGCCTAATTAAGAAGCAGAAAAGAGAGGACCTGTGATAATTTCACCTACTACTCTCATTAGAAAACCAGAAAAGACAGACTGTCTGACTTGGAAGGAATCAAGTAGGGAATGGATTTATACAAAAACAAAACAACAAAAACACAAAAACCCTCCACCAAAACCTGAGGCCTTGAGTGCCCTACCAAGGATGACTGCCTGTGGACTAACTAGAAACCCAATCTGAAACTCAAGATACTGGTTTGTCTTCCATTTTTCTGCCATTTTCTTTTTTGCTTTTCAACACATCACTTTCTTTCATGCTTTCAAAGGTCCACTTGAGCGCAAGCAAAAGATGGGATTGTCCTTCCCACCTGCAGCAGATCAGTCAAGAACACCAAAAGGCCTGGGATCATTCATCCCAGAACAAGGAGACAGTCCAGAGCTAGAACAATTCTTTTAACTCCAACCTGCCTTCAAGACATAACAACTGTCTTGTATCTTGAGATCAATAAAAACTCTTATTTCTACAATTCTCTGCGTATTCTCTGAATTCTCAAAACCCACAAAAATCAATGAGAACTGAGACTGCTACAGTACAGTTAATTTGCCTTCTTCACTAAGAACTACCTAACAAAGCCAGTGAAACCAGATTGCATGATCAATTGTGGTTGGAAGGGAACATGGGGGGTCCCAGGATGGACCTCCCACATGGAGTGGGATTACCTGAAACAACCTATCACAAACTGCCAACACTACAAAAGCAGCCATCCTTCCTGCCCCACTTGTTCCTCACACAGAATCTCAAGACCAGCTCCAAGACAAGCATCAGTGAAATTGTTTGGTGAACTGATCCAGAGAACTCACTGAAATCCAGGGCAAAAATAACCCACCAAAAACTAATAGAAAGTGACCAAACTCTTGAAGTTGCCCTTAATTCTAATAGTAATAGTGATGGGTAATTTTCTCTCTTTAACCTCCTTAAGTAATTTATTCCATTATTAACAACACAACTAAAGGAAAAGGATGTTAAAAAGGGTCAACTCCCAGTTTATGAAGTGAGTTTAACCATGGTGTTGCTGTTATGGAACCTGGTCACATTTTGACACAAAGTAGAATGTCATGAACACACAGAAAAATGACCAAACAAGGAGGGAAAGTTTGATTTGCACTATAAATTAACAACATTAATTCTGCTGTATGAGCAAATTAAACCTAAGGAATAATCTATTTTAATTAAAACAGCAGGGAAGGAGGACCCTTGTCATCTTAGTGCACACAGTTCTCAACACACCACAGCCCGAGTCAGTTCTCTGAGCAGCGGTGCAACAGGGACATGTACAACCTGCAGGCATTTTAGTTTTATATCTGCAAAGACACACAACTGACCATAGCCTGGTGAAAGTATAACCTCTAAAATCCAAGCTACTTGTGAAAACAGTAGTTCAGCTTATGAAAGTCCATCTGTCTGAACACACATTCCTGACATACTGCTGTCCAGCAACATTCTTTCCTGTTTATGTACAGCAAAGATTGAAGTACCTATAATTACTCCTAAGGTTTTAGATCACATATTACTACAAGCAAAAAGAGAACAGTTAATAAGGATTAAAATGAATACTATTTCACTCTAATTCCTCATGGAAATTACCATTTGGCTGCTGTGAGCTGCATTTCAATGGGCTTGTCCCTTTGTAACATCTTCACAAAAATTTGTGGTAACAATTCTCCATCCACTGACACTGCAAACAATGAAAGAGAACTCCAAGTCATTCTGTCTCAGCCAGGCAATTAAATGAGTGTCAAACAAGCAACAGGAACATGATACTTACCATTTACAAGAGTCATTGATACCTGTGGGTTTTCAAAGGCTAGAACTGAGAAGCATTTCAATGCCTGCATTCGAACCTGGGTAAAAATATATGAAGGATAAATGTAAATGATCACTGAAAAGTTGGTTTAATCTGCTGTATAGGCTTGTAGAAAATAATTCTGTATAATCACTAAGAAATTAATAAAAAGGCAGATGGAAACACCTAGCTTACACTTGGCTTCTCAGAAAACGTTGCCTGATCATGCTGAAAACAGTCTCACTAACAAAATATTGATGACCACCTAGTTCCTTATTGGATTTATTAAAAACCCCCCAAAACCCCAAACCAAACAGAAAACAGCACACATGAGACCAACAAGCCCTTGGAACAGAGCAACAAATTTCCCTCTGCTTTCAATTTTCCTCACTGACTGGTTTTCCTGACAAAAGACACTATCAAAAATGTTCTGCATTAGACAGATCCAAATAGACAAGCATCTCACCCAGCCTCAACCTAACAGCCTACTTTCCATAAAATAAAAATAGCATGATAACATATTAGATAGTTTGTATTAGGTACTGTAATAAAAATAACTCAAGATGTATTTGGATACTCTGAAGTGCTTATTTTCAGAATGATGACTGATACTTTCTGGAGGAGGATAAATCCATAGCTTGGTAAGAAAGTCCATGGAAGTTCAGCTCCTTAGAGCTCAAAGGACTGGCTTCAGAACAGGGCTCTAAACTATCGGCATAGCAGACACGTGTTAGCCCTCTAAAAAACAAACTACACAGAAAAGCCTCAGAAAGCATTTAATGCACTCAAACATTGTATTAAGTAATTGACAGGAGGCTCCCAAGGTGTGCTCAGGATCTGAACTTGGGCCTTAGACTGAAGAGAGTTAGTTGACCCTCCTTGCCACCAAGTGACAGGTAGTGTTGCTGCTTTTCCCCAGAGGTGGTACAGTCAGACAGCCCAGGGTGGACTTCCAAAAAACAGAAGAGAATGGAACTCCAGGCTCAGGAAAGTCAGCACAAAAGTAGCTGGTGGCCTTGATACATCCCATGTCCATGTCTTCACAGGCATGACTTCAGTTTAGGACATTGCACATTTACTTCTCTTCAGCTTAGTTCTTTTTTCTCATTTATTGTTCAACATATTAGACCATTTTTATTGAGTTGTCAAGTGACTGTTCTCCTTTGGATCAAGAACAGCCAGCTTGGTTTTAATTAATGGTGTTTTAACTTCACAGAGCACTCCAAAACAATAGGTCTCATTTTGATAAAAACCCATATGAGCAGTAAAAACATGTTATTCTAGAAACACACATCATAGCTGTTTATATAGTTTTAGTTGACATGCAGAGACATAGGTTTGATAATCTTCATTTGGCTTCCTTTCATAATATATATAAAGTATAGAATGATCTTAATGTCTTACTTTGTAGGAGGTGGAAACTAACAGATGTGCAATATTCTGAACAGCTCCATAGTTAAATAAGAGTGTCTGGTGATCTGGACCCTTCAAAGGAAAACAAAACACATGTAAGAGGTTTCTACCATCCACAACTTACTGTTAAGCATTAAAGGAAGGTTTACTAACATTTACTTCATAGTCATCTGCCATACCAAGTTCATTTTTTTTATAAATAAACCAGTCCAACTCTTCTTTTCACAGCATTTGTCCTTTACCAGTAATCATTTCCACTCTTTTCTTCAACATGAAGCAAGATTCGGTTTCTCAAATGAAGAAACATGAATAGATTTTCTTTAGATGTTCAATAGATGTTTCTATTCTTCATATTAGCAACAATCAAAAGCTCCTGACTTTCTCTACAAGTCACACAAAAGTTACTGATGTCTTTGTCACTGGTAATATTAAGCATTTTCAACACCTCTAAGTTCAGAAGAGGGGGAATTAATTCTGAAACTGTTTCCAGACAGAACATGACAGTATTTTGAGAACAGGTTCACATTCTCCTCCTACAGTTTATTTTAGTTTCAAACATATTTAGCCATAACTCTAGTCGGCCATTACCCATTTATGGACTTAAAGATCTAAGTCAGCAATGGCTGACAGGGCAGTATTTTTCCAAGATTTAAAAAGCATTTGGAATGAAACACAAATACTGAATTTTGCAGTAGAAAGGTCTTAGAATTTCTGTAGTATAACCAGGCTCAATGAGGTTAGAAAAAACAACAAGAAATCCCAATGGGGTCTGCAACCCTCAGTTTTCTCTTGTGAAATCTGACCTGTGACTTACAGACATCTCTTTAGAAACAGGTTCATGACTCTACACTCTGCATTAAGGATCAGCTATGTACAATTTAACTTCAACTTTTAGACTGTCACAGCACTAACCACATGCCTCGAAGCTTTTTCTTGACAGATCTACAAGTGAAGAAACTATCCTCACTCCTTCATCTTTTGTTCAAACCCAGCTGAGTTTCTGGGCACATCCATACACCCTGGTATGCACTAGCGACACTTTATTTTCACATTTGAGATAAAGCCAAAATCAGATTTTTATATTCATAATAGAATCACAGAATGGTGAAGGTTGGAAGGGACCTTCAAGAATCATCAGGCTCCAACCCCCCTGCTATGAGCAGGGACACCTCCCATCAGATCAGGCTGCACAAGCCTCATCCACCCTGCCCTTGGACACTTCCAGGAATGGGGCTTCCACAGCTTCCCTGGGCAACCTATTCCAGTCTCACCACCCTCATGGTAAAGAATTTCTTTCTAATATCTAACTTAAAACTCCCCTCCTCCAGTTTAAAACCATTACCCCATGTCCTATCACTGGCTGCTCTGGTGAAAAGGATGTTTTAGAACATCCCTACCTCTAAGAAAAAAAGCATAAGATTCCTTTCAGATGTAACATATCTGGTGCTTTAAGAGATGCTTCAGCTGCTACTGCCACCAAGAGCTTTCTACCAAAAAATGCAATTAAAACAGCATGGTTGAAGTAGGAAAACCACTTACATTGGCACACAGAAGTGGCTGAGGCAATGACTTAAAGCTGCAGCTATGCCAGTGTTGAAGCTGAGGAACAGATATTAAAATATGTGAAAAAAAGCATAAAATTAAAAGAAATCATATTGATCTAGAAAGTTTTAGTAATTTGCAAGTATTAGTGATTTTTCAATGAGATGCAGAAGGTAAATTCTGTGCAAACAGGACAACTGCATGTACAGAGGTGGCACTTGGGTGTGTTCTTAGTGTGACCACATGTACATGAAAGTATCTGCCCTGTACCCAGGGTCCACACACACCAACAGGGACCACTCGAAATATAAAGGTGAAGAGAACATAATACAGCATTTCCAAGCAGCTCAGGCACCCATTTAATAGCAAGGCTGCTTTTTTTCATTTTGGGTCCAGTGACAGAGTCCCATGAGCCAGACCTATCACAGTGATCTCTGCCTCCCAGTGCTTCAAATTGAGCAACATACTATTTCAGGAACACAAATCACTCTTCTGGCATGATTTTCCCTCAGAAAATGTCAACTTGTGTGCCTTGGTTCAGGTGCCCACCACCAGGCCGAAGATCACACCAGAAAACTTTCTCAGATCAGAAGATGCCTTGATCACAGGCTTTATTCTGGATCTTTCCCAGATGTAAGATTTTCATGTCCCACTAGTGGTGAAATTATTTAAGCAGAGATGTTACCGCATTCAAATATAAGTTCCAGACTATCTTTTCAAATTATTCATACAACTCTATTTCCAAATACATACCTTATCCTTTTAATTTGACCCTTAAGTGGTAAAACTTACCTACTCCCATCATTTTCTCTGCCAACAAATCTGCTATGACACAGAGAATCTTAAAAAAGTACATTTTGACTTGCATTTTAGCATAGCATGTACATCAACCTGATTTCAGTTTCCTTATTTGCTTCTGTGTTGAGAGAATCTTGGCTCCCTACGTTAAGAACTGCATCTGCTCCCCCTGTAAATCAGCACTTCCCCTTGCTTAGGATGGCTCTTCTCCAGGGTCAATGTTTTTCATCAGTTAAAATTAACTCTAAAAACACAGTGAGAAGCACTCTAAGTGAACAGTAAAAGCAGAAAAGAGCAGCCACATGCTAGGAACCTGAATGGAGGATTTCCTAGCTCCAGAGAACAGGTCTGAGCTTTTGCAGGGAAAGCTGAGCAGATGAGAAAGAAAGCTCAGAAGCCCAACCAGGACTCTGGCGAGGAAAAAAAACAAAACAAAAACATTTAGGTGCACAAGATCTGAGCTGAGAGCAGCATGTGGGACAAGCTATGGTATGCAACTATATTCTAATGATAAAAAAAAAGAGAAATACATATATACAATTTATAGAATCAGTGGGGTTGGAAGGGACCTCTGAAGATCATCAAGTCCAACCCCCCTGCTGCAGCAGGAACACCTGGGGCAGCTCACACAGGATGGCGTCCAGACAAGTCTTGAAAGTCTCCAGAGAAGGAGACTCCACAGCCTCTCTGGGCAGCCTGTCCCAGGGCTCCATCACCCTCAAAGGAAAGAAATTTCTCCTCATGTTGAGGTGGAACTCCTTGTGTTCTGTCTTGGTGCCATTTCCTCTCGTCCTGTCACAGGCACCACTGAATAGAGACTGGCCCATTCTTGACACCCACCCTGCAGATATTGATAGACATTCATCAGGTCTCCTCTCAGTCTTCTCCTCTCTAGACTGAACAGCCCCAGGTCTCTCAGCCTTTCCTCATCAGGCAGGTGTTCCAGTCCCTTCATCATCCTCGTAGCCTCCCTTGGACTCTCCCCAGTAAATCCGTGTCCCTCTTGAACAGGGCAGCCCAGAACTGGACACAATACTCCAGATGTGGTCACACTAGGGTAAAGGGGGAGCAGAACCTCTCTTGACCTGGCTGGCCATGCTGTTCTTAATGCATCCCAGGATACTATTGGTTCTCTTGGCCACGAGGGCACACTACTGTCCCATGGATCACTTGTTGTCCACAAGGACCCCAAGGTCCTTCTCCATTGGGCTGCTTTCTAGCAGGTCAACCCTTAATCTGTAAGCCTCATCCTACCTGGCCTTGAACACCTCCAGGGAGGAGTAATCCACAACCTCCCTGGGCAACCTATTCCAGTGTCTTCCTACCCTCACGGTGAAGAATTTCTTCCTCATGTCTAACACAAATTTCCCCCCTTTCAGTTTAAAACTTTTACCCCTTGTCGTATCACCAACCTCTCTGGTGAAAAGTCCCTCCCCAGCTTTCCCGGAGCCCCTTCAGGCACTGGAAGGTGCTCTAAGGTCTCAGGTATGACTTGCCCTTAGTGAAGCCACACTGGCTGTCACCAATCACCTCTTTATTTTCCATGTGCCTTAGCAGACATTCCAGGAGGATCTGCTCCATGACCCTGACAGACATAGAGGTGAGACTGACTGGCCTGTAGCTGCCTGGGTCTTCCTTTTTCCCCTTTTTAAAAACAGGGGCTATGGGACCTTTTTTCTAGTCAGTGAGAACTTCCCCAGACCACCATGACCTCTTAAATATGATGGACAGAGGCTCAGCAACTGCATCCACCAGCTCCCTCAGAACCCGTGGATGCATCCCACCAGGTCCTATGGACTTGTGCACCTTCAGGTTCTTTAGATGGCTGCAAACCTGTTCTCCTGCAGTGGGGGGTAATTCACTCTCCCAGTCCCTGCTTTCACCTGCTGTGGCCTTTGCAATGAGGCTGGAGCACTTGCCAGTGAAGACTCATGCAAAGAAGTAATTGAGAACCTCAGCCTTTTTAATATCCTGGATAGCTATGTCTCCCATTTCCTTCAGGAGAGGGCCTACACTCCCCTTGGATGTCCTTTTATCCCCAAGATACCTACAGAAGCTTTTCTTATTGCTCTTTACATCCCTGGTGAGATTTAATTCCACCTGGGATTTGGGTCTCCTGACCTGGGCCCTGGCTGCTCAGACAACCTCTGTGTGATCCTCCCAGGGTACCTGCCCCAGCAGCTTCCACCCTCTGGATGCTTCCTTCTGAAGTCTGAGCTTTTCTCAGAGCTGCTTGTTCATCCACTCCCTGAACACACACCCTGTTAAAATGCACTTATTTGTCTATTTTGTTTTACTGTAGAGGAACATCTATTGACCCCAATAAACCCATTAGCAAATCCAGAGCAATTAACAGTTCAGCCATTACTGTCCTCATCTTCCTGCCACAAAAGGCAGTATCATCTTACACATGTTGCATGAAGAACATGGACTCTCTTTCTTACTTTGCAGCAATGTGAGAAGATCTGACATATGTATTCTTGCGTGTATCGAGACCTACTGAGCAGGGCCATGAGGTGGGAGATAACTGTAGCATCCTGGAAACAAGCCAGAAAAGAAAAAAGGATTAACACTGTATTTCAGCACAGTTTCTTCACAATGAATTACTTAAAGAGTACTCCTGCATTCAGTGTTTTCCCTTCCACTGAAACCTGTATGGACACAGGACAAGGCCACTAAAGTAGTGCAGGATGGACTTCAAGACAGAAATGACAGTTCTGAGCCAAATCCTTATGGAAAAAAAAAAGGTCAATGCAAGTTAGGTATAAAACTTCCAGTATTTGTCCCCGACATCTTTGCTTCATGAGAAAACAATAAAAGAATGGGAAAAAAGACACAGTGACTGCAACTGTGGTCACTGAAAGCAATTAGTCCTGGAGCTGTCTTAATATTTTCTCACTAAAATATTATTTACTTACCTCTTTGTTTCAACTCTAAGTAGAAAAGAGCAGGGAGGAGAACAAGGTGCCAGACTGAACAGTGGACAGTTCATCTTGCATCCTGTAGCACTCACTTTCTAATCAATTAATGTGGGGTAATCAGTTCCTTCAAGTCAAGCATACACTATTGACTCTATTAGTTTCACAGAGAATTCCAAATAAATCAGCAAAAGAAAATAATTATCCTGAAGTTCCCTTCTGAAAACACACCCAGTTACTTAAGCTCTGTGCCAAGATACCAAATCACAACATTTTAAAGCTTTCAGGTGCTTTTACCAGTACACATTGGTGGCAGCAAGTGCACTGATAGTAAAAGAAACACTAGTTGTTTTACTTTGCAAAGGTGATAAGCTAAATTACTCCCATGAGATAAAGGGTGCTGAACAAAGGAGATGAAAGACTGAGTCTCCCTTTCCAAATAATTTGTTATCTTGAGCACATACTGGTTAGTCACACTTTGTTTTAATTGCAGGAGAACAATGAATGGTTTCAATTGGAAGGGACCTGAAAGATCATCCAGATCCAACCCCCTGCATGGGCAGGGACACCTCCCACCAGCCCAGGCTGCTCCAAGCCCCATCCAACCTGCCCTTCAACACTGCCAGGGATGGGGCAGCCACAGCTTCCCTGGGCAACCTGGGCCAGGCTCTCACCACCCTCACACTCCAGAATTTCCTCCTCATGTCTCACCTCAATCTCCCTCTTCCAGTTTTCATCCATCCCCCCTTGTCCTGTCCCTCCCTGCCCTTGTTCCAAGTCCCTCCCCAGCTTTCCTGGAGCCCCTTCAGGCACTAAAAGGTGCTCTAAGGTCTCCCTGGAGCCTTCTCTTCTCCAGGCTGCACACCCCAACAGTGGCCATCAAATCCACCACCTGGTGTAACAGCAGTGACAACCGTAACAAAATCTACACAAAGTGCAGGAAGGGAAGCTGTGTGACAGGAGCCACTGCACGTCAACATGAAGCTTGGAGAAGTGAAGCTCTCTGAGACCATCTTTCACAGATTCTACTAGAACATTATCTCTGCATATCCTTGTTTTTATTTCCCCAACTATGAACAAAAATATATTGCCTTCACCTTTGAATAATTGCTCAGTTCAACTCTTCTACTCAGCACAGATGACTGCACGACACTCTTCCTGTGTCCAACACCAGGAAAGGTATTTATTTCACATCCTAGCCAGGGATATGACCCTGCAACACTTCAGTTTCACCTACAACTTCATCTGTATCAATTACATGAGTATTTGTGGCTGTAGTTTGATAGATTGGAGAGATTTGGTATGGATGGAAGTGGACAGAAACTGAGCCCCTAACTGTCTGGAAGCTCTACCATACAGTTCTGGAAATGGGAATGGAATGGCACACAGGGATTTGTGTAACACAACACAGTACTGACCAGTGTGCCCCGTGGAAAATTCCTGGATAGGTAGGTGTTCATCTTGGATGATGAAAAGCATTGTAATTCAGACTGGGCTGTTCTGACATCAACCACCCTGACAGGGCCAGTGTGACCCCAGCAATGACACTGTAGACATGATACAAGGCTTAATGAACCGTTGCAACCAATAGAGTAATGGTTCCCTGAAATTCCACCAGGACATGAAGAACTGTCTTATTAGATATTTTGGACTATAAAAGATTCATTTGAGAAGCAATTCTTTAAAGATATCTTTTATACACCTTTTGATTTTCCTCCTTCAAATCAGAAATGTTGTGCGTATAAAAAGGTTAAAAACTCTTGGAAAGTTTCAAGAGTGCTTCCTTAATCCTTGTGAGAAAACGTTCATTTTGCCCCTTGATTCTGTTAAAATATATCCAACTTCTGTAATAATTTTGGTATGTTTACCAGAAAATAATCTAGAAAGAGTAAAAAGATGTGTGGACATCACTGATGTCCAGCTAAATGCAACGAGTAATTATGTGTCTGTAGGATGATTCTATTATTTTCCTATCAATATCTAAGTAACAAAGGATGTTTCTAGCAAGCACATTGAATCTACACTCATAATTTGCAGTTCAAACAATGAGAGTCACAAATCCAGTACAATGTGGTCTGCTAACAAAGACTAGTTCCAGGCAACTTGCAACAAATACTTATCCATCATATGCACTGTGACAAAATTCCTGCTCATCCAACAGAATTAAAGAGAAAGCTGCATTTACCTACCTGGAACCCAATACCAACCTACTTCCTTCACATTCTTTTTAAACATGAAAACAAAATTTGCAAGATTTATTCTTAAAACATTTCTTTGCAATATCACTCTCTTTTTGAGTCAGAGAACTGAAATTCTTACATTCATCCAAATAACTTACACTCATGCTCTCTTAAGCTGGAATTAGTAATTTTATCCTTCTTGTTTTTAGGAAACCATTCAGATGAGAGAACATTTAGCCTTGCTGCATGGGATCAACCATCACAAATAGGAGGAACAAAAGGAGCAGGGCATTAGAAGATGACCCAGATGCCTTCTTTAATAACCACGTATCCCTGAGCCATGGTGGAACACGTGTACACTTGGCAGTGTGGTTCCATTGCTCCTTGAATACCTGGTTGGTTATCAATCTAACATATCATGCTCTGTCCTGCTTGCCTTGGCCTCTCAATCATTCCTCCTCCCCTCCATCAGGCCTGGCTGATCACCAGGTGACGTTAGGTTTTCTACCTCAAACCTGCCCAGCAGGTATGAGTGCATTTCACTAACAGTACTAGCTGATGTAAGCTGGAAAAAGTGAGATTTCTGAAACTCATTCCTTATTGTTTCAACAGCAGGGAGAAGCTCATCCTGCTGCAGTGCCTTCATGCTCCAAGCTTCCTGCAAGGAAGGAAGTGCATACTCATGCTCAGCACAGAAAGTACCTGCTACCTGCTTCTTCCTCCCAGGCCAGCACAGAAGGCACAGAGAGCAATTTCTCAATAAAATGGTGTCTGCATCCCATCGAGGAAGAAAAATGGGATCACAACTGAGAACATCTGTAAGGAAACATGCAGAACACCCTCATGTGCTGGAAAGGTTTTCTGAATACATTCTTTTTGTTCTAAACACAAGAGATGAAGCCACAGCCTGGATATGACTTAGTGCTTGGGTCTCCTCATCAAGCCAAGGCACCGCGCTGCCCAGAGCTGGCTAGTTCAGATGTCCAGAACACCTCCACATACACTCCTACAACTTCAGTCTGCACATACATCTGCATCTCAACAGATCCCTGCCTGTTGAGCCCTGGGCCTCCATGCCATTCCTCATTTCCATTTGCAGGAAGGTCACTAAATGGCTCTGGGCATCAAAGCCTGCAGCCTTTCAGAGAAGGAAGTCTCCAGAAGATGTGTTTACCTGGCACAGCAGTTCTAGATATAGATCCAGCTTGCTGTTCTGCAGCAACTTGTGGTAAGATCTCAGGAACAGACACTGAAAGCCTGGTCTTTCCAAGAGCTCAGTGCTCAGTTCCTCTCAGCACACAGATGGAACTTCACATTGGCCACAACTCTGACTTCTTCCGTTCAACCAGTTCATGACCCACCTCATTACCTGACCATCAAGACCACATTTCCTCAGTTTATCTACAAGGATGCTGTGGGAGACAGTGTCAAATGCTTTACTGAAATCAAGATAAAACACATCTACTGCCCTGCCATCATCTATCCACCTAGTTACTTCCCCATAGAAGGCTGTAAGGTTGGTCAATCATGACTTGCCCTTGGTAAAACCACGTTGACTGCTCTTAATGACCCCTCATCCTTGATAAGCCTAGAGATTGTGCCAAGAACAAGTTGTTCCATCACCTTTCCAGAGACAGAGGTGATGCTGACTGATCTATAGTTACCTGGGTCCTCCTTCTTGCCCTTCTTGCAGACTGGAGTGACATTTGCAGTCCTCCAGTTCTCAGGCACCTCTCCTGCTGCCCACGACTTACCAAAGATGATGGAGAGTGGCCCAGCAATGACCTCTGCCAGCTCCCTCAGCACCCACGGGTGTATTCCATCCAGACCCATGGATTTATGGATGTCCAGATTGCTTAACTGATCCCTAACCCAATCCTCACCTACCACAGCAAACTCCTCCTTTATTCTGACTTCTTCTGGGGCTTTAGGGATCTGGGGCTTCTGGGGAGAGTCTGCTGCAGTAAAGACAGAGGCAAAGAAAGCATCAGTACCTCTCCCTTCTTTATATCCTCATCAGGACACCCGTCTCCTTCAGCAGTGGGCCTGTACTGCCCCTAGTGTTATTTCTATCTGCAATGTATTTGAAGAAGCCCTTTCTATTGTCTTTGACAACTGGGTTCTCCCAGAAGGGTAGAAAAAAAGAAGCTGGTTTGCAGAAATAGGACCTTAAGCAGAGTAATAAAATATTTAACTTTCAAGTGTCCAACTGGAATGGGAGATTGGAAAATGGATGTTATAGTTGAAAATAAAGAACAAGGGCAGCCTCACCAGATGAGTTTCCTGCAGCTATGGTTAATTAAGGGCCATGACACTGGCCTGAATAAGGAATGGAGCAGCAGAGTTCTGATGTCCCTGCTGTACAGCAGAGAAAGCAGAGGATGAAACAGAAAATCCACTATCTTAGGCATAGTGTTCCCAGAATGTTACTGGAAATGTATATGCTAACACTGGTTCTTTCACAGATCTGTACAAACTCTTCCACTTACTCTTCAAGACAGCAAATCTCTCCTTCAAATAGAGAGCAATTAGGAGTCTGTACTGAGCACTGATTCCCAGGAAGAGGAATGGATTCTGTATGGAGATTATGATTTTCAGCCCTGACTGTGAATGCTGAGAGCAGGAAGCAGATGCCCCTGCAATTATGAACTCCTAGAGGATGACTTGGGGGAAGCTGGAAGCATGAACTGGAGTCAAAGCAAGTGCTGGAGTCAAAGGATGGGACAGACACAAAGAGGAAACTCTCAGATCACCCAAGAGAGGTGCCTGCAGTGGTGACACATACAATCTGCATTGAGGGTGCCCCTTGCTGAACAACCAAAAAAAACTGGACCAAGCTGGCTGATTATTCACACATACTAAATACAAGGGTAAGCTGCGAAGAGCTGCAGAATGACTTCATGAGGTGGACTAACTAGCAGATGAAATTCAGAATAGGTCTGTGGCAAAACTGAGTCCATAGCAAACCAGTTTACATACCTATTTCTGGAATAACAACGTAATAAATCATTAGAAAAGGAACAGAGAACAAAAGAGACAACATTACAGCACAGCAAGACAAAAATAATGAAGAAATTCTGTTGAGGGCTTTAAACACAGAAATTGTGTCAGATATAATGACAGAGACATCTGAACCACTGAGAAAGTACAAAATCAGAGACAAGGTGGTCTGTTCTCCATAAGTGTCAAATCTTCCTCAGCAAGTGACACTCCCCCCTTGGAGTGGTGGGACAGGAGTGGTGAGCATGGTGGGCTCCCAACTACCCTGAGCAGTAGGATGTGGGCAGTGAGCTCCAGCCACCAGACCAGTGCAATGCTGCCCCTGTCCTAGCAGGAAGACACTGCGGGGACAGCAGTTCTCAGGCCACAGCTTGCTTCATCCCCTCCTCTGGCACAAAGGAGGAGGGAAGAGTGCAAACCCTTCTTCTCCTTCCTATAAGGGACAGTGACTGATATGGGGCAAGGCCTTTTGTGTCTAGGCTGCCCTGAGACAGCACCACCTCCAGACAGGGCTCCACATCCACGGCTTCACCTTAACCGGGTCAGCACCTTATTACTCACATATTCCAAGCTGAGCTCAGAATTATAGCAATGGTGGAGGACATTTTCAAACCTCCTACCACTTGCATGTAAATTGCACGTATATTAACTAAAAGCAGAGAGATCCTGGAGGTGAACCTCGTCCACATGAAGTGCAAAAGCTAAGCAAGAACCCTCACATCTGGAATGGGAGGACAGTATCAGAAAATAATCTGCATTTCAGAAACTAACTTTTGGGGAGATGCTGTGATAATAGTATCTGTAAATGCCATTTAGAGATATTTTATTCCTTAACATTGCACAGAAGCCTGAAAATTTTAGGGTTATCAGTGTGCTACCTTGTCAACTATCTCATATCAAATACTGCTCTTAACATTAGGTGACCCAGAAGCCCTAAGCACAGGTGAGAAATGCTGTAACTTGGTCAAACAAATCCTCATTACTACTGCAGACAATACCTTTCACTCCCACCAATGTACAGGTTTTAAAAGGACAATGATCTGCTGACAACTTACTGTGTATAGGAGATCCTCTGGAGTGACAGGACTGATGAAAATGGTACGGAGACACCGCAGGCAAGCTTCGATGAACTTCAAATCTGGTGACAGTAATCCTAGAAACACAAAAACTACTATTCAGTTCCATCATCTTTGTTTATCTGAGTACTTTAGGAACATCTACTACCATAGATTCATGACAGGAAAAGTACCTTGCAGTAAGGCTGGGATAATATGGCAGTCTAGGAGGGATTTGACATTATTCTCTGTACCCATTGCAAGGCTTCCCAGGACCACTGCGCATTCTGTTCTCAGTTCTGTGCTGGAGGTTTCTTGTTGAAGTAAATACAGCAACCTGGAAACAGAATTAATTTTAGAGGAAAATTCAGACAGAAGTCTTAAGTCTAGTAAAAAAAAAAATCTAACTCCTGCTTTGTAAAGAATATGTAGTCCTTACTAGAAAGATGAAGACTGAACAATAGAGTAAGATGAACTCTTTCTTCAAAAGAACCTTCTCACACTCTGTGCTCCTACACAGGTTTTACTTGATGCTATGGTAGAAAGATACCACACTGTTTAAGTGCAGTGTCACAGTAATGATATCCAGGATGAGGACTTTCAGGATACCAGGAAGATCCCAAATTTCAATTACAGGAAATGAGTCTGCAGTTTAACATCAATGGGCCAGGGAACCTCATGCACCTGCCCTAACACCCAGGGACGTGGTTACTGCTGTCGTCATGACTATCATCCTTGGTAGCCGTTTCTTCTGGGTCATGGGTGCAAAATAATCCCATCATCAGGCACAAGCTAGGGGGCTGAACACTGAGGAATGATCATAGATGAACACAAAAACCCAGAGAAATTTGTGTAGGAAGGCAGCTGAATGGCAGCTTAACAGGATCACTTCAAACCATAACACATCTTGCCAAATGCATACCTTGGATCTCAATCCATATGGATTCTTTATACAGTATCAAGATAGTAAGGAGTCCCTTTGAACATATTTGAGATTACACCAGTAGCACCTGAATCACAGCAGAGGTCACTGAACACCTTCAGTCTAAACCCGAGTCATACAAGGAGCCCAGAGAGTAACCAGATTCCTACCTCACATCAGCACCACAGATAATCACTAACATTCACATGGTTTATAAGCTCAAGACAAACACTGTTTTCACTAAGGGCTCCCACACCACATACAAGTCTGAGTAAAACTGTAGTTGCAGGTAAGATGACTTGGACACTGAGGTACAATCCTCTCTGTCTATGCAACATGCACAGTCACTCCTCCAGATTCACTGAGCTGAGATAGAAATATTCTCCCTTTAGAAACACTCTGTCTAGTTTGAAAAGGACTCTCCTAAAGCCAAGCAATATACTGAAGCTTTCTTTAGGAGCACAGATGAGCCAAAGTCCAGCACCTACCCCACTGCTGAACGGGACAGAAGTAGTTACTCAGGTAAACAGATCCCCTAACAAAATGCCCCAAAAACTGACTGCCTAAACCAAAGGCAAGGGGAAAAACCAACAAACACAGCAGTTAGATGCAACTTAGGACCATGGGATGGAAAAGACCACCAAGGGAAGTGAACGCAGCTCCACAGTAGACAGGAACACAGAAGAGTACCTCTAACACACTCCAAGTGCTTCTTGGAATCCCCTATATTTGAAACCTGAAGTAAAAAGGCCAACAGACGTAACTATGATAGGTCACTGGAAGAAAGCTGTGAGATCAAAGGTCTCTTCAGCACCTATACAATTCAGACTATTCCAGGCAGCAGATAATTTACCGAGCTCTTGGACCTTGAAAGCAGAGGTGTGCTGGGATCACTCTAAGCACGTGTCCCTTTTTGAGATGCAGCTGATCTCAGGGTGGAAAACAGCTCCAAAACATGAATACATACTAAGGAGATAAAATACCATTTCGTCCTAAACACAAACCTGTTGAAATGTGGCACAAAATTACCACAAGAGATGCAAAGAACTCCAAAAGCACAGATGTCTTTTCTCCTTTCAACTTCCTTTGGACTCAAAGGATCAAACCGGCATAAATTCAGCACATTCATCACTGTTTTCTTTAACCCACTCCTCCCACAAATTTATCAAACAAAGGCACCCAGGTTCTTTGTCCCTGTTTCTCTGTTTATCTGAAAGCCCATTTATTCCTGATGTTTAGAAGTCTCTTGTCTAAATCTATTCCTGGCTAATTTACATCAATTTGGTATTGCATACATATTGATGTTTCATTTGTCTAATTCTTCCCAGTTGTTACAGTGACCAGCTAATGGTCCTGAGGCACTTTGGCCCAGAGTGCCCAGATGGCTCAGTGGACCTGATCTGCTCTTTCCACCTGTATTAGCTGCTTCTGGAAAAGGAATAAAAATTTTATGTCAGCTAGTTAAATTACATGTTTCTAAAGCTACACATTCTGGCACTGTATTCTTTGAAGAATCACGGTAATACGTTCAAGGTAAAGGTTAGTGCTGCAAGTCTACAAAAGGAGCAAAATACACAATCAGTGCTAAACAAAACCATCACAAAGGACAAAAAGCATTTCACCTTGACTCCAGATGGGAGAGAGTAACCCTGCATGACTATTACTTCTTTATCGAAAGCTGGTTTTGTTCTCTGACTTCTACACCAGGTAAGGACAGACAGGAAGCCAAAGCTTCACTGAGTGATCCTGGCTAAAATTGATCCTTGAAAAGGTGTGAAGTTTCTTCTGGACACTGAGCTACTAGACGGAAAGTGCAACCTCATCTGCTGTTCTAACTCTGACCAACATTCACTCACTGCCAAGAAAAACCCCTCATTGCAGAAAACAATTTCATGGGAATTACCACAAGCGAATCAGAAGATTATTTATTGCAATAATCTGTATAGCTGTTTTATTTTAACACCAAAGACAACATTCCTCAAGACTTACACACATAAATGTTGCAAGTTAACATTGCAGAGCAGTTTTCAACTCTATTTTTAACTCCACTTGTAGAAACAGTATCTTCTACATAGTAATACCTCTAGCTGGGGAGGGACTTTGGCTTGTAGTGAGAGGACAACGGGGAATGGATGAAAACTGGAAGAGGGGAGATTGAGGTGAGACATGAGGAGGGAATTCTGGAGTGTGAGGGTGGTGAGAGCCTGGCCCAGGTTGCCCAGGGAAGCTGTGGCTGCCCCATCCCTGGCAGTGTTGAAGGGCAGGTTGGATGGGGCTTGGAGCAACCTGGGCTGGTGGGAGGTGTCCCTGCCCATGCAGGGGGTTGGGTCTAGATGATCTTGAAGGTCCCTTCCAACCCAAACCATTCCATGATCTGCATCACCTGATTTCAGGGCAAAATTTAGTTTGTTTTTTTTTTTCCTCCAGTATTAATTTGAATTTAAATAGTTGGCAATTCAGAAAGCACACTGAAAACAACCCAGATCAGTCAAACATACACATCATCTTTCATCTCTGCACAAGGAATAAAAGGATTTAAATCTGTCACTGAATTGATTTAGCTTCAGGTATAAGTAGTTTATTAAAGTACAATTATTTTAAATTATACAGTATATGATATAGTAACTCTAGTAAAACTTGGGGCATTTGATTCCTCCTGTTTTCACTAAGCTTTCTCAACCTGCTCCTTCAGATGTGTGTCAGAACCCTTCAGCAACAGGGTCTGTGAGGACAACCCCAGGCTCACCCACACTGCAGCAAGTGGATCTACTTCTGGTCTCCCCTTCCGTGAGAAAGGCCTCAGTCACACACCACTACTGAGCACTACTGACCTGGAGACTCACTGAGGCCACCTCAGAATCACCTGAAGAAGAACTGTTCTGGGAAAACACCTAGATTAGACTAGATGATTCAAGATGCCCCAGCAGACACACTCCCACCCCAACCAAGAAACCCCCAAGCACAAGGATCAGAACCATCCCAAGCCTTTCCCCAGGTATTTTCTAACAAGTTCAGCAGCCACTCAACCAGCTTTTCAGACATGGAGGTGTCTTGGGAATACCAGGAGACTCCCTTGATGTGTTGAAAAATACAGATCTAATAATAACTACTAACTAAAAAATGTCAGTGTCACTTTTTTTTTCTTAAATAACTTTCAATAATCTTGACATCAAATTAGAAATGCAAGAGTATTTCCTTTCATTTTCACTGAAAACCTGCTCTGAGATGCATCTAACACACACCTACAGATCAGATCAACAGCCTGCTCTGATTATTAAGCACTTCAATAAATAATCTGTTCCTTGTATCCAGAAATGTTCTGTCATGTCCTACAACTTCTTTTTTTTTTTTTTTAAAGGGATTTTTACAAAATCCAAAAGCACCCTAAATGCTGAAGGTTGTTCTCTTCCAAAGAAAACAATTGCTACTTTCTTCCTCATTAACACTCCACACTTGGAACAGATGTTACAGCTATGATAATGCTAGAGTGAAAAATAAACATGCTAACTATAACTATAGTTTGTGTATTTAAAATAGAAATCTTTAGTTAAGCATTATAATTAGTGAAGATGAATATTTAAGTTCAGATTTTACATACAATATGTCTTTGAAATACTAATAATATCCTTTTCTACAACTTTAAAATACACTTGTGTTTCAGATTGTTTTCCACATAGCTGAACAACTGCACTTGAACATTTTTTATTTCTTTCTTTAAAAGAGAAAACTGACACCAAGTAACACTGAAAATTAAGCAGTTAGATGACAAATTATAAAATTACAAAAAGTTTCAAGTAAGAACTCATATAATTGATAAAAGATGAAGCTGTGCATTAAAAAACTCCTGTTAAACATTAAGGACAAAGACCACAAGCTTTTGTTGTCACAAGAGACCCAGGGATAGCACATTAAGGTACATCCTGGACTGTGGTGGTGTTTCCAAATTCAGCCAAGATGTTTGTAATGCATTCATCCCATGTATTAATACTAGCAAGGATAAAAAAAAGCAGAAGAACAGCATGTGCATGCAAGGGACAAGAGGGAAGGCCATGATTTGGATTTGGGAAATTCAGAAAAAAAATTGGTCAGGTACTGGTTCTTAGTCCATATTTTTTAAGAACACAATGCTTCTGCTTAACCTGGATTCTTTATCTCCAGCTTTATCCCCTACAAGCCATTAGGCTTCTACCAAACCTGGAGAAATACTGGAAGAAGGCTCTGCTAAAACCACCCTAACTCACATCTGTAGAGCCTGAGAGCTTCAGGAGATACCAAAAGCAAGTAACAGATCAGCTGAAACAGGCAAAAGGTGCTAATGTTCCTGTTGACTCCCTCTTCAGCCTGTGACCCTGCAGCAAAGCTCGTAACAATGACAGGATAGGAAATGAAGCTAATGGAAAGATCTTGCAACATCTTCATTAACATTAATCCAAGATTTGAAGCTAAGTAGTTTGTAAGTAACGTAACATTTGGACTTTTTCAAGCTTCTAGAAGGTTTCCTTAAGAGATTTTCCTCTAATATTCATACAATACTCTAATAATCAATACAATTTCATGCACTTCTAAGAGCAATTAACTGATTAAAGCCTCGCTCAGATGTCAGCAATGATATGCAGGCAACCACAGCTAAATTAGGTAGGACAGTAAATCCATCCAGAATGATACTTCAATAAACACATATTCCTAGAAACCAAAAATAAGGTCAGCTGGAGGCATGATGTATTTTAAACAACTGACAGGGTTTCACCTAGGAAAACCATGCAATATTCTAGGTAGATCAAGCAGAAAACTTTCACTCAATGCAGCTGCTGAACAAACGGTACATACAGCTTAGCAAGGGAGATCAACAGTTCAGGTTTTCTTTCTGTTGAAGATGATGGAGATGGCTGTGGAGGATCAGAGTTGTGCATTGAAACAGACCTGCAGGATTTAGACCTCATCAGTCTGCTCTGAACACAGACCCCACAGTCACCTAAAAATATCAGAAGTTTACTCTCTGACATCCCATCCCACTCCCAAGCTGTCACAAAAATCTCTGAATTTCTTAAAATACCTGGGAGAGAGAAAACTAATCTGTTAGTAAAAACATTTTCAGCACTTATCAGGCCCCGTAAGTGGCATGTGGAAAAACAGCTCAGGGAAACAGTCTGAGGTACAGTACCGTGGGTCTTAGGATACCTTTTATCAATTATATGAATAAAGAAGAGCTTTCATGCAGTCCTGGTTATCTGAATATTTGTTGCCAGTGCCCTCACAGAGCAGCTCAACGCACTGTTTGCTGCAACGATCACCGTTTGTCACCCTGCCTTGGCAACTGCTTTTCTTCCATTCCAAGAAGGCCTGAAAACTATACAATGGCAACACTTGAAGGAATACACTGATGAAGGTGCTGCTGAGGCCCAGTATTTACTGCTGAGTAACAAAACATCCAAAAAAAAAGTAAAGCATGCATAGAGGTTGGCCTCTGAAAACCTGGGAAGTCCCAGTGAGCAACAATCCCAAACCCTTGTCATGAATTCAAGTATGGGAATAAATCAAACAAGATAGAGCAACTTTTTTTGTAACTGCTCCTTTTAATATTTGTTTTATTTTAAAGCACTACTTTTGAAACAGCATAACACAAAGCAACTACTGGCCACAGAATTTTCCAAAGCAAGAGCCAAATATAATTTAGGAGCATACAGAATAATTTCTGTTAAGTATCTGAAGAGACAAATTAAATAGTTATGGATTCTTACACAAGATGACTCAAAAAAATGAGCAATTTTTATGATTATTAGTCAAAGAAATGTATCCTAAACTGAGATGTCACAGTCTCCCTTCTGGAAGAAACAAGTTAATTCAAAAGGTCCAAAAGTTGGATTAAAAAAAACCCTACAAACCAAAGATAACTGCTTAGAAAAATATAATGCAAAACAAATAGTATCTATTAGTTTCTTTAAAGAAACAAGTCTAGAAATGTGATGGTAGGACTCAGCTTTGAACTGTACTACCGAAAACCTTCTGACTAAAAGGTCTACAAAGAAGACATTACCACAAACACTCCACTGACATGTGGATTCCAGAAGAACATCCTTCTCCAGCTGCAAGCAGCAGGGCAACAAACTGCAAGGAAAGCTCTCTCTTTAGGAACAAAATGAGTCTCAGCTCACAGCTCGTCATTTTTTCCAATAGCTGTGCACCTTCACTTACATCCACACTTTATTAGTTCTATATACATCACATAACTTGCATCCAATCTGAATCCAAAGTTAGACCATTTTATCATCTACTGATACAAAAAACCACAACACACCAGTACTTCCCACGCAAAAGTAAACAAGGACTACAACCAAGTTTCTCCTCACCTTTGTCTTTAATGATCAAATTCATTTGAAAATTACTCTTGCAACTTTACATTGAACCAGTGCACACTAATTCACCTCTTTAAGGTGAATATTCAGTACCTGCCCGTGAAAGAGCATGCCAAGAACATGTTCTAGAATATTTTTTTTTACAGCTATGACTTTCATAGTTCCCCCAGAACAAACACTGTGACATACCATAAACTACCTTTTAGATGGTGTTTTTAAAGCCTAGAATTCTAATAAAAATACCCAATTTAAAAGGTGTCATTAGAAGTACAAGCTTACATTTACAACTTCCTTTTCACTAAAAGAAAAAGCACTTCAGAGACAGAGGGCTGCAAAATCTTTTAAACAGCCCCACAACAATTCTGTGAACTGCAATTATTTGCCTTGACTCATGTTTACTTCATAACCAGGTTAGAAGAATACCAAGTTGAACAGGTACCAACACTGAAAGGCAACATGGAGATCAGAACTTGAGTAGATCCTGATATTTTCTGGCTTTGGACACAATCTTGCCAAAAACTACTTTATAAAAGATGTAACAAGCTAAGATGATCATAATTATTTGGTGCATCACTAAGCACACCAGGTTTCTCCTCCAGAGAAAAGCTACACAACACACCTCCTTAGCAGTTAAGGGACATCCTGTGTCAAAACAATTAATCTAAGGATTACTGATAGACACATGGCTTTGTTAGAACAACCAAGCCAACTCTTCTTCAGAAATACCAGTTTCCAGTTTTAAAACAATGTTTTTATTCCCCAGAATATCAACTGGCCCAGGGAAACTTAACAGATTCCCAGTCTTCTGTAAAATATAATTTCACTGTCTTAAAAAAACCCAGTATTGGTAAATATTTAAAGTCTAAGAAAAAGAAGTCAGAACACAATAAATCTTATACTCAAAATTGGTACAGATGCTTTGGAGCTTTATTTATGCCTCTTTTTTGTTCCTCCCAGCTTGATTTCTGAACACTGTTCATTCCTGTTAGAATCAAACATCACACACATTAAGACAGGTTACCTGGCATATCCAAGTCCAGCTTATCATAGGATCATGGAATGGTTTGGGTTGGAAGGGACCTTCAAGATCATCTAGATCCAACCCCCTGCATGGGCAAGGACACCTCCCAGCAGCCCAGGTTGCTCCAAGCTCCATCCAACCTGCCCTTCAACACTTCCAGGGATGGGGCTTCCACAAATTTACCTAGATTCACTATGAGGTCCATGGATCCGTGCATTTCTCCAGAGGTGATTCAGAGAACCTCTGTCTAAAGAGATTTTGGGATAGCACTGGGTTCAATACTGCAACATCTAATCCTACCCAGCCAGTAGTTAAAGGCTATCACAGAACCCTGTGCACAGCTTGTATTTGCACAAATACATCTTTCCTGCATAATTTGAGCATATTGCGTTATAAATGAAGAAACTTTCCTTGAAACCATACCCTTACTTACAGAGGTTTCCTTATCCTAGCTAAGGATGGATTTAGAGCTGAACACTCAGACACGTGCTAGAGGACCCTGCCTGTACATGAGATGGTTCTGTCAGGCAGAGACTTGCACTCCTGCAGGTAAAGGATGGCCAGTCCTTCAGGAGTAGCATTATAAAAAACACTAATTAAAAGGACTTCTAGAATGAATGCCTGAATTCAAGGATAACCCCAAGGCAAAACCTGACATATAAAGGCAGTTTTTTTGTTAAATCAGATTACAGAATAGATGATGTTGGAAGGGATCTCTGGAGCTCATCTTGTCCAACCAACTGCTCAAAGCAGGATCAGCCAGAGCAGGTTGCTCAATATCCCACCCACAAGGCCAAGCTTTCCAGGACACAATCTAACAGACATACTTTCCTGGTGTTAAACTGAAGTAATACTTGCTATATGCACCAGCCTCTTTATTCCTAAATACTCAAACACAGGGAGTTTGTTGCTTATTTTCTCCTTAAACAGTAAACGATTTAACTAAGAACATTAGCTGACATTGGTTTAACTCCAAACAAAGCTGAAAGCAACAAGGTGGTTTTTCATCCTACAGTCCTGCAACAGCTCTTGGAACAGTCAGCACACCAGTATGAAAGCATTCCACTTATCAGGGTGCTATTCTGCTAAGCTCCATGCAGGATTAAGTATCAACATCAAGAGTCATCTATGAATTTGTAATACCATGCATTTAAACAAAGAATTGCCCAGGATACTTGTGAGCTATGCAAAACCACCTTGTCTTAGTTTTCTTTTTGAATCTCAAATAAAAGGAACACACACTCAAACGTTTTAAACACTCTCAGATGTGTGACATTCTTTACTTGCTCATCAGCACATCAGTTTTATCTTTTCTAGTATCTGCCAGCCAATACTGCATGCAAAATCTTTACAGACATTTCCCTTGTGTTTAATGTAGACACTAGTCTATTAAAAAATCCTCCTCAGCTGGCAGACTTCGGGATGTAACAGAACCTTCCAGTTAATACAGGTATCTTCTCATCCTATTAGTAGGTTACCCAGTTATCAAAGCAGCAGTCTTACATTTTTGCACTCTAAAGAACAGTCTCTGAAAGAATTTAGGTATGTTTAACAACAAAATGAAACAAAATGTCATGGGTGTCCATGTTTCTAGGACTGTGAAGACCTCAACAAATTAAACCCAAGAATTTCTTATTAGTTTTTCCTTCAGACTCAGACAACCTAAGAGTATGCTTTGCAGGACTCAAATTTCCAATGATGGAATGGGTAAAGACATGTTCTACATGTCATTTAAAATGTGATACAAACAAATTAAAAAACCCCAAACCAACAGATAAACAGAAACTCTAATGAATTACTTCAGGTAAAAATTAACTAGATAAAGTTCTTTGAGGTGCAGCTACCTAGAAACAGGCCTTTAGCTTCGGGAAGAAGCACACCACCACATTACAGCTTCAAACAACTGACTTAATGCTTTAAGACTCTGGAGAACAATCAGCTGGATGTTAGAAAATCATGTTTTGTAAGCAACAAGAAGGATTTAGTGTTTTGTCTTGGGTGGTTAGTTTTAAGATTTGATTTTTAAATCTCTGTATTCATTTTGAAGCAAAGGAATAACTGCAGCTCTTAATGAAAAACTAGCTCTGAAGTGGATTAGACTTTAAATATTCAGCTCCAAGTAATGATTAGATGGGCAATAACTTGATTCAGCTAACATTTTTGCAGAAAAAAAGCTCAGGTCAGAGCTTCAGCAGGTAACAATCTACAGGAAGACAAAGCTATGCTCTGATAACAGGAATTTAATATTGCCTTCTCTGCCCTCTGCAATCCACCAGGTGAAGGAAAAGAAGAACTGTCAGAGGCTCAAAAGGCCCAATAAGTGACTGGAGTGAACAATGAACATTAAGTCCTAAGTCCTATTGAGATGACCTAAAAAAGAACAATTTACACTTGAACTGAGGACTCAAGTCATTTTGCTGAGATAAGGGAGGTAAGAGTAACTGACCAAAAGCTTTTAATGCTGAACTTGGACTCTGAAGAGGTGTCTGCCATTGACAGGGACAAGAGCTGCAGTGTTTGTCCTTAATAAAACTGCCCAGTGAGGGAGCACACCAGTAACTAGGATGAACTTCCCCAGTCTCTGCTGGTAGAATGAGAAAAAACAACATAGCAAATGAAAGGGCAGTACAAGCAGCTAACCAGTTTTTAGGCAAGGCTGACTTCTTGTTTTAACTTGGCCTGCCACTGAAAACACTTGGTATGATGGCATTAAAACACCTTTTTTCCCCCTGAACTTTAGAAACTGTTTTCCGAGACTGCTACTAAAAAGTAAGTCACAAGAAGGAAAATGTCTTCAGTCGTGATGGAGGTGGCTGATGCAGCATTTCATGGGAATGTAAACTGAGTCACTCATTCTGAAGAGAGGAAGAGATGCAGAAAATTGTTTCTTAAGAAAAAAATCCATATACAGGCTGGCTACATGTATACTCTTAGCATCTAGACCATGTTTGTGTACAGATCTGTACAGTTTTTAACATTTCTTGGTTATCAATGTTATATAAAGTTATACATGGCAATTCTGCAAGCTTTCTTTAATCAACTTCATTTTTCTTAGCACCTTTTTCAGAACAAGTGGTCAAGAAGTGACAAGAGGTCAGACTGAACTTGAAAGGGAAAAAAATTCATTTAAGGTATAGATCCATCTCCCTTTCTGAAGACAACACCACTGAGCAGTCAGCTCTTGGACTAAGAGTGGCAGTGATTCAGCTTTTCTTCCCTAGCACTTTCTTTCTGTATGGAGACATTCAAAGGACTTTGCATTCCTTTCCAACTAAGCAGCAGTCCAATATTTTAAAATAATATGAATACTTCATACCTACCAGTATTTGACCCAATTTCAAAAGATACTTCCTAGACTTGTTTCCAAGCCTCTTAGGAGTCTGTTCTAATACTGGAACATACTGGCTTCTTTTCCACTAAGTGACAGAAATCAGAAGGGATTCTTTAGGTATAAGAGACCCTTCTGAAAGCTTGATGGAGGAATAGTTGGGGAAGAAGAGAGAAGCAAGATATGAGTAAACAAGCAGTTGAACCACAGGACAAAGCAGCAGCAGAACTCTAACAATCCCTGTGCTATTACAGAACAGAATCAACTTCCCCTGGGAGTCTGCAACCCAACTCTGTGAAAACTGTTCTTCTCATTAACTTTGCAGAGGAGACTTAAAGCACATTAGCTTGCTTAGTCCTGTTCTTATTGAGGGAAACGTTTGACTTTGCAGACTGCAATTTCAAAGGTTCCTGTACTACAATGGCGGCAGCAGCCACCTCACAAACGTGAAGGCATGTCAAAAAAGCCAATGAATTCCCATCACCTTGTCAGAGAGAGTAACAGGAATTCTCTTGTCCGAATGGTCTAGCATCTATTCAAGTCTCTCTGCAACACTCGGAGGAAATTATTAAGCCTTCAGAAAGGCACTTGGAGGTAGATGATGCCACTTGTTTTTAGCCAGTGAGAATCATCTTCTCTTACAAAGGCCTTGACATTAGATTTCCTGTCGCTGAGGATAACTGGTACTGAAGTGAGGACCAGCAGGACAGTTTACCTTTGAAGATTTTCCAAACCCAGTGATTTATTTGGAGTTATAGGTTAACCATATCATTTACTTGGCCAGCCAGAGGGCATTAACAACAGAAAAAACCTTTTGGATTTTCATTACTGGGAACAGAACAAGTAACAGCAAAAAGCAAGACAACTGAAGAACATGAATCCTACAAAATTTAAGAACAAGCAGATTCCAGATGTGGAATTTGGAGATCTTCTGTTGCTTTTAAAATGGGAACCACAAGAATCAACAGTAGTTAAAAGAATCCCTTGGGACCTGTTGCTGAAACAAATGGTTTTAACTTTGCACGTCTTCAACAAATGTCCACTTGGATCTTTTAATCTCATGTGAAGTCTTCTCTTCATCTGTTTATAGCTGGTCAAAATGGAAGGTAATTCAGCAGGCTTTGCAAAGAGGTGTTCCCACTCACAGTTCAAGCCTAAAGAATTTCAAGGACTAGCCTTGATACAAACTCAATCTGTAAATGAGAAGACATTGCCTGCAAATAAAACATATTTTGACAAGCCAGAAGCTTTCTCAAGTAGGATGGTTTGGGATCTAGTTGTCAGGTGAGCAAAAGGACCACAGGTGGGTCCCAGGCTGCTAGCACAAGTGATGCAGTGCTCAATCTTTTCCCTCTCCGTTGCTGCAAACTGTGGCTGAAAGAAAGCTGGAGAACAAGAGGGCTGAAATGAAAGCTGCAGTGAGCAACCCAGGAGCTCAAGTTACCTGTTAACTTTGTACTAGTAGAACCAGGATCCAGAAAATGTTAACATCAGCTGAAGCAGTAATTCAGCAATGAAGTATGATCAGTGGTTTTTAATCCTCTGAAGCAGGTGGAGAAGACAAGCAAATTACCTCAGATGTTTTCTATTTTTAAAAATTGTATTTTAATATAACCTTACATGTTTGCACTTGTGAACTCACCGGGCAATTGGCTGAACAGGATTAAGATACAACCATTTTCATCCATCATTAATATCATTAATGTTAAAAATTAGATTTCATTCCTAAGCTGATAAAGTCTAATAAAAATCACCAAGACTGATTTAGAGATTTCCATTAAATTCCAAATTAAAAGCATTACTCAACAGCCTGCTCTGTAATACATGACTTCAACAGATATTTCAACTCTCTCAATTACATTAAAGAAAGTATGCAGTCAACTACAATCAAAGTTAAAACAAAAAAGTGCCTGTGATCTAAGGATCATTATTCCAGACCTGTTGTGAATCAGTGAAAAGGAGAGTAGCAAAGGACATACCTTGGAACTGCTCCCAAAACAATCAAGTTGGCTTTTTGTTTGTTGTTTCCAATTACAGCATTTTTCATATCTCTGTAAATCCAGAAAGAAAAACAAACCCTGGTAAATTATGCTGAGGTACTGAGGGCTTAATCTATAGAATTTATTATTTCCATGAAGGCTTATCAAGTTCTCTTCCACGTGTCCATGCTCCATCTACAGGACTGAGCTGTGCTTCAGGGCACAGTTTCCACAGCCCACAGACTCATACCCCAGAGCTCTGGGATCTCATTATATCCCAGTTTATGCAAGTCAGCAAAACCCAAACTCTCTCACATGCACACCAGACATGAAGAAGTCTCTTTACTGAAGAAAACTAGATATACTGGCTCTTTGTGCCAGTATATCACTAGACTTCTGAACAAGAAAACACTATTGTTTGGGAAAACTAATTTTGATAATATAAAGTTTTAACTAAGCTACTGGGTGCAGGAAAAGACAAGCTGGGGGGAAAAAAATAAAAATAATAATTTAAAAAAAAAATACATAAAGGAACAAGAAACTATCACCAGTCTCCAGAGACAAGTCTCCCTCCCTCCTCTTCACCACAGGCTTCCTTTTGTGAATTCCAGCATGACACCTACACATCTGTATGTCAAAATCTCACCAAAAAAAGTGGAAACAAAAGCATTTTCCTGTCTGGGAGTTACTGCAAAGTTAAATAATTTAAAGGCATTCATAGTATGTTAAAGGAAAAAGGAAGCATGTTCAAAAGAGAACAATGATTGCACACACTATGTCCTTGGAAAACATGTGGTTTGCAACCTTGTTCAGAAAATTGATGCTGTCTCCTAAAAACCACCACTACCTTGTTAAGACTTTGTTTTTTCCTTTGTATGAACATATTGAGCATCTATGAACATTGCCAGAATCTGAAAGAAAGCTAGCAACATACAGCCAGGTTCAGAAAATCAAGCTGACCCATTTCTAGGAAACTTTCAGTTGTAGGGATATTTTTAAGAGCAGAGAGCAAAGCCAGTCCAAATTTAGACATTTCTTCATCAACAAAATACAACATTGGATCAATGAGAGTGCTTCCAGTTGCAAAAATGATAAATTAAGCACTTGCTTAACTAAGCCCACGAGACATTCAAATAATTCAGGAGCTGCATTGGTTGCTCTGAGTTAACAGATTTTCTTGTCACTCTATCAGTGTTTCACCTGCTATCTGCAAATTTTAAGAGACTTAGAGTAGCCCTGGTCTTTAAGATCCACCCTGGCCTGCATGAACATTCCACAGTCCTAACCTACCCACTGAACTGACACATTCCATCACAACAGGCAGCTGTCCCAGGTGTTAACCTTGCTTCATTAGTTATGAAAAACTTCTTAGCCAAGGCAGACACTATCTGGACTGGCAGAAACAGGACCTTTATAAATCTCAATTAGTAGAAGGTAATTGCCTGTTCTTCCTGGAGTATTTCTCCAAGTGACTCACTCTCCTGCTGCACAGGAGAGGGCTGCAGGAATTTTAAGGCACTGGAGGCTAACTTCAGGTTTGCCTGGTGATCTTGGAGCTCCAACAAGGGAGCAGTACTGAAAGCAGCTGAGCACTGAACTGCAGTTCCATGTATCCCTCAGCACAGGCAGAGTCAGGAAACCTCTTGAGTTGCCACGTGAGCCATTACTTCCCAGGAATCTGCCTACCCAGCACACAGTTCTACATAGCTGAGCAACAGCAGAAAATGTTGGACCTTTCTGCTCTCTAAGTCTGGTAACTTCACACCACAAGACACAAGATAGAGGAAAAGGAGCAAGATCAGAACCCAGGCTAAGCTGGAAGCCCAACGAAATCTAAGGGATGGACTCGAAGATGTCACTGAACTCAGCAACAGCCCTTCAGCAGTTTCTATGCTGAACACTCAATTTAAAGTATCCCAGCCATTTTTAAGGATTTTTAAAATACCGGAGTCAGTCCAAAATGGTGGCAGAAGCAATGATCAAATGTCTCAAAGGAATGGAAACTGTACCAACAGAGGTGCTAGGTGCAGGTAAACTGCTGAGGCCACTCTGGCACTTCTAAGCAAGACAACCTCTTCCTGCTGTCCTCAGGCACCACCGCAGTCATCAGAAAGGCTGCACCATATCACATATCTGCAAAGGCATCTTGAGAAGCTAAAGAAAAGGCACTTGCTAAGCAGTCTGAAGAATCAAACAGATTTTAGCGATATTTTAACACTGCCTCAGGTGATTTTACACATCATTTTGTGTTTTAAAAAACCAACACAAAAAAGCCCAAATCAGCAAAGCGCTTTTGTGACTCCTGCACCAACTCCACAACAGAATGGCTTGCTAACCTCAAAACCAATTAATGTGTAGTAAGTGCTGCCTATTAGAATGTGATGTAGAGACACTTTCAGAAGTGGCAGAAACGTGGCCAAGTTCCGAAACACTCAAATTGAGAGGTTTAGTGAGGTCACAGTCCTGATCTGTAAATGATTCAGATTAGTTTCTCCATCCAGTTCCACAGAAAAGTCATGGCAGACAGACAAGAAATATCACAAGACCGAGATTTCTGAGCAATCCAACACATGTAGACTCGACCACTTCAATTTGCAAGCAACTGAAATACCTTCAAAATGGGAAGGTAACCAAAAACTGTCAGAGATGGGACTCAGCAAAAGATCACCATGTTTGGGTGCATTATGCCTTGGCACTCCTAAGGTCTGTGCCTTATCTCTTATCTCTTCAATTCTGTCACTTACAGAAAAGAACCTGCTCAATACACAGGAAGCAGGTAAATACAGAAACCAAGAATATCCTTAAAAATGCCAGAATCCAGTGCTGAATAGGACTAGACCTTTTTTTAATTTATGATGAGAAATAACTATGTGATTCCACATTACATTTTATGGAGATTTTCCTGATCAGGAGGAAGCTAATCTCCTTAAAAAATAAAGAAGTACCACGTGCTGTCCCAGTCTGCCAGGTCCTTCGTGAATCATGAACCTTGGAAAAACTGAGGGCAACTCCCTCATTTGAGAACATCACCTTCAACAAGTTTGAGCTTGACTGATTTCAGATCCAAGATGACATGAGATTCATCCCAGGAGAAAAAGCAGCAAAAGTCACTATCTTCTACAAGGGATTGCAAAGAAACCTCAAAAATTTGTAGTCTGAAACTGGATACCCACTTTATTTCTGAGTGTCATGCACACTGCTCCCACTTCCTACTGTGAAAAGCAGCCCTTCTAATGAGGAAGGAGAAAACAGCAGCAAAAACACAATCAGAAGAGATGAGAACTTCAAAAGAACAACTGGCCTGTGGTGATTTGAGGCCTAACCTGTGAGAAAACCACAACCCAGAAGAGGGAGATACACCAGCTTTCCAACAATCAGGTCCAAGCTCTCAGGCAGGTTATCAACCCTCCTGCCAGGCAACAGCAGAGCTGGAGTAGCTGCAGAAGAACAAGGCAGACCTTACACATGTTCCTAGCACATTCCAGCACTGTTTCGTTTCTCAGTTTCGTAAAGGTGGCTTTCTGCTGAGCCAAAGGACAAACCATGAAGCTTTCATAGGACAGAGAGTTTGAGATGCATTTGTGAGTGGTTGGGTTTTGCTTGGGGTGGTTTTTTTTTTAAATGTATCCTGTGTATTAAATCTTACAGTTTAGATTCAAGCTAAATTCAAAGACATTTCACAAAATAACCTGACTTACATTAGTTTTAATGCACACATTTAAAATCTGATAGCTGATATTTATGCCTACATTCACTATAATGCAATAAAGTAGTTTATGTGAAAAAACTTTCAAGCAGGATAATATAGGCTGCCAACAATAAAATCCTAGCTATGTGCTTGAAAATACTGCTTCCCCAAGTGGTAAACCAGCTTTTTCCATCTCCTATTGCTTCTTCAAGAAATACGAACGTAGCTTCACCAGTTCAATCCTGTGATCACTCAGTTTGAAGTTATGATATTAACTAGAGACTGGAAAATCATAAAGACTTCTATTCCTACAAACTGTTAAAAAGGAGGGGAAAATGCTCAGGTGAGGCTTAGCAACTAACAATCTTAGGGAACACAGCAACCCAGAGGCAATCAGTTGAATTAATTAGCTATAAATAAAATGTAATGCATGCTAGTTTTGCAAGTGTATTAGCACAGTATGAGCGTTTAAAATAAAATAATTTAGGAGTACATTAAACTCACAAAAAAATTTTCTATCCAAATGCAGCTCAACAAAGTTCCAAGAAGAACTAATCTGCCAATTGCATATGAATTTAATGGGTTTATTTTGATGCTTAATGTGTAATTGTTTAAAAGCACCAGATATAGCCCACTTCAGATAAGCAAGAAGCTGTATTAAATATAATCATTAGTGAGTAAAACATGGCCTTTAAGTTTTAATGATTCCTAGCCAATAAAAATCAGCATTATCAAATGTCTAAGTCCTGAGAAAATGACCATTCTAGTTGGTCAATATAAATTATTACTGTAGAAGCAACTTAAGCTGCTGAACTTTGTCCTAAGCAGAAATTATTGAAGCTCAACATCTTCATGAAGTTAATTTGAAGTTTGGGACTTTTGACAGGAACAGCAGAAGTATTCAGGAAGTAGAGTGCAGGTCTGTGAAGCAATGTGAGCTCACTTGCCAGCTGAGAAAGAACAGACCTCTCTACAGCATTCCTATTGAGCCCCACCACCTGCACCTCTTCTGCAAAACTGATCATGAGTTGCAAAGCGGCACAGATACACGGACTCCTCAGTTGGAATTTGGATTTATCTACATTTTTAAATACAGTAAATCAAGGACAAACAGAAAAAAAAATAAAATTCTGACAGGAAGCCCTGGAGCTTTCCTACGTCACCTTGTAGCAAAGCAACACAAAAGATCTTGTAACAAGGTGGGGTGACTTGATGAGGAAACAGCAACAGGAACTACACAGAAGACGAGGAAATAAAACAGCCTGTGCGATACTTTCTCATCTTTGGTCTTTTCAAAACAGAGCAGGCAGCCATATTTAAGAGGCTCCTAGACAGAGATGGGTATCAGAGATGAACAATCACAGAAGGAAAAGCAGTCACAGACACTTAAAGCCAAAGCTTTCATTTTTAGTATGAAAGAGCAATAAGAGATTCCAAGACAATTACACACACAGAGGAAGTACCCAAAACAATGCACTGTCAGGCCAGAAGATCTATCTACCACAGGCTGATCAAATCACAAACAATAGAATGACACCAGGCATCACTCTGAAAAGGTTTTCAAAAACTCAAAATGCAAGTATCTAAAAGCTGAGGTACTGGGAGTTGATATAAGGACATAGTTCAAAAAAACCTCTCTGCCCCAACTTCAGGAGAGTTTCCAAGTTTCAGTATCATATGAGCAAATGGTACCTGGACTGGCTAGACTGAGTCAGAAATTAACTGTGGAGATAAAGTTTTGACAATTATGTTTCCTACAGCTTTTGCCTCTGCAAAACAATCAACAAGAAGTAATAACAAACTTTGCATGTTGAAATCTGTCCATCATTACTTTGACCAAATTAATTTCTAAGATGGACACTACTCTGGCTAGAGTAGTTGTTAGTTACCCAACATGTGAGCTGTTTTCTGCTCCTTTAGGAGGGAGCATATGTGCACTAACATGATGACAAGTCCAACCAAGTAAGATGTTAAAAACTCCTGCCAACTCGAGCAAACCACAGAAGTCATAAATCAGCTTATTTTTAAGGTTAATCATCAGGTCGGGAAGAAAAGTTTCAAGATTTCTAATCCCATTCAAGAAACTGTGATTGATGCAAAGCAAAAAGATTATTTTACTGGAAAGAACAAAGCAGCACATACAGACACTGTTACTCAACTTGTTTAACACTTACCAACTGTTACACCATTAACATACAGTGTAAACTAAACAAAACTCGGTATTTCAACTAGGAAACCCTAAATCCATGGCTGTTCCTAGTCTTAATTCTGTACTCTCACAAACTAGAAAAATAGCACATGGCTATAATTACAGCAATGCAGAACAGTAGAATTTAACATACATAATGCACAGAGCACTCATTGAATCCAACTCCTCCATATCACAATGCCACAGAAAACACTCCTAGCTGAAGTACCCCCACACACACTTGGAGAGGCAATTTACCTTCTCATAAATTTTCTTGCCAAAGAAAGTCTACCAAACAGAAAAGGTAAGCTGTTTCAATGAGCCATACCTGCAGTTCAAAAAATGTATACCTTACTCCCACCCTGAATCTATCCCAGATTCCAGTACTCATCTTGTTCTGTGTGTGTGACAGACTGAAGAAACCTCTCATTTCAAATCTTTATTTCCATATAAGAGCTTATGTCAGTCAATTCACATGCTAGTCCTCTACATAAAGTTTCACAACTTCAGCTCTCCATGTCTTTGGATGCAGTTTCAACTCAAGCTTCCTTCAGATCTCCAGGCTGCCTGACAACATAAAAGATGTTGCTTCTCCCCAGCTCTCTCCCAGGCATGTTTTATTGCTTCATGCTTTGCATTGAGCCTGGATATTGTGCGACAAGTTCCCTGAGATTACTAACCAACACCGAAATCGCCTCCTCAACCTTAAGAATGACCCAGGCTCAAATTTAAAATGCTTGAAGTCAGTGAAAGATAGGAGTTTAGCTAGCTTTTATTATGCAAGTTTCTTAAAGTAAAAACAAAGTAAAACCACACAAACCATAAGCTAGAGCTCTGCAATATCAGCATTTCAGTTTCTACATCAGTCTCTGCTATTTAAATGTAATAGGTGGGTAACAGCAAAGAATTATGTAAAGAGAGGTGTGGGGAAAACAGCAGCAGTTCAGAGCTTTAAGAAAAAGAGATCTCCTGTTCTGTGATACCAGATCAGCAAAATACTTATTTCACAGCCACCCCAGAACAGCCAAACCACATGAAAAGAACAGCTTTCACCACTGCTGCTTCAGATAAATGGACTCAAACCATCAAATATAAGTAACTGTGTTACTTTTTTTTTTTAATGTCTGTGCCTCCCCCAAAGGATATTTCCTCTCCCAGGATGAAACAGTGCCTTCGGGATTTGGCAGAATACCCCACAGTTGAAGCAAAACTTAAATGAGATTCCATTAATCAAAGAGGCATCCTGTAACACTATATTTTTCTAGCACTATTTGCATTTGCTGTCTCTTGATTTAGTTGTGTCCACTGTCCCACTATAAGCCCACCACTCAGTATCAAAAGAATGTTGTCCACTACAAGTCGTCCACATAGAAAACTCTTAAATTTCATTCACTACAGGAAAATACCTTTAAAAAAAGCCTCCCAGCACCCACTTAGCTGTTCTGAGGTGAAAGCTCAAAATACTGTTTGGCACTCTGTCCGCTTCAGCTTAGGTCAGTAATCACCAAAGAATCACCAAAACCTGTTAATCTGACATAGCTGCTACCCAATAGATTATGATCACCTGAAGTCTTTTCAGCACAAAAGCATAGCCTCAGATTTTTAGCTCCAAACAGCTATCAGCTAAGATGATGTACTGGCCTCCATATACTTTAGTCATGCCTAAATTTCCATTTTCAAATGGGTGTTACTAAGTGCTCACTAGGACAGAAACTCCATAATTCATCTACATCCAAATAAACTCTCTCACTTTATGTATGGCAGAGTCACTGGCCATTTTACACAACACACATTTGAAGTATGTTTTGGCAAGTAATTTTACCGGCAAGTAATTTTACCAGCAAGCCATCCTGCTGCTTTACAATTCCCAAATAAAAAAATGAAGCTCAACAGATTTCATTTATCAGCTCAGCACCAGCAATACAACATATATGCTGAAATAATTTTAATTATCTGCTAGACAAATTTATAGGTACTCAGAGCTCTGTCCTTCGAATGCTACTAAAAATGCCAACCCTTTCCAGGGGGCTAGCCTAAAACAGCACAGTTCCACACTGCAAACTGAAAATGAGCTTGTTTTGGAAAGTTGTTTGTTTTTTTTTTTTAATGCTGATTCTGATCAATTTGAACAGGCAGCTTAGACTTAAAAAAAATTAAAATAAATAAAATCTATCTCTAAATATCAAGAAATAGAATCTCAGTGGCATTGCTGGTTTTGTGGCACACACCCCTAAGGCCCAACCTGTAGGTCATTCTTAGTAACACCCCCCATACCACTGAAAGCTCTTAAGGACCTTTCCTCGCTCAGCTGCCTGCAACATCTTGTCCTCCCTTCCAGGCAGCCACCTCCCCTCTACCCTTGACTAACAGATGAATACATTCAGTTAAACACTGAATGACCTCAGAGCAGCCAACTGTGTTCAGCTTGAAGTTTGTCACTTCTAACTCAAGATTTGTGACCGATATTCACTTGCTTGGCTCCAGCTACATCAGCTAGTCTGACAGAAGTTGTTTCTCCTCTCTCATCCTACTTGCAGCCTGAAATCACCACAGCAACAGTATCACTACTCAAGGTTGGCATCACGAGAGGGAACTTGGAGAGAAGTGGCTTCCTGTTCTCGTGAAAGGCAGCATGGAAACAGATTCATTCATCATCATTCCCCTCTCACGGGCTCAGAGTGGCAACTGCAAGGCTTGATATACTGAACAACGCTATCAGCTGAAGACTGCTAGCCAAGGGTAACAGGCACACCTAATTCCCTGAAGTTTAGCCCACCTCTAAATATTATATCAGGAGTTACAATACCTAATAATTTACTTGTGAACACCAGTACTATGCATTTGTACTATCAAGAAAGCACAAAGCCAAGGGAGCATCTTAGTCTATGACACAAACACACTTTCTTCTTGTTGCATCCTCCTCTCTTCCCTCTGTATCTACACTATTCTTCTACCTGATTCTTCAAAACCTATTGAAAAAAAATCACTCTTCACATAGCACTACTTAATTCTCAGATGTTCTTTGAGGCCTTTCAATGTCAATTCTATCACTCTGAAAAGCTGCTGTAGTTATTAGATTCCTCAGCTTACCTCTTGAAAGGATGAAATCAGCAAATGGAGTAATGATCCCAGCACCCTTCTCAGCATCACCTGAACCCGCTCAAATTTCTGTCAGATTCTGCAGCCTAAGGAACAAGCTTTCCATTTCCAAGCCACAAAGAGCCTGTCCTGCAGTTCACAACATATCAACACAAGAGCTTCAGGAGCCTCTTCCCTCAGCACAGGAATGACACTGCACAAAAACAGCACTTTAACTAAGAACAAGTCATGTGATTTTTTTAGACTTCAAAGTTCCCTCTTGCATCTGAAAGAATATGCATTCACTAGAGTACTGCCTAGGAGATTGTGGAACGGATCAAAAACGTAGAGAGGCAAAGTGTAACAGAACAACCCTCTAAGGAGTGCTCTGTTTTCACAGAGCCATTTTGGTAGAAACTGAAGTGAGGGAATATGGAAAGCACAAAACGTGCTTCCTGCAGAGAATTTAGGTTCCGAAGTGCCCATAGAGAGACTGAAAATGTGACTGCCTATGTTCAGGATGCACAACATGCAAACAAGTGCTGTTCATTAATTAGTCTTAACAAAGGTCTGTTTAACAGGACATGAAGAACAAGAGATAGAAGTAGCCTCTTCATAGCTGCATGAAGGAGGTATCTGTTGCTCCATTAGAGCTGAGGTGGGAATTTCTTCTCCTCCCACTCTGTGAAGTTGTCTCTTATATTTCACACAGCCTTACACTGCACTGCTGCTCTCATTCCCATGGCCATAGCCAAGGAAGACAAGACACTTAGTGATCTAAGCATGTGCCTGGAAGTTGTTGGTTTTTTTTTTGTCAAATTCAAGAAAATACACATGAAAAAAGTTGGATGTAAAAACCAGAGACTGAGGAGTTCCCAAATTATTTCAAAGCAACCAACTATAAGATACAAGATGGGTTCCATGAAAGCAGTGTTACTACTTAAAATATATGGTGACTTCCGTTCTGCTTTGTGACTACCTCCTGGTATCTTCTGTTTGAAGAAGGCAGAAACCAGCAAGCAGAACAAAACATCTTTAGTCAAATGCAGTACAAGTTCACTGTCCCAGAGGAGCTTTTAACACAAGTATACTTAACTTTGCATCCAAGAATCTACCATAAAGGTAAGCCCAATTCCATCTTGCTTGTACTAAAATATCAGTTCCAGAGTCTTCAAAACCCTGAGCAGAACCACCAGCCACTGCAGAACTGTCAGCCTAAGTCTGTAGGGACCCTAAAAACAGAATCAAAGTGGTCTGCAAGTTCTTTACCCATATGCCAACTATTACACCTTCCCTATCAACACCATCAATCTCACTCAAAATCATACTGTGCAGAATGCATATATAACAAATTAAATATACTGACTAGATCTGTACCAGTATTGCGAGCACTAGATATGGTCCCAGGGAAAAAGGAAGATACTGCAGACACACACTCTGAAATAAGTTCTTCAGTACCCACTGCCATTTTTATAGGTTGTTTCTTTCATTTTCCTGAGAAATAAAATGTTCACACACATTCATAAAATGCTCTTCTACCAACTCCAGCTGGCTAGATAAGCACATCCATAAAGGACAGAAACAGCAGTAGTATAGGAATTCTCAGTGCACCACAGAGATGATTATTTACAAGCCTTAAAAGATGACACCCTCTGAGTGCTGAGGAACAGCCTGATGAGAAACAGTTGGGACCTTGAATAAGCCAGATCTGTCAGAAAGAATGCTCCTTTCAAAACCAGCCCTTGAGATGGAATTGCACAGCTCTCCATAAAATGACAGATTGCCTCTTTGAAGACATCACACTACACGTAAGCGTGACAAAGTGTCTCTCAAAGAAGCCCCTGACCAGCAAATAAATCAGAGGGCAAAAATCTGCATCTGAACAATGTGGCCCTGAGCTTAAGAGTGGATGAAAAGCAAATTGTAGTCTAAGGATCACCACCCAGAGTTGTTTTAAAAAAATAAATACTGCCAGACTGCAAAGCACAGGATGATGTTGCAGCAATGATCTTGGAATAAATGAAGCTCTTCTAACAATGCAGAAACTTACAGAGCTATGTTCTGCTCCTCTGCCAGCAACAGCAAAACACTTAGGAGAACTTTTGACAGAACCAGCATTTAATCCCCTGCAGTGTCTGTTTGAGGTAGTCTATGTCCTGCCAACACTAAATGTCTTTGATAGCTGCAGATCTGAAAGGAATGCTGACCCTGCCCAGGGCAGTCAAAGAGTACTTGAGAAAATGTGAACTGTAGAACAGTAGGTAGAAGATGAAAGGTTTAGAAGAGCACCTAAGCCAACACAAAGCAAACCTGTAAGACCTCAAAAGCATAAGCATGGCCACAGTGTAGAGTTTATGTTCACGGAAGGAAGCCAGTATAATAATCTTGCTCATTTATAAAGACAGTAAACAGAAAGGTAAATACACAGACTGCCATAGAGATGTGGGTATGAAGATGGGAGCCTCACACACTTGGAACAGAGTTTGCTATCAGGTACAGTAAAAGGCCATAGTCATCCCTGTGAGAATTTCAACTTTTCAAATCCTGGACTGAAATTCATGATTTACTGGTAGGCAGACACAATTCCCCCCTTCCTACCTCCTATCAATACCAGATGAACATGATAGAAATGACATGAACGATGCTTTTGAAGGAAACTTGGTATTTTGAAATAAGATCAGAAGAACTCCATGGAGCAGCACTGGACAAAAAGGAAATGGTTTCTCAGTTCTCCCACGAGGAGGAAAAGGAAAAAGCTCTTAGCCAGGTAAGACTTTACTGTCTGGACAGTAAGATTAACACAACCTCTCTGACAATTCATGGGAAAGAAAGGAAGATTCGGTAATTTAAATACTTTTAGAATATGTAATTAGAAGCTTTCTCAAGTTATAAGATGACAACTGGATTGGCATGATTTTCAAGTTCAAAAAGCATTTAGCTATCTTTTACCTTTATCAAACCTCATTTAGAAGTTGGTTTTCATTAAAATTACAAGCATGCAATTCAAAAAGCCCCAAAGCCAAGTTATTCATCCAAGCGTCTTTAATAGCACATGAAGAACAGGACTATTGTAACAAAAGACAATCTGCAGAAACAAAGCCTCTTAAGTCAGCCTATTTTCTGATCCTTGATATTCATAGGGTTCCATCAATCAAAATAAAAATCTAGGTCATCAGTATTTCCAGCCAGGATGCAGGAAAAAAAAAAAAACAGGACATCTTAGGAACCAAAGGTTTACAGCAAAGCATGGAGAAAATCTGGTGAAGCTTCTGACAGACTCTTCTGGTACAACTTTAATCCTCTTCTACCCCAAACATCAGCTCATTCCAGCTTTCATACCTCTTCCTATACTCTGAAGTCAAATGAAGAAGGGCAAAGCAGCATTTTCCTGCCCAAAGAGAATCTTGGACTGACAAATAATTTATATATACACTACTCTAAATTCTATTTTTATATATACACTTTTCTGCATTGGGCTGTTCCCCACCTATCCACCAATACTTGGAAAATAACACATCTACCATGTAGGATTTTCTCAATGCCAGGGAAGATACACCCTCAGAATGAGGATTTTAACCAGAGCATCACAAATATGGTTTACCACCCAAATCTGCCCTTGGAAAGCTATTGTGAAATAAATTGGTATTTTCTTGTCTTTAAAGGCAAGAAAAGCACCTCAGCAGAATCCACTGCTATCCATGGATAAGATGATGAATTTCAGATGTTAGCTGAGACAAAGACACTGCCAAAAACTTGTTTCTGGGAAATCAGTTATACTTCAAAAGATACAAATCACACCTCAGAAGGTAGGGAAGGGATTACCAAGGGTTGCAGGTTCCAGTCCTTTGAAAAGAAAGGAGAGCAGGGAGGGAGCACCACCCAGGGCTCAGAGCATCTGCCAAGGAGAAAAGAGGGGCTCAGTCAACCCACTTGGACACAGGATGAGACACATCCTTGCTCCTGGGACCATCACACCAGTGCCTATGAGTAGTGGAGTAAGAGAGACAATGTGGGGAAGCAAAGCCAGACTTTCCTACAGGGAAGGGTTAAGAACCTCTACAGAGTTATGGTGGGGCACCAGAGATTTTATACAGGTAAGGGGGGATTTCAGCCAATAAAGTCTCCAGGGCAGTTTTGTGTATAATGTGTTTTTTTCTCATATTCCAAAGAGACACCAGTTCTGATATGTGCCCCTGGCACACCTTCGGCAATTCCTTTTTTCATCTACTACTGGAAAACACCTGGAAAACTCAAGACTGTCCTAAGCAACGCAACAAACATTCTTGGCTTTGTCTTCCGGTGTTTTGCTAGATGGCCACAGTCAGCAAGCTACTGGTAAGCCTGAAAAGGCCTGATTTCACACCATAAGTCAGTCCTGGGCAAGGACTCGTTTGTCATGTTGCTGTGTTGTTATAATGGAAAGTTTATAGCCCAAGGACAGCAAGAAAACCACTAGATCTCTGCATCAGTTTTACTACCTATTCAGCAGGGGAAGCCTTCCACTCACTCTTCTCAGTCATTACCCCTTATCACTGGCATGTAACATAAATTCTGAAATATAATTTGCATCCAAATTAATTTCTAGGCAAGCACTTTCTTTCAGCTCACCATTCCCATCAGGAGATAGAAGCCATGCATAAAAAAAAAAGACTACATTCAGGCATGGCAGGAGGGAAAAAAAGTTAGAGGCAGGTACACTGACTTGGTAGTGGAGTAAGTCTCAATAGACCTGGAAGAGAAGCAAAAGGGGCCAAAAGAAACGTATTAAAAAAATGTGAATGCTCACAGAATGTTTAACCTCATTTCTGGCAACTGAGAGGCTGCAATATGAGCCATATGCACCACAGAGGGATCGTCTGCTAAAATAATACTATCATGCTTGCATTTAAACTTTCCAACAAGATTTCTCAGAGAAAAAAAAAAAAAAGACGACAGGAAGAGCTTCTTGCCCTTGACATACAAATCCAGTGAAATTCAAGTAAACCTGGCCTATGCACAACCGAGAGCCCCAGTGTGTTCCAGATGACTTACATGACACCTTGCAGGACCTTCTGAGGATCCAGGTCAAATAATCTATCAACGTAATGGCGGCTACTGGCCGTGACCTCCTGTGGAGAGAGAAAAACAACTGTCAGAGTTTACAGCAATTCATATAAACACCAAGGGCTAACACAGAAGCAAGTCTACAAAACCAACCAGGCAGGACAGCAGCAAACCCACAGAACCTTATTTAAATCTGCAGTATGTCACCCCGGGGCAACATCCACAATTAACCCTGTGTTGAAGTGTGATCTGATGATGATGAGGGACTTCAACAACATGTTACGAGGCAAAGGAAATTAACAGAGTGCTCTTTATGAATGGGGCACACAAAGCGGACCTGCTTCAGTTATCAGTACTGCCTTCAGTTCCAGTTTTATCATGTTTAATTACAACAGAGAAAAAGCAGGAATTCCTGAAAGCAAAAGTTTCTGAGAGCAGTTAATGTTGCTCAAGAAGCATACCCACACACTAGCTCTCAAAAATAAGGAAGCTGGTATCAAACACTTTTCTGTAACTTACTGTGTCAGAACATGCCAGACATCTCAAAGGTTGTCCTTCTACGTACTGTCACACGCAGCTTCCACAGGGACAGCAGCACAACATTCTCCACAACATTCCCACAGCTACTTTATAAGACCAAGCAAACTCCCTCCTCAGCAACAGGACCATGCTTGTAAGCTAAACATTTATGTACCAATGATTTGTTATTCCCTTTGAGGAGATCCAAAGTTGCAGATGGCAAGCGTTCCGAAAAACAAGGGTGGGAAGGGGGAAGGGAATTTCCCCTCCAGGTTCTCACCAACACCTGCCAGGATGTTTCCATTATCTCGGGTTTTTTCCCTTTTTGCCAGCTCTACTTTTTTATTAGGCTTTTCCCATTTTTTCCTTGTGAGTTTTGCTTGAAAAAAGCTGTAAGGGAATGGAAAACTCCTTCTTGCTTTTTCAAGTATCTACTCTTGGACTGAATCTGTTCCTGCTTTCCCACCCAGATGTCAGAAGCACTTGCTTGTGGCCTCATGTAACTCAGAGAGGAATCACCAAGAGACAGGAAGTCTCCTTTGTCTCTAGAAATACTATTAAATTAAGCCAAATAAATTTTACAGGTAAACTTCCACCATGAAACAAAAGACAAGATTTTTCCAAAACAGAAACAGCAGCAGACTTTCATCCATGTATCCACACGCAAAGGGCTTCTGGACTTCAGAGATCCCACTGCTTTCTGTTTCTAAA